>NC_047088.1:150237900-151654332 GCF_902459505.1 Geotrypetes seraphini
TCTCTCCACATGCTTCTTCCCCTCGGCCCATAGTGGCTAAGCTGCTTAGATTTCAACATACACTGCAGATTCTCACAGCTGCAAAATCTAAACCTCAGTTGCTTCACACCAGGGCAGGAAGTTTTTCATTGTTCCAGACCTGGCTAAATCCACAGCATTGAAGAGGAAGGCATTTCTGTCTCACCGGCAGGAGCTCAAAGATATAGGAGCTAAATATGGTCTTATGTACTCGGCGAGGATGAAGGTGACCTACAACAACCGCACCACTTCATATACAGACCCTGATGAACTAGCAGCATTTTTGGAATCTCTAAAAATGCGCTGATATGCTACGACGCTGTTGGTTATGGCTGATTCCCTCTCCTGCTGTTGTAAAATGCATTTGAATTGTTTTGATATGTTGCTTGTATGGGTTTGGGGCTTTGCTAGTTGCTCCCTTTGTGTTCTATCTCTGTGCTCACAGGAGCACCCTTAAACTGTTTTATTATACGCATGACAGTGTGGTCTGTTTTTGACTATGCTTTGTGCTGACATTTCTAGTTTCCTTTCTTTCCTTCTCATGCTTTCTCTATTTCTCTTCTCCGATAGGAGTGTCTACCAGGTGTACCTGATTTGCTATCTGCTTTTATTGAACATGGGTAATAACTGCTACATTTTCGCACTGCATATTAAGGCTTATGGCTGATTTACATGTTTTTTCTTTCAATGTGAATGGTTTGAATCATCCTATTAAGAGGAAAAAGATAGCTAATTATGTTTCTGATGTGGTTTATTTACAGGAAACTCACCTTCTACCCGCTGCTGCTTTAAAATTCCAACTGAGGGGCTACTCCACTCATTTCTATTCTTCGGCGACTCAACGTAAGAAAAATGGTGTATCAATACTGTTTAATGACAAATTATCTCCTGTCATTCACTCCTCTAAAACAGATACGGACGGAAGATGGTGTTTAGTGCATGCTGCGTTGCACTCGGTGGACTTTGTGTTCCTCAACATATACGCTCCTGTTTTGGACCATCCGGATTTTTTCAAGGATCTTCAGTTGGCGTTGGTAGAATATGGATCTTGCTCTCTGATACTGGGAGGTGATTTTAATCAAATTCAAGATTTATATATTGATAGATCATCATCTTGTAAACCCTCTAAATCCAGGTCTTTCACAGCCTTACATGCTCTTAAAGGAGCCTTCTCTCTTGTGGATCCGTGGTGATTACTCCACCCAAAAGGTAGGGAGTACTCTCATTTTTCACCACCACACAATACCTACTCGAGAATAGATTTCTTCCTCCTATCCTCCTCTCGTTCTCATGACCTGACGAACACCATTATTCACCCAATCTCCCTTACTGATCATGCGGCCATTTCTCTGCATTTACTTATCTCTGCCCCCCGCAAAGAATCTCCTTCTTGGCGTCTAAATAACTCCCTACTCCTAGACTTGGAAATTGCTGACAAAATTAAATCTTTTACCACTGAATTCTTCGAATTCAATTCCAAAGACCCTGAGGTTTGCCCTTCCATTGTTTGGGAAGCTTATAAGGCCTCCCTTAGAGGTGAACTGATCAAACTTGCTTCTTGGAAAAAGAAACAATCTATGCAAAAAGAGAAAGACTTAGAATCCTCTATCAAAGCGTTAGAATTACAACACATGTCTGCTCATCTACATGACCCGTCCATCTTTCAATGTATCCAAAACCTTAAATATGAATATAACACTTTGGTTTCCTGTACGGCCAGGCGGGACATTTTTATTTCAACTTCCGGCCACTACATGGGAGATAACCTCATGGGACGCCCTTTGGCTAGGTATCTTAAAAATAAATCTAAACGTTTACACATAACGGCTGTTCAAGACCCGTCAGGGCAGATGGTCACGACTCGATCCTCAATATCTTCGCAATTTGAAAACTTTTATGCTACCTTATATAAATCTGACTTTGCTGCCTCTGAGTCGGGGATAGATTCTTTTCTTGCCTCCTTAGTCCATCCGACCTTATCGGATTCTGTAAAGTTAGAATTGGATTCCCCTATAACTATATCCAAGATCGAAACTGCAATATCATCCCTGCCTAACGGCAAGGCCCCGGGTCCCGACGGATTTACTAATGAATTTTTTAAACAATTTTGCACTCTTTTGGCTCCTCAGCTTCTTTCATACTATGATTTCCTCCACTCTACTCCGGACAAACAATTTAATTTTACTGAGGCCACCATTGTAGTTATTCCCAAGCCTGACAGAGATCCCACCCTGGTTAAAAACTTTCGCCCCATCTCTCTTCTCAATCTTGATTACAAGATTATGGCAAAACTTCTTGCATTAAGACTCAATAAAGCGATCCCTTCTCTAATCCATAAAGATCAAACAGGGTTTATTAAACAAAGGTTTATAGGAGATAATTTACGCCTCTTTCATCATATCAATGCCCATGCTAAAACCCTTCCAGATCCTGTAATAGGCCTCGCCATTGACGCCGAAAAGGCCTTCGACCGTATGGAGTGGCCTTTTTTGTTTCGAGTTTTGAAGTGGTATAATTTTGGTCCTTTCTTCACAGAGTGGATTGAAGCCTTATATCGACAACCCACATCTCGTATTTTAATCAATAACTCTCTCTCTAACAAATTCTCCCTTCACAGAGGTACTCGTCAGGGCTGCCCTCTCTCGCCTTTGCTATTTAATTTGGCATTGGAGCCCCTTCTCTCTGCTATCTGACAGTGCCCCTCAATTAAGGGCATCTCCTCTACTAAACGTCAAATTAAATTAGCAGCATACGCTGATGATGTCCTTCTCTTTATCCGGGACCCTCTTGACTCCCTCCCTTCTTTCATTAATATTGTTTTTCAATACTCCCGGCTTTCTGGATACTTAAGTCAATTGGGAGAAATCTGAGATTTTTCCTCTTAATGATCATATTTCTCTCTCAGATCTTGCCCATTTTCCTTTCCCATGGTTGCATGATGCTGTGAAATACCTGAGGGTATTAATACACAAAGATCCAGTTCACACTCAAGATCTTAATATCTCCAAACTTAAAAGTTTAATTTTAAACACCACGTCTCGCTGGTCCCCGCTCTTTTTATCCTGGTGGGGTAGAATAGCCTCCATTAAAATGACTCTTGCCCCTCAAATAAATTACACCCTTTCAATGCTCCCCTTACTGTGCCGGAAGAAGTTTTTTCAATGGCTGAATTCGAAAATCTCTGACTTTATTTGGAATAAGAAAAAACCTCGTATTGCTCTAGCCAAGCTGAAGGCCTCTAAGATCAATGGTGGTTTGAACTTACCTGATTTCTACTTTTATTATATTGCATCCTTGGCCAAATACGGAGCACAATGGACCTTTGATCCTTGTCCCAGGACCCACCAGCCTGGTCTGAAATGGAACGTTTTTTATGTGCACCTTTACACGTCTCTTGCTTATTGACGGTGCCAGTGCCTAGACTGTTGAGGAAATACTCCTTGTTAGGTGCAACACAGCATGCTCTTCATCTTCTAGACGCAATGGCAGAGATTTCAGTTAGAGACAGTCCGGTCATGTCCATTTGGAACAACCCCAAATTCCAGAGTAATGGCAAACCCTTTTCATGGAAAAGGTGGCAGCGGGCTGGTTTGTGGTTTCCCCATCAGTTGACTATTCCCACATCTCTTGTTCCTTTTGATACGTTAAGCTCTGCATATATGTTGCCTCCTTCTGTTCATTCACAATGGCTTTCTCTTACTAATGTTATCTCTTCTATATCAATACGCTACGACTTTATGACATCCATTCACACTATACGCCATTGGTCCAAACTGGCATTAATGAAAGGTAAAGCGATCTCTTTTTTTTACAGTATTCTAAGAGACCACACCTTTACTTTTTCTCCTCACTCCATGAAGCATTGGGACTCCGCTTTCTGATGTCGATTGGGAACTGTTCTGGTCTTCGACAAATCGACCTCTTCTATCCTCCAGAGTCTCGCAATCGATGTTCTTTGTTATGTGGAATGCAGTATGGACCCCATTTCGTATGTGGAAAGCAAACCTGAAACAAGACTCTCTATGTTGGAACTGTATGAAAGAAGCTGGAACCCTTGATCATATGCTTTTTCATTGCAGCCCAGTTCGTTCATTTTGGGCTCGCATTTGGGACATCATAAAATCTATCACCAACTGCTCAGAAGAGATTTCTTTGGACACTATAATTCATCGATCTCAACACCCCTGCTTTGCTCAATCGAATTGTCCTCATAAACTCATTGATGCTATGTTTGTGATTGCTCTTATGCACATCTTGAAAAATTGGAAGGCTTCTTCATTACTGGACTACACTTTTTGGTGGAACTCTCTGAGCATGTATCATAAATTTGAATACTATGCATATGAAAAAAAGAATATATCCCAACTTTCAACAAAATTGGTGCACACTAAATCACCCTGGTCATTTTTGGACTCTTATGTTCATTCTGTTCCATAGACACTCCTGTCTTCTTCCTCTTCTTCTTCCTCTGCTTCTTATTCTCCTTTCTTCTTCTTTATCTCCTTCTTTTCTCCCCTTTCTCTATCTTTTATCTTTCATCGTTCATACTTCATTAGCAGTTCCAGTACCGTATTTTCACGCATATAACGCGCGCGTTATACACGGTTTTTACAAACCGTGCATAACCTTGCGCGTTGTACAAACATTTTTTTACATAGTTCCCCCCCCCCCGACGTCCGATTCACCCCCCCGCAGGACCGCTCACACCCCCATCCCGAAGGACCGCTCGCACGCACCCGCACCCCCACCCCGAAGGACCGCTCGCACGCACTCGCACCCACACCCCCACCCTGAAGGACCGCTCGCACCCCCACAGCCTCCTGACCCCCCCCCCATCATGTAGAAGCGCCTACCGGTGTCCTGCTGCTTCCTCTTGGCGGTCCTGGCCCTTCTGTGAGCCCTGCGCCTGCGCTGCTTCTTCCGGCGGTCCCGCCCTTTCTCTGACGTCAAGCCCTCTTGCCCCCCCCCGACTCCCCGACACGATCGGGGCAAAAGGGAGCCCAAGCCCTCTTGCCCCGCCGACTCCCCAACTCCCCGACAATATCGGGCCAGGAGGGAGCTCAAGCCTTCCTGACTCTGGTGACCCTCCCCCCCCCCCGCTAGTTGTTCGAGCCAGGAGGGAGCCCAAGTCCTCCTGGCCCTGGTGACACCCCCCCCCCGCTAGTTGTTCCAGATTTTAATCACTGATCCTAAAAAACCCTCATATTTTCAAAACACTTACCTTCAGGTTTTGGAGCCGACTTTATCACATAGGTAAATAGCGATTCAATAAGGCTCACTTCATAAGATTTTAACGTCATCATGCAGATCTTTGTCTCCTAGGACTAGGAGTTTAGTTCTGAATTCATTTTAATTTGGCTGGTTTGGAGGCTTTCTGGTGCTCACCTTGGGATGTCTGTTTGTTATGTGGATCTGTTGTGGGTGGTGTGGTTGTTGGGAGTATGAATGTTTTTTGGGGGTGGGGAGGTCGAACTTTGGTGGGGGTGAGGTGATTTTCTATAGTTATTCGGGGGAGGTTGGCATTAGTGTTCTGGCTGTTGGAGAGTACAAGAATATAGCTCTCTGACGTTGGTACCTGCTTCGCTTCTTTACAAAAGATTATAAACATTAAACATAATTGTATATTTAAATGAGTCAGCTAGTCAGGTATTTAGAGAAAAGATAGGTTTTGGGCTGTTTTCTAAAATGTCTGTAAGAAACAGCTGTGAGCAACAATGATTGAAATTATTTTTCATGAGAAGCTGCCTGAGATGCTAAAGATATGGGCACAGTAGGCAAGTGATTTGACACAATGATTTGTTCATGTCATTCAACTCATTGGAAGACTCAGTCAAATGTCTGTAAATCATCCCATCTTCAAAGAAAAAGAAACTAAAAAGACCAAAAATCTAAGGAGGGATCTAATGGAAGGAAGTTGAAAAAAGAAAATTTTGAAAAATCCAGACCCTGAAGCAACAATTGATTTTAGAATGTCTGAGGACTGTCTTCTTCCAACAGCAGAAAAAGCAAAAACAGAGCAGCTGAGTCTAGCAACACACTGAAAGGCTTTCCAAATAATTTCAATTGACAAACATATCCTATGGGTCTTTTCCCATCTGACAATCTCCTTTATCAATCTCATACTCCTGTCACCAGATGCTTCACCCCAATATAGTTTTGCAGTTGTACCCTACAGCTGTGCCATGTAAGTGGCAAATTTCTTTGATGTCACAATGCAACAGGATATGACTCTATTCCCATCTCTCCCTTGCCACAAAACTCTCCTACTCCTCTATCCCTGCACGTGCACAGATGATCTCTTTGCCATGCTAAACTCTTCTTTCCCATCTGGTACCTGCCTCTTCCGCTACTGATTTCTCTCACTGCTGCTGTTGCTCCTGTCATTCTTGACATTCTCAAGCCTCTACTGCTGTTTGTACACATACCAGAAAAATAAATCTACTGTAGCCAGAGCCTCCAGTCATCTTAAAGAGACAATCACCCTCACTAATAACTAATGAAAAATCCGAGTAAAAGGGGAAAGGGTGAGAAGAGGGGAAAGACTAACAAGATTGATGGGAAGTAATTTTGTAATTTCTTGGTTTTAATTATTTTAAGGAATAGGTTTAGGTTGTTTTATTTTATAATGATCTGCCATGTTCTTTTGATGTATGTCATGTTTTGTTTTAATTATGTACTTATTATGTACTTTTGTTTTAATTACTGTATGTACTTATTGTTCTTATAATTCAAATAAGAATACACGAAAAACCTATTGGTTTATGTTCCCATCGGTAAAAGCAAGACACAGCAAGAGATTCTTAGGAAAAACTTTTGTATTCCAGGCTACTGCAATGAATTCATGTTAGAATGCTCTTATTACCCAAGCTCAGTCTTACTATTTATTCAGCAAAATTCTTAAAACTTACCTGTTTGATAAATATGTGACTTAATCGCCACTTGTATTCTCTGAGAAATATTTGATATGCTCATGTATGTAATTCACTGTTTGTACAGTGTCTTCTTGTTGTGAACCACCTTGAACTGATGGTTTGGTGGTATATAAGAATAAATTATTATTATCCATATAGATGTCTGATATGCGGGATATACGTGTTTTAAATAAATAAATAAAATAAATAAGTTTCAAAGAAAGCGACATCCTACAATTCCTGCTTGGTTGACTGCAAAATTTGAGGTTAGGGCTCTTCAGCTTGGAAAAGAGACAGCTGAGGGGCGATATGATCAAAGTCTACAAAATCCTGAATGTTGTGGACCAAGTATAAGTGGATCGATATTTTATTGCATGAAGATTTACAAAGACTAGGGGACAATCGATGAAGTTACAGAGTAATAAATACTTTTAGAACCAATAGTAGGAAATATTTTTTCACTCAGAGAATAGTTAAGCTCTGGGATGTGTTGCCAGAGGATGTGGTAAGAGCGGTTAATGTAGCTGGTTTTAAAAATGGCTTGGACAAGTTCCTGGAGAAAAAATCCATAAACTGCTGTTGAGACAGACATGGGAGAAGCCACCGCTTGCCCTGGATCGGTGGCATGAAATGCTGCTACTATTTGGGTTTTGTCAGGTATTTGTGACAAGATTGGCCTCCGTGAAGAAGGGATAGTGGGATAGATAGACCATTGGTCTGATCCAGTAAGGCTATTCTTAGCTGCAAAGGGTTTTCTCTGAATATAGGAAAAACAGAAATAATGACTGTTGGAGATACAGATGAACACCTATGGCCAAGAGAAATCCATCAGTGTGATCAAGATTAGTGACGAGACTAGGGTACTTGGTATGCTTCTTGATGCAAAATTGTCATTCAGCAGTCCTGGTTGGGTAATTTACATCAGTGGAGCCAGGCTGTCTTACGGCACATTTCAGAAAGAAATTAAGACTGTATTGTTTGATAAATTCATTTCCTAAATAGAAGTTACATTAATAACAATAATTCTACTCTGACTATTCTTAAGAAATATGTTGTACTTTTGCTATTTGTATTTTGTACTTCGCTGATTGTCCAGCTCTCTTCGGTGTAAACCACCTAGAAATCGTCTGATTGTTCAAATTCGCCTGTTTTTGCTTTAAAGCATTATAAGGACTTGCCCCTAAATACATTACTGACCTTTTCTCCTTCTCAGCCAACAGACACAAGAGAAGCTCACATTCCAACTTCGTTTCCCCCCCAGTGAGAGGTTGCAAACTGAAAAAACATCATGAACACTTTCTTTCACACCAAGCAGCATCATGGGGTAAAGACCTAGAACAATTACTTTCGCCCACTACTTATGAGGAATTTAGGAAACGTCTAAAAACACACCTGTTCCTAAAGCATCTAGACAATTTATCCACTCATCTCTCTCGCCCCAATAGCGATTAACTTGTCCAATTGATCACTTTTTCCTCAACAAAGAATTTCCTGTCCTATTAGTTCTCTTTCTTCTACCCCTCTTGAAGTCAATCAATTTGTACCTTTGCTTAATCTTTTGTAAACCGCATAGAACGTCACGGTACTGCGGTATATAAGCTGTTATTATTATTATTATTATTATATAGAAGAATAAAGTTATGTTATGTAAGTTTCAAGAGTAGTCCAGCTAGCATATTTTGCTATGCGGAAATTTTCTCATTTGAAGAATGTGTTAACTAATTGGGATTTCAGACAAGTACTACATATGATGGTACTTTCAGTTGGATTACTGCAATGGTATCTATTTAGCTTTACCCTCTTCGTATCAAGGCATTACAAACCATTCAGAACTCAGCAGCTCGGATGTTGATGGAAGTGTCTCGTTATGAACATATTTCTCCTATCTTAAAAAAATTACATTGGCTAAGAACATAAGAATTGCCACTGTTGGGTCAAACCAGTGGTCCATCGTGCCCAGCAGTCCGCTCATGAGGCAATCCCAGGTCAAAGACCAGTGCTCTAAATGAGTCCAGCCTCACCTGTTTACGTTTCAGTTTAGCAGGAACTTGTCCAACTTTGTCTTGAATCCCTGGAGGGTGTTTTCCCCTATACCAGACTCCGGAAGAGCATTCCAGTTTTCTACCACTCTCTGGGTGAAGAACTTCCTTACGTTTGTACAAAATCTATCTTCTTTCAACTTTAGAGAGTGCCCTCTCGTTCTCCCTACCTTGGAGAGGGTGAACAATCAGACTTTTTCTGCTAAGTCTATTCCCTTCAGTATTTTGAATGTTTCGATCATGTCCCCTCTCAGTCTCCTCTTTTCAAGGGAGAAGAGGCCCAGTTTCTCCAATCTCTCACTGTATGGAAACTCCTCCAGCCCCTTAACCATTTTAGTCGCTCTTCTCTGGACCCTTTCGAGTAGTACCATGTCCTTCTTCATGTATGGCAACCAGTGCTGGACACAGTACACTTCTCCCTCCGTATTCGTGGTTTCATCAATCGCTGTTTCGATTATTCACGGTTTTCAGTATGCTGGCTCCTCCCCCCCCCCCCCCCAATTACATCATTGAAATCGCCAATTCACAACTTTTACAAAGAAAATCGCTGATTCCAAATTGCACAGAGAATATCACTGATTACCAATGATTATAGAATACAGAGAAAATCGTTGATTTCCAGTAATGCACAGAGAAAAATCGCTGACTCCCAGCATTTAAAGATAAAATTGCTAATCCCCCATCATTTAAAGATAAAATTGCTGATTCCAAGCACTGCACAGGGTAATCTCTGTTTCCCAGCACTGCACAAAGAAATCGTTGAATCCCAGCATGCACAGCTGATTCCCAGCAATGCACAGAGAAAATCGCTAATTCCCAGCATGCATAGCTGATTCCCAGCAATGCACAGAGAAGATTGCTTATCCCCAGCATTTAAAGATAAAATCGCTGATTCCAAGTACTGCACAGAGCAATCTGTTTCTCAGCACTGCACAGAGAAATCGCTGATTCCCAGGTGCAAAGAGAAAATCGCTGATTCCCACCATGGCTACAAAGCACAAGAATCCTGGTTCTACTGAAAGTGCTCCCAAGAGAGGAAAAAAGTGAAAATCTTACAAGAAAAGGTTGAATTATTGGATATGCTTCAGAGAGTAATTCATCCTCTACTGTTGCTCGGCATTATGGCATTAATGAGTCAACCGTTAGGTACATAAAGAAGAATGAAAGAGCAATCCATGAAGCTGTTGCAGCAGCTACTCTTGCAGGTGTGAAGACATTACATGTTGTGCGAGATGTCAATCTCTCTCATATGGAAGCTGCAACATTTCTGTGGGTGCAGGATTGCTACAAGAAGATAATTCTGGTAGACTCTGTGATGATAAGAGGAAAGGCAAAGTCTTTTTATGATAACTTGAAGAGCAGGGAAGATGGAGTGTCACAATCCATCGACTTTCTGGTCAATAAAGGGTGGTTTGATAAATTCCGTCACAGGTATGGCCTGCGTAATGTGAGAGTGGCAGGAAAAGCAGCATCTGCCAACCAAGAGGCAGCTAGAGAGTTCCCTGCTACCTTTAAGGAAATTATTAAAGAGAAGGGATATGAACATGAGCAGGCATTCAATGCCGATGAAACTGCTCTGTTTAGGAAGAAAATGCCACAGATTACTTTCATTAGCAAAGAGGCTAAGCGAGCACCAGGTTTCAAAGCTGCAAGATATTGCGTAACCATGCTGCTTTGTGCAAATGCAGTAGGCCATATGATAAAGCCAACACTGATTTATAAAGCAGCGAACCCCTGAGCCTTGAAGGGAAAAAATAAGTTCCAGCTGCCTGTTTATTGGATAAGCAACATGAAGGCTTGGACAATCAGAGCACAGTTCCTACAGTGGTTTCATCAGTGTTTTGTGCCTGAACTAAAGAAAATACCTAGCCAATAAAGGGATGGAATTCAAAGTTCAGTTGATATTGGACAATGCCCCTGGACACCCATGGACACCCAGACACATGAGTTCCACATTGAGGGTTTTGAGATTGTTTACCTGCCCCCCCAACACAATGTCTCTCATCCAGCCTCTCGACCAGGGGGTAATTAGGACATTCAAGGCTACACAAGGTATTTATTGGAGAGGATTGTGCATGTGATGGACGAAGGCCCAAATGTGGATAACATCATGTAAAAGTGGAAGGACTTCACTATTGCTGATGCCATCAATTTTATTGAAAGAGATGTGAAAGCTGTCAAGCCAGAGTCAGTGAACTTGTGCTGGAAGAATCTTTGGCCTGAATGTGTAAAAAGGGAGAACACTGTCAATATCACAGAGCCTGTCAAAGAAATTATGGAAGACATCGTGGACTTGGCAAGGCAGGTGGGTGGGGAAGGCTTTGAAGATATGGATATTGAGGATATTCAAGACTTAATAGACACCAGAGCAAATGAACTAATAGAAAATAACCTAATTGACCTGACTACTCCTGAAGGAGAGGCAATACCCGATGAAGAGGAAGAAGAAGAAGTGCTAGAAGACAAGTTTACAATGGATAATATTGCAGAAGGCATATGCAGGTTCAATGGTGCGGTCAACTTTTTCTATGACATCGACCCATCCATGGTATGTGCATTAAAGATAAAGGAGTTAGCAGAAGCAGTGATTTCTACATACAAAAATATATATAAAGAAATTATGAATCAGAAAAGCCAGATGAAAATCACAATGTATTTCCAAAAGAAACCTAGAGTCACTTGCTCTCCATCCACTGCCTCTTCATTCACCTCTTCCACCCATGAGGAGGCATCCCCCTCGTCTCTTCATCATCCTCCTACACCTGTACCGCATACTGAAGATTCACTTCCACTCCTTGAGGAGGGACCTAGTGCTCACTTATCCTCTTTTTCTCCTCCTGCACTGCATGCAGTACATGTACTGGACGATGAGGAGGAAGGCACCTACTGAGTAAGAGATAATTACTGTACAGTACAATACCGGTTCACTCATGTTTAATGGACAGCACAGCACTGTATTATTCAAAAGTTGCAATAAATGTTTTCAACTTAAACCGTAAATCTTGTATTTTTTGTTATTCACAATTTCTTATTCGCTATGGTTTTTAATAAAAAAACTGCGAATAACATGAAAAGTTATTTGTGGTTTTTCGGTATTCGCGCTCTTGATATTCCCCTATCACCATGAATATGGAGGGAGAAGTGTACTCCAGGTGAGGGCGCACCATGGCCCGGTACAGCGGCATGAAAACCTTCTCCGATCTGTTCGTGATCCCCTTCTTAATCATTCCTAGCATTCATTCACCCTTTTCATCACCACCGCACATTGCGCAGATGGCTTCATCGACTTGTCGATCAGAACTCCCAAGTCTCTTTCCTGGGAGGTCTCTCCAAATACCGCCACGGACATCCTGTATTCGTGCATGAGATTTTTGTTACCAATATGCATCACTTTACATTTATCCACGTTGAACCTCATTTGCCATGTTGATGCCCATTTCTCGAGCTCGATTATGTCATGTTGCAGATCTTCGCAATCCCCCTGTGTCTTTACTACTCTTTATAACTTCGTATCATCTGCAAATTTAATCACCTCACTCGTCATACCAATGTCCAGATCATTTATAAAGATGTTGAAGAGCATGGGTCAAGCACCGAGCCCTGTGGCACCCCACTGGTGACGCTCTTCCAGTCTGAGTATTGTCCATTTACCCCACTCTCTGTTTCCTATGCTCCAGCCAGTTTTTAATCCACGTGAGTGTTTTACCCTCGATTCCATGGCTTGCAATTTTCCTAAGTAGTCGTTCATGTGGAACCTTGTCGAATGCCTTCTAAAAATCCAGATATACAATGTTGACCGGGTTGCCCTTGTCTATCTGCCTGTTTACTCCCTCGAAGTGCAGCAAGTTCGTCAAACAAGATCTGCCTTTGCTGAAACCGTGCTGGCTGGTCATCATCAGACCATGTCCATCAAGGTGATCAATGATGCAGTCCTTGATCAGCGCCTCTACCATCTTTCCCAGTACCAAGGTCAGATTCACCAGTCTGTAGTTTTCCAGATCTCCCCTCAAACCTTTTTTGAAGATTGGCATAACATTCGCCACCTTCCAGTCTTCTGGAATCTTTCCCAATTTGATTGACAGATTGTTTATTAGTTGAAACAGTTCAGCTATAGTCCCTTTTAGTTCCTTGAAGACCCTCAGATGGATGCCATCCGGTCCCGGGGATTTATCGCTCTTAAGCCTATCAATTTGGCTGCATACCTCTTCTAGACTGACCATCAACCCTGTCAGTTTCCAGTCTTCATTTCCAGCATATAGCCTGATGGGTTCCGGTATGCTGTTTATATCCTTTTCGGTAAATACAGATGCAAAAAAAAATGTGTTCTGTTTGTCAGCGATTGCTTTGTCCTCCTTTAGCACTCCCTTTATTTCATGGTCATCCAACGGTCCCATCACTTCCTTTGTGGGTCGTTTCCCCTTAATATATCGAAAGAACGGCTTGCAGTTTTTTACCTCCTTGGCTATTTTTTCCTTGTAATCTCTTTTGGTCCCTTTTACCGCCTTATGGCACTTGCGTTGATGCCGTTTGTGCTTATTCCAGTTTTCGTCCATTCTTGACCTTTTCCATTCCTTAAACGAAGTTTTCTTGTCTCTGATCGCTTCCTTCACCTCTACAGTGAGCCATGCCAGTTCTTTTTCCTCTTGAATCCCTTGTTGATACGCGGTATATATAGATTTTGCGCTTCGGTGATTGTGTTCTTAAAAAGCGCCCAAGCTTGCTCTAGCATTTTTACAGTGCTTATCCTCTTCTTAATCTTCTTCCCCACCATGAGTCTCATCCCTTTGTAATTCCCTTTTCGGAAGTTCAGTGCCATGGCTGTAGTTCTAGACCAATGTTTCACCCCTATGTCCAAGTTGAAGCGGATCATGTTGTGATCGCTGTTTCCCAGCGTCCCTTCCACTTCTATACCTTGTGCCAGTCCTCGCAGTCCATTTAGAATTAAGCTCAGAATTGCATTTCCTCTTGTATTTTCCTTGATAATTTGTTCCAGGAAGCAATCGCCTACAGCATCCAGGAACTTGATCTCCTTAGCGTAGCCGGAGGTGCCTAGGTTCCAGTCTATCCCCAGATAATTGAAGTCACCCATGATAACTGTGTTGCCTCCCTTGCAGTTGCGTTTAATCTCGTCCGTCATTTCTCCATCAATTTCTTTGGACTGCCCTGGAGTCGGTAGTAGATGCCGATCTTTGTTTCCAGTCCATTTGTTCCTGGAATTTTGACCCATAGAGACTCTAACTTATCCGTCTGATGTGGCGTGTTCTCTCCAGTAGATTCAATTCCCTCTTTGACTATATGGCAATGCCCCCACCTTTTTGAGCCACTCTGTCTCTGCGGTATAGTTTGTATCCCGGTAGCATAGTGTCCCAGACGTTTTCCTCAGTCCACCATGTTTCCGTGATGCCGAAGATGTCCACGTTATCTTTTTCTGCCATAGCTTCTAATTCACCCATCTTATTTCTTAGGCTCCTTGCTACTGATATCATTTGGGATCAATATAAAATTTTGAAAGTAGTCCAATAGGATGTCTGTGATAGCTTGCCCGACTACCTGGCTAAGCACCTGGTGTTGTATAGATCATCTAGAGCATTGAGATCTGATAACCATTTGCTGCTTGATACAGGTATAATGAACACTGTCCGATATGTGCAAACTAAAAAATTGTATTTTTCCATTGCTGGGCTAGCCTTATGGAATGCATTGACAGGCACTCTAACAGTTTTCTAAACTGTAACAAGTTTCCACAGAACCTTAAAAGCCTCCTCTCTTTGTACAAGCATTCCTCTGTAATGATTATATGTTTCCATTCTAAGACAGTAATTGCAAACCACGGCTATGTTTTATGATGGCAAGCAGCTCCCGCAAATGGTAAGCGTTTTACTATGACTGTTTCTGTGCCTGCAGTTTGGTCGGTAGCCTTTGAAACCTTTGAAAAAATTCCTATTACTACTAAACACAAAGATTGCTGGACTACAGGTTGATAATGTGGTTTTAACCTTTAGTTGTTTCTGAATTAGTTTTAGTTCCCCTCGACCCTGAAGAAAGTTTCTAGTGAAACATGCATGTCGAGAGAGATGGCTATTGAAAGAGAATAAGCACAATGAAGAAATTTTCTAAAAGCTAAGTGAAAATTATTTACATAATGAATGAATAAAAGAACAAATAAGAAGAAAAATTTGAAAATACAAAAATAATTTTTACAAATATTTAATATAAGTTGGACCGATGGAGATTAAAACAACCAGAAGTAGAATGTACCTGGTTATATTCTGAAGGTCCATACAAAAAAAAAAAAAAACAGTATTAGATTGCAATAAATGTTTAAGTCACTGGGTTCAGCATTGCAATCTCTTACTAGTACTTGAATTGGGTGGCCATTCTAAGGGCTCCTTTTACAAAGGTGCGCTAGCGCCTTAATGCATGGAATAGCACGCGTTCAATTGCCCCGCGCGCTAGCCGCTACCACCTCCTTTTGAGCAGGCAGTAGATTTTTGACTAGCGTGTGCTAATCTGGTGGGTGTGCTAAAACGCTTAGCGCACCTTCGTAAAAGGAGCCCTAAGATTAACATGATATGGTGTCCATACTCTGACCTCTACCTTTCTGTTTGCTTTTTTTAATGTGGATTTTTAACTCTGTTTGTGCTTAAAGCTATGTATGGACCTGATGGGCCGCCGCGTGAGCGGACTGCTGGGCTTGATGGACCTCAGGTCTGACCCGGCAGAGGCACGGCTTATGTTCTTATGTTGATTGTGAGCCACTTTGCTTTAAAGCAGATTAGAAATGTTTTAAATAAATCAATCTGAAAGTTAAGAGAACCTCCAGTTTGTTGCAATGTACACCTTCCAAAGCGGATCTTCAACCCACCCCAGTTGGCCCACTTCAAATACATTTTTCTCAAATTTAGCCCAATGTTAAAATGAGCTTGACACTTTTGCCATAAGTGTTCTATTCAGATATAAGACATACATGTGGCTCCAGTGTACTGCATGTCATCAGAAAATAATTACTAACTTCTCAATTCTGGTGCAAAGTGACTGCTAAAGAGGGAAAATTCAAAGCAAAAGATATGAAAATTCATTCAAATTAGGATATATTTAAAAACTTATATTAAGATTATTTTAATATTAGACTTCTTAGAAAGAATTGTCAAAATAAAGCAAAACATTGAAAAATGCTTGAGTACCTGATTGTAAAAACCGCTTAGATAACCTTGATAGGCGGTATATAAAATCCTAATAAACTTGAAACTTGAAACTTGAACCATGAATACAGATGCTTACATGTGTCAATCATTTGAAACTAGGATAGCACTGATTTGGGGGAAATCAATCGATGATCATTAGGTTACCTGTTTGTAAGTTTCAGTTTAATTTGATGAAACTTCAAAAATATTTGCACAGACAAGCTAGAAATGCTTGGTTGCTACAATAAACAGGAAAGGTGAGGGGGACTCCTCCCCCCCCTATTTTTCCCTCCCCTTCCTTGACAAAGTTCATAGGAATAAACAATATTGGAAGATGTCCATATTTAGGCTCCTAGTAAACAATTTCAAAACTAGAAATACAGGAGTTAATATTCACCCCATAGTGGTTAGCTCCACAAGCTGGGCCCCAATCTGGCTACCAGAACTTTTGTGGCTGATAAGTTATCTGGATCTGGCTGATATTCAGTTATGGTGTACCCAAACAACTAAGTCAATGTATATATAATATAGATTAATAGTTGGAATTTAACACATGGAATCAAACCGAAATGCACAAATAATCCTATGTTCTTATATTATACAATGTAATATCAGTCTTTAAATGGTCATCTCACATATGCTTAGAAACATGGAGCACGCCAATGGACAGGGACCACATTTCTCCTTCTTCTTCAGAAGACCCAATGAAAGTTTCATGTGATAGTGTGTAATTAACTGTCATTCGACTAATTTTCAAAATGCTGTCTTCCCACTTCTAAAGATCTTTCAGCCAGGTACTTGTGACTTGGATTGGCCTCCTTGAAGATTGGATACTGGGCTAGATGGACCATTGGTCTGAACAAGTAAGGCTATTCTTATGTTATGCTAGTATGCTTGCAGATTTTTCTGTCTTGAACTTTTTGAGGTGGAGGATGACTTGTGCTTCCACTGCATTGACTCCATTTTGGACTCAGGATCTCTGTGATAAACCCAAGTATCATCTCCAGTCACCAAACAATGAAAAAAAATCACTTGGTATTCATGGAGCATCTCCAAGTTCCCCTAATAGCACTGGAGCCGTTGGCCTTCTGACGTGGTGTCAGCATTCTTGGAACCCATCTTGCACTAACCTTGGACATGCTCAACTTTTCATTAATTATTTTTCAAACTGTACCTGCTGAGATGCCCATTACTTCAGCTGTTCAGGAAACCTTAATCGATTTGTCTGACAAAATTAAATCCTCGACTTTCTTGCACATTTCTGTGAAAGTTGGTTCCACAGGCCATCCAGTGTGAGGGTTGTCTTCAATTGACTCTCTACCCCACTTGAACTTCTTGTTCTAAATTTTACTTTGTAAGATGATGATGGGGCAGTCTCATCATAAACTCAGTCATGCATTCATGGATCTCCTTTGGCCTTTTCCCTTCTTTTGTGAGAAATGTTATCACCGAATGGTGCTCCAAATCTAGCAGTTTCTTACATGAAACACACAATGACTCTCCTGACATCCTGTCTCTTGGAATGTTAGACCTGCACTGAGCCGCAATTGTGCACGAGTAACCTTGAGTTGTTTCGATACGCTTTCTACTGTCTTTCTTACTCAGGTAGATAAATTATTGAATATCTCTCATAACTTTGTAGTGGCAAAAGAGATCAGCTATTTATGTGGCCTATCTTAGGCATTAAACTTAGCTGACCAGTGTTTAAATATTTGTGGCTAGCCGGATAAGTCATGAGATATAGTTAGCTAGCTGTTAGCCACTAACAGTGATATTCAACAGTAGACAGCCTGCTTTCTTCCACTGAATATTAGCAGTTAGATAGTCGAGCACTATTTAACTGGTCAGGAGCCATTCCTGGCCAGTTAAATATCGCTGAATATCGGGCAGATTATTCATAACCAGAAACTTCATGGCATCATCCTTTCATATATTATAACTATGCCATTATATTTAGTGAAAGCTACAAAATATTGCCTAATTTGACCTAAACTTCCAGGAATTGTCAATGCTCTTGCGGCATGTTGCTAGAATGGCCACATGTGGCAACAATGACTTTAATGGTGTTGATTACTGGGAACTTCAGAAATATGTAATAGTCATGGAGGATCACAGAAGGCTAGAAGCTTTGAGCAGACAACTTTACACATTTAGGCTGAGAAAGATATACAGATAGTACTTACATTGTAAGATTAAAAAAAACCAGAATTCCTTAAGACTTAGTTCTCTGCTGAAAAGAATCACTGAGCAACAAAGGTTAACCATTACCAGCATATGGCATTTGCGTAACTGTGAGCCTGGCAAATTCAGAATCCTGCATATTCCATCAGACAGACTTCTGAGGGATAGAAAATGATGATCAATTATAATTGGATGATAAATGTGTAGCCCCTTTACACAGTACTTGGGACAGAAACCCTATTTAGGCAAAGTGGTCTCTCATTTTTTTTAAAAAAGGCTTGTCTTCATAATAAAAGGGTTGCCTTGTTTCCCTTTTTTGTCATTTTAAATCAATTTTTATATTACAGTTTCACTTTATATTAATTGAATTCATTAACTCCTGTAGCCTGCAATTATGTATTGCAGCATTATTTTGCTATAGCTGCATTATATACCCTGATCTCTTTCAATATGGCTGCTATTCATATAGGTGCATGATATTTGCACACAGTTGTACTTTGTACTTTCTTCCCTTACCCTCCTTGGTAGAGCACAGGAATATAGAGAATTATTGCAGATAAAGATCATATAGCCTATCCGCCTCCCCCCCATCACAATAGTCCAGCTCTACAATCCTTTCCTCTCCCTCAGAAATCTGCTCTGCTTGTCATATGCTTTCTTGACTACAAGCACTGTCTTCATCTCTACCACCTCTACTGGTAGGTTGTTTCAAGTGTTCACCACCTTTCTGTATAGAAATATTTCCAAATATTACTCCTAAATCTACCTACTTTCACTCTCATCCTAGAGCTTTCTTTCCTTGAAAAGAACCCACTTTCTATGCTTTCATATGTTAGAAATATCTGTCTGTATCATATCTCCCTCTCCTGCTTTTCTTCCAAATTAGATCTTTAAGGGCTCCTTTTACAAAGGTACGTTAGGGCCTTAACGCGCAGAATAGCGTGCACTAAATTGTCCCGCGTGCTAGACCTTAACGTCAGCATTGAGCTGGCGTTATTCTAGAAGCGTACCGTGCGGTTTGGCGCGCAGTAATTTTGTGCGTGCACTAAAAACACTAGCGCACCTTAGTAAAAGGAGCCCTAAGTCTTTCTCCATATACTTTCTCCATATACTTTTTTGGTGAACGTGCTCTGGATTGTCTTCATCCCCATGAATATGAAACTAGTCTTGCATTGGTGTATCAACAGCATTACACTGATGAGTGAAGAGTTATGAAGCTAAACAAGATGAACAGGTAAACCTTTCTGATCTTGAAGAGACTCTGGTCAAAGATCAGTTTTTCTTGTATTTGGTCCTACAAAAGAAGAAGAAATAGAGGTGCTCAATCCTGCAACATACAATTAAATCTTCTAATGAAAGGTGTGCCCTATATCATTGTCTCCTTAATATTCCGCTAAGGAACATGCAAAAGAACTAGAAATTATTAGCCAACAACTATTTTTATGTAAATGTTAAACTTTTAATGTAATGTAACAATGACAAATCTTTATACATACATACATTTACATTTTATTGACATTGTGAAAAATAATAGGATGAGATAATGCAGTATTACATCACAAGTTTATAAACATGTTGCTCTACAATGCTCTGTTGAGTATGACAGTGATAGAATTTGTCACCATCCCCGTGGATAACCGCAGGAAACCATCCCCGTGTCATTTTTTAACGAGAGACGGAAGAATCAAAGTACACTTCTCCTCCCCACAATTGTTATTGTCTTGATGGATTTATCAAGTGTTGTTTCTGAGACTATGTATGATTTTTCTTGTACACTTGTTGAATGATTAAAATGGAATAAAGAATTTAAAAAAAAAAAAAAAAGTACACTTCTCCTTTCGTATTCGCTATGATAGGGGATTAACAGACCCGCGAATACAGAAAAACCGTGAATAACTTTTTCATATGTTATTCACTGTTTTCTATTAAAAACCATCGTGAATATGGTGAAACTGCGAATAACGTGGTGGGAGACCTGGCCTGTTCTTGAAGGAAAGGCAAAACACAGTGAAGAAAGTGCTGGGAATCAGTGATTTTCTCTGTAAATACTTGGAATCAGCGATTTCTCTATGCAAGCTGATGTAATTTGGGGGGAGGAGCCAGCAAGCTAAAAACCATGAATAATCAAAACCGCGATTGCTGAAACCGTGAATACTGAGGGAGAAGTGTATGAATGGGCACAACCACTAACCCTCAAGCTTTGTATTGAAGAATGCTGGTGTAGAAGGACTGAGGTTGTGATAGACACTAAAGAATGATCTGGGATGGTTTCCTGCAGGGATGGGGACAGTGACAAATTCTGTAACCGTGTCATTCAAGAGCTACATATGACAAAATATTATATACATACAGAAATACTTGGTTCTTCCAACATTCAATATTTCATATTTTCCTGAGCTAAATTTGGGCCAACAGGTATTCTCCATATTACTGCAACTAAATTTTAGCATCCACAAAATTGTCTTTGCATGTGTAAACTTCCTTCAGTGGTAGTTCCAGTAACCTCATTTCCGGAGTTACTGGAAGATCCTCCAAGTAATCTGCTTGATCTAGGTTTTAATTTTTCTTCCAAAATGCCCATTAACATAGGTCAAACCCATTATATATGGTATAATGCATTCTTGTTCACAATTTCTCCAGCAAATATATAACACCACTTGTGAGCTGATTCACTAAGGCTTTTCCCAAATATACAAGTACATGTGCCAACAAGATTGCACATATTTATACACACATTGTGTGGAGGCATTCCTAGGGATGTCACTTGAATGTAGCCAGGACAGAACTGCAATCTACATACATGTATGCACTTAAGGGAAATTCTATAAGAGGACACCTAAATTAAGCACCTGGTAGAAGTCTAGTCTATAAAGGAAAGGAAGAACCTTCTTTCCTATAAAGTGCACATAACTCTGGGCACCCTATACAGAATTCCCCCATAAATGTTAGTACTTATATTATAGAATAGTCCCAATATACAGTATGGGCTGGATTCCGAAAAAGCTCAAAATTCGGTAACATGAAAGATCAGCACTGAACGGTATTCTATAACGGTGGCTCCCAGAGGCGTAATAAAGGGGAGTGGAGCTGACCGGGGAGAGTGCCGAGGCTAGCGCGAGCAGAGGTTGGTGATGCTGCTCGCCCCAGCAAAGAGTTAGAGGCACAGGGGAAGGTGCCCATGTGGTGGGGAAGGGGCAGGGAAGGAGCAATGAGCCAGAGAAGGGGACACCACTGCCCTAGGTGCCTCCTACCCTCACTATGCCACTGGATGTTCCAGGATCAGCTTCCCTTATAGTGCCCAACTTGCACGCTGGGATTTATATCTGGTTTCACTTGGTATAAGTCCTCGTGCCCAAAGCTGAGCGCGGATGTACCTAAGTTCTAGGAATGCCCCTAATCTTCCATGGCCACACCTCTTTTGAGTGCTAGAAAATTTCAGCATGAATTCATGTTTAAAGTCTGCATCTGCTTTAGGGAGCCAGACTGAAAAATTCCTTATACAATAGTTCATAGTAGGATTAATGCATTTAAAGATGGGGACCTCATGAAGAAACTTATTGCTTTACATAAAGATTTTTTCAGTCTGGCTCCCTGAAGCAGATGCAGACTTTATACATGAATTACTACTAATCATTTAGTGTTGTGCACATTATAGGCAGGTACTTTCTCTGTTCCAAGTGGGCAATTTAAGTTTTGGTTGTTTTTTTTTTTTATACCTGGGGCAGGAGAGGGTTAAGCAACTCATTCAGGGTCATAATGAGCTGTAGTGGGAACTGAACCCAGTTCCTCAGGATCAAAGCCTGCTGCACTAACCATTAGGCTACTCTTCATGCAGGAATTAGTAGACAGGCTGAAGAACTCAGATAAATAATATTGATAAAATTTAATAATAAGTTAAATGAAGTAATAATAATAAGTAAAATGAACTGCTGTTTAACCACAAGGCCCGGGTAGTGGGACTTGGGAGTAAGCCTGATTGGAGACAACTGGGACTTCGTGGACAGCTAAGTTGTTTTTTTTTCCTTGCTCAAGTTGCAATATTTCTGACTGTGCCTCTAGACTGCAATCTTTTTTCACACAATGTTTGTATGTGAGATGGGTGTGAGGTGTTTTTTGGGGGGGCTGCTATTGTGTCTCCATTTCTCACCACTGTTTTTGATATAGTGAAGACACATAAGTGGAGTTTTTTTAGCCATATGAAACTTAACTGAGGCTTTTTCTCCACTTTTTTTCTGTCTTCTTTTTTTCAGACTGTGGATATGTGTGTGATGTGTGGGTGGCCTTAAATGTTCGTTTTAGTGCGCATTTTGAGGTAAATGGCCCTTATATTAAACCATATTAAGAGGTATAGTGTGAGGTATACCATGTAGTAATTGCTAGCATAGACAGCGTTAAGGGGCTTTGTGGTGTTTTTGCAGTTGGTGAGCGGTAAATTATGCATTAAGGGGGTAATTCTCAAGCATTATTGAACTGTTGGTGATTAATTCTGATGGTGATATCGTGCCTGCTAAGCCGTTCTACCACCAAGACACGGCTGCCGGCACAGCATGCAACACATATTATTCTTTAACTTGTGCACGCAACTTTGCAGACTAACCGCCAGATTCTATGTAGGTCACTCAAAAGTTGAACGCCCAAATTTGGGTGCCTAGGGCAGATATGTTCATAAGTTGAGGCATCAGTAATCAATGTTAGCGGCAACAATTTGGATATGCATGCGCATCTGTCCTAGGCACTATTCTATAACATCTGTGCCAAAATTTTCTAGCACTCAACTCAAAAGGGGTGTGGCCTCAGAAGGGGCGTGGAAGATCGAGGGCATTCCTAGAACTTAGGTACATTGTTATAGAATACTGTCATTGGTACACACAGCTGCCGAGGCACAAGTATAGACATCAGGTTTCAGCGGGTATGCCCAAAGTAAGGGACATAATCATCACTAAGATGTGCCAAGGGCCTTTTCTTGAATACTATCTTAGCACAGATCTTTCCGGCACCTAATTTTGGATGCTGTGGACTGAATCCAGCCCTAAGTGTACAGTTATATAAGGGGCCACATCATGGGCAAAGAATGGCCATGGAAAGCTGTAAATACTGCACACTAAGGCCCATATTCTATAAACAGTGCCTTAAGTTAGGCACCAGGAGGCATTCTACCGGTGCTTAACTTAAGTGGAATATGCTGTTTAAAAAAAATGTAGGTGTACCTGCATCATGGCTACAAAGGTGCTTTACGACACCTTGCGCCACTGTAAGCATGGAAAATGCCAGAAGTGGTGTTAGGCATTACAAAGCACCTCCATAGCCATGATTCAAGTGAAAGGTAGGCACCGGAAATGTAGGCTTTGAAAATCCTGGTCTATATTTCCGGCGCCTACCTTTTACAAAGCCGTAATTCTATAAGCGGCACCATTGCATGACTGACACATTATTGATGGCTGTTTTTTTTTTTAGGTGGCCAATGGCGCCACTTATAGAATCTGGGCCTAACTGACTAATGTGAGTTAACACTGACCCACTTACCACCTCCTAAATAGGAAGCATTAAATGCTTCTGTGCTAATTCCAAATAGCATTCTGTATGCTAAAGGAACTTTTAACAAGGGACCTGTAAAGACAAACACTGGGAATGCCCCCAATGGTTGCCACTTTATATATGCAGCTACTGCATTCAGAAGTCCCATGTTAAACTGTGGTAACTGTATATTTTAGCACAATTATATAAAAGGGCTGAAATAAACTAAATGCTTTCCTTTGTTCATTGTCCATAAACAGTAGAGAGGTATTTTATTAATAGGGTGTACAGATACTATATTTATTTTGTACCTGGACTTGAGTAACAAGGAGCGATAGTGGGATTTGAACCCAGTTAACTTAGGTTCTCAGGCCACTGGACTAACCACTAGGCTACTCCTTCACTCATGCTGTCACCTCTAGAGTTGGATATTTGAGGTTATTACGTTTATATAATACACTCCTTGGACATTTCACAAGGGCATCCTACTATGAAACTATCCCCCACATATCTACAGGAAAATACCTTGATGAACCAGGCTCCTGTTTTAGTTCAAGTATTTTACAATTATCAAATACCAGTACATAATTACTGTACATACATTTTATATCCTTATGACAGTACATATTCTTATGTTCTTTTCATATTTGGGACCATTAGTTGAATTTCACTGTTATATTTAAACCTTTTCCTACTACTATTACACTTATGCTTTATTATTGATTAAATATAATGATATGTAGTATCTATCACTCCAAATAATTGTCATTTTGGGGAACAAATTTATTGTTAGATTTAAAAAAATAATAATAATAATTAACAAAATAATGTCAAATGATACCTTACCCATTTTGATCATTTTGCATTCTGTTAAATAAAGTTCCCTTAACTCTGTAAATTGCACTAGCAGTGATTATTTCTCAGTGCAAATACCTTTTTTTTTTTTTTTTTTACATTCCATACATTTTAAATTCCAAACTTTTACTACTACTAATCAATTCTATAGCGCTACTAGACATATGCAGCGTTGTACATCAAAACACAGAAGAGACAGTCCCTGCTTATAAGAGCTTACAATCTAGTCAAGACAGGCAAACTGGACAAGAAGGTGCATCAATGCACTATGCTCAGGTGGAGAAATTACTCTCCTCCTCACCAGTGTGTCACGGCACACCAGAAATCTCAGGCAGCACACAGTTTCCGATACACTGTTTTAAACAGTAGTAGGAAAAATATACTGTTCTTGAAAGAGTTCAAACACACAGCAAACTGCACCAACTTCTGAACCCTCTACAACAGTGTTCTTCAACCACCGGTCCATGGACCAGTGCCAGTCCACAGAAATTTCCTGCCGGTCCACAGGGCCAGCACGTGCATCAGGCCCAAAACAGAGTTCTTCAACTGCCGGTCCATGGTGCGATCGATGCGGCGTTATCTTCGAGCCAGCTCCCTCTTCCTAACTGATTCAGTGCACAAAGCCACGGGCAGTGGCTCCTACAGGCATCCTGCGCCTGAACCGGAAGCCTTCTCTCTGACGTTGCAAAGTCAGAGGGAAGGCTTCCAGATGAGGCACGGGCGTGCAAGGTGCAATTAGTACTATTATGGGGGTGGGGTCTGGGGTAGAGATGGGCGGGGTCTGGCCCAAGACTTAGCCCAGTGTTCTTCAACCGCCGGTCCACGGACCGATGCCGGTCCACAGAATAATTCTTTTATTTCTGCCTGTCCATAGGTGTAAAAAGGTTGAAAAATACTGCTCTACAACTTCAGTTCCCAGGTGTTTCTTTACCGTTAGCTCCAGCACTACTTAAGAGGATTTTCTTTAGCAGGCAAACACTGTAATGGCAAACATTGCTCATTAAGTAATACAGTGCAAATATTGGTCTAATGAGGTTTTCACCTGCCTCGGAGGGAAAAGTTCCAGCAACAATACAATTTCCCAGCAAAAGAAAGTAAAATGCAGATATCAAAATACCTCTTTTCTTTCCTTAAAGAAAGGCACAGCTCTTTCCTTTCAAGAGGAAAACACACCCACACAGTTCCTACTTGCAAATGGCCAGAGTTTCTTTCTCTTTCTCAGAGTTCACCTCCATATAGTTCTGTGGCAGTGTTAGCAACAATGGAAGCTCAGCCGTGTCCATGAGCTCTCCAACCTCTGAACTCTCTGGGGCTCGTCCCAGCATTTGTTCTTTTTCAGCCATTTCAACACTTTGCCCATGCCATGGTTCCTGAGGGAAGTTCCTGCCTTCAGCTTCCTGCTTCCCTTTCTGCCTCCTCTGCTAATTCAAAGCTCTCTCCTTAAGTAACTCAATGCCCCACCCCCTTCTCCTATGGAGGGGGATGGGCTGTAGCTCTCTCGGGAGCAGAGCATGGCTCAACTTAGACTCCCTGCCCTTAGCTTTCCTTAAAGGAATAGGCTCCCTTTTTACAGCTGGAACCTTGGGATGTTTGGCAGCAGTTTTCTTCTAAGAGACATTCTGCCTAGTGAAACTAGTCTCATGTCTGTCTTACTCTGTCTCACTATCAGAGGGGTAGTCAGCCACTTCCATACCAGTGCTGCTAACCTGGACAGCTCTTCTGATCAGAGACCGTGTCTTAATTCTGCTTTCCCCTGAGACAAAGCCAGGGCTGGCAATGGGTTTGTCATAAATTGTGTCTGTGTTTTTCAGGCTGGAATTAGGGACCATTCACGAACTGATCTCAACTGACTACATACTATATATACTCGAATATAAACCGAGATTTTGGGGCCAAAAAATTGGGGCGTAGCAAGACAGGGATTAATTATAACAACCTTAGGTGTAGATGAATCTTGGACCTGCAATTCTTAGGTGTAGATGAATCATGGAGCTGTAGTTCCAGTGAGACTAGAAGCTTCTTTAGTTATTTGTTCCTCACATATAGGTTCCCTCTCTCCAAATATGAGATTATTGGTAGAGTCAAGTATCCTGTGAAGATTTGAAACCCGGAAGAGAGATGTAAATGACATTAAAATGTGACGTTTTCCTTAATACAGGACATAACTGATTTATATGGCAAAAGGAAACATGAATAACCCAGCCTGCAATGGATAGCTTAGACCAGGGGTGGGCAACTCCGGTCCTCAAGGGCCGGAATCCAGATGGGTTTTCAAGATTTCCTCAATGAATATGCATGAGATCGATTTGCTTGCACTGCTTTCAATGAATATTCATTGGGAAAATCCTGAAAACCCAACTGGATTCTGGCCCTCAAGGACCGGAGTTGCCCACCCCTGGCTTAGACCTAACAACAATGTTGTATGATCTAGCTTGGAAAAACCATTTTATTGGTTTTGTTGGTTAAAGCAGACCCTAAATATAATTATGCACATTTCCTTTTTAAAAAAAAATAACCAGTCTTATTTATGGTCCAAAGGATTGGATTTATCCAGACCTACCAAAAATTACACAGGAAAGAAGAAAATTATTCTATACAGTTTAGTTTGTTTTGGTTATACTGTCTTTACTGATATTACAGGCCAAGGCAGTCTACATTTAGAAAAAAAGAGAAGTCCAAAATAAGAGACGTGGGACTGCAGAAGACAAACGTGAGTAGGGATGGAGGAGTGGTAGACCCCAATTGATTTTCAGAGGGTTGTGTTCGTGAGGAGCTAGCTAAAATAAAGATAGACAAAGCAATGGGGCTGGATGGTGTATATCCAAGGGTGCTGAAGGAACTTAGGAAAGTTCTGGTGACTCCGCTGACTAACCTTTTCAATGAGTCTCTAGAGTCGAGAGTGGTACCGGAGGACTGGAGAAGGGTGGATGTGATCTCTGTCTACAAAAGTGGAAGTAAGGAAGAAGTAGGGAATTACAGGCCATTAAGTCTGACTTCTGTGGTAAGCAAATTAATGAAAATGTTTTTAAAAGAGAGAATGGTGAAGTTTCTAGAATCCTGTGGATTACAGGACTGGAGGCAACATGGATTCACTAGAGGTAGATCTTGTCAGACAAATCTGATCAATTTCTTTGACTGGGTGACCAGAGAATTGGATAGAGGGAATGCACAAAGTGGCAGGCTGGGTCAAGAAATGGTTGAGTGGAAAGCGACAGAGGGTAGTGATCAATGGAGATCGCTTTGAGGAAAGGGATGTTACCAGTGGTGTGCCTCAAGGTTCTATTCTTAGGCCTGTTCTTTATAACATTTTATAAATGATATTGCTGCAGGGCTGTCGGGTAAGATTTGCCTCTTTGCGGATGATACCAAAATCTGCAATAGAGTAGGCACACCGGATGGTGTGAATAAAATGAAGAAATACCTGGCGAAGCTTGAAGAATGGACTGAAATTTGACAGCTAAAATTTAATGCTAAGAAATGCAAGGTCATGCATTTGGGCTGCAAAAACCTGAGGAACAGTACAGTTCAGGGGGTGAAGAACTTATGTGCACCACAGAAGAGTGGGATTTGGATTTGATTGTATGTGATGATCTTAAGGTGGCCAAACAGGTTGAAAAGTTGATGGTGAAAGCTAGAAGAATGCTAGGGTGCTAGTAGGATAAAGGATAAAGGAGGTATTGATATCCCTGTATAAGACTTTGGTGAGACCTCATTTAGAATATTGCGTACAATTCTGGAGGCCACACATTGAAAAAGGATGGAGTCTGTCCAGAGGAAGGCTACTAAAATGGTGCGTGATCTTCATCATAAGGCGTGTGGGGACAGACTTAAAGATCTCAATCTGTATACTTTGGAGGAAAGGCGGGAGAGGGACATATGATACAGATGTTTGAATACCTACATGATGTAAATGCGTGTATGAGTCAACTCTATTTCATTTGAAAGGAAGCTCTGGAATGAGAGGGCATAGGATGAAGTTAAGAGTGATAGGCTCAGGAGTAATATAAGGAAATATTTTTTACAGAAAGGGTGATAGATGCGTGGAACAGTCTCCCAGAAGAGGTGGTGAAGACAGAGACTGTCTGAATTCAAGAAAGCCTGGGATAGGCATGAGGGATCTCTTAGAGAGAGGAAGAAATAATGGTTATTCTGGATGGGCAGACTGGATAGGTAATTTGGCCTTTATCTGCCATCATGTTTCTATGTTACTATTATCAAGAAACGCATAACTAACTTTACACTTCAAACAAATTAAAATCAAAATGTGACTTCAAGGAAAGCTCCTAATGCCCTAACCTGGTGCCTTATCATAAGCCTGTTTAAAAAAAATAAAGTTTTAAGCTGAGTTTTAAAACCCTGGAGAGATAATTTTCCTCAAATAGCACTAGGAACATTATTCAATTGAAAAGGAGCTGTAAAGAAAGCAGTACAATATAGTTGTCTGCAGCTTGGCAATTCTAGGGCCAGGAAGTGCAAACAGTGATCATACAAAGACTGTAAAACTCTGTCAGGATTATGTGTAAATATGTTTATTGAACAATAATGGCAAAAACAGTATACAGTGAATCAAAACTTTTTCCACCATACCATCACAATTCCCAATCCCCCCCCATCCCACCCCCACCCCACCCAGGCAGCAGCAACCAGAACCAATAGAAAAAACAAACAAGAAACATCTCAAGTATCCCAGAGTTGTCTACGAACATAGGAAGTAAAGGTCAAACTAAAAGAATACCAACATTGACGGAAGAGTCTACCTGTCTTGGTTGACATGTCCACAATGTCTCTGCGCTCCAGCAACATTTGCTGCAGCATTAATGCTCTCCACTGTTGAATAGTCGGGGGTTGAGAAGAGAGCCACTGCAACAGAACACACTTCCTCCCCAGCAGAATAGTCCTCTTGATAAAGGCCGAACAGCCCGGCTTGGGCGGGTGGAAACGAATCTGCAGAGTAATGAGGAAGCTCGGATGAAGTCTCCAGGAGCACCCCCATATCCGGGCCACAGCAGATACCAATTGCAACCAAAAGGCAGACACCATTGGGCAGGTCCAAAACATATGTCCAAAAGATGCCATAGGTTGTTCGCATTTACCACAGCCATGCTCCGCACTAATCCCCATCACATGCGCTCTCTTGGGGGGATAGAAAGCTCGCAAGAGAAATTTGTAATTGCGTTCCCACTCCATGGAAGATAGGCGGAGGGCATTCCCCAGGCAAAGTCCCCGTCGAATCATGTCGGCTGTGATAGGCACCTGCAAATCCATCGACCATTTCCTGGCCAAGGTTGGAAAATCAAGATCTCCCAAGCAGTCCAAAAGCAACCCATGATACAATTTCAAGGGTATCAAATCCTGTGCTGTCAGTCCAAGAACTTCTTGTAATTTAGTGTAGCTCTCCTCACACAGCACCGCCGGTGTCAGGTTCCGTAAATAATGTTGTAATTGTCTGTATGCAAACCAATCAGTTGCGGTGAGGTGGAACTGAGTGGTCAGGTCTGTGAAAGAGAGAGGAAGTCCTGTGGATTGTACGACCTGTGAAATGTACTGTAATCCCACTGAAGTCCAGCGGCGAAACGGTCCAGAATCCAAGCCAGGTATAAAATCCCCATTGCCAGCAATAGGCAAGTAAGACGTCGCCCTGGAATTGATCTTCAACAGTCTGCAAAGGGATTTCCAAGCCTTGCGCATAGCCGGCAGAAGTGGATGAGAGCTAAGCTGTGGCAAATCCGGCAAGTGGAGAGCATGTAGTAAATAACTGAAATGGTAAGGGTGAAAGCAATAACATTCTATCTCCGGTAAAGAAAAATATTTAGTATCACAAAACCAATCATGGATATGTCTGAGCTGGCAAGCAAGGTTAAATCTGGAAACACTTAAGAGACCCAACCCCCCTTTCCTACGAGGCAACATCAACTTAACTAAAGAAATCCTAGCCCGCTTCCCCTGCCAAAGATATGCAGTAAGGTGAGAATTGTGTTGTGATACATGAGCGGGAGAAAGCATGACGGGGAGCATCTGTAATACATAAAGCCATTGGGGCAGGATCATCATGTTGTAAAGGGCAATACGACCCGAAAGGGACAAAGGCAGTCGCCTCCAGTTAGCTAAAGTAGACTCCGTGCGACGGAGCAGAGGCAAGATGTTCGCAGTGTACAGCCGATCCAGGTCCCGAGGTATAACCACCCCCAAGTAACGCAAGGAAGAAGAAGCCCATTGTAATGGAAATTCTCCTAGCCAATCCTGACGTACTGCCTCTGTGGTTGGTAACGCTAGGGATTTCTGCTTGTTAAGGGTCAAGCCAGAGTAAAGGTGAAATTCATCAAGAATGTCCAACGCACGAGATAAAGAGCGATGAGGGTCCCCCAGAGTTAGTAAAAGGTCATCCGCAAATGCCAACACCCGTAACTGGGCAGATCCCTCAGACAACCCAACAATCACATCATCTCTCTGAAGAGTACGCAACAGGGGGTCCAAATACAGCAAGAAAAGCAGCGGAGAAAGCGGACATCCCTGTCTCGTCCCCCTACCCACAAGAAAACCAGTGGAACGCACCCCATTAACTATTATCGAGGCCGTGGGATCTGTGTAGAGCGGTCGAAGCAATGCCAAGTAACTATCCGGAAGTCCAATATGCTGCAACACCTGAAACAGATATTGCCACTGAACCTTGTCAAAGGCCTTTGCCGCGTCCAATCCAACCAACAAACCCGGGCATTGGGAATGTTGCGCCCGCGAGAACGCCATCAACACTCTCCGAACATTCAAAACCGAGTGCCGCTCCCTGACAAAACCCACCTGCTCAGGCACTATGATGGAAGGTAACAAAGGTGCCAACCTATCTGCCATCACTCGAGCTAAAATTTTTACATCAACATTCAGAAGCGAAATCGGCCGGTATGATTCAATCTCAGTGGGTGGTTTAGATGGTTTCGGAATTAGGGTGATAAGAGCGTCATTCGCATAGCAGGGAAAGGCACCGCAGTCACGAACTGCCGAATAATAATTCAGCAGAGGCTCCCCCAAGACCGATGATAAGATCTTATAGAACTCCGGAGAATAGCCATCCGGTCCCGGAGCCGTGCAAGTTTTCAATGTTTGGATTGCTCGCAATACTTCTTGTGCGTGTAAAGGCCTATCTAATCGAGATATCTGAGCTGGCGATAATTTAGGCATCCCCGCGTCCTCTAAATAATCACACACATCAGGGCCCATATCTCTGTCAGGATTATATAAATTTGCCAAATAATGAGGGGTCCCAATCGCCAACCCTTATAACTTAAAATCTAAAGCTTAAATAAAGCCCTAAATTGAACAGCTAATAAAAAAAAACCTTCTTTAACAGTGGGGAAATATGATCAAAATTTCATGCTCTACAGAGCAAATTGTATATAATAATGTTTGAAGATACTTTAAATTGTTCCAAACATTACAATAATCTATACATCAAATAAGTAGAGCTTGTAAGAACAAATGAAAAGCTATGTCATCAAAGAACCCCCATACTAATCAAAGTTGCCATAAAACAAAAACTGTTTTTAAGAACATAAGAATAGTCTTACTGGGCCAGACCAATGGTTCATCAAGCCCAGTAGCCTGTTCTCACAGTGGCCAATCCAGGTCACTAGTACCTGGTCAAAACCCAAGGAGTAGCACTATTCCATGCTACCGATCCAGGGCAAGCAGTGGCTTCCCCCATGTCTTTCTCAATAACAGACTATGGACTTTTCCTCCAGGAAATTGTCCAAACCTTTCTTAAAACCAGCTACGCTATCCGCTCTTATCACATCCTCTGGCAACGCGTTCCAGAGCTTAACTATTCTCTGAGTGAAAAAAAATGTCCTCCAATTGGGTTTAAAAGTATTTCCCTGACTGAAGACACGTGCAGTTAAAAGATAACTGAGAGTTAATAATAACTCATAAATAGCAGAAAGATGTTAGTTAGTAGTGTAACTGTTCTTCACAAGAGGGGCTTACCATCACAAACCACATACTGTATATACTGTGGCAGGGACACCCAACTGACCCCTTATGGGCCCGCTGTGTCCCGGCCCGAACGAGCAGTTTAACGTGCGACCATGGTTCCTGTCCTTCCCAGTGCCTTCCACGCACACTGTTGGACTGTGTTTTATCAGGAAACTTCCAAAACAAACAAGAAAACTTCAGTCTTAGTATTTAAATGAAAATCTCCTGCTTTATTTTTCCTGGGTTTCATTTACCCTCAAAAATATTCAGACTTGTCAGGATTACAGTTCTCAGGATAATATTCAAATACAACACAAGAAAAAACCCACCTTTTGAAATCCACATGGACTGGAATGGCCCAATATTAACCTTTCACTGAAGTATCAGGGTTTGAAAGGCTTCTTATCCCTTCACCCCACCACACTTGTGGCAATAAGAGTCTTTTAAGTTTCAATAGGTTTCTTCACTTCTTCTAAGCACTACGAAAAAAAACAGTTCACTGTTCCTTTTGCCAAGCACTGCTATGTGGCACCCAGGCCTGTGCACCACTAGCCTGGCTAGCCCACCCTCCCAAACTGCAAAGCTGGGATTTCATCTAGTACAGCCCAGCCGTTTTCCCGGTCTTCTCACAAACAAGGGTTCAGGGCAACAAGGTCAGACAACTCTGCTTTATACTTTCTTAAATGGAGGAAAAAAAAGACCCAAACAGGATTTTCAGAAAGAGAAACAAATAACTGTCCCAGTACAAAAACTAAACATAAGCTTCTGCTATTCTTCTCTCTCTGTTAAGGAGTTGCTCCCAATAGAACAAAACATTCAGCCCTGGTCTCATGCTGCTACAGCAGGGGGGGGGGGAAGGAACCCCAGTAGATTAAAGAACTAAACACGGCAACAGGCTTTACAAACTTTCAGAGAAAAAAAAAACCAACTCTGACCTGATCAAGACTGCTCCACTAAAATTTCATAGATTCAGGTCACTGCTCTGCATTTGGAATACACTCCCAGTCCATTTGAGGAACACACTCTTCACTCTCAGTTGGATTTAGCTCCTCCATACAAACATCCCCTGGCCCCTCTGTAGATTCCCAGCTGCTCTCAGCTCTGGTGTTCTCACTCAGCTCCTCCTCTCCTGACTGAGCTCTGCTGCTGGAAAAAGGCTCTCTCAATGTACAGACCTCCCCCCTTGATTAGCTCAGGTGCTGGTTTGCTAAGCTGGCTGATTCCTTGGCGAGAGCACTTTCGTGCCTTTTCTTAAAGGGCCAGACTTGAAAGGAGCAGCACAGAAATGTTTCTCCTTTTTGGGCCATGCTATCCTGGCTCTGATTCTGAGCACAGGGGTAGAACTAACAAAGTCTAGTTCTGGTTCAAAGTCCATTATCTCAGGGTCAGGGTTAGGTATCATTGTTCACTCAGACATAGTTCTGTTTTTGAGTCTTCATTTATGGTTTATTTGAGCCTTTTTATATTCAAGCATGTTTTTTAAGCCTGTATTTATCCCTTGTCATCATCCCCTTGTGTTTTACCATATTGTAACACTGCTTGCATGGTTATGTTCTTTTACTAATATTGTGTTATGCTTTTTATGCTGGTCTCATTGTATTTTTAGACTTGTATTTTTATGCTGGTTTATTAATATATATGTTTTAAGCTCCATGATTTTCAATGTTTTTTTTAATATGTATTACATGCTCCTTAAGTGTTTTTCTGTATCATGACATCAGCCTCTTATGTCTATTTTACATTTTTTAATATAGTTTGCATAGTTACGTTTTTCATTTAGATTGGTTTATGTTCTCAATGTACATGTTTTATGTTTTATGATTCTTAATGTTTTTATTTTGTGCTACATATCTTTTAATAGTGCCCCTGAAGAAGGCGTTCTAACACGCCGAAACAGGGATGCTTGTTGGAACCATTATTTGTTCAATAAAGACTATCACTGGTTGAAAAGACATCTCCCTTGCCTTTTTTGCTTTACTCGAAGGCGAGGTGTTCTTCTGCTTGCCTGCTCGCATTCCTTTTTGAATGTTCACCATAGTGATCAAACTACTAGTTACAGCTCCCCTCTACACAGATCTGAGTTTCACTAATATAGGCTTCATCAGGAGCAGAAACCTTTGCCCCTATATTGAAAATCACAATTAATACAAACTTTAAAACACTCATTTCATCATACAAAATGCGAAACATAAACCCATTACTAGAGGTGCTTCGTTTCCAGAAAAAAACAGACTCACTGATTCATGAGTGGTAGGTAGCACCAGCCCCCTTGATGCCAATCTATTTTTCAGAGGCCCTTTCGGGCTTTCCCTCTGCTGGAGTCCTTCCATCTAATATAACTTCCTGTTTCACAAAACAGGAAGTTACATCAGAGGAAAGGACTTCGGCAAAAGGAATGGCTGAGTAGGCCTGTGAGCAGATCAGTAGGAAGTTGAGCCCACATCTCCCTGGCTTCTTTTCTTTTGCCTTTTATTTTTTTACTGGTTACTCCTTCCCAGAATCAATTCTGTCACCCTTCTCCCCCCAACAGCATTTATCTAATTCATTGCCTCCACATCTACTTTTAATTCGATACAAAAGTTGTTGCCGAGCAGCGGTAGCAAATGTGATTCACAGAGCTACCCTGCCGCTAGTCTAGGCATCTTCTCTCCATTGTGGCTGCCCCAGCGGAAACAGGAAGTTGTTACTGAGGGCAGGCCGCAGTAGAGAGAAGATGCCAGGAGTGGCGGCAGGAAAGCACTAGATTCGCTACCACCACTAGTAACAAATTTTACAAAAAAATAAAGGTAGATGGGGGGGTAGGAGAGGAGATGGACTTGGGGGAAATGATGGCGAGGGGAGAGGGAAAGATGGACTTAGGGAGAGGGAGAGATGGGGGAAGATGATGGGAGAGGGAGAGATGAACTTGAGGGAGATGATGGAGAGGGAGAGATGGACTTGGGGAGAGGGAGAGATGGGGAAGATGGAAGAGGGAAAAATGGACTTGGGGGAGATGATGGAGAGGGGAGAGGGAGAGATGGACTTGGGGAGAGGGAGAGATGGGGAAGATGATGGGAGAGGGGAGAGGGAGAGGTAAACTTGGGGGAGATGATGGAGAGGGGAGAAGGAGAGATGGACTTGGGAGAGATGGTGGAGGAGGGAAAAATTGGGAGAGGGAGAGATGAACAACACAGAGATAGCAGAAGGGGGATAGCAGAGGGACCCTACAGCTGAAGGCAGTTTGCCGACACCTGAATTCATATCAAGCTACAACATTTAGCAATTCAATGGATTAGGGCAGTGTATTACAAACTTTGTGCCTCCTGAGATTTCAGATATGCCGCAGCACACTGGGGAGGAAGAGTGACACCGGCGCCAGCTGATTACCTACAGGACGTGCCTCTCACGGCAATCAGCCGGTGCCAGCGCCTCTCCTCTCCAGCCCTCTTCCTTGCTGGCACCACCCCATGTTTCTAACAAATTTTAAAGCTATGTTATAGATTGGATGTTCCTATTTTTGACATGATAGTGCCTTGGTTAAATAAAATGTTTAAACTTAAAAAGCTGTATCATTGAAAGTGAATCAAATTGAAAAATCGATTCAACAGGACGAATCAAATCAAAGTATGTTTCCCTGAATTGGGCAGCACTACCCATTACTCTTTCACACCTTCCTAGTCTTATTCACATGTCTTGTATACTCTTGTGTGTCAAAAAAATCCTCCAGGATAGACTGACTGAACCAGCCTCCGATTAAAACTTGGATCCATTACCTAAGTTGCTGGTGTTTTTTAACCGTTACTGTATGCGGCACATGGAAAACGGAATGATGTCATTCACTTTATCACATTCATCACCTGGCAGGGCAGGATTAACCAATAGGCCAAGTAGGTACGTGCCTAGGGCCCGAAAATGGTAAGGGGGGCCCGATGAAGGAGGGCATCAACATTGTTTTTTCCAAACAAGCAATGGGCCCCTCCAGCATCGATTGGCAACGCGGGCCCCACCCCAATCGGCAATGCAGCCTCCCCCCCATCGACGGAAAGTAAGACAAGCAAGCAACGTGGATAAGAAAGGCAACAGAAACTGTAATTGTGCAAGCAGTGCTGCTTGCCCAAAGCTTCCCTCTGACGCAGCTTCCTGTTTCCGCCTGGGTGCATGGTGGGGTGGGGCGGGGCAGGGGGCCCAGTGTACTTGCGTGCCTAGGGGTCCTCAACAAATTAATCCTGCCTGTCACCTGGAGATTACCTCTAAACATATTCAATTGCCACCACCTCGAATTCCCCAGAAGGAAAACACAAACTCCACTTTATTAAAGAAAACAACCTTATTTTCACTATTTTTACTGTTTCATTCACTCACTAAAGATGATCCTCATTGCAAATGGTTCCACTCTACTTCAGCATTTAGTCCATAGGGCATGACCTTGTTACAAGAATAAATATACTGTTGTTCTTTATAAAGCAAAGTACAAGACACGTCATCCACTAATGGCAAAACAACTTGTTGCAATACCAGATATTATAGGTCTTCTATCCTATGCTCTTTCTCTAATCAATGATTAGTAAGAGAGGCTTCCGCTTATTTCTAAAACAACTAACATGTTCCCCAATTCTAACTTTGATACTCCGTTTGTTTTGCCCAATGTAGTACAAACCACATGGACACACTATACAGTAGATAAAACAACTAGTATTACAGTTATACTGACCATAAAGATTATTATATTGATTAGTATTGTGGATTAATATCTTATCTGTTTTTAGTGTATGAGAGCAATATACACATTGTCCACATTTAAAGTGGCCCCTACTTAATTGTTTAATTTGATGCTGACTATATCATACTTATTAGTTAGAATTTCCCTTACATTCCTACCTCTCGTGTATGCAAACTTGGGATACTTATTCAACCCTGAATGAACCTGTAAAATAGGCCAAAACTTACATATTGCCTTGCTTCTTTGGAAAAAGGAAACACACATCCCCTTGGTGACACAGTCTTATGTTGAGATTGAACAAATAACCAACTCCTATCACAATATATGGTAATTAGAGAATGACACAGGGAAAAAATCTGTCCCCGTCACTGCCCCGTCCCTGGCCCACCGGCCCCTTCACCGCCCCATCACTGTCCCCGCAGCATCCATATAAGCCTCAGTACTGCAATATTTAGCTTATTCCTTCCTTATAAATCAAAGTTCTGGCTGCTGAACTAGAGAAAGAGATGTTCAGCTGGCAGGGCTTTGTTTATAAATTTTTATCAACACAACTAATATACTACTTTATCCTGAAGCAAAAAGAAAATAAATAGAATTTTTTTTTCTACCTTTGTTGTCTGGTTTCTGCTTTCCTCATCTTCTCATTCAATTCCTTCCATCCACTGTGTGTCTTCTCTCTGCGTCTTCCATATGCTCTGTTACTGTGCCTCTCCCTTCACCCCCCCCCCCCCAATTGGTCTGGCACCCATCTTCTTCCCTCTGCTCCCCCATAGTCTGGCATCTGTCTTCTTCCCTTCAAGCGTCTTCTCCCCACTCTGTCTTCCACATTTCCCTTCAGGGTATGTTCCTCTCCACCCTCCTTCAATGTCTGTTCTATTCTTTTCCACCACTACCCTTCCCTCCTTCCTTCACCATCTGTTCCTTTCAACCACCCTTCAGCTCCTCTCACGCGGCCTATCTATCTACCTCTCTCCCTCTTACTGTCGTGGCACGTTACAATGTAATTTGTGCAAGCTGCTGGAGCCTGCGAGCTCGGTCCTCAAACAATCTCGCTTCTGTGTTCCTATTTTCCCCATTTCCAATCTCCCCTATGTATCTGGCATTGCCCCCTCCCCCCCGTGTCTATATACCATCCCCATGGCACGTATGTCCCCTTTATGTCTCTGTCCCTATGCCCCCATGCACATAATTTCCCCTCTGTTTCTGTTACCTTCCTGTGTCCAGATTTCCCCTCTCTTCCTCTTCCACACCAATGTGTCTCTTCTCTTCAACCCCATCTAGCTTCTTTCCCTCTTTCTTCCCCCCCCCCCCCCCATGCTTCCAGCATCTGGCTCACCTGCCTGTCCTCCCCTTTCTTTCCTGCTGTGGGTTTCTTTTTCTTCCTCTTCATCCCCTTGGCCAAGAATCTCTTTCCCATCACTCCCTCCTTCCTAGTGTGAGCTGGGAACATGCGCGATCATGCAGTCCAGCAGCCCCCTCCTGCCCGATTGCAGCGTTCCGTCAGCTCCCTCCCTCTACCTCACCTTAGATGCTGAGTTTGCCGGCTTTCTTTTTCGCCCAGCCGCACGCGTTCAAAAAGTCGCGCACACGCGGCTGCTTAGTTGTTCAATCTTCTCCTCTGACGCAACTGGAAACAGGAAGTTGCAGCAGAGGAGAAGATTGAACAATTCAAGCAGCCGCGCGTGTGCGGCTTTTTGAAAGCGTGCGGCTGGGTGAAAAAGAAAGCCAGCAAACTCTGCATCTAAGGTGAGGTGGAGAGAGGGAGATGGCGGAATGCTGCGATCGGACGGGTGGGGGCTGCTGGACTGCGCGATCCTTGATTGCCTTACTGCGGAGACAAGACCATTCACCGCTCCACAGGCCTTGTCCCCGCAGCGACCACTATTTTTTCTTTCCCTATTTCGGCGGGTTACCTGCGGCTACTCACGGCTAACCGCGGGTAACAACCACCGTGTCATTCTCTAACGGTAATGCTCTTGTATATGCATTTGCAACTATGCGATTTGGATACCCTCTCTGTATAAATCTTTCACACATTACCTTCACCTCTTGTTTGAAATCATCCATATCAAAACACAACCTCTGAAGTCTGAAGAACTAGCTCACTGGAATACTATTTCTTAATGGTGTATGCCAATCCCTAATGATATAAGTTTAATAGAAATAAGAACTTCTTCCTTATTTCAACTAGCGACCTTTATAAGAAACTTCTTAGGCCCTCAGCGTCACCACTCAGAACTCAAACTTATCACTGTTCTGAGCTTTACGTGACAAATCTTCACTGTGACACCCTGCTTGATATAAGACATCTCTAAATAGAGACAACAACACATAAGCTAAGTGAAATTAAATTAAATTAAATTATAAGTTATAGAAAATCATAAGTATTTGAAGCTCTTGATGAAAGCTAAAATGAAAAATTAGACCCTGTGACGATTTGTCACGTAAAGCTCAGAACAGTGATAAGTTTGAGTTCTGAGTGGTGACGCTGAGGGCCTAAGAAGTTTCTTATAAAGGTCGCTAGTTGAAATAAGGAAGAAGTTCTTATTTCTATTAAACTTATGTTTATGAAATAGCCACCTGAAGTCTTGTATGCTATAAAAAATATAATCCCTAATGATAGTCACGTTGTAGTACCTTAGGGATCAAGATGCTAAATAAGGGCATACACGCCTTCATTTTTGGGTTAGAAATCATTTTTTAGTCTAGTCCAGTGTTTCAGTAGTACTGTGCACTTCTCATACAGAAGATGCCTAATATGATGCCCAAGTTGGATTTCCCATTTCTCAGGTTACTGGAGTTTGAGATGCTGTGGAGTCATTGTTTACAGGTGTTAGACAGGAAGGTCTCATGATCATCACTCAAAATTGTCACCCAGGGTCCATAATTGTAGGGTCCCAGCAGTCCTGGTACATGGCCCCCAGGTCATGTTGGTTACCACAATGATCAGAATAAGTATATTGGGTGAAGAGGAAGATATAAAATGGAAGAAAAAAAATTGCTTGGTAGGTGAAATTGAAGAATCATGTCAAATACAGACCATAGTTCTAATTGATCTGGAAGTACAAAGGAACAGAAAAAACTCCCTCCAGATTAAAAAAAAAAATCTGACAAAATAAATTAAAGCATCATTTTCATATCAAATCATCTCATTCTTTATCAAAAGCAGAATTTGTAATGCCATACATCCTATGGGCTATATTTTGTAAATCTATAAGCAAATGAAACATCACTTACCCCTTCTATATAGAACACCTGTTTCTCAGTTGAAAGAGGGCAAGTCTCCACAATGGCATATTCCCTGAAACCTCTCAATCCAAGCCGGAACATTTTGCACACTCTGCACATGACCAGGATATCCTTAAATATCTTTCTCAGATTCTGTGAGGGCTAAAAAACAAATACATCTAGTCTGGGCTTCCAAGATGGTATTTTTAAACAATGATCACACAAATTACAGTAGGGTTTAGACAATGGACTTTCAGTTCTAAAAAGGTTTATTGAACAAAGCAGGTAATCAATGACTTGACATGGGCCTATGTTTCGGCAGGAGGTCCACCTGCTTAAGGAGTTGATATATTTTGTTTAAGTCAAACAAGATTCTATAAATTCCAGTAATGAAGTGCTGCAAAAGCTGTATTTCACAATCATTAAGGTTCACAAAATGCATATAGACATTAGTTTGAAGAATATCCATGCCTGATTTAAAGTCCTAACTTTAAACCATTTTCTTCATTTCTTTAAACATTCATTAAACATTCATTTAAACATTTTCTTCATTTCTTTAAACCATTTTCTTCATTTTATCACAGTCGCCTTTTTTGAAAAATTAAATGCTGCTACAGTAGATTTCTTTGTGACTTCACTCCAGATATTAGCTCAAATTTGTTCATGTTATGATCGCTGTTTCCCTGCAGTCCCAACACAGTTACCTCCTGTACTATATCCTGCATTCCACTAAGGACTAGATCTAAAATATCTCCTCCTCTTGTCAGTTCCTGGACCAGTTGCTCCAAGAAACAGCCATTTATTACATCTAAGAATTTTACCTCCATAGCTCTCCCTGATGTAACATTTATCCAGTCAATATAAGGGTAACTGACAATTAACAATTGACAATTAAGGAAGATCTCTGCAAACTTAAACAGGAATTGAATACAATTAAACCAGCTTCCATCACTCTACCAACTTAGCAACTTACCACCTCTACCTCAAAGAATAAAACAGCCCAGGAATAAATGGGTCACAGTAGGCTCAGGAAAACTGCGACATTTAACACAGAAACATCCACCTTCACAAATATTACCTCTACAGAATTCCTTCGCTCCACTATTGCACTGCGATACTCAAGAAAACAGAAGGGAGGTGGGACTGGAACCAATGAAGGTAACTCAAGAGAACAAGCGCACCCTAAGCACAAATAAAAAAACCAAAAACAGAAAGCTATTACTGTTGGGGGATTCCATCATCAGAGGCATTAACCTTGGAACACAAGGCGAGGAGACCAAAATAGTGAAATGTCTTCCAGGATTCTCAGCTACCAGGAGTTCCAGGCAAATACTGACTATAATTAAGGAAGAAACTAAGGATTTTAACAATGATGATGTTATCCATCTGGGAACAAATGACCTGGCCAACAACTCCACACTTGCAGCACAGAAAGCTTTTCGGGAGCTTGGAGAGGGCGTGAAACTTTTTGTAAAGACTTTAACTTTTTCTGAAATACTGCCTGCATATGGAAAGGGAGAGCAAAGAGTGAAAAACACAGAGGACTTTAATAGATGGCTCAAAGCCTGGTGTCATCAAGAAGGCTTCAGGTACATAGGAGGATGGGGAAATACATGGAAGGACAAGAAGCTATATTGCACTGATGGGCTACATATTACTACAGCAGGAAAAAGAAACCTTGCAGAGAAATTTAGACAATATTTTTCTAGGCATTTAAACTAGAAGGTGGGGGTGGTGTATGTACGAAGGACAATTATAGAGACCACCCCCGGCAAAAGAAAAGATGTGATGGTAGTAAAGACTGCAACATAAACAATATCAGCAACTCATTTCTTAGTATTGCAACGGAAAGTGAAACGAAACAAAAATCCATACGAAAAAGGAGATTATCGCTGAAAAATGGCTGGAAAGCGATGACCACAAATGCTCGCAGTCTAAGCAACAAAGTTCATGATCTGCAAGCCCTGATGTTAGAGGCAGATCTAGATATTGTCGCTATCACAGAGACATGGTTCAGTGAATCACATGGATGGGATGCAAACATACCGGGATATAATCTTTTTAGGAAGGACAGAGATGGTCAAAAAGGTGGAGGAGTAGCTCTCTATGTAAAGATCAATATCCAAGCGACCGAAATGCAAGGGACCTGGGAGAGGAAGAAGCGATATGGATCGCTCTGAAAAGAGAAGATGGAACTTCTATCTACATGGGTGTAATCTACAGATCTCCGACTCAATCGAAGCAAATTGATAAAGATCTGATTGTGGATATCCAAAAGTTTGGAAGGAAAGAGGAGGTTCTGCTGTTGGGAGATTTCAACCTGCCGGATGCGGACTGGAACATTCCGTCTGCGGAATCAGAAAGAAGTAGGGAGATTGTGGATGCCTTTCAAGAGGCTCTGCTCAGACAAATGGTGACGGAACCCACAAGGGATAAGGCGATATTGGATCTGGTCCTCATAAATGGAGAGAGTATCTCTAATGTTCGAGTGGGTGCTCACCTGGGAAGTAGCGATCATCAAATGGTTTGGTTTGATATAACGGCTAAAGTGGAGAGCGGCCGCACGATACTTAAAGTCCTAGATTTCAAACGTACGGACTTTAATGCAATGGGAGAGTACCTGAAGATAGAGCTGTTAAGATGGGAGGACATAAGAGAAGTGGAAAGACAGTGGTCTAAGCTGAATGAGCGATAAAAATGGCTACGGACCTTTATGTGAAGAAAATCAATAAAAACAAGAGAAACAGGAAGCCGATATGGTTCTCCAACCGAGTGGCTGAGAAAATAAAGGCGAAAGAGTTGGCGTTTGTGAAATATAAAAAAACCCAAGAAGAGGAGAACAGAAAGGACTACAGGGTGAACTGAAAGAAGCCAAGAGAGAGATACTTTTGGCAAAAGCACAGGCAGAAGAACAAATGGCTAAAAATGTATAAAAGGGAGACAAAAATTTTTTCAGATATATTAGTGAAAGGAAAAAGATGAAAAATGGAATTGCTAGGCTAAAAGATGCTGGGAACCAATATGTGGAGAGTGATGAGGAGAAAGCAAATGTGCTAAACAAATACTTCTGTTCTGTGTTCACAGAAGAAAATCCTGGAGAAGGACCGAGATTGTCTGGCAAAGTTACATGAGAAAATGGAGTAGATTCTGCGCCGTTAACGGAGGAGAGTGTTTATGAGCAACTTGAAAAACTGTAGGTGGCCAAAGCGATGGGATCAGACGGGATCCATTCCAGGATACTAAGGGAGCTCAGAGAGGTTCTGGCGAGTCCTATTAAAGACTTGTTCAACAAATCTCTGGAGACGGGAGTGGTTCCTGGGGATTGGAGGAGAGCGGATGTGGTCCCTATTCACAAAAGAGGTCACAGGGTTGAAGCAGGAAACTACAGGCCGGTGAGCCTCACTTCAGTTGTTGGAAAAATAATGGAAGTGTTGCTGAAAGAAAGGATAGTATACTTCCTTGAATCTAATGGGTTACAGGATCCGAGGCAACATGGCTTTACAAAAGGTAAATCGTGCCAAATGAACCTGATTAAATTTTTTGATTGGGTGACCAGAGAGCTGGATCGAGGACATATGCTAGATGTAATTTACTTAGATTTCAGCAAAGTCTTTGATACGGTTCCTCATAGGAAGCTGTTGAACAAACTTGAAGGGCTGAAATTAGGACCCAAAGAATTTGGCTGTTGGACAGACGCCAGAGGGTGGTGGTTAATGGAAGTTGCTCGAAGGAAGGAAAGGTGAGTAGTGGAGTCCCTCAGGGTTCGGTGCTGGGGCCAATCCTGTTCAATATGTTTGTAAGTGACATTGCTGAAGGGTTAGAAGGAAAAGTGTGCCTTTTTGCAGATGATACCAAGATTTGTAACAGAGTAGACACCGAAGAGGGAATGGAAAATATGAAAAAGGATCTGCAAAAGTTAGAGGAATGGTCTAATGCCTGGCAACTAAAATTCAATGCAAAAAAAGGCAGAGTAATGCATTTGGGGATTAATAATAGGAAGGAACCGTATATGCTGGGAGAAGAGAAGCTTATATGCACGGATGGGGAGAGGGACCTTGGGGTGATAGTGTCCGAAGATCTAAAGGCGAAAAAACAGTGTGACAAGGCAGTGGCTGCTGCCAGAAGGATGCTGGCATAAAGGATGCTGTATAAAGAGAGGCGTAGTAAGTAGAAGGAAGAAGGTGTTGATGCCCCTGTACAGGTCATTGGTAAGGCCCCACTTGGAGTATTGTGTCCAGTTTTGGAGACCGTATCTGGCGAAGGACGTAAGAAGACTTGAGGCGGTCCAGAGGAGGGCGACGAAAATGATAGGAGGATTGCGCCAGAAGACGTATGAGGAGAGACTGGAAGCCCTGAATATGTATACCCTAGAGGAAAGGAGAGACAGGGGAGATATGATTCAGACGTTCAAATACTTGAATAGTATTAACGTAGAACAAAATCTTTTCCAGAGAAAGGAAAATGGTAAAAACCAGAGGACATAATTTGGGTGTCAGGTCAAAAGCGCGCCGGGACAAAGGCGCGCGCAGACAACTGAGCGCAATGCGGAGCCGCACACCAAAGAAAATGACTGTTTTAAAGGGCTCCGACAGGGGGTGTGGGGGGGCAACCCCCCCACTTTACTTTAAACAGATCACGCCACATTGTGGGGGGTTTGGGGGGTTGTATCCCCCCACATTTTACTGAAAACTTCACTTTTTCCCTAAAAAAACAGGGAAATAGTTAAGTTTCCAGTATAATGAGGGGGGTTACAACCCCCCACAACGCCGCCGCGATCTATATTAAGTAAAGTGGGAGGGTTCCCCCACAAAAACCCCCATCGGAGCCCCTAAAAACACTCTTTTTCTTCAGCGTGCGCTTCCATCTTGCGCTCAGTTGTCGGCGCGCGCCTTTGTCTTCGGTGGTTTTGTCTATGAGCCCATAATTTGAGGTTGAGTGGTGGTAGTTTCAGAGGCAATGTTAGGAAATTCTACTTTACAGAGAGGGTAGTGGATGCCTGGAATGCGCTCCCGAGAGAGGTGGTGGATAGTAAAACTGTGACTGAGTTCAAAGAAGCGTGGGATGAACACAGAGGATTTAAAATCAGAAAATAATATTAAATATTGAACTAAGGCCAGTACTGGGCAGACTTGCACGGTCTGTGTCTGTAAATGGCCGTTTGGTGGAGGATGGGCTGGGGAGGGCTTCAATGGCTGGGAGGGTGTGGAGGGGCTGGAGTAAGTCTTAACAGAGATTTCGGCAGTTGGAACCCAAGCACAGTACTGGGTAAAGCTTTGGATTCTTGCCCAGAAATAGCTAAGAAGAAAAAATTAAAAAATTTTAATTGAATCAGGTTGGGCAGACTGGATGGACCATTTGGGTCTCTATCTGCCGTCATCTACTATGTTACTATGTATGTTACTATGACATTTGGCAATTAACATTTTATAAGATGTTATTTTTGTATTTTGGGGGGTATCCTCTATAATAAAAGCCTTGCCCAAGCATGCGCTCTTGAAACAGCATGATCCCTGCTGCCGTGATTTCTGCTTCTGTGCCGTGTTCCATTTGCGGCTTGCGGCGCGTACAACATGCGGCAGCTAGCGACGCATTTGGTGGCTTGCAGCGTGCGGTTGTGAGAGCAACGGCAGGAGGTGTTGCGAGGCGTCCGGCTGCTACTGCTGCACAGGGAAATGGAGGGGGAGAGGGAAAAGGAGCTGCTTTAGGGGGAGGGGTGTGCTGGGGGGCAGGCAGCAATTTTGGTTTGCTCAAGGGAGGGGGGGCAGAGAGAGATAGGCAGGGGGCCAGGGAGAGAGACAGAGAGACAGAAAGAATTACAGACAGACAGGGGGCCAGAGAGACAGACAGAAAGACAGACAGACAGCAGCCAAGGAAAGAGAGAGAGAGAGAAAGACAGACAGACAGAAAGCAGCCAAGGAGAGAGAGAGAGAGACAGAAAGAAAGACAGACACATCTATTCTAGCTCCTGTTAATGTAACGGGCTTAAAGACTAGTAATAACTATAATCTGAAAGATTTTTGTATTATTTCATTTTTGTACTGTTACACCATTGGACAGATGATGAGAAAAGTGGTGAACTGGTGAAGACCATAATTTGTTGGTGGCTATTTCATCTCTAGATTCCCATTGTTGATGCTCTTTCTCTTCTATGGACTTATACTATTTTTGATATGTTATTTTATAAAGTGAGCACAGATTCCTACATTCATTTATAAAATAGGCTCTCAGAATCATTCTTGCACAAATGCTTTTGCATAAATTTACACTTACTCTAAGGCAGATGAAAATATGGGCATTTACTCTGTGTGTATTTAATGACATATGCAGATACATCACAATTCCATTTCTGCTCCACCCAGACTATAATGCCAGAAACACTTATGTGTGGTCTGCATGTAAGTATAAAACTCTGTGGAGTGACGATGTTCCTAAATAGACTTTATTTGAAAGTATCAAAGTTCCAAAGGTACACTGAAATCATCCACATAAAATAATTCCATCCACATAAAAGTAAATCATCCACATAAGAGCCTTAAAGGACCTAGTCCGCTAGGGATACAGGACCCAACACGGTCCGCATTTCGACAAAAAGTCTTCTTCCAGCTCACCACACAATTGTTTCCCACGTACTCACCTTTATAGGACCCCCAGGGACCCCTGAAGAAGACTTTTTGTCGAAACGCGGACTGTGTTGGGTCCTGTATCCCTAGCGGACTAGGTCCTTTAAGGCTCTTATGTGGATGATTTACTTTTATGTGGATGGAATTATTTTATTGTGGATGATTTCAGTGTATTTTTTGGTTTTCTCTGGATTTTTTTTTGTGGATATTTTGGGGTCAATTCCTTTTGTTTTCTGCATGTAAGTATAAATGCTTTTGTTGGCTCATGTACTTTGTACAGACATGGGGGGCATTTTCAATAAGATGTCCGAGTTGGATGTTTTGGGCAAAACATCCAAAAATCCAGTAGAGAAAATGACCATTTTCTTTTTTTTTTTTCTTTTATTTATACTTTTGAATACATTTACAATATCCAATTATTCAAGGAAAAAAAGAAAACATCTCTCAAAACAATTCCATAATCATTCATTCTTACAAAATTCTTTTAAAGCCCAGATCATGGGGAAACATGTTACAAATTCTAAACAAACAAATTTAAAGGAAAAGATTAAGGATAAGAATTCTCCGTTCGTCCCAACGAACCTTGAATCATTCCTTACTATTAGGGATTCTAATTTCTCCTCTTATTCTCTACTGATGAAGCAAAATCATTTCTGTTCTCTTGCTATTAAAAATTGTTGTAATTATACGGGGTCCCAAAAAACATACTCAATGTCTTGTAACTTAACTATACATTTACAAGGAAATTTCAGGTAAAAGGATGCCTCTAGAGCCAAAACTCTAATTTTTAACTTCAAAAATTATTTTCTTCTAAGTTGAGTTGTTCTAGAGACATCCGGAAAAATCTTAACTAAATCACCACAAAATTTCGTTAACCTGTTTTTAAAGTAAAGTTTCATTAGTAATATCTTATCTATTTCACTCATGCATGTTATCACCAGGGTGGACCAACTCTGAATCACATCCTGAGTATCTTCCAAAAACTCAGTCAAATTTACTTCAGTAGTGACCAGATGGTCCACCTTCTGGGCAGTTTCTATTTTTTTTGGAGGAATGTAATAGTAATTATTTATTGGAAAATTCTCAGCATTAGTCAATCCCAGTACTTCTTTAAAAAACTTCTTTAATAGAATTTCAGGTGACAATAAATTAGTTATTGGGAGTTGACTAAGCGTAGATTTTTCCCTCTATTCATATTTTCCATTGATTCTATTTTAGCATGTATCACCGTAGAATCTTTAACAGCAGATACCGAAACAGCTTGAAGTGTATTACATTGAGTCTCCATAACATTTAATCGTTTATCCAAAAGGCTTAAATTGGAATCCACATTTTCTAATTTATGAGACACTGACTGAGAAAAGTCCCCCATTTGTCTCATCGTAGTCCTGAGAAACCCTTCAACTCTAGAAATTCCCAATCATAAGTATGACCATTTTCAAATCAGAAAAACGTCTTAAATTTTGTTTTGAAAATGACTATTTTCTAGATGTTTTTGAGCTTAGTGTATCTATCTTTTAGGACCATTTTGGAAAAGAAAAACCCATCCAAAAGAAAAATGCACAAAAACAAGCCATTGGGACGTAGAAGCAGCCAGCATTCTTAGCAAACTGACAACATAGACATCTCAGCAGAGCAGAGGGGCACTTTAGGAGGTACTGCAGTAAATATCATGTAAAAAGTCCCAGGTACACATCTTACCATAATCTGCTTATATTGTATGGTGAGCCCTCCAAAACCCACCGAAAACTTATTGTACTTACCTGTACATCACAAAAATAGACCATATGCCTCCAAAAAGCCTTCGACAAGGTACCTCACGAACGGCTACTAAAAAAGCTGTGGAACCACAGGGTGCAAGGGGATATCTACCGATGGATCAAACACTGGTTGGCAGGCAGGAAACAGAGGGTTGGAGTAAAGGGCCAATACTCAGACTGGCAATGGGTCACGAGCGGAGTTCCACAGGGGTCGGTGCTGGGACCTCTATTGTTCAATATATTTATTGACGATCTGGAGACGGGGACAAAATGTGAGGTTATCAAATTTGCTGATGACACCAAACTCTGCAACAGGGTTATTAACACGGAAGACTGTGAAAACCTGCAAAGGGACCTAACAAGACTGGAAGACTGGGCAAATAAGTGGCAAATGAGTTTTAACGTAGAGAAATGCAAAGTCATGCATGTAGGGAAAAAGAACCCGATGTTCAGCTACAAAATGGGGGGAACACGGCTAGGGGTGAGTAACCTTGAAAGGGATCTGGGGGTGATGGTCGACACATCACTGAAACCATCGGCGCAGTGTGCGACAGCCTCAAAGAAAGCAAACAGAATGCTGGGCATCATCAAAAAGGGTATCACAACCAGGGCGAAGGAAGTCATCATGCCGCTGTATCGCGCAATGGTGCGCCCGCACCTGGAATACTGTGTTCAATACTGGTCGCCGTACCTCAAAAAGGACATGGCGGTACTCGAGGGAGTGCAGAGGAGGGCGACTAAACTGATAAAAGGTATGGAAAATTTCTCATACGCTGACAGGTTAAAAACGCTGGGGCTGTTCTCTCTGGAGAAGAGGAGACTTAGAGGGGACATGATAGAAACCTTCAAAATCCTAAAGGGCATAGAGAAAGTGAATAAGAACAGATTCTTCAAACTATGGGGAGCCACAAGCACTAGGGGTCACTTGGAGAAATTGAAAGGGGGCAGGTTTAGAACAAATGCTAGGAAGTTCTTTTTTACCCAGAGGGTGGTGGACACATGGAACAAGCTTCCGGAGGAGGTAATAAGCCAGAACTCTGTACAGGGGTTCAAGGAAGGTTTGGATAGGTTCCTGGAGGAAAAGGGGATAGAGGGGTACAGATAGAACTTGAGGTAGGTTATAGAAGTGGTCAGAAACCACTTCACAGGTCGCGGACCTGATGGGTCGCCGCGGGAGCGGACCGCTGGGCAGGATGGACCTCTGGTCTGACCCAGTGGAGGCAACTTCTTATGTTCTTATGTTTTGGAGGGCTCACCATACAATAGAAGCAAGTTATGGCGAGATCTGTACCTGCAACTTTGTATGTGATGATCACTGCAGTACCCCTAGTCCCTCTGCTTTGCTGAGATGGCCATCTGAAGCTATCAAAAAGGCTGGTATATACTGTTTCTTTCACATCTTTGTGTGGTGGGAAGGGGGTCTGTGACCACCGGGAGAGTAAGGTGGGGGGGGGGGGAGTCACGCCTTAATCCAGTGGTCATCTGGTCAGTTTGGCACTTTATGGCCCTTATTTGTTTTAAAAAAAGGTCTAACCCCAAACATCCAATTGGTGCCCTGGATGTTTTGATAAATGTTTGATTATCATTGCAAAATGCCTAAGCCTTAAGTCCGCTCAAAACACGCCTTCAACACATCCCCTTGGAATTTAGACGAACAGCCTAGAAAAATGTCTACATTATGGGTTTTAAAAATAGAGATTTGGATGTTTTTAGCATGAAAAACATTCAAATGCCATTTATGGATGCTTTTCTCTTTTGAAAATGAGCCCCATGGTCACCTGCACAGTTTTATAATACTACTGAAAAATTGGCTAAACCTCCTTCAACCTGAGAGGGAAAGTCTGACAATGTTATAAATCCCTGGAAAAACACCGGGGTTCGAATGAAGGACACGATGTTCGATGAGCCGGGTACGTATGCTCCGGGTAGTACAACCCACATAAATAAGGCCACAAGGGCAAGAAATGACGTAAACCACGAACTTGGATTCACAAGTAGTCCTAAATTTCAAGTGATATACTTTCTTAGTGGTAGGGTGGACCCACTGACTCCCAGAGAAAGACGTGTCACAGACAGAACATTTGCCACAGGGAAATGTTTATGTCATTTCTTGCCCTTGTGGCTTTATTTATGTGGGTTGTACTATCCGGAGCATATGTACCCGGCTCATCGAACATCGGAGCTGCTTAAAAACTGGTAAAAATTCAGCCCCCATGGTGTCTCATAATATGTCCCTTCAACATAGTTTCTCTCAATTGCGCTGGTGCATTTTGGAACAGATTTCCACCACATTTGAAGGGGACAGACACACTTACCTGAAAAATTGCGAGAATTTTTGGATATTTTATCTTCGATCATACTCCCCTATAGGCTTGAATGAAAATGTGGATAAATGTTTTACCAGTTAATTTGAGGATCTGGTGGTCATTTGCTTACATGAGTCATTCGTTTACATGGGTTTTTCTATATATATATATATATACATATATATATATATATATATATATATATATATAAACATTTGTCCTTTATTTCTCATATTTTTTCCATTTTCCATTTATTATTTTCATTTTCCCTACTTAGTCTTCACATTATACAAACATAATTTTCGTTATTATGTTTGTCCCTCTGCGTGCTGCCATTGTCTCACGTCACCACGCAGTCTCAGGGCGTTGTCACGGCTGATTCTCCAAGGCGTTCTTAAACCCTGCAGACGCCATGTTGCTTATCTCATTTTCAGCGTTGTTTGATTTGCACACGCTGTACATTTCCTTTTGACTTTTGACCGACAAACTAAGATATGTGTTGTCGGCCTCTTCACTTGGTCATTAATTCATTTGTATCCCGCTCCTGATGAAGACGCGAAACGGAGCTCTGTCGAGTGGTGATATGTATATGGTTCGAGTGATGTTGTGTGTGTATGCGTTTGGGGTTTGAAATGTTCTGGGACCCCGGAAGCATTTTGTAGTGTTGGTGCTTTATTATTCATAGTAGCTTCGTTACACGGGAGGTATTACAATTCCCTTAGAGCAGTGTTTTTCAACCTTTTTTGGGCAAAGGCACACTTGTTTCATGAAAAAAATCACGAGGCACACCACCATAAGAAAATGTTAAAAAATTTAACTCTCTGCCTATATTGACTATATATAAAGTAATTCTCTTGAATAGGAATCAAATAAACACAAAGAAAGTATTTTATAATTACTTTATTATGAAATAAAAATTATAAAATACTTTATTCAGTGCGAAACCTGGGCCTGTTTGGCTGAACACAAAGCTGATATTCTGGCTGGAATCGAAGAAAGACACACACGTAGCTCTTCGTCAACAGCTCTCAGTCTCTCTCTGTATTTGGTTTTTATAGCATACAAAAATAGACAAATATACCCTCCATCCTTTTTATTAAACCACAATAGCAGTTTTTAGCGCAGGGAGCTGCGCTGAATGTCCAGCGCTGCTCTTGACGCTCATAGGCTCCCTGCGCTAAAAACCACTATTGCGGTTTAGTAAAAGGTGACCATATTGTAAAATATAGACAGCAGATATAAATTCAGAACTGTGCATAGTAAGTGAAGGGAAGTTTTCATCTCTGGGAATTTACCCAGTTAACTATTAAGTTATTTGGGCAAATTCCTTTGAAAACTGTGGTAATACTGCCTCCACTTTGCTAAATTTAAAATAAAATCATTTTTCCTACCTTGTCTGGTGATTTCTGGTTGCACTTTCTTCTTCTGACTGTGCATCCAATCTTTCTTCCCTTCTATCAGCCTGTATGCTTTCTCTCCTCCACACCTCATTCCCTCCCCCAACTTTTTCTTCCTCTCTCCCTGACCTTTCTTTCTTTTTTTCTGTTTCTCTTCTTTCCTTCTGTCTCCCTGCCTGCCCCCTTTCTTTCTTTCTCCCTGCCGTTCCCCAAGCCACTGCCGCTGCCATCGGGGAACAGGACCCACCAATGGATAACAGGCCCCAAAGCCGACGCCGACGCATGCTCTCCCTGACGTCAATTCTACAATCGGAGAGGAAGTTCCGCCCAGCCAGGCAGCGATTGGCTGGCCCGAACCAGGCAGCGATTGGCTGGCCCGAACTTCCTCTCCGACTGTAGAATTGACGTCGGGGAGAAGAAGACTTATCGGCTCCATAGATTAGATCGCCAAGACAAAGTGAGTCCTGGGTGATCGACTCACTTTGCCTTGGCGAGCTACTGGCGCCCCTGCCTCGAGCCCCCTGTCAGCTCCGGGCCCGGCGGCCCTGCGGCACACCAGGCAACATCTCGCGGCACACTAGTGTGCCGCGGAACAGCGGTTGAAAAACACTGCCTTAGAGCTTGCACTCTTGACACCTTAGCATTTGCACTTTACCTCATTTGATTCCTTCATTTTGTAGGCATATTCATTTGATGTCTGAAGTTTTGTAGTTAGATCTTGCTGCTGTTACAGATAGGAACCTTTGCACTGGCACTTTTCATAAGTATATAATCGTTTTATAATACTTAATTTATTTATTCCAGGGTCTTTGCACATTTGCACATTTCTCTCTTACATTGTTCTTATATACTTTTAATATAATTGATATTTATTTAGTAAGAATTGTTTATTAGATGTTATGCACTAATTCTATTAGATGTTATGCACTAATTTATTAATGTCAATGTATGTATTTATTAAAATTTAGAATCATGCAAGTGCAAATTATCAATCGCAATTCACACACTTCACCTATTTATTACTATTTATTGTGTTGGTTTAGTTTTTCAAGGGTTATTTGTTTGTGATGTCTTTATTCCCCCTTTCTCCTGAGTGTTAAGTCTGCAATTTTTTATTTGGAAACACAACCATTTTGTTCACAGGGGATGAATATGGACTACATGATGTATGAGGCTACTCTCATCTAGATGTTTGTCTGGTGCTAGTCACCTTTGAGATTCAGCCTGAGCCAGAGGTTCCCACGATTTACGGCGGGCTCATACTAATGTCCTTCATTCGAACCCCGGTGTTTTTCCAGGGATTTATCACATTGTCAGACTTTCCCTCTCAGGTTGAAGGAGGTTTAGCCAATTTTTCAGTAGTATCTTGATCAGGCTTATATTGGCTATATAATTTAGGAGGGTTTTTTCTTTTTGCAGTTTTATAATAGCCATTTTTTTTTCGGGGAGGGTGGGGGGGGGAGGAAGCTAGCAGTGTGGGCTACCATTAAGATGTGTTGTTTACTGTTAAGCCCAATTATTAATAACTATGGGGCTCATAATCAAAACAAAAAAAGTCTAAAAAGTGGCCTAAATGGGTACTTGGACAATCAAAAAGCATGATCGTCCAAGTACCCATAACCAAAGCTGGTTTTAGACGTATCTAAAACCAGCATAAGCCGTTCCCCTGCTTCTAAATGCTTAGAGCGAAAAGAGGCATTTTTAGAGGCGGGGAAAAGGCTGGAGGGGTCGGGAAGGGGGGCGACCTAGACATAGCCGTACAGCAGGTATAACCAAAGGTTTAGGCAGTTTGCCTAATTGACACTTATACGTATTGACTTAAACCAAGTCAAAAGAGGTATAAGTGCTGAAAAGGGGCCGCTGACCTGATTACAGCAGCTCAGCGGCCCCAGCAACCTGCCTACCCTCTATTGCAACGATCGCAGCAGGAGAGATGGCTCATTTCTCCTGCCACGATGGTGATCGCCCACCCCCCGAATCGCGGCACTTCAGGGTGAGAATCACAGCAGGGCATCTCCCCTGCTGTGATCCTTACCCTGAAATACCGCAGTTCGGGGGGGGGGGTGATCGCTATCGCGGCAGGAGAGATGAGCCATCTCTCCTGCCGCAATCCATCCCTCCCCCAGATCGGATCGGGCAGGAGGGAACCCAAGCCCTACTGCCCCAGTGACTACCCCCACCCCCCGACAATGATCAGGGCAGGAGGGAGCCCAAGCCCCATGTGCCTAAGGTCCCGCCCACAGGAGGGGCCTAAGACTACTGGGCCGATTCCAGTTGGTCCAGGCACCTCAGGCTCCACCTGTGGGTGGGATTTGAGGTGCCTGGGCCAATCCGGCCCTAAGGCCCGCCATTCAATGGATGGTGGGCCTGCTGGATGGACAGGCTCAGGACCTGTCTTCCGGAACTGGTGTCGAGGGGTCGGCAGATGGGGGCCGATTGGGGGTTTGGGAGGGGCGATCGTGGGGAGGGGGGTGCACCGAGGGCAGGAGGGCCTGGGATCCCTCCTGCCCATATCTTAGTGGTGGTGGGGGGTAGGGGGTTTCGCTGGGGCAGGAGGGCTTGAGCTCCCTCCTGCCCCGTTCGAGTCGGGGGGGTTTGGGTAGTCGCTGGGGCAGGAGGACTTGGGCTTCCTCCTGCCTCATTCATTATCGTGAGGGTTGCGGTTTCACCGGGCAGGAGGGCTTGGGCTCCCTTCTGCCCCTATCAAGTTTCAAGTTTCAAGTTTATTTAACTCTTGATATATCGCCTATTTAAATATTCTAAGCGATGTACATAATATCGTAAAACATAGAAACATTAATAAACATTTAAAAACAGTGAATTTCAATTTTCAATAATGACTAACAGGAAAGCGAGGGAAAGGGGGCAAAGTTACAATAAGGGTTTAAGAAAAAAGGGAAAAAACGAAAGGTTGGGTAATTTGTTACAAGGCACTCAAAGAGAAAATTAATTTTAACAAAGTAAATCCATTAGGGCTTTAAAGATCGTAGGCATCCCTAAACAAATAGGATTTTAAAAGTTTTTTAAAAGCTGAGATGTCGTGTTCCATTCTGATGTACTGAGGGAGGGAGTTCCACGCTTGTGGACCTGCTACAGTAAAGATGTCTGCTCTCCGTGTTCCGATGATTTTTAGAGATGGGATAGTTAGTAAGTTTGATTCTGATGAACGTAAGGATCGTTGTGGTTTGTAAGGAATCAGAGATTTTGAAATGAATTGTGGCTCGCTAGATGTTAAAGTCTTAAAAATTAGAAATATAATTTTGTACATTATCCTATGATTTATTGGTAGCCAGTGTGCGTCAATCATCAGAGGGGATACGTGGTCAAATTTTTTAGCATTATAGATAAGTTTGATAGCCGTATTCTGAATGATTTGGAGTCGCCTTCTTTCCTTCTGAGTGATATTGATGAATAGAGCGTTGCAATAATCGATTTTTGCAATGATAAATGAGTGTATTAAGATTTTTATGGATGAAGGGTTTAGAAATTTTGAGATGGCTCTTATCTGACGAAGTTTGAAAAAACAGTTTTTGACTATGGAAGAGATATGATCATGGTAGGATAAACTGTCGTCAAGTATAACCCCAAGAATTTTAATTGATGCTTCAGTACTAATAGGAAGATTGTTAAGAAGAAATGATTTTGCAAGGCGTATGTCTTTTTTCCAGTTGAATAATATGGATTTGGTTTTGTTAATATTTAATGACAATTTGTTTGAGTTCAACCAATTGTGTATTTGTTCTAATTTATGGTTTATGGAGGCAATGTCTGTGACATTTTCGGGATCTAGAGGATGGATTAATTGGATATCGTCAGCGTAAGCATATGGAATAAAACCTATAGCCTGACAAGTTTCTAATAAAGGCGATAAAAAGATGTTAAATAAAAGTGGAGATAAAATGGATCCTTGAGGGATTCCAAATGTTGAAGTAAAAGTAGTAGAGTCTTCATTGTTAAAATTTACAGAAGAAGTACGATTATTAAGATAAGACTTAAACCAATCTAAAACTGCGCCGCTTAAACCTTTTTCTTCTAGTCTATTTAAAAGCAAGTCGTGATCAATGGTGTCGAAGGCAGCTGAGATGTCTAAAGAGAATAGAATCACGGATTTATGGTGGTCAAGGTAGTATTGAATGTTGGAAGTTAGACCTATCAATGAATGTTCTGTACTATGATATTTTCTAAAACCGGTTTGATGTGGGTGTAGTGCGTTTGTTTTTTCAAAAAAATTGGAAAGCTGGTTAAATATTAGTTTTTCAGTGAGTTTGGCCAAAAATGGAATATTCGCTATCGGACGGTAATTAGATAAATCATTTATGCTGGATTTATAATTTTTAATAATTGGGGTAATTGACGAAGCCTTCCATTGAGGTGGTACTATTGATGTAAGTAGGCTGTTTTGGATAATGGACAGAATGAAAGGGCCAAAGTGTGAAAAGTATTTTTTCAGATAGAAAGGAGGGATTATTTCAGATCGAGAACTTTTCATGTTGACTTGGGAGAAAAGAGATTCGATATCTTTTAATGATGGGATTGAAAAGTTTGAACATTTAGCTGTCGGAAAGAAATTTGATTGATTAGAGTTGGAAATAGTGGTAAATGTACTTTGAGTGAAGGAATTCCGAATATTATTTATCTTAAGATTAAAAGCGTCCGCTAGATCTTGGGCTTTGAGAGTAGATATGCGAGAGAAATTTTTTAATTTATTTGTGGGGTCCATTGATTTTAAGATATTAAATAGGACAGAAGAGTTATTTGCTTTTTCGATTTTTTTAGAGAAATAAGACTTTTTGGCCAAATTAATTTTAGTTTTGTATATAGTAACCATATCCCTGAAATTTTGTAGATTGTCTGGTGTCTTATTTTTACGCCATTTTCTTTCTAATGAACGTAATTGCTGTTTAATTAAATGTAGCTCAGCACTGTACCAGGGATTATTAAGCTTGCGTTTGGAGATGGTTTTAGAGATCAGTGGTGAAATTGAATCTAGAAGAGATGTCAGAGATGAATTCCAGGCTGCAAGTTGACATGTGATTGAATTGGAATGAGTGGATAAAATATCAGAGTCGAGGAGGGAAGTTAAATCTTTATCTTCCAGATTTTTAAACTCTCTATAAGTAATAGTTTTAGTTTTAGATGAAGAGTCAGTGTGAATGATTCTAGGTATGTTGATTCTAAAAGTTATAAAATGAGTCGGGGGGGAGGTGATGGATCACGGCAGGAGAGATTGGCTAACTCTCCTGCCGTGATCGTTGCTGGATAGGGGGGTGGATTCTGTAACCGGTGTTCTTTTTGATAGACACCAGTTTCAGAATCCAGGTTTTAGGCGAAGGACTGGCTCCTCCTTCGCCTAAAAGCTCTTGTGTTGGGCGTTTGGGACTTAGGCTTTTTTTTTGTTGATTATATGTTGTAAGTGTAGACGTAGTAATGGTCTGGGCATATAAACAGCTGAACGTAGAAGCAGTCCATTATCAAAACAACCTCCTTTTTGTAGCTCTATCATATGACACTATTCTATTTGGGACGTCAATGAGAATAAAAAGTCAAATTTCTTCAAATAATAACAAACTTTTATTGATAATGACAGGAGTTGCCATTCAATATATTACTATGAATTGGAAAAATTATTCTAGACTTAATTACACTTTCTGATGGAATTCGTTGTGTCATATATATAAAATGGAAAGAACAATTGCCATGCAAAAAGGGAATTATAATAATTTTAAAAAGATTTGGGGGCCATTGATAAACTATTGTAATGATTGGACGCCTTTTTACACTGAAAGTATATTTATAATTAGGGGAAGGGAGGGCGGTTTTTAGTTGTATTAAAGATTTAATTAATAATTATGAATGCAATATTTATACGATATTTTGACTACAATATCTGTGGAAAGGGTTGGGGGGGTGGAGGAAATAAATTTATGTATGTAAGATGATAATATTAAGAATTTCAAGTGATGTGTATAAGTTCAATTGAAATAATATTTGTGCACTTGATATAAGATGAAAAAATGAATAAAGAATTGGAAAAAAAAACCAACAACTCCTTTTGGACATTTTTGTTTGAGAATGGACATTTTCCCTGCTTCTACTTTCAATGTTTAGGGCCTTAGGCCAAAAGTGGACTTAGACCTTTTTTTTATTATGCCCCCTCCACCTATCATTGCATAAAATGGCACCTGTGCTAAAATTGCACAAGAAAGGTGGGAAGTTAACAGCATGGCTATTGTTAAGTTGGGTTGTTTTGCAATAAGTCAGGTTACTTATAACCTGACTTGTGGTAAAATAACCCAACTTAACAGTAGCCCGCTGTGAGAGAGTAAGGGGTTTTCTTTCACTAGTGTTACCCTTTCACCGGGCAAGAGGAGGCACTGGCCCATTAGTGGGTAAACTACAGGGTCCAGGATGCACTGAGCTCTGTAGCTCTGAGCTCAACTGTCATCCAGCAGGAGGCGCTATACTGCCGGAACAGTAGCTGCCCTGCTGAGTCATGTGGTGGGACTCAGGCAGGAAGAGATTCATATGCCCAGTCTCAGATCATTCAGGGAGGTCCCAGAGAAGAGGCTTCCAAATCTAGAGGCTGATACAAGCCTCAAGAAACAGACTCTCCAGGAGAGTTCCCTGGGAAAGGGGTCCCCAAGGGCGAGAGAGCCTCCAGAAAGAGACTTCCCTGAGCAGAGAAGGCGCAGAATTGAATGACTTCCCTAGCCGTAGGTTAAGGGGAACTCTGGGAAGTTAAGTCTGGAAAAGACTGAAAGAGCTGATATCATGAGACTGTTGATACTTGGTTGGCTGAGGTAAGCCCAATTAATTATTCTGAGAACTGTGGAATATGTTTATGGGTCTAGCTGGGATGGATTATTTGAATATAGAAACTACTTCCCTAAGCTTGTAAGGGAATAGGCTCAGAAGAGTGTATAAATAAAAGATTTTCCTTATACTTTCCACTCACATTTGTGCTGTTTGTGTGAAGGTGAACAAGGGAATTCCTGGAAAACCCGGCCAGGACCTCCCACACCCACATTGATAACTTCTTCCCTAAGTAGTAAAGTAGTATAGCTTAATGATAACCCACATTGATAATTATGTGCCTCTATGTGCAAAACATATGTTACATGTGGAATACACTATATATTTGCCCCCTTGATGCTTGCTTATTTAACCAGTAGCTCCTGCAAAGCCAGGAATAAACATTATAGTACAGAGCAGAACATACCTTTGCTGATTTGAATCTTGAATCAAAGATATCTTCTTCAGAACCTGTGAATGCAAAATAATATATAATACAGTACACTATGTCTTCAAAATCTCACTAGCTTATCTCAAGGTACTAGGTTAATAATTAGGAAAGACATATTAGCAATGTTTGCAGACTGATACAGTTGTTCCCTTTGGAGTTAACACATGATGACTTCAATTATACGAATCTGACAGTTTCTTTAATGCCCCCATCAACAGAATGTGAGGATATATAAAGTTACTTGATTATACACGGTCAAGTCACATTATTATGACCACCTGCTAATATCCAGAATAACCGCCTCTAGCAGCATGGATGGCAGCCAGACAGTGTGTAAGTGACTCAATAAGATGCTGGGTAGTTACTAGAGGTATCTGGAGCCATGCAGACTGCAGTGCATCCAACAGATGCTGATGGGTGCGTGGTGGTGGATCCAGTCATCGAACATGTCAATTGAGGTGGTCCCAAATGTGCTCGATTGGATTAAGTTCTGGGGAATTTGGAAACCAGGGAAGTAGCTGGAAGTCTTGGTCATGCTCTGTGAACCACTTGCGAACAATTCTGGTATTATTGAAAGATCCCAATGGCCATAGGGAAGACCATCAACACGTACGGTGTACTTGATCGGCAAGGATGGAGAGATACCCATATTAGTTGAGAGTGCCTTCATGAGGCATCAAGGGATCCAGACCATACTAAGAAAACATTCCCCAGACCATAACGCTGCCGCCACCAGCTTGTGTATGTCCAACAATGGTTTCTGGGTGTTTGTTCTCAGTGGTTTCATGCCTGACATACCAATGTGGTTGATCGCTGGAATAGTCTTCCACTTCAGGTTATTGAGGCCAGCAGTGTGCCTGATTTTAAGGCCAAATGGGACAGATACGTGGGATCTATTCACAGAGAAATGTAGGGGAGGGTCTTTGGGGTGGGCAGACTGGATGGGCCGTGGCCCTTATCTGCCATCTATTTCTATGTTTCTATTCATTCAATAAAGCTCAGAATGTGACTCATTGGAGAAGGCAACCCTCTGCCAGTCGGTGCAAGTTCAATGTTGGCACTTCTGTTCAAATTGCAACTGCTTTCTGCAGTAAACCCTCATGAGCATGGGCGCAGTCATCAGCCATCTGCTCTGGAGCTCCATTCACAACAGGGTTTGCTGCACAGTCATTTTGGACCCACATCTAGAAGCCCTGGTTTGTTTGGTTGGTGAGTTGCTTCATGGTATCATGCTAATCAGCCCGTACAAACCTGCGCAGCTGATGCTCACCTCTCGCATCGATGACTCATGCTACCCCATAGTTACTTCATTGAGTCATCAAACGAGTTCCATTTATCCACTCATGATACACTTTAACCACAGCAGCCCATGAACAGTTCACATACTCCAGTTTCTGAAATGCTGCCGCCCTTGGCCCAGTAGCCGATGATCATGCCTTTTTCAATGTCTGATAAACTGTGCTTTTTGCCCATGCAGCCACAGTTGCTATATTGGCAACTTGCTGACATCCCACATTACTGTATATACCCATGATGTCTGCACGTAACACATGCATTCGTTCATTAGCTATGTGTCCCTGATGACAGAGGTAGGCAGCCCCCTTCCCTCACTATCCCCCTTGTCGAGCTTTGCACCCAGCCCCCTTCCCTCCCCCCCATCAGGCACTGCACCGAACCCAGCCCCCTCCCTCCCTCCCTCCCTCCCCTCCCCCTCCCTGTCAGACTCTGCACCCAGCCGCTTTTCCTCCCCCTCTCAGGCTCTGTACCCAGCTCCCTTACCAGTTCTACACCCAACCCCCTTCCCTTACTACTCCCCCAAATCAGAATATGCACCCATCCCCCTTCCCTTCCCCCTGTCAGACACTGCACCGAGCCCCCTTCCCTACCCCCTGTCAGACACTGCACCATGCCCCCTTCCCTCCCCCTGTCAAACTCTGCACCCAGCCCCCTTCCCTCTCCCCTGTCATAATCTGCACCCAGCCCCCCCCTACCTGCCCTGTCCTCCTACTTTTCTGCTAACCCGGTGGGTGGCGGCAGCTGCGGGATGTGTTTTCTTCTGCCACTCAGTGGCAATGAGCACATGCAGGCTTTGGCACTCCTGCTCGGAGCTGAGCGGTTTTTGACTGGCTCCCGTGAATTCTCGCCGCACCTCTAGACCACCAGGGTTAAATTTATGAGTAGGCCACAGCCCCTGTGGCCACCCCCGTTCCAACACCTATGAACACATCTCTTACTGGAGTAAGCTAGATAGCCTCAAATTGCCATAGAGAAATTTTGTCCTCGCAAAATACCTCCTTCCTGGTCATATATGCAAAAAATAGGCAAAGTCTCACAAAACACAGAACAAATCAGAAATTGAAATGTGCAGGCAAAATTCTAAACTAGAAACTTCAAGCTAGACTCTGCATGCAGCTCAAATACTAGAGAAACTGTATGGTGGAAAATACAAACATACTACAGTATATCAGAGATGCCTCGTATCTGAATTCCAAAAGCTGGCAAAGTCAAATCACTATACCAAAACTTTAAAATAAAGTTTTTGTACCTTTAATGCGTGTATCATTTGACAGTAATCTGTCTGTCCCATATCTTGATAATGTAGAGCCTGTCTGTGCTGACAGGATCATGCGCCTCCACAGTATCCTGGCAGCTGCAGACTCAAAATCTCTTTTTACAGATTTCTTGCGTTTGGATGAAGGCATTGCTTCTCCAGTGAGGTAGGCACTCTGTGAGGAGAAATTTTAGAAGGCTACAGAAAAGGTTCCAGTATTCAGTACCATTAGTACTCCCTGAGAAAAAATCCGGTAGGAGTGTATAGATAGGCACTGCAGCTATAGGCTATGAGTGTGAGGAGGGGCAGACCTGAAAACGTGAGCATGAAGTATGCATGAAAAGGATAGATGACATAAGTGAGTTTTGAGGGTGCTGACCTGGAAGGATCAGGTAAGCAGTTTTTGAAAAATGCAAGTGCTGTAATCACTGGTGAGGAAATGATTCCAAAATGGAACTATTTTAAGATTTAATTCCTGACAGTTTTTTTTTCTTCACATTCCATTCTGATGAAATATGACAGACCAAAAGAAAACAAGATGGCAAAGCAGAGCTGGCACAAATTTCTGTGGGAAAAAGAGAAATTAAAATGAAAAACTTCCTCCCTATCACCACCCCCCTTACAAAATTATAATGGGAGGTATGCAGTGAGAAAAGGGACATAAAAAACACACTCTCCTCTGAGCAGGAGTAGATATATTGAGGACAGAGGCCTCCCAGAGGCAATTAAATGCATTGTAAGTGTAGGGATGATTAATTCACAACAGGCTATGGAGCAATAAAAAGGGATTTAAGGCATTTATGGTGGATCTACATTTTGTGCACCTTTTGTTCTTGCCCTCCCAAATAATATGTAATTCACTCATCTAAATAACCCAAGATGTGTTAATCCCCTAGGAACCATAGTGAGGAACCTGGTCCCCACAGATGTGCAAGCTACTGCACCAATCACCCTGCCAGCCTCAGGAAGAAGGGTGTGATTGTTACACCTCAGCCAGGAAAAAATTGTAAATATATGAAAGAGCTCCATAGGAAGTAGAGGTAGGAAGAATATGGCCTGCATTCTTCTGGATTTGGTATAGTCCCAAAAGAAAAATAAAGGAGTCAAGTTAAAGCCTGATTGCAAGACCTTCATTGGTAATGCGACAAGCAAAGTGTGCATTGCAGTGGCAGTTCTTTTCAAGGGCATGGATTGCATACAAAAAGCAAACCCTATCATACTAATGTTTTTAAGAGCCATTTACTTCATAGCACCTTGCTGAGATGGACAGCAGGGAGGAAGATGCCATTTTTGGAAGTAGTAAGCCTGCTCAGAACATCCAAAGGTAGGTGGCAGCAGCTTCCCATCCACCTCACTCATCAGCTGCAGAGGGAAAAGCTAACGAGAAGGATAAGCAGAAAGAGAAGGAGGAGGAACAAGTCAAGGAGGAAGTAAACAAGAGCAGGAGGGTGAGGAGTCTAATGTGCAGCCAATGGAGGAGCGACTTACGCCAGGAAGAAGAGCTTGGCCCATTCTGCTACAGCAGAAGATGTCCTCAGTGGACCTGAGCTGAAGGAGGAGGAAGAGTACATTGCTTTGAACTAGACTTAAAGTTCCATAATATTCTTTGCCAGTATCCTGACAAAGTTTGCAGGTATGCAAAAGAAATGAGGAGTCTGGCAACTTCCCTAGGGGTAATAGCCACCAAGCTCCAGATACTTAATTGGACTTTTGCTTCAAACTCTGCCCTAGCTGCTGCTAAGCCAGTTGCCATCAAGCAGTTATTCACCTGACTATTCTTACCCTAGTCACCACTCATTCTGAGTCCACCGCACCTCACCATACTGCACCAGGCTCCTGGAGCTAAACCACAACATCTGGTCTTCCCTGATTTTCATTGGAGAGACCAATTCTCCATCAAGGATGGGTAGAGATGGGCCTCCCTCTGTATCAGTGCCTCCCCTTCCTCACAGCAGATACTGTAGCACAGCTTCCATTCCACCTGTACGTGACCACGGGAAAGAGAAGAAATAAGGGTAACATGATCAGCAGGCTCCTTTTAGAATTGTCAGACATGTGACACTGTTGGGAACCTTACAATGTTGTGTGGTTCCATACTTGTGTTTTGATGGTCTTCCACATTTGATTTGTTGTAATTTCCCATTAAGGTATTGATAAATGCCATGCCACAGTATATAGTTCATTGATTTGTATTGACTCATGCCCAGGTAGCCCAATACAGAGCACTGAATTGTACTGTACCAAGATAGCAGTAGGGTTTCATATCTGTTTTCTGTTTCACAGTGTTATAGTGGGGGTAGGGATAGGGACATATATGTGAAGGAAGAGTGGTCACATAAATGCACGTGTTTATAGCAAAATAAATGTTTCAACTTTTCACAAAAAATGTGCCTGTATCAGTTCATTGCTTGTAGCTAGTGTCCATTGGTATGCTTGTGAAGATTTCAAATCCTGAGGTTGCCTGCTTCTCCCTCGTTATCATTTTCTTCTACCATGGCATCTTCTGGTTCAAAAATAAATATATACACGCTGAATATCTGGAAATATATAGAGAGAGTGACAGGGAAGCTCCTGCCACCGTTAAAAAGACTGCTAGCCCAGTCAAAAGTACAGACCTCAAACCAGCAGTTCCTAAAATGAAGCCTGTACACCCTGCTAAAAGCACAGCTTTCATACAACCAGGGAATAGGGAGAAAAGGCAGGTGATGTCCCAGCCAGGAATCTATCTCCTATTATTCCTTTCCCTGCTCTAAGGAGAAACAGAGAGTCAACACAGAAGGGGTTGGAGTTTGCTGTGAGGCTCTGCAGTCACCTAAGCCTCAAGCAGGAGGAAGGCAGGTGAATAAATTAACCCCAGCTGACTCTAACAAAGGAGGCAGAACGCAGCACAGAGAGAGCAGCCCAACGCCCTTTGCAAACCACCAGGAATGTGTGATTGCCCCTGGCTAACAAGCAGTGAGAGGAATCCAACAGCCAGATAGGTATTGTGAATTCCCAGGGGAGTCTGAGGGGGCTGAGCTAGAGGTTCTTTTAGACAGAGAAGAACCTGGCCAGGAAACTTTCCCAAACACCCAGAGAGGGGGTTGGAAGTGCAGAGTGAAGCAGGGGAATGCATGGAGACGGAAAACAATGATTATAGCCCCTGTGACCCAGGGTGAGGGTGGTGCAGTGAGGCTGAAGCAGAGTTAAGTGTGCCAGAGGAATGTATGGAAACTTAATTCAAAAGTTATAAGCTGTGACATTCCTCCATCTCAAATAAAGATTGCACAGAGAAGCCTGTGCTTAATTAATGCCATAGAAGCAGCAGGGCAGCAGAGCCTGACCGTTTAAAACCAGGCTTAAAAGCATTATTAACAAGCAAGGTCCCTTAGTAATCCAAGCTCAAGGACTGTGGTAGCATTTGGGAGGGCCTGAACAACTATGTGCAAAGGGGGGCTTGCTTCCACACAGACTGCAGTGAAGGCTGTGAAAGCCCTTAATGGGACAAATAACTAATAATAATAAAGTTTTTTTTCTTAGCCTATGGTATAGCGAAGTGCTGGTACCTGAAGTGCCAGAGCTGTGCTGGCCAGGACTGTAGCCTAAAATAATCAGCGGCCCTATGAAGGGTATACTAGCCTACTGAGGGACGGAGAAGTCCTATTTGACAAGGACTGTCCAGTCCCTGAAAGATAATTTGTATAACAGACACTGGAACTAGGTGAAATGAACAGTGTGACTGGTGACTGTGAAAAGCAGTTTATGTTTTGGGATTTTCTTTTTTCTTATGATAAAGAGCCGCACTTGGGTTTCCTTTCTCTCTTCTTTATTTTTCAGGATGGAGACGTCCAAGTTCCTGGCTGGTTTGGAGACCGAGATGCACAAGCTACAAGAGCGGTTCCAGGACACTTTAAGACCAAAGCAGATTTGTGGCAAGCAGACCACCAGGCACAGCAAACACGCCATGCAGAACTATTACAGCAGCAGGGAGCCCGGATACATGCCATTAACAACTTGGCATAGTGGCCTGCACATCCGGTAGCCAGCAATGCGGGAGCAGTCATCGGGCTGGTAGGCGCTCCTTTCGAGGAGCTTATAAGATTACATAAGTTGACTGCTGAAGATGACATTCAAGACTTCCTTGTAGGTTTTAAAAGAGTAACTGTTGCCTAACACTGGCCAGTGGACCAGTGGTCTGTTAGACTCATACCTTGCCTAAGTGGGAGAGCCTTAGAGGCCTACCAGACTTTAAGTGGAGATCAAGCTGCAGACTATCAGACTTTGAAACAAACCTTACTTGATTATCTGCGTTATTCCCAGAACATTACAGAGGGCAGTTTCGGGCACCATACATGGCTCCGAAAGAACGCCCTAAGGCCCGGATACAAAGGCTTAAAAGGTTGTGTGAGAGATGGCTGCAACTCCAGATAAAGGGAGTGCTGGAGATCATGGAAGAAATGGTGAGGGAGCAATTGCTAAACATAGTAACATAGTAGATGATGGCAGATAAAGACTCGAATGGTCCATCCAGTCTGTCCAACTTGATTCAATTTAAATATTTTATTCTTAGCTATTTCTGTGCAAGAATCCAAAGCTCTACCCGATACTGTGCTTGGGTTCCAACTGCTGAAATCAACGTTAAAACCTACTCCATCCCATCTAAACCCTCCCAGCCACTGAAGCCCTCTCCAACCCATCCTCCCCCAAACGGCCATATACAGACACAGACCATGCAAGTCTGCCCAGTACTGGCCTTAGTTCAATATTTAATATTATTTTCTAATTCTAGATCCTCTGTGTTCATCCCACGCTTCTTTGAACTCAGTCACCGTTTTCCTCTCCACCACCTCTCTCGGGAGTGCATTCCAGGCATCCACCACCCTCACCGTAAAGTAGAATTTCCTAACATTGCTCTTGAATCTACCACCCCTCAACCTCAAATTATGTCCACTGGTTTTACCATTTTCCTTTCTCCGGAAAAGATTTTGTTCTACGTTAATACCCTTCAAGTATTTGAATGGCTAAATCATATCTCCCCTGTCCCTCCTTTCCTCTAGGGTATACATATTCAGGGCTTCCAGTCTCTCCTCATACATCTTCTGGCACAAGCCTTCTATCAATTTCGTCGCCCTCCTCTGGACTGCTACAAGTCTTCTTACGTCCTTCGCCAGATACGGTCTCCAAAACTGAACACAATACTCCAAGTGGGGCTTTACCAATGACCTGTACAGGGGCATCAACACCTTCTTCCTTCTACTGGCTATGCCTCTCTTTATACAGCCCAGCATCCTTCTGGCAGCAGCCACTGCCTTGTCACACTGTTTTTTGCCTTTAGATCTTCGGACACTATCACCTCAAGGTCCCTCTCCCTGTCTGTGCATATCAGCTTCTCACCTGCAAGCATATACGGTTCCTTCCAACTATTAATCCCCAAATGCATTACTCTGCATTTCTTTGCATTGAATTTTAGTTGCCAGGCATTAGACCATTCCTTTAACTTTTGCAGATCCTTTTTCATATTTTCCACTCCCTGTTCGGTGTCTACTCTGTTACAAATCTTGGTATCATCTGCAAAAAGGCACACTTTTCCTTCTAACCTTTCAGCAATGTCACTCACAAACATATTGAATAGGATCGGCCCCAGCACTAAATCCTGAGGGACTCCACCACTCAACTTTCCTTTCTCCGAGCAACTTCCATTAACCACCACCCTCTGGCGTCTGTCCGACAGCCAGTTTCTAACCCAGTTCACCACTCTGGGTCCTAACTTTAGCCCTTCAAGTTTGTTCAACAGCTTCCTATGAGGAACCGTATCAAAGACTTTGCTGAAATCTAAGTAAATTACATCTAGCATATGTCCTCGATCCAGCTCTCTGGTCACCCAATCAAAAAATTTAATCAGGTTCATTTGGCACGATTTACCTTTTGTAAAAGCCATGTTGCCTCGGATCCTGTAACCCATTAGATTCAAGGAAGTATACTATCCTTTCTTTCAGCAACACTTCCATTATTTTTCCAACAACTGAAGTGAGGCTCACCGGCCTGTAGTTTCCTGCTTCATCCCTGTGACCTCTTTTGTGAATAGGGACCACATCCGCTCTCCTTCAATCCCCAGGAACCACTCCCGTCTCCAGAGATTTGTTGAACAAGTCTTTAATAGGACTCGCCAGAACCTCTCTGAGCTCCCTTAGTATCCTGGGATGGATCCCGTCTGGTCCCATCGCTTTGGCCACCAGTTTTTCAAGTTGCTCATAAACACTCTCCTCCGTTAACGGCGCAGAATCTACTCCATTTTCTCATGTAACTTTGCCAGACAATATCGGTCCTTCTCCAGGATTTTCTTCTGTAAACACAGAACAGAAGTATTTGTTTAGCACATTTGCTTTTTCCTCATCACTCGCCACATATCGGTTCCCAGCATCTTTTAGTTTAGCAATTCCATTTTTCATCTTCCTCCTTTCACTAATATATCTGAAAAAAATGTTGTCTCCCTTTTTACATTTTTAGCCATTTGTTCTTCCACCTGTGCTTTCGCCCAACATATCTCTCTCTTGGCTTCTTTCAGTTTCACCCTGTAGTCCTTTCTGCACTCCTCTTCTTGGGGTTTTTTTTTTATATTTCACGAACGCAAACTCTTTCGCCTTTAATTTCTCCGCCACTAGTTTGGAGAACCATATCAGCTTCCTTTTTCTCTTGTTTTTATTGATTTTCTTCACATAAAGGTCCGTAGCCATTTTTATCGCTCCTTTCAGCTTAGACCACTGTCTTTCCACTTCTCTTATGTCTTCCCATCCTAACAGCTCTTTCTTCAGGTACTCTCCCATTGCATTAAAGTCCGTATGTTTGAAATCCAGGACTTTAAGTATTGTGCGGCCGCTCTCCACTTTAGCCGTTATATCAAACCAAACAGTTTGATGATTGCTACTTCCCAGGTGAGCACCCACTCGAACATTAGAGATACTCTCTCCATTTGTGAGGACCAGATCCAATATCGCTTTTTCCCTCGTGGGTTCCGTCACCATTTGTCTGAGCAGAGCCTCTTGAAAGGCATCCACAATCTCCCTACTTCTTTCCGATTCCGCAGACGGAACATTCCAGTCCGCATCCGGCAGGTTGAAATCTCCCAACAGCAGAACCTCCTCTTTCCTTCCAAACTTATGGATATCCACAATCAGATCCTTATCAATTTGCTACGATTGAGTCAGAGGTCTGTAGACTACACCCACGTAGACAGAAGTTCCATCTTCTCTTTTCAGAGCAATCCATATCGCTTCTTCCTCTCCCCAGGTCCCTTGCATTTTGGTCGCTTGGATATTGATCTTTACATAGAGAGCTACTCCTCCACCTTTTTGACCATCTCTGTCCTTCCTAAAAAGATTATATCCCGGTATGTTTGCATCCCATCCATGTGATTTACTGAACCATGTCTCTCTGATAGCGACAATATCTAGATCTGCCTCTAACATCAGGGCTTGCAGATCATGAACTTTGTTGCTTAGACTGCGAGCATTTGTGGTCATCGCTTTCCAGCCATTTTTCAGCGGTAATCTCCTTTTTCGTATAGATTTTTGTTTCGTTTCATTTTCCGTTGCAATGCTAAGAAATGAGTTGCTGATATTGTTTATGTTGCAATCTTTACTACTATCACATCTTTTCTTTTGCCGGGGGTGGTCTCTATAATTGTCCTTCATACATACACCATCCCCACCTTCTAGTTTAAATGCCTAGAAATATTTGTCTAAATTTCTCTGCAAGGTTTCTTTTTCCTGCTGTAGTAATATGTAGCCCATATTTGCAATATAGCTTCTTGTCCTTCTATGTATTTCCCCATCCTCCTATGTACCTGAAGCCTTCTTGATGACACCAGGATTTGAGCCATCTATTAAAGTCCTCTGTGTTTTTCACTCTTTGCTCTCCCTTTCCATTATGCAGGCAGTATTTCAGAAAAAGCTAAAGTCTTTACAAAAGGTTTCAAGCTCTCACCAAGCTCCCAAAAAGCTTTCTGTGCTGCAAGTGTGGAGTTGTTGGCCAGATCATTTGTTCCCAGATGGATAACAACATCAGTGTTAAAATCCTTAGTTTCTTCCTTAATTATAGACAGTATTTGCCTAGAACTCCTGGTAGCTGAGGATCCTGGAAGACATTTCACTATTTTGGTCTCCTCGCCTTATGTTCCAAGGTAGAGAATGACACAGGGAATGACACAGGGAAAAAATCTGTTCCCGTCACCACCCTGTCCCCGGCCCACCATCCTCTGCACCACCCCGTCACTGGCGTTCCCTTCACCGTCACCGCCATCCCTTTCACCGCCCTGTCACCGCCACTGCCATTCCATTCACCGCCCCGTCCCCGTCCCCGCAGCATCCATATAAGCCTTAGTACTATAATATTTAGCTTATTCCTTTCTTATAAATCAAAGTTCCTGCTGCTGAACTAGAGAAAGAGATGTTCAGCTGGCAGGGCTTTGTTTATAAATTTTTATCAACACAACTAATATACTACTTTATCCTAAAGCAAAAAATAAATAAATAAATAGAATTTTTTTTTCTACCTTTGTTGACTGGTTTCTGCTTTCCACATCTTCTCATTCAATTCCTTCCATCCACTGTGTGTCTTCTCTCTGCGTCTTCCATTTGCTGTTACTGTGCCTCTCCCTTCACACACCCCCCCCCAAATTGGTCTAGCACCCATCTTCTTCCCTCCGCTCCCCCATAGTCTGGCATCTGTCTTCTTCCCTTCCAGCGTCTTCTCCCCACTCTGTCTTCTACATTTCCCTTCAGGGTCTGTTCCTCTCTACCCTCTTTCAATGTCTGTTCTATTCCTTTCTACCACCACCCTTCCCTCCCTCCTTTACCATCTGTTCCTTGCTATCACCCTTCAGCTCCTCTCGCGTGGCCTATCTATCTACTTCCCTCCCTCTTATTTTCGTGGCATGTTACAATGTAATTTGTGCAAGCCGCTGGAACCTGCGAGCTTGGTCCCTGTCCCATCCCCACAAACCATCTCGCATCTGTGTTCCTATTTTCCCCATTTCTAATATCTCCCCTATGTATCTGGCATTGCCTTTCCCCCCTGTGTCCATACACCATCCCCATGGCATGTCCCCTTTATGTCTCTGTCCCTATGCCCCATGCACATAATTTCCCCTCTTTCTGTTACCTTCCTGTGTCCAGATTTCCTCTATCTTCCTCTTCCCTAACAGTGTGTCTCTTCTTTTCAACCCCATCTAGCTTCTTTCCCTCTTTCTTCCCCCCCCCCCCCCCGCCTTGCTTCCAGCATCTGGCTCACCTGCCTGTCTTCCCCTTTTTTTCCTGCTGTGGGTTTCTTTCTTTCCCTCTTCATCCCCTTGGCCCAGAATTTTTTTTCCTTTCACTCTCTCCTTCCTAGTTTGAGCCAGGAACACACGCGATCGCGCGGTCCAGCAGCCCCCACCCGCCCGACCGCAGCGTTTAGCCAGCTCCCTCCCTCCACCTCACCTTAGTTTGCAGGCTGTGTTTTTCGGCGACCCGCATGCTTTCAAAGAGCCGCGCACGTGCGGCTGCTCAGTGCTCAATCTTCTGCTCTGACGCAACCGGAAACAGGAAGTTGCAGCAGAGGAGAAGATTGAACAACTCCAGAAGCCGCGCGTGCGCGGCTCTTTGAAAGCGTGCGGGTCACCAAAAAAGAAAACCTACAAACTAAGGTGAGGTGGAGGGAGGGAGCTGGCTAAATGCTACCATCAGGCGGGTGGGGGCTGCGGGGACCGCGCGATCCTTGATGCCTCACTGCGGAGACAAGGCCATTCACCGCTCCACGGGGCGGTGAATGGCCTTGTCCCCGTCCCCGCAGCCATGTCCCCGCAGCGACTGCTATTTTTCTTTCCCCGTTTCAGCGGGTTACCCACGGCTACTCGCAGCTAACCGCGGGTATCATCCACCATGTCATTCTCTATTCCAAGATTAATGCCTCTGATGATGGAATCCCCCAACAGTAATAGTTTTCTATTTTTGGCTTTTTTATTTGTGCTTAGGGTGTGCTTGTTCTCTTGAGTTATCTTCATTGGTTTCAATCCCACCTCCCTTCTGTTTTCTTGAGTATCGCAGTGCACTAGTGGAGCAAAGGAATTTTGTAGAGATATTAGTGAAGGTGGATGTTTCTGTATTACATGTTGCAGCCTTCCTGAGCCTACTGTGACCCATTTATTCCTGGGCTGTTTTATTCTTTGAGGTAAAGGTGATAAGTTAGTATGATTTTGTGGAGTGATGGAAGCTGCTTTAATTGTATTCAATTCCTGTTTAAGTTTGCAGAGCTTCTCCTTAATACTAGCAAGTTGAAGACAGATGGGGGCAAGCCTTACATAGAAATATAGAAACATAGAAAATGACAGCAGATAAGGGCCATAGCCCATCAGGTCTACCCACACTACTTACCCACCCCCAAGTCTACTTTCCTAAAGATCCCACTGCTAATGACTGATCTCCTTAACTTAACCCTCTGAGGGATCTCACATGGGCATCCCATTTGCTCTTAAAATCTGGCACGCTGTTGGCCTCGATTACCTGCACCGGGAGCTCATTCCAAAGATCAACCACTCTCTCGGTGAAGAAATACTTCCTGGTGTCGCATGAAATTTCCCGCCCCTGAGTTTGAGTGGATGCCCTCTTGTGGCCGAGGGTCCCTTGAGAAAGAGAATCTCCTCTTCCATCTCGATACGGCCGATGATATACTTAAACGTCTCGATCATGTCTCCTCTCTCCCTACGTTCTTCGAGAGAGTAGAGCCGCAAATTTTTCAGCCTCTCTTTGTATGAGAGATCCTTGAGCCCCAAGACCATCCTGGTGGCCATCCGTTGAACCGACTCCATTCTCAGCACATCTTTACGGTAATGTGGCCTCCAGAATTGCACACAGTATTCCAAATGAGCTCTCACCATAGCTCTGTACAATGGCAATATGACTTCAGGCTTCCGGCTGACGAAACTTCTGTGGATGCAATCCAACATCTGTCTTGCCTTAGATGAAACCTTCTCTACTTGATCGGCAGTTTTCATGTTTGCACTGATGATCACTCCCAAGTCTCGTTCTGCAGAAGTCCTAGCTAAGTTCTCACCATTCAAGGTGTAAGTTCTGCACAGGTTTCTGTTGCCGAGGTGCATGACCTAGCATTTCTTAGTGTTGAAGCCTAGCTGCCAGGTCAAGGACCAATGCTCCAACAAATGCAGGTCCTGTGTCATACTATCGGGCAAATTGCCGTTGCTCACTATATTACTAGTTTGGCATCTTCAGCGAATAATGTTATCTTACCTTGAAGCCCCTGGGTTAGGTCCCTTATGAATATGTTGAAAAGGAGCAGGCCCAAGACTGAACCCTGCGATACTCCACTGGTCACCTCCAATGTTTTAGAGAGGGTACCGTTAACTACCACCCTCTGAAGTCTACCACACAGCCAGTCATTGACCCATGCACTTAGTGTTTCTCCTAACCCCATCGATTTCATTTTGTGCAACAGCCTGCGATGTGGGACGCTATCAAAAGCTTTACTGAAGTCTAGGTACACGACGACCAGGGATTCTCCCAAGTCCAGTTGTCTTGTTACCCAGTCAAAAAAGCTGATGAGATTGGATTGGCAGGACCTACCCTTGGTGAATCCATGCTGACTGGGACCCCTTAGATTCTCCTCATCCAGGATTGCGTCTAATTTACGTTTGATTAGTGTTTCCATGAGTTTACATACTATTGATGTGAGACATCTTCTTCAATCAGCTCCAGCCGCCGCGAGGGAAGGAGTTGGCCAGGCGTGGGAGACCAACTCCGCCCCCAACAGCTCTTGCTGAGCCATTTTCCAGCACAAGAACAGCCTCCTTCGGCAGGGCAGCTCCTCTGCTATCGGGAGCTGCCCCCATCTTCTTCAATCGGCTCCAGCCACCACGAGGGAAGGAGTTGGCCAGGCATGGGAGACCAACTCCGCCCCCAACAGCCCTTGCTGAGCTGTCTCCAGCACAAGAACAGCCTCCTTCGGCAGGGCAGCTCCTTTGCTATCGGGAGCTGCCCCCATCTTTTTCAATCTGCTCCAGCCACCACGAGGGAAGGGGTTGGCCAGGCGTGGGAGACCAACTCCCCCCAACAGCCCTTGCTCAGCCGAAAAAAGCTTCCCGCCAGTGCAGGATTAATCGGGCTAACTCTGCCCATCCTATTCATCGGTTATCTCTCAGCATCAGACTTCTCCCCAGTCCATTGAGGGTCGCCGAAAGTTTCTCCCCCAGCAATTTTCCAGGCTCAGCCCATCCCCCAAGCCAGCAGGGCTTTCTCTGAGCTTTGCCTTCCTGCAGTCCATCCAAGGGCAGCCAAAGACCGCGCAAGTACAATCGGTCTTGTCTCTGCCCACCCAGCGACCGGTCTCCCTTCAGCCCATTGTGGGCCGCTGAAAGTTTGTTTTCTTCAACAGCTCTTCAAGACAGAGGAAGGAGGAAGATTCCGCCATCTTGTCCCTCCTTCCTCCGCCTGACGCCGCTTGAGCAGGAGTGATCGGCCCTGCCTCTGCTCTTTTTCTGAGCTCTGCCTCCCTGCAGCCCATCCGAGAGCTGCCGAAGTCTGTGAAAGACCGTACAAGCACGATTGGGCTCCTCCCTGCTCAACTCGACACTCTCCTTCTCCCTGGCTCATCGAGGTCCACTGCAAGCCTCCAGACCTCACAGTTCCCCCTTGTCTAATCCCCTCTTGTTTAACCCCCGATCCAGAAACTGCCCGATGCCAAATTATATCACTGTCTAAGCTCTTGTAAGTGCTAAATTGTATTACTGCCAAAGGTCTCGCTTAGTGCCCACTTTTCCAAGCCCCTGTCTCCCCAGCACATTCTCAGGCTACACGCAAACCTTGGCTGTGCAATTTCTCCCTGTTAATATCTACTGTTCCAAGTCTCTCCGTTTTAGGTTTCCATGTGAAAACTGTCTAGCTGCTAAACTGCTTCCACCGCTAAGGCTCCACCTCTGATCAACCCCTAAAAAAAAAAAACCAACAAACAAATTCTACACCCTACTCTTGGCTCATTCACTCAGCCAGCCTAAATAAGTCCCCGGCTCCTTCCTGAGCTAACACTACTCCCCCCCCCCCCCGCTGCAGACTTTCACACACCAACCATTTAGTCCTGCCCCCCAGCCCCAAGGCTTCCCCTAACCCCGCCATGAATCCATCCTTCTGGCTCCTTCTCCTCCTACTCTGCTTACCCCTCTATACTTCCCTCTGTCTGAAACCTCCCTCTCCCAACCTACTTGACCCTGCAAACACCAGTAATATCTGCCCTGGCCTCAGAATCCCCACACTGATACGCACCAGAAGTCACCCTTTCAAGAAAACCCCCCGAAAAGTGAACCACGATTCTCTAAAGCCCCTGTCCCCTGCCAACCTTCCCAACGCTGCCCCCAAATCTCTCACCCCAGTCCCGACACTTTATTGCAATGCCAGATTCGCATGCAACAAGACCCAAATCTTGAAGGACCTTCTCGACGATCTCGATCCTGGATTCTTGTGCATCACGGAATCATGGATCGCCAAAGATGACCTATTTACACAAAACAAACTCCTCCCCCACGGTTACCAAGGTCTCTTCTCTCCCAGATCTAATCAAAAAGGAGGCGGACTGGCACTCCTCTATAAATCTTTCTTTGATGTCCAGCTCCTCGAGAAGGGCAGTCACGCCTCTCTAGAATATATGCTAGCCTCCAATCCTAAGCCTACAGATTCAGAATCCAATTGGCGCAACTGGATCTCCCTCTCCGAATCCACCTACCACTCCCTTGCTCCGCTATCCACTAAAACCATCTCCTACCCCCGAAAGGCCCCCTTGTACCTCCCACTTCACAGAGAACTGAAACAGAAATGTCGCGCTTTAGAGCGCAAATGGAAAAAATCTAAATCCCCTTCAGATAGACAGATCTGGAGGGTCAATATTAAGCTTTACAATTCAACACTAAAAAAAGCCAGGAAGAACTTCTTCGGTGATAAGATCTCCAGATCCAACAGAACAGTGCGTTGTTTAACATTTAGCGCGCCTTAACTTCATAAAAGGACCCCACCTTGATCCCCTTGTCTCCATCAGCCGACGCCCTAGCAAAATTCTTCAATGATAAGGTTACCACCCTAAGATGCTCCTTCCCGCCTACAGTCTCCTACAACTCCCTGGTTTCCACTGACTTCAACCCTACTCTACCTGTCTCCAACCCCATTCCAGCCGACAGATCCTGGACTGTCTTTGAGCTTGTTTTTGAATCGCAAGTCTTCAAACTCTGCCTCAAACTAAAAACTTGCAAATGTACCTTGGATCCTTTCCCCTCCTATTTTAGAAAATTCCTACACAGGCCATTGCTTCCCTTACCAAACTTATAAACTCTGCCCTAACATTGGGCCTTTTCTCCCCTGAAATGGGACACATTGCTCTGACCCCTCTACTGAAAAAGACCGACTTTGATCCCTCCATCCAATTACCGTCCATTAGCAAATATCCCTCTCCTAACCAAGATGTTAGAATCTATCATATCCACCCAACTCTCATTCTATTTAGAAAGATTCTCTATTCTCCTACCCCACCAATTCGGCTTCAGACCCAACTTCAGCACCAAATCCCTATTAGCTTCACTAATCTCTAAGGCTCAACAACTCCATTCTCTCAACAAATTCGCTGTTCTTCTACAATTTGACCTCTCCGCAGCCTTCGACTTTGTCCATCACGATATTCTAATTTTCCAACTCTCCGAAATAGGCATAAGCTCCACTGTCCTAGATTGGTTCTCGAAATTCCTACGCTCCCACTCTTACACCGTTAACATAAACGGTACCTCATCCTCCCCCTGAAAGCCGATATGTGGAGTCCGGCAAGGCCCACCCCTCTCTCCCATTTTTTTCAACATCTACATGTCCTCTCTGAAACTCCTCCATCTATCCCCCCTAGAAACTCTCTACACCTATGCCAACAACATCCTTATCCTCCTCGAGACCGACTCGAACCTCACTAATCTCACTGAGAACATATCTGCATGTATAATGAACCTTCAATCCTGGGCCCACTCTGTACAAATGAAACTGAATGAGTCCAAAACAAAATTACTTTGGCTCGGTCCAGTATTAGACCATTTACCCACCTCCATCCCATTGCCTTCTGGTCCCACTCTTCACCTCGAATTTTCAAGCAAAGTCCTGGGCATCATCATAGATTCCTCTCTTTCCTTCAATGACAACCTCAACTCCTTGGTAAAAAAATGCTTTTTTAGCCTTCATATGCTGAGGAAAGTGAGATCCTGCTTTCATCAAATCACTTTGTCATCCTTACACAATCCACCATCCTCTCCAGATTGGATTATTGCAACTCCATCTACATAAGCCTAACTAAGAAAAACCTCCATAGACTTCAGCAGATTCAGAATGCCACGGCAAAGCTAATTTTCGCAAAAAGCAAATTCGACCATGTCTCATCACTCCCATCCAAGCTTCGCTGGCTTCCAGTACCCTCCAGGGTCCTCTTTAAATGTGCCTGCTTAGCCTTCAAGATCCTACACGGCATTCTTCCTCCCGTTATTCCACTCTTTTAGAATTTCTCAAACCCTAATTCCACCAGATCCTCCCAAAAATTAAAACTATCATTCCCTTCTACAAAAGGTATATCCCGTGCAGGAAAACTAGGAACATCCCTCCACTTTAGAACCACAGAACTCTGGAACAATCTTACATCCCCGCTCAGAAATTCAAGCTCCCTCCAACTTTTCCGCAAACACCTGAAAACTTGGCTCTTTTCAAAGATGTAACACCTCCCCCTCTCTGGTATCCTGACCCTCTATACCCTCTTAGTTCCTATCCTATAATCCTTCATTGGAGTTCCTTTCTATCCTAATTCTGTAAACCGTGCCGAGCTCTACGCTTGCGGAGATGGCACTGTATACAAACCTAAGGTTTAGTTTAGTTTAGTTTAGACTCACCAGTCTGTAATTTGCAGCCTCTGCCCTGCAACCCTTTTTGTGCAGTGGAATGACGTTACCTGTTTTCCAGTCTAAGGGGACTCTCCCCGTACTTAGGGAGAGATTGAAGAGCACTGATAACGGTTCTGCCAGGACATCACGCAGCTCACGGAGCACCTTGGGGTGTAGATTGTCCGGTCCAAATACTGTGTCTTGGAATTAAAGCACCATAGTTGTGAAGTGACTTGATTTGAGTAATCCTGATTATTTGGGTCTCTATATATGAACAGTGGTCCCTGGAGTGGGTGGGACTATAAGTCTTACCCTTATTCCTATGAAGAGGAAATAAGATTTAACAAAGGAAAGAGAAGGGTTTATTTTTTTGTGTTTTTTTGTTTTTTAAGTAAGAAACAGGGAGGAGGAGAAGAGAAATTAAGCAGATATAATGCTGAAAAACAGTGAAAAGAGCAGAATATGAAATGCTGAGTAACTTAGCTTTTAGAAGTTCACAGGGAAGTCTTGTTCACAGAACTGTCCCAAAGATAATGCAGTTAACCTTAGTAGTAAATCAGAGCCCCTCCCGTCTACATCTAATCAGCAGACACAATGGCTGAAAACTAGTAGGTCAGAAATACAGGCTCTATACCAGATCTGTGGCTACCCCAAAACACAGGATTTTAAACAGAAATGCAGGTTCTGTACCAGAGGCTATCCCTCCAGAGGCTAAGTTATGGTTAATGAGGAAGGGGCCCCAATCTATGGATCGGGTGGGTCAGGATTTGGAGTGCTATATGGAGGCAGAGGAAGCCAGGGGGACCCCTCAGGCATTCCCAGGCCTTAAGGGGGTCCCAGGTCATCCATTTGCAGGGAAGAGTGTGATGGTGGTGACTAAGGAAGGGTCCCAAGAGCCCACCATATTGGTGGAGGTGGAAGGAGTACATATGCTCACTTTAGTTGATTCGGGTGCTGACCAGTCCCTGATTGCTAGCTCCAGCTGGACTAATATTGTAAAGGAGGCAGGCCCAGAATGTGTGCGCCCAGCAGGGGCAGTGAAATTGAACTGTGTGCATGGGGTTTCCACACCATATCCTTTAAGGAAAGTTAACATCCAATACCAGGGCTAGGGAAGCTGGGTGAAGCTAGCCCTGGTATCCAAACCCCCAGTACCCCAGATTTTGGGAAGAGATTGGGTGGGTTTTGAGCAATATCGGAGTGAGGGAATGGTTCTGGCCAACAAAAAGGGGGTGGTGGGCACTCCTAGGCGGGTCCCTGGAAGGAATAAGCAAAGCATCCTCTTTCGACCCTGGATCCCTGGGGAAGTGCTGGAGAAATTTCCGGCCAAGGAGGTGAAAAACTTAAAGCCGTTCTTTCGATAGATCAAGGGGAAATGACCCGCAAAGGAAGCAGTGGGACCGTTGGATGACCATGGAATAAAGGGAGTACTAAAGGAGGACAAAGCCATCGCCGATAAGCTGAACACATTTTTTTGTGTCTGTATTTACCGAAGAGGATATACACAACATACAGGAACCCGACAGGCAACAGGCTGGAAGTGAAGAAGGGAAACTGACAGGGTTGATGGTCAGTCTAGAAGAGGTATGCAAGCAGATTGATAGGCTTAAGAGCAACAAATCCCCGGGACCGGATTGCATCCATCCGAGGGTCATTAAGGAACTGAAAGAGACTATAGCTGAACTGCTTCAACTAATAGAAAATCTGTCGATCAAATCAGAAAAGATTCCGGAAGACTAGAAGGTTGCGAATGTTACGCCAATCTTCAAAAAAGGTTCGAGGGGAGATCCAGGAAACTACAGACCAGTGAGTCTGATTTCGGTACCAGGAAAAATGGAAGAGGCGTTGATAAAGGAGTTGATAAAGGACCACATCATTGATCACCTTGATGGACACAATCTGATGAAGACCAGCCAGCACGGCTTCAGCAAAGGACAATCTTGCTTGACGAACTTGCTGAACTTCTTCGAGGGAGTAAACAGGCAGATAGACAAGGGTGACCCGGTCGACATATATCAGAAGGCGTTCAACAAGGTTCTGCATGAACGACTACTTCAGAAATTGCGAGCCATGGAATCAAGGGTGAAATACTCACGTGGATTAAAAACTGGCTGGAGCATAGGAAACAGAGAGTGGGGATAAATGGACAATACTCAGACTGGAAGAGCGTCACCAGTGGGGTGCCTCAGGGCTCGGTGCTTGGACCCGTGCTCATCAACATATCTGGAAATTTGTACGACGAGTGAGGTGATTAAATTTGCAGACGATATGAAGTTATTCAGAGTAGTGAAGACGCAGGGGGATTGTGAAGATCTGCAACGCGACATAACCACGCTCGAGAAATGGGCAGCGACATGGCAAATGAGATTCAACGTGGATAAGTGTAAGGTGATGCATGTCGGTAACAAAAATCTCACACACGAATACAAGATGTCCGGGGCAGTATTTGGAGAGACCCCCAGGAAAGAGACTTGGGAGTACTAGTCAACCAGTCAATGAAGCCGTCTGCGCAATGCGTGGCGGTGGCGAAAAGGGCAAACAGAATGATAGGAATGATTAAGAAGGGGATCACGAACAGATCGGAGAGAAGGTTATCATGCCGCTGTACCATGTCATGGTACGCCCTCACCTGGAATACTGCATCCAGCACTGGTCACCGTACATGAAGAAAGACATAGTACTACTCGAAAGGGTCCAAAGAAGAGCAACTAAAATGGTTTAGGGGCTGGAGGAGTTGCCATACAATGAGAGATTAGAGAAAATGGGCCTCTTCTCCCTTGAAAAGAGGAGACTGAGAGGGGACATGATTGAGACATTCAAGATAATGAAAGGAATAGACTTAGTAGATAAGGACAGGTTGTTCACCCTCTCCAAGGTGCGGAGAACGAGAGGGCACTCTCTAAAGTTAAAAGGGGATAAATTCCGAACAAATGTAAGGAAGTTCTTCCTCATCCAGAGAGTGGTGGAGAACTGGAATTCTCTTCCGGAGTCTGTTATAGGGGAAAACACCCTCCAGGGATTCAAGACAATGCTAGACAAGTTTCTGCTGAACCGGAATGTACGCAGGTGAGGCTGGTCTCGGTTAGGGCACTGGTCTTTGACCTGGAGGCCTCAATGTGAGCAGACTGTTGGGCACAATGGACCACTGGTCTGACCCAGCGGCAGCAATTCTTATGTTCTTATGTTTTCCACAGGAACAGAGGAATGATGAGGTTTTGAAACACGCATGGGAGCAAGCACAGAATCCCTTGACCTTATACCCAAGATTTAAGAAGGAAGGTGGCTTTCTGTTCCTGAGGAAAGGAGGTGGAAGGCCTTGGAAGCAGCTAGTGGTGCCCCAGGTTTTCAGACAAATAATTCTGAAGTTAGCCCATGAGCATCCCCTGGCCGGACATCGGGGCCGGGATAATACTTTAGATCAGATCTTGGCCTGGTTTTATTTGCCAGGTATCCACCAGGAAATAAGAGAATTCTGTGATACCTGCCCCTCATGTCAAAAGTTGACGGGGTGTAAACCTCCAAAAGCCACGCTAATACCTTTGCCCAGGTTTGACGAGCCCCTAGCTCGTATAGGGGTGGATATAGTGCGGCCTCTTGATAAAAATCAGGGGATTCATGAATATATCTTAGTGGTAGTAGATTACTCAACGTGGTTTCCATGGGAAGTCCCCCTTAGATTTACCTCTGCCCCAATTCTCATACAGGATTTGATTAAAATCTTCTGCCAGGTGAGGTTTCCTCAAGAAGTATTAACAGATAGGGGTGTCTGAGTCCTTTCTAGCAGCCTTTGGCATTTGCCGTCTGAACACCTCAGCTTACCATCCCCAGGTTAATGGTCTGGTTGAATGTTTTAACTAGACCCTGAAAAGAATGATAAGGAAGGGCGCTGACTCTGATATTAGAGATTGGGATCTGTGGATGCCCTTTTGCCTGTATGCTGTCAGGGAAAACATACAGGGGTCACTAGGGGTGTCTCCATTTGAACTTCTTTATGGGAGACCCCCGCATGGCCTTCTGGATGTGATTAGGGAGAATTGGGAACCCCAAAAGGAACAAGACCTGAACATATTGTCTTATTTGCAAGGTATGAGGGGTAGATTGAGGGAGATAACAAAGTTGAGCCAACAAGCCCTCCAGAGGAGTCAAGCCAAACAGAAGACCTATTATGACCAGAGAACCCACACAAGGGACTTATCCGTGGGAGAGAGAGTCCTGGTCTTAATTCCGGATGATCCACACAAGTTTGTGGCCTGATGGAGGGATCCTGGAGAAATTATAGAGAGGTTAAATGATGTGGACTACCAGGTGAAAGATGATAAGGGACGAGAGCAAACCTTTCATGTCAATTTACTGAAGCCATGGAAGGATCGAACAGTGTTATACATCCAGGGTGATGAAGGAGAAGAGGAGTTTGGACCTCAGATGACAGAGATAGGGGCAGACGGAACCGCCCAGGATAGGGGACACTCTGACAGAAGCCCAAAAGCACCAAATGGGAGCTGTGTTAAAGCAGTTCTCCTCGGTGTTGTCCCTTAAGCCGGGTATTATTACCGCCCCAGGAAGGATTGTACGTCAAAGACCCTAAAAGCTGCCCAAGAGTAGACGGGCAGAAGTTAGACAACTAGTGCAAGAAATGTTGGACCTGGGGGTGATTGAGGAGTTGCATAGCCTGTGGAACAGCCCCATTGTGCTGGTGCCCAAGGCAGATGTAATGACATGATTCTGCATAGACTTCCGAGCAATAAATGCTATATCGGAGTTTGATGCATACCCTACGCCCCGGATTGAAGATCTACTGGATATATTGGGGAAAGCCTGCTATTTATCTACCTTAGACCTCTGCAAAAGGTACTGGCAGATCCCCTTAGCCAAGGGGTCAAGACCAAAAATGGTTCCAGACACCCCAGGGCCTCTTCCAGTTCCGCTGCATGCCATTCAGATTGCATGGCACTGCCGCAAGTTGCCAAAAAATTGTGAACAAGGTCCTAGAGGAGCATGCAGAGTACTCTGCCGCGTATATGGATGACATTATTATCTTTACCCATACATGGCAGAAGCACCTGGAAGTGGTGAAAACAGTTCTGATCACCTTGGAAAAGGCAGGGCTCACAGTCAATCCCAAGAAATGCTGGTTTGGGTAGACCCAAGTGAAGTATTTGGGGTACCAGCTGGGGCAGGGGCAGATCCGGCCTGTACTGGACAAAATAGGGTGCATCAAAGAGTATCCCCGACCTATTAACAAAACAGTTGAGAAGGTTTCTAGGATTAGTGGGGTACTATCATAGGTTTATACCCCATTTTTCTGAGATGGCAGCACCCCTCAAAGATATGCTAAAGAAAAATTTGCCCAACCAGTTGGTCTGGTCAGTCAGGGGAAATAAGGGGTTTGAACAGCTCAGGAATTGTTTTTGTCGAGACCCTGTAGTGAAAGGGGTGGACTTTAAGAAACCCTTCCTTTTGCAAACCGATGCTTCCCAGGAGGGACTTGAGGTGGTCTTATCCCAGTTGCATCAGGATAGGGAGCACCCCACCATGTACCTGAGCAGAAAATTGCTGCCCCGGGAGAGGGCTTATACTACAGTAGAGAAGGAATGCCTGGCCATTAAATGGTACAGACTAAGTCAGAACAATATTGGGGAAACCAAAACTTCTTGGTCAATTCTCACTGGGAGTGATTAAAGGATAGAATTTGAAAATAACAAAAATCACTCGCCTATACACTATTCAAACTTCTTAGAATAGTACATATATCTTCATGTTTGGTCACAAAAATATGCTCAGAGACATGAAGGCTAAAACGAGGGGTGAACCCCAAGCAAAAAGCCTCACCACACAATCAGTGTGATCCAAATTTGACTTTTACTGCCACCTCTCACTCTACACACCTATCCTTTTTGGACATTATAATCTCTAAGTGTGATGGGCACTTTGCTACCACTATTTTCAGGAAACCTACCGATCGGAACAACCTCTTAAGATATGACAGTCATCACCCGAAACACCTACGGAACAATATCCCAGTAGGACAATTTTTACGTCTCCATCTTCTCTGCACTACTTGCCAAGATTTTCAGATTAAAGCAGATGAAATGACTAATAGATTTTTGGCTAGAGGTACCCCAAGTTCATTATTAGAAAAGTGTATATAAGGGTATTGTACACCCAGCAGGATATCCTTTTAGAACCTACTGTGAAAACAAATGAGAGTTCGGTAGTATGTGTTTTGCCTTATTCACACAACGCATTTAAAATCAAGCGAATTATTAATTCACACTGGAATGTGCTCCAATACCATACAGTGTTCCAACAAATGCCAATTTTTGCGTACTCACAAGGTAAGAACTTGAGACAACATCTTAAGAGAGCTCAGTTTCATCTGAGGACAATATGTTACAAGCAGCACACATAGAATAACTTTTAAAATTATACTGTTAACATTTAAAATTCAACAATCTAATGCTCCGATATTTTTGGATCGTCTCATGATACAATAGTCTCCATTCAGGGCACTTAGATCAACAGAACAACATTTACTGACTATCCCTTCTTTATAAGTAATAGGGACCAGGAGATCTACTATTTTCTCGGTTATATCACCCCAGCTCTGGAACAATTTACCAATTTGCTTATGCAATTAATCCTCTTTAGAAAAATTCAAGTTTGAGATATAGATAGTATAACTTACCAATCATTAAATCTCTTAGATCCTAATTAGACCTACGCAGAGGTTGCAAATTTATTTTCCTTTTTTCTATGCTTATTTCTGCTTTTATACCTCTTTTTTTCTTTTGTGTTACCCACCATATGTGTTTTTCCCTAAATGTTTCTTCTCTTTCTTTAAAAACTGTAGTTCATCCCCCTCACCTTCTGTACCAGTTATTTATTTGTACGTATATACTTTGCTTTTAATTGTATAAAACTGTTCTGTTTTGTCCCCTGTTTTTAAAATGTTCTACGCATTGAAGTATTTGACATTGTGTGTACAACAAACCTTAATAAAACTTGAAACTTGAACTACCTTTAAGTAATCAATCATTTGGATCAGTGTTTTTCAACCTTTTTACATCTATGGACTGGCAGAAATAAAATAATTATTTTGTGGACCGGCATCGGTCCGTGGACCGGCGGTTGAAGAACACTGGGCTAAGTCGTGGGCCAGACCCCGCCCATCTCTATCCAATCTCCACCCCAGACCCCGCCCCCATAATAGTACTAATTGCACCTTGCACGTCCCGTGCCTCATCTGGAAGCCTTCCCTCTGATGTTGCAACGCCAGAGAGAAGGCTTCCGGTTCAGGCACAGGATGCCCGTAGGAGCCACTGCACGTGGCTTTGTGCACTGAATCAGTTAGGAAGAGGGAGCCGGCTCGAAGATAACGCCACATCGATCGCACTGTGAACCGGCGGTTAAAGAACACTGTTTTGGGCCTGATGCACATGCTGGCCCTGTGGACCGGCAGGAAATTTCTATGGACCGGCACTGGTCCATGGACCAGTGGTTGAAGAACACTGATTTAGACTGCTTGTGCAGCAAAGAAAGTGTATATTTTTTCAAGTGAGTCCAAACTATATGCAATGATTGGGTGGTGAGGCTTTATGTTTGCGGTTCGCCCTTCGTTTTAGCCTTCATGTCTCTGAGCATATTTTTGTGACCAAACATGAAGATATATGTACTATTCTAAGAAGTTTGAATAGTGTATAGGAGAATGATTTTTGTTATTTTCAAATGGCCATTAAATGGGCCATTGATACCTTAAGGTACTACCTAGAGGGGAGGGCTTTCACTCTGGTCATGGACCACGCCGCCCTAACTTGATTGAAGAAGATGAAGGACAGTAATGCCAGATTAACTAGATGGTATTTAGCTCTCCAACCCTATAACTTTAAGATGGAACACAGACCAGGAGCCCTTCATAAAAATGCGGATGTCCTGTCACGCTTAAGGGAAGGATAGTCAGAAGAACCTTTAAGAGAAAGGACTAATAGTGTCTTGAGTAGGGGGGTAAAGCCGGGTTTTCCCATTTGCTCGGGGCCTAGCCCGGCCACAATAGCCACCAAAAAGATATTCATAAGAAAACCAAACCAGAGATTAATTAGCTAAAGTCGATGCCCATTCCTCAAGCCTGATTATGTCGCGTTGTAGATTTTCGCAGTCCCCCTGCGTCTTCCTAATATTATTGGCGAAAAGACTTCAGTATTTTCCAGGGTTTATTATCACCTGGAAAACTCTATGACAACTACATAAGAAAATACATCATCGGTCTAGAAAATTTGTTTTTTATATCAATTTTCTTATTTCAATTTCTCAAAACTTATTCATATAGATTTTCTTATAGAAGTAGGAAATCAGCACTTATCTTGTTAAGAACGTTCTTTTCTCTGTTATTGGTAAAAATCTCAGCAGTATAATGCTGTACTCCAAGTGCTGCTGCTGTCAAGCAAGGGAGGAGGCCCTGTTTCGCGTTATCGCTGCATCAGGGGAAATTATTGAAAAAAATGAGCTACCACTTCAAAGATTCTCTGAAGAGTTGTTGCTTGAAGATTCAGATGTGGTTGTGGTGAATGAATGTTGTCCACCTTCGAATGAGTGGAACTGGACTTGCAAGGGGTATCGTAGGGGAGGTAGGGTGGTTCTGTTTTATAGAAGACATCTTGCTTTAGTTCCGGTTTATCAGGGTTCAGTTGACATGGATATTTTGATAATGAAGAATGTATATGTGGTCTTCTGTTTGGTATACTGACCACCAGGAGTGTTGTTGCGGGATAGTTCAGGTTTTCTGAGTTTATTTAGATCTTGGTTGTTTGATGATTTGGGGGGATTTTAATACTCCTAAACAAACTGACTCTACACGAGAAGGAATGTTCTTGGATGCGATGGATGGTTTAGGTTTTACGCAATGGGTGGATGTTCCTACCCATACTGCGGGTAATATGTTAGATCTGATTTTTATTCCGCGGGAGCTAGTGGAGGTTAGCAGTTTGCAAGTTGATTTTCAGCCTTAGACTGATCATGCCCTTGTAATTGTTGATATGGAGTTTGACCAGAGATACTGTAGGCGAAACAAAAAGGTGAGAACTGTGAGACATATTAGATCACATATTGATGAGGTTGCCTTATGGTGGGAATGGGGACTGTGTTTGAGCAGGCTTGAAATGAGCAGTCCCAAGGCTGCATTAGATGACTGGCCGCTGTCGTTGCAGACTGCAGTGGACATGATAGCACTCATGCATGAAGTAGTAGTATGGGATGTACATAGAAATAAGCAGTGGGGGACTCCTGAGTTGAGGGACCTTTGTAGGGAATTGAGGAAGCTGGAAAGAGAATGGCGGAGTGTTAGATCTGAGGATGTGAGAGAGATCAAGTGAAGTTGATGAAATTTTAGACTATGGAACAATCGGCGCAACAAAGGTTTTATTGTGAAAAATAAACAGAGTAGTCAACCATCTGTGTGAGTTATTCAGGGTGGTTAATTGATTAAGTGTGAGTGCTGCCGTGGAAAATCTGTCTTGCCATGTCAGCATCTTTGGGTCATGGTATCGGCAGCAGTTCCCACACACTGCCTGCCGCTAACCCAAAAGTCTCTCCACAGCAGAAAGGAGGCTTCCAAGTTAGCGACAGGCAGTATGTGAGAGTCAAAACTGATATTGCAACCCAAAGAAGCAAGCCTTAAGAGTACAGGTGAGGAGATGAAGGAAAGTCGCTGGCACAGGGGGAGGGAAGGGGAGAGTGGAAGGAAAGTTGATGGGACAAGGAGAGGGGAGGGCTGAGAGGAAGGAAAGTTGGTGGCACAGGGGAGGGGAGGACTGAGAGAAAGGAAAGTTGGTGGCACGGGGAGGAGAGGGTGAGAGGAAGGAAAGATGCTGGCACAGGGGGAAGAGAGGGAAACATGCATGGTGAGGAGAGAGGATGAAATTATATATAATGGAAAGGAGAGATAATGCATGGAGGGGATAGAGAGATTTGACACAGGGCACAAGGAAGGGAGAGAAAGGTGTTGGATATGGGGATGGATGAGAGGGAGACAGAGATACACAGGAGGTGGAGGGGGAGAAGGAGCAAGATGTTGGATCCAAGAGCAGAATGGAGTGATAAGGAGATGCTTGGCAATGGGAGTGAGAGAAGTGAGTGGGAGAAACTCTGGACCAAAGGGGAGAATGCAAGAGAGAGAGGGAGATGTCAGGCTAAGAGGGTGGGGAAGGAAGGAAGAGGGAACAGATGCTGGGCTATAAGAGTGAAGGAAGAAAGATGCTGAGAATAGTAGAACCCTGAAGAGGAGGAGAGGGTGGCAAGGAAATGCTTTTTTTCAGGGGTTGCAGCCTCCTCAGCTGATGGCCGTTCAACTGGAGCACTTGAATACACCTATTAGCCCCGGGGAGGTACAGCTGGGTATCAAACAGCTGATGCTCACTAAAGCTCCTGGTCCTGATGGATTTCGGTCCAAGTATTACAAGATTCTCGCGGATCAGATTTCCCCCGTACTGACGGAGGCCTTTAATGCCCTGCACGAGACACGGGGCTTGGGGGACTCCCAATCTTGCCCACATGGTTCTTCTACCTAAACCCGGCAAGGATCCTGCCCAGGTGGGGTCTTATTGCCCCATCTCACTTCTTAATCAAGATGCTAAGTTGTTTGCCGCGATCTCAGCAGTGCACTTGAATGTCTTTCTGCCTCTCTTGATTCACAAGGATCAGGCCGGGTTTGTACCAGGCCAGTACACGTCTATGAATCTCGCTCGCGCTTTGATAGCCCTTCATGCCCGGCAAGGGGTGGAGGGTGCCTCTGCTAACGTTGGACTCGACATGGAGAAAGCATTTGACAGTATCTCCTGGCAGTATCTTTTTTGGGTCTTACGTAAATTTGGTGTGATGGGGACTATCCACAATTGGATTCGTAGCTTATATCTTCAGCCACAGGCCCGGCTCTTAGTAAATGGGAAGTTTATGGACCCTTTCGCTTTGGGCAGGGGGACGCTTCAGGTTGCCTGCTCTCTCCACTGCTTTTTGTGTCAGCCATGGAACCCTTGGCGGCTATACTCCGATTGGCTCCGGATATTCGTGGCATCCCCATTGGGGAGCGGGAGAGTCGCATCAATTTATTTGCCAATGATATTCTCCTTTATCTTGACCATCCCAAGCAGGATCTAGGGCCTGCCCTGGCTCTTGTCTACTCTTTTGGAGACGTTTCTGGGCTACGAGTCAATTGCGATAAATTTGAACTTCTCCTGTTGCGATTCCCACAGTCGGAGCCCTGGCATGCGGGCCTGGAAATTCTGCCGGTAAAGGATCGATGCGATACCTTGGCATTTATTTAAGTTATAATCTTCAGCTTCTGTACCAATATAATGTGCGGCGTCACCTGGACGAAGTCAGGAGCTTGTGTGATAAATGACGGGACCTTCCGCTGGGTGTCTGGGGTCGGAAGGCTTTGACTAAGTTTGTGCTTCTGCCCAAGCTCTTGTATCCACTGCAGATGATACCCCTTTGGGTTACCGATTGGGACGTGCGGCAGTTTCTGTCTCTCATTTCTTCTTTTATTTGGCACCATAAGCGCGCCCGCATTAGCTATGCCACCTTGGCCTTGGATAAATCCCGGGCAGGGTTGAAACTTCCTGATTTTCGCCTTTATAATGTGGCAGCCTGTTCCGGTTTATTCATGAAGGTTGGTTGGGTTGTTATAAATATTCTTCTTGGGGCTGGGTGGAGTCTTGGTAATCCCCTCACTCGGTCCTCTCCCTTCTTCACACACCGATGTCGACCATACCAGGTGGGAGACCTAAATTTGCTTTTCTGCAACCCTTGCGTCATGCGTGGCACTGGTGGAGATGTCGGCAAGGGAAGACTCCAACGGCTTCCCTTTTGTTACAGCTAACTGTTAATGTCACTTTTCCCCCAGGAGTGGGGCATTTCTTGTTTCAGATGTGGGAGTAGAGGGGGTGCAGAACCCTTCAGGATCTTCTTGCGGTGGGGGGCGGCCAATTTCCTACGTTTGCACAGCTGCAGTCCTATTGGCACTTGCCCCGACAACATTTTTGGGCTTACCTGCAGGCCCGCCATTATTACCAGTCCCTCGGTCACAAATGGGGGGGATGCTTGGCTCTGTGGTCCCTTGGATACCCAATTTTTTCAGGTGACTCCCAAATTAAATAAGTTAGCCACCTAGTATTGCGTTTTGAAGAACGCTTCTGCCATGGGCTCTGTTGATAAATTGGCCTCCCAATGGCAATCCGACCTTGATATCACCTATGATAGGAAGGCCTTTTTTGATCTATTTGCCAATGTACATCTATTGGGAAGCTCCACGGACCTTCGGGAAAAGCAGTTTAAAATACTACACCGAGCTTATATATCTAGGGCTATGGGGGCCCGCATGGGCCTGTGGGAGGGGGAGATTTGCATTAAATGTCACCGATCTTTAGATACTCTCACTCACCATGTTCTGGAATGCCCTGCCTCTGAATTGTGGTTGCAAGTCCTTCCATTTTTGGAGTACCTTGTCCAGCACGCTGTGCCCTGGGATTATGGTTTACTATTATTGGGGGATCAGCGTGGATCACTCGAGGAGGGGCTCATGCTGCCTCAGCGGAAGGTTCTCTATATGTCTTGGTGGTGAAAAAGCTTCTGTTGCAGCATTGGGTAGCTGACACAGTAGCCTCCTTCCTGCAGTGGCTCGCCCACCTGGCTGAGGTTGGGCACTATGAGATACAGCGCATGCCTAAGTCTGGGCATCTTGTGCACTGCTGCTACATAGCCCTTTAGCGGAAAGCCTTGCTCTTGTGCCCTGGCGCTGCAGCTGATGTTATGGCTCCTTTGCCTTGACTCCTCTAGGGGCTGGAGCCGCTTCTTCTTCCGGTGGATTTGGTTGTCTGGTTATTTGGTTGTATGGTTGTATGACTGTTTAGTAGAATGAGGGTAGGGGTGCTTGTGTCCCTGGTGTGTGCTTGTTGTGCTGAGGATGGTTGTCTGTGGCTTTGCTGTGTCTGGTTGGGGGTTTCACATTATCAAAAATGTCAATTGTGATGGGCATGTACCAAGGGTCTATTATACCCTGTCTTTTTGCAGATCTTCTGCTAGTTACATTCTTGACTGTTGTATTGCTCCTATTTCATTCCCTTCTTGGTTGTATGTTCCCTTTTGCAATTGCTAATAAATATACATTGGGGGAAAAAAATTAAAAATCCGCCATATATCTTCTAAACCGCAATTGTTCATACAGTTATCAAGACCTAATGATTTTAATTGTCTACTGGGCTGTTTATCCATAATTGGATCTATTACAGCATTGAAGTCTCAAGCTACGATTAAATTAGGCGTAGCAAGTGAAAGAACTACTTGGAGTTTTTTAAAGAATTCTGCCTGATTTGTATTTGGTGCATAAACATTGAAAAGCATCAAGGTATCATTTCTTGAAGTCATATTAACATAGAGCCATCTGCCCATTGTATCAGCCCACAAGTTATCAAATTTAGCAGAAATCGTCTTATTAATCAGGATTGCCACACCTGCCTTTTTTCCCCACTGCTGGGGCAAAGAAACAATGTTTTATTCAGCCATTCAATTGTTGACAAATAGGTTTTTTGTATAAAATATATGTCAGCCTGTTTTTTTCAAAAGGGTAAGTATTTTTTTCTTTTTGATGGGATGATTGAGTCCATTAAAATTCAATGAATAAAATTTCAAAGCCATTTTATTAGAATCAAAAAATTAAACTTTCAATATTCCAGTTAATAATCTTCAGACTAAATAATAATTCCACACACATCCAGGACCAGAAATATTTAAACTCCCGCAACCCTCCCCTACCCACCCCTTGAAAATAACACAAAAACTTGAGTGCACACATGAAGACCCACAATCTATGGGCTCCGTTTACTAAGCTGCGCTAGTGGTTTTAGCAGATTTAGTGGACGCTTAGCACGCACTACATTGCTCCACGCGCTACACGCTAACACCTCCATAGAGCTAGCATTAGTATTTTTTGTGTAGCATGTGCCCTTTTTTCTCTCCTTCCCAATTCCTTCCATCATCTGCTCCCTCCTCTCACCCTCCCCTTTGATTCAGCATATGTCCCCCCTCTCTCACCCCCTACCTCTCTCACCCCCCTACCTCTCTCACCCCCCTACTTCCATTCAGTGTCTGTCCCCCTCTTTCTCCACACAATAAACCTAAAGTGCCACTCAACCTATTCCCCTTATTGGGCCATCACCATCATCCCTTACCCTCACTTTTGCAGATGCTTTCCAAAACCAAAGTTCTCTCTCTCAGACATGCTCTGATGGGGAAGTCGCTCTAACTAGTTGTATACGGCTGCCCCGAATCTTCTCTGACACAACTTCCAGTTTCTGCTGGATCGCATCAGCGGAGAAGCTTTGGGGCAGCCATATGCGTGCAACTAGTGAGAATGGCTGCCGCATCAGGGCCCCTCTGAGAAAGAAAACTGGTTTGGGAAAGTGCTGTGAAGGTGAGCGGAAGAGAGGGAGATGTCCCGATAAGAGGAAGAGATGCACTGATAGTGGGGCCTAGGGCAACTGCCCTGTTTGCCCTCCCCTAACACCAGCGCCGGTCATAGCACCTCAATGGCAAGCCCCCATGATGTTTTTGGGCCCAAGGCACATGCCTACTGGGCCTACCCTTTAATCTGGCCCTGCAGGCAGCTTGTGAGAATGGTTGCCATGCCAGGGGTCCTCTGAAAAAGAAGACTGAAAGGAGACCAGGAAGATGAAAGGAAAGGAGGGAGAGAGACTGAAGGGTAAGAGATGCCCAGACTACACGCTGGCCCTAGTCAAGTGAGGTCCCAAAATATTGGGGATGCTCAGACATCTACAGCACCCACAGAGCTGGTGCCTATTTTCTGCATAATGCTTTGATATTGATTTTAAAAGGTGGTATAACAAGGCAAAATAAATAAATAAATGGGTGAATTGGCAGCTGTCAGGATGGCAATGCCATGAAATGTGCCTACATTCCTCTGATGTCTAACCAGAAATCACACTACAGACAAGCAACTTTGCTATGTCAGGTATAAGTATGTTTAAATAAGTAATTATCTATAATACCTGCAATATGTATTTATTTCTCAACAACTGACAACACACCCTTTTTCATCAAAGCAAGGGAAGTCTAATGGTTTTTGTATGAGTGCAGTGCTTCTTTTCAAGAAAAAAAGGTGCATATATTCACAAGCAGGAGTAATCTCAAAGGTTGGGTGACAACCTAGGAATACAAATACAACCCACACTCCCTCCGCAAACAGGCATCTATACAAAAGCAGCACAACAAATATTAAACTGATCTCCAGACCATATCTCTTATTGGAATAAGCAAGATAGATATAATTTCCCATAGAGAAACTTCATGCTCACAAGATACCTCATCCTGGTTACACATGCAAATATCTAGAGTCTCACCAAATATAGAACAAATTAGAAATGGAAATGTTCAGGCCAAATCTAAACTGGAAACTTCAAGATACTAGACTCTGCTGCAGCACAATACTAGAGAAACTGTATGGTATAGAAAGTACAAATATATCAGAGATGCCTTGCATCTAGATTCCCAAAACTGGCAAATTGAAATCACTAAACCAAAACTAAAAAAAAAGTTTTGTACCTGTAATGACTGTCTTCCATTGCTTTCTTTTCCTAGATCTTGAAAATGCTAAGGTAATCTTTGCTAGTGGCATCATTTTCTTCCACAGTTGCTTGACAGCTAAAGATCTATAGTCTTCTCTCGGGGACCCACCGAATATGACTGAAGGCATTACGTCTCCCATGGCCATGAGGGATAATATGTGTCTCTCTAGTTGGGAATCGCTGATCGAATCTAGAAAGCAATAAAAAATGTGCCAGTATTCAATACCATTGATAACCACCTGGAAAATAGCCCTGTATGAGTATATAGATAGGTTCCAAGAAGCAATAAGGCATGTGATATGACCCTATTTCACTCTCATTTGTTTTTTCTGTGTACTTATTAACAGTCTTTTTATGCCCTAGATACAACCCTTATGAGGGCAAAACATGACCGTGTCTGACTTATAGTATTTTAATTGATTCAGTAACTCTATTGATAGTAAACAAAGATAAGTTGTTTCTAATATTGTCTGGAGTGGCATTACAATTAATAGTTAAAAACTGGAAAAACTTCACTCTTTTGACTTTCATTTCTGGTGGGAAACTGTATGCCTTTACTATTGATATGAAGCTAATTTAGCTGAAAGGTTTAGGAATATGGCTTCCTTTGTAGATGTCTGGAGTCCTTTAAGTTTCAAATTTATTAAAAATTTTGATAAAACGCCCATCACAAATTTTAAGCATTCTACATAAAATGGGATGTAATTTAAAAACAGAACTTATATATTGTATATAAAAAACAAATGACATGAACAGTAACAGACTCACAAATACAGAAGGAAAATGGTAGAATTACAAAAATATAGGAAAATAAACATGGAAAGGGCAAAACAAGAGGATAGGTCTAAGATTTTAATCAATCTCTTCAAAAGGAATAATATTTCAGAGGCAATAATGGATGTCAGAAAGGAGACTAGATATGAAAATGATTACTTTTCAAAAGCATCTTTGAAAAGAAAGGATTTCAATGCCCCTTTAAATTTATTTAAATCTTTTTCTTCCCTAAGAAAAGAGGGTAGAGAATTCCATATTGAGGGGGCAGTTATTAAAAATATTATAGTACGTCTTATATTAATATTCTTTAATGAGGGAACATATAATAAATGCTGATTTATAGATTTAAGTAGTCTCGGTTGAACATGTGGAATAAGAAGTTTGTCAATGAAAGTCGGAACATTTGATGATAGTTTTGAAAGTTAATAAAGCAATTTTATAAGTTATTCTGTGGCTAATGAGGAGCCAATGTGCAACTTTGAAAAGGGGGGTAACTTGATCATATTTTTTGGACTTTGTAATGATTTTGATAGCAACATTTTGAATCAATTGAAGATGCCTGATTTCTTTTTGTATTATCCCTCTATATAATGAATTGCAGTAATCTATTTTTGAAATGACGAGTGAATGAATCCGTATATTCATGGAAGATGGTTCAAGGAAATTCGCTAAAGATCTAATCATTCATAATTTATAAAAGCAGCTCTTTACCACTAAGCTGATTTGGTCATGAAAGTTTAGTTTATTGTCAATTAGTATGCCTAATATTTTAACTGAAGTGACCAGGTTAACTTGGATTCCATCTATACATATTGGGAAAGATAATTGAATACCATCTTTCCAATAGAAAAAGAAGAGAATAAGTTAGAGGGCTTTGTTAAGCACTGTGTGTGAGTGTATGATTGACCTGCCAGACAAATGGGAGGGAGGAGGGTTGGGGGGGTTTGGGTAAGGGAGGGATGGGTTAATAAGATATTGTTTTATTTTTGCAAAGTTTTTCTTAATCTATGTATATGTATGATTATGATCTATATGAGATTTGCATTTGCCTGTAAGATGTTAAAAATTTAATAAAGTTTGAACTAAGGAAAATAGTCTGTATGAGTATACAGATAGGTCCAAAGAAGCAAGAAGGCACGTGACATGATCCTGTTTCACTCTCATTTGTTTTTTCTGTGTATTTATTAACAGTCTTTTTATACCCCAGATGCAGCCCATATGAAGGCAAAACATGACCGTGTCTGACTTTTAGTATTTTAATTATGTTGTGGTGAATAAATTTTGGTGATAGACATTCTGGTCCTGATTCTGCTAAATGCATCTAAAGTTAGGCGCCGTTTAGACATCTAACTTTTTAGGCGTCCTTTAGAGAATCAGGTTTTAGGTGTGATTTAGACGTCTATACAATGTCCTTAATGTTATATTTTATTATTATGTTATTAGAATGGCGATTTTATGCTTTTTTTCATTATAATTATAATACTGGGAGTTGGATCTGTTTAATGCTTTCCCCATCTCTCCCCCTGTCTGCCTCCCTCCGTCCCCCCAGGTCCACTATTTCTCCCTTTCTCTTCCCAACGGTTCTCCCTTCAAGTATCTTTTTCCCTTCCTCCACACTACTCTGAATTGCTAGAGATAAAATGATCAGTAAGACGTCTTGAGAGAAAATGGTTGAAATCAAAATCAACTGAAGATAAAGTAAAATGGAGACAGAAAATTGGAATCTATAAATTAATGATAAGGAATAAACAAAAAGCATATTATACAGCCAAAGTAGGGATTACAAGCACTAATGTTAAAAAAATTATTTCAATTAGTTAATTCTGCATTTGATGTTATTAAAAAGAAGCAATCCTCTTGGTTATCCCTTCCGTCTTTGGACGATTTAGCTAACTTTTTTAGCTCTAAGGTACTATCCTTGAGATCTTCAAATCCATCTTGTTCTTCGAATTTAGATTCGTATTTTAATTTTAACTTAAATGAGGATGAAGTTCCTACAGATCAGTGTTGGTCCACCTTTGATAAGCCAGATTAGCATGATTTCATTAAACTTTTCCAAAAATATGCACAGTTTTACTGCTGGTTAGATCCTTGTCCCCTAGATTTAATGATGGTTGCTTCTGTACACTTTAAATTGAAATTATTTGAGTGGATAACTGACTCTTTGGATGTGGGAAAATTTCCTTCAGAAGATGGCAATATAATCATCACTCTGATAATTAAAAATACCAAAGAATCTACCTCATTGCTGTCTAATTATAGACCGACTACATCAATTCCCTTCTTTGTAAAACTTATGGAAAGCTTGGTTCATATACAATTGACAAAATATTTAAAACAACATTTATTACAATCTTGATTTAGATCTCTATACAGCACTGAAACAGTGATAGCTACATTGCTGGATCACTTAAATAACTTAATAAGTAAAGGCAGCAGTGCACTAGTGCTCCAATTTGATCTGAGTAGCACCTTTGACCTGGTAGACCATACCAACCTACTAACTTGCTTGGACACTTTAGGTGTGCATGGCAATGTCTACTCATGGTTTAAGGGATTTATGGAATCTAGATCCTACCAAGTCAGATTTTAGACTTAACTCTCCTCTAGTTGGAGAAATCCATGTGGTGTGCCTCAAGGATCTCCACTAAAAAACATAGAAAAACATAGAAAAAAGCGGCAGAAAAGGGCTATAGCCCACCAAGTCTGCCCATTCCAAGTATCCCTCCCCCCTGAGTTTACTCCCTTAACGATCCCACATGAGTATCCCATTTTCTCTTAAACTCCGTCACGTTGCTAGCCTCTATCACCTGGAGTGGGAGTCTGTTCCAATGATCCACCACTCTTTCGGTGAAGAAGTACTTCCTGGAGTCTCCATGAAACTTCCCTCCCCTGACTTTCAGTGGATGCCCTCTGGTGGTCGAGGGTCCCATGAGCCAGAAGATATCCTCTTCTGTCTCGATGCGTCCCGTGATGTACTTATACGTTTCAATCATATCTCCCCGTTCTCTTCTTTCCTCAAGTGAGTACAGCCGCAATTTCTTTAGTCTTTCTTCATACGTGAGATCCCTGAGCCCCAAGACCATCCTGGTTACCGCTCGCTGCACCGACTCGATCCTCAGCACATCCTTTCGGTAATGTGGTCTCCAAAACTGGACACAGTACTCCAAGTGAGGCCTCACCATGGCTCTGTACAACGGCATCATAACTTCAGGTCTCCTGCTGACAAAACCTCTGCGGATACATCCCATCATTTGTCTTGCCCTGGAGGTAGCCTTCTCCACTTGATTGGCAACCTTCATGTCCTCACTAATGATCACTCCTAGATCTCGTTCCGCCGTGGTCCTAACCAAGGTCTCACCATTTAGAACATAAGTTCTGCACGGGTTTCTCTTTCCCAGGTGCATTATCTTGCATTTTTTAGCATTGAATCCCAGCTGCCAAGTAGTCGACCATTGTTCCAGAAGCAGTAGGTCGTGTGTCATATCATCATCAGGTAACAAGCTTCTGCCTACTATGTTGCAAAGTTTGGTGTCATCGGCGAACAGTGATACCCTTCCTCTAAGTCCCCGCGTCATATCTCTTATGAATAAGTTGAATAGAATCGGGCCCAGGACCGAGCCCTGCGGCACTCCACTGATCACTTCTGATGCTTCGGATGGGGTACCGTTCACCACCACTTTCTGAAGTCTACCGCTCAGCCAATCCCCAACCCATGTAGTTAGAGTGTCTCCTAATCCTATCGATTTCAGCTTGTTCAGTAATCTTCGATGAGGGACGCTATCAAATGCTTTACTGAAATCCAAGTATACCACGTCCAGTGACTCTCCTGCATCCAGTTGTCTAGTAACCCAGTCAAAAAAGCTAATCAGATTAGTTTGGCAGGATCTTCCCTGGGTGAACCCGTGTTGGTGTGGATCACGCAGTTTTTTTTCGTCTAGGATTGTGTCAATATTCTGTTTGATCAGTGTTTCCATGAGTTTACAGACTATAGACGTGAGACTCACTGGTCTGTAGTTTGCTGTCTCTGTCCTGCAGCCCTTCTTGTGGAGTGGGATTACATTAGCGGTTTTCCAGTCCAAGGGGACCCTTCCTGCGCTTAGGGAAAGATTGAAAAGAACAGATAATGGTTCAGCCAGGACTTCCCTTAACTCCCTGAGCATTCTGGGATGTAGGTTATCCGGTCCCATGGCTTTGTTTACTTTGAGTCTTGATATTTCTTCGTAGACGCTACTGGGCATAAATTCGAAATCTTGAAATGGGTCTTTCTGATTATCTCCTTTCTGCAGCTGTGGACCAGCTCCCGGCATTTCGCGGGTGAACACTGAACAGAAGTATTGGTTTAGTAGTTCTGCCTTCTCAGAATCTGATTCCGCAAAGTTACCGTCCGATTTCTTCAGGCGTACTATCCCATCTTTATTTCTTTTCCTGTCGCTAATATAGCTGAAGAAAGATTTATCCCCTTTCTTAATTTTCCGTGCTAGCTCTTCCTCCATTCGAAGTTTGGCCTCTCTGACTGCTGTTTTGACAGCTTTAGATCTCTCTAGATAGTCCTCTTTTGCCCTCTCTCTGCCTAAGTGTTTGTAGGTGATAAATGCGTCTTTTTTCTGTTTAACTAGGTCTGAAATTTCTTTACTGAACCATTGGGGTCTTTTGTTTCTCCTGCGTTTATTTACTGTTTTTATGTATCGGTCTGTTGCTTCGTGTAGTATGGACTTCAGAGACATCCACATGTCCTCCACATTGTCAGATCTTGCTTGTTTATGTAGCTCCTGATGGACAAAATCTCCCATGCGGTTGAAGTCTGTGCCTCTAAAGTTGAGAACCCTTGTTGCTGTGTTTGTCTTAGGAAAACCTTTCTTGAGGTTGAGCCATACCATATTATGGTCGCTGGAGGCTAGTGTGTCTCCTACTGAGACTTCCGTGACGCTATCTCCATTGGTGAGAACTAGGTCTAGTAATGCCTGGTCCCTGGTGGGCTCCAATACCAATTGCTTGAGATTTGCTACCTTTATGGAGTTTAATATTCTTTTGCTGCTACCCGTAGTCGCGGAGAGTGTGTTCCAATCTGCATCTGGCATGTTGAAGTCTCCTAGCATTACTGAGTCCCCGCGCAGTGTGATGTTCTCTATGTCCTCGATTAATTCTATGTCTTTGTCCTCCTGTTGCCTGGGAGGTCTATATATCACACCAAGGTATAGGCATTTTTCCTTTCCTCTGGCCAGGTTCACCCAGATGGATTCCCCGGTGTATCTAACGTCTGTGATTCTGGTGGTTTTGATGCTTTCCTTAGTGTATAGTGCTACTCCACCCCCCAATTTTCCCACTCGGTCGCAACGAAGTAGGTTGTACCCTGGTATAACCATATCCCACCCATGCGATTCTGTGAACCAGGTTTCAGATATCGCTATCACGTCAAGATCAGCGTTTGCTATCTCAGTCTCTAATTCTAGAATTTTATTGCCCAAGCTGTGTGCATTAACATACATAGCCCTCCATATCTGTGAAGAGATTCCTTTATGAGTTAGTGTGGCTTCTAAATTATCAGTGATTTTTCTCTCTGAATAATTGTGGATATCATTGGTACTTACCTTAGATTTGGTAGTGTCAGTGCGACTCGCCTCCTCAGGGTGGTTTCTTACTGCTCTGGGATATAAGTATGTACCCTCCCCCAACTTACCTAGTTTCATTATTACTAACTTACCTAGTTTCATTATTATTAACTTACCTACATTATTTAATGTCTACCTTTCATCACTAGGTTCATGCCTAAGCAACCTGGATATAAGACTGTTCAGTTATGCCGATGATATCACAATAGTTTTACCTTGTAATTCAGTCCTATCTCAGATTACTCAAATTGAGACTGTAATGCAAAGGATGAATCTTTGGATGCAGCAATTCAAACCTAAGCTTAATTCTGATAAAACAAAGTTCTTTGTAGCATCTCCTACTATAATTTTTCATGAGCCTTCCATCAATATACTTTCAACATCTTATACAATCCATCCAATGATTAAAATTTTAGGAATCATATTAGATAAACATCTTTCTATGAAAACCTAGATAGATGCTGTTGTACGTAAAAGTTATTTTATTTTATGGAGACTACAAACAATTAAACCCTATTGTGAATTTTCAGCTTTTAAATTATTGGTCCAGTCATTACTGTTAAGTCTCCTTGACTATTGCAATATTGCTTATTTATCAATTACTAAGAAGGAATTGAGATTATCATTGATACAGAACACAGCAGTTAGATTGATTTACAAATTGAAGAAATATGATCATGTTACGTTATTTTATTGTGAATTGCATTGGTTGCCTGTGGAAGCTCGGGTATTGTTCAAGTTGGGCTGTTTTTGTTACAAGGTTTTATATGGTTTGTTTTTGTTACAAGGTTTTATACTTATCTGGCTAATAGTTTTTCCATAGCTATACACAAATGCAGTAGAAAAACTCATGCTCTGTTCAATTTCCCTTATGTAAAAGGTTGCAAAAGCAAGAAATTCCTAAATCACTCTTTAGCATCTCAGGCAGCTTCTCATGAAAAATAATTTTGATCATTGTTGCTCACAGCTGTTTCTTACAAACATTTTAGAAAACAGCTAAAAACCTATCTTTTCTCCAAATACCTGACTAGCTGACTCATTCAAATATATGATTATGTTTAATATTTATAATCTTTTATAAACTGTGTAGAGCATTTTGGTAATGATGTCTATAAGTATAATGTTATGTTATGTTATGTACCCCAGGTCCAACCTCTCTCCCTTCATCTCGCTCTCTTCACAGCCCAGCATGCCTTTCCCTCCAGCGCCGATCTCTCTCTCCTCACAGCCCAGCATGCCTTTCCCTCCAGCGCCAGTCCGATTTCGCTGCCAAGCCAAGGAATCTTCTGGCCTCAGCAATTGGGAAGTGTTGTACGTGGCTCCTCCTCCTGCTTTTTGCCAGCCGCGGTCTGTCTCCAATAATGTGCAACCTGGTGGACCGCGGCGGATGGAAGGCAGGAGGGGGAGCCACAAATAATATTGCCGAATTGCTGCCAAAGCCGGCAGACTTTCCAGCATGATGGCGATGTCAGACCGGCGCGGGAGAGAGGACACGCTGGGCTGTGAGAAAGGGAAGTTTGGGAGCATTGCTGAGAGCCAATAAAAAGGCCAGGTGGGATGGATTTTGCCCGCGGGCCTTGTGTTTGACACATGTGTCTTAGGGAGAGGAAGAGATAGTGGATGCTGCGGATGGGCAGAAAGGATGGGCTATTTGACCTTTATCTGCAATCATGTTTCTATGTTTCCTTTATGAAGGATCCCCAAGACCCTCTGGGTGGTGCCCCCTTTCCTGGTTGATGGGTTTCCAGGTGTGTCTCTTTAATCCCCAGGACAAATCTCTTATTGGAGTAAGCAAGATAGTTACAAATTCCCATACAGAAACTTTATGCTCACAAAATACATCATCCTGGTTACATATGTAAATGATAGAGTCTTACCAAATGCAGAAGTTTCAAGTTTCAAGTTTATTTATGGCTTGATATATCGACCATCACATGTATCTAGACAGTTTACAATATTAAAAAATTAGAAAAATGTTCAAAATGGTATTGTTTCCAAAATGGATTTATGTGATGCAGACTTTTCCTATGTATATCTATATATATAAAATCGGAGGTATGTATGTATGTGTGTGTGTGTGTATGTGCCGCGATCACGCAAAAACGGCTTGACCGATTTGAACGAAACTTGGTATGCAGATCCCTCACTACCTGGGGTGATATGTTCTGGGGGCCTCGCGGCCCACCTGCACACGTGGGCGGATCTACAAACAGAACATCAGATTTCACCCATTCATGTCAATGGAAAAAATGTAAAAAGCTGCCATTCTCTCAGTAATTCAAAAACGGCTTGACCGATTTGAACGCAACTTGGTATGCAGATCCCTCACTACCTGGGGTGATATGTTCTGGGGGTCTCGCTGCCCACCTGCACATGTGGGCGGAGCTACAAACAGAAAATCAGATTTCACCCATTCATGTCAATGGAAAGGATGTAAAAAGCTGCCATTCTCACCGTTATTCCAACTATAAAACACTTTCTATGACACTATAACCACTAGGGACATCGTTTCTATTCTACCACGGACACCATACATATAGAGTTTGTATGTTCTAACTGTGTTTGTAACTGTTTCCTTCATGCACCCCAGTTCATAATGTTATTACATTACATGAGTACTCACATATGCTGAACTAGGAACACAGGTTCCATTCTGAACCGGGAAACAACTGCATGGAGTTTCTTTTCAACCTGAGTTTCCACATATTGAGTTGTTTTAATCAATATTGGAACTTTTGGATGCCACTTATTCCAACAGATCTTCCTTTTCAGTTTAAGAGATTGCAAATTCCAGTGAGACTTGCATTCTCTATCACAATCAACAAATCACAGGGACAGACTATTACATACTGTGGAGTGGATTTAAGATCCCCCTGTTTTTCCCATGGACAACTCTATGTTGCTTGCTCAAGGGTGGGTTCACCCAAGAATTTATATGTTCTTGCTCCTGGAGGTGAAACTAAAAATGTTGTTTATAATCAAGTTTTGTGTTAGTTGTATTGTATTCATTTTGTCAAATATTTCACATTATAATTTGAATATTGTACTTTTTATAAAGCTGTTAAAAAATAATTTCATTCACCACTATAAAGTATCTTTATTTGATTCCATTTACAGTGTTATTGCTATAATTAAATACCCGTGCAACGCCGGGGCATCAGCTAGTCACAAATAAGGATGTTGGTCAATATCACAAAGTTTTGCGTAAGTTTCTTTGGAGTAATAAGAAGCCTAGATTGACTCTAGCGCAACTCTCTTTGCTGGTGGGGAGAGGTGGTTTGGCATTGCCGGACCTGCGAAAATACAACATTTGGTTGACTGAATTAAGAATACTCATTATTATACTCCTGTTTCTCTTGAACAGCAGTTGATGACACCAACGCATTTGTTGTATTATCTTCATGCGAAAAGACCTCATTGGATTTGTCCTACTTGCTCTCATCCTTTGTTGAAATCTATGAGACAGTGTTGGCAATGGTTATGTAAACGTATGCATTTGCCTGTCACCTCTACTGTGCTATTGCCCTTGTGGGGGAATCGGGATCTGGATCCGGATGGCTCTAAGACCTACTTGCGGAGCTGGTATGAAAATGGTCTCTCTTATGTGCGAGATGTGGTGACGGTATGAAGCCTTCCTGTCTCCTTCCCAGATCTTCATGCTCGGGTGTCTTGCAGGCTCGAGATTGGCTTTCTTATGGCCAAGAAAGATGATAGGTTGTATCCGTAGAGGATTTGTCAGCAGGAGACCTGAAGTCATGATGCCGTTGTACAGATCCATGGTGAGGCCTCACTTGGAGTACTGTGTTCAGTTCTGGAGACCACACTACCGTAAAGACATACTGAGGATCGAGTCAGTTCAGCGAATGGCGACCAGGATGGTCCTGGGGCTCAAGGATCTCACGTACGAAGAAAGACTAAAAAAATTGTGGCTGTACTCACTTGAAGAAAGAAGAGAACGGGGAGACATGATTGAAACGTACAAATACATCACGGGACGTATCGAGTCAGAAGATAATATCTTCTGTCTCATGGGACCCTCAACAACCAGAGGGCATCCGCTGAAAATCAGAGGAGGGAAATTTCATAGCGACTCCAGGAAGTACTTTTTCACCGAGAGAGTGGTGGAGCGTTGGAATGGACTCCCACTGCAGGTGATTGAGGCCAGCAGCGTGACTGATTTTAAGAAGAAATGGGATACTCATGTGGGATCTCTAAGGGAATGAACTCTGGGGGGAGGCAAATTGCAATGGGCAGACTTGGTGGGCTATAGCCCTTTTCTGCCGTCATTTTCTATGTTTCTATGTTTCTATGTTTCTAAGTCACCCATTATTTACACTCCCTGGACCACTCTACTTTGAATGAAGATATGGTGGATATGGTTCAGGAAACATTGACTCTGTCTCGTCCATCCCGAACCAGTTTATCCTTTCACCAGGTCAGCTTGGGAAGTTTCAGTGTTCCTTGGGACTATGATGCTGTGGTGGTGGTGTGGAATCAGGACCTTGCTTCTACTGAGCAGCTTACTGGTGAGGGTTTGTGTCTTCTCATGTGACACCTCCCGTGCCTGACTCGCTCGGTGGTGCTGCAAGAACATTATAAATTCTTGTTGAGACTTTACATCTCCCCCTACAGGGCATTTGTTGCTGGCTTTGCTACTCATGCCAGCTGTCCTAAGTGCCATTCAACACCAGCTGGTTTGTTTCATATATTTTGGTCCTGTGATAGAGTACAAACTTTCTGGTCCTTTGTTGGTCTCCATCTGCAGATGATCATGAGGAGAAAAGTTCCCCTGAGGGCGGATGTTTTGCTTTTCTCTTAATTCTCCTCTCTGGGATTTTCCAAGGATAATTCCTTATTCATGAAAAAAGCTTCGTTATTGTCTCAAAAATGTATATTTTTGCTGTGGTGGCAAGCAGAAGTGCCTACTCTTACCATGTGGCAAAATGAATTATTTACCTTGTTAAAGTATGAATATTTGGATGTCAAGAATTGTGGCCCTGGCCAATGGAGGAAATTCCGGGTAGTTTGTCCCATGGCGCCCGAAGAGCCTCTTGAATTTTTTACACTGGAGTGTTGGGGGGGGAGTTATTGCCTGGTTTCTTGGTTGGGTCCATTTGTCTCCACACAGACACCACGCAGTAGACTCTTTTATCATGTGTTTTGGTTTTTGGTTTCTGGTTGTATTTGTTCCCAGAGTATTGTATCTTTTATCTTGTATTTCTATTTCAAAATAAAACTTTATTTAAAAAAAAAATTTAATCTAATAAAGTTTAAGATTTAAGTGAAATAAAATAAGAGGAGGGTAAAACTAAAACTATGACAAATTAAGACTTATTAGAGATGAAAGGTACTAGGGGATAGGGAAGTTTTAATTACAATGAGTAAATAAAATAAAAAGGAGGGGTAGAGGGATAGGGAGTAACGGGAGGGAGACGGGGATGCCACTTCTTAAAAGCTTTTTTCCCCCCACTTATTGATAGGCATCTTTAGAAAGAATTGTTTTGAGATTTGTTTTAAATTTATTTAGGGAATTTTTGTTGTGAAGATAAAGTGGCATTGCATTCCAGAGCGAGGGTGCAACAACAGAAAAAATGGAATTTCTAGTATAGTATAGAAATGGAAATGTGCAGGCAAAATCTAAACTGGAAATATTAAGAAGCTAGATTCTGCATGCAGCACAATACTAGAGAAATTGAACAGAGGAAAATACACATATATCAGTCTCAGAGTACCTGATTAGATTGTGAACTGATTATGAACCACTCAGATGGCTCTACTGATAGGCAGTATATCAAAAAGAAAATAAACCTGAATTCCCAAAGCTGGCAAATTCAAATCAATAAACCAAAACTATAAAAAGTTTTATACCTTTAGGCCCTGATTCTATAAAGCACGTCTAGTTTTAGGCATGCTTTAGACATCCTCGTGGCTTAAGTGCCAATCAGCTTTACTTAGGTGTCGGATAGACGTCTCCAAAACGCTGAGTGTGTGTTAGGCACATCTTCCCAAACCCATCAGATAGACGTCCCTACGATGTTATATATAAAAATGTGGTTTTTTACTGATTTGTTATCATTATTTCAGGACTGTAAGCTTTAACATAATAAACCCAAAGTATACCATCATTAAAAGGATAATAAAAACACAGTATACCAAGTTTCAAAGGATATTTATAATATATTAGTTTCAATGGGAGTTAAACAGGGAACATCAGTGTGCATATTGAAAAAATGTGACATGCTTACACGCTAATCTTCACTCTAATCCGCAGTGCTAGACAGTGAGCCATACAATAATAGCCATTCTAATTGGATTATACTGCTCCTTATAGGTAGTGAATGGCAGTTAATTCTGCTAGGAGACAGAACACTGCACTGTAATATCTTTTTTCTTCATGATTTCAGAATTTTATACTTCGACAGTATAAAAAAACAAAAAAGTAACAAAATATGCCATGTTTAAAAGGATAAGTATAAGATTGGTTTTTGACTGAGAGGTACTGAGTGGGAGTTGAACTAGAAATATCAGCATGGAAAGGGGAAGTTTCACTCCTGTGCTATACAGAAACTTGTACAGCAATGGTATCATTAACTCCTATAAGAAGTGTAAAGCATAGGACTTTGAACATCATATAGGCTTCAGATAGACGAGGTTTAAGCTCCAGAAAGGCTTTAGCATGATACATGCTATTTAGATCATCCAATCAGCTTTCTCTGGGCAAATCACAGACGTTATTTGAGAGAGGTTTCTACAAGCAATTCCTTGCTCTAAATAACACTCTCTTTCTCATGAAACATTGCTACAATCAGTTCATTCTTCAAAGCAAAGAGAAAGCCGATCACCTCATTTGGCCAAGCTTAAAAACAGAATAAAACACAGAACAGACCTGAATGTGGCTTCTAGTTCATTGCAAATGGAGGTATGCAGCAGCACAATGCTGACCTCATTGTGATATCATAAAGGTGCACCTGGAAGGTAGAATGCCACAAGTAAAAGACGGTCCGTGAGTTGAACTCACAACCTGTGGAAGATTAGTACAGTGCTTTTACTCATTGAGCTATACCACCATTCTCCATGCCAGTTTCTCTGACTCCTCTGTCATATCATAGTTTAGTGATCTGCTAAGGTATCATCTGCTTAGCTATCATATCACAGTCAGCTGAGACAAAAGACTGGTAGCTCAATGGCTTAAAGCACTGCTTTCACTGACCCAAATCCCAGAATCTCAAGTATGGTTCAATTCATGTGACATGGAGTCAAATAATACTGTTTTTATCAAATGCAAGCTCAACTTTTGTAATGTATTGTGTCTAGTATTGCTAATGTTGTGCTGTTTGAAATGAGAATTAGATGTGATTGGTTTGTAGCTTGTCATTTTTATTAAAATGAGTATTGTGTCAGCTGGACTTGAGAAAGTCAAACCCAGACCAGGCTCACATGCTAACCTTCATTCTAACCACTGTGCTACTGAATCAGCCATAAAATCATAACAATTCTACTTTGATTATACTGTTCCATTTAGGTGTCGTTGTTCAGGCGCTTAGAAAACGTCGTTGCGGATCTATGAGCACACCTAAGTGGCGCTGTATGACATCATGCCATTTTAGCATTGTGATATCACGGAATCACCATTTTTTACAATGCAATTCATTTTGCAAAAATGGCAGCCAGGAGTAATCCTAATTTTGGAGCACAGGACTCCAGGCTCCTAGCCACACTGTTCCTGCCAAAGGAACACCAGTATTTTAAGGTAGCAGGGAGGAAGAGAACCTTCCTCCAGTATAGAGCCTCCTGGGAATGTCTAACCAAGAGGTTCAACAGGCTGGCCTTCTTTCCCAGGAATGTAAGTATTCATAGTCAGGTGATAACAAAGAATAATGTAAAAGTATTTTCTTTATATAAATCTGTACAAAATAGTTCTTTTTACAAATACCTCCCAAAGGTGGCAGAGTGGGATTTGAACTTACAACCTCTAGTTCATCATATTCATTCACAAGGTGCTGCTTTTAATCGTTGTGCCACATGCAAGTTATACCAAATAGCTCATTTATAATAGAAACTTATTGAAATCCACTTTGCAAAAAAAATAAAAAAAAGTTAAATATTAAAGTGCCTGCCTGATTACATATATGTACCTGCAATTTCTCTTTGGCATATGTACACAGCAATCTGTATCACAGCACACCCTCAGCACCCTAAGCTTGTAAGTTCATAACCATGCTGCTTTTTCTCATCCTGGCCAACCCATTTAATTGCCATAGCTGCATAACACCAGGATAAGAAAAGTTGCCTGAAAGCCTGAATATATTTATTTAAACTGTTGACATAATGGTCTACAAACGTAAATTTATTAATGTTGGTTCAGGATGTATGGGGAGAGGGGGGAACTATTTCTCCTCTGCAAATTCCTATAGCCCAGGCCATAGCATTGTGGCCTGCCAACATCCATGTGTCCTCCCTATCCTAATATCACTGAAGGCCAGCATATCTTGTCACCTATTTTTCTGTGATATAGAGGTCAAGACATAAATAAGACTGTTAGGTCACACTGCGCTATGACACTTGCCCTCTCCCTCCCTCTCCTTCTCCATTATACAGATGGAGGACCTACGCAAACGTGGCCGGCTCCTGAGACAGGAGGAGCAAGCCTTCTTACAGGGGGTGTGGCAGGAACTTGCAGCGCAAGCTGGTAATAATACTGTAAACCATTCTGAGAGCACAGTAGACATAACTTTTTCATGAAATCATGTCAAAAGATTTTGCCTCACTGAAAATAATATGCATGAGAGAGATTTGTCTGCACTGCCTTCTTGGTTTGCAAATCTCTCTCATGCATATCCTGAAAACCTTGCCTACAAGGAGATCTCGAGGACCGGAATTTCCCAGCCTTTCTCCCCTCTCCCTTAAACCCTCTTTTTTTCAGGCTTCTCTGATATATGATAAAGGTGAGTTTTGTCATGGCCAAATGTGGGCAAGGTATAATAGTAGAAATCTAGTAGAATTCAGAACTTGCACTGCACCATTTGCTATCGTCTGTTGTCAAGACTTTCAAATAGGCACTGCTCCAGCACAAGTAGACCTAGCAGCAGGGCTTGCAGACATTACAGGGTCTTGCCTGTCTCCCATATGTTAATAATGTTCCTTCTAGGAGGTGGATGCTTTGGAGTTTTATTAACATTTCAAGGAAAGAAAGCAGTAAAAGAATGTCATGTTCAAAACTGTACTTAGCCTACCTGACGGTATCCTGTTTCCTTCCTGTCTAGATGAAGCAGCTGGTGCAAACACACCCCCTGACTGTCCAGGGGTCAGCCACGAGGAGGCCGAGAAGGAAGAGGCCAGGGAGAGGCCCGAGGCCCAAAAGAGGGCAGCCCACACCCCTTCCCCTGCCAAAACCCCTTCCCCATCCTTTCCTCCCCTTCTGTTTTTACACCTCACTCCACCCCATTCCCTCTCTGCCCCCCCCAAGAGCAGCATGACCAGCCTCAGGAGGAGGATGGTCTCCTCCATGCTCCCTCAACCTCTCCAACCCAGAGGGATCCAGGGTAGGGGCAGCTGCTCCTGCCCCTGGAAACACTGTTTTGGAGAGGTTGACGGTGATAGAGGAGATCTTGGTCACTCTCATCTGGGAGGTCCAGTCATGTAGAGAATGCCTGGATAGGGTGGAGCATGCCCTCGAACTTCAGGATGGGGAGGGAGGGCATGTGTCCACTCATGTGCCAGCGTTCTCTCCATGACTGGCCTTTTCCATAATTCCCAACTCCTCCTAAGGTAGCTCAAGCTGCTCTTGGGGTGTACCCACCCTCTCTTTCCCTTTGTAAATAGTTTGTTTTAAATGTTGTCTTAAAAAGTTTTAAATATATATTTTAAAAATTTTATTAATAAAAACGTTTATATTGGTTTATAGATTTCCTGTGTGGTTTTCTCTTTGGAGGTACTGCTGAATGGGCCCTGCCATTCCCTTTCAAAATAAGAACAAGGTGACATAGTAAAGGTATGATGATCTTTGAGTCTCTGTAACTGTGTTACCTCCTAACAACTCAGATGTATAATCCAAGAATGCAGCAGGCAAGTGTAACGTTATGCAACTGTACCTAGATGAGGTGAGATGATGTCCCAGCTATGATATGCAAAATAAACCACTCACGGTTCTAAAGCAGAAGGTTACGTGAGGAAGAGGAAAAAGTCACTGTGGTAGAATTGTAAAAGAAATGGCTGCTGCTAGGATAAGTTAGGCTCTAGAACAAGAGGATGACCAAATGAGGCATTTGTTTTTTTCTTCCTTCCGTTGAAGGCAAGGGAAGTGAAACCCAGATTTCTGACTGTTTGGTAAACCAGGTATACAGAGTAAGGCACTCCTATGTCCAAGTTGTTACTGTGGTAGAATTCTTAAGGTCCCATAATCTTCTCCTTCCTGGTAGGAGAAGGCAGGCTGAAGAAAAAGGAAGATGAATTGAGACAAATTAAGAGTTGATTGGTGAATTTCTCTTTGTGAAAGAGAGCCTAAAACTCACCAATTTACTGTTTTCTCATTAAATCTTCTATAACTACACCCTTCTGAAGGAATAAAAAGTGTGAAACATGTTAGTATTGTGAAAATGCAGATAATTCATCACAAGGGCAAAGAAAGGTTGCAGTACATCATTCTCACCTATTCTTTCTGTTTTGGTACTTGAGCTCTGGCCTCTGGGAAACAAGGCCACTCTGGGAACCTGAAATCAGGAGAAAAGGGGAGAAAAGTGAAGACATATGTGGCAAAAATAAAAAGCAGCACATTCTCAGAATAACAGCTAGAATGAACAGAAGCAAAAAAAACAAAAAAAAAAAAAAAACACTGTTCCTTTTTTATAATAAGAATACCTAACAATTAGGACTCTCAAAAGATTTACCTTTAGCTCTATGAGGAAAAGCACTGCTATAGGTTCCACATATTCATGTAACTTGTATATCCTTTTTACTGGCACCAAAGTTTCAAACAGCATGGTTTGTTTGTTTTTTACAGCCAACACGCCTGGAACCAATTGTTATCATCACTAATTCTCAGACCTGATAATGACCCTGTGGAATGGAGAGAGTTGTGGCAGATATCAGAGGGAGAAAAAGTTAATAAAAAATCGCCATAAGCAATAACACAGAATGGGAATCCCAAAGAAGAAATCAATTCTGCCTTAGCTTTTATCTAATAAAGACACCTAAGTAGCTAGCAATATATCATTCTCACCTAGATTTGTTTCTGGAAAGATGAAAAAAGTTAGACAAACATCAAAATTGCAAATTACTATAGCTGCTAATGGTCCTATGAAATGGAGAGTTGTAGCAGATCTAGAAATGCAAAGGTTAAAAGATAATCAAGAAAAGTAAAGTATCAGAAATCAGCATAAGCAATAACACAAAAGAGGAGTCCTAAAAGAGAAAACACTGCTCTGATGGACCTTCTTATAGTAAGGATGCGTAAGTAGTGTCTGACGTCATAGGCACCATTAGGACTTCCCACCAGAAAACTTTCAAATCTGATTGGGCATGCTTTAGGTGTAGTTTGGGCAAACATAGCTGCGTTGACTTTTAATCATCTCCTTCACTTCTCATAGCTTTGACAAGAAGCCATTTCTCATCTGCTTAGTCTGCAGAGGCTCTGTTACCTAATTTTAAATGAAGTTCCCTCTAGAGCTCTATGCCTTAAAGCACTGCTTTTATCTTCCATACATCAGGGGTTCACATCTTGAGTGCAGTTAGCAAATATTTGATATTCATATTTCTACCAGAAAACCTTCAAACTCTTTAGCCATTCCTTTGCTTAAACATATTTCATTTGATCTTTAAAATGATCTGCAGCAAGTCTCAGATGTCTAAAGCAGCCTGTTCTCTCTCATCCTAAACCCCCCTCCCCCACCCCAATACACACTCCTCAGGCATGAAACCACAATCAACCAAGCTTAATTTACCAACAGGAATGTCTCTAGGATACATCTCAAGAACATAAGAAGTTGCCTGCGCTGGGTCAGATCAGAGGTCCATCGTGCCCAGCAGTCCGCATCCGCGGCGGCCCATCAGGCCCATGACCTGTAATGTGATCCTTCTCTAAGCCCTTTGATCCCTTTTATCCTTCTATCCATACTCTATCTAAAACCTATCTCTACCTCTATCTGTATCCCTCAATACCTTATTTCAATAACTGTCCAAGCCCTTTCAAGTTTTAAGTTAACTGTTATACCTGTTGCCCTGTGCGGATATTGCATAAAGGGAAATCCATTCCTACCACAATGGCTTGTAACAGAAAGAAGATGAATGTATCTGATGCACCTGTGCCTGCAAACTGCAGAATGCTGATGAAAAACAGCAAAGTCCACCACTTCTGAGAGCTGTTAGGATGCTGTTAAAATGGGTGAAGGTGAGGGTGAGATTTGAACTGGGGAGCTTGAGAAGATGGACAAGGTGCAACAAGGCACATTAACTTGGTGAGCCACAAATGACTTTGCTCTATCAGAGGAGAAGTTTCTTCCCATGACAGCTTAGCCATGAGACGGAGAAAATAAGTTTGCCTGGAAAGGGAAATGTGATGATAAAAATAGCAAAGTCCACCATCTAGTGACCCTCTTCCTAACAACAAATAGGAAGCTGTTAGGAAGTTGTTAAAATGAATGAAGGTGGGATTTCAACCGGAGAGCTTGAGAAGATGGACAAGGTGCAACAAGGTGCATTAGCCTGGTGAGCCAGAAATGCTTTCTTTGTAGTGATTGTGATATGATAGCTAATCAGATGGTACAAGGCAGGTCAGTCAACTATGATTTGAAAGGGCAGTGAGATCCATCTGAGTAGAAGCTGATGTAGCTCTATGGGTTAAAGTCCTATGCTGGTCATACAGAGGTTGTGAGTTCAACACCCAGCACATCTTTTAATTGTGGCATACTACCTTGAAGATGCAGCTTGATGATCTCACAATGAGGTCAGCTTTGTGAAGCTGAAGAGCTCCGTTTTGCAATGAGGGAAAATGCACGTTAAGGTCTGTATCTGGTTTCTCTCTTTTTAAGCACTGAGAAATGAAGTAATGTGTGCTATAATGATATCTATTTCACGTTCTTTCTTTGCTCTCAAGAAAGAGCTGATTGCAGCACTGTTTGTTGAGAAAAAAAGGGGGTTCTTTTTAAGCAGGAAAGCCAAAGGTGGTGTAATGAGTAAATCATATTACTATTTGGGCAGAAAAGTACTGTACTTTGTTTTCCATGCAATATGTTTAGATTGATGTGCTCTATTAATATGGTGGCTTATTATATCTTTCAGGAGTGGAAAAAAAGGCAAAAAATGATTCTTGAAGTCTAGGTAGCAGATATCATTTCGGAAGCCCAAAGCACATCTATGTTCCACCCAAGCAGAAATCAAGTCTAAATTGCACTTAGGCCAGCTTTTCCTTCGTGTACATTTTACACGATGTTTAGACGCGGTCTGCCACCCAAGTAGCGGTGCCTAATCCTAACCATGCCCATGTTACGCCCTCATAATGCCCACATCTACATACTTGTATGCGAGTTTTTCTAAAACTTGCATCAACCTCGCGTCTATATTCTATGAACGCCTATCTGATGCCTATATCCGTCTAAGTCCCAATTAACGCTTAAGACCCTTAAATTGCTCATTATCCACTTAAATCGGATGTCTAAAGCACGCCTTAAGTTAGGCGCACTTTACAGAATCGGGGCTTTAATGTCTGCATTGTTTGTATTCTGTTGTGTGTGTTTCCCATGTCTTAAAAGTGCTGAGTTTGTCTGCGCTACCATCATTATTTTATTCCACAATTTCTTGGCAACTGCAGATGCATGGTCTTCTTCCATGAGCTCAGTGGAATGGGCTGAAGGCATTGCTTCTTCCACGAGAAGCATATCAGGAATCTTTTTGGTGGGACCACTGGAAAATTCTAGAAGGCAACAGAAAAGGTGCCAACATTCAGTACCATTAGTACCCCCTGAAATAAAGTCCTGTATGAGTGTATAGATAGTAAACACCAAAAGGTCTAACAGGACAGAGAACCCACAAGTATAAAACAGTACAAAAGGAAGTGGAATCGGACAATGAACACTCCATTGAAGATCACTGATGTAAAACCAACTTGTTTATTTCAGAAAAGGACATAAGCAGAAGCTGTGGACCCGACACAGCACTGTATTTCGGCATCTGAGGAATGCCTGCATCAGGGATCACTAAACATAAAAACATAACAACATATTAAATCACATCATATAAAAATTAAAAAAATTTCATAAGCCATACAAATAAATCAATACCAGAGGCCAATCAAATAAATAAATAAATACATGCATATAAATATAATGAATGATAAATATGTCAAAGATATGTATATGTGACAAACAAAACATATGATAATGTATATGCAAATTCATAAAAATGAAACCAAATCTGTGGCATATATGTTCACAGATGACAGGTCTTGGATAAAACAAAGCTGTGTAGTAAAAGTATGGATCTAGGACCATCAAATTATCATATTTCATCAGGAGAAAAGCTAAAAAAAACCCTACAGCATAACATATTTACATAAGACAATAAACTTCAAAAACTAGTTGATTGAAAGAACAAGTTTTGTAACAAGCTAGCAACCATGCAGAATGTTACACTACATAACTTTGTAACAAAATAGCAACTTTATAGAATGTTAATACAGAGAATCTCAAGTGTAACATTTCATGCATTGTAAAACCTGAACTGAAGAAACAGGAAGGTGAGTATAAAGAGATATGAAAAGCCACAGATAAGGAAAAAAAAGAAAAGAAAAAAAAGGGGGCCGCGAGAAAGAAAACAGAAAGGGAGGAAGAGGGAAGAAAAACCACACCAAAGGAAAATAATCCAAAAGAACCAACATAATAAAAATGATGAAATAAGAAGCAATAAGAAAAAGAAGCACCTATAAACAGAGCCTGAAAAAAAAAAAGGTTCTGATATGGACAGAGGTGATAGAAATGTGAAAAACACCCAAAAATGACATGGAAAAGACTGAGAAAAACTAAAGAAAAGCAGACTGTCATCAGAAAAATCCATCAAGAAAACAGGAAAACAAGAAAAAAAAGGGGGGCCGACCTAGAAGAAACAAGAAAATCAGAGGACAAAGAAGAAGGAAACTATCCCGTCAGCATAGCTGTGAGGGAAAACACAAAATGCTAAAAATGAAACCAAAGTTGAACGATACAGCAAAAACTATTGAAAAAAACACAGAACACCAACCCAAAAGGAAAATATGTAGAACTATGTGAAAGAGCCTGCCGTACTGCACAATTAAAAGCGTATAAGAATACTGATACAACTGTGTGGCAGAAAAACCTGCAAGTAGCAGTGTCACAAACAGGGGAAAGAAATGCTAAACAAGTGTATAAAAAAAAGAAATGCATCTCATGCCATATTAAAGCAACACACAAACTGGGTAAAGTGAAATAAACCATGAAATGTGTCCACTTACCTCGGTCCAACTAACATGCCAGAGTAACCAAAATCACTGAAAAGCTATTGAAGCATTTTCAAAAAGGAAGCCGCCATTGCTAAAAGCATTTAAATACCCAGAGGAAACCACACCCATAAAACAGAAAAATACGTAAAACCACCCCCAAAAAAAAGGAAGAAACACTTCTGAAATAAAAGAAAATATGCTAAAGATAACCAAAACAAATATATGAGTGTATAGATAGGACATACTGCGGTTATAGGCTGTGTGTGTGTGTGTGTGTGTGTGTGTGTGTGTGTGGAGAACAGCCCTGAAAACATGCGCGCATGAGGTATGCCTGAAAAGGATGGGTGTGTGATTTTCAAACATGTTGGCCTTGAAAGGTCAGGTAAATGGTTTTTGGAAAATGACAAATGCTGCAATCACTGGTGAGGAAATGGTTCTAAAATGGAACTATTTAAGATTTAATTCCTGTTGTGGGTTTTTTTTTCTCCTCATTCCATTCTAATGAAATATGACATGCCAAAAGAAACCAAGGTGGCAAAACACAGCTGTCACAAATTTCTATAGGAAATAGGGAAATTAAAATGAAAACCTTCTTCTCTACTCACCCAAAAAATTAAAATAATGGGAAGTATGCAATGAAAAAAGGAGACCTAAAATGTACTCCTCCTCTGAACAGGACTAGATATGTTGAGGATAGAGGCCTCTCTGAGGCAATTTCTAATTGTACAGATGATTAATCCACAGTAGGTTTTTGATAAAGCATATATTGTGGATCTACATTTTGTTCACCTTGAATTTCTTTTTTCTTAACCTCTCAAATAATAATTCATTTACCTAAAATTACCCTAGATATCTTTCAAATAAACTCTTCTATGATAGTTAATATTTGGAACATTCCAATTTTTATCCCCCTAATTCTATATATGGCACTCAGAATTGCGCACACAAATCTGGACACATGTTCAACTTACATGTGTAATTTAATTGCATAATGATCCAATTAGAGCTGATAATTGGATGCTAGCAATAAATTAATGGTGCTAATTGGCAGTAATTTGAATTTACTCACACATTTTTATAGTCACATGTTTATGTGCAGATCCACAAAAAGAGTGTGAGTAGTATAATGGGTACACCTCATGTCAAAATGATTGACAGCTGTCAGAGATAAGGATCGACCAATCAGCGTTCACTTCTGGGTTAAGCCCCACCCATTGTCCTGCCTTAGTCTCCGCCCATGGCCCCGCCCCCACCCATGGCCCCACCTTAGTCTCCGCCCATGCCCCGCCCCTCCCATAGGAATGAATGGTGGTAGCCCCGCCCATGGCCCCACCCCCGCCCATGGCCCCACCCCATTCTTCACCTAAGCCCCGCCCCTCCCATAGGAATGAATGGTGGTAGCCCTGCCCATGGCCCCACCCCCTGCCCATGGCCCCACCCCTCAAGCCCCGCCCCTGACCCCCACCCCTCAAGCCCCGCCCCTGCCCATGACCCCGCCCCCCTCATGTCCCGCCCCGGAAATGCACTTTTTGATGACATCACCGGAAATGGGGGCGTGTTTAACCCCGGAAATACGCTTTCTGATGACATCACCGGAAATGGGAGTACCTGCCCCTACCGGAAATGCGCTTTTCTGATGACATAGGCGGAAATAGGGTTAATGACGCGGCGGAAATGCGCTTTTCTGATGACATAGGCGGAAATAGGGTAAATGACGCGGCGGAAATGCGCTTTTCTGACCACGTAGGCGGAAATAGGGAAACAGACTTAGTCAAAACCCCCACCCTGAAATGATGTGGCCAGAAAAGAAGCGTCTTTATTTTAACAGTTTTTAGTTAAAAGACAGGGTTTAAGAGCTCACAGATAGAGCAGATCACAAAACAAAAGGCATTCACAAAATCTTTCCTGCTTTTAAAACAGAGCAGGGGCAGAAACAAACGAGAAAAGGTTGCATTTGCCACACTTTTCAGTAGGAATTCTGAGCTAATGGTTAATGGGCCAGCTCCCTTATTGTCATGGTAACAGCTGATAAGACCCTTGCAGCACCCCTCCCCTGATAAAGCCAAGGGGGAGAGAGGTGGAGGTGTGTTTAAACATGTCTGAACTTGTCCCGGCCCCCTACTGTTGTCTTAACAATCTGAAAAAAAAAAAACAAAAGCAGCTGTCACCTAACAGGGCTCTGTTAAAAAGGCAAAGCTATTAAAGAATCTTTATTGAAGCAAATTTATTATGATCCATACGCGGCAGGAAGCTATGGAGGCATTAACCCTCTACTTCAAGCGGCTAAAAAGAGTGATATAACAGTCCGGAGAAAAGATGTGGTGGATTGGGTCACCGGTCAAAACGCATACAATTTACACAGACCGGCTAGAATCCATTTTAAAAGAAATAAAACAATTGTGTCGGAAGTTGACAGACAGTGGCAAAGTGACTTAGTCGACATGTCAGCCTTTGCCCCTTATAACAACGGTTACAAATACATCTTAACGGTAATAGATATCCTGTCAAAATATGCATGGGTCGTTTCTTTAAAAACAAAAACCGGTCATGAAGTTACTGAAGCCTTTGAAACAATATTTAATTTAGGGCGTACACCTGAAAAACCTTCACGGTAAGAGAGAGAGACACACACGCACTTTTTATTACCAGGGGTCGTTGAAGGGTTTATGAAGCTGTATGTGTTCATGTGTTTTAAAAAGGAAAATTTATTTCTGTATGTTTGTTTTTTTTGTAGGGAAGTGGCGGATCTTCGCGATCACAGAAACCTGTGGACAAGGTGTACATGCCGATGATAAATCTATCATGTTTGTGTTTTTTCTGCTCGTTTCAAAGAGAACCAGCGGTGAATGTGCGTAAACCTGAAGATTCTTGTGATTATGGACTGGTTCTCTTTGAAACGAGCAGAAAAAACACAAACATGATAGATTTATCATCGGCATGTACACCTTGTCCACAGGTTTCTGTGATCGCAAAGATCCGCCACTTCCCTACAAAAAAAACAAACATACAGAAATAAATTTTCTTTTTTAAAACACATGAACACATACAGCTTCATAAACCCTTCAACGACCCCTGGTAATAAAAAGTGCGTGTGTGTCTCTCTCTCTTACCGTGAAAGATCCTGGCTTTTCCAACATGTCTGTTGCTTCGGCTTCAGCAGCGGCTTCATAAAATTCAATATCTGAAGCATTATCCTCTGGTAGTTCATAGCCTACATCTTCATTTTCTGTGTCTGAATCATATAGCTTTTGAGCATCTGGAAACTCTTGTATTTCAGAATCTGTTAATTCGTGCGTATGCTCCCCGGTATCTGCCGTCACGTCAAACGGTTTTTCAGACGGTGAGTAACCCTCTTTCTCCGCATTACAGTCTTTAAGAAAGTTACGAGGCCTCTTGGTAGGCCTTTTTTCAGTTACCTGCGTGTTAAAGGGATCCATATTTTCTTTGTCTGATTCGTACAGTTTTTCGGTCTTTGGGTAACCCTCTTTTTCTACATCACGATCTTTAAGAAAGTAACTCAATCTACGAGCCTTTGTGACAGTCATTTTGTTTGATGGCTTGAGAACCTTTATTTCTGTTGCTAACAGCTGTGAGAACTTTTTATTTCTGATGTTAACAGCTGTTAAAGATCTAAGACATACGTCATTATGACAACACCAGGGGGAGGGACCGGGACAGGTTCAGACATGTTTAAACACACCTCCACCTCTCTCCCCCTTGGCTTTATCAAGAAGGATGAACCGATGAGCTGTAAGTCTTGTTAAATCTTTCCACTACAGCTGCTTTAACATCATTATGGGTCACAAAATGGCTAACACCTTTTTGTTTTAATAAATTCTTCAGAGACTTATTTAAAAATTCTTTACCCTTGTCTGTTTGAAGTTTTTCAGGTGTACGCCCTAAATTAAATATTGTTTCAAAGGCTTCGGTAACTTCATGACCGGTTTTTGTTTTTAAAGAAACGACCAATGCATATTTTGACAGGATATCTATTACCGTTAAGATGTATTTGTAACCGTTGTTATAAGGGGCAAAGGCTGACATGTCGACTAAGTCACTTTGCCACTGTCTGTCAACTTCCGACACAATTGTTTTATTTCTTTTAAAATGGATTCTAGCCGGTCTGTGTAAATTGTATGCGTTTTGACCGGTGACCCAATCCACCACATCTTTTCTCCGGACTGTTATATCACTCTTTTTAGCCGCTTGAAGTAGAGGGTTAATGCCTCCATAGCTTCCTGCCGCGTATGGATCATAATAAATTTGCTTCAATAAAGATTCTTTAATAGCTTTGCCTTTTTAACAGAGCCCTGTTAGGTGACAGCTGCTTTTGGTTTTTTTTTTTCAGATTGTTAAGACAACAATAGGGGGCCGGGACAAGTTCAGACATGTTTAAACACACCTCCACCTCTCTCCCCCTTGGCTTTATCAGGGGAGGGGTGCTGCAAGGGTCTTATCAGCTGTTACCATGACAATAGGGGAGCTGGCCCATTAACCATTAGCTCAGAATTCCTACTGAAAAGTGTGTTAAAAGCAAATGCAACCTTTTCTCGTTTGTTTCTGCCCCTGCTCTGTTTTAAAAGCAGGAAAGATTTTGTGAATGCCTTTTGTTTTGTGATCTGCTCTATCTGTGAGCTCTTAAACCCTGTCTTTTAACTAAAAACTGTTAAAATAAAGACGCTTCTTTTCTGGCCACATCATTTCAGGGTGGGGGTTTTGACTAAGTCTGTTTCCCTATTTCCGCCTACGTGGTCAGAAAAGCGCATATCCGCCGCGTCATTTACCCTATTTCCGCCTATGTCATCAGAAAAGCGCATTTCCGCCGCGTCATTAACCCTATTTCCGCCTATGTCATCAGAAAAGCGCATTTCCGGTAGGGGCAGGTACTCCCATTTCCAGTGATGTCATCAGAAAGCGTATTTCCGGGGTTAAACACGCCCCCATTTCCGGTGATGTCATCAAAAAGTGCATTTCCGGGGCGGGACATGAGGGGGCGGGGTCATGGGCAGGGGCGGGGCTTGAGGGGTGGGGGTCAGGGGCGGGGCTTGAGGGGTGGGGCCATGGGCAGTGGGTGGGGCCATGGGTGGGGCTACCACCATTCATTCCTATGGGAGGGGCGGGGCTTAGGTGAAGAATGGGGTGGGGCCATGGACGGGGGGTGGGACCATGGGCGGGGCTACCACCATTCATTCCTATGGGAGGGGTGGGGCATGGGCGGAGACTAAGGTGGGGCCATGGGTGGGGGCGGGGCCATGGGCGGAGACTAAGGCGGGACAATGGGCGGGGCTTAACCCAGAAGTGAACGCTGATTGGTCGATCCTTATCTCTGACAGCTGTCAATCATTTTGACATGAGGTGTACCCATTATACTACTAGTGTGGCCTCGAGAGGGACATGGACGGGTCAAGGTCATTCCTGGAATTTGTGTGCAGTGTTGCGCAATAATGTAAATCTGCACCTAATTTAGGCACAAGGATTTATACCAGGTTTTAGTTGGTGTAAATCCTTGTGCTCAAAATTGGGCATGGATTCTGGGGCCAAACTCTGTTCTGTAAGCACTATCCAACTTGGAGCACCTTTTATAGACTAGCACTTTGTCTTTTAGTGTCAAATTTTCAGCGCCTTATACAGAATTTAGCCCTTTGGGAATAATTCTCTAAAGAAGGTGCTAACACTTATGTGACAAACACATGCCTAAAACACTAGAATACCAGCATTTATGTGTGCATGCGTGCACATGTACATATAAGTGCTGAAAATCTAGCTCTGCGCTATTTTGTAAAGATGTGCATATTTCCCAAAGCGAGCATTTTATAGGTTGGTGTCTGAATACTATTATTTATACTGTACATGTATCTTTAGCATTTAGGCACAAGAATTTTCACCAGCTCTTTGGTTGAAGTAAGTGCTTGTGCCTAATCACATATGTGTGTGTGTACATCATTAAACTAGAGCATAAATGTACAAAATGATGACACTTTTGCGCATAAGTGTACCCTAAACTGCAAATGTGACAGCAGGGTGACTAAGTGCTATTTTACAAGGGTGCATAAGTAGAATAGTGTGTAAATGCAAGAGCGGCACATACAAGGACAAGACATGGTAGAAAATGTGAGGCCACCAACCCCCCAACCCCTACTATCCTGCCATATAGGTGCCACTTGGAACCATAAGGGCTATTGGAGTTGTAGACAGATGGGTATAGTGGGTTTTGGGGTATTTGGGGGGCTCACCATAACCTATAAGGGAGTTCTGGTGAGATGTTTATCTGGTACCCTATTTGTGAACTTCACAGCAGTGCCTTGTAAGGTGCCCCACTGCTTTATTGCCATGGCTGGGTGGCCAGTCCATCACAATGCTGGCCCCTCCCATGTCCAAAAGGTCTTGTTTTGGGCATTTGGGACTTGGACAAATTTTTGGTCCAGAATGTGTGCCATGGTGAGACCTCATCTGGAGTACTGTGTTCAGTATTGGAGGCCACATTATCAAAAGGATGTGAAGAGAATGGAATCAGTTCAGCGAATGGCCACTAAGATGGTCTCAGGACTCAAGGATCTCCCATATGAAGAACGTCTAAGCAGGCTGCAGTTATATTCTCTTGAGGAACGCAGAGAGAGGGGAGACATGATAAAGACGTTCAAATATCTTATAGGCCGTGCTGAGGTGGAGGAAGATATCTTTTTCCTTACAGGTCCCACGGAAACAAGAGGACTTCCACTCAAACTCAAGGATGGGAGACTTCACGGCGATATCAGGAAGTACTTCTTCATGAAAAGGGTGGTTGATCGTTGGAATGGTCTTCCACGTCAGGTAGTCGAAGCCAGCAACATGCTCAACTTCAAGAGACGATGGGTAAGTGGGTTTGCTCCGGAGAAATGCTTAGGGGAGGGTTTTTTTAGAGGGAGGGTTCTTTGAGTGGGCAGACTTGTTGGGCCGTCGGCCCTTTTCTGCCGTTGTATTCTATGTAATGTGGTATAAAGACAGATGTAGTGGCACTCTGGACGATCAAACGCTTGGACGTCCAGATAGACGATTTTCAAAAAAAAAATTTTTAGACGTACTTTTTGAGAATGGACATTTTCCTGCCGACTTTGGGCAACTAGCACCCTATGTCCAAATTGGACTTAGACATATGTTTTGATTATGCCCCTCTATGTGTGCCGTTGACTGCCAGAAGAACTAATAAATCGATTTTGGAAGAGATTGGACTGCCTATGTCACTTGAAGCCCATATGATAATTGTCTTATTTTGGTCTCATCATTAGACGAGAGAGATCATTGGAAAAGGACATCATGTTTGGGAATATCGAAGAAATTATGCAAAGAGGGCGACCTGCAGCTAGGTGGCTGGACACATTGACAGCAGCCATGGGGATGACACTGGAGAACCTTCTCAGACTCGCACTAGACTGACCTCTTTTTGGATCTTTAACTCATCAAATTGCTAGGACTTGAACCCGAGTCAATTGCATCTAATACACATGCAGCATACATTACATTCTATTCCTCCTTTAAACTGAGAAGCTGGCACAAAATATAAAGTTTTTATTTTTTAAAATTCTTTATTCATTTTAAAAGCCAACATAAAGTGCAACAAATTATCAAACAATTAGCACAATAAACAGCATTCAGTACAATCAAATCATATAATTATAAGTACATATCTCCCCGCCATACCCTCCCACCCACCCATCCACCCCTCCTGGGTGTGCAAAAATACTCTTACAGTGACTTGATCATTAGTAAATATAAAGTTTTTAGATATTTTTTAAATTAAGAAGCATTAGTGCAAAACCTGAGATTACCAGGATGTTTGTTCCATAATATTGACTCTAACAATGGCAAACACACATTTTCAAGTTTCCATATAATGGAAATCTAAAGCTGAGGGTAAAACTATCTGTCGAGATGTATCAGATCGCTATTTCTAACAGGGCTGATACATTTACAATATTCAGGAATCATAGGTTGGAACCTTTCCATAAATTCTTTGATGCATTGATATAATTTTAAACTTCATTCATTCTATTAAATACTGATAGCCAATGATGTGTTTTCAATATAAGAGTTATGTGTTGACTTAGATAACTTTCCCCCTTAATGAATTATTATTTTAAGACTTTACTGAGGAAGATCAAAAAAACAATGCAAAAATGATATTTAAAGTGAAGATTCTGAGGAATTAAAACAAATCTCATTGAACCTAGAAGATATTGGTAAACTAAATAGAAAATTACCTGGACCAGAGGTTAATACCTCTCAAAATGTTGAAAAACTACAATTTCAAAAATGAATTTGCAGACCTATATTAGTAATTTGTAAACTGGAGAGTGGCCAACATAATGCTAATTTTTAAATAGGGTTCCAGGGATGATCTAGAAAACTACAGACCAGTAAGGCTTACATCAGTGCCAGAAAAAAATAGTAGAAACTATTATAAATAACAAAGGCCCTCTTTTACTAAGCTGTGGTACAGGTTTCTACCACAGCCAGGGGAGCTAAATTCTCTGATGCTGCTCAGATGCTCATAGAATTCTATGAGCGTTGGAGCAGCTTTGGAGCATTTAAAACTTTAGGCTGTAGTAGAAACCTCTACCACAGTTAAGTAAAAAGGAGGGAATGAATTAATGAACATGGTTTATTTAATAGGTTGAAGCTCACATGGATTTAGCCAAGGGAAGTGTTTCTACATTTTTTTTATGGTGCAGATACTCTTAAAAAAAATCCCACTTTTTTTTTTTGAGTAGCTAAAGCACTGTAAGGCAGCCACCTGGAGGTTCATTTCCACAGCTATTGCAGAGCTTCATTACATGGTAATACCTTTGTTACCATATAGAAGAAGATTGCTTTCATAAAGTTGATTGGACTTCTGACGAAGGTCACAACACTGAAACATGGCCTGTGTCGAGTTCATATTTCCCAACCACTGTACATCATAAGGTGGTTTATAACAAAAGTTTATATCTTGGAAATTCTTGAATCTTTTGGGATTCCCCAAGGATCTATTTTGTCACCTCTCTTGTTTAATATTTTCCTCTCCCCTTTATTGAGTCTCTGCCAGTCAGTTGGCTTTACTTCCTTCTCCTACGTGGACAACATTCAACTTATTCACCCTCTTGATCCAGAAAATCACAACAATATTATGTCTATAAATAATAAACTTGAAACAATTCTAAATTGGCTCAATGTAAACAAATTAGCTTTAAACATAAATAAAACAAAATCCATGCTTTTTACTTGGAAAAAAGATATAGGCCTGAAGATTCCATTCGTCCTTAATAACATCTCATTAGGAATTGTCCCCACCCTAAAAATTCTTGGGGTTATAATCGATGACAAATTACTATTTCATGAACATATCAATAACATAGTCAAAACTTGCTTTTATAAATTGCGCTTAATACGATCAATCGCCAAATTTCTTGAGCCCAAATCGCGTAATATTCTGGTTCATTCGTTGGTTATAGCTAAATTGGACTACTGTAATTCTCTACTACTTAACATTTCCCAAAAAGAAAAAAGACATCTTCAAATTATCCAAAATACTGCTATTAAATTGATTTATAACGACAGGAAATATGTTACGCCACTATTTATCGATTCTCACTGGCTCCCTATGAGTCATCGTATTCTCTTTAAGGTCATGCTGCTAATATTTAAAACCCTAACTTATAATGAACCTCAATTTATAGCAAGAATGCTAATACCTCATAACACTGTACGCCCACTTAGATCATCTTCCCAAAATCTTCTAGCTATATCTTCTCTGAAAATAATAGGCACGAGAAGATCTGACATGTTTTCTGTAATTGGCCCTCTATGGTGGAACTCTTTACCACAATTTATTAAAAACGAAAAAGACCTCTCCTCCTTTAAAAAATCTCTAAAAACTCATCTTTTTAAAGATGCTTTCAACACTTAATCTTAGACTTGCTTAATATTTACAAATTTTTAACTACCCCTGTTTCCCTATGTTTTTTCCAATCTTTGTTTTTCCACAAAAAAGAGTTGTAACTTTTCCCCTCCTTCCCCCCAATTCTAATTTGTCTTGTTTTTAAAATTAATGTCATTAGGCTTGTCTTTTTCATAATTTTACTTTCTTTTATATTTTGTACATCGCTTTGCAAACCGATTTAACGATTCATCAAATATTAATAAACTTGAACTTGAACTTGAATCAACAGCTTTTTATATTTGGTTGTTCCCACTATGTTTTTCTGCCACTTTTTGTATTTTATGGAACTTATATGGTTTTGTCCTTTTTGTAAAGAAAACTGAACTACCATAATACCATTAAATTGGTTCACAGTATAACTACTCCTTGAGTATTGTGTGCATTTCTGGCCACTACATCTCTGAAATATAATTGAATTAGAAAAGGTACAGCAAAGGGTAATGAAAATGATAAAGGGCATAGGACAACTAGGCTAGAGCACTTCAGCTTAGATGGCCGAGGGAAGATATAAATAAAGAGTGGAGTTGGTTGTTTAAACAGAAAAATTCTGGCTGTTCCTTATCTCACTGTTCCATATGCCTGGAATAAACTACCTGAGTCTGTCTGAATTCCTCTTCCCTTGTTCATAAGTAGGCTGAAAATCCACCTTTTTGAGAAAGCTTTCATCTCTTAACCATACTCCTCTCTACCGTCTGCTCACCACCCTAGCCAGCAGTTTAACCATCCCCTCTAACTGTAACCTCTACCCTGGCATCCTGTTTTATGTCTTGATTGTTTAGATTGTAAGCTAATTCGAGCAGAGACTGTCTCATATGTGACTCTGTACAGCGCTGCGTATGTCTGGTAGTGCTCTAGAAATTAATAGCTGTAGTAGTAGTACTCCAGTGACAGACAAACTACAGCAAATGAGCCAGAAATGGCTGCTGACACAAAAAGTTTGGCCAGTGGCCTAATTATTAAAAAAAGCCCATTTCTCCTGCAGCCAGGCATCATCTATCCATGGCTCACCACTAATGTGGGCCTCTAATATACCATCACACTGAATTGCAAGTTACTTTTAATAATGCATTCCTGTGCCATGGTTCTGATTACTATGCCTCCCGCTTACATGTGGGCTTTTATTCTGATCAACCTAAAATCATCCTCCCTAGTTAAGAAGTCTATGAGAGAAGGTCACATGACACTATGAGCGGATGAGGACATGCTCCTGACTAGCCCCGGGGCCCTGCTCTTTTACATGAAGTATTAGTTTGCTACATTTGCAACCTGGTTGGCACTTTCAGCTGCTGTTGAGTTCGGGACCTCATGGAGAGATATTTTACCTGCTCTCAGGAAGCAGCGCGCATGAAACCCGATCGTAAAGAAAAGCATCACTCAAAACCTGGTGAGCCTAAGATGGCGGCTGTGTCGGGCACCGCGGTGTCGAAGTTTACTGACACGGCACTTAACGATATAAAAACTGCAGTGGCACAGGTTTTGGGGCCACAAATGGAAACTTTGGCAACGCAGATGACCCGCCTGGAACAGCTTTTGACTGAAACGGCAGTCCGGACCACTGACCTGGAACAGCGGGTGTCCAATGTAGAAGACAAGCTTAACTCTCACGAACTGAACATTGCGGCCTTGCAAGAAATGGTACAACTTCAGGCGGATAAACTTGATGACTTAGAAAATAGGTCCTGCCGAGGCAATCTTCGTTTTTTGGGTGTCCCTGAAATAATTCCGGTTGTACGCTTGCTAACTGAGCTGGAAGAACATAACATAAGAACAGGGACGAAGTGTGAGATAATAAAATTTGCAGATGACACCAAACTATTTAGGGAAGCTCGGACTAAAGAGGACTGTGATGAATTGCAAAGGGACTTGAACAAACTAGGAGAATGGGCGACAAAATGGCAAATGAAGTTCAACGTTGAGAAATGTAAAGTATTCCATGTGGGAAGCAGAAACCCGAGGTACAACTATACGATGGGAGGGATGTTATTGAATGAGAGTACCCAAGAGAGGGACTTGGGGGTAATGGTGGACAGGTCAATGAAGCCGACTGCACAGTGCGCAGCGGCCGCTAAGAGAGCGAATAGAATGCTAGGTATAATCAAGAAGGGTATTACAGCCAGGACGAAAGAAGTTATCCTGCCGCTGTATCGGGCGATGGTGCGCCCGCACCTGGAATACTGTGTCCAGTTTTGGTCGCCATACCTTAAGAAGGATATGGCGTTACTCGAGAGAGTTCAGAGAAGAGCGACACGTCTGATAAAAGGGATGGAAAACCTTTCATACGCTGAGAGATTGGAGAAACTGGGTCTCTTTTCCCTGGAGAAGAGGAGACTTAGAGGGGATATGATAGAGACTTATAAGATCATGAGGGGCATAGAGAGAGTAGAGAGGGACAGATTCTTCAAACTTTCAAAAAATAAAAGAACAAGAGGCCATTCGGAAAAGTTGAAAGGGGACAGATTCAATACAAATGCCAGGAAGTTCTTCTTTACCCAACGTGTGGTGGACACTTGGAATGCGCTTCCAGAGGACGTTATAGGGCAGAATACAGTACTGGGATTTAAGAGAGAATTGGACATTTTCCTGCTGGAAAAGGGAATAGAAGGGTATAAATAGAGGATTACTGCTCAGGTCCTGGACCTGTTGGGCCGCCGCGTGAGCGGATTGCTGGGCAAGATGGACCTCAGGTCTGACCCAGCAGAGGCATTGCTTATGTTCTTATGTTCTTATGCTGCTGGGTCAGACCAGTGGTCTATCGTGCCCAGTAGTCCGCTCACGCAGCAGCCCCCAGGTCAAAGACTAGTACCCTAACTGAGACTAGCCCTACCAGCGCACTTCTTGTTCAGCAGGAACCTGTCCAACCCTGTCTTGAATCCCTGGAGGGTGCTCTCCCCTACGACAGACTCTGGAAGAGCGTTCCAGTTTTCCACCACTCTCTGAGTGAAGAAGAACTTCCTTACGTTCGTCCGGAATTGCCCTTTCAACTTTAGTGTGCCCTCTCGTTTTCCCTTCCTTGGAGAGGGTGAACAACCTGTTCTTTTCTACTAAGTCTATCCCCTTCAGTACCTTGAATGTTTCAATTCAGTACCTTGAATGTTTCGATTCAGTATCTTGAATGTTTCGATTCAGTACCTTGAAGGCTGGCTGGAGTTGGAGTTTCCAGATACATCGGCACTTGGTCCCCTCTGCTTGGAAAGGGCTCATCGCATCGGAGTTCGCCCGGCCAGAGATTCCAGACCACAAGTGGTGATAGCAAAATTTTTGAATTATCAGCACAAAATGGGCATCTTGTGCCAATATCGGGCTAAGTGAAACTTCTTGAAATTGAAGGGCTCCACTGTCCGCATTAGCCAGGATTACTCAGCTGCTCTTACTGACCGCAGAAAGGCTTTTTATCCTCGCTGTACGAAAATGGTGTATCTTAAAAGATGCTTTCTATTTGTTTACCCAGCTTTACTGAAGATACATCATGATGGTTCCTTGCACTCTTTCACTGTGGCTTCAGAGGCCGCAGGCTACATTAATGTGACCTTTGGCTCTTCTGTTGAGCCTACATGACTATTTTCTGGCCTCCGCAGATTTGATTTCCAGCCAGGGTTGCTTTTGCTTTGATCATACTGTTTTATTGTTAATGTGATCTGGTACTCTTCGGTATTACTTGCACTACAATTGTTTATGGAAGGGTAGGGTCCCGTAAGGTGTCAATTACGGGCCTGTTGCATATTCCTTTGGGGATATGTCCTATGGGATTGTTTGGGGATGTGGTGGGGTTGGGGGGTCTCTGGTTGGGAACAGTCTACGGGTTTGTTATTATGGGGATTATTTTGCACAGTGTTTTGTTTGTATTATTGTTTCTTGAGTCAGTTGCTCATTGCACTGATCCATGCTGGGTGTCACATGGTAAGCACTAGGGTGGGGCTGGGCACCTGGGTGCAGGACGTATATTTTGTGCTCTGAATATATTACTTGTTTAGTGCCCCTGGGTGATCGCCCACTTCGTATTGTTTCCTGGAATGTGTCTAGTATAACATCCCCGATCAAGCGTACAAAGATCTTGAGACAACTGAAACATCATCATGCTGATTTAGCCTGCTTGTAGGAGACTAAATTGATAGAGGAGGAACATAAGAAATTGCAAAGAGGCTGGGTGGATTCTGTGTTTTATGCATCCTCCCCTGGGAAAAGAGCAGATGTTAGTTTACTGGTCCATAAAGGTCTGAAGTGTGCTATCACCTTAAAACATCAGGATCTCCAGGGTAGATGTTTGTTGCTTCAGATTTCAATGCAGGGTACGGACTTCAGGCTGTTGATTGCGTATAGCCCTAACACCTATTCCAAGGCCTATTTTGATTCTTTGGTTACTCTGGGTCTTCATGATACTTCCCTACCACTTATTATGGCTGGGGACCTTAATCAGGTGCTGGATGCTACGCTTGACCGCTCTAGTCCTGCGGCTCTTTCTCCTGGCGCCATCACTAAAGGTATTCCCTTTCTCTGTAAATCCTTGGGCCTAGTGGATCCATGGAGGATTCTCCATCCCTTTGTAAAGTGGGGAGCAATGTGGCTGTATGTACGTGTATAGGGGACTACTCCCTATGCACCTTTTTTTTTTTTTTTATAAATGAAAGATCAAGTTCATTGTTGACTGGAAAATTCATTACCATATATATATTTGAATATAAACCTATTTGAGTATAAACTGAGAGAGTAGTCCACCGCCTCCCCCTAAAAAGGGGGAAAACTGTTAACTGAAAAAAAACAAAAAACGGTGGGTTTATTTTCAAGATTAAAGTAACGCTCCCCTATGAGGACCACTGTCATTGCTAACCTCCACTCCAAATCCACCCCCCAGGCTACCAGTGCTGCTTTTCTCCCTTCCTCGCCCAAGCTAATTGTCTTCCCCTGAAGACCACTGTTGCTGCTGTCCTACCATTCAACTCCTCATGAAGATCACCTGCACTACTATCATCCACTCCAACCCCCCCCCCACTCCCAAGGACCACTGGTGTTGTTCTCTTCCAACCTAACCCCCACAAGGCTACTAGCCTTGTTTTCCTCCCTTCCTCACCCAAAGTTATTGACACTGCTGTCCACCTCTTCCTCCACCCCTCCTCCCCCGACTGGCACTTTATTTACCAAAAGCATGCGGGTGCTGAAAGAGGCTGACACTGATGTTCTATGCTAGGCTGCTGCATGCTCAGGGCCTCCCAGCTCCCGTCCTCTCTAAGATTCTCATTCTCAATTCTCGGACACTTGGAGGTTTTGGTAAGAAGAAAAACAAGTGATGATTTATGACATTTTTTGAACATCTTAGTGTTTTGAAAATGCGAAGGTACATAATTTTACAGTAGTTTGTTTAGTAATCCTGCAGCAGCATGGTTTCCAATGTGTCTTTTCATATTGCTGTGTGTACACAAAAGATAATTTGGTTGAACATTAGTTTTGCTAAATAACCTGCTTCCTTAAGTTCAGAAAAGACAGTAGCTTTGCATTACAATTCTAGCACTGGGATATTCTCTGACCAGATATTAGGGCCTGATCTAGTTCAAAGAAGAGCGACCAAGATGATAAAGGGGTGGAACTCCTCTCATATGAGGAAAGACTACAGGGGTTAGGGTTCGTCAGCTTGGAAAACAGATGGCTGAGGGGAGATATGATTGAAGTCTATAAAATCCTGAGTGGAGTAGAACGGGTACAAGTGGATCGATTTTTTACTCCATCAAAAATTACAAAGACTAGATGACACTCAATGAAGTTATAGGGAAATACTTTTAAAACCAATAGGAGGAAATATTTTTTCAGTCAGAGAATAGTTAAGCTCTGGAATGTATTGCCAGAGGATGTGGTAAGAGCAGATAATGTAGCTGCTTTAAAAAAAAAAGGGTTAGATAAGGTCCTGTAGGAAAAGTCCAGAGTCTGCTATGCTCGCCCTGGATCAGTATTTGGATTTTTGGCAGGTACTTGTGACCTGGATTGACCACTGTGAAGATAGGATATTGGGCTAGATGAACCATTTGTCTGACCCAATAAGGCTTTTCTTATGTTCTTATGGTGCAGAAGTTCCTACAAAACAAAATAAATACAAATATCTAACTGGCTTCACGAAGTAGCCACTAAATCAAAAGGACCAAACTTATTATACGTCCCATAATTTAAAACAAAAGTACAATCTTCAGCTTCGAATAAGCCTTCAAAATGTGAATTTTGTCACCTGTCGATAATGAGGTTAATAATATAGCACTTGTTTTGATATTGTCCTGGGACACTTGATGAAAGAGTAGTTGTGGATGAAGGCTCATGGCACAGAATCCAGCAGTGTTTCTGACCAAGAAAGGAGCAATGAACAGACCAAAGCACTTGTTTAGTGTGCTGATTTCAGTCATATAGTGGCTGACAATCCATTCACTTCACACCCGGACTAGCTTGCTAGTCAGTGTTTCTCTCCAGTTATGGAGAGAATCTGCAGTTCTACATCACATAATGCCAGTCCGTGTATAATTCTGAAGGATGGATTTTAGAAAGGTGGTAGCGATACAGAAGTCAAAAGGAGAAGTAGCAAATGTTATAAATGATTCTCTGAAAGAGACCAAGACGTATCATCGTTCAGCATAAACAGTGAGCACATTAACCTTGGTTAAGGGTATGTATTACACTGTTTAGCACAGAAGTGTCCAACTTCAGTCCTCGAGAACCTCAATCTAGTTGGATTTTCAGGATTTTTCCAGTGAATATGCAAGAGGTTATTTGTATGCACTGCCTTCATTGTATGCAATTAGATCTCATGCATATTCATTGGGGAAATCCTGAAAACTTGACTTGGCATGGGCTGTGATTGTTCACTCCTGGTTTAGCTCATATACTGAATCCCTTGCCATAAGTGTCACCATAGGCCACTGCCTTTGATGCTGATAAAAGGATTTGGAATTTCTTTCATATAAGGAAAGGCTAAAGAGGTTAGGGCTCTTCAGCTTGGAAAAAACACGGCTAAGGAGGGATATGATTGAGGTCTGCAAAATCCTGAGTGGTGTAGAATGGATAAAAGTTAATCAATTTTTCACTGTTTTAAAATGTACAAAGACTTGGCAAAACTCAATGAAATTACATGGAAATACTTTTAAAAACAAAGAGGAATTTTTTTTCATGAAATGAAGGGAAGGGGTAAAATGCGGACCTCACGGATCTAAAACCGCATGTCCTTAAAAATCTGAGGTCCGTGCCACTTGTAGTTTCTGGTTCTGACAGACCTCGATGACAATTTAGCTCTGACAGATCTGTCTCATCATAGGGAGGGAAAAGTATTAGGATCCGTCAGCGCTAAAATGTCATCGAGGTCTGTCAGAACCAGAAACTACAAGTGGCACGGACCTCAGGGGGGGAAGGGAAAGAGAGATGAAAGGAGAAAGATGCCAGACCATGAAGGAACAAAGGGAAGATGATAGATGCCAGACCAAAAGGGGGGGGCTAGAGAAGAGATGGCAGGGGGAGACAGACGGTTTCTGGATGGGGCAGACAGTGGATGGAACAGGCAGATGCTGGATTGAAGAGTCAGGGCAGACGCTGGAAGGAAAAGAGTGAAAGAAGATAAAAGCAGAAACCAGAGACAACAAAAGGTAGAAAAAATCATTTTATTTCTATTTTGTCATTAGAATATATCAGATTTGAAATATGTATCCTGCTAGAGACATAACTGGGGAGTGCAAAGCCTAGGCAGTGCTTCTTTAGCTTCCAGCTGGCTTAGGGCTCTCTCGGACCAGGGGGCATTCCCCTAACACTATTCCTGTCATGTGCGACTGCAGTATTCTGTTAGCATGATATTTCTGTGTAGCATTCTATAATAATTTGGCTTGTTCAGTTTTCTTGATAGTAGAGGGGATATATGTGAAGGGGATGGGAGACAGGGGTTTTGTTGGTCCTTGCTCTGTATATTTATATTTATAAAATGACAATTGTACAGAATATTGTTTCTTATTATACTTTAATAAAATATGTTCAATATAAAATCATAACTGAGACTTATGCGGATGGGATCAGATGGTTTGCGGGGACTGAGCTTGCGGAGACGGGGCGGAAATGTGTTTTTTAGTTTCAGTCTTAGTAGTTTGCCGGTCCACAAAATAATTCTTTTATTTCTGCCAGTCCACGGGTGTAAAAAGGTTGAAAAACACTGCTCTAGAGCAGAGTCGGCAGCTGCGCTGAGGTGCAGGAAGGTCCCCCAATGACTCATCTGCTGGCTTTGCTCTGGAAGAAGTAAGTTATGTCAGAGGGGGTGGACCCAGCAGACGCAGTCATCGCTGGTCCTTGCCGCAACTCCCTGCGTCTGCCGGGTCAACCCCCTCTGACGTAACTTACTTCTTCCGGAGCAAAGCCTGGAGTCATCACGGGACCTTCCAGCGCGTGGCTGCAGACTCTGCTCCAGAGCTAGTACATCAGAGTGGGGTGGACCGGCAGCCGGCAGCTACAGTCATCGCAAGAAAGGAGCAGGACTGCTGGAATGAAAGAGTGGTGCAGGGAGAGAAAGGGGGCAGGGTGGAATGGAAGAGTGGTGCTGATGGAATTGATATACAGGGAAAGGGGAGAGAGACATAAGGGGGAAGGATACTGGACGGAATTGGATTGGAGGGAAAGAAAGGGGGCAGATGCTGATTGAAGAGGGGTGGATGGAGAGAGAAAGGGCAGACATTGGATGGTAGTGTGGCAGGTAGAGGGGGAGCCTATGCTGGATTGAAGTGCAGATGGGAGAGATAAAGGAGCAAATGCAGGAAGGAAATGTAAGGAGAGAAAGAGCGGAGCAGACGATGGAAGTGGACAGAGAGAGGAGAAGGTACTAGATGGAAGGGGTAGAGAAAGTGGACACATGATGGAAGGAGGGGATAAATAAAAGGAGGGCACATGATGGGGGAAAAGGATTGAGTTAGGGAAATATTGGAGGGGGTGAGGGAAAGAGGTGGCGAGCTGTAGGTAGACAGTAAAAAAGGAAATTGATGAGAGGGTTGTAAGAACATAATCTAGATGAATGCAGAAAATAAATTGAAAAGGAAAATGAGGGAAGAAAGGGATTGCAGAAGAGAGGTGTGGGAGAGGGAAGGAGAGGAGAGAGATGCCAGATCAATGGGGGTGAAAGGAGAGATGGAAGGGGGAGGCATATAGTTTCTGGAAGGGGCAAAGAAGGAGAGAAGATTTCATATAGGGGCAGAGAGATGGCAGACAGTTGATGGAAGGAAGAGAGTAACAAGAAGATGAGGAAAGCAGAAACTAGAGAAGACAAAGGTAGAAAAAAAATTTCTGTTTATTTATTGCTTTAGAAGACATGTGTCAATGTGTCTGTGGTCTTGCATTGTATGCAGAGTCCAGCTTCTTGCTGGTTCAATTTAACCTTTGTCTATGTATTTCTATTTTATCCCCCCTTTTACAAAACTGTGGAGCATTTTTTAGCGCCAGCCGTGGTGGTAGCAGCTCTGATGTTCAGAATTCTATGAGCGTCAGAGCTATTACCACCGTGGCTAAAATCCACACTACAGTTTTGTAAAAGGGGGAGGGGTTAGTTTGTGATTTCATATTCCATACTAGGCGAAGGTGTGTTCTGTGTGTTCGAAAGACATGGTTTTTTGTTAGGATTGATGGTGTAGGATTGATCTGTACTAGTGTGGATTGTTTAGTTTTACAATAGAAATATAGAATATGACGGCAGAAAAGGGTCGACGGCCCAACAAGTCTGCCCACTCTAGAACCCTCCCTTCTCCCTACCTCCATCTTTTAAGCAATCCTCTGGAGCGACCCCACCTGTCTGTCCCATTGTCCCTTGAAGTCGAGCGTGGTTCTGGCCTCGACTACCTGACGTGGAAGACCATTCCATTGGTCAATTACCCTTTCGGTGAAGAAATATTTCCTGGTGTCCCCATGAAATCTTCCCCCCCTGAGTTTTAGCGGATGCCCTCTTGTCGCCGTGGGACCCGTAAGACAAAATATTTCTTCCTCCACATCAAAACGGCCTGTGATGTATTTGAATGTTTCTATCATGTCCCCCCTTTCCCTGCGCTCTTCGAAAGAATATAAGCGCAGCCTGCTCAAACATTCTTCATATGGGAGATTTTTTTGTCCTGAGACCATCCTAGTGGCCATTCGCTGAATCGACTCCATTCTCTTCACATCCTTTTGATAATGTGGCCTCCAAAACTGAATACAGTACTCCAGGTGAGGTCTCACCATTGATCTGTACAACGGCAGTAGCACTTCAGGCTTATGACTGATAAAGCTCCTTCTGATGCAGCCCAGCATTTGTCTGGCTTTTGCTGTTGCCTTCTCCACCTGATTCGCAGCTTTCATATCTTCCCGGATGATTATTCCCAAGTCCCGTTCTGCTGCAGTTCTGGTTAGGTTTTCACCATTCAGGGTGTATGTTCTGCATGGATTTCTGCTACCAAGGTGCATAACCTTACATTTTTTGGCATTAAAATTCAGTTTAAGCACATATAGAGAGAAAAAATATAAGAAAAAATAGGGGCAAAGAAAGTCAACCCAGATGAAAACCCCTCACAATCAATCACGTTAATAAAATAAGTTAAGCAGCCGTTAATAGCAAGAAAAAATATATAAATATATATCATAAAAAACATCAAAAAATTTTTATTCATATAACAAAGTCATAGTATCATATATAAAATCTATAAATATTAGCATATACACATATAAGATAAAACATACAACAAAAACAAGGGCTTCATGATCATGAGAAAAGAGAAGCAGAAAATCCAAAAAACTAAGAGTCAGTCCAAAAAATAATTAAAGCAGCAGCATAAGTGAAAGCTTAAGATCAGTTCAGGAACTGGCTAGAGCAGCAGCACACGTGAAAGTATAAATTCAAAAAACAGGAAAAATAAAAGTTAAATAAAGTCCAATAAATCCGAGTGTACAAAAAACGGTACAATCAATGAAACAGAAATGCAGAATAGTGTTCACAAAGCAGAACTGCATCAAGTTTCCACACAATCACGAAACCCAACAGACTGTAGAATAGAAATCCTTCTCCTCTTCTTAACTTCATCTTTCCTTCTTTCCTTTACCTTGACACAGGCCGTGTTTCGAACTTTCTTTCTCAAAAGGAAGGAATAAAGCGGGCAGGAGATCAAAGAGCGGCTCATCAAATACAGAGCTCGCCGTCACTGCACAAACCGCACATGCGCCAGGCATGATTGCGCTATCAGGTTCTGCTGCGCTGCCTACAATGTTGCATAGTTTAGCGTCATCGGCGAATAATGTAATTTTACCTCGAAGTCCCTGAGGCAGATCCCTTACAAAGATATTGAATAGTATTGGGCCCAAGACTGAGCCCTGTGGTACTCCATTGGACACTTCTGACGGTTTTGAGGGAATACCGTTTACCATTACCCTTTGGAGTCTACCGCTAAGCCAGTCTTCTACCATAAGAACATAAGAACATAAGCAGTGCCTCCGCCGGGTCAGACCATAGGTCCATCACGCCCAGCAGTCCGCTCCCGCGGCGGCCCAAACAGGTCATGACCTGTCTAAATCACCAGAAGGGGCCCCCATGCCACCTTGGTTTCCTGATGAGTCCTATCTTCCCATCGAAGTCCTAGCCCTCCGGTCTTGCACATGCACGACCTGGTTGGGTTTCTATACTTTCTCAGTATCCCACGATCCCTTTATCCCCCAGAAATTTGTCCAGTCTCTGTTTGAATCCCTGTACCGTACTCTGCCCGATCACTTCCTCCGGTAGCGCATTCCAAGTGTCCACGACCCTTTGGGTGAAGAAAAACTTCCTTGCATTTGTTTTGAACCTATCTCCCTTCGGTTTCTCCGAATGCCCCCTCGTACCTGTTGTCCCCTTCAGCCTGAAGAATCTGTCCCTATCCACCCTCTCTATGCCCCTCATGATCTTGAAGGTCTCTATCATATCACCCCTGAGCCTCCTTTTTTCCAGAGAGAAGAGCCCCAGCCTGTCCAACCTCTCGCCGTATGGGCAGTGTTCCAGCCCTCTTACCAGTTTCGTTGCTCTCCTTTGGACTCTCTCAAGTACCGCCATGTCTTTCTTGAGGTACGGTGACCAATATTGAACGCAGTATTCCAGATGAGGACGCACCATCGATCGATACAATGGCATGATGACTTCCCGCGTCCTGGTTGTTATGCCCCTCTTTATGATGCCCAGCATCCTGTTGGCTTTTTTCGAGGCCGCTGCGCACTGTGCAGATGGCTTCAGTGATGCATCCACCAGCACACCCAAGTCTCTCTCAAGACTGCTTTCTCCCAACAATGCCCCCCCATTTTGTAGTTGAACAACGGGTTCTTTTTCCCTATATGCATGACCTTGCATTTTTTCACGTTAAAGCGCATTTGCCATTTGTTTGCCCAGTCTTCCAGCTTGCAGTCAGTGTTTCTCCTAGGCCCATCGCATTCATCTTGTTCAGTAACCTACGGTGTGGGACACTATCAAAAGCCTTACTGAATTCTAAATACACGATGTCCAGGGACTCTCCCTTATCCAGTTTCTTTGTTACCCAGTTAAAGAAATTTATCAGATTGGATTGACAAGACCTTCCCTTTGTAAAGCCATGCTGGTGGGGATCCCTTAGTCCTTCGTCATCCAGAATCGTGTCCAATCTGCTTTTGATCAACGTTTTCATAAGTTTACATACTATTGATGTGAGACTCACTGGCCTGTAATTTTCAGCCTCTGACCTGCATCCCTTTTTGTGGAGCGGGATAATGTTGGCAGTTTTCCAGTCCAAGGAAACTTTTCCCTTTGTTTGGAAAGATTAAAAAGCTCAGCCAACGGTTCTGCCAGAACATCTCTCAATTCCCGAAGTACTCTGGGGTGTAGGTTATCCGGGCCCATGGCTTTGTTCTCCTTTATCTTTGATAGTTCGTGGTAGACATTGCCCGCGGTAATTGGAAAGTCCCGGAATGAGTTCTCCGAACACCCTTTTGTCTGGTATCTTTTGCAGGAGAAATTTTCTGCAAAAGTTCATTAAGGGGAATGGTTTTAGTCTCTAGCTCTGACAGACCTCTACGACATTTTAGCGCTGACGGATCCTAATACTTTTCCCTCCCTATGCTGAGACGGATCCGTCAGAGCTAAATTGTCATCGAGGTCTGTCAGAGCCAGAAACTACAAATGGCATGGACCTCAGATTTTTAAGGACTTGTGGTTTTAGATCTGCGAGGTCCGTGAGGTCCACGTTTTACCCCCTTCCCTGAAATGAACAGTTAAGGCTCTGGAACTTGTTGCCAGAGGATGTGGTAACAATGGTTACTGTATCTGAGTTTAAAAAGGGTTTGGACAAGTTCCTGGAAGAAAATTCCATAGTCTGCTATTGAAATAGACATTGGGGAAGCCACTGCTTGCCCAGGGATAGGTAGCATGAGATGTTGCTACTTTTTGGATTTTTGTTGTGACCAGGATTGGTCACTGTTGGAAGCAGAATACTTCTGGGCTAGATGAAACATTGGTGTGACCCAATATGGCTAATCTTATGTTCATATGTTGTTGTCCATTTCTCATTTCTCCTCTCTTGTTCCATTCTCTCACTACACCCTCTCTTTCCACCCCTGGGTCCAACATCTCTCTTCTGTCCCCCACATCCAACATCTTTTCTTCAGTCTTCCTTTCCCTCCTCCCTGTGTATAAGATTTTTCTGTCTTTGTTCCCTCCCTCCCCCCCCCCATTACCCTCGGGTCCATCATTCCAACTCTCTTCCTCTCTTCCCCCTCCCCCCTTCTGCATATGTATTGAATGTTTAAAAAATAAAAATCTAGGTAAGATTATTATTGGGGGAGTTGCCTTGGATTACTAGTGGTGTCAGTGTCAGCACTCCACTCAGGCTGTCTCCAGGGTGACCCGCAGGGCTTTTTCTTTGCCAGATCTCACCAGCTAGAAACAGGAAGTTGCATCAGAGGGGCGGGGTCTAGCAGAGGAAAGGCCACACAGGTTGCCCAAATACAGACTAGGTGAAGCTCTACTGCTCATGGAATTGCAACATTGTGTGGACCTGGGTGAATATATTGTACTAAATGAAAAGATAGATATACTTGGCATCTCTGAGACCTGGTAGAAGGAAGATAACCAGAGATAGGTTTGATCAAATTGGTGGAGGAGTAGTTTTATATGTTAAGTAGGGCCTTGAATCAAATAGATAAAAAATTCTACAGGAACCAAAACACACCTTAGAATCCCTATGGGTAGAAATTCCATGTGTAAAGGCAAAAAGGATAGTGATAGGAGTGTACTACCATCCGCCTGGCCAGGATGAACAGACAGATGCAGAAATGTTATTAAAATTAGGGAGGCTAATGAACAATAATGGGTGATTTCTTGTACTCTTGGCATTGACTGGGTACATGTAACATCAGGGCATGTTGGGGAGGTAAAATTCTTAGATGAAATCAAGGACTGTTTCATTGAGCAACTGGTTCAGGAACTGACAAGAGAAGAAACAATTCTAGACCTAGTTCTCAGTGGAGCACATAAATTGGTGCAGGAGGTAATAGTGCTGGTGCCATTCAGTAACAGTGATCATAACATGATTAGATTTGATATGTGGAAGGGGAGGAGACGGAAGGGTTAGAATACAGGACAGCATAATCAGTACCAGAATTTCATAACAATGCCTGCTGAGGTATCTTGGCCAAAGTATTTGAAAATGGTAACTGCAAGTGTTCTAGCTATGTTTGCAGGAGCACAAGTTGTGCACAACTATTACAAACCTGATCTTAGTGTGCCTGAAATTCCTCCCAAGCCTGGGGGCCTCAGAACTGAATTGTTGGGCTTAAAATGAAGATGCTCAGAAGATCAGATGCTCAGAATTCACAGTAGCAATCAGCAGTTGGTACAGTAACGGTATCAGATTTGTCATACTAGAAAAGATGACTGGAACATGTTTAGAAAAATCACTTGTGTGATATAAATGGGGAGATATTATGTTTTATACTGTGACTTTTCACATTGATATAGCACTCCTATTAATCACAGTTTTATCTTCTAAATATATTATTTATAAAAACTAATAAGATAATATGAATATATATCATAAGGTGATGTGCTCAGACCTTTTACCCAATAAATAGTGCAGTCACTATAATGGGTTTAACAAGGGGACCATCATTGCAACCACCTGTCCCCGCCCTCCCTCAATATTCTTAGCCTGTTATAACACTAAGATAGTACTTATCTGAATGGGGAGGCTTTAGTGTAGATGAACTTGTCTTTGTTAAACCTCATCAGTGACCAAATTAAAGTGTTAACGTGCAGTGTTAAAATCCACAACCATGATTTCGAATATCTTTCCCGTCCCCCCGACTCGAGTTTCGTTTCCTTCGTCGGGGAGGGACACTATAAAAGAAAATACACTAGTTAGATCTACTTATCTTTGTTAGATTTATAAAAGATCTAAGCTATAGCTATTATTACTGTTTCAATTAAAGACTCTTCAAAGTGATGTGTTACCTGAAACCGGCAAACAGAGGTCAAACTGCTTCAAAATCTGGGAACCGAGTACCTCCTGTTACCCTGAATCTATGTATATATAGAGCGTTGAGCGGAAGAGGTTGGACTATAAACTATCCCGGATGTTAACTCTGCCTGGGAAGTATCATAATACATTATATAGCTAACCAATCTATATCTGCATTTAAACCCTGTGGGTGCAAGGTCTGCCAATTATATATGAAACGTTGTTCTTTTTGAATTAATAATTTTGATATATTACCTCCAGTGTCATGTATTTGTACTAACACCGTGTATTTAAGCTCTTCCACTTTGTGAAAATTCTCCATCCAATGAGATACCAAGGGGGCGGAGACACGATTTTTTCTGATGTTACTGAGATGTTCTATTATTCGTGTTTTAATCATGCGTGTAGTTTGTCCTATGTATAATTGTCCGCAGGGGCATTGGATACAATAGACAACCCCTTTAGACCGACAATCTGTTCCTGTGTTGAGTGTGAAGTGTCGTCCGCATCCGGGTATTCTCAAATGGGTAACGTTAGATACATAGCGGCAGGTCGTGCATGTCCCACAGGGTTTATGGGGTGATTTATTATTGAGACTGCTCTCTCTAACTTTATGTCTCAACTGTTCCCCAAGGTTTTTAGCTCTTGCGAACGCAAATTTGGGAAGATTGGTTAGAGTAGGATGATATTGTAATATTGGCCAGTGTTTTTTTATGATATGCTTGATTGCGTTACTGTGATTGGTATAGGGCATAACGCAAACTAAATTTTGTTCTTTAGATTTATTTTGCTGGTCCAACATCAACCAAGGGCGAAAACAATTTTTTGCCCTTTTCCAGGCCTTTTTCACAATTTTCCCAGGATATCCTCGCTGTGTGAATTTATTGTATAATTCATTCGCTTGTTTGTCAAAATCGCTCTCCTCTGAGCAGATCCTTCGTATGCGAAGGAACTGCCCTATAGGAATGCTATTTCGTAGTGTTCGTGGATGAAAGCTGTGATATTGTAACAGTGTGTTTCTATCGGATTGTTTTTTGTGTAGAGTGGTGGATATATGTTGATTGTGTTTGATGATCTTTATATCCAAAAATGTAACTTGATTACTGTTTATATTATGAGTAAAAGATATATTGTCATCTTTTAAATTAAGTTCGTCTAGAAACTCCTTCAATTTAGCTTCTCCACCACTCCACACAAAAAAGATATCGTCAATAAACCGCTTCCAGCATGATACATATTGAAAATATTGTGAAGTGTAAACATGTGTTTCCTCGTACTGAGTCATATAGAGACAGGCTAAGGTGGGCGCTACAGTGGCCCCCATTGCTACACCCTTTATTTGGAGATATATGTTCTCCTCAAATTGAAAATAGTTGTTACTTATGACTAATTTTGCAAATTGTAACAGTAAAGATCTTTTTGAATCATTCAATGTTAATTTCAATAGTTGAGTTTGAACGAGTTGTATGGCTTCCCGTTGTGGGATGTTTGTGTATAATGCAACTACATCAGCAGTTACTAGTATTGAATCGTCTTTTATAGCCTGGTGAGAGTATTGTTCTATGACTTGTAAAAAATGTGTTGTGTCTCTGATATATGACTCAGCACGAGGAACCAGATGTTTTAATTGGCTATCCAAGTACTGCGAGAGTGGTTCCAAAACCGAGCCCAGCCCAACAACTATTGGGCGGCCTGGGGGGTTTTTATCCGATTTGTGTATTTTTGGTATGAAATTGATTTTGGGAATCCTGGGAAAATCGTTAATCAGAAATTTTGTTTCCTTATTGGTCAATATTGATAGTTCCCTGGCAGAGTTAACTATCCCTTCCACTTCAGATTTGATTTGAGTAGTAGGATCTTGTGGTAATACCCTATAATAAGAGGTATCTAATAGTTGCCGTAACGCTTCTTTCTTGTAATCAGAGTAATTTTGTATAACAATTCCCCCTCCCTTATCAGCCCTAGATATTATGATTGTCGGATCTGATTTAAGCTCTTGTATAATCTTCCTTTGTTGGTACGAGAGGTTGGAGTGATTTATTATTCTTCCGTTGGTTTCCAAGTTTTTTACATCCCTGATTACTAGTTTTTCAAAAGTTGTTATTACAGGGTCTGGTTGACCCGGTGGCATCCACGAGGATTTTAATTTAAGACCTGTGGGTAATGACGGTTCAGTGAAATTTTTATCTTGGAAAAACTGCTTTAGTTTAATAGAACGGAAAAATCGTTGTAAGTGAACTCGAGTGTCAAAACTATCATGTCTGACACTCGGAACAAATGAAAGTCCTTTCATCAATAACTCCTCCTCCTGTTTATTTAATCTTCTAACGGATAAGTTGAATATTCCAGTTATGTTAGGGCTGTTTATTTCTTGTGTTTGTTCGTGCTGCGAGTTCCTATTTTGTTTATTGTAGTGTTCGTGCCGCCTGTGGGTGCTATTCTTAAAAAAGATTGCGGTACCAGATTCATATCTCCGCTGGATGCGTCAGCTTGTTGTTGAGGTATTGCAACATTTTCTTCTGAAGATGACGAATTGCTGGTGGATAAATTGAAAGTGAGTTTTTTGTTCTTGTTGAGGGTAGTTCTCTGCCTTCTTGTTTTGATGTTACGATTCATCCATGGATATACATAACCCTTAGTGAAGTCATTTTCGTCTCGGCGGAACTTGTTGATTTTTAATTGGCGTTGCTCTTTTTGATATTTGTCCATTTGGACTAAATGTTCTTGGTAGCTCAACAGAAATTCTTCATCAGGTAATTGCTGTTTAATTAATTCTAATTTTGTACTTAGTTCTTTCTGTTGTTGGTCAATTACTGGTACTAGTACATCAATCGTTAACAGCATGAGGTCTATTGAGCAGCGTGTTAATGTCTCATTCCAATTCTTGATGTATTCAGAATTGTCCTGGAACCTTGGTTCTTTATAGAGCCTTAGGCCTCTTGGCACCCTCATGTGGTGGCAATATTCAACTAAAGCCGCTGAATGTAATTGCGACCTAATTGATGTTTTATGACATCAACGCTATATATACATAGATTCAGGGTAACAGGAGGTACTCGGTTCCCAGATTTTGAAGCAGTTTGACCTCTGTTTGCCGGTTTCAGGTAACACATCACTTTGAAGAGTCTTTAATTGAAACAGTAATAATAGCTATAGCTTAGATCTTTTATAAATCTAACAAAGATAAGTAGATCTAACTAGTGTATTTTCTTTTATAGTGTCCCTCCCCGACGAAGGAAACGAAACTCGAGTCGGGGGGACGGGAAAGATATTCGAAATCATGGTTGTGGATTTTAACACTGCACGTTAACACTTTAATTTGGTCACTGATGAGGTTTAACAAAGACAAGTTCATCTACACTAAAGCCTCCCCATTCAGATAAGTACTATCTTAGTGTTATAACAGGCTAAGAATATTGAGGGAGGGCGGGGACAGGTGGTTGCAATGATGGTCCCCTTGTTAAACCCATTATAGTGACTGCACTATTTATTGGGTAAAAGGTCTGAGCACATCACCTTATGATATATATTCATATTATCTTATTAGTTTTTATAAATAATATATTTAGAAGATAAAACTGTGATTAATAGGAGTGCCATAGAAAAATCACTTAACATTTCTGGCAGGGTTGTTTTGTTTCAGAGGTTGTTTTGTTTCAGAGAGAGAAGCAGAGGCAGAGAGGGAGGAGACGGACTTCCGGTGACATCACTAACCTCGATGGCGGGTTGAGGAGGGAGCGCTGACCTTGGCGACTCCGAACTCCCCTCTATGTGAAGCTTATGCGATATGGAAAACAAAAAAATAAAAGGAAAAGCAGTATTTGAAGATTCTATAGAGAACTGGGAGAAAAAAATGCCAGCAAAAAAAACCCCAAGGAGAGTCGCCCTCGGGAAGGAGGGCAGGAGAGAGGCAGCCTCCGGTAGGGACCAGGAGCCACCCACGAGACGCCATGTGAGTCAGGAGAGAGTGCATCAGAGGAGGACATAGAGCGAGCTGCTCTGCCATAAAGGAAGAACTCCAGCAGTGGGCCCTGGAAAAAAAGAGCAAGTGGCTTCGGTGAAAGGGAAAATTAAAGATGCTGTAAAGGAAATAAGGCAAGATTTGGCAGACCTATTGGGGCAAGTGGAGGAAACTGAGCGGCAAGTTGGTGAGCAAGATATACTGTTGAAAACAATAGGTGGCCAGGTGGGGGACACCCAAAAACAACTGAAAGACTGTGTAAATCATATAGAAGACTTGGAGAATAGATCCCGGTGGCAGAATTTGAGGATACGAGGGGTCCCTGACACTGTAGGCTCCATTTACAAAGCCGCACTAGCGGGTTTAATGCACGCGACTTTTCATCACGTGATAACCCCCGCGCTGGCTGAAAAACTACCGCCTGCTCAAGAGGAAGCAGTAGTGACTAGTGTGGCCGGTAGTTTAGCACGCATTAAACCACTAGCGCAGCTTTGTAAAAGGAGCTCTGGGATATATACAGACGCTGCAAAAGTGGCGTATGAAATATTTGCCTTTATGTTAACATCTGAGAGCGCAGAAAAAACCTCCCTAGCCACAGTGAAAATAGACAGGGCTCTTAGGCTGGCTGGTTCCAGAATGTCTGAAAAGCCTCCGGATATAATTGTATGTCTGCATAATTTTGTGGATAAAGAGCGATTGATCCATAAGGCCAGAGAACTGGGTACGGTAACCTGGCAGACTTATAACATTGAGATATTTTAGGATTTATCTGCTATCACTAAACAAAAGAGGAGGGAATTTCGCCCAATTCTTACAGTGTTGAAACAGAAGAACTTGCTATTTTATAAATGGCTATTTCCATTTGGCTTTCTGATAACAATCAATGGTATTCATAAGAAAGTTGTTACTGTGACTGAAGCAGAGGATTATTTAATTAAGGAGGGTATGATGGAATCAACTGGGCCGGCTACTGGTTCAACAGCATTACAAAAATTGGAAAAGTATAGTTGGCAGGAGACTACCACTAGATCCAAGAAAAAGCAACAGGAGGAACAGCAATTGGAGCCAGGGCAGGAATCTAAGGGCACTTTGGCCCCTGCTTGATGGTCAGATTGGTGCAGGACTATGATACAAGGCATTTGATTGAAATTAAGGAGATGATAATTTCATTATTTGAGTAGTTTGGATGAAGTAATGAATGTGATTGGATATGGGTGTGAAGGGTAAGACTGGGATGGGTGAATGTTGAAAGGAAGAGGGAGAAGCTTGAAATTTAATAAATTATATGGAGGTGGGTGAGAGAATCACACGAAGTCTTGGAGGAAGGGATGGAAGGAGGAAGAGGAAGTGGGGAGGAAGGGGGAGAGTGGATGGGATTGGGGGGAGGGGAGGGGCTGGGAAATTAAGGAGGCCTGGGGATGAAATTGTAAGAACTGTAAGAATAGGATAACTAAAGAGAATGAAATGAAAAGGTTACTGAAGGAATAAATGGAAATAAGATAAGGTTGGGAAGTTTAAATGTAAACGGTCTTAATATACCTCGAAAACGCCAATGTTTTTAAAGGAAATTAAAAGGCTGAACTATGATATTTGTATAAGAAACACATTTACAAAAAATGGGAGAAAGGATGATTTATTTTAAAGATTATCTGGTGCAAATGTGTGCTTCTAAAAAGAAGGATAAAAAGAAAGCAGGGGTGGGGATATTATTTGATAAAAAATTAAAAATCCTTATGAAGGCTGAATGGAAGGATGATGAAGGGAGATGGATTATATGGGTGGGGGAGTTGAATGGGGAAAAGGTGACATCGGTGAACTTGTATGCTCCTAATATTAACCAAGGGAAATTTCTTGAAAAACTGTTGAAAAATCAAGAAGGATTACTATTGGTGGGAGGGGATTTTAATTTGGTTTTGGATCCTTATTGGGATTCTACGAGTAATAAAGGTGATAGGAAACAACAAAAAAATTTTTTAGAAGTATTAAATTTACTAGATGGATGGCAGATATGACATACACTAGGAAAAGATTATACCTATTATTCTTCCCCTCATAAAGTTTATTCCCTTATTGTTATGAACTGTTTGGACAAAGTGTTGGGAGGTAAATTAATAGATACTAAAATAAAGGAAGCCAGCTGGGCAGATCATGCCCCAATATGGGTGGATTTAGTATTGGGACATTTTAAGATTGGGATACAGTACTGGAAATTAAATGATAATTTATTAAAAGATATTAAGGTGGTTCAGAAGATAGAACAGACTATTAGAAATTTTTTGGATAATAACAGTATTGATCATTATTCACCTATTATGATTTGGGAATCCCTAAAAACTGTTTTAAGGGGAGAATTAATCTTTATAGCCTCATATAAGAAAAAGACACAAGAAAGGGAGAAAAAAAAATTGAGAGAGAAATTGATGGGATTAGTAACACAACATAAGGGAGGGGGGGAACAGTTTAGGACCCAAATAAAAGAGATTCGTATGGCTTTGGGAAAAATGGAAGATGAAGCTATTCAATTTAATTCAAACCGCCTTAGAATTAAACATTATGGGGCTCATAATCAAAACAGAAAAACGTCTAAAAACCAGCCTAAATCGGCACTTGGATGATCAGTAACAAAAGTTGTCCAAGTGCCAATAATCGAACAGGGTGTTAGACGTATTTAAAAATGACTTAGGTCTTCACAGTGCTGCTGAATGACCAGAGCTAAAAGGGGCTTTTAGGAGGAGGGTGGGATGTGGGCCATCCTAGACTTAGTCGTACTGCATGTATAACCGAAGGTTTTACAACACTGCCTAGACCAGACACGGACAAATCCAGTCCTCGAGGGCCGGAATCCAATCAGTTTTCAGGATTTCCCCAATGAATATGCATGAGATCTATTTGCATGCACTGCTTTCAATGCATATTCATTGGGGAAATCCTGAAAACCCAATTGGATTCTGGCTCTCGAGTTGCCCATGTCTGGCCTAGACGGAACTTGGACGTTGTGACTTAGGCCATCTAAAACCAGGTCTAAGTCCACAAAAGGTATCCAAAGTGACCTGATAAGCACTGTAGACACAAAGTACAGACCCCCGTACACAGCCCCAGTGATCACTGACCCCTCCCACACCCCCATAAAAAACATAATAACAACTTTACATATCTGCCTCCAGAACATCAGCACCTGGCAGCTTGGCATAGGAAAGCCTAATAGAGCTGCACAAAGGTGGCTTAAGTGGTCTTTGGGGTGGGTTAGTGAACCATAGAGAGGAGGACCCAGGCCCATAAGCCACTCTATAGAGAAACATATGCACCCCCCAAAACCCTTTTGTACTGCCATATAAGTGGCTCCTGCAGCCATAAGGGCTATTGGGGTGGTATATATGTGGGTCTAGTAGATTCTCGGGGTGTTTTGGGGGCTCACTATGACCTATAAGGGAGCTATTGTGAGATGTTTATGTGGTACCCTTTTTGTGAAGTTCACAGCAGTGCTCTGTAAGGTGCCCCACTACTCTGGTGCCATGTCTGGGTGTCTAGCCCCTTACTTTTCTGGCCCCTCCCATGCCCAAAAGGTCTTTTTCTAAGTAATTTTGAGTTGGACAAATTTTTGGTCAAAAATGGGGTATAAAGATGGACAACTTAGCGGTCTGGACGATCAAACGGCTGGACGTACAGTTGGACGATTAAAAAAAAAATAAAAAAAAATGCTGGACGTATTTTTTGAAAATGGATATTTTCCCGTGTCCGACTTTGGACAACTTATGAGTTAGGCCAAAATGGACTTAGACGTTTCTTTTGATTATGCCCCTCTATGAATCTGGGAACCGGGTAGGGAAATTATTAGCACAAAGTATTAAGATGCAACATATGTATGGTATTATTATGAGTATACGATCTAAACTTGGAGATGTTTTGACAAGAGAAGGATATTTATGATAGGTTTTTGGAATTTTATAAGGAATTATATATATCAGAGTACCAGGGAAAGGAGGTTTCTCTATCACAATACTTGTCTCAATTAGAATTAAAGAAGTTGCAAGAAAGCACAATTACTTACCGTAACAGGTGTTATCCAGGGACAGCAGGCAGATATTCTTAACTGATGGGTGACGGCACCGACGAAGCCCCGGTACGGACAATTTTAGAGTGATTGCACTCTAAGAACTTAGAAAGTTCTAGTTAGGCCGCACCGCACATGCGCGAGTGCCTTCCCGCCAGACAGAGGCGCGCGGTCCCCAGTTAGGATAAGCCAGCTAAGAAGCCATCCCGGGGAGGAGGGTGGGATGTAAGAATATCTGCCTGCTGTCCCTGGATAACACCTGTTACGGTAAGTAACTGTGCTTTATCCCAGGACAAGCAGGCAGCATATTCTTAACTGATGGGTGACCTCCAAGCTAACAAAAAGAGGGATGGAGAGAAGGTTGGCCATTAGGAAAATAAATTTTGTAAAACAGATTGGCTGAATTGTCCATCCCGTCTGGAGAATGCATCTAGACAATAATGAGATGTGAAAGTATGAACTGAGGACCAAGTAGCAGCCTTGCAGATTTCCTCAATAGGAGTTGATCTGAGGAAAGCTACAGACGCTGCCATAGCTCTAACCTTATGGGCCGTGACAGAACCTTCCAGTGGCAGTCCGGTCTGAGCATAACAGAACGAGATGCAAGCAGGAAGCCAATTGGATAACGTACATTTAGAAACAGGATGTCCCAATTTGGATCAAAGGACAGAAAAAGTTGGGGAGACAATCTGTGAGGCTTAGTGCGCTCTAAATAGTAAGCCAAAGCACGCTTACAGTCCAAAGTATGCAAAACCTATTCTCCAGGATGAGAATGAGGTTTCGGGAAGAATACAGGCAGGACAATGGACTGGTTAAGATGAAAGTCAGATACAACCTTAGGGAGGAACTTTGGATGTGTACGCAAAACCACCTTGTCATGGTGAAAGACTGTGAAAGGTGGATCGGCAACTAGTGCATGCAATTCACTGACCCTCCTGGCAGAGGTGAGAGCAATAAGGAAGACCACTTTCCAAGTGAGAAATTTGAAATGAGCGGTGGCCAATGGTTCAAAAGGAGGCTTCATTAAGGCGGAAAGAACCACATTAAGATCCCAGAGCACAGGAGGGGGCTTGAGAGGTGGTTTCACATTGAAAAGTTCCCGCATGAATCTGGAAACCAAAGGATGAGCAGTAAGAGGTTTTCCGTGAACTGGGGACCGCGCGCCTCCGTCGGGAGGGAAGGCACTCGCGCATGCGCGGTGCGGCCTAACTAGAACTTTCTAAGTTCTTAGAGTGCAATCACTCTAAAATTGTCCGTACCGGGGCTCCGTCGGTGCCGTCACCCATCAGTTAAGAATATGCTGCCTGCTTGTCCTGGGATAAAAAGAGACTCAAGGATTGGATGAGGATATAACAGAGGAATGAGATACGAGGAGTAATACATCATATTAAGATAGATAAATCACCAGTAATGGATGGATTTACGGGATTGTTTTATAAAAAGTTTATATCCTTTGTAACTCCTCTTTTGGCAAGATTGTTTAATAAAAGATAGGGAACAATTACCATATTTTATGAGACTAGCATGAATTACAATTCTACCTAAATCAGGGAAAGACAACACATTTTATGCCAGCTATAGACCTATCTCCTTATTGGGAATAGACACGAAAATCATGACTAGAATCCTTGCTGATAGATTGTCACCATATATGCCAACACTTATTCTCCCAGACCAAGTGGGTTTTATTAGTGGGAGGCAGGCGGCTGATGGGATTAGGAAGATGTTAGATCTGGTTTGGAGGGCCAAAAGGGAGGAAACAGAATGAGTGGTAGTCTCGGTCGATGCTGAAAAAGCATTCAACCGAGTTGAATGGAAATTTATGGAAGCAGTGTTGGGATGTACGGGTTTTGGGAAAAGGTTTATGGATTGGACATTCATATTATGTAATAGTCCATTAGCATGTGTCACAATAAATGGGCTTTATTCTCCTACATTTGAACTTCAGAGAGGGACAAGGCAGGGGTGGCCATTGTCCCCTCTGATTTTTGCATTAATTATTGAACCTTTGGCACAGAAAATTAGACAATCCCAACAGATAAAAGGTCTGAGGGTGGCTGGGGAAGAACAAAAGTTGTCCCTGTTTGCTGATGATATACTGTATTGGCTATTGTTGAGGCTTCGGAGCTGTCTTTGACTGCTCTTAAAGATATTATGAGTGAATATGGTCAATTGTCAGGATTTAAAGCTAACCTATCTAAGACGGAAGTGATGACTATATCAGCATCAATAGAGAAGATTAAGGAATTACAGAGGTCACTGCCTTTGAGATGGGTAAAGGGACCTATTCGCTATTTAGGAATAATGATGGGAGCAGACTGGACACTTGTTCCGGCAGAATTATATACCATTGGTAACAGATATTCAGAAAGATTTAGAAAGATGGAATAAGATGTTTATCTCATGGCTAGGATGTATGGAAGTGGTAAAGATGATGATTCTTCCTAGGTTTCTGTAACTATTTCAAGTAGTACCGATAAAAATTCCAAAACTATATTTTCAAAAATGGAATAGTATGATAATGAGATTTATTTGGGGAGGAAAGAGTCCAGGGGTTGGAAGATATGCAATGTTTAAGTCTAAGGCAGAAGGAGGATTAGGTTTACCTTCTTTAGAGAATTATTATAGAACTGCTCAGTTGAGAGCGATAGTTGAATGGCATTCATATTCACTTAAATTATGGGTAAGGGTAGAACAAGAAATGTTGGAAGGGAGAGGGTATTAGGGATTTGAAATATTTATCTTGGGTGGGGGGGAAAGAAATAATGAATATAAGTAATCCTTTTAGTAGATGTTCTATGGGAATATGGAAAAGTATGGGAAAAAACTCCTTTTATGAAGCCGCGTTAGCAGCTTTATCGCACGCACCTTTTTAGCACACGCTAACCCCCGTGCTAGCCGAAAAACTACCGCCTGCTCAAGAGGAGGTGGTAGCAGCTAGCGCGGCCGGCAAATTAGCATGCGCTATAATGTGTGTTAAACCGCTAATGCGGCTTTGTAAAAGGTCAAAAATTTACATCAGGCATGGGTGTTATTCAAAAGTGCAGCACAACAAAGAAAAATGGGGAGACCCAATGATCCACAATGAAAACAATCCACCGATGAAAACAAAAACAAAAACTGTGGATGCAGATGTTCTGGAGATCATTTATTAAACACTGATGGTCCGTGTTTCAGCGAACATGCCTTCCTCGGGGGTCCAATGGTTTGCAACCTCACATATAAAGAATTGGACTGAAAACAGTCTATTGTCTTTAAACGTGTGAGCAAAGAACACCGCAGACAAGCTGAAGTAGCAAAAAAATGCTCACACGTTTAAAGATAATAGACTGTTTTCAGTCCAATTCTTTATATGTGAGGTTGCAAACCACTGGACCCCTGAGGAAGGCTTGTTCGCTGAAACACGGACCGTGTAGGGTCCGGTTGGATTTTTATCACAGTATTTTTTTATCATTGTACCTTTTTTAATTGAAATTTCATGGTTTTATATGTCAGTGTTTAATAAATTATCTCCAGAACATCTGTATCCATAGTTTTTGTTTTTGTTTTCATCGGTGTTATTCAAAAGTATCATCCTGGAAGCTCAAACAAGATATATTCCATGTATTAAAAATGGAGGAAAGAAGACTAAATGCCAGTCGGTGTGGTTAACAAGCTATTAGAACTAAAAAGAACGAAAAAAAAAAACAACAACCCTAAAAAAAAAAATCCTTCAGAAAGTGTTCAAAGGATCCAACTGAAAATAGGAAACAGAATAAGGAATGGCAAATCAAATGCAAGGCGCTGGATAAGAAAGGTAAAGAAAGGCTTTGAAAAGAAGATTGTGCTGGAAGCAAAAACATATAGTAAAAACCTTATTAGGTATATTAAAAGCAAGAAGCCAGGAAAAGAATCAGTTGAACTGCAAGATGACCAATGGGTAAAAGGGGCGCTCAGGGAAGACAAGACCATAGCAGAAAGATTAAATAAATTCTTTGCTTCGGTCTTCACTGAGGAAGATATGGGGAAGATACCAGTGCCAGAAATGGTATTCAGTGTTGATGAGTCAGTGAAACTGAAACAAATCTCTATAACACTGAAAGATGTAATAGGTCAATTTGACAAAATGAACAGTAGCAAATCACCTGGATCTTTGGTATATATCCTAGAGCAGTGGTTCCCAACTCTGTCCTGGAGGACCTTCAGGCCAGTCGGGTTTTTAGGATAGCCCTAATGAATATGCATGGGGCAGATTTGCATGCCTGTCATCTCCATTATATGCAAATCTCTCTCATGCATATTCATTAGGGTTATCCCAAAACCTCAATTGGCCAAGTGGTCCTCCAGGACAGGGTTGGAAACCACTATCCTAGAGTACTGATAGAATTGAAAAATGAACTTACAGAACTATTGTTAATAATTTGTAATTTATCTTTAAAATCCAGCATGGTACCAGAAGACTGGAGGGTGGGCAACGTAACGCCAATTTTTAAAATGGGTTCCAGAGGTGATCCAGGAAATTATAGACCAGTGAGTCTCAGGAAAATAGTAGAGACTATTATAAAGAACAAAATTACACAGTGTATATATATATAAGCATGGATTAATGAGGAAAAGCCAACATGGATTTTGTCAAGGGAAATCTTGCCTCACCAATGTACTTCATTTCTTCAAAGGGGTGAATAAATGTGGATAAATAAAGATGAGTGGGTTGTTTTCAAAAGGCATTTGACAAAGTACCTCATGAAAGAATTCTGAGGAAATTAAAATTCATGGAATAGGAGGTAATATTCTATTATGGATTAAGAACTACTTAAAAAAGATAGAAAACAGTGAGTAAGGTTAAATATTCAATATTCTCAATGGAGAAAAATAAATAGTGGGAGGCTCTGTGCTGAGATTGCTGCTTTTTAATAAACTTACCATTGATCTAGAGTTAGAAATGCCAAGTGAGATAATTTGTTGATAACACAAAATTGTTCAAAGTTGTCAAATTGCAAGAAGAGACTGGGAGACGTCATCAAAATGGCAGATTACATTTAATGTGAGCAAGTGCAAAGTGATGCATGTGGAAAAGAGGAAACTGAACTATAGCTATGTGATGCAGGGTTCCATGTTAGGAGATACCGCCCAGGAAAAGGATCTAGATATCATCAATGAGGATATATTGAAACTCTCGGTTCAGTGTATGGCAGCAGCTAAGAAAGCAAATGTTAATACCTTATGATTTTAGGTCTGTTGTACAAGGATTGATCATATCAAAATTGGACTATTGTAACTCCCTCTATTTGGGTTTACCAAAACCAAAATATAAGGCCTTGCAGATATTAATGAACTCGGCTGCCAGACTGATTACTGGGGTTACAATAAGAACTCACATTACACCTGTTTTGAAGCAACTCCATTGGTTGCCACTGAAGCAAAGGGAGCATTATAAAGAAATATTCATGCACTAAGCTTTGTATAGATTGGCCCCTTTATGCTTGATCTATAATTGACAAATATTTAAAAATTACAACAGAATCAGTCTGATAAATTTTGGATATACAGGACTGACAAAAGCTCAGTATTTACCTTCAGTGTCTTGGATTGTAAGCGGGGAAACATCCAGACTTGAAGATTTTCTTCTACCCCTGTCTGTTTTGCGTCCCTTTTCCATTTCTACAAAATAAAAAGGGCAGAAAAAATAAGAAAACTGCAAAGGAATACATTTAAAAAAGAAGTTCCATGCTACTCACAGTGGAGAAAAGGAGAGGCAGGAAGGCAGGAAACTATGAGGCTAAAATGTGCAACAGTGGTAGAAGATATCTCTTCATTTTTCCACAGAGAAAATGAAACTGCTAGTCAGGCAGGCAGAAAGGCACTTGCATGTGCACTTCAGGTGCCTGACAAAGGTTTCTAGAAACATTAGAATGCTGGGCAGCATCTGCACCAGGCTTTGTTAGTGACATTACCCACACATGAGAAGACTATAACCCTCTTTAACGAAACTGCAATAGCAATTCCTAGGGCATGAAGCCGCGCTAAATGGCCCGTGCTGCTCCCGACACTCATAGGAATTCAATGAGCATCGGAAGCAGAGCGGGTCATTCAGCGCGGTTCTCCGCGCTTGAAACTGCTATTGCAATTTCGTAAAAGGAGCCCTATGTTCTGCTTGGCCTCAGAAAAAAAAATACAGCAGAGTTGTTCCGATAAATTGTGGACATAAAGGACTGATAAAAGCTCAGTAATTACCATCAGTTCCTTGGATTGTAAATGGGGAAACATCCAGACTTGAAGATTTTCTTCTACCCCTGTCTGTTTTGCGTCCCTTTTCCATTTCTACAAAAAAAAAGGGCAGAAAAAAATAAGAAAACTGCAGAAGAATACATTTTAAATAAGAAGTCCCATGCTACTCACAGTGGAGAAAAAGAGAGGCAGGAAAGCGGGAAACTATGAGGGTAAAAATGTGCAACAGTGGTAGAAGATATCTCTTCACTTTTCCACAGAGAAAATGAAATTGCAGGTCCCATGTTAGTCAGGCAGGTGGAAAGGCACTTGCATATGCACTTCAGGGGCCTGGCAAAGGCTTCCAGAAACATTAGAATGCTGGGCAGCATCTGCACCAGGCTCTGTTAGTGACATTACCCACACATGAGAAGACTATAACCCTCTTTAATGAAACTGCAATAGCAATTCCTAGGGCATGAAGCCGCGCTGAATGGCCCGTGCTGCTCCCGACACTCATAGGAATTCAATGAGCATCGGAAGCAGAGCGGGTAATTCAGCGCGGTTCTCCGCGCTTGAAACTGCTATTGCAATTTCGTAAAAGGAGCCCTATGTTCTGCTTGGCCTCAGAAAAAAAAATACAGCAGAGTTGTTCCGATAAATTGTGGACATAAAGGACTGACAAAAGCTCAGTAATTACCTTCAGTTTCTTGGATTGTAAACGGAGAAACATCCAGACTTGCAGATATTTTTCTACCCCTGTCTGTTTTGCGTCCCTTTTCCATTTCTACAAAAAAAAAGGGCAGAAAAAATAAGAAAACTGCAGAGGAATACATTTAAAAAAGAAGTCCCATGCTACTCACAGTGGAGAAAAGGAGAGGCAGGAAGGCGGGAAACTATGAGGCTAAAATGTGCAACAGTGATAGAAGATATCTCTTCATTTTTCCACAGAGAAAATGAAACTTCTAGTCAGGCAGGCAAAAAGGCACTTGCATGTGCACTTCAGGTGCCTGACAAAGGTTTCTAGAAACATTAGAATGCTGGGCAGCATCTGCACCAGGCTCTGTTAGTGACATTACCCACACATGAGAAGACTATAACCCTCTTTAATGAAACTGCAATAGCAATTCCTAGGGCATGAAGCCGCGCTGAATGGCCCGTGCTGCTCCCGACACTCATAGGAATTCAATGAGCATCGGAAGCAGAGCGGGTCATTCAGCGCGGTTCTCTGCGCTTGAAACTGCTATTGCAATTTCGTAAAAGGAGCCCTATGTTCTGCTTGGCCTCAGAAAAAAAAATACAGCAGAGTTGTTCCGATAAATTGTGGACATAAAGGACTGATAAAAGCTCAGTAATTACCATCAGTTCCTTGGATTGTAAATGGGGAAACATCCAGACTTGAAGATTTTCTTCTACCCCTGTCTGTTTTGCGTCCCTTTTCCATTTCTACAAAAAAAAAGGGCAGAAAAAAATAAGAAAACTGCAGAAGAATACATTTTAAAAAAGAAGTCCCATGCTACTCACAGTGGAGAAAAAGAGAGGCAGGAAAGCGGGAAACTATGAGGGTAAAAATGTGCAACAGTGGTAGAAGATATCTCTTCACTTTTCCACAGAGAAAATGAAATTGCAGGTCCCATGCTAGTCAGGCAGGCGGAAAGGCACTTGCATGTGCACTTCAGGGGCCTGGCAAAGGCTTCCAGAAACATTAGAATGCTGGGCAGCATCTGCACCAGGCTCTGTTGGTGACATTACCCACACATGAAAAGATTATCCCCCTCTTTTAGGAAACTGCAATAGCAGTTCCTAGCGTGGGTAGCCGCACTGAATGGCCCGCACTGCTCCCGACACTCATAGGAACTCAATGAGCGTCAAAAGCAGCACGGGTCATTCAGTGCGGGGATCCGCGCTAGAAACTGCTATTGCAGTTTTGTAAAAGGAGCCCTATGTTCTGCTTGGCCTCAGAAAAAAAATACAGCAAAGTTGTTCTGATAAATTGTGGACATAAAGGACTGACAAAAGCTCAGTAATTACCTTCAGTTTCTTGGATTGTAAGCGGGGAAACATCCAGACTTAAGGATTTTCTTTTACCCCTGTCTGTTTTGTGTCCCTTTTCCAATTCTACAAAATAAAAAAGGGCAGAAAAAAAAGAAAACTGCAGAGGAATACATTTAAAAAAAGAAGTCCCATACTACTCACAGTGGAGAAAAAGAGAGGCAGGAAGGCAGGAAACATTTTAAAAATGTGCAACAGTGGTAGAAGATATCTCTTCACTTTTCTACAGAGAAAATGAAATTGCAGGTCCCATGTTAGTCAGGCAGGTGGAAAGGCACTTGCATGTGCACTTCAGGGGCCTGGCAAAGGCTTCTAGGAAACATTAGAATGCTGGGCAGCATCTGCACCAGGCTCTGTTGGTGACATTACCCACACATGAGAAGACTATCCCCCTCTTTTACGAAACTACGATAGCAGTTCCTAGTGTAGGGAGCCACGCTGAATGGCCCGCACTGCTCCCGACACTCATAGGAACTCAATGAGCGTCGGAAGCAGCGCGGGTCATTCAGCACGGCTCCCCGTGGTAGAAACTGCTATTGCAGTTTCATAAAAGGAGCCCTATGTTCTGCTTGGCCTCAGTAAAAAAATACAGCAGAGTTGTTTCGATAAATTGTGGACATAAAGGACTGACAAAAGCTCAGTAATTACCTTTAGTTTCTTGGATTGTAAGCGGGGAAACATCCAAACTTACAGATTTTCTTTTATCCCTGTCTTTTTTGCGTCCCTTTTCCATTTCTACAAAATAAAAAAGGGCAGAAAAAAATAATTAAACTGCAGAGGAATACATTAAAAATAGAAGTCCCATGCTATTCACAGTGGAGAAAAAGAGAGGCAGGAAGGCAGGAAACATTTTAAAAATGTGCAACAGTGGTAGAAGATATCTCTTCACTTTTCTACAGAGAAAATGAAATTGCAGGTCCCACACAAATCAGGCAGGCAGAGAGGCACTTGCATGTGCACTTCAGGGGCCTAGCAAAGGCTTCCAGAAACATTAGAATGCTGGGCAGCATCTGCACCAGGCTCTGTTGGTGACATTACCCACACATGAGAAGACTATCCCCCTCTTTTAGGAAACTGCAATAGCAGTTCCTAGCGCGGGGAGCCGCGCTGAATGCCCTGCGCTGCTCCCGACACTCATAGGAACTCAATGAGCGTCGGAAGTAGCGCAGGTCATTCAGCGTGTCTCCCCGTGCTAGAAACTGCTATTGCAGTTTCATAAAAGGAGCCCTATGTTCTGCTTGGTCTCAGTAAAAAAATACAGCAGAGTTATTCCGATAAAGCACAGTTACTTACCGTAACAGGTCTTATCCAGGGACAGCAGGCAGATATTCTCACTGATGGGTGATGTCACCACGGAACCCTCGGTACGGACCACTTTAAGAACTTAGAAAGTTCTTGATACCCGCACCGCGCATGTGCATGTGCCTTCTCGCCTGACGGAGGCGTGTGGTCAGTCGGTTAAGTTAAGCCAGCTATGAAGCCATCCCGGGAGGTGGGAGGGTTGTGAGAATATCTGCCTGCTGTCCCTGGATAACACCTGTTACGGTAAGTAACTGTGCTTTATCCCAGGACAAGCAGGCGTATCTTCTCACTGATGGGTGACCTCCAAGCTAACAGAATGGGATGGTGGGAAAGTTGGCCATTAAGAAAATAAATTTTGTAATACAGATTAGCCGAAGTGCCCATCCCATCTGGAGAAAGACTCCAGACTGTAGTGAGAAGTGAAGGTATGAACTGAGGACCAGGTGGCAGCTTTGAAGATCTTCTTAATTGGAGTAGACCTGAGGAAAGCAACAGAAGCTGCCATAGCTTGAACTTTATGGGCTGTGACACGGCTCTCCAGTGTCAGACCGGTCTGAGCATTACAGAACGAAATGCAGGCGGCATGCCAGTTGGAAATCGTTCTCTTGGAAACAGGATGTCCCAACTTATTTGGATCAAATGAGAGAAAAAGTTGGGGAAGAGGTTCGGTGTGGCTTTGTGCGATCCGGGCAGTAAGCCAAAGCTCGTTTACAGTCTAAAGTATGCAAAGCTCGTTCCCCAGGAAGAGAATGAGGTTTTGGAAAAACACTGGGAGAACAATAGACTGATTGAGGTGAAAGTCAGAGACAACTTTAGGTAGAAACTTTGGATGAGTACAGAGAACCACCTTATCATGATGAAAAACTGTAAAAGGTGGATCTGCTACCAGCGCATGCAACTCACTGACCCTCCTGGCAGAGGTGAGAGCAATAAGGAAAACCACTTTCCAGGTAAGAAACATTAGATGAGCCGTGGCCATTGGTTTAAACGGAGGCTTCATCAAACTGGAAAGAACCACATTAAGGTCCCAGACTACAGGCGGAAGCTTGAGAGGTGGTTTCACATTGAAAAGCCCCTTCATGAATCTGGATACCAGAGGATGAGTAGTAAGAAGTTTACCTTGCACTGGTTCATGAAAAGCAGTAATAGCACTGAGATGGACTCTAATGAATGTAGACTTAAGACCAGAGTCTGATAGAGAAAGGAGATAATCCAGTACTAATTCCACTGCCAAGGAAGTTGGATTATGATGATGAAGTAAACATCAGGAAGAAAATCGAGTCCACTTCTGTTGATAACATTGCTGTGTGGCCAGTTTTCTGGAAGCATCAATGATGTGACGAACAGGCTGAGAGAGGAGCAATTGAGTAGAGCTCAGCCCGAGAGAAACCAAGCTGTCAGGTGTAGAGATTGAAGGTTGGGATGCAGAAGGGATTGCTGATTCTGAGTAAGCAGAGTAGGAAACACTGGAAGTAGTATGGGTTCCCTGGAACTGAGTTGTAGGAGGAGGGAAAACCAATGTGGTCTGGGCCACCGAGGAGCAATGAGAATCATGGTGGCTGACTCCCTTTTGAGTTTGAACAGAGTTCTCAACATGAGAGAAAGTGGAAGGAAGGCATATAGAAACTGACCCGTCCAATCCAGTAGAAAGGCATCCGCCGCCAGACGGAGAGAAGAATAAAATCTGGAGCAAAACTGGGGCAACTGGTGATTGTGAGGAGCCGCAAACAAGTCCACCTGTGGGGTGCCCCATTGAGCAAATACTGACTGGAGAGTTACAGCGTCGAGAGTCCATTAGTGAGGTTGAAGAATTCTGCTGAGGTTGTCTGCTAGAGAATTCTTCTCGCCCTGAATGTATACAGCTTTCAGGAACACATGGCGAGCTGTCGCCCAGGACCAAATCTTTTGAGCCTCCTGACACAACAGGAGAGAACCCATGCCTCCCTGCTTGTTGATGTAGTACACTGCTACTTGATTGTCCATGCAAAGGAGGAGGACTTGAGGATAGAGAAGATGTTGAAACGCCTTGAGGGCATAAAACATCGCTCTTAGTTCCAGAAAATTGATGTGAAATTTTTTCTCATTGGCAGTCCAAAAACCCTGAGTCCGTAGATCGTCCATAACCTAGTGGCTGAGAAAATAAAGGCGAAAGAATTGGCGTTCGTGAAATATAAAAATCCCCAAGAAGAGGAGAGCAGAAAGGACTACAGGGTGAAACTGAAAGAAGCCAAGAGAGAGATACGTCTGACGAAAGCACAGGCGAAAGAAAGCGAATATGCTAAACAAATACTTCTGTTCTGTGTTCACAGAAGAAAATCCTGGACAAGGACCAAGATTGTCTAGCAAAGTTACACGAGAAAATGGAGTTGATTCTGCACCGTTCATGGAGGAGGGTGTTTATGACAACTTGAAAAACTGAAGGTGGACAAAGCGATGGGACCAGATGGGATCCATCCCAGGATACTAAGGGAGCTCAGAGAGGTTCTGGCGAGTCCTATTAAAGACTTGTTCAACAAATCTCTGGAGACGGGAATGATTCCTGGGGATTGGAGGAGAGCGGATGTGGTCCCTATTCACAAAAGAGGTCACAGGGATGAAGCAGGAAACTACAGGCCGATGAGCCTCACTTCAGTTGTTGGAAAAATAATGGAAGTTTTGCTGAAAGAAAGGATAGTGTACTTCCTTGAATCTAATGGGTTACAGGATCTGAGGCAACATGGCTTTACCTGATTAAATTTTTTGATTGGTTGACCAGAGAGCTGGTTCGAGGACATATGCTAGATGTAATTTACTTGGATTTCAGCAAAGCCTTTGATACAGTTCCTCATAGGAGACTGTTGAACAAACTTGAAGGGCTGAAGTTAGGACCCAAAGTGGTGAACTGGGTCAGAAACTGGCTGTCGGACAGATGCCAGAGGGTGGTGGTTAATGGAAGTCGCTCGAAGGAAGGAAAAGTGAGTAGTGGAGTCCCTCAGGGATCGGTGCTGGGGCCAATCCTGTTCAATATGTTTGTGAGTGACATTACTGAAGTGTTAGAAGGAAAAGTGTGCTTTTTTGCAGATGATAGCAAGATTTGTAACAGAGTAGACACCGAAGAGGGAGTGGAAAATATGAAAAAGGATCTGCAAAAGTTAGAGGTGTGGTCTAATGCCTGGCAACTAAAATTCAATGCAAAGAAATGCAGAGTAATGCATTTGGGGATTAATAATAGGAAGGAACTGTATATGCTGGGAGGAGAAGCTGATATGCACAAACGGGGAGAGGGACCTTGGGGTGATAGCGTCCGAAGATCTAAAGGTGAAAAAACAGTGTGATAAGGCAGTGGCTGCTGCCAGAAGGATACTGGGTTGTAAAGGAGTAAAGGGAGTAAAGGTAGGAGTAAAGGTAGTAAAGGTAGGAGTAAAGGGGCACTACTCTGACTGGATAGGGGTCACAAGTGGTGTTCCGCAAGGGTCAGTGCTGGGACCATTGCTGTTCAATATATTTATTAATGATCTAGAAACGGGGACAAAGTGCGAAGTTATCAAGTTCGCGGATGACACAAAACTCTCCAGCAGGGCCAGAACTGTTGAGAAATGCAAAGAACTGCAGAGCGACCTGAACAAACTGAGTGAGTGGGCAAAAAAATGGCAGATGAGCTTCAATGTGGAGAAATGTAAGGTCTTGCACATAGGGAAGGGGAACTCCATGTACAGCTATACGATGGGAGGGAGGGTACTCGGGGAAAGCAGCCAAGAAAAAGATCTGGGGGTATTGGTTGATAACACAATGAAGCAGGCGGCACAATGTGCAGCGGCCTCAAAAAAAGCGAACAGAATGTTGGGCATTATCAAGAAAGGTATCACTACCAGAACAAAAGAAGTTATCCTGCCACTGTATCGAACAATGGTGCGCCCACATCTGGAATACTGCGTCCAATACTGGTCGCCATACCTCAAGAAGGACATGGCAATACTCGAGAGGGTCCAGAGGAGGGCAACGAGGATGATAAAGGGTATGGAGAACCTTTCATATGCCAAACGGTTGGACAGGCTGGGGCTCTTTACCCTGGAGAAGCGGAGACTGAGAGGGGACATGATAGAAACTTATAAAATCATGAAAGGCATAGAGAAGGTGGAGAGGGACAGATTCTTTAGACTAGCAGGGACAACTAAAACAAGAGGTCATTCAGAAAAACTGAGAGGAGACAGATTCATAACGAATGCAAGGAGGTTCTTCTTCACTCAGAGGGTGGTGGACACCTGGAACGCACTTCCCGGAGAGGTGATAGGACAGAGTACAATTCTGGGGTTCAAAAAGGGACTGGATGACTTCCTGGAAGCGAAGGGGATAACAGGGTACAGATAGAGGTTTACCTTACAGGACATTGAGCGAATAGGGTATGGATATTTTAGGTTAGGTAGGGAACACTTTCAGGTCATGGACCTGGGGGGCCGCCGCGGGAGCGGACTGCCGGGCACGATGGACCCCTGGTCTGACCCGGCAGAGGCAACGCTTATGTTCTTATGTTCTTATGTATAAAGAGAGGCGTAGTCAGTAGAAGGAAGAAGGTGTTGATGCCCCTGTACAGGTCATTGGTAAGGCCCCACTTAAAGTATTATGTTCAATTTTGGAGACCGTATCTGGCGAAGGACGTAAGACGACTTGAGGCGGTCCAGAGGAAGGCGACGAAAATGATAGGAGGCTTGCGCCAGAAGATATATGAGGAGAGACTGGAAGCCCTCAATATGTATACCCTAGAGCAGGGGTGTCAAAGTCGGTCCTCGAGGGCCGCAATCCAGTCGGGTTTTCAGGATTTCCCCAATGAATATGCATGAGATCTATGTGCACGCACTGCTTTCAATGCATAATCATTGGGGAAATCCTGAAAACCCGACCGGATTGCGGCCCTCGAGGACCGACTTTGACACCTGTGCCCTAGAGGAAAGGAGAGACAGGGGAGATATGATTCACACGTTCAAATACTTGAAGGGTATTAACGTAGAACAAAATCTTTTCCAGAGAAAGGAAAATGGTAAAACCAGAGGACATAATTTGAGGTTGAGGGGTGGTAGATTCAAAGGCAATGTTAGGAAATTCTACTTTACGGAGAGGGTAGTGGATGCCTGGAATGCGCTCCCGAGAGAGGTGGTGGAGAGTAAAACTGTGACTGAGTTCAAAGAAGCGTGGGATGAACACAGAGGATTTAGAATCAGAAAATAATATTAAATATTGAACTAAGGCCAGTATTGGGCAGACTTGCACGGTCTGTGTCTGTATATGGCCGTTTGGTGGAGGATGGGCTGGGGAGGGCTTTAATGGCTGGGAAGGTGTGAAGGGCTGGAGTAAGTCTTAACAGAGATTTTGGCAGTTGGAATCCAAGCACAGTGCAGGGTAAAGCTTTGGATTCTTGCCCAGAAATAGCTAAGAAGAAAAAATTAAAAATTTAAATTGAATCAGGTTGGACAGACTGGATGGACCATTTGGGTCTTTATCTGCCGTTATCTACTATGTTACTATGTTACTATAAGTGGCCCCTAGGCATAAAGGGATGCTTCTGTGATGATGATCTTGTGATGAGATGGCAAGTGAAAAAGGAGACCTCTGGAAAGATTGAAGAAGTTCATCCACCAACGCAGAGACTGCAGATGAGACGATGTAATGGATATGTGCTTCGAGAGACGATCCCTGGCTTGAGACTACTGGGATGCTAGAGTCCATCGAGGAGTATGCAGATGAAGCCTTGCCAGAGGTGAGACCTGGACCATGGAAGCCATATGTCCCAGAAGAACCATCATATGTCTGGCAGAGATGGTCTGAAGAGGAAGCAATTGCTGACAGAGACGGATGAGAGTCTGAAGTCAATCTGGTGGAAGGAACACCCTCATCAGAGAAGTGTCTAGAATTGCCCCAATGAATTGGAGACGCTGTGTTGGAATGAAATGTGATTTGGGAAAGTTGACTTCGAATCCCAGAAGCTGAAGAACGGAGATGGTTTGAGATGTCGCATGAGCCACTCTCTGAGATGAAATCTCCTTGATCAACCAATCATCCAGGTAAGGAAAAACCTGGAGACCGTGTAACCATAGACAGGTGGCCACCACAATCAGGCATTTCGTGAATACTCGAGGAGAAGATGCCAACCTGAAGGGAAGAACCTTGTACTGGTAATGATGTTGATGTATTTGAAACCAAAGGTACTTCCGAGAGGCCGGAAGCATGTAGGCTTCTTTGAGATCTAGGGAGCATAGCCAATCATTGAGATTGAGATGAGGATACAGGAGAGCTAGGGACAACATCCTGAATTTTTCTCTGACTAAGAAGTTATTGAGAGCTCTGAGATCAAAGATGGGTCCGAGTCTTCCCGTCTTCTTGGGGACCAAGAAGTAACGGGAATAAAACCCTTTCCCCTGTTGATTGAGAGGAACTTCTTCAATGGCATTTAGCTGAAGAAGAGATTGTACTTCCTAAAGAAGAACGGAGGACTGTGCAGGGTCCAAAGCAGACTCTTTTGGAGGACAGTCTGGAGGAAGAGTCTGGAAATGAAGAGTGTAACCCTAAACTAAACTAAACTTTAAGATTATATACCGCATCATCTCCACGGATGTTGTGGAGCTCGGCACGGTTTACAAGAACTTAAAAATAGGAAGAGAAGGAAAAAAAAAAAAGGTTTACATGAACTTATAGAATTACATTTTAGTGAAAAGCCAGGTTTTCAGTTGCTTGCGGAATAATTGGAGGGAGCCTAGGTTCCGCAGCGGGGTAGTAAGGTCGTACCAAAGACCTGTTATTCTGAAGAGAAGGGATTTTCCCAGTTTGCCTGCATAGCGAATACTGCGTAGAGAGGGGAAGGATAATTTATACCTTTGGGTGGGTCTGGTAGAGTCAGGACTCGAGGAGTTATAAGATAGTGGGATTAAGGGAGGAAAGATGCTGTGAATGATCTTAAAAGCCAGGCAGGAGCATTTGAAATGAATTCTGGAAATCACTGGGAGCCAGTGAAGTTTGGCTAGGAGTGGGGAGACATGGTCAGACTTGCGTTTTTGTTCTGTAGGGCTCACAACCAAAAAGAGCTGAAGTGGGAATTGAACCTGGGCCACCTGGTTTACAGCTCACTGAACTGAACTAGGCTACTCTTTAGACCTGCTTTGTTCAGAATGCCCATAATGCCTGATGCCGTCATAGAGGCTGGTATTGCATTCTGATTTCACTTTCAGGGGAGAGGGAAAGCAACACTGGGGAATTCATAAAGGGACATGCTTTATTCCCTCCAGTGGATAGCTGCTAAATCAGAGCACATTTTGTAGATGTGACTGAAACAGAACTAATTTAAAATATCCTTATTTTAACTTGAGTGTTTCTTCCCATCCAGTTATCACTGTTGGACATTTAAATTTTGGACCTTCCTTAGTCCCACCTGAAACACATCCATAACACCCCCCCCCCCCCTAGCTATTTGTATGCATTGCAGTGTAAAACATCCAAATTCTGCCATTTCAAACTAGCAATTTGGACATTTTGGGCAGATGTACTGGGTGGTTTGGGGTTTGTTTTTTTTTTTTGCCATTTTGAGACATTTATGTGCTTTTAAAATGAACAAAGAACAACAACAGAAAAATCCAACTGAAGCTGCAGTGAAAAATCACCAAAACAGAAAAACCAACAGAAACTGCAGGCAATGAACCCCATTGATTCAAGATTGTTCACTGATCACAGTGAATAAAGATGTGTTACATTAATCACGATAAGTCACTACTTTCACTCACCTTGGGTATTCTTTCTCTAATGTGCGCAATTTGCTTAATGATTCATAATCTGCTGAGTTAATAAACTTCTCCTTTTCAATTCGAACAACTTCAGCTCCATTACTAACTAAAACCATACTGCGATTGTCCTTCAGATGTTCTGGTATAAGGTGCTGGGCCACACTCTGAGATGAAATTGTAAGAACTGTAAGAATAGGATAACTAAAGAGAATGAAATGAAAAGGTTACTGAAGGAATAAATGGAAATAAGATAAGGTTGGGAAGTTTAAATGTAAACGGTCTTAATATACCTCGAAAACGCCAATGTTTTTAAAGGAGATTAAAAGGCTGAACTATGATATTTGTATAAGAAACACATTTACAAAAAATGGGAGAAAGGATGATTTATTTTAAAGATTATCTGGTGCAAATTTGGGCTTCTAAAAAGAAGGATAAAAAGAAAGCAGGGGTGGGGATATTATTTGATAAAAAATTAAAAATCCTTATGAAGGCTGAATGGAAGGATGATGAAGGGAGATGGATTATATGGGTGGGAGAGTTGAATGGGGAAAAGGTGACATCGGTGAACTTGTATGCTCCTAATATTAACCAAGGGAAATTTCTTGAAAAACTGTTGAAAAATCAAGAAGGATTACTATTGGTGGGAGGGGATTTTAATTTGGTTTTGGATCCTTATTGGGATTCTACGAGTAATAAAGGTGATAGGAAACAACAAAAAAATTTTTTAGAAGTATTAAATTTACTAGATGGATGGCAGATATGACATACACTAGGAAAAGATTATACCTATTATTCTTCCCCTCATAAAGTTTATTCCCTTATTGTTATGAACTGTTTGGACAAAGTGTTGGGAGGTAAATTAATAGATACTAAAATAGAGGAAGCCAGCTGGGCAGATCATGCCCCAATATGGGTGGATTTAGTATTGGGACATTTTAAGATTGGGATACAGTACTGGAAATTAAATGATAATTTATTAAAAGATCTTAAGGTAGTTCAGAAGATAGAACAGACTATTAGAAATTTTTTGGATAATAACAGTATTGATCATTATTCACCTATTATGATTTGGGAATCCCTAAAAACTGTTTTAAGGGGAGAATTAATCTTTATAGCCTCATATAAGAAAAAGACACAAGAAAGGGAGAAAAAAAAAATTTGAGAGAGAAATTGATGGGATTAGTAACACAAAATAAGGAGGGGGGGAACAGTTTAGGACCCAAATAAAAGAGATTCGTATGGCTTTGGGAAAAATGGAAGATGAAGCTATTCAATTTAATCCAAACCGCCTTAGAATTAAACATTATGGGGCTCATAATCAAAACAGAAAAACGTCTAAAAACCGGCCTAAATCGGCACTTGGATGATCAGTAACAAAAGTTGTCCAAGTGCCAATAATCGAACAGGGTGTTGGACGTATTTAAAAATGACTTAGGTCTTCACAGTGCTGCTGAATGACCAGAGCTAAAAGGGGCTTTTAGGAGGAGGGTGGGATGTGGGCCATCCTAGACTTAGTTGTACTGCATGTATAACCGAAGGTTTTACAACACTGCCTAGACCAGACACGGACAAATCCAGTCCTTGAGGGCCGGAATCCAATCAGGTTTTCAGGATTTCCCCAATGAATATGCATGAGATCTATTTGCATGCACTGCTTTCAATGCATATTCATTGGGGAAATCCTGAAAACCCAATTGGATTCTGGCTCTCGAGTTGCCCATGTCTGGCCTAGACGGAACTTGGACGTTGTGACTTAGGCCATCTAAAACCAGGTCTAAGTCCACAAAAGGTATCCAAAGTGACCTGATAAGCACTGTAGACACAAAGTACAGACCCCCGTACACAGCCCCAGTGATCACTGACCCCTCCCACACCCCCCATAAAAAACATAATAACAACTTTACATATCTGCCTCCAGAACATCAGCACCTGGCAGCTTGGCATAGGAAAGCCTAATAGAGCTGCACAAAGGTGGCTTAAGTGGTCTTTGGGGTGGCCCATACGCCACTCTATAGAGAAACATATGCACCCCCAAAACCCTTTTGTACTGCCATATAAGTGGCTCCTGCAGCCATAAGGGCTATTGGGGTGGTATATATATGGGTCTAGTAGATTCTCGGGGTGTTTTGGGGGCTCACTATGACCTATAAGGGAGCTATTGTGAGATGTTTATGTGGTACCCTTTTTGTGAAGTTCACAGCAGTGCTCTGTAAGGTGCCCCACTACTCTGGTGCCATGTCTGGGTGTCTAGCCCCTTACTTTTCTGGCCCCTCCCATGCCCAAAAGGTCTTTTTCTAAGCAATTTTGAGTTGGACAAATTTTTGGTCAAAAATGGGGTATAAAGATGGACAACTTAGCGGTCTGGACGATCAAACGGCTGGACGTACAGTTGGACGATTAAAAAAAAAAAAAAAAAAAATGCTGGACGTATTTTTTGAAAATGGATATTTTCCCGTGTCCGACTTTGGACAACTTATGAGTTAGGCCAAAATGGACTTAGACGTTTCTTTTGATTATGCCCCTCTATGAATCTGGGAACCGGGTAGGGAAATTATTAGCACAAAGTATTAAGATGCAACATATGTATGGTATTATTATGAGTATACGATCTAAACTTGGAGATGTTTTGACAAGAGAAGGATATTTATGATAGGTTTTTGGAATTTTATAAGGAATTATATATATCAGAGTACCAGGGAAAGGAGGTTTCTCTATCACAATACTTGTCTCAATTAGAATTAAAGAAGTTGCAAGAAAGCACAATTACTTACCATAACAGGTGTTATCCAGGGACAGCAGGCAGATATTCTTAACTGATGGGTGACGGCACCGACGAAGCCCCGGTACGGACAATTTTAGAGTGATTGCACTCTAAGAACTTAGAAAGTTCTAGTTAGGCCGCACTGCACATGCGCGAGTGCCTTCCCGCCAGACGGAGGCGCTCGGTCCCCAGTTAGGATAAGCCAGCTAAGAAGCCAACCCGGGGAGGAGGGTGGGATGTAAGAATATCTGCCTGCTGTCCCTGGATAACACCTGTTACGGTAAGTAACTGTGCTTTATCCCAGGACAAGCAGGCAGCATATTCTTAACTGATGGGTGACCTCCAAGCTAACAAAAAGAGGGATGGAGAGAAGGTTGGCCATTAGGAAAATAAATTTTGTAAAACAGATTGGCTGAATTGTCCATCCCGTCTGGAGAATGCATCTAGACAATAATGAGATGTGAAAGTATGAACTGAGGACCAAGTAGCAGCCTTGCAGATTTCCTCAATAGGAGTTGATCTGAGGAAAGCTACAGACGCTGCCATAGCTCTAACCTTATGGGCCGTGACAGAACCTTCCAGTGGCAGTCCGGTCTGAGCATAACAGAACGAGATGCAAGCAGGAAGCCAATTGGATAACGTACATTTAGAAACAGGATGTCCCAATTTGGATCAAAGGACAGAAAAAGTTGGGGAGACAATCTGTGAGGCTTAGTGCGCTCTAAATAGTAAGCCAAAGCACGCTTACAGTCCAAAGTATGCAAAACCTATTCTCCAGGATGAGAATGAGGTTTCGGGAAGAATATAGGCAGGACAATGGACTGGTTAAGATGAAAGTCAGATACAACCTTAGGGAGGAACTTTGGATGTGTACGCAAAACCACCTTGTCATGGTGAAAGACTGTGAAAGGTGGATCGGCAACTAGTGCATGCAATTCACTGACCCTCCTGGCAGAGGTGAGAGCAATAAGGAAGACCACTTTCCAAGTGAGAAATTTGAAATGAGCGGTGGCCAATGGTTCAAAAGGAGGCTTCATTAAGGCGGAAAGAACCACATTAAGATCCCAGAGCACAGGAGGGGGCTTGAGAGGTGGTTTCACATTGAAAAGTCCCCACATGAATCTGGAAACCAAAGGATGAGCAGTAAGAGGTTTTCCGTGAACTGGGGACCGCGTGCCTCCGTCGGGCGGGAAGGCACTCGCGCATGCGCGTTGCGGCCTAACTAGAACTTTCTAAGTTCTTAGAGTGCAATCACTCTAAAATTGTCCGTCACCCATCAGTTAAGAATATGCTGCCTGCTTGTCCTGGGATAAAAAGAGACTCAAGGAATGGATGAGGATATAACAGAGGATGAGATACGAGGAGTAATACGTCATATTAAGATAGATAAATCACCAGTAATGGATGGATTTACGGGATTGTTTTATAAAAAGTTTATATTCTTTGTAACTCCTCTTTTGGCAAGATTGTTTAATAAAAGATAGGGAACAATTACCATATTTTATGAGACTAGCATGAATTACAATTCTACCTAAATCAGGGAAAGACAACACATTTTATGCCAGCTATAGACCTATTTCCTTATTGGGAATAGACACGAAAATCATGACTAGAATCCTTGCTGATAGAATGTCACCATACATGCCAACACTTATTCTCCCAGACCAAGTGGGTTTTATTAGTGGGAGGCAAGCGGCTGATGGGATTAGGAAGATGTTAGATCTGGTTTGGAGGGCCAAAAGGGAGGAAACAGAATGAGTGGTAGTCTCAGTCGATTACATTACATTACATTACATTACGGATTTCTATTCCGCCTATACCTTGCAGTTCAAGGCGGATTACAAAAGATTTGACTGGACATTTCCAGTGATGATCACATTACAGAGGATTTTACTGGACATTTTCCAGTGAGGATACAATTTTTTTTTTCTTTTTTTTTCTTGGGGATCTTATGGTTTGGATAGAAAACTGACAGTGCCTAGCAGTGTGATATTAGCAAATGGAATACAGTTAGAGTAAGCAAGATTACAATCTTTTTATGGTCTGTTTACTTGAAGGGTGATTAGGTGTGATAATTGGGGGAGGATTGTCTGGTGGTAGATGAGTTCAGTCGAGGTAGGTGAATTATCTGGAGGTAGGTGAACTTAGCTGAAGGTATGTGAAGTGGTTTAAGGTTTTTGGATGAATTTTTTGAAAAGCAGGGTTTTGATTTCTTTACGGAATGTTTTGAAGTCGTCCGATGTTGTCAGCAGGTTGGAGATGGAATGGTTGAGTTTTGCTGCTTGTGTTGCCAGATGCTGAAAAAGCATTCAACCGAGTTGAATGGAAATTTATGGAAGCAGTGTTGGGATGTATGGGTTTTGGGAAAAGGTTTATGGATTGGACATTCATATTATGTAATAGTCCATTAGCATGTGTCACAATAAATGGGCTTTATTCTCCTACATTTGAACTTCAGAGAGGGACAAGGCAGGGGTGGCCATTGTCCCCTCTGATTTTTGCATTAATTATTGAACCTTTGGCACAGAAAATTAGACAATCCCAACAGATAAAAGGTCTGAGGGTGGCTGGGGAAGAACAAAAGTTGTCCCTGTTTGCTGATGATATACTGTATTGGCTATTGTTGAGGCTTCGGAGCTGTCTTTGACTGCTCTTAAAGATATTATGAGTGAATATGGTCAATTGTCAGGATTTAAAGCTAACCTATCTAAGACGGAAGTGATGACTATTGTATTTTCACGCATATAACGCGCGCGTTATATGCATTTTTACCTACCGCGCATACCCCTCGCGCGTTATACGCGTGAGCGCGGTATACAAAATTTTTTTTACATAGTTCCCACCCCGCCCGACGCCCGATTCACCCCCCCTAGCAGGACCGCTCGCACCCCCACCCCGAACGACCGCTCGCACGCGCTCCCACCCGCACCCGCATCCACGATCGGAGCAAGAGGGAGCCCAAGCCCTCTTGCCTGGCCGACTCCCCAACTCCCTGACAATATCGGGCCAGGAGGGAGCCCAAACCCTCCTGGCCACGGCGACCCCCTACCCCCACCCCGCACTACATTACGGGCAGGAGGGATCCCAGGCCCTCCTGCCCTCGACGCAAACCCCCCTCCCTCCAACGACCGCCCCCCCCCCAAGAACCTCCGACCGCCCCCCCAGCCGACCCGCGACCCCCCTGGCCGACCCCCACGACACCTCCACCCCCCTTCCCCGTACCTTTGGCAGTTGGCCGGACAGACGGGAGCCAAACCCGCCTGTCCGGCAGGCAGCCAACGACGGAATGAGGCCGGATTGGCCCATCCGTCCCAAAGCTCCGCCTACTGGTGGGGCCTAAGGCGCGTGGGCCAATCAGAATAGGCCCTGGAGCCTTAGGTCCCACCTGGGGGCGCGGCCTGAGGCACATGGGCCCAACCCGACCATTACAAATTACAAGGCCAGATAGAGGGGGGCCACAGCCACGTGGTGAAAAGCACACCACCAGAAAAACAGCCTTGGTGAAAACTAAGCGGCAAGCATGCTCAGACCATTGCGCATGCTTACAGAGCTGGGAGCAGGGCAGGGCGGGCGAAAGGAGAGTCGGGACAGCGCACGGAGAGGTGGGGCAGTGCACGGAAAGTCAGGGCGGGTGAACGGAGAGTCGGGACAGTGCACGGAGAGTCGGGGCTGTGCACGGAAAGTCAGGGCGGGTGAACGGAGAGTCGGACAGCGCACGGAGAGGCGGGGCAGTGCACGGAGAGTCAGGGAGGGTGAACGGAGAGTCGGGACAGCGCACAGAGAGTCGGGGCAGTGCACGGAAAGTCAGGGAGGGTGAACGGAGAGTCGGGACAGCGCACGGAGAGGCGGGGCAGTGCACGGAAAGTCAGGGAGGGTGAACGGATAGTCGGGACAGCGCACGGAGAGTCGGGGAGGGCGAAAGGAGAGTCGGGGTGGCCAGAGGAGAGTCGGGGCGGGCGAAAGGACAGTCGGGCTGCATGCGCGGTATACCCGTGAGCGCGGTATACAAAAGTTTTTGTACATAAAATCGTGGTTTCTGCGCGCTATACCCGTGTGCGCGTTTTACACGGGTGCGCGTTATCTGCGTGAAAATACGGTATATCAGCATCAATAGAGAAGATTAAGGAATTACAGAGGTCACTGCCTTTGAGATGGGTAAAGGGACCTATTCACTATTTAGGAATAATTTTGGGAGCAGACTGGACACTTGTTCCGGCAGAATTATATACCATTGGCAACAGATATTCAGAAAGATTTAGAAAGATGGAATAAGATGTTTATCTCATGGCTAGGATGTATGGAAGTGGTAAAGTTGATGATTCTTCCTAGGTTTCTGTAACTATTTCAAGTAGTACCGATAGAAATTCCAAAACTATATTTTCAAAAATGGAATAGTATGATAATGAGATTTATTTGGGGAGGAAAGAGTCCAGGGGTTGGAAGATATGCAATGTTTAAGTCTAAGGCAGAAGGAGGATTAGGTTTACCTTCTTTAGAGAATTATTATAGAACTGCTCAGTTGAGAGCGATAGTTGAATGGCATTCATATTCACTTAAATTATGGGTAAGGGTAGAACAAGAAATGTTGGAAGGGAGAGGGTATTAGGGATTTGAAATATTTATCTTGGGTGGGGGGGAAAGAAATAATGAATATAAGTAATCCTTTTAGTAGATGTTCTATGGGAATATGGAAAAGTATGGGAAAAAACTCCTTTTATGAAGCCGCGTTAGCAGCTTTATCGCACGCACCTTTTTAGCACACGCTTCTAGCCGAAAAACTACCGCCTGCTCAAGAGGAGGTGGTAGCAGCTAGCGCTGCCGGCAAATTAGCATGCGCTATAATGTGTGTTAAACCGCTAATGCGGCTTTGTAAAAGGTCAAAAATTTACATCAGGCATGGGTGTTATTCAAAAGTGCAGCACAACAAAGAAAAATGGGGAGACCCAATGATCCACAATGAAAACAATCCACCAATGAAAACAAAAACAAAAACTGTGGATGCAGATGTTCTGGAGATCATTTATTAAACACTGATGGTCCGTGTTTCAGCGAACATGCCTTCCTCGGGGGTCCAATGGTTTGCAACCTCACATATAAAGAATTGGACTGAAAACAGTCTATTGTCTTTAAACGTGTGAGCAAAGAACACCGCAGACAAGCTGAAGTAGCAAAAAAATGCTCACACGTTTAAAGATAATAGACTGTTTTCAGTCCAATTCTTTATATGTGAGGTTGCAAACCACTGGACCCCTGAGGAAGGCTTGTTCGCTGAAACACGGACCGTGTAGGATTTTTATCACAGTATTTTTTTATATTGTACCTTTTTTAATTGAATTTTCATGGTTTTATATGTCAGTGTTTAATAAATTATCTCCAGAACATCTGTATCCATAGTTTTTGTTTTTGTTTTCATCGGTGTTATTCAAAAGTATCATCCTGGAAGCTCAAACAAGATATATTCCATGTATTAAAAATGGAGGAAAGAAGACTAAATGCCAGTCGGTGTGGTTAACAAGCTATTAGAACTAAAAAGAATGAAAAAAAAAAACAACAACCCTAAAAAAAAAAATCCTTCAGAAAGTGTTCAAAGGATCCAACTGAAAATAGGAAACAGAATAAGGAATGGCAAATCAAATGCAAGGCGCTGGATAAGAAAGGTAAAGAAAGGCTTTGAAAAGAAGATTGTGCTGGAAGCAAAAACATATAGTAAAAACCTTATTAGGTATATTAAAAGCAAGAAGCCAGGAAAAGAATCAGTTGAACTGCAAGATGACCAATGGGTAAAAGGGGCGCTCAGGGAAGACAAGACCATAGCAGAAAGATTAAATAAATTCTTTGCTTCGGTCTTCACTGAGGAAGATATGGGGAAGATACCAGTGCCAGAAATGGTATTCAGTGTTGATGAGTCAGTGAAACTGAAACAAATCTCTATAACACTGAAAGATGTAATAGGTCAATTTGACAAAATGAACAGTACCAAATCACCTGGACCTTTGGTATATATCCTAGAGCAGTGGTTCCCAACTCTGTCCTGGAGGACCTTCAGGCCAGTCGGGTTTTTAGGATAGCCCTAATGAATATGCATGGGGCAGATTTGCATGCCTGTCATCTCCATTATATGCAAATCTCTCTCATGCATATTCATTAGGGTTATCCCAAAACCTCAATTGGCCAAGTGGTCCTCCAGGACAGGGTTGGAAACCACTATCCTAGAGTACTGATAGAATTGAAAAATGAACTTACAGAACTATTGTTAATAATTTGTAATTTATCTTTAAAATCCAGCATGGTACCAGAAGACTGGAGGGTGGGCAACGTAACGCCAATTTTTAAAATGGGTTCCAGAGGTGATCCAGGAAATTATAGACCAGTGAGTCTCAGGAAAATAGTAGAGACTATTATAAAGAACAAAATTACACAGTGTATATATATATAAGCATGGATTAATGAGGAAAAGCCAACATGGATTTTGTCAAGGGAAATCTTGCCTCACCAATGTACTTCATTTCTTCAAAGGGGTGAATAAATGTGGATAAATAAAGATGAGTGGGTTGTTTTCAAAAGGCATTTGACAAAGTACCTCATGAAAGAATTCTGAGGAAATTAAAATTCATGGAATAGGAGGTAATATTCTATTATGGATTAAGAACTACTTAAAAAAGATAGAAAACAGTGAGTAAGGTTAAATATTCAATATTCTCAATGGAGAAAAATAAATAGTGGGAGGCTCTGTGCTGAGATTGCTGCTTTTTAATAAACTTACCAATGATCTAGAGTTAGAAATGCCAAGTGAGATAATTTGTTGATAACACAAAATTGTTCAAAGTTGTCAAATTGCAAGAAGAGACTGGGAGACGTCATCAAAATGGCAGATTACATTTAATGTGAGCAAGTGCAAAGTGATGCATGTGGAAAAGAGGAAACTGAACTATAGCTATGTGATGCAGGGTTCCATGTTAGGAGATACCGCCCAGGAAAAGGATCTAGATATCATCAATGAGGATATATTGAAACTCTCGGTTCAGTGTATGGCAGCAGCTAAGAAAGCAAATGTTAATACCTTATGATTTTAGGTCTGTTGTACAAGGATTGATCATATCAAAATTGGACTATTGTAACTCCCTCTATTTGGGTTTACCAAAACCAAAATATAAGGCCTTGCAGATATTAATGAACTCGGCTGCCAGACTGATTACTGGGGTTACAATAAGAACTCACATTACACCTGTTTTGAAGCAACTCCATTGGTTGCCACTGAAGCAAAGGGAGCATTATAAAGAAATATTCATGCACTAAGCTTTGTATAGATTGGCCCCTTTATGCTTGATCTATAATTGACAAATATTTAAAAATTACAACAGAATCAGTCTGATAAATTTTGGATATACAGGACTGACAAAAGCTCAGTATTTACCTTCAGTGTCTTGGATTGTAAGCGGGGAAACATCCAGACTTGAAGATTTTCTTCTACCCCTGTCTGTTTTGCGTCCCTTTTCCATTTCTACAAAATAAAAAGGGCAGAAAAAATAAGAAAACTGCAAAGGAATACATTTAAAAAAGAAGTTCCATGCTACTCACAGTGGAGAAAAGGAGAGGCAGGAAGGCAGGAAACTATGAGGCTAAAATGTGCAACAGTGGTAGAAGATATCTCTTCATTTTTCCACAGAGAAAATGAAACTGCTAGTCAGGCAGGCAGAAAGGCACTTGCATGTGCACTTCAGGTGCCTGACAAAGGTTTCTAGAAACATTAGAATGCTGGGCAGCATCTGCACCAGGCTCTGTTAGTGACATTACCCACACATGAGAAGACTATAACCCTCTTTAACGAAACTGCAATAGCAATTCCTAGGGCATGAAGCCGCGCTGAATGGCCCGTGCTGCTCCCGACACTCATAGGAATTCAATGAGCATCGGAAGCAGAGCGGGTCATTCAGCGCGGTTCTCCGCGCTTGAAACTGCTATTGCAATTTCGTAAAAGGAGCCCTATGTTCTGCTTGGCCTCAGAAAAAAAAATACAGCAGAGTTGTTCTGATAAATTGTGGACATAAAGGACTGACAAAAGCTCAGTAATTACCTTCAGTTTCTTGGATTGTAAGCGGGGAAACATCCAGACTTAAGGATTTTCTTTTACCCCTGTCTGTTTTGTGTCCCTTTTCCAATTCTACAAAATAAAAAAGGGCAGAAAAAAAAGAAAACTGCAGAGGAATACATTTAAAAAAAGAAGTCCCATACTACTCACAGTGGAGAAAAAGAGAGGCAGGAAGGCAGGAAACATTTTAAAAATGTGCAACAGTGGTAGAAGATATCTCTTCACTTTTCTACAGAGAAAATGAAATTGCAGGTCCCATGTTAGTCAGGCAGGTGGAAAGGCACTTGCATGTGCACTTCAGGGGCCTGGCAAAGGCTTCTAGGAAACATTAGAATGCTGGGCAGCATCTGCACCAGGCTCTGTTGGTGACATTACCCACACATGAGAAGACTATCCCCCTCTTTTACGAAACTACGATAGCAGTTCCTAGTGTAGGGAGCCACGCTGAATGGCCCGCACTGCTCCCGACACTCATAGGAACTCAATGAGCGTCGGAAGCAGCGCGGGTCATTCAGCACGGCTCCCCGTGGTAGAAACTGCTATTGCAGTTTCATAAAAGGAGCCCTATGTTCTGCTTGGCCTCAGTAAAAAAATACAGCAGAGTTGTTTCGATAAATTGTGGACATAAAGGACTGACAAAAGCTCAGTAATTACCTTTAGTTTCTTGGATTGTAAGCGGGGAAACATCCAAACTTACAGATTTTCTTTTATCCCTGTCTTTTTTGCGTCCCTTTTCCATTTCTACAAAATAAAAAAGGGCAGAAAAAAATAATTAAACTGCAGAGGAATACATTAAAAATAGAATTCCCATGCTATTCACAGTGGAGAAAAAGAGAGGTAGGAAGGCAGGAAACATTTTAAAAATGTGCAACAGTGGTAGAAGATATCTCTTCACTTTTCTACAGAGAAAATGAAATTGCAGGTCCCACACAAATCAGGCAGGCAGAGAGGCACTTGCATGTGCACTTCAGGGGCCTGGCAAAGGCTCCCAGAAACATTAGAATGCTGGGCAGCATCTGCACCAGGCTCTGTTGGTGACATTACCCACACATGAGAAGACTATCCCCCTCTTTTAGGAAACTGTGATAGCAGTTCCTAGCGCGGGGAGCCGCATTGAATGGCCTGCGCTGCTCCCGACACTCATAGGAACTCAATGAGCGTCGGAAGCAGCGCGGGTCATTCAGCGTGTCTCCCCGTGCTAGAAACTGCTATTGCAGTTTCATAAAAGGAGCCCTATGTTCTGCTTGGTCTCAGTAAAAAAATACAGCAGAGTTATTCCGATAAAGCACAGTTACTTACCGTAACAGGTACAGCAGGCAGATATTCTCACTGATGGGTGATGTCACCACGGAACCCTCGGTACGGACCACTTTAAGAACTTAGAAAGTTCTTGATACCCGCACCGCGCATGTGCATGTGCCTTCCCGCCTGACGGAGGCGTGTGGTCAGTCGGTTAAGTTAAGCCAGCTATGAAGCCATCCCGGGAGGTGGGAGGGTTGTGAGAATATCTGCCTGCTGTCCCTGGATAACACCTGTTACGGTAAGTAACTGTGCTTTATCCCAGGACAAGCAGGCGTATCTTCTCACTGATGGGTGACCTCCAAGCTAACAGAATGGGATGGTGGGAAAGTTGGCCATTAAGAAAATAAATTTTGTAATACAGATTGGCCGAAGTGCCCATCCCATCTGGAGAAAGACTCCAGACTGTAGTGAGAAGTGAAGGTATGAACTGAGGACCAGGTGGCAGCTTTGAAGATCTTCTTAATTGGAGTAGACCTGAGGAAAGCAACAGAAGCTGCCATAGCTTGAACTTTATGGGCTGTGACACGGCTCTCCAGTGTCAGACCGGTCTGAGCATTACAGAACGAAATGCAGGCGGCATGCCAGTTGGAAATCGTTCTCTTGGAAACAGGATGTCCCAACTTATTTGGATCAAATGAGAGAAAAAGTTGGGGAAGAGGTTCGGTGTGGCTTTGTGCGATCCGGGCAGTAAGCCAAAGCTCGTTTACAGTCTAAAGTATGCAAAGCTCGTTCCCCAGGAAGAGAATGAGGTTTTGGAAAAACACTGGGAGAACAATAGACTGATTGAGGTGAAAGTCAGAGACAACTTTAGGTAGAAACTTTGGATGAGTACAGAGAACCACCTTATCATGATGAAAAACTGTAAAAGGTGGATCTGCTACCAGCGCATGCAACTCACTGACCCTCCTGGCAGAGGTGAGAGCAATAAGGAAAACCACTTTCCAGGTAAGAAACATTAGATGAGCCGTGGCCATTGGTTTAAACGGAGGCTTCATCAAACTGGAAAGAACCACATTAAGGTCCCAGACTACAGGCGGAAGCTTGAGAGGTGGTTTCACATTGAAAAGCCCCTTCATGAATCTGGATACCAGAGGATGAGTAGTAAGAAGTTTACCTTGCACTGGTTCATGAAAAGCAGTAATAGCACTGAGATGGACTCTAATGAATGTAGACTTAAGACCAGAGTCTGATAGAGAAAGGAGATAATCCAGTACTAATTCCACTGCCAAGGAAGTTGGATTATGATGATGAAGTAAACATCAGGAAGAAAATCGAGTCCACTTCTGTTGATAACATTGCTGTGTGGCCAGTTTTCTGGAAGCATCAATGATGTGACGAACAGGCTGAGAGAGGAGCAATTGAGTAGAGCTCAGCCCGAGAGAAACCAAGCTGTCAGGTGTAGAGATTGAAGGTTGGGATGCAGAAGGGATTGCTGATTCTGAGTAAGCAGAGTAGGAAACACTGGAAGTAGTATGGGTTCCCTGGAACTGAATTGTAGGAGGAGGGAAAACCAATGTGGTCTGGGCCACCGAGGAGCAATGAGAATCATGGTGGCTGACTCCCTTTTGAGTTTGAACAGAGTTCTCAGCATGAGAGAAAGTGGAAGGAAGGCATATAGAAACTGACCCGTCCAATCCAGTAGAAAGGCATCCGCCGCCAGACGGAGAGAAGAATAAAATCTGGAGCAAAACTGGGGCAACTGGTGATTGTGAGGAGCTGCAAACAAGTCCACCTGTGGGGTGCCCCTTTGAGCAAATACTGACTGGAGAGTTACAGCGTCGAGAGTCCATTAGTGAGGTTGAAGAATTCTGCTGAGGTTGTCTGCTAGAGAATTCTTCTCGCCTTGAATGTATATAGCTTTCAGGAACACATGGCGAGCTGTCGCCCAGGACCAAATCTTTTGAGCCTCCTGACACAACAGGAGAGAACCCATGCCTCCCTGCTTGTTGATGTAGTACACTGCTACTTGATTGTCCGTGCAAAGGAGGAGGACTTGAGGATAGAGGAGATGTTGAAACGCCTTGAGGGCATAAAACATCGCTCTTAGTTCCAGAAAATTGATGTGAAATTTTTTCTCATTGGCAGTCCAAAAACCCTGAGTCCGTAGATCGTCCATAACCTAGTGGCTGAGAAAATAAAGGCGAAAGAATTGGCGTTCGTGAAATATAAAAAACCCCAAGAAGAGGAGAGCAGAAAGGACTACAGGGTGAAACTGAAAGAAGCCAAGAGAGAGATACGTCTGACGAAAGCACTGGCGAAAGAAAGCGAATATGCCAAACAAATACTTCTGTTCTGTGTTCACAGAAGAAAATTCTGGACAAGGACCAAGATTGTCTAGCAAAGTTACACGAGAAAATGGAGTAGATTCTGCACCGTTCATGGAGGAGGGTGTTTATGACAACTTGAAAAACTGAAGGTGGACAAAGCGATGGGACCAGATGGGATCCATCCCAGGATACTAAGGGAGCTCAGAGAGGTTCTGGCGAGTCCTATTAAAGACTTGTTCAACAAATCTCTGGAGACGGGAGTGATTCCTGGGGATTGGAGGAGAGCAGATGTGGTCCCTATTCACAAAAGAGGTCACAGGGATGAAGCAGGAAACTACAGGCCGATGAGCCTCACTTCAGTTGTTGGAAAAATAATGGAAGTTTTGCTGAAAGAAAGGATAGTGTACTTCCTTGAATCTAATGGGTTACAGGATCCGAGGCAACATGGCTTTACCTGATTGAATTTTTTGATTGGTTGACCAGAGAGCTGGATCGAGGACATATGCTAGATGTAATTTACTTGTATTTCAGCAAAGCCTTTGATACAGTTCCTCATAGGAGACTGTTGAACAAACTTGAAGGGCTGAAGTTAGGACCCAAAGTGGTGAACTGGGTCAGAAACTGGCTGTCGGACAGATGCCAGAGGGTGGTGGTTAATGGAAGTCGCTCGAAGGAAGGAAAAGTGAGTAGTGGAGTCCCTCAGGGATCGGTGCTGGGGCCAATCCTGTTCAATATGTTTGTGAGTGACATTACTGAAGTGTTAGAAGGAAAAGTGTGCTTTTTTGCAGATGATAGCAAGATTTGTAACAGAGTAGACACCGAAGAGGGAGTGGAAAATATGAAAAAGGATCTGCAAAAGTTAGAGGTATGGTCTAATGCCTGGCAACTAAAATTCAATGCAAAGAAATGCAGAGTAATGCATTTGGGGATTAATAATTGGAAGGAACTGTATATGCTGGGAGGAGAAGCTGATATGCACGGACGGGGAGAGGGACCTTGGGGTGATAGCGTCCGAAGATCTAAAGGTGAAAAAACAGTGTGATAAGGCAGTGGCTGCTGCCAGAAGGATACTGGGTTGTATAAAGAGAGGCGTAGTCAGTAGAAGGAAGAAGGTGTTGATGCCCCTGTACAGGTCATTGGTAAGGCCCCACTTAAAGTTTTATGTTCAATTTTGGAGACCGTATCTGGCGAAGGACGTAAGACGACTTGAGGCGGTCCAGAGGAAGGCGACGAAAATGATAGGAGGCTTGCGCCAGGAGATGTATGAGGAGAGACTGGAAGCCCTCAATATGTATACCCTAGAGGAAAGGAGAGACAGGGGAGATATGATTCACACGTTCAAATACTTGAAGGGTATTAACGTAGAACAAAATCTTTTCCAGAGAAAGGAAAATGGTAAAACCAGAGGACATAATTTGAGGTTGAGGGGTGGTAGATTCAAAGGCAATGTTAGGAAATTCTACTTTACGGAGAGGGTAGTGGATGCCTGGAATGCGCTCCCGAGAGAGGTGGTGGAGAGTAAAACTGTGACTGAGTTCAAAGAAGCGTGGGATGAACACAGAGGATTTAGAATCAGAAAATAATATTAAATATCGAACTAAGGCCAGTATTGGGCAGACTTGCACGGTCTGTGTCTGTATATGGCCGTTTGGTGGAGGATGGGCTGGGGAGGGCTTTAATGGCTGGGAAGGTGTGATGGGCTGGAGTAAGTCTTAACAGAGATTTCGGCAGTTGGAATCCAAGCACAGTGCAGGGTAAAGCTTTGGATTCTTGCCCAGAAATAGCTAAGAAGAAAAAATTAAAAATTTAAATTGAATCAGGTTGGACAGACTGGATGGACCATTTGGGTCTTTATCTGCCGTCATCTACTATGTTACTATGTTACTATAAGCGCCCCCCCAGGCATAAAGGGATGCTTCTGTGATGATGATCTTGTGATGAGATGGCAAGTGAAAAAGGAGACCTCTGGAAAGATTGAAGAAGTTCATCCACCAACGCAGAGACTGCAGATGAGACGATGTAATGGATATGTGCTTCGAGAGACGATCCCTGGCTTGAGACTACTGGGATGCTAGAGTCCATCGAGGAGTATGCAGATGAAGCCTTGCCAGAGGTGTGACCTGGACCATGGAAGCCATATGTCCCAGAAGAACCATCATATGTCTGGCAGAGATGGTCTGAAGAGGAAGCAATTGCTGACAGAGACGGATGAGAGTCTGAAGTCAATCTGGTGGAAGGAACACCCTCATCAGAGAAGTGTCTAGAATTGCCCCAATGAATTGTAGACGCTGTGTTGGAATGAGATGTGATTTGGGAAAGTTGACTTCGAATCCCAGAAGCTGAAGAACGGAGATGGTTTGAGATGTCGCATGAGCCACTCTCTGAGATGAAATCTCCTTGATCAACCAATCATCCAGGTAAGGAAAAACCTGGAGACCGTGTAACCATAGACAGGTGGCCACCACAATCAGGCATTTCGTGAATACTCGAGGAGAAGATGCCAACCTGAAGGGAAGAACCTTGTACTGGTAATGATGTTGATGTATTTGAAACCAAAGGTACTTCTGAGAGGCCGGAAGCATGGGTATATGCATGTAGGCTTCTTTGAGATCTAGGGAGCATAGCCAATCATTGAGATTGAGATGAGGATACAGGAGAGCTAGGGACAACATCCTGAATTTTTCTCTGACTAAGAAGTTATTGAGAGCTCTGAGATCAAAGATGGGTCCGAGTCTTCCCGTCTTCTTGGGGACCAAGAAGTAACGGGAATAAAACCCTTTCCCCTGTTGATTGAGAGGAACTTCTTCAATGGCATTTAGCTGAAGAAGAGATTGTACTTCCTGAAGAAGAACGGAGGACTGTGCAGGGTCCAAAGCAGACTCTTTTGGAGGACAGCCTGGAGGAAGAGTCTGGAAATGAAGAGTGTAACCCTAAACTAAACTAAACTTTAAGATTATATACCGCATCATCTCCACGGATGTTGTGGAGCTCGGCACGGTTTACAAGAACTTAAAAATAGGAAGAGAAGGAAAAAAAAAAAAGGTTTACATGAACTTATAGAATTACATTTTAGTGAAAAGCCAGGTTTTCAGTTGCTTGCGGAATAATTGGAGGGAGCCTAGGTTCCGCAGCGGGGTAGTAAGGTCGTACCAAAGACCTGTTATTCTGAAGAGAAGGGATTTTCCCAGTTTGCCTGCATAGCGAATACCGCGTAGAGAGGGGAAGGATAATTTATACCTTTGGGTGGGTCTGGTAGAGTCAGGACTCGAGGAGTTATAAGATAGTGGGATTAAGGGAGGAAAGATGCTGTGAATGATCTTAAAAGCCAGGCAGGAGCATTTGAAATGAATTCTGGAAATCACTGGGAGCCAGTGAAGTTTGGCTAGGAGTGGGGAGACATGGTCAGACTTGCGTTTTGCATAGATCAACTTGGCTGCAGTATTCTGGAAGTAACCCTGACGAACGATGGTGAGGACCCAATGATCCGAAGTAATGAGTTCCTAACGGTTGATGAACCATTGAAGATGACCCCCTATGGGCTGAGGCAATCGATGAGAAATGTTGAGATTGGCTATGCTCAGAAGAAACACGTCAAAAGGGCTGCTGAGGCTTGGGCTGAACAGTCGGTTGCTTCTGCTGTTGCAGACGAGACTGCTGTTGTTGAGGCTGCTCTGGTATACGAGGTTGAGACTGAGGCTGTTGTAAAGGTCTAGCAGCAAACCGATGTTGATAAGTAGATTGAGGCCGGTAAGGATGAGTAAGTGGAGGCTTTTTCTTGTTTTTAATTAAAGTATCCCACCTGGTTTCGTGAGCTGAAAGTTTCCGAGTCGTAGTGTCTAAAGACTCACCAAAAAGCTCATCGCCCAAACAAGGAGCATTGGCCAGACGATCTTGATGATTGACATCCAGCTCAGAAACTCGAAACCAAGCCAAACGTCTCATAGCAACGGACATGGCAGTAGCACAAGAAGTAAGCTCAAAGGTATCATAAATGGAACGAACCAAAAACTTCCTCAATTGCAGCAAAGAAGCAATATGCTGCTGAAAAAGAGGAAGCTTTCGGTCAGGTAAATATTTCTGGAAAGCAGATACCTGTTGAATTAAATGTTTGAGGTAAAAAGAAAAATGGAAAGCATAATTTCCAGACCGATTGGCAAGCGTGGAATTCCGGAAGAAACGCTTGCCAAAACGATCCATAGTTTTACCCTCTCTGCCAGGAGGAACAGAAGCATAAACACTAGCACCTGCAGATTTTTTAAAGTGTAGACTCAACTAAAAGTGTTGCATGAGGGAGTTGAGACTTATCAAACCCAGGAAGAGCCACCAGCCTGTAAAGAGAATCTAATTTAGGAGGAGCTCTTGGAACAGTTAAATAGTTTTTAAATTTTTATAATAAGTCTCCCTAAGAATATCATGAAGAGGAAGCTTAAGAAACTCCTTAGGGGGTTGGTCAAAATGTAATGCATCCAAGAAAGCTTTAGACTTTTTAGAATCAGATTCAAGAGGGATGGAAAGTGCCTCTGCCATTTCCCTCAAAAATTTGGAAAAAGAAGTCTGTTCAGGTTTTGAAACAGATTCTCTAGTAAAACCATCATCATCTGAGGAAGCCTCATCGGCTGTCAGAATAGGTTCCTCGGAGTCTTCCCAAAGATCCAAATCTTTTGTCGGTGGAGCTTGGGAAATGGGAGTCAAAGGGTTGACATGCTTACTCTTCTGTATAGACTTGCCTAATTTGATCGACATCGTCTCAGGTGACAAGACAGAATGATGCCAAGCCGAATCCAACATCGCACTGGAAGACAAAACTATCGGCACCGATGAAGCTTTCTTAGATGGCGTCAGTGCATGAAAAACTGGCTCTGCCAAAGTGGATGTCCGCATTGATGGCGCTGACCTGGTCGATGTCGCCAAAGTCGATGCCGAAATCATGGGCTCAGACTAAACCGGCACCAGAGGAGCCAGTGTCGCCATGACTGGAAGCAACAATTGTAATTGCTCCCATAATTGCTCTCGCAATTGCTCTTTTACCACCGCAGCAATTGTGTCCTCGAGAGACTGCACCGGTACAGCTTGCTTTTTCACTGGTACCTTCAGTGCTGCTCTGCACTCCGGAGATGAGGAGACCGATCACGAGGCACTCACCTCTATCGGAGCCGAGCGGTTTTTGGGGCACCTCGAGGTTGGCAGGACTTCACTCACTGCAGCAGTGACCTGAGGACCTCTAAGGGAAGGAGAAGGCTTCTTAGCCGGCTTACTCACTGACACCGATGGAGAATCTTGCGATGTCGAATGATAAGAAGACAACTTCGGTGTAGACTCCGACACCGGGACCGATGCTGAGTCCCCTTCCATTGCGGGCCCGAACAGCAACCGTTGCTGGAGCCGATGATTTCTGAATGTTCTTTTCTGTAGAGTAGAACAACGTGTTCATGATTCAGCCCAATGGTCCAGCCCGAGACACTGAAGACACCAGCGAAGTGGTTCCGTGAATGAAATTGGGCGAGCGCACTGTTCACACTTTTTAAAACCTGTAGATGGTCATGACATCGAGGGAAAAACAGCCTCAGCCAAATCAAAGGTTGAGGCTCAAGGCTGAGAAGAGGCCCCGCCGGGCTGAGTTCGCAAAAGCGAACAAGTAAAAATTTTTTTTTACTTAATATAAAAGAAAAAAGGATTAAATCCTAAAAGAAAATAAGAAAAAAATAAGTACCGAGCGAGTGAGAGGGCAACTAAATGACACAAGTCGAAATAGAGCAACTGACTAGCTCCGCGGAAACAAAAAAACTGACGGACTGTGCTCCTCCGACGGGCAGGAAGGCACTCACGCATGCACGGTTCGGGCATAAAGAACTTTCTAAGTTCTTAAAGTGGTCCGTACCAAGGGCTCCATGGTGACGTCACCCATCAGTGAGAAGATATGCCTGCTTGTCCTGGGATAAATTGTGGACATAAATAACTGACAAAATCTCAGTAATTACCTTCAGTTTCTTGGATTGTAAGCGGGGAAACATCCAGACTTACGGATTTTCTTTTACCCCTGTCTGTTTTGCGTCCCTTTTCCATTTCTACAAAATAAAAAAGGGCAGAAAAAAAATAAGAAAACTGCAGAGGAATACATGTAAAAAAAGAAGTCCCATGCGACTCACAGTGGAGAAAAAAGAGAGGCAGGAAGGCAGGAAACATTTTAAAAATGTGCAACAGTCGTAGAAGATATCTCTTCACATTTCCACAGAGAAAATGAAATTGCAAGTCCCACACTAGTCAGGCAGGCAGAAAGGCACTTGCATATGCACTTCAAAGGCCTGGCAAAGGCTTCTAGAAACATTAGAATGCTGGGCAGCATCTGCACCAGGCTCTGTTGGTGACATTACCCACACATGAGACGACTATCCCCCTCTTTAAGAAACTGCGATAGCAGTTCCTAGTGCGGGGAGCCACGCTGAATGGCCCGCGCTGCTCCCGACACTCATAGGAACTCAATGAGCATCGGAAGCAGAGCGGGTCATTCAACGCGGCTCCCTGCGCTAGAAACTGCTATTGCAGTTTTGTAAAAGGAGCCCTATGTTCTGCTTGGCCTCAGAAAAAAAATACAGCAAAGTTGTTCTGATAAATTGTGGACATAAAGGACTGACAAAAGCTCAGTAATTACCTTCAGTTTCTTGGATTGTAGGCGGGGAAACATCCAGACTTACGGATTTTCTTTTACCCCTGTCTGTTTTGCGTCCCTTTTCCATTTCTACAAAATAAAAAAGGGCAGAAAAAAAATAAGAAAACTGCAGAGGAATACATGTAAAAAAAGAAGTCCCATGCAACTCACAGTGGAGAAAAAGAGAGGCAGGAAGGCAGGAAACATTTTAAAAATGTGCAATAGTGGTAGAAGATATCTCTTCACTTTTCCACAGAGAAAATGAAATTGCAAATCCCACGCTAGTCAGGCAGGCAGAAAGGCACTTGCATGTGCACTTCAGGGGCCTGGCAAAGGCTTCTAGAAACATTAGAATGCTGGGCAGCATCTGCACCAGGCTCTTTTGGTGACATTACCCACACATGAGAAGATTATCCTCCTCTTTTACGAAACTGCGATAGCAGTTCCTAACATGGGGAGCCGCGCTGAATGGCCAGCGCTGCTCTCGACACTCATAGGAACTCAATGAGCATCGGAAGCAGTTTGGCTCCCTGTGCTAGAAACTGCTATTGTAGTTTCGTAAAAGGAGCCCTATGTTCTGCTTGGCCTCAGAAAAAAAAATACAGCAGAGATGTTCTGATAAATTGTGGACATAAAGGACTGACAAAAGCTCAGTAATTACCTTCAGTTTCTTGGATTGTAGGCGGGGAAACATCCAGACTTACAGATTTTCTTTTACCCCTGTCTGTTTTGCGTCCATTTTCCATTTCTACAAAATAAAAAAGGGCAGAAAAAAAATAAGAAAACTGCAGAGGAATACACGTAAAAAAAGAAGTCCCATGCAACTCACAGTGGAGAAAAAGAGAGGCAGGAAGGCAGGAAACATTTTAAAAATGTGCAACAGTGGTAGAAGATATCTCTTCACTTTTCCACAGAGAAAATGAAATTTCAAGTCCCACGCTAGTCAGGCAGGCAGAAAGGCACTTGCATATGCACTTCAGAGGCCTGGCAAAGGCTTCTAGAAACATTAGAATGCTGGGCAGCATCTGCACCAGGCTCTGTTGGTGACATTACCCACACATGAGAAGACTATCCCCCTCTTTTACGAAACTGCGATAGCAGTTCCTAGTGCGGGGAGCCACGCTGAATGGCCCGCGCTGCTCCCGACACTCATAGGAACTCAATGAGCATCGGAAGCAGTGCGGGTCATTCAACGCGGCTCCCTGCGCTAGAAACTGCTATTGCAGTTTTGTAAAAGGAGCCCTATGTTCTGCTAGGCCTCAGAAAAAAAATACAGCAGAGTTGTTCCGATAAATTGTGGACATAAAGGACTGACAAAAGCTCTGTAATTACCTTCAGTTTCTTGGATTGTAAGCGGGGAAACATCCAGACTTACAGATTTTCTTTTACCCCTGTCTGTTTTGCATCCATTTTCCATTTCTACAAAATAAAAAAGGGCAGAAAAAAAATAAGAAAACTGCAGAGGAATACACGTAAAAAAAGAAGTCCCATGCAACTCACAGTGGAGAAAAAGAGAGGCAGGAAGGCAGGAAACATTTTAAAAATGTGCAACAGTGGTAGAAGATATCTCTTCACTTTTCCACAGAGAAAATGAAATTTCAAGTCCCACGCTGGTAAGGCAGGCAGAAAGGCACTTGCATGTGTACTTCAGGGGCCTGGCAAAGGCTTCTAGGAACATTAGAATGCTGGGCAGCATCTGCACCAGGCTCTTTTGGTGACATTACCCACACATGAGAAGATTATCCTCCTCTTTTACGAAACTGCGATAGCAGTTCCTAGCATGGGGAGCCGCGCTGAATGGCCCGCACTGCTCTTGACACTCATAGGAACTCAATGAGCGTCGGAAGCAGCTTGGCTCCCTGTGCTAGAAACTGCTATTGTAGTTTCGTAAAAGGAGCCCTATGTTCTGCTTGGCCTCAGAAAAAAAAATACAGCAGAGATGTTCTGATAAATTGTGGACATAAAGGACTGACAAAAGCTCAGTAATTACCTTCAGTTTCTTGGCTTGTAAGCGGGGAAACATCCAGACTTACGGATTTTCTTTTACCCCTGTCTGTTTTGCGTCCATTTTCCATTTCTACAAAATAAAAAAGGGCAGGAAGGCAGGAAACATTTTAAAAATGTGCAACAGTGGTAGAAGATATCTCTTCACTTTTCCACAGAGAAAATTAAATTACAGGTCCCACGCTAGTCAGGCAGGCGGAAAGGCACTTACATGTGCACTGCAGGGGCCTGGCAAAGGCTTTTAGAAACATTAGAATGCTGGGCAGCATCTGCACCAGGCTCTGTTGGCGACATTACACACACACGAGAAGACTATGTTCTGATTGGCCTCAGAAAAAAAAATACAGCAGAGTTTTTCCGATAAATTGTGGATATAAAAGACTGACAAAAGCGCAATAATTACCTTCAGTGTCTTGGGTTGTAAGGGGGAAACATCCAGTTTTATATATATTCTTTTATGAAAGTTTTTTCTGCTTTTTTTTTCTATTTCTTCTTCAGAATGTTTGTGTGAAACACAGCAAGACAATTTTTCTGCTTCTAGCAGTGAAGTTTCCCCTACTGTGGCTGTCTAGCAAAACTCTTGCTCTGATGTCATAATATGATGCAGAACACAATAGCTTAGGATAATTATATCTATCCACTGTGTAGCTACACTTGATACATGTCTATATTATATATTAACTTTGCAAACGTATGTAGCGGGGACCAAGTCTCCACTGGCCAAATCTCTGGAGAGACTATTCTAGTTGCAGCCCATGACAAAGCTACACTACAAGTTGAATGCATCTTAACAGGTCCTACAGACAGTGTAGGAAATGGCCTTAAGGGATATCGTGGCCTTGGAAGCAGGTGTACCTCACTTAGACAAATGAGTCAGCACAAACAGATGGTCAGAAAGCCAAACTCACTGGTAATCTAGATAGCGAAGCACTCTTCTCACATTCAATTTGAGCAAATCGCAGTCCTGTTTCTTAGGACCTGTAGGTTGTAAAGCATGCAAATTGACCTCTTGATTCACATGAAATGCCGACACCACCTTCAGCACAATTCTGAGGAAAGGCTCTTGACAAGAAAGAGCCTGGAGCTCCAAAACACGCAGTACTGAGGACACTGCTACCAGCAAACTGCTCTAAGCGTCAAGTCCAAGAGGGTTGCTTCTTCCAAAGGCTTGAATGGAGCCTTGGTGAGGCCTCTGAGAACCATGCTAAGGTCCAACAAAGGGAAAAGTAGCTTAATACGTAGTCACATTCAAAAAGCACCCTTCAGAAAGCCCAGTGACTTTGACTCGAAGTGAAGCCACAGTGAGACCATTGTCAAGACCTACTTGAAGAAAGGCCAACACCACCGAAACTGGAGTCCAGAACAGCTCTACACATTCTTGTGTACACCAATGTTGGAAATTCCTTCACACCTTAGTATAGGTAGACTATAGATGCCTTTGTAGATTTGAGCAGGATGGCAAGGACCATGGCTGAATATCCTTTGCGCTCTAACACTTCACACTCAATAGCCATGCTGCATACCAGACCCCGAGAAGCAGGCCAGGAAGCACCTGCAATCTGAGCATGTGGCCTGTGCAAAGATGCAGTAAATCTTCATGTCACGGCCTGTGAGGCTAATCTGGAGCCATCAGAATGACTCTTCCTTGATGAGCCGTAATTCATCGAATGACTTGGCCTATGGACCAGGGAAGAAAGACATACAACAGAAGGTCTTATGACCACGGTTAGACTAGAGCGTCTAGACCAGCGCATCCAGGCTCAAATCTTTGCCTGAAGAAACAGCTTGCCTTCTTGTTTTTCGCAGTTGCCATGAGGTTGAAGTGGTGATGACCCTAGCACTGTACAATGGACTGAAACGCTGCCAGAGATAGCATCCACTCGCCCGGATCCAAAGTATGTGGGATGAGAAAATCTGCTTGAATATTGTCCACTCCCGCAACATACGCTGCTGTAAACGCCTGATGATGACACTCTGCCCAGCAGAAGAATAGGCCACCACTCATACTGGCTCGAGCCTCCTGCATCCAAGACAAACCTGTCTGTAACATGTCTGTCTGAGGAGTCCAGCATGACAGCAACATGTGGAAGAGAGGACCCAAGTGGGCTGTTGTCATAGGTACCACATCTACAGTATTATAGCAAGTTTCAAGTTTATTAGGATTTTATATACCACCTATCAAAGTTATCTAAGTGGTTTTACAATTAGGTACTCAAGCATTTTCCCTATTTGTCCTGGTGGGCTCACAATCTATCTGACTTGTGCAAGAGAAGAGGAATCTGAAATCACAAATTCCGTCTGCGTGCCTCAGTAAGACAGACTTGGCTGGCAGCCGTGTCAAACAAGGATCCAAGGTACTCCAGGGATTGATTTGGCATCAAATTGTTCTTTTGGTAATGTACAAACCAACCCAGAGCCTCCATGACTTGGATTAGAGAATGACACGGTGACGGTTTACCCGCGGCCACCGCATTTAAGCCGCGGGTCACCGCCGAAAACGGGGAAGAAAACTAGCAGTCGCTGCGGTGACGGGGACAAGGCCATTCACCGACCGCGGAAACGGTGAACAGGTTTGTCCCCGCGGGCCAATGTACCCCCTTCTAGGAACCGCTATTTACCGCCCGACGCCCGATTCACCCCCCCAGCAGGACCGCTCGCACCCCCACCCCGAACGACCGCTCGCACGCGCTCCCACCCGCACCCGCGATCGGAGCAAGAGGGAGCCCAAGCCCTCTTGCCCGGCCGACTCCCCGACGTCCGATACATCCCCCCCCGGCAGGACCACTCGCACCCCCACCCCGAAGGACCGCCGACTTCCCGACAATATCGGGCCAGAAGGGAGCCCAAACCCTCCTGGCCACGGCGACCCCCTAACCCCACCCCGCACTACATTACGGGCAGGAGGGATCCCAGGCCCTCCTGCCCTCGACGCAAACCCCCCTTCCCCCCCAACGACCGCCCCCCCAAGAACCTCCGACCGCCCCCCCAGCCGACCCGCGACCCCCCTGGCGACCCCCACGACCCCCCCACCCCCCTTCCCCATACCTTTGGTAGTTGGCCGGACAGACGGGAGCCAAACCCGCCTGTCCGGCAGGCAGCCAACGAAGGAATGAGGCCGGATTGGCCCATCCATCCTAAAGCTCCGCCTACTGGTGGGGCCTAAGGCGCGTGGGCCAATCAGAATAGGCCCTGGAGCCTTAGGTCCCACCTGGGGGCGCGGCCTGAGGCACATGGGCCCAACCCGACCATGTGCCTCAGGCCGCGCCCCCAGGTGGGACCTAAGGCTCCAGGGCCTATTCTGATTGGCCCACGCGCCTTAGGCCCCACCAGTAGGCGGAGCTTTAGGATGGATGGGCCAATCCGGCCTCATTCCTTCGTTGGCTGCCTGCCGGACAGGCGGTTTTGGCTCCCGTCTGTCCGGCCAACTACCAAAGGTACGGGGAAGGGGGGTGGGGGGGTCGTGGGGGTCGCCAGGGGGATCGCGGGTCGGCTGGGGGGGGCGGTCGTTGGGGGGAGGGGGGTTTGCGTCGAGGGCAGGAGGGCTGCAGTGCAAACATAAGCCTTTCATTAAGACAATCCTGGTTCGCTTTTCCAAGTTAAAACAATTAGAAAAATATTTCTGGAGTGCTGTAATAAATTAAAATTAATAGTGCTCAGAACCCCCAAGGTAACTTCAGGCATCATTTTGAAGCTGGGGGGGGCGGTCGTTGGGGGGAGGGGGGTTTGCGTCGAGGGCAGGAGGGCTGCAGTGCAAACATAAGCCTTTCATTAAGACAATCCTGGTTCGCTTTTCCAAGTTAAAACAATTAGAAAAATATTTCTGGAGTGCTGTAATAAATTAAAATTAATAGTGCTCAGAACCCCCAAGGTAACTTCAGGCATCATTTTGAAGCTGGGGGGGGCGGTCGTTGGGGGGAGGGGGGTTTGCGTCGAGGGCAGGAGGGCCTGGGATCCCTCCTGCCCGTAATGTAGTGCGGGGTGGGGTTAGGGGGTCGCCGTGGCCAGGAGGATTTGGGCTCCCTCCTGGCCCGATATTGTTGGGGAGTCGGCGGTCCTTCGGGGGGAGGGATGTATCGGACGTCGGGGGGGGGGCATCAGGCTTTCAGGATGGGGACAGACCTTCAAGGGGGGACAGTGCAGGGAAGTCAGGGAATTTATATTAATTAATTTTTTCTCTGCGTGTTTTGTTTTTGTATAGTTATTAACTAATATTTAACTAAGTTTTAAAGTTTTAAAGAATGTTTCCTTTATACGTAAATAAAGAAAAGTGAATGGGATTGCAGTGGCGGTGACGGGGCGGTGAATGGGGTGGCAGTGGCGGTGACGGGGCGGTGAAGAGGATGGTGAGACGGGGACGGGGCGGTGACGGGGATGGTGAGACGGGGACGGGGCGGTGACGGGGATGGTGAGACGGGGACGGGGCGGTGACGGGGACCAATTTTTTCACCGTGTCATTCTCTAACTTGGATCACCTGATCCACAACGTGTTGCCCCCTTGGGGAATGATGGGGCTCTGATCCACCAGTTGTCCAGATAGGGATGCACCTGCAGAACCCCTCTTGTGCAAGAGAGCTGCTACCAAAACCATCACTTAAGCAAAGAGCCGTCGCCAGGCCAAATGGCAGAGCTGAAAATGGAAACCTGAGAAACCTCCTGTCATCTGGGAAAATGCATTCATTTTGAATGCAAGCAGCGTCTTTCTCACGGTTCACCACATATTAGATTCTCCACTTATTCACCATTTTAGGACCCTCAGGGACCACTGAAGAAGACTTTTTGTCGAAACGCGGACCGTGTTGGGTCCTGCGCCCCTAGCGGATTAGGTCCTTTAAGGTTTTTATGTGGATTACTTTATTTTTATGTGGATGATTTTATTTTATGTGGATGATTTTAGTGTACTTTTGGAACTTTGACATTTACAAATAAAGTCCATTTAAGGAACACCGTCACTCCACAGAGTTTCTTTTGCTTTCCTCTGGATTTTCTTCTCTGTGGATACTTTGGGGTCATTCTCTTTGGTTTTCGCTTGTTGCCCTACTGGAGAGTCCACAAACCAATCCGCCAGAGGTTGGGAAAATTCCAGCTTGTATCCAGACCGAATGAAGTCCAGAACACACCGGTTGGATGAAATCTTAACACAGACTTGCAGGAACGCAGAGAGCCTGCCCCCCTCCCCCCCATATATAAAGGTGGCCTCCTAGCCTGGCGCCATTGCAACTTCTTGGTAGGTAGAGGAGCGCAGAGGACTGATTACATCTGGATCCCGAGAGTTTCTGCTTGTATCCCTGGGAGAATCTCTGTGTCTAGGAACTGGAATACTGTCAAGAGTGCCCTGAGCCTTGAAAAGCTCTGGATCTACTAACAGGCAGGGTCTTGGGCAATGGTCCATCACAGAATTTGTGAGATCATCCGGGTCTTTAGCAAATAAGAGCTGCCCCTTAAAAGATAGTCTGGCAAGAGTAGCTTTAGAGGCAGAATTGCCATCCTATGGTCTGATCCAGAGCAGAAATGGAATAAACTTACGCTTTACCCAGAACACAAAGAATGTCATACAGGGCAACAGACACATAGTCCAGACCAAATAAAAGAAACTGAAGAGGAGACTCGAAGCCTCACTCTCCAAAATGTTAGGTTTGGAAAGATAAGTGAATGTGACAATGAATGCCACCAAGGCAGCTGCGACTCCCAAAACCACTGTCTCAAAATGTCTCCTGAGAACAGCAGCTACTCAGCAGTCCTGCATGTTCTTGAGCACCACACCACCTTTGTTCTGAAGAGGGGGGGGGGGGTGCTGAGAGACCTGGCAACCAAGGAATCCACTTTGGGCTGACTAAAAAGCTGCTGATACTCCAGTACAGCTGGGACATGGCTCTCATTACCCTGAGAGCCCTCTCTGGAGAATCCCACTGCTCCGAGATCAGGATATTAATATCAGGATGCCAGGGAAAGGCAAAGGACTGAGCTCTCACTCCAAACATAAGAGAGGAGGAAGTTGAAGGAGCCGGCTGAGCGACTGAATCCAACTCATGCAGAGACTCTGATATAAGATCTGGTAAGGCAGCAGACTTAAATAAGTGCAGAACCATGAGATCGTCCCCTGGCTCTAAAGCCAAAACAGGATCTACAGAGCCAGTGTATATTCCTGGGTCCTCAGTCACGAGAAGAGCATCCCCTAAAAATAAGGGATCCACAAAATGATGATCATCAGCAGTGTCTCCTGGGGCGAGGTCTCCCAAGTCCTGACCAGCGGAAGACAGTGAAGAAGTGCCCTGTGAGGCAATGCAGTGAGGAGACAAGTCAGAGACACAATAAGACTGTGCAGGAGAAGCACGGCTCTCACAAAAGGCATTCCACAAAAATTTCTGAAAATCTCAGAAGTCCCCTGGACCTTGCAGTCACCCTTTAATGTCTTTAGCTTGTGCTTTTTGGACTGCGGGGCATCCTGATGAGTGGAACTGTTCAGTGTTCTAGGCCTAGAAAATAGCAAAGGTTGCTCCAGCAGACTGGCTGCCCTTTTTGGCCGTTCCCAGCTTTGTGGACCGCACCATGCAGCACGTGTCACGAGGATGCTCCTGAGGTACGAAATTTGCACAATCATTGCATGAAATTAGGGTATCAGTGCCCAAGGATTCCATCCTGATTAGTTTTGCAAGTTCAAGGAACTTCTGAATGAAAAAAAATCACTAAAAATCCAAGATGGTCGCTGCTAAGAAATTTGCACTTAAAAATGCTAATAAAATACTAAACAAGTGTAAAAATGGCAAAATTAGAATTTTTGAGGTGAGGGAACACAGGGGAACATCCATAAACACCCAAAAACCTGAAATTCATACCTCCTGATTCACCTCACAGGCTGTAATAGCCTTACTCAGCCCTTTACAGTTGCTGGAAAGATGATTCACTGCTTCAAGCTGGAAATGCCTCTTCAAAGCTGATCTTCGGGCTTCTAGCCAGGCACGGATCATGACTGTACTCCCACCCCAGCGGGCCGACAGATGCACATACAGAAGGGTGAGGCGAAAATGCAGCTGCACACCATGTGAGACACCACTGAGCCTCCTAAGGGTGCCCAACAGCCTGCGCTCAAACCCCTGCAAGGCAGTAGGTAAGAAATAAATGTGGGTATGGCCCTAAACTCTAAAAATACTTGTGCAGGCTGCCTAATAGGTACCACCAGGGATTAGCCTATCAGCTGCAGACTGGAGTCTGCTTCTTCTCTTCGTAGGCATAGCTGTGACCAAGGTGAAAGCTCCGAGCACAGAAAACACCTAATAAAATATGAAAAACAGAAACACTCCTTATGGCTTGCATGCACAAGGGAAAAACTGCAGGTGGCAGAACTCACAGTGACGTGACAGAAAAAATCCGGAGTGGATTCCTTTTGCAGATGGCCATGGAGAGATAGCCCGCTTGTCTAGAATAACACACCTATTGCACTGGAAATTGTGTTGTATTGTACTGAGCTCTGCATTTGTTATATGCTTGTGACTACTACTATTGTAATTGGAAAGAGGACTTACGAAAGAATACATTGATGCTTGTTTTATTGAATGATTGAATGGCTCTGATGCTTGTCATGTATTCTTTGCTTTTTCCACAATTCTTATGTATGTATAAATGGCAGTATATAACTCATATGACAAGAACTGAAGATTTATTAGGTGTTTTACTTCTTTTATTAATATAGGATTGTAAGCAGGGTATCATAAAACAAAGTTAAAGGGAAATTATCTATATAATAAAATGCTAAGCACGCATGTGCACTTACCCCGTGTTCCCTGAGTCCTGATCTGTTGGCCTGTGGCAGCAAGAGTGTGCATGCGCTATACCAGGACTCGCGAAGTGTCGGCTGCCAGGAGGAGGGCTTCGAGGGAGGCGGCTGTCGGCGGAGGGCAGACGCTGTGCCAAGACGGTCTGCAGATAGATGACGTGCTCAAGCTCACGCGCCTTCAAAATTAAAAATAAATGGCCCCACACCGCCTCCATGCTCGCGCAGACCTCCATCAACGAAAAACGGCACTACCGGCCGAAGTTTATTTTAAAAGTTTAAAGTCGCTGCGGCAGCTCCTCTCATGAACTGCACCTGCGTCGGAGAAGGCTTCCGACGCAGGCAGCAATCGTGAGAGGAGCTGCCGCGGCACCTTTAAACTTTTAAAATAAACTTCAAATGGTAGTGCCGTTTTTCCATTTCCGGCTGTGCCCTCTCTTATTAACTCAGCGCTTGAGCTGGTCCCTGGCTCTCGCCAACTCGCCGGATTTGCGGACAACAGAGCAACGGTGCAGGGAGGAAAGAAGGGACTGAGCCATGACAACAGGAGCGTGCTTTTTACATCTCCTGAGCGACCAAGGTATTTTTACCCGTCGCAGGATTCAACGTGTTTAAAAAAAAAACCCCAAACCTAAGCAAGAACACCTGGGCTGGAGGAAGGAATACATGACCTAGGAACCCCAGATTCTAAAACCCAACCAACAATTTGCTCTGGGGAGGGGATGGGGAGGCAGAAGGGGGCCACGGAGAGGCAGACAGGCATGGCACAACAGATAAATACAGGTAGGCAGGGGGCCAAGGAGAAAGACAGAGACACATACAGAAAGAAAGACAGGGGGCCAGGGAGAGAGACAGACATAAAGAAAGACAAACAGACAGGGGGCCAGAGAGACAGATAGACTAAACACAGACAGCCAGCATGCAAGGCGAGAGAGACAAAGAAAAAAAGATAGACAACCAGCGGCCAAGGAGAGAGAGACAAAGAAAGAATGACAAACAGATAGGGGGCCAAGGAGACAGACAGAAAGAAAGACAGCCAGCCAGCATCTATGGAGAGAGAGAGAGAGAGAGAGAGAGAGAAAGAAACCCCCCCCCCCCCAGACAAACACTAGCCAAGGAGAGAGAGAGAAAGAAAGAATGACAGACATCTATTCTAGCACCTGTTAATGTAACGGGCTTAAAGACTAGTTTACTATATAGAACATTTTGTTGGATCAGTTCTGGTCTTGCTACTGATTATAGTGTTGCATTTCTTAATTTGGATACAAGGACTGACTCATCTTGCCCTAAATTGACAAAAGATGGTTATGTTAATTTACATATCTAGACTGACTGACATATCAATGTACAGCCCAAAATGGTTTATAGAAACAATCACAATAATAATCATGCATCAAGTCATTAAAAGTCACCTTGCTCACACTTCCAAAAGCTAACACAGAGATACATATTTCCCTCATTCAAACACACATACCTAAATATTTCACCCAGATACACACGTGTCATTTACCTTCCTCCACATAACAAACATCCCCACCCCTAAACTAATTTCTACATGCACATCACCTACAGTAGATACACACCTGCCCACCTCACAACCAGACTTATAACTCAGAAAAAATATTCAGCAGTTTTGCAGTTCATACTCTCTCAGGCAACCACACACAGCTTTATATGCAGTACACATCTGCTTCAACTATACCCTCTAAAGAACACACAGTCATACCAGCTGAATAACCAGGAGTGCACCACCTCTTCCTCCACCTAGGGAGGTTCTAGGTTCAACCTATGTCTAATGCAGAATCTTCCAATTGGAAGGATGTGTCCAGGCTCTCAAGGACTACCCGTGGTTCTACTTTGGACTCTACCTGGCTCAAATCCACTTTGAATTGCTTCACCCAGCTGAACAGGGCCCTTCCAAAGATCCAGGAGCAACATGCATGATTCATGAATGGGCCTCCTTACTGAGGCGCACCACAATCTGGATGCAATTTGGAGTCTGGTCCCAAGGGGCCAACCACTAGCCCTGATGCAAGTTGGGTGGAAGCAGTCCTCACAGGGACTGCTGTTCTTGCTGAGGAGAAAATGGCTGTTATTCCAGCCAAGTCCATAGTGACCAAATGAGTTTTTGCCAAGTATTTATGACCTGGATTGGCCATTGTGGACATAGGATGCTGGGCTAGATGGACCATTGGTCTGACCCAGTATGGCTATTCTTATGAGCTAGAGACAGGAGCAGCAACTCCCAATGCTGCCAAAGCTGTTTCCACTGAAGGAAATGGCTCAAGGCAAGCTGGTCAAGGGAACCACATGGCTGTCTTGCCCAGCCCAGTGCACTCCTGCCCATGGCCTGCTTGACTGCAGCTTGGCACTCCTTGGGGCCCCCATCGTCTTTTTTCAAAGCCCTAACTTGGACTTGCTCTTTCTTTTTCTTAACTCTGTTTTTCTGAACATCAGGGAAATAAAGTAAAGCTGGGAAGCCTAAATCCTAGTCTAATCCTTTTTATTTTTGAGGATCTAGACCAGGGGTAGGTAATTCCAGTCCCAAGAGCCAGAGGCAAGTCAGGTTTTCAGGATATCCACAATGAATATGTATGAGATGAATTTGCATACACTGCCTCCTTGAGATGCAAATCTATCTCATGCATATTTATTGTTGATAGCCTGGAAACCTGACCTGCCTGTGGTTCTCGGTGATTGGAATTGCCTATCCCTGATCTAGACTAACCAGAGCTGTAGGGTGCCTCTAGGGAGAGCAGGGAGGTAAATGGGGATCCTTGCCTCCAAAAGCAAGGGTCCCATGTTGACCAAGCCTGACCATCACCCAATGAGTATTCCCAAGTGCCATAGTTCCATACTCATAGGACCCCAACTGAAAGGGCAGGAGCAAACTATTAGGTTCAACCATGATGGTAGACCAAAGGACCTGTGCAGCAGCCTGAACTCCCTTACCATCTGCTGGAGGAAGAAAAATACTGTAAAGTTCTAACACCAGTCCATATTCTGGTGATGTTACTGGAAGTTTTAGCTTTCTACCTCCATCTGCTGCTAGGAAAAGGAACACAATCCCACTTGCCCAGACTGGTGTGGCTGGGACGCTAAGGAATATCTATTTTATTTTGAATAATGTTTCTATTAGTCCTATATTTACCATATTATACTTTTAGGATAATTCAGTGTTATATTTTAATGTATTATTAATTCTTGTTGTACCCTCTTCTTTGAAAGGTTTTTCACATTGTGTAGAAAGTTGGATAGCAAAACTGGATGGATAAATAAATGTAAAACTTTAAAGGAAAGTTTCTTTACTAGTAGTGTCACCAATAACACATGTGAAGCTCCATTTTATATAGGGGCTCAGCATGTGAAATGGGCTTGCTTGCATGTTGGCTTACTTGTTTTTTTCCGGTATTTTGGAAAAGGTTCTGCTGCATTTTTTAAAAACTTTCATGTACCAGAGAAGCCAATGAAGGAGAGGAGTGAAATAATGCTTTTTTTCCCTACATTTTTGAGGTGGTGGTAGATATTTCAGAGGTTAGCACAATCGCCCCCTGCATCACTGATGGTGACTCCAGGTCCTAAGAATCAGGTAGCTGCCTCAGAGCAGATAGAAGAGCCAGCATGGAAATTTGTGAAAGCATATTTTCTTTTGGCCCAAGCAAGCTGTGCACAAAACACATCTCCTTAAATATCTATGTCCCAGCCACATACACACATAGAGGTTTTCTGAAATCCTCATTTATGCTTGCATGCAAACTACATGTGTAAGATCCTCTATTTTTACAGGGAACCCATAATGCAACATTTAAGGAAAAACTCACTGATGCCTTTCATTCCTGCATATGTTGGTTCCATCACTTGAAAAAAGTGAAATATGCTATTTCAGTAGGTCTATACTGAAATAAGACAAAATGCACACTATCAATGATACAAATAATTGGAATATATATTAACATATTACATAAAATATTTTAAAAATATTATAGGACATAACTAATTTGATAGGATGGGTTATGCTACTGTCACCTTGATACTGCATAAGATTGCAACCTGAGTGGACAGTGGGCCTCCTGGAAAGATGCTTTTATTTGTTATTCTGTTGGGCTGAATCTGTACAGAAATTATGATCTGATATTCCTGTTCTAACGCTGATAAGGTAGTTGGAAGAAGAAAAAATGAGAAACAGAAAAGGATCCATAACCAGTCATGACTCAAAGGTTAACGACTCCCTTTGAGAACAGACAAGATGATTAGAACCCCTGAAACACCACAATGCTGGTAGCCATACTGTAACACTATTATTTCACCCTTACATAGTATTTCAACAATTTATTTTCAGTGAACCAGTCATTTTATTGAACTCCCTCCTCTATTTTATTGGAGCCTTCTTCCCAATAGCAGTTCCTTTCATCTTGTTCTCATATTTATCATCATACTGCATAGCTTGAAGTTCACAATTTGGTTACCAAATATGACTCCCAGGCAAAATTTGTTTTGGTTTATCAGTGGTGGATGAGAGCTACAAGCAGATTATGAGTCAAATTCTTAGTTATAATGATTGAGTTTCTAAGATATCCACTAGAGCAATTCCTCAGAATAACAATTGGATCAACTTCTTTGTTTAAAAGTGTTCTGAAAATGGAAAAAATTTCCATAGTGTGTGTACATGGCCAGGCTTTGCAATTGATCCCTTGTGCTCAATGTTCATGTCATACACAACCAGAAACTGTCACTTGAGAATTTCTACCATTTTCTTGAAAACAGGTCTTCTGACTTGTGAATCGTTCATGTCTTCCTTGGCTTTAAACGGTGGAGTCCTGACAATCTGACATTTGCTCTCTCTTTGAAGACAGATCTTTTGGTATTAGCTGTGCTTTCTTTCCAGATTTCATTTGGTCCATAGAAACAGTGTTGTCTTGATTTTCTTCAACATGACAAGGAAAAAGAAAAAGATTATTAAAATACTACTACAAATCCTAGGCTTCCTATTTATAAAGTGCTTCTTTCTATTACCACTATCTGCAACAATATACTTACACAAGTTAGATGTGAGGGGTTCAGCACTTTGAAAATTAACTACTTCTACACCTCTCCTGCTTTAGTTCTTTTCTCGTCTAGCTCTTTTGTATTTTTCCTTTTCTTAATGTTAACCGAGTCGAGCTCTAAATTGACTGATGACCCGGTTTACTCTCATTTCCTTCTGCCAGAGGTGTTAAGACCATGGGATATATTTTCCGTTCTTTTACATACATTTTTGCATCTATTTGGAATACACTTTCTTATGAAATCAGATCTATTACCTCTCTTCATCTGTTTAGGAAATCCCTGAAAACTCTTCTCTTTCAGCAGGCCTTAGATGAGCACATGACTAATCTAAATTAGTATTATGAGTGCCAATAAAATTGGACTCCTTTTATGTCCCGTTGTTCCTTGTTTTATAACAACATTGTAAACCGAGTCGAGCCCTAGTATCTGGGGATGATTCGGTTTATAATGTAAGGATTGGATTTACAAAAATAAGTTTTAGTTTAGTATGACATGGTATTTAGTTTGCCCAAAGCAAAGTCTTGCTTGACATTCTAGGACATACAAAATAAGATCAGTCATAAGCTTGTTGTTTTCGTCGCTGATGCACTCACTACCATCTGACAATCTCTATTTGCCCTTAAATGTTAAATTTGTATACCACAGTGAATTGTATTTTTTTCCCTTATATACTGCCTGCAAATACTGTACAATCAGGTACAGTAGGTATTTTTCTGTCCCTGAAGGGCTTATGGTCTGAGTATGTACCTGAGGCAATGGAGGGTTAAGTGATTTGCCTAAGATAACAAGGAGTGAGATTTGAACCAGGCCCTCTTGGTCCTAAGCCTGCTGCTCTAACCACTGGGCTATTCCTCCACCCAATATTGTATTTCCAGTGTTGAGGAACAGAAATGGAAATAAATAAATACAGCACTTCTGGTTGGGGAAGGTACAAGTTCATTGAAAATTCCTATAACAAATACAATCTTAATCTAATCACTGCTTTTTTGTTTTCAGCAGAGCAAGCCCTACTATTAGACAGACCAGGTATTCACCTAGGGCAGCAGAATTTTGGGCGTAGCAATGCAGTTCCCACAGTACTTGAATACTGCTCTCAGTGCTGTGTGCAGCTCTAAGCAAAGGCCCACACTCAAGTACTACCATGTTCAACCACTTCAAAAAGAAGTCTGCTTTAAAAGGGGGCAGGATTCAGCAGCATTTAAGCACAGGCCTGTACTGTACTGTCTCATTGCAGCTTTAAGCTTGGAGGAGGAAGGGTGAAAGGAGATAGGATAAAGGAAATGCTAGAAACTGGAGTGAGGAAGAGGACCAGAAGGGAAGATGCTTGTCATGAAGGGGGGGAGGGGGGGAGAGGAAGGAAGCCTATGGAAAGGCCATGAATCATCATTGGGGGAAGGTGGGCCTGGTGCAAGGATCTTAAGTACCACAAACAAATCTTCAGCTTTGTACCTCCAGAACAATCTTGAAAAAATGCAAGATTGTTATTTGAATATGATGTACAAACTTAGTTTAGTATATACCTAACCTAGTAAGGACAATTTCTCAAAATCAATTTCCAGTGCAATAGGTGTGTCATTCTAGACAAGCGGTTATCTCCCTATGGCTGCAAGCCATATGCAGAAGGAATCCACACTTCTGATTTTTCTGTGTCCCTCCTACATCCCAGGGAGCTCTACTGCTACCTGCAGTTTTTCCCTTGTGCACGTGAGCCAGAAGGAGTATTTTTGTTCTGCTCTCTCCAGGGCTACAGGCAGAGCTTTTCCGATCCCGGCACAACCAGGCCTCCACTTCCCAAGCTGCTCCATCTACCAAGAAGTCACAATGATGCCTCTGTGTATTGGAGGCAGGCTCTCGGAGTTTCTGCAGACCTGGAGTCAGATTTCGTCTAACTACAAGGTTCTGGACATTATTCAATCAGGCTTGTGGACTCTCCTGCAGATTGCCCAGAAAAGGTGGAAAAGGTTCAAGCCACTGTGAGAAGGTTGCTGGATATTCAGGCTATAGAGACGGTGCTGTTCAAACATTCAGGCTCAAGCAGATACTCCATATGCTTTATCATGCCAAAGAAAGGCTCTGACGATTGAAGACCCATTCTGGATCTTACTCATGTCAATGCAACGATCAAACTTCCGCACTTTTGCATGGAGACTGTTTGTTCTGTCATAGCAGTGTTGTCCCCTGGAGAGTTCCTAGGCTCTCTGGTTCTGACAGAGTCCTACTTGCAAATAGCACAGTTACTTACCGTAACAGTTGTTATCCAGGGACAGCAGGCAGATATTTTCAACAGGTGGGTGACATCACCGACGGAGCCCCGCAGCAGACAGCCTCGCAAGCAGACTTGCTTGAAAATCTTTGTAAGAGCTTACAAGTGCTGCATCGCGCATGTGCGAATGCCTTCCTCCTGTTTGGAGAAAAGCCAACACCACTGAAACTGCAGTTAAAAATGGCTCCACATATTCTTGGTCGCACCAATGCTGGAAAGTCCTCCATGCCTTAGTGTAGGCAGAAATTGTAGTTGCCTTCTTAGACTTGAGAAGGGTGGCAATAACAATGTCTGAATATCCTCACATTCAGTAGCCATGCCGTAAGAGTAAAGTGATCTGGATCCTCCATGCAACCCGGACCCTGTGAAAACAGGTCTGAATACACCTGCAACCGGAGGCCATGGTCTGTTCAAAGACGCAACAGATCTGCGTATCAAGGCCTGCAAGGCCAATCTGGGACTACCAGAATGACTCTTCCCCAATGAGCTGAGATCCATTGAACAGCTCAGCCTATCATGAGTCAGAGAGGAAAGACGTACAGCAGGATGTCTTGAGGCCATGGATGGACTAGTGCGTCTAGCCCAGACATGGGCAACTCCAGTCCTCGAGAGCCGGAATCCAATTGGGTTTTCAGGATTTGCATTGAAAGCAGTGCATGCAAATAGATCTTATGCATATTCATTGGGGAAATCCTGAAAACCTGATTGGATTCCGGCCCTCGAGGACCAGAGTTGCCCATGTCTGGTCTAGCCCCTCACTGCTGGGTTCGAATCGTCATCTGAAGAATCGGATTGTCTTTTTGTTTTTTGATGTCACCATGAGGTCAAATTGGGGATGACCCTGCGCTGGACAATGGACTGAAATATTCCTGTGACTGCATCCACTCGCCTGGATCTGTCTGCTGAGGAAGTCAGCCTGAATATTGTCCATACCCACTACATATACTGCCTTCAGCATCTGAAGATGTCGCTCTGCCCAGTGGAAGAGCAGACAGGCTTCCAGACAGAGATGCACTCTTGGTGCTTCCCTGCCAATTGACATAGGCCACCGCCATCGCATTGTCTGAGAAGACTGACCTCTTGACTTTCTAGAGTCTTCTGCAATCTCTTCAGAGCCAACTGGATGGCATGCAGTTCTAGCCTTTTGATCAACCACCTTTTCTGAGGTGTCCAACAGCCCTAAAGTGGAAGTCAATTGCAATGGGCTCCCCAGTCCAAGAGACTGGCATCTGTTGTGGCAACCACCCAGGAATCGATCTGCAGAGACACGCCCTTGGAAAGGGATGGAGGGTAAAGCCACCAGTCCATAGCTGGTACAAGCCTCCAACGTCCATGGCAGAGACTTCTGTAAGGTGTCCGTCTGAGGAGACCAGTGGGAAAGCAATGCCATCTGGAGAGGACACATGTGGGCTCTTGTCCAAAGCACATCTATTGTAGCTGCCATGGACCCCAGGACTTGAAAATAGTCCCATGCCAACGGAACAGACTTGGCCAAAAGACCAGAAATCTGGGAGCTCAGCTTCAGTCTACGTGCCCCTGGTAGAAAGACGTGGCCTGCCGCCATGTCGAACTAGACTTCCAGATACTCCAGGGATTGAGTTGGCGTCAAATTGCCTTTTTGGTAATTCACAATCCAGCCCAGATCCTCCAGAACTCGGATCACCTGATCCACCATGCTCTGACCGTTGGACAACAAGGGGGCTCTGAACAATCAGCCCAGATAGGGATGCACCTGCATTCCCATCCTGTGCAGGTGAGCTGCCACCACAACTATCACTTTGGTGAAGGAGCAAGGAGCTGTTGCCAGCCCAAAGAGCAAAGCTGAAAACTGATAATGATTTTCCAGAACGTGACATAAGAACATAAGAAGTTGCCTCCACTGGGTCAGACCAGAGGTCCATCGCGCCCAGCGGTCCGCTCCCGCGGCGGCCCATCAGGTCCATGACCTGTGAAGTGGTTCCTGACCATTTCTATGACCTACCTCTGCTTCTATCTGTACCCCTCAATCCCCTTATCTTTTAGGAACCTATCTAAACCTTCCTTGAACCCCTGTACTGTGCTCTGGCCTATCACAGCCTCCGGAAGCGCATTCCATGTGTCCACCACCCTCTGGGTAAAAAAGAAGTTCCTAGCATTTGTTCTAAACCTGTCCCCTTTCAATTTCTCCGAGTGACCCCTAGTACTTGTGGTTCCCCACAGTCTGAAAAATCTGTCCCTGTCTACCTTCTCTATGCCCTTCAGGATTTTGAAGGTTTCTATCATGTCTCCTCTAAGTCTTCCCTTCTCTAGGGAGAACAGCCCCAGCATTTTCAACCTGTCAGCGTATGAAAAGTTTTCCATACCTTTTATCAGTTTAGTTGCTCTTCTTTGGACCCCCTCAAGTACTGCCATGTCCTTCTTGAGGTACAGCGACCAGTACCTGGCACAGTACTCCAGGTGCGGGCGCACCATTGCACGATACAGTGGCATGATGACATCCTTCGTCCTGGTTGCGATACCCTTTTTAATGATACCCAACATTCTGTTCGTTTTCTTTGAGGCTATCGCACACTGTGCCGATGCTTTCAATGTTGTGTCCACCATCACTCCCAGGTCTCTTTCAAGGTTGCTCACCCCTAGCAATGATCCCCCCATTTTGTAGCTGAACATTGGGTTCTTTTTCCCTACATGCATGACCTTGCATTTCTCTATGTTAAAACTCATTTGCCACTTTTTTGCCCACTATTCCAGTCTCGTTAGGTCCCTTTGTAGGTCTTCGCAGTCTTCCGTGGTTCTAACCCTGCCGCAGAGTTTGGTGTCATCAGCAAATTTAATAACCTCACATTTCGTCCCCGTCTCCAGGTCGTTAATAAATTTATTGAACAGGAGCAGTCCCAGCACCGATCCCTGTGGAACTCCGCTCGTGACCCATTGCCAGTCTGAGTAATGGCCCTTTACTCCAACCCTCTGTTTCCTGCCTGCCAGCCAGTGTTTGATCCATCAGTGGATATCCCCTTGCACCCCGTGGTTCCACAGCTTCTTGAGAAATTCTTGTGCTCTGGGAAAATAGGATTATCCCAGGACAAGCAGGCAGCATATTCTCAACAGGTGGGTGATGTCACCGACGGAGCCCCGCAGCGGACAGCCTCGCAAGCAGACTTGCTTGAAGATCTTTGTAAGTGTTTATAAGTGCTGCACCACGCATGTGCGAGTGCCTTCCCGCCCGAGTCAAGGCAAGCGTCTCCTGTGAGGTACCTCAGTTCAATGTTTTCCGCGGAGCAAAGAAGTCCTCTTCACTTCAGCTCTGCAGCTCTTTATTGCCTTCTCGCACCGCAGCTTTGTTATTTTCTTAGTCGCTGTGCCCGCGTGTCTTTTATCTATTTTTCTTTATTAAAAAAAAGTTTTCTTGTTTCTTTTTTGGCTGGCGGACTTTCGGCCTAGGCCTGGCCGCTGAACCTCGTTCTTTCATCGGTCTTTATTTTTTCTATGTCCCGGCCTCTTATCGGGTTCAAAAAGTGTAGCAAGTGCGGCAGGGTAATTTCAATCACCGAACCTCATCGTTGGTGTATTGTTTGCCTGGGTCCCGAACATTGCCCTGACACTTGTTCGCGCTGTGCTACACTTCAACCTCGAGCCCTTCGCAGATGCCGTGCTAAAATTTTTCAACTATTTGGCACTATGGAGCAGTCTGCTGAAAGGGTCTTGACCTCGGCTTCAGGGACTGCCTCGACTTCCAAGACCTTGACCCCGATACCCATGGTTGCCTCGACCAAGGCCTCAACCTCGACAACTTCAGTCTCGAAGGCCTCGACTGCAGTCCCTTCTAAGTCTTCATCTGTGGGTATGTCTCTTGTTTCTCCTTCAGGTACCCTTCCTAAAAATCCTCCAGAGTCTCAGGCATCCCAGGCTGTGCCTACGGTCCTGCCAGCCTCTTCGAGACCTCCAGCTAAGCGTGCCTCCAAACATAGGGAATACTCATCCTTGACGTTGCCCTCTTTGGAGCGCACTGCTGCACCTTCGAGACCTGATCCTTTCGTCTCGGTACCTATGTTCGAGGACATGTTGAAAGCCATTCTGACCACTCAGCTCCTCCCGGCCTTGACCCTGCTTCCTACGAGCCAGCCTGAACCTCCTGTTGAAGCACCTCAAGGCAAGCCTCGGAAGTCTCGTCGCTTATCATCCAGTGACTCTTCGCCTCCTCCTGGGACAGAGTCTCCTGAACCTCGATCGAGGCATCTTGCTTCCAAGTGCACTCAGGAGTCTTTTCTCAAACAAAAGACCTCCTCCTCCGGATACTGAGTCTTCTATGCCTCGTTTATCAAAGGCCATCGAGACTTCTTAAAACCTAAACATAAGTCTCGGTCTCACAAAGATTTTACACCAGATGCTTCTCCTTGAAGTCCATCCAGCTCGAAGACTCCTCCATCGAGTCCGCTTACGAGGGAGCCTTCTCCTCCTGCCTCAACCCATTCTGTTCCTCGGACTCCGGGGACTTCACCATCGAGGCTTCTTAAGCACAAGCACTCTCTGACTCCTCCTGTCACAGGTAGTGGAGCTTCTTCGGTGACTATGCTGCTGGATTCTGAGCCGCCTCCTCAATATTCCAGGGAGGCTTCTCCTTCCTATTTGGTGGCTCCTAAGTCTCGCTCTCCTTCTCCTGAGGGTCCATCTACCTCGAAGTCTGCCTCATTTGCGAGATTTGTCTTTGACATGGGGAAAGCTCTTCAGCTGGATCTCCACTCTGATTCCAAGTACACTCCTGAGTACTTGGCCGACATGGAGTTACCTCATCCACCCAAGGAGACATTGAGGCTTCCTATGACTCCTGTCTTAAAGCAAACTTTCCTCAGGAATATGGAAACCCCTTATTCTATTACAGCCTTACCATCTAAGCTGGAATCCAGGTATCGCACCGTACCTTGTAAGGGATTTGAGAAATCCCAATTACTCACCAGTCCTTGGTTGTGGAATCTTCATTAAAGAAAACTCAACCATCTAAGCTTTATGCTGCGGTTCCTCCAGGCAGAGAGGGCCGTACCATGGACAAATTTGGCCGTCGGTTATATCAGAATTCCATGATGGCAAATAGAATTCTCAATTACAATTACATTTTCACTGCTTATTTTAATCACTTCCTCAAAATAATGCCTAGGTTTTATCCGGCTCTTGAGGAACAGTGTCTTCCAGAATTCAAACAAATTATTCGAACTCTGTCACAACTTCGTCTCTTCATGTTGCAAGCCACATACGATGCCTTTGAGCTCTCTTCCAGAGTTTCTGCTTTTGCAGTAGCCATGTGCCGCCTCGCTTGGCTCCGCATTGTTGATATGGATCCCAATTTGCAGGACCTTCTAGCGAACTTACCTTACCAGGGAAATAAGCTTTTTGATAATTCCATTGAAGCTGCTACAAAGCGCCTATCTGAACATAAGCGCTCTTTTGCTTCCTTGATTAGGCTGAAGCCTAAAACTCCTCCTGTTCGGCCATACAAGCATCCACCATGTCGTTATCCTCAAAAAATGACACCAGCTTTCTCCAGGCCTCCGCCTAGACGACCGCCACAACAACGACAGCAGAAAGCTCAGACTCCTGCTGTGGCTAAATCAGCTCAGTCTTTCTGATATTCCCAGTCTGAGCACACCAGCCTCTCTCCATCAGACTTCTCTTCTGCCCATCGGAGGTCGTCTTCACCATTTTTATCACCAGTGGGAGATGATCACCTCAGATCTCTGGGTTCTCACCATCCTTCAGGAGGGATACTCACTTCACTTTCTTCAGGTGCCTCCAGATCTCCCTCCAAGAGAGTGTCCTTCCAATTCGTCGCAACTTCCCCTTCTTCTTCTGGAAGCTCAGGCTCTTCTTCACCTTCAAGCTGTTGAGGAGGTTCCCTTGAGCCATCGGGACATGGGCTTTTATTCCCGTTATTTTCTAGTCCCAAAGAAGACGGGGGATTTGCAACCCATTCTGGACCTCAGAGCCCTCAACAAATTTCTAGTCAAAGAGAAGTTTCGGATGCTTTCTGTACCAACTTTGTATTCCCTGATTAATTAGGGGGATTGGCTATGCTCTCTGGATCTCAAAGAGGCTTACACTCATATCCCAATTCATCCAGCCTCTCACAGATATTTAAGATTTCAGGTGGGGAATCTTCATCTACAATATAGAGTTCTTCCTTTCAGACTCAACTCATCCCCCAGAGTCTTCACGAAGTGTCTGGTGGTGGTGGTTGCAGCCCTCTGTACCCAGAGTCTTCAAGTTTTTCCATACTTGGACGACTGACTCATCAAAGCCTCCTCTCATCAAGGGGTTATTGCAGCGATCTGACAGACTATTATGTTCCTCTAATGTCTGGGGTTCGAAATCAACTTTCCAAAATCCCAGTTGCATCCTTCTCAGTCTCTTCAGTTCATCGGGGCCATTCTGGACACTGTCCGGCTCAGAGCGTTCCTGCCTCGACCACACCAAGATACTCTCATTTGCCTTTGCCATCAAGTGTCTCATCTCACATCAATTTCAGTGAGACAAATGATGATTCTACTCGGTCACATGGCTTCTACAGTTCATGTGACTCCTTTTGCCAGACTTCACCTTCGCATACCTCAGTGGACCCTGGTATCTCAGTGGCAACAAGCTACCGACCCACTTTCTCAACACATTACAGTAACTCCTTTGTTGAGACAGTCTGTCCACTGGTGGATGCTCTCTTCCAATCTTTCCAGAGGTTTGCTGTTCCACACTCTTCCTCATCAGAAGGCTCTCACAACAGACTCGTCAACCTACGCATGAGGAGCCCATCTAGACAGTCTCCGTACCCAAGGCCATTGGTCTCCCGCAGACTGTCTTTGTCACATCAATCTGTTGGAACTCAGAGCGATTTTTAATGCTCTCAAAGCTTTTCAACACCTTCTTCATGACAAAGTAGTCCTTATCCGGATTGACAACCAAGTCACCATGTACTATGTCAACAAACAGGGAGGTACGGGATATCACTCCCTTTGTCAAGAAGCTCAAGCTGTGGGATTGGGCAATCCATCAAAACATCTTTCTCAGAGCTGTATACATTCAAGGTTAGCACAACTGTCTGGCAGACAAATGGACACTCACGAATGGACACTCAATTCCTTGCCTCTACGTCAGGTGTTTGCTCAATGGGGGACCCCTCAGATAGACCTCTTTGCGTCTCCCCTCAACAACAAGCTGTCTCAGTTCTGCTCCCGATTATACTCTCCCTAGCGTCTCGAGGCAGATGCTTTCCTCCTGGACTGGATGGGTCAGTTTCTCTATACCTTCCCTCCATTCCCTCTGATTCTGAAGATTCTTGTCAAGCTCAAGTCGCAACCTGCTATCATGATTCTGATAGCTCCTCGGTGGCCCAGACAACCGTAGTACTCCCTTCTACTTCAACTCAGCACCAGGGAGCCTCTGCTTCTACCAGTTTTTCCCTCTCTGCTTACTCAGAGTCAAGGATCCTTACTTCATCCCAATCTGCAGTCTCTACACTTAACAGCTTGGTACCTTTCAACCTAACAGACTCTCTACAATTTTCTCAATCTGTACAGGACATTTTGGTGGCTTCCAGAAAGCCGTCCACTAGGCAGTGTTAAGGTCAGAAATGGACAAGATTTTCTGCTTGGTGTTCTACTCGCCAAATGGAGCCAATGTTTACCTCCTTGGCTTCTGTTTTGGATTATTTACTTCACTTATCACAATCTGGCCTCCAGTCTACATCTATCCATGTCCATCTCAGTGCGATTGCTGCTTTCCATCAGCCTCTTGATGGAAAACCCCTGTCTGCACATCCTGTGGACTTTTTAATGTTAATCCACCGCTCAAATCACCTCCAGTGGTCTGGGATCTCAATGTCGTTCTGGCTCAATTGATGAAGTCTCCATTTGAACCAATTGTTAAGGCTCATCTCAAGTATCTTACTTGGAAAGTGGTGTTTCTGATTGCCCTCACGTCTGCTCAAAGAGTCAGTGAGTTACAAGCCTTAGTTGCGGATCCACCTTTCACAGTTTTCCACCATGACAAAGTGGTCCTCCGTACTCATCCAAAATTCTTGCCTAAAGTTGTCTCAGAATTTCACATTAATCAATCTATTGTTCTTCCAGTATTTTTTTCCAAAGCCTCATTCTCATCCTGGAGAAGTGGCGCTCCATACTTTGGACTGTAAACATGCCTTGGCTTTCTACTTGCAATGCACTCAACCTCACAGAACAGCCCCCCCCCCCCCCAACTTTTCATCTCCTTCGATCCAAATAAGTTGGGGCATCCTGTCTCAAAGCGAACCATATCCAACTGGATGGCTGCTTGCATTTCTTTCTGCTACGCTCAGGCTGGTCTCCCTCTGCAGGGTCGAGTCACGGGTCATAGAGTTAGAGCAATGGCGGCATCTGTAGCTTTCCTTAGATCAACTCCTATTGAGGAAATCTGCAAGGCTGCCACTTGGTCCTCGATTCATACTTTCACCTCTCATTATTGTCTGGATACTTTCTCCAGAAGGGATGGCCATTTTGGCCAGTCTGTTTTAAAAAATCTCTTTTCTTAAGTTGCCAACTCTCCCTCCATCCCTTTATGCTTAGCTTGGAGGTCACCCACTTGTTGAGAATATGCTGCCTGCTTGTCCTGGGATAAAGCACAGTTACTTACCGTAATAGTTGTTATCCAGGGACAGCAGGCAGATATTCTCAGACTTACTGTGGCTTCACTTTGGATCCTAGTCACTGGGCTCTCTTATTTCAGAGCTGTAGACAACCTACACTAATGTCACTCAAACATTGCCACATTTCTGAAGGGTGCTCTCCACAATAAACCACTGATCAAGTCACCGTTTCCTTTGTGGGACGTGATTCTCAAAGGTCTCTGTAATGCGGAATTAGCCTGCAGTATATAATTCGATAATTGTTAATAGCTTCTATGAAGAGCATCTTTAACATCTGATATGCTGATGAATCAGTATGTGAAATGGTGTCCATTGGGATCAGGACCCTTCAGTTGTGACAAACCTACTGCATTCCCGAGGTTTGTCACAGGGAAATGTAGGAAAGTATACAAATCTCGGTGCAGAAGGGCTGACCAGGTCAGTGCCCAGGACATTAAGTTAGCTGACTACCCTGTGAGCGATGAAGAAGAAATGGAAAGAGAACAGGAAAGCTTTGACTTACCTAGAACAGTCCCAAAGCCAGGCAAGAAGAATCTGCGTTTCTATTATCCAGTGCCTGTAAGGCAGAAAGCTCACAAACAGTTTCCCTTCAGAGAAACGGCATAGGCTGAGGAAGGAATGCCCTTCCCCCATCAGAAGCCAAGGGGGAGTGGTTCTTTCCCTCAGCTTAAAGCCAGGCTCGTCAGAGAGCAAGGGGAAGCAGAGAGAAGCTTGGCAGAAACAGCAGGACGAGATCAGAGGCAGGAAGTGCAAACTGGGGCTGAGCTTGCCTCAGACCATGCAGGGCAGTTCAACAGCACTGACTGGGAGATGACTGAAGAGCAGGCTGGTAACTTGTCTCCAGAATTCTTTCCCCCAGAGCCGATGGTGGTGGAAGATAATAGTGCTGTGGTTGGGAGCTGGCCAGAGGAAATGGATATAGCTGAGTCAACTGTGAGTCTGTGAAAAGGTGTTTTTTTTCTGGCTGGGTTTTTTTTTGTTTGTTTGTTCCTCTTGTTGAGAGGCTGACTGTGTGAGCTATCAAAGGAATGTAATCCTGAACTGCAGAGTTTCTATAGTTTGCTGAGCTCTAAGAAATGTGACAGTTTTCTCCTCTTCATGAAATGTGAGCAGCTGAGCCAAACGCCAGGCTGTAGTTTTAGCCTGGTAAAACTTAAGGCTCCCTGGTTTCAGGACTTTGTACAAGAGCCCAGCTGGGACCTGATTACCATAGTAACTGTGTAATGTAATTAGCCTGCATGCCTCTTAGGAATGGAGATTAAGACTCTGAGAGTAATCCTGCTCCGTTGCTTTTGGGGAAAGTCCAGCTCAGCTGGAGAGTGATTGCATTGCTAAAAAAACACAGACTGCCTTTAAACACTCCTATGAATGTTCCTCCTATAGCTCTGCATTGAAAAGCTGTTGTTATATTCACTGTTTCACTGCTAAGCTTTATTGAAAGCTAATGGACTGTATTTTGTGCTGGCATAAGGAGGTATGCCCAACTGAAGGACTCTGGTACAGAGGACTGTATAGGGTTTGTCAAGCAAGCCCAAAGCTGATTATTAAGATTCGGTGAATAAAGTGAAAACTTTTGCCTTTTTGTTTATGTTATTTTCATGCTACCAGGGAAACCTGGGTTGCACGCTGATCCTGCGGCCGGTGGCCGAATAAAGCTTATGTTTTGTACCAAGGCCATTCTGAAAACCATGTTTTTCTTTAAAGTCCTTGGAAGTAAGCTTGGTTAGGCATTTGCCTAGAGGCAACCAACTTAAAAGGATACTCTAATTCTAAAGGGACCACGCCAGGAGCGAACATACCACTACCCTGTTGCTCAGGGTGTCCACATAGAGCACGGGTGTGACATAGTTAAGTTGTGCTGTTCTTCATTTTTTGATAATTTAATGATATTTACAAAAAGGAGGGGTGTTTTTCTTTGACCAATGATTGATTTCGCCCTGTATATCATGCATACATTGATTTCATTGCCTATTAAAGGAATCTGAGATTTTTTTTCCTCATTGTGTTAGCTTAAGAGTCAGCATTTGGATGATTCATGTCTGATATTTTGAAAAACAGATAACTTTGTATCCTCCACTTTTGTAGTTTTGTCTTTCTTGTAGAGAGCCTTTCCTTAAAATTTTGGAGACTGGGATTTCTATCCACACTGTTCCTTCTTTTCTGCTGAAGATATAAAGATTCTGGAAGACTGGAAAGTGGCGAATGTTACGCCTATATTCACGAAAGGTTTGAGGGGAGATCCGGGAAACTACAGACCAGTGAGTCTGACTTCAGTACTGGGAAAGATGGTAGAGGCGCTGATAAAGGACCAGCTAGCACAGCTTCAGCAAAGGAAGATCTTGCTTGACAAAGTTACTGCACTTCTTCAAGGGAGTAAATAGGCAGATAGACAAGGGAGACCCAGTCGACATCGTATATTTAGATTTTCAGAAGGCGTTCAACAAGATCCTGCATGAATGTCTACTTCAAAAATTGCAAGCCATGGGATCGAGGGTGACATACTCACGTGGATTAAAAACTGGTTGGCGAATAGGAGACAGAGAGTAGGGGTAAATGGACAATACTCGGACTGGAAAAGCGTCACGAGTGGAGTGCTGCAGGGTTCGGTGCACGGGCCTGTGCTCTTCAACATATTTACAAACGACCTAGAAATTGGCACGACGAGTGAGGTGATTAAATTTGCAGACGATACAAAGTTATTCAGAGTAGTGAGGACACAGAAGGATTGTGAAGACCTACAAATAGATATAAATACGCTCAAGGAAGGGCCGCGAAATGGCAAATGAGGTTCAACTTGGATAAGTGCAAGGTGATGCATGTCGGTAACCAAAATCATATGCACGAATACAGGATGTCCGGTGCTATACTCGGAGAGAGCCCCCAGGAAAGACTTGGGAGTACTTGTAGACAAGTCAATGAAACCGTCTGTGCAATGTGGGGTGGCGGCAAAAAGGGTGAACAGAATGCTAGGAATGATTAAGAAGGGGATCACAAACGGATCTGAAAAGGTTATCATGCCATTAAACTGGACCATGGTACGCCCCCCACCTGGAATACTGCGTCCAACACTGGTCGCCATAAATGAAAAAGGCCATAGTACTACTCGAAAGGGTCCAGAGAAGAGCAACAAAAATGGTTAAGGGACTGAAGGAATTGCCAGACAATGAGAGGCTAGAGAAACTGGGCCTCTTCTCCCTTGAAAAGAGGAGATTGGGAGGGGATGTGATCGAAACATTCAAGATATTGAAGGGAATTGACTTAGTTGAGAAAGAGAAATTGTTCACCCTCTCCAAAGTGAAGAGCTACTGGGAGGACAGGATAAAAATCTAAATAAATAAATAAATAAAATTAAAAGGGGATAGATTCTGTACAAATGTAAGGAAGTTCTTCTTCACCCAGAGAGTGGTAGAAATCTGGAACGCTTTTCCAGAGGCTGTTATAGGGGAAAGCACCCTTCAAATATTCAAGAAAAGATCAGATAAGTTCCTGCTAGACCAGAACATATGCAGGTAAAGCTAGACTCAAATAGGGTACTGGTCTTTGACCTAAGGCAGGGGTGTCCAATGTCGGTCCTCGAGGGCCGCAGTCCAGTCGGATTTTCAGGATTTCCCCAATGAATATACATGAGGTCTATTTGCATGCACTGCTTTCATTGTATGCTAATAGATCTCATGCATATTCATTGGGGAAATCCTGAAAACCCGACTGGATTGCGGCCCTCGAGGACCGACATTGGACACCCCTGACCTAAGGGCTGCTGCGTGAGCGGACTGCTGGGCATGATGGACCGCTGGTCTGATCCCGCAGCGGCAATTCTTATGTTCTTATGTTTCGGCATTTCATGTTAATCAGGAGGTCCATTTGCCTGTCTTCCAACCTACAAGTTCTAGGAAACAAGACCGCATTTTGAAGAAGTTAGACATGGGAAGAGTGCTTCTTCGCTATCTAGAGGTCACTAACAAGTTTAGACTCTTTGACCATCTGTTTATGCTGACTCATTCAACTAAGTATGGTGTGCCCACTTCTAAGGCCACAATCTCCAGATGGATCCGTAAGGACATTTTGTCAGTCTACATTGTCTGTGGGAAGCAGTCTCCTGTTTCTGTGAAGGCACATTTTGACTAGAAGTGTAGCTTTGTCATGGGCAAAAACTAGGGAAGTCTCTCCAGAGGAGATCTGCAGAGTAGCAACTTGGTCCACTCTCCACATATTTGCAAAGTTTTACAGGGTGGACATTGCAGCAAAAGAGGACTCTGCCTTTGGCTCCTCAATATTATGGGCTGGCGCAGTCAGCCCATCCTAAATTCCTAGGACTGCTTTGGTACGTCCCGCTTGTCTAGAATGATACATCTATTGTACTGGAAAAAGAGATTATGTCTTTACCTTGATAACATCTTTTCTGGTAGATAGGTATGTCATTCTAGACTCCCACCCTGTCCTTCCAGCACCTACTTACTGTCTCATTCTGTTTAGGCTTTTCCAAGTGGTTTCTTGGATGCCAGTCAGGCCTTTAGGGCATGAAGAATACTGGATAATATGTTTTTGCATCTACAGGGGCATTACCTGAGCTCCTTTGATGCTTCTGTTGGCTGTTACTTGTTGGCTTAGTGTTCAAGAGTTATTTTATTTAAGCAGAACAGTTGATTTGTTTGGGAATTTTCCCTGTTTTGTCTCTTACTTCACAGTATGTCCATGGAACTTTTCAATGTTTGGGGACTAACTGCAGATGGCAGTAGAGCTCCCTCGGATGTAGGAGGGACAGAAACAAATCTAGAGTGGATTCCTTCTGCATATGGCTCACGGCCATGGGGAAATAATCTGCTTGTCAAGGCAAGGACATTATCTCTTTTTACCTCTGTAAACACATGATTTGGAAGATCCCATTCTCAGTGCATAAAAGTACAGGTTGATGGGTTGTTTTTTTTTAAAGAGTATGTGTAACTGTCAGCAGTATTGTTTTGCTCTGTTTAAAGTTGCTTTCCGCTGTTCTCTAGGAAGCTGCCTACTTCTGTCTAATGGTTGGACTTGCCAAATGGGGTGGTAAGGGGCATGTTTGCTGAAGGTTTGCCTAGGGCAGGGGTCTCCTGGGTTCCTGGAGTGACCTTGTCTTCTGCTTTCACTTCCAGTTTGCTCCCCCCGGAAGTGAAAGCATTTCACACTCAATGCCAAACCCTCCTCCTCCCCCCTCTCAGTGCCAGTTCCTCCTTTGATTGCTGCCTCCTGCTGCATTCCCGGGTGGAAGGTAGGTAACATATTGGAATAAAACTGACACAGCAGATTGGCCCTGCTGCAGCGTTCCCAGCAGACTCCATTCTCCCATAAATTTTGTATCCTGGGGTAGTGGGTTCAAACCCCGCGCTGCTCCTTGTGACCCTGGTCAAGTCACTCAGTCCTTCATAGCCCCAGGTCCATTAGATAGATTGTGAGCCCTCCGGGACAGGTAGGGAAAATGCTTGAGTACCTGATTGTAAAACCGCTTAGATAACCTTGATAGGCGGTATATAAAAACCCAATAAACTTGAAACTAGAGAATGACACGGGGAAAAAATTTATCACCATTCCCGCCCCATCCACGCAAGCTCAGTCCCTATCCCTGCCCCGTCCCCATGAGCTCAGTTCCCGTCCTTGCCCCATCCCCGCAAGCTCGGTCCCCGTCCCCACCCTGCAAACTGTCAGATCCCATCCGCACAAGCCTCAAATAGTTATGATTTTATACTGAACTTATTTTATTAAAGTATAAAAAGAGACTATTCCATACAATTGTCATTTTATAAACACAAATAATACCAAGCAAGGATCAACAATACCCCTGTCTCTCCTTCCTTTCACAAATATCCCCTCCACTATTGTGAAAACTGAACAAACCAAATTACTACAAAATGCTGCTACATAGAAAAATTAAGCTACAGTCACACATGGCAGGAATAGTGTTAGGGGAGTGCGACTAGGGCAACTGCCCCTTGGTCAGAGAGAGAGCCCTAAGACAGCTGGAAGCTAAAGTACAGCCTGGGCTTTGCGGTCCCCAGTTATGTCTAACACCAGCTCTAGCAGGATACATATTTCAAATCTGAAATATTCTAATCACAAAATATAAAATAAATGTATTTTTTTTCTACCTTTTGTGTCTGGTAATTTTATTCTTCAAATCACATTGATCTCAGGTTTTGGTTTTGGGTTCCTTCTGTCTTCACTGTGGCATGGCTGGCTCCTGAAGGTAAAATAGGCGCAAGAGGAGCTGGGGAGGAGTTGCTGAGTCTGACACGAGCGCAATTTTTTTTTACCAAAGGAGCAAGACTTTTCACCGCTTCCACGGGCGGTGAAAGGTCTTGTCCCCATTCCCTTGGCACGGTGAAAGGTCTTGTCCCCATTCCTGTAGTAAACCAGTTGTAAATGTCCCCATTACTGCGGATTTACTGCAGTGACCATGGTTTACTGCGGTAAATGGTCCCCGTGTCATTCTCTACTTGAAACTTGAACTTGCATTATATGCATGAGAGGGATCTGCATATAATGGAGGTGGCCAGGCATGCAAATCTGTTCTATGCATATTCATTAAGGCTATCCTAAAAACCCAACTGGCCTGGGGGTCCTCCAAGACAGGGTTGGGAACCACTGCTCTAGGGGGTACTGCAGTAAATGTCACATTAAAAAGTCCCAGGTACATGTCACTATAACTTGCTTATATTGTATGGTGCGCCCTCCAAAACCCACCCAAAACTTACTGTACCCACCTGTACACCACAACAATAGTCCTTATGCCTGCAAGTGTCATCTTTATGTAGATATAGTAGATTTTGGATGGGTTTTGGAGGGCTCACCATACAATATAAGTGGGGTTATAGTGACAAGTGTACCTGAGACTTTTTAATATGACGTTCACTGCAGTAACCTTTAGAGTGCCCTTCTGATCTGCTAAGCTGTGTCTGTGTGAACATCTGAAGTTGTAATACAGGCTGGATTGTACTGTTTCTTTCATATCTTTGGTTGCTAGGAGGGGAGGGAGGGTCAGTGACCATTGGAGGATTAAGAGGGGGTCATGCCTTAATCCTGCCAGTGGCCATCTGATCAGTTTGGGCACCTTTTTGACCTTATTCTTTTTTAAAACAGGTCTAGCTCTAAACTTCTAAATGGTGTCCTGGATATTTTATTAAAAGTTTGATCATCCCTGCAGAATGTCCAGGTCCTATGTCTACCCTAAGCCTTCCCAAAGCATACCTCTAACATGATCCCTTAAGATCTAGATGCACTGGAGACAAAAGGACCAGAAAGACATCTACAAAGTCATTTTCAAAAATGGCCATTTGCACGTTTTGACTAGTAAGACATTCAAGTTCCGATTTATACCATCTTTTGGACATCTATCTTTTTTGAAAATGAGCCTGATAGTGTGTAAATTTAAGGGGAGCATTCATATGGGTGGAACATAGGAGAGGCATGGCCAGGACTGCCACTTGCACCTGTAACTTACAGAATACTGTCAATTACAAGCTCCCCTACTGCATTGACACAACTGCAGTTACACCTGGTCTGTAGCTGGATAATTGCACTAATGTACATGTAAATATTCCAATGCCAGGTTACACTAATATTCTGTAATGGAATCCAGGCACTCAGATATGGTTATAGAATAGGCTCTCACCAGGCGGCTCTGAGGTGCCTAACAGAAAATGCTCACTTATAGAATTACCTCCTAGGTTTCTCCCTTAAATAATGACCACTATTCCTTCTCCTCAAAAGACTGTGAACAGCCAAAGCCACAGCCTGCCTGAAGGTAGAAAATCCAACACAGTGGACCAAGGCCTATCGCATTGGGGGTACGGTATATAGCTCTTGCCACTTGAGTCCCTGAGTCAGATTGCTTATTTCAATTTTTTTCACAGCATTATTATATTTAAAAGGTGAAAGGTATGGAACTTGTATACCACCTTTTTTGTGGTTACACCTTCAAAGCGATTTACATATATACAGGCACTTAATTTGTGCCCAGGGCAATGGAGAATTAAGTGCCTGTATAAGGCTCACAAGCAGCAGCACTGAGATTCGATCCCACAACTTCAGGGTGCTGAGGCAGCAGCTCTACCACTAGGCCACTCCTATATTTGTCTTTAGAAAAGAAATTTTAAGTCATTTCTCTCAGCAAAACAGTGTTTCAATTATTCAAATGAGCTATTTAAAATTTACTTACCTTGTGTGTATGCATAAAAGTATATGCATTGTTCCATCTTTCCTGCATTTACCAAAGGTATTTTATTTTATTGTTATTTATTTAAAAATATTTCTAGCCTGCATGTCCACTCCTATATTTGTCTTTAGAAAAGAAATTTTAAGTCATTTCTCTCAGCAAAACAGTGTTTCAATTATTCAAATGAGCTATTTAAAATTTACTTACCTTGCGTGCATGCATAATAGTATATGCATTGTTCCATCTTTCCTGCATTTACCATTTTATTTTATTGTTATTTATTTAAAAATATTTCTAGCCTGCATGTCCACATTTCTAAGTGGGGTACCGTAAAACATACATAAAAGATAAAAACATATTTTAAAAAATATACATACGAGGGTTGTTTGAAATGTTTGGTAAAAAAACAGTTAAACAATATAGTTTCCATCAAGGGTTCTACACTTACCCTGTGGTAGAGGTTTCTACCATAGGCTGGTGAGGTAAATGCTCCAACGCTCATAGAATTCCTATGAACGTTGGAGCATTTGCTTCACTGGCCCAGGGTAGAAACCTCTACCACAGCTTTGTAAAAGAGACCTTAGTCCAGTGAGTTTCCAGTATTTTCATAAATTATATTTCCTACAATCCAAAAAAAACCTGGAAACTCGCTGGACTAAGTGTATAACCTCGATGGAGACTACATAAAGAACTAAGAATTGCCGCTGCTGGGTCTGACCAGTGGTCCATCGCGCCCAGCAGTCCGCTCCCGAAGCGGCCCCCAGGTCAAAGACCAGATCCCTAACTGAGATCAACCCTACCTGCATACGTTCCGGTTCAGCAGGAACTTGTCCAACCTTGTCTTGAATCCCTGGAGGGTGTAACAACCTCCAGAAAAGCGTTCCAGTTTTCTACCACTCTCTGGGTGAAGAAGAACTTCCTTACGTTTGTACGGAATCTATCCCCTTTTAACTTTAGACAGTGCCCTCTCGTTCTCTCTACCTTGGAGAGGGTGAACAACCTGTCTTTATCTACTAAGTCTATTCCCTTCAGTATCTTGAATGTTTCTATCTTGTCCCCTTGCTTTTTTACCAAATTTTTCAAATCACCCTCGTAAAATAAAACAAATTCAAAAATAACATCTCACTCATAATATCAATAAGAACATAAGAACATAAGCAATGCCTCCACTGAGTCAGACCCGAGGTCCATCGTGCCCAGCAGTCCGCTCACGCAGCGGCCCAACAGGTCCAGGACCTGCGCAGTAGCCCCCTATCTATCCCTTTCTTCAGCAGGAAATTGTCCAATCCTTTCTTGAACTCCAGTACCGTACTCTGTCCTATTACATCCTCTGGAAGTGCATTCCAGGTGTCCACCACCCGCTGAGTAAAGAAAAACTTCCTAGCATTTGTTTTGAATCTATCCCCTTCCAATTTTTCCGAATGCCCTCTTGTTCTTATATGTTTAGAAAATTTGAAGAATCTATCTCTCTCTACTTTCTCTATGCCCTTCATGATCTCTATCATGTCTCCTCTGAGTCTCCGCTTTTCCAGGGAGAAGAGCTCCAGCCTCTCCAATCTTTCAGTGTATGAAAGGTTTTCCATGCCCTTAATCATTTGTGTCGCTCTCCTCTGGACCCTCTCAAGTATTGCCATATCCTTCTTAAGGTATGGTGACCAATACTGAACACAGTACTCCAGGTGCAGGCGCACCATTGCCCGATACAACGGCAGGATGACTTCTTTTGTTCTGGTCGTAATACCATTTTTAATAATACCCAACATTCTGTTTGCCTTCTTCGCAGCTGCTGCGGATTGCGCCGTTGACTTCATTGTTGTATCCACCAGTACACCCAAATCTCTTTCAAGGTTACTTCCCTCTAATACTAATCCCCCCATTTGGTAGCTGAACATCGGGTTCTTTCTCCCTATATGCATGACCTTGCATTTCCCTACATTGAATTTCATCTGCCATTTATTTGCCCACTCCTCCAGTTTGTTTAGGTCCCTTTATAGGTCCTCACACTCTTCCGTAGTTCTAACCCTTCTACAGAGTTTAGTGTCATCCGCAAATTTTATAACTTCACATTTCGTCCCCATTTCCAGGTCATTAATAAATACATTGAACAGCAGCGGTCCAAGTACAGACCCCTGCGGAACTCCGCTCGTGACTTTCCTCTAGCCCGAGTAGTGACCCTTCACTCCAACCCTCTGTCTCCTGCCTGCCAACCAGTGTTTGACCCATCTGTGTACGTCCCCTTCCACCCCTTGGTTCCACAGCTTCCTAAATAATAAACATAAAGCACTACCCCACACTCTCCATAGTACCCAATATCAAAAGGTTTATTACCACAGATAATAATTGGGTACCAACTGCTCAAAGAACAAGATCTCTTTTTCCTGCAAGAGGAGAGTGAATTTAGTGCAGGGATTGAGTTTTCTAAAATACACATATTACTCTGGTTGGAAAAAAGTACTCACAGGAAAAATCAGGTGCAAATGTTTAGGGGTCTTTCAAAAGTTTTCACTGCAAAAATACTGTGTGTTACTGTTCTGAATTGTGATGCCCAGTCCTTAGGTTAAAAAGTATCTGCAGCTTTTGTAGTTATGCAGGTAAATTGCCTGCTTTATACACTACATTTATAGGAGGATCTCTTCCCTGCACACATATTTTTTGTGGTTTTAAAACAATAGTACTTCCTAAGGATGCTATATTGTCTTAACAAAGCACAGTATTGTTTTGCAAAAGATAAGCACTATAGATATTTAAGTAACTAATCATTTTAATTGCATTTTGTTTGATTCTTTAATTTTTATTAGGGCCCTCATTTTATGAGTCCTATTCGCTTCTGATACATACAGTACATAAACTGGTACTTAAACATTTATCTTCCATAAACGTCTAAATCTCCATTTTATAAAGTGTGCATGCAAACTGCAAGAGGGCATAGTATGGGCCTGTTTTGGGCAGGATAAGGGCTTGGTAAGTTCACAGATGTTTAGTCCCTATCTGCCATCGTATACAGTTCAAGATATTATTGCTGACCTACAAGTGTGTTCATTCCGTTGCCCCTCAATATCTCTCCTTGCTTCTCTTTCCTTATACACCTCCCAGAGAACTCCGTTCCTCAGATAAGTCACTTTTAGTATTACCCTTCTTCTCCAGACTTCGTTCCTTTCATCTAGCTGCCCCCTATGCCTGGAATAAATTACCCGAGTTTGTCCATCAAGCCCCTTCCCTTCCCTTGTTTAAAAGCATAATGAAAACTCACCTTTTTGATATAGCTTTCAATCCTTAACCCTACTCCTCTGCCCTCCAACCCAACCCACTGATTAACCGTTCCCCTTAACTGTTACATTACATTACATTACAGATTTCTATTCCACCATTACCTTGCGGTTCAAGGCGGATTACAAAAAGAGTTATAGATGGAGGGTTACAAAGTAAGATCGCATGTCATTTCCAAGAGTGGGTTAGGTGGTATCAGTGAGTTAGGGAGAAGATGAGAAGGAAGGTACTCGCGGTATTAAGTCTTTTTCAGGGATTTCTTGAAGAGTATAGTTTTTATTTCCTTTCTGAACATCTTGTAGTCTGGGGTTATCAGTAGATCGGCAATTTGGTTATCTAATTTTGCAGCTTGAATGGCTAGTAGGCCGTCGTATAGTTTTTTCCGTTTTACTTCTTTGATTGGAGGGGCGGTGAATGAGGTGTGTATTTTTCTATGTCTGGTTGAGGTAGTTTGGATGAGGTGGTTGTTCAGGTAGGTTGGGTTGTCTCTGTTTATAGTTTTAAATAGTATACAGTAGAATTTAAATAGCATTCTTTCCTGTATTGGAAGCCAGTGTGAGCTGATGTATGCCTCTGTAATATGGTCGTGTTTCCTCAGTGAGTAGACAAGTCTTAGAGCTGTATTTTGAATTGTTTGTAATTGTTTAATCATTGTTGCAGGGCAGAGGAGGTAGAGGATGTTGCAATAGTCCATTAGGCCTAGGATAAGGGATTGTACTATGAGCTGGAATTGTGTTCTTTCAAAGAATTTTTGGACTTGTCTAAGGTTTCTCATAACAATTTCTGTATTGTTTTATTTATTTGTGGTTGCATGGTGCAGCATCTGTCAATTGTCATACCTAGTAGTTTTAGGGTGGTTTGAATGGGGTAATTGATTGAGTTGATTTCTAAATTGGTTATGGTTGGGACTTTGTTATTTTTGAGGAAGATGAATTTAGTTTTTTGTCAGGGTTAAGTTTCAGTTTGTGGTCTTCCATCCAAGTCGTTACTGTATCTAGTGTTTGTGTAGTGTATCTGTCATCGAGAGCTTTGGTTGATCAAAAGGTATGAGAATGGTGATGTCGTCTGCTTAACTATAAGAGGTTAGGCCTTGTTTGTCCAGGCAAACACCGAGGGAGGCAGTATATAGGTTGAAGAGAGTAGGTACGCCACAGGGGTTGGACCAAGGATCAGATTTTTCTTTGTATGTTCTGAATTTTAAGAAACCATTAAACCATGAGTATACTTTATCTGCGATACCTATTATATCCAAAATTTGCAGTAGGATGCTATGGTCTACCAAGTCAAATGCAGCCGTCAGGCCCAGTTGAATGAGCAGCATTTTTTTCCCAGTCCTGAGGTGTTGTCTTGCTGTGTCGATAAGGGAGCCTAGTAATGTCTCTATGCTGAAGTTGGCTTGATTGTGTGGGGTGGAGTATGTTATGGACTTCTAGATAGTTGGTGAGGAGTTTGGCTACTAGTCCTTCAGTTAGTTTGATATATAGAGGTATTGAGGCAATGGGTCTATAGTTGGATGTTAGGTCTGTTGGACCTTTAGGGTCTTTTAGGATCGGGGTGATGATGATTTCGCTGAGGTCAGTTGGGAAAATGTCATCTGTGAGCATGGTTTGTATCCATTCTAGGAGTAGAGTACGGAACTTTGTGCTCGAGGATTTTAGGAGATATGGTGGTCAATGGTTGAGTTCACAGGATGCATGGCTGTACTTATTGTAGAGTTTGTTGAATTCAGCCCAATGTATCTTGGGAAATTGGGACCAAGTTCTGTCTGCAGCAGTTGATTCATTTTCTGTGGGAAATAGTGTGACTTCAATTGTGTGGGTAGCTCTGGTGTTTGTGACTTCAATTGAGGGTAGCTCTGGTGTTTGTAATTTTATTCTTGAAGTGTTCTGCTAGGAGGGTGGCTGAGGGGGGGGGGTATTGTTCGTGGTCATATAGGGTTTGGTGTCAGTTAGATCTTTTAAGATTTGGAATAGTTTTTTGGTGTCTTGGGTTTCCGTGCCTATTAGGTTGGTGTACTGTATTTTTCTCTTTTCTTTTAATTGTAGTTTGTATTTGTTAATTTTTTTCCAGGCGGTTTTCGTGTGATCTAGGTTGGTTTTTCTCCAGTTTCTTTCCAGTCATCTGCATTGTCTCTTGAGTAGGAGTAATTCATTGTCGAACCATTGGTCTGATCGTCTGCTGGTTCTGGTTTTGGTTTGTAGTGGGGCTTGTTCATCAAGGATGTTATTGCTCAATTCGCTCCAGTGTGAAATGAAATCCTTGGGGTTGCATTCTTGAATTGTTTCATCAACGTTTGACTAGAATTTGGTGGGCTCGATGTGTTTGCGTGAGGTGTAAGTTATTATTTTGGATTTTGGTGTGGTTTTGTTGTTGGTCCAGTTGAGGTTGAAGGTGTATGAGTAGTGGTCTGATCAGAGGGAAGGTGACCAGGTTCCATTAGACATTTGAATTTCTGCAGAAGATTTTTGATGGGTCATGAAGGTTGCGATGTCGAGTTGGTGTCCTTTCTCATGAGAAGTTTGTGGGTTTAAAATTTGGAAGGATAAGGCATTGAGAAAAGAAAGGAGGTTATCTACTGGGTTTGGATGATTGGTCTTCAAGATGTATCCAAGACATCTTGTTTGTCTGTCTTGCCTGTTTAGATTGTAAGCTCTTTTGAGCAGGGACTGTTTTCTTACTCTTTGTGACTCTATACAGCGCTGTGTGCGTCTGCTAGCACTATAGAATTAATAGTAGTAGTATTTCAGACAGGGACTCAAAATCTATGTCCTAAAAGTTCAGAGTCAGGAGGTACACCTTCTACCAAGTATGTTTAGGATTTGGGAATCAGCTGCAATTGAGCAGCACTTCATTGGAGGGATTAGAGAACAAATGCCACTAGTAGCATTTGTCCATCCCCTTCCCCTCTCCAAAATGCCCAACAAACTGGTCACTATAACAGTGCCAGGATAAAAACCGGTTTCTAAGATCACAAAGATAACTGTTTATGTTGCAGTACACAACCGGTTGTTATTATTTTACCACACAATCAATTTAGTGTTGGCAGATATCCAGTTATGTGCTGTCTTTGAATAAGTTAATATTCTATATGTTTATTTTTCTAAAATGGATATTTATGATGTCCGCAGTCAGCATATGAACATCCATTTCTATGCATTTTACGACAGCCTCTCCGTCAGCAGATTATTATTAATAAAACTGGAAATGGCCTCCTGAATGTCTCACTACTGACTTCTATGACCTTTTTAAAATGGAGCTGTTCATGTTTTTGGGAGGAAGGATTATTTCGCTTTTTTTAGTAGTTCATGTATTTGTTTTATTTTTATACTCCTGTTTTTGTTGTAAGCAGAGAAAGCACTCATGTTGTTTGCTTTCCCAAACGTCAGAAGTGCCTCCGAGCCATCTTATATGTCAAATATAATGCAATAATTTTTTTTATTAGTCAGTTCATTTTGTAGTTTATTCCTCCGTTCGAGGCCCAACAGAATTGTGCAAGAGAGTTAAAAACTTACCAAGCGTTGGGTGGTCTATAATCCTTATTGGAATGGTCTGTCCATCATCCAGCAGAATCTGATGGAGCCCTCCCTCCAGGTCTCCAGTGCCCTCTAAACTGCTAACAGTTACCAACTGACCCATACTAACAATGTTTTGACCTGCTACTGGCAGGTTACTTTGTGTTGAAGCAACAGTGTTGTTCTTAGTCAGACTGGCACTTGGTGAGAGGTTCTGTGTCTGATTGAGAACCAGTGGTTGGTTGGTTACAGCATTTCCACTAGGATCAAGCAGATTGGTAGAAGAGTGGCGATTTATTGTGATCAGGGCTGTTCCTTCCGTGGAGGTGAATGCTGGCTGCAGCTGTAATCCCTTCAAGAAAGGAAAGAGATTGGATAATCAGTAACACAATATGAGGACAATTTTATAACAAGTCACCCATGTTTGAAAGCCAAGTAGGTACCTATTTCTACCCTAAGGGCTCCTTTTACTAAGGTGTGCTAGCGTTTTTAATGCGCGCTGCAGATTAGCGCGCGCTAAGCCCCATGTTACGCTAAGAAACTAATGCCTGCGGCATTGCAGATCGCGCTAAGCCCGCTATCGCAGCTTAGTAAAAGGAGCCCTAAATAGCTTGATAAAATATAGAGGCAAATCAGCTAAAGAAATATGGCTAGATGGGGTTTAGGTTCTTTGGATGACCACCTTTTCTTAAAGGGAATCGGCGTTCATTTTCTCTGTGATTTTGTTGAACTTTAATTGATATTTAAACCGCTCTATTGTACTGCACAAAGGGTGATATATTAAAATTAATAAATCATAAACTAAAGATTGAAGCTGTAGATATTTTTTATGTTTGCTTGGAAGCAGGCACTAATGTTTGTGGATATTTTATAAATGTGCATAAATTGTCTACACCCGTGCTCCACCCAAACCCCGTCCCTGAACATACCTATAGTACATGCAGACTTTGTAGAGGAAAAACGCTTAAGTACCTGAATAAATTAATGTAAACCATTCTAAGCTCCCCTGGGAGAACGGTATAGAAAATTGAATAAATAAATACAGTATTAACAGGTGTGGAAGATATGCTATAGCAATCTACACAAATAGGGGATTATAATGTTCTTCCTGTGCTTACTAATTGTAGTTAAGCCAAAACAAAACAAAAAAACAATCCAACTGGTCTGCAGTAAACAAAATAAGTGATGAATAACAAAAAAGAAAAACTGCAGAAGCGATGTACAAAGTGACGGGCAGCTTTATTCAAATTAATAAAATATGGTAATCTCAATGGTGGTTCTCATATGTGAAAAATGCAGGATCCGACATGAGCTGTGTTTCGTAGAAAAATTCCTTCCTCAGGGGTCCAGATGGGATAAGATCACAATGGTTGAGAACCGTAGGTATCAAGAAATGAGTGCAAAAAAATCGGTGGACAGCGAATGCTGCCGAATTTTGTCCTGCTGCTGCTGCTACTACTCAGTATGAAACTGATAGCTAGTGCAACTCATAAATTCCACTCTCATCCACAAACTACAAACAATTCAAAATAGGGCAATATGGCTTATCTTCAAATTAAGAAAATTTGACTCCATACCTTATTATAAAAGCCTTCACTGGTTGCCTATTCCTGCATGAATTAACATCAAAATATCATGCACAATGTACCACATCTTATATGTGAGCTCTGCGGAACCTCTCATAAACCTTTTCATCAATTCCTGGTCCGTTTCAGCCAGAAACATCAAGAAAACTCCTTCTGATCCTTCTATCACCAAAAGGAATTAAATACAAGCGCACATTTAACACACTCATCACTTACATTGGCACAAAGAATTGGTACAGCCTCCCAGCAACTAGCAAAGCAGAACCCTAATACCTTAGGTTTCACAAGAAAAAAAAAAGCTCTCTGCTTCGGGACAATATATTCCATTGACAGAAAGCTCAATATCTTCAATGAACGTTTTAATTCCACTCAATGTTATCGGTACCTTTTAGTGTCACCCCAAATCTCCCTTTGCATTCTCTCTTCATTCTATTTTTCTCCCTTTTAATTACCTTAACCTTCGTGTTCGTCAATACAAGATGTATTCTCATTTATTTGTATGTCGCCTTGAACCTAGTCAGGTATAGAGTGACTCATAAATATTAGATTAGAAAACCAAAATTAACCACATTTTTCCTTCTAGTCCACATCAAGGTCTAAGTAAAAATACTTTTAAAACAAATAGAAAGAAATATTTTTTCACTGAACAAATAGTTAAGCTATGGAACTCTTTTCTGGTGGATGCTGTAACAGTGGTTAGCATAGCGGAGTTTAAAAAAAGGTTTGGATTAAGTTCCTGGAGAAAAATTACACAATCTATTAAGACAGACATGGGGAAAGCCACTGCTTGCCCTGGGATCATTAGCATGGATTGTTGCTACTATTTGGGTTTTTGCCAGTTACTTGTGACTTGAATTGGCTACTGTTGGAAAAGCACTGAGCTAGATGGACCATTGGTCTGACCCAGTATGGATGTTCATATGTTTTCATTAGCTGGTGAAAGATTTGCTGGTACTGTTTGTAAGTCCCAATGGACACCTTTAATTTTGCTGAAAAAGTATGTGGCAAAATCATTGCTGGTTAACTGTACAGCTATACGATGGGGGAGGTGGTAATGGGTGAGAGTAGCCTTGAGAAAGACTTAGGGGTAATGATAGATAGATCAATGAAGCTGTCAGCGCAGTGCGCAGCGGCCTCAAAAAAGGCAAACAGAATGCTAGGTATAATCAAGAAGGGTATTACAACCAGAACCGCAGACGTTATCCTGCCGCTATATCGGGCAATGGTGCGCCCGCATCTGGAGTACTGCCTCCAATTCTGGTCGCCGTACCTTAAGAAGGATATGGCGATACTCGAGAGGGTTCAGAGGAGAGCGATGCGACTGATAAAGGGTATGGAAAACCTAACATATGCCGAAAGATTGGAGAAACTGGGCCTCTTTTCCTTGGAAAGGCGGAGTCTTAGAGGGGACATGATAGAGCCTTACAAGATCATGAAGGGCATGGAAAAAGTGGATAGGGACAGATTTTTCAAAATTTAAAAAAATACAAGAACGAGGGGGCATTTGGAAAAGTTAAGAGGGGACAGATTCAGAACCAATACTAGGAAGTTCTTCTTCACCCGGAGGGTGGTGAACACCTGGAATGTGCTTCCAGAGGGTGTGATACGACAGATTACACTACAGAGATTCAAGAAGGGTTTGGATGAATTCCTGAAGGATAATGGGATTGAAGAGTATAGATAGAGGATTGCATGATTTCCTGAAGGAAAAGGGGATTGAGGGGTACTGATAGAGAATTACTATGCAGGTCCTTGACCTGATGGGCCGCCGCGCGAGCGGTCTGCTGGGTGGGATGGACCTCTGGTCTGACCCAGCAGAGGCACTGCTTATGTCCTTATGTTGTGGGGTTTGAGGTAGGCTGTTTACTATTTTTAATAATTGCTGGCTGAATTTGCAGCTTGTTCAGTGTATTGAGAGAAATATAGGGCTCCTTTTACAAAGGTGCACTAGTGTTTTTAGCGCATGCACCGGATTTGCAGGTGCTACCTGAAAAACTACCGCCTGCGCAAGAAGAGGCAGTAGCGGCTAGCGCATGCGCTAAAACCGCTAGCGCGCCTTTGAAAAAGGAGCCCATAGTTTTTTGGCTGTTAAGGGCTGGTGAAACACTGCCATGTGTTTTTTTTCATAGTTGAGCTCGTAGGAGCCAACTTTTCAAAATTATTGGGGTTGCTGAACACAACCAATATCCTTCCTCCCCTAGCCACTACCAAAAAAGAAAGTCTTACATTTTGTTAAACTTTATTTACTATTAATGACCAACATATTTACAGGATATTGTCCAACATTCAAGACACAATGTTATCACTATATAAAATTGACCAAATACCACAAAAATATAGGCTATCTGATGAATTATACTCAGTTTACCATTAAATTATACTTTTTACCACCAAATTATATTCCATTTTGCAGTCAAGGGAGAAAAAGGCTTCAAGGGCTCAAAGAAGCAGGGCTTTAGAATATGCTTGCCCTGCTTCCAATGTTCGAGCTATCATTAGCCAGAAAAAAACTCCCTCAAATTTAACTGCACTGTTAGGAAGGATCCCAAAAATATTGTGGGTGAGAAATATGTTAAACATAGTGCTGAGATAGGAGATACATGTTAAACTTCTAGAGCACTTGTTGTTCTGCCATCTATTCGGGACATAGCCAAGAAAGCAGTTAACTGACAAAGTTAAAAAAAACATTTATCTGAGCAGTGGCATATAATACACTTACAAGGGTATCTCAAGTAAAATGTTACCCCTAACAGAATGACCCCTGGTCTCAAAAGAAGAAATTCTCGATGGCGTTTATGAGTCTCTCTTGAAAGATCAGGGTACATTTGAATTTTTAGTCCTAGGAATTCTTTCTGTTTATTTTTAAAGAAAAGCCTCAATAACCATCCTTTATCAATCGAGAGAGCTACAGTTAATATCAGTGTGGTAGGTGTTACCATGTCCTTATCAGACGTCTCCAAAATTTCCAATACATTTAGCATTGCTTGATCAGGTTTTTTCTGTAATTGAGGCCCATTTTTATTTGGAAGGTAATAAACTTGAGAAAATGGAGGTAATGTTTCTTCAGAAACTTGTAGAATTTCTACCAGGTATCTCCTAAGCATCTCCCTAGGAGTTACCATTGTCAATCTTGGAAAATTAGTAAGTCTCAGATTATTATTTCTTGAAGCATTCTCAAGCACTTTCATTTTCTTTCTAAGATTAACATTATCCTTGACTAGGGCTTCTTGCAATTGCGTGTCAAAGCAGCTCCTGATTGGTAAGGTCCGACTTTAGTGCAGGAAGAGGCGGTTGGAACATACCGCGAGTGATTTCCTTCACTCGCAGGTGCTCTGGCTGCTCTCTACTGCCTGGTCATTCGCAGTCGCAGCCTCTCGCGGTTCTGATCATTTGCGGTCAGAAAATACCGCGAATGACCGGGACCACGAATCGCCAACCGCGAATGACCGGGGGAGTATTGTATATTATAGCTCAGGATATGAAACCTTTAAAGCAGCGATCTTCATTAATTTTTAAGCTGGGCTACTTTGGATTCTAATAAGCTGAAAGAGAACTCCCAACTAACTTCCTGTTCAGGGCCATGATACTGTTGACCAGTGTATGTCAATGACATCCATCCCTATCAGCCCACTTCCAAACTTCATTCAGGGATTGTCTTCAAGGTTATGAGAGCATTTTCCTCTTATCCTTCAAGCACGCAGCTCTTCCCCCCATCCACTTTCCCTTTTTGTCCTGAGTGTGGGTAGCGAGGCAGAATAGCAGACCCCCCCCCCAAGAAAGAAAATTGGGGTCACTGTAGGTCCTAATTTTACTAATAAATTATGCCCTATTGGAAACCATAAGAGGGACCTACCTAGACACTACCAGGTCTACCCACTGAACTCATACAAAGACCCACTCATTCACTTAACACACAAAAAACAAGAAAAAAAGGAAAAAAATGTAGAGAAAAAGTCTCAGAGCTCATCTTCATATGACAAAAAACTCCACTTATAACAACCATTAAGCAAGGTCCAAAATGTATCAGTTCACTCAGCAGTGAGAAACACTATAGTAGCCCTCGTAAGAACCACCTCAAAAAAACTTCTAGCACAACAATGGTTTCTCACTGCTGAGTGAACTGATACATTTTGGACTTTGCTTAATGGTTGTTTATAAGTGGAGTTTTTTGCCATATGAAAATGAACTGAGGCTTTTTCTCCACTTTTTTTCTTGTTTTTCTTTGTTTTGTGTTAAGTGAATGAGTGGGTCTTTGTATGAGTGCAGTGGGTAGACCTGTTGGCTGGTTATCATAAGTTTGTTTCTTTCAAAATGTTCATCGATGTTGTCTTTTATCAGTGCTTCCGCCATTTTCCCCGGAACCGAGGTCAGACTCACTGGTAGATACTTGGATTGTTACATTAAAATTTCAATAAAAATAGAATTAAAAAATAAGCCATTCAGAAGACTTCATGTAGAGGATGATTTTGTTGTTCTGGTGAACAGGGTATGGCTTGTACAAGTTGAGTGTTCTTCTGTTTATCTACCTGGAGCTGAGCGAAAATCTTGGGCTGAAGTGATGAAAGTGAAGACAACAGCTGAGCTGGAGACAAAGATTCTCCAATCTGGCTTGATTCTACTTTAGCAATGACTGATCCTGGTGCACTTCCTGAAATATGAAACAGACATAATAAAGCCTAAATAAATTACAGAGCTAGAACACTGAAGACTGTTAGCTTTTGGTAACACTTTTCAATTAAGGTATCCCTGTAAATGTATTGTTCCCTTAAAAGATGTTAAATATGATTTTTTTAACCTTCCCAGCTACAATATTTCCTTGAAGGTCTATATCAGGTTAGTATTTGGTGCAAGTTGTTTGTATAGCTCTTAACTTCATAAAAACAAGATACCTCACTGTTACTGTTTATATTTAATTTGTATTTTTGAATATCTATCTTCTAAATTTTCCTCCTTGGGTCTCCCAAATTTGTGGGCTGAAAGCATGCTGGATTATTTTTCTTCTCATTTTTTTTGTCTTCTAGAAGATTTGATTGTATTTTTCTTAAATTCCACAATGCTGAAATTGTGACAAAGTATGTATGTTTGTTTTGTACAATATTTGAAAAAGCAATTTTTAAAAAAAGCAGCCTCAAAAGAAGGAGCTATTAGGTGGATCTTGAATATGGCCAGAGAGAAAGGATATAACGTACCAACTCATTCAACTGATCTTTAATCTTAAAAACACAGACCATATTACCTATTTCCTTAAACTACATTGGCATCCTATTGAAGAGAGAGTTATATTCAAATTTGGTTGTATATGTTCTAAAGTGTTGCATGGTCTTGCACCTAGTTATTTCTTTGGTTAATTCTAGTGGATAGGGATATTGGAAACGTCAATATTAAGATCAGGGATTGTATTGGAAAATTTGAAAAATAGGCTTTGTCCTGTAAACTAAAACTAAATACAAATAAGACAAAAATTTTATGGTTTGATCAGTTATATTTGGTCCCTACATCAATTAAATTGGAATTTGGAGCTACTCTTAAAGTTGAAAAAAACAACCAAAGTATTAGGGGTTATTTTGGACCCTTCCTTGACATACAAGGATCAAATCACAAATTTACAGAAGAAAACCATGTATGGTTGAGCTTGGTGAAATCTTTTTTTTTTTTAACATCATTTGGCATTGGTGGTTGATATGTTGGTATCACAACTCGATTATTGTAATTCTTTGTATTTGAATTTAAACTAAAAAAATAGGAAAAAAAAAATTGTAGCTGATTCAAAACGCTGCAGTGAGATTGATATATAGTATGGTCTGAAGAGATATGATAATGTGTCTATATTTTATAAGAAACTGAATTGGCTGCCTATAGAGAAACATATAGGAATTTAAAATTGTCTGATTCATCATATTATATAGGCAGAGACTTCTGATCATCTCACTTTGTTCTTTTCACGTTTGCATTATTCATCTAATAGATTAATACATTTTTATTGAAGTTGCCCCCATTTAGTGGTATATGTTTTAAATGTCAATTCAATTTTTCTTTTACATATGCTGATATTGTTATTTGGAATGATTTATCTATACAAATAAAGACAGAAGTTAGTTATTAGAAATGTTGTAGAATGTTGAAAACATTTTTATATGATATATTGTAAAGTTAGTACTTTTAGTTAAAGAATTGTAAGGACATATTTTTATCCAAGGAATTGTATTTTCCCATAGAATCACCTTGAACCAAACGGTATTAGAGCAATTAAGAAATCTTGTATTAGATTACATAGATCATTTTACATTTGCTAATGCAAGATGCTCACAGTGCAAAATTACTTTGTTTGTTTTTCCATCTGCTAAAGGTTGTTCACATAAAAGATATTTCCAATGACTATTGTCATTTCAGGCTGCAACCTGGGATAAAGATTTTAGTCACTTGATAGTTTAAGAACATAAGAATAGTCTTACTGGGTCAGACCAGTAGCCCGTACTCACGGTGGCCAATCCAGGTCACACTATACCTGGCCAAAACTCAAGTAGAAACAATCCATGCTACTGATCCAGGGCAAACAGCATTTTAGAAAATTGTTATAACACCTACTTATTTTTCAAATTTTTAGAAGCTTAATGCTTTGTATTTCACTAAGACTGTTCAGTTTTTCTCTTTTTGTTAGCCTCATAGAACTTTATGGTGTTGTGGTATATAAATAAATGTTTATGTTATGAAGCAATTCTACATATATAGAGCAGCAAGGCATAAAGCGTAATGTCCAAAGGGCAGCACCATAATAGCAGCTTAATCCACAAACAGAGGTTGTTGTGAGAAAGGCTTTATGGAGAGATAAGAGAGAAACGCTATGAGGTGTTAAAAGTGTTAAGACAGTTGTAGATGAACTGGAGGCACTTTAAATGTATGCAGCTGTGAAGGGTGAGCCAAAGTTATGCTGAATACATTGTAAAAGAGACAGATCAGTGAGAAGTAGTTTCAGTTCTTAAGCAGGATATATTGAGAGCGTGGACAAGTGTTTTAGCATTCCACTGAAGAAAGTAGGGAATCATAGGCCATCAGTGACAACTGTTTGTGAAGGCTAAAGTGGGCAGGGCTAGAATAGGGCTAGGTAGAAAATTAAAATATTTGGGGTTGGGCAATATCTATATATCTGCAGGAAAGGGACTGGGGCACTTCTGAACACTAAGGAAGGAATCCCTTACTATGTGGCTCTGATGCAGCTACACCAGCTGTCTCTCCCCCCTGCCAATACCTTTTTTACTGATGGTAATATATTACTATATCCACCACTAGTGGAAACACTGTGACCTCAATTGTCTTGTTGTATATATTATACTATTTCATACAGAGGAAAAAGACCTCAGTGAAAGGGACAGACCGCAACATTAAAGTTTACCTGAGGTTTTTTATGACCTATGATTAAAATTGGATATAGGCTGTGAATACCGCTGAATTATCAATGTTGTGGTCTATCCCTTTCACAGAGGTCTTTTTCCTCCTTATGAAACAAGTCAATTGGGGTCACACTGTTTCCACTAGTGGTGTGTATAGTAATATATTAGTTGTGGATTCTGCCCCTTTTTTTGATGTACTGATAAACTGAATACACTCCAAGAATTATGTACCAAAAAAATCAAACTAATGCACCAAAGCAATACAATATATTAAATAGAACAATATTTGCAGCATTCTGGAAATATATGCAGGCACTTTAACATTTGGCTCTCAGGTAGCCCTGGTACCCCAATCCACCATGTGAAACAGTGGTGTTCAGGAGCACCATAACAAAAACCCTGTAGTTTTGTGCATACCATGACAATAGTGAACCTCTGAGTTGACTTATGACAGAGAACTGCTTGATTTCCTTGAGACTTTAGGGTCTGCTGAGTTCATATCATATGATTTAATGCCAAGGAGGTGATGCTGTTTGCCTTAGCATCTTCAGCATATCGTAGGTTGATGTCTTGCTGAATCCGCATGAATGCCATGATCTTAAGAGGTCGATATTCAAAGTTCCTAACCTGTTAAATTGCCTGTTCAAGGCTAACCTGTCATTTTCAGCAGCACTTAAGCATTTATGTTTGTTTAAAACAACAACATTAGGTTTGCAATTGTTGCAAACTATAGTTACAAAAGGTGAAATTAAAATATAGCCACAAAGGTGAAATAGGACTGTGTCATTATTAATATAACTGCATCGGTTGCCCATTTAGCTTTGGGTCATTTTCAAAACTATGATCACAGTACTTAAAATTCTTACAGATTTCCTGCAGGTGTGGAGAGAGCATTTGGAACTTATAGCTTTGATGAAGAAATTGACCGATATACAAATCCAAAGATTTACTGTGGAGGTTTAACCTTGATACTATTAGCAGGGAGGGGGTTGAAGGGAGGGTATAGTAAATCACTTAGGCCCTCTTTTACTAAGGTGCGCTAATCGTTTAGCGCACGCTAATCAATTTAACGTGCACTAAACGCTAACACGTGCATGTTAGTCTATGGACGCATTAGCATACCTTAGTAAAAGAGGGGGTTAGGGAGGAGACTTTGGAAATAAAAGTTGGATGTAACAAGTTGTGCTGTATGTTAAATCTGGTTGTCCAAAGCCATAGTTGGAGTTTCTAAATTGGATTCTTTTCAAAAGGGACTCAATGCAATACATAAATTATGCAACTTATAGTATATTTGTACTTCTATCTTAGTTATTGTACACTGCCTTAAAACTTGCATGAAAGCTAGTATATCAAATTATTAAATCAAATCAAAAAAGCTAATAAAGCAATACATTTAAAAAAGTTATCAGTCTGTGTACCTGATTTTTTTTTTTTTTAATGTTCTAACACAGTGTTCTTCAACTGCCAGTCCATGGACCGGTGTAGGTCCACAGAAATTTCTTGCTGGTCCACAGGCCCAGCCCGTGCATCGGGCCCCAGACAGTGCTCTTCAGCCGCCGGTCCATGGTGCGATCGATGCGGCATTGTCTTCGGGCCGGCTCCCTCTTCCTCAGTGCTGCAGTGCACAAAGCCGTGGGCCGAGGCTTCTATGCACATCCTGCGCCTGAACTGGAAGCCTTCTCTCTGACGTCGCAATGTCAGAGGGAAGGCTTCCAGATGAGGTGCGGGACGCAAGAGGAGCCGCTGCCCATGGCTTTGTGCACTGCAGCACTGAGGAAGAGGGAGCCAGCCCGAAGATAACACTGGGGGGGGGGGGGGGCAGGCCAGAAGGCAAGATACAGCATAGAGAGAGGGAGACAACGGTAAAGGGGCATGAATTAATTTTTTTTAATTTAGTGATTGATTTACATCTGCTGTCTGTTCAGGAAGAAATGCATTTGTTTCTTTTCCTCTAGGGTTGAACTGCATGCAGTCTTGCACCTTAGGGTTTGTTTGTACATACAGTACTCCCCCAATATTCGTGAGGGTTCCATTCCAGTAACCCCCGCGAATCTTGAAAAACCACGAATACGGTTTTTCTTAGGGGAGACTGAAGAGGGCAGCGGGAGAGGGCAGCAAGAGAGCAGCCAGAGCGCCGCGAGTGCAGGAAATCACTCACGGTATGCTCTGACCGCTTCTTCCTGCACTAAGTCGGGCCTTATCCAATCAGGAGCTGCGTGTCAAAGCAGCTCCTGATTGGATAAGGCCCAACTTAGTGCAGGAAGAGGCGGTCGGAGCATACTGCGAGTGATTTCCTGCACTCGCAGCACTCCAGCTGCTCTCTCCTGCATCTCCCGCTGCCCTCTCCTTGTCGGTGGTTCGCAGTCAGAAAATACCGTGAATGATCAGGACCACGAACTGCCGACCGTGAACAACCAGGGGAACACTGTATTAGTACTTTTAGTTTTTGGTCCCATATTTGCATAGGGGTTATCTGTGTTCTGGTAGGAATGAATGTTGAGAAGCATACAGTGTGCTTTGTGTAGTTTAATTTTGTGGTTAAACATTATGTGTTGTTATAAGATTATATTGTATGTGTATATATGAAAAATGAATGGAAAAAATGGTATTACAATTAGCACTATTATTGGGGCGGGGTGTGGGGCGGAGATTGAGTGGAGATAGGCGGAGTCTGGCCCACGACATAGCCAAATGTACTTCAATTGCCGGTCCGCAGACCGGTGCAGGTCCACAAAATAATTATTTTATTTCCACCGGTCCATAGGTGTCAAAAGGTTGAACAACACTGTTACAAACATATCTGTTTATCTTCCCACATGAATGGAGTTACTCTGTTCCTACTGTTTGCAACTGTAAACTGATTTCCACAAGGGAACGTACTCTTTCTAGTCAAATTCATGTCCTTTTGACTTTCCATGATAAAATGTAAGAAAAAAGACTATGGTTGTTTCATCAAGGTCTACTTCTGTTTTATTTTCCACACTGCCTCTAGTGGACCGTCTGCCTTGCTGTTTTCTGACTTTTGAATTTCCTGCCAGCATGTCTACAGTTGGAATCTAACTACAAAATGTTTTTCAATTAAAAATGTGGTTATTCCCACAATTTGGCTATTCAGGAAAACTTTTATATCTGACTTGTTCAATTAAGGGTAGCTAAAAATTTAAGGTAAATCAAACCCAAGCACAGAACTGTATAAATCAAAGACTCATGGAAATTGTACTAAACACATCATATCACACCTTCAGTGAGTGATGATGCAAATGTAACTGTCACAGTCTCTGTGAGAACATTGCCATTGTCCACCGTCCACTGCAACTGAAAGACAAAACAGACACAAATTTGAAAGATAGAAAAAATGAACAAAATGTCTTCTTTATTTTGCAGTACCTATTCTTTATCCCCCTTACTTCTCTGTTCTTGCATCCTGGCTCTTGCTCAGATTCCTGCAAAGAAACATAGGTAATCTATTATTAGCAAGGGGACAATTTTAAAGGCATCACATTCACATATAATACTATTTACTTATTCAGCTTTGGCAAAAAGCTGTTTAGGGCTAAATGAAATGATCACTCTCACATTATCTCTGATATTTCTACTACTGTAAATTGCATGACCCCTTTCATCCACAATGTAAAAATTCAGACACAAATACATACATCACTTTCAGGATGGATGGGACACTTCTAGATGTTTCCAAAGGGCTGAATGGAGGTGCAACAGTGTCATTGTTACTATTATCAGTAATTGTAATGGGGAAAACTGAAGCATAGGGAAACTAAGAGGGAAGTTATCAGTCTAGATCAGTGGTTCCCAACCCTGTCCTGGAGGACCGCCAGTCAGGTTTTGAGGATAATCCTAATGAATCTGCATGAGAGAGATTTGCATATAATGGAGGTGACAGGCATGCAAATCTGCTCCATGCATATTCATTAGGGTTATCCTCAAAACCTGACTGGCTGGTGGTCCTTCAGGACAGGGTTGGGAACCACTGGTCTAGGTTATTGATAAGATATATTATTTCACTGTTAACTCCAGTTATTAATAACTAGGTCTCATTGCATAAAATAGGACCTATGTTAAATCAGAATGAGTGAGAGGCAAAATAAAATGTCTTAACTGTAGTCCACGTGGCTCACTTGTGTTCAAAGAGTTATCTTGTCAACTGAGTATATTCAAATTAAGGATGTCGAGTGACTGTTTCAGAAAGGGAATTCACCTGAGATGATTGGGGAATAGCTATAAGCAGGTCCTCCCTGGGGTCCTTCCCCCTCCTCCCTCCCCTGCAGTACAAGTGCTGCTTTGGTATAATTTATGTCACTTTTTGCACAGTGCAATGCTCTAAGCAAGATGATTATGTTTTCCATCTGTACTTGTGAAAAACTGGTTCTCACTGGGACCTAAAGATGAATTTATAAGCAATTTGTGACAGGGAATTATAAGGCTGAAAACCAGGACAAGGGTTCATATTTGTCTCCACAGTTGCACAAGTAAGGTTATACTGTTTTCTTTTTTTTGCCTTCTTATTATTTGATTATTTCTAAGTAGATGTGAAACTAGCAACTAACTATCAGTCCCTCCCAATTTGAGTCCATGGTCAGTATATTTTTAAACAAAGGTAACTATAGGCAAAAAAATCCAGGTATTTGGTAGCAGTATCCAGACAGTAGCTGTCACTGAATATTCCAAAAGACGGTGAGCTGATGGCACTATCTGAATTGCAGCATTTTTGCTGTCCTATATTTATCCAGGGAGTAGCCCTGAATATCATCACAAGCCAGATATAACCTCCTGCTCTACCCATGGTTTGTCCCAGTACTATCTGGATAATGTCAAAAGGGTCAGAGGAAATATTCAGCAATGGACATCCCTCTCACCAGCACTTATCTAGTAGGAGCTGCTCCTACCCAGCAAGTTCAGGTTTCCACAGCAGAACACAACTACCTTAGTCATGCGATCACTGGAAAATTTGAAGAGCTATATTTTACAGCTTTCCAGCATGAAATTGCAAAGGAGATACATTGATAAAATCTGAGACTGGGATCAATTATATTTATTATAGATTTTTCCAGTAACATTAGCATTTATAAAAAAAAAAACTGTAGCTGGATTTTCGTATATAAGAAGTGCAGCAACAAGATGATGTTTACTTATGTATGTGCAGTGTGTAGGCTTTCCTAGAGCCAATGTGGAGATACATTTTATAATGATCATTTTTCAAAGCAAGTGTAAATTTGCATGCTACTGAGATTCACTGTTATATCTGCATATTCTTCATCACCAGCAATCATATTCTCCTTCTCTCTCCCCCTCTTTACCCCAGCATTCACATATTCTTCCTTTCTTTTTCTCCTCCTTATTCCCAGCAATTTTGGCATTCTCCCATCCACTGCAATCCTCCGTCTTTCCATGTATAGCAGTCTCCCTCTCTCAACATTCCCATCTCTTATCTTCCTCCTCCATCAAACAAGTTATTTTTCTTTTATTTGCCCTTGACCACTGATAAACTTTTCCACCTGGAGCAAGCTCTCTCTCTCTCTTTTTCAACACTCCCCTCCATCCTCTCTCTGTGCTCTCCTCCACCTCCTCCACCAATACAAAGCAGAAGGCACAGGCAACATCTCTTTGATCTGCACCACAGGCTAACTTATGAATGAGAACGTACTTAGCTCCTAGTTTTGAGGTTTTTTAATTGACATTTTACACTAGTGTATGGAAATCTAATTACCACATACTGTCCTGCTTTTCCTTAACCTCTTTTTTAAATCTCTTTCTCCATCCGCCTTCCTTCCATTTCTTCATTCTCTCCCTGTTCTTCTGCCATTTTGTCTCTTCTTTCTATTTCTTCACTTTCTCCCTGTTCCTTCATGCTTCTTCGTCATCTGCCTAAAGAAAGCAGGTGGCCACACAAAACATCTCTTTGGCCTATGTAGGAGCCAATGTTGCAGCTTCTTCCTTTCTTGGCTGCTAATCTCATCCATATGGATGCCATCCAGGGCCTGCTCTGATATCATCCAGCCATGATAGCAACAGCCACATGGCGACCTTGAAGTGCTGCAGGCAATGGTGATTTTTGGGAGGGTTTCAATTACAACTGGAAAATGTAAATTCCCCACTGGGGATGGGGAAGAGCAGGTTATCAGGGTTTCTGGTTATAATTGAAAATCAGACATCTTAAATATATTGTAGTAAAACACTTCAAATTAAGGTTAAATTAAGAAATACTTCAAGTGGGTTCAAAATAAGATGATGTTTGAAAACTATTTTATTTATGTATTTATTTTATTTAAAAATTGCTTTACTGCCATTTCAAGAAGGTCAAAGTGGTGTTCAATCTAAGATTAAATGGAAGAAAGGAACTCCAAAGATTTCATTAAAGGAAAGACCATTCAGTCATCACATTCACACTTACAAAACGAAAAAAAAAGAAAAAAAATCCTGTACTCTCTATGCAGTAGTCCCATGAAAAGCACCTGAGAATGTCAAGCAAAGGCCTGTTCAAAGAAGGTGGTTTTCAGGGCCTTTTTGAAACTAGGAAATGAGATACCCCTGATCGAATGGGGCAGCTCATTCTAAAATTGGGACCTGTAGATTCATAACAAGATTTGAAAGGTGAAGGGAGCACTAATTGGTTGGCATCTAGTGAGTGAAAAGATCTAGCTGGAGCATAAGCAGAAATCAAATGAGAGAGATAAGATGGGATGCCTTGATGGGCGAGACATATTTAAAAATGAGAGTGGTGAGAAAATTTGTATTGTTTAAAGAATAACTGGGGTTGTGAGGAATGATTTGAAGGGATCTTAGTTGTTTGAGATGAATTTAAAGGAAGGGGTTGCACTTTATTTGTTTAGATGAAAATTTCCTTAATTTCAGAGTGCAATCTCTTTAATAACATTAAAATAATTGAAATGATATTTATTAACTTTAGAATTAAGCAAATATTTGTATGAATGGTTGTGTAGGGTGTTGATTGGTATATCTTTAAGGTATGTTTTAAAATGTTTTATCAATAATTTCCTAAAGATATTTGAGTTGATTGATAAAATGTCATAATATTCAGGGGATATTTTCTTAATTGAAGTAATATATAACACTAGAGAAGAGTTGATTAATATAATATGCTTCTGAAATATGTTATATTAATTATATTTTTTGTTTAATGATGATCTAGTGAATATCTTATAAATTAGTTAAATTTTATTTAATTATATTCATATATAAATGTTTTTTTTAATTGGGGTCTGTAGGATTTTCATGTTTTGCCTGATTTTATATGTGCAGTTCCAAGCTTTCAATGTCGGTTTATAGGGTGGGTGGGATTGGGTTGGGGGTATATTGTATTTTATGTTGATACTATAAGGTGTATCTTATTAATAAAACTATTAGAGAGAGTTGTGTTTAGTCATCCAAAATTACATAACTTTTTATTTTATGATTGGATTAGATATATTATAATATTTTCAGATAATAGAGGTTAAAGTCTTTTCACTTAATGTCAATGGCTTCAATTATCCAGTGAAAAGAAAAAAAATGTTAACTTTTTTGAAAAAACAACAGGCGGATATATATATTATACAGGAGACGCATCTTTCAGTTCTTGAATCTATTAAACTCGAAGGTGGTTGGGTTAAACATTGTTTTTTTGCCCCTGCAGTAGGTAGGAAGGCAGGTGTAGCCATTCTAATAAGTAATAAATGTTCTGCTTCATTTCAAATGAGGGATTCTGACCCTTTAGGAAGGTGGATTAAGGTAGAAATGAGTATGGGAAATAATACCTTGACTTTATTTAATGTATATGCCCCTAATTCGAACCAAAATGAATTTTTTAATAATTTACAAAGACTAATACTCCCACTGGCTGCTTCTAATCTAGTAGTAGCTGGAGACTTTAATGCTGTGATGGATCCGTTTATGGATAAAAAGCCAAGCAAAAATATAAAATCGCTAGGTCTAGATAATTTGGTTCAATCTTGTGACTTAAAAGATATATGGCGAATACTTCATTTTAATGATCAGGAATTTTCTTTTTGCTCGCAGGTTCATAAATCTTTTTCGAGGATTGATTATGTTTCTGTCTCAAATTCATTGGTACAACAAGTTACTCAAGCTTCCATTGATCCAATCATATTGTCTGATCATGGTGGGGTTTGGATTAAATTTGAGTTTGGGGACAAAAATAGTTCTAGATCATTATGGAAATTTGATAATACATTGGTTGTGGATTCAGCTTTTCTTGAAGATTTTAATTTAAAGATTTCAGAATTTTTTCAAATAAATACTTCTGAAGATATTAATACAGAAGTATTGTGGGATGCTTTTAAAGCTGCTATTCTGCATATTCTGCATATAAAAAAAATCAATTGACTAAACAGTTTATTGATCTGGAAAAAGAAATTCAATTGTTGGAATCTAAGTTAGTAGTTAATTGGCAACAAGATATATTGCAGGCTCTGTTAAAGGCAAAAGGTAAATATATTGAAATTTCATCAAGATTGGCAAGGAAGGATTTGTTTACACAACAAACTTTGTATTATGGAACTTCTAATAAGGTGGGAAAATTACTTGCTAATTATCTTAAAGCAAAAAAGAGGAAATCAAAAATAATAGCAATAAAAGATGAAAATGGAATGACACATTCTCAAAATAGAAATATCATAAATCAATTTTTTAAATTTTATAAAGAATTGTATTCTTCTGAGTCTTATGATGAAAAAGTTCAAAATGGTTTGGAATTTTTAAATCTTTTAGAGGTTCCAAAACTTCCTGATCATATAAGGCAAAGTTTAGAAAAGCCTATATCATTAAAAGAATTAGATACAGCATTAAAGTCTCTTAGAGTTGGATCCGCTCCAGGTGGGGACGGTTTTACAGTAGAATTTTATAAAGCTTTTCAAAATTTTTTAGTGCCCCAATTATTAAATTTATATAAGTATCAACTAAATAAAGGTTGTATTACAGGTACTATGGCAGAATATTTGACTATTGTTTTGCCAAAGCCAAATAAAGATCCCACTTTGGTATCAAACTACAGGCCTATATCTTTAATTAATGTAGATGGAAAATTGTTAGCTAAAATATTGGCAATTAGATTGGCTAAAGCTCTCCCTTTTATAATAGATGTACACCAAAATGGATTCCTTGTAAACAGACATTCTTCTAGTAATACACGATTGGCTTTTCATACATTAAATCTAACTAAAAACATGAATGAGCCAGCTTTTGCTGTATCCTTAGATGCAGAAAAAGCTTTTGCTAGAGTAGAGTGGACATTCATGTACCAAGCATTGGATTGGTTTGGTATAGGTTCAGGTTTTATTCAAATGATACAAACTTTGTATAGCTCCCCTATGGCAAGATTATATAAACTAAACTAAACTAAATCTTGGGTTTATATACCACGCCATCTCCACATTTGTGGAGCTCGGCACGGTTTACAAGAATTGTAATGAGAAGGGAACTCCAAGGGAGGGATGGGTGAAGGTCAGAGAGGGGAGAATGTTAGCGGGTTGGGATGTCAGAAGAGGAAGGAGTGTTAGGTTTTTGAGAAAAGCCAGGTTTTCAGAAGTTTACGGAAGGGTTCGAGGGCACTCAGGTTCCTAAGAGGGGAGGCAAGGCTGTTCCAGAGCTCGGTGAATCTGAAGAGGAGAGAGGTCCCCAGTTTTCCTGAGTGGGAGATGTCTTTTAGTGAGGGGAAGGATAATTTTAGTTTTTGGGTAGGTCTGGTGGTATTAAGACTTGAGGAATTCCAGGAGAGTGGAATTATTGGAGGGAGGATGCCGTGGAGGATCTTGAAAGTTAGGCAGATGCATTTGAAGTGAACTCTAGAAATTATTGGGAGCCAATGAAGCTTGGAAAGGAGCGGTGAGACGTGATCGAATTTACTTTTTGCAAAGATAAGCTTGGCTGCGGCATTTTGAATCCGTTGGAGTTTGTGAAGGTTTTTCTTCGTTAGGCTAATGAAAATAGAATTGCAGTAGCCCAATCTGGAGAGGATGATGGATTGGACAAGAACAGCGAAATGATTTTGGTGGAAACAGGATCTTACTTTCCTCAACATGTGTAGGCTGAAGTAGCATTTTTTTACCAGGGAGTTGAGGTGGTCATTGAAAGACAATGTGGAGTCAATGATGACGCCTAGGACCTTGCTGGAGAATTCTAGCTGCAGAGTGGAGCCAGAGGACAGTGGGATTGAGGTGGGTAGGTGAGCTAATTTTGGGCCGAGCCAAAGGAGTTTTGTCTTGGTTTCATTCAATTTCATTTGGACGGTGTGGGCCCAAGACTGGAGGTTCGAGACACAAGAAGATATGTTCTCCGAGAGATCGGTTAGATTCGGGTCGGCCTCGAGAAGAACAAGGATGTCATCAGCGTAGGTGTAAATTGTTTCAAAGGGGGATAGATGGAGGAGTTTTAGAGAGGTCATGTAAATGTTGAAAAGGATAGGAGATAAAGGTGAGCCTTGCGGGACTCCACAGATTGGTGTCCAGGGGAGGGATGAGGTGCCATTCCTATTGACAATGTAGGATCGGGAACGGAGGAATTTTGAGAACCATTCAAGGACTGTGGAGGTGATGCCGATCTCGGAGAGTTGGTAGATCAGGATATCGTGGTGGACAACGTCAAAAGCGACGGAAAGATCAAATTGTAGGAGGACAGCGAACTTGTTACGGGAGTGGAGTAGTTTGAGGATGAGGGATTCGGATATGTGTTCAAAGGCTGCCCAGAGTCTGTCGGCTGGGATATTGTTAGAGGCTGTTGGAGTAGAGTTGGAGTCAGTGCGAACTAGGGAGTTGTAGGAGATTGCAGGTGGGAAGGAGCAGCGAAGGGTGGTGACCTTTTCATTGAAGAATTTTGCTAGGACTTCGGATGAAGGAGAGGAGGGGAGAGAGGTGGAGTCTTTTTTGGAGGTTAGAGAGCGCCAGATTTTGAAAAGTGTACTGCTCTGGTTGTTGGATCTGGATATGTTCTCACCGTAGAAGTTTTTCTTAGCCTTTTTTAGTGCTGAATTGTAGAGCTTAATGTTGGCTCTCCAGGACTGTCTGTCTATAGGGGAGTTAGTTTTTTTTCCATATGCACTCTAGGGCACGGCATTTCTACTTTAATTCTCTGTGATAAGGGAGGTACCAGGGGGCTTTGCGAGGGTAGGAGATGGATTTGGTGGAAAGGGGGGCAAGGGAGAGGTAGGTGGACTCAGAGAGGGAGGTCCAGTTATGCCAGTTGGATTCGGGATCTGATCGATTTCATTTGCACAGGGGAGTTAGACAGGGTTGTCCATTGTCTCCTTTGCTTTTTGACATTGTTTTAGAACCCTTGTTGATAGCTATTCAACAGGCAAAGGGGATACTGGGCATTCCCTATAAAGAATGGGAATATAAACTTTCTGCATACGCAGATGATATATTATTGTATTTGAAAAATCCTGGCATACCCATTCCTTGCCTGCTAGAATTGATAGGAAATTTTGGAAAATTCTCAGGGAATAAAATAAATTGGAGCAAATCTGAAATTCTTCCATTAAATATACATTGTACAAAAAGTATGTTTGATACATTCTCGTTCGTATGGAAAAGTGATGGTTTAAAACACAGTTCTTCAACCGCCGGTCCGCGGACCGGTGCCGGTCCGCAGAAAATTCCTGCCGGTCCGCACAGGACCGGCGAGATGGACCCGTTAAATTTTCTGCCCCGATGGTGTTTGCAGAAATCTTCTGTTCCTCCCAGCCTCGGGCGATCAAGACAGGCGGTCATTCCCTCTGTGAGTCTCGCCTATGCGGAAACAGGAAGTTGAAACAAAATAGGCGGGACTCAGAGAGGGAAGGTCCCGACGTTTGCAGCCTGTCTTGATCGCTGCCCCTGCTGAGTCGCCGAAGAGGGCCGCGGGGAAAGTGCAGGCAGAGAGAAGATGGTCAGCGTGCGCGGGGAGGTCAGCGTGTCGATTGGGGCCATCAGCAGCGTTTGTGCTGAGTCTGCCCACGTGCAGGATGCGGCGGGTAGGGGCCTCCGACTCGTCTTGGGCGGCTGGGCCTGCGGTGCAAAGCTGTTTTTGCCGGCTTGGGGGGGGGTCGCGAATGTGCAGGGCACAGCAGGAGTAAGATCATGGGGAGCCTTCAACAGTGGCTGTCTCCTCTCCTAGCAGCTCTGTACTTACCAGGGCAGTGATTCACTTTGGCAACTTCCCCTTTCCTCAGAGGCGGCAACGGACCCAAGGCTGCCTAAGGAAATCACTGCTGCAGGCAAGTACTGAGAGCTGCTGGAAGGAGAGGAAGCCACTGTTGGAGGCTGGGAAGCTGATGGATAAAGGGAGAGCTGCTACTGCACCTGGAGAGAGGTAGAAAGAGAGATGCTGCTGGGAGGGGAAGAGGGAAAGAGTTGGGAAGAGAGCTACTGTTGGATAGGGGGGAGGAGGGAAGGGAGAAGGTAAAAAGGAAGGAAACAGCTGGCAGGGAGATTAGAGGAGGGAAAGGGGAGAGACAGGAATGAGAAAGTAGAGAGAGATTGATGCTGGAAATGGGGTCAGCAGAGAAATGAGAGAGGGATAAAGATGCTAGATCTGGTGTAGGAGAGATAAAAATGAAGAAAGCAGTGAAGCTGGAATGAATGATGTAAAAAGGAGAGAGGAGGCACAGGCTGGATAGAAAGGGGAGAGGGGCATAGAAAGAAGTCAGATACATATGGAAGGGGGAGAGGCCAGACAGTGGATGGAATGGGCAGATGCTGGAAGGAAGAGTGGAAAGAAGATGAAAGCAGAGACCACAAAAGGTAGAAAAAAATCATTTTATTTCTATTTTGTCATTACAATATATCAGATTTGAAATATATATCCTGCTAGAGACATAACTGTGGACTGCAAAGCCTAACACTATTCCTGTCATGTGTGACTGCAGTATTCTGTTAGCAAGATATTTCTGTGTAGCATTCTGTAATAATTTGGCTTGTTCAGTTTTCTTGATAGTAGAGGGGATATATGTGAAGGGGAGGGGAGACAGGGGTTTTGTTGGTCCTTGTTCTGAATATTTATATTTATAAAATGACAATTGTACAGAATATTGTTTCTTTTTATACTTTAATAAAATACGTTCAATATAAAATCATAACTGAGGCTTGTGCAGATGGGATCAGATGGTTTGTGGGGACCGAGCTTGCGGAGATGGGGCGAAAATGTGTTTTTTAAAATTTCGGTCTTAGTAGTTTGCCGGTCCACAAAATAATTCTTTTATTTCTGCCGGTCCACGGGTGTAAAAAGGTTGAAGAACACTGGTTTAAAATACTTAGGAATTTGGATCAAAAACACGCTAGATTATACAGTTAAGGAGAATGAAAAGCTGTTGCTAAAAAAGATTTCAGAATTATGTGATCAATGGAATCCGTTACATTTGTCTTGGTGGGGGAGAGTTCAAACGGTTAAAATTATGATGTTGCCTGTGGTTTGTTATCAAATGAGTATGATACCAGTGTTTTTTCAGGGTTCTTTCTATAAAGAATTTAATTCATTATTTACTAAATTTGTTTGGCTTGGTAAAACTCTCAGAATTGCTTTAGTATCTTTACAAAAAACAATTAAGGAGGGTGGGGTAAATTTCCCAAACTTTTATAGGTACCATCAAGCCTATATTTTACGTCAAGGTATGTATTGGGTCCTCCCTGAGCTCACTGAGTACACACCAGATTGGCTATATTTGGAATGGCGATTCATGTCTCCTTTATATCCTAGTCATATTCTTAATATCAAGATGCCCAGAGTGTTTAAGGAAAATAGAATTTTGATGGATACTTAGAAAACCTTAAGATTTGTGAATAACTTGACTACTATTCCTATCAGCAAATCAACAAATCAGTCCATTTGGCTAAACCCCAAGATTCAGATTGGCGGTTTTAAGATCATCTGGAGGCATTGGATAATTGCAGGAATACGGACTTTAAATGATGCTATTTTAAATGATAAGCTGCTTCATTTTACACAATTGCAAAATAAATTTGGGCTCAATAAATCACAAAGTTTTAGATGGTTGCAATTGAAGCAGGCCATTCAGGTAGGGTTCCCTGAATGGAAAAGCCTTAATACTCAATTTAGTTTGGAATTCTCATGCTTCCAGGTAGATTTTCTGGGTCACCAGGCTGCACAGTGGTATAAAACTATTAATGAATTGGTTAAGAAAAAAATCTAAAAATGGTCTTAGGGATATTTGGAGCATTGAGATTAAGCATCAGATTTCAGCTTCTCAATGGCCACAGATTTGGTCTTGGAGGATAGGATGTACAATGTCTGCAACTATGAGACAAACATGTTTTTTTCTTTTACATAGAGCATTTTGGACCCTAGTTAGATTACAGAAGTTGAATAGTTCAAAGTCTAATAGATGCTGGCATTGTAATCTTGAAATAGGGACTTAGATCATCTTTTGTTTTATTGTCCCTATATTTTAGCCTTTTGGAATTCCATCTGGAATTAAGTAAATTGTTTACTGGAAAATCATGTAGCACTATCTTATGATACAGTTTTATTTGGAACAGCTATGAGAAAAAAGAGTCAGATATCATCATTTAATAACAAATTTTTATTAATCATGACTGGAGTCACCAACAATTGGAAGGATTGCAGTATACTTAATTTCACCTTTTGGTGGAACTTATTATGTCATATGTTCAAAATGGAAAGATCAATAGCTGTACAAAATGGAAATTATAAGACCTTTTCTAAAATATGGGGGCCATTGACATCTTTTTGTGATGATTAAACACCAGTTATTTTATTGAAATATACACCATGAATAATAGGGAAGGGGAAGGGTTCTTATTTTATTGTGTATACTATTAATAATAATGGGAAGGGGGGGTGGGTTATGGGTTTATATATATACAATTGTTGTTTTTCTTGATAGACTTACAAGTGATGTTTTCAAGAATATGTATGATATTAAATTGTACACTTGTTGACTGATTAAAAATGAATAAAGATTTAAAAAAAAGAAAGAAAGAAAATGGAAGCCAATGGAGTGATTTCAGTAGAGGGGTACAATGGTCAAAACAGCTAGCATTACAAAGAAACCGGGCAGTAGAGGCCTGCATATATAACATTACAATAGTCTATATGAGAAATAACAAATGAGAGTGAGAGATTTATGTAATGATGAATAGTCAAGAAGTTGGGTTTTTTTTTTAAAGGACATAATGTAGTGCTAAAAAAACAGATTTAAGAACCCTAGACACTATGAAAAGTAAGGGCTATTAACCTTTGAATATACTGTAAAAGAAAGAGAACAAGGTTCCCATCTTACCATTTCAGAGACAGTTTCAGAGTCATATACTACATCCTCACTTCCCAGTGCCTTCTGCACCTCGTGGATGTGGTTCTTGAGATCATTGACTGTTGGGAAGTAGGACAGATTGTGTCTTTCTGGGACTTCATCTGGTTTGAACAGCTCCTGTTCCACAAACTTTCTGTGAAGTGGGAGAGGGATGAAACAGCAGTAAAGTGAGATCTCAATTGTTGTAGGAGATAAAGTTAAAGTGTTTTGTGGTACTTGCTTCTTGGTGCATGCTAACTGCGCATTGACTGTTTTTAAAAATTACATTTATGCGTATTCTATAAAGTGGTGCATATAAATTCTAGTGTGCAGATTTCAAAAGAGGGTGTGGGCAAGGAAGGAGCATGGACAGGTCATGGGCTTTCCTAAAAATTAGGTACACAGTTATAGATATGCCTGATATGCACAACTTAGGTGCAGGCTTTTAGGACTGGGTTTCACTTGTATAAATGACTGGACCAAAATATTAGTTTTGCATATAAGGGTGCTACGCAAGATTCTATAAACGGCACCTAATTTCGGAAGCGGTTTATAGAAACACACTAAGGCCCGATTCTGAAAAGTGCCGTCCTGATTTTAGGCAGCTGTAGGCGTCCTACAGCTGTCTAATCAACCAATTGGGATGCAAGTTTTAAAAAAAAAATGCTCCCCAGGCAGGCTGCCTATATTGAAGGTGCCTCCGGGAGCCTAGGGAGGCCCGCAAGGCGCCTAAGGGCCTTAGGCGAACCTAGGCGGCCCTACGCCGCATATGTTCTTATGTTCTTACGCGTCTCCCTAGTAGAGGAAGAGACGCTTAAAATGTAGGCCGCCCATTCCCACTAAGCCTAAGGCCTGATTGGTCCAGGCTTCTAGAGCCTGGGCCAATCAGGCCTTAGGCTTCGCGGAATGGGCTGGGAAGGGGCGGGCCCGCCTCATTTCGACGAGGCGGGTCTGCCGGCTGGATGGTACCAAGACCCGTCTGGCCGGCCAACAATTAAAGGTTAGTTTGGGGGGAGGGAAGTTAGGGGTGGTCATTGGTGACTGTTAGCGCGGGGGGGGCATCCGGAGGGGGGGGCGTCTTCCGGCAGGAGGGATTGGGCACCCTCCTGGCAGTGATCGGTAGTGTCGGGGGGAGGGAAGGGCGGCGTTCCAGCAGGAGGGGTTGGGCACCCTCCTGCCGGCAATAGGACAGGTGGCCACTATACTTATCGCGTCAGGAAGATCCCTTGCCGCGATAAGTGTAGTGGCTGCGTCTACTCTAACCCGATTCTGTAACCGGCGTCTGTAACATGGACGCCGGTTACAGAATCGGGGTTAGTGTATGCCCGATTCTGTATTGGTCGCCCCTCCTGGGCCGTCCTAAACAGAATCTGGGCCTAAGTGCCTACCTTTTTGGCACTGATCTTTTAGGCAACATATATAGAATTTAACATTGAGGGCAAGATACTATAAATGGTGCTTAAAATTTGATGCTGGAAAACATCAGCACAAGGTGTGGTTCTATAAAAGGCACATGTCCTTTTATAGAATTACTCTTAGTACCAATTCCCGCACCCTAACTTTGGGTGCCAGACATATGCCTGTTATGACCTGATGGAAATGCTGGTGCCAAGTTGGGTGCACTGAACCATTATTCTGTAACAATGTACATATCTTTTTGGAACTCCGTGACCCGCCCATGCCCATCCCATAGTGTGCAAATCCTAACTGGTGCCTATTGTTGTCAAGAATTGGCTACTAGTGGCCAATTATTGCTCCATAACAACTCATTAGCCAATTAAGTTGTGCACACATCTTGGCATCGTATTCAAATTTGGGCACCATATATAGACGCCTTTTTACACTGAAAGTATAATTATAATTATGGGAAGGGAGGTGGTATATAGTTATATCATTTACAATAGTATTTTCATTGAATAGCTATGGTATGCTTATAAGAGGAACCTTGTTTACTATAATTAACCATACACAATTTGAAAACATTCCTGTGAAATGAGATTTTCATTCCCCTATTACTACTATCTATTTTTATAGCACTAATAGACATGTAATTTTTCCATCATTTCACAGGACCTTGCACTGTTTTCTTATAAATTTTGTATGCTTACATGTTTGGAGTCTTTTTAATAAGGTGCACTAACAAATTTAGCACATGCTAAATGCAGAGAAGCCCATTTTATATCTATGGACTTTTAGCATTTAGCATACACTAAATCCATTAGCAAACCTTAGTAAAAGTACACTTTTATTTTTATGCTGCATACAGTGTTCTTTCAAATAAATAAATAAAACCTGGAATCAAAGGAGCAAATTCTAAAAATGGCATCCCATTTTTAGGAAGCAGTAGGTATCCTACCGCTGTCTGACAAGCCAATCGGGACATGTTTTCTAAAAAAAACAAAAAACAAAAAAACCCTGAAGCAGCCACTTACAATAAGCGTCTGTCGCAGGTGCAGGGAGACACTTAGAGACATTTAAGCTCACCCAAGGCTGGGCATAGGCATGGTTTCGCCCGTAAGTGGCCTTGCGCAAGCTTAAGTCATTGAAATGCTGGCCTACATTTCAAATAGACACGGCCACTAAGCTGATCGCAGAAAGGAAATCTCCCTGCCGCGATCAGCTGAGTGGCCACAGCAGAGAACCCCCAAACCCCACCGCAAGTCAGTCAGCAGGAGGGATGCACTCTCCCTCCCATCGTCACCCCCGAACCTCCCTTGACACTGTCCATGGCAGGAGGGATGCCCAATCCCTCCTGCTGCCACCCCCAATACCTCACCCAACACTGTCTGCGGCAGGGAGGGAGGGTTCGGTCTGGGAGGAGTGTCATGGGTTCGAGGAAGGCCCTGCTAACAGAAGGGAGTGAGCATCCCTCCTGCCTATCATGGGTGGAGGGGAGCTTGTTTTGAGAGTTCCAGTAGGAAGGAGTGGGCATCACTCTTACCAGGGGACTTTGATGGGTAGTTCGGGGGTGGCGGCAGGAGAGATTGGGCATTCTTCCTGCCGCAGACAATGTCGGGTGGGGGTTCAGGGGTGGTGGCGGGAGGAATTGGGCATACCTCCTGCTGGCCAAGTTTGCAAGGGGGGTGTCTCTTGCTGCGATCAGCTGATGGGAAGTAATCAGGCACGATTCTCTAACCGGCGCCTGTGACATGGGTGTTGGTTAGAGAATTGGGCTGGTTAGGTGGGGTTGGGCGTCTGTCCCTTAGGGCAGACACGATTCTGTATAGGATGCCAGTGTGTGATTCTCAGCCCCTTAGGCGGCTGCAGAAACCGGCGTCAGAATTTCCCCCAAAGTGTTCATGTATGCTGGCATATTTTATAGTGAAATCCAGTACCCTAACAAAATCTGGTAAATGAAACTGAGTAAAGCGCAATGTATGCATCACAGGTTAAGCTTGAAATAAATCATATCAACAAAAATCAAGCTATCATCCCAGTATATCAAAAACTTATGAAAGTTTATTGTCACTTAAATAGAAAATGGGTAAAAGGGTTAAATCAAGTTTCAAGTTTATTTATATTTGATAAATCGCTTATCCATAATTTACTAAGCGAGTTACAATAAAATATAAAATAAACATACAATTCAACATACTGTTTAAAATGGGTTAGACGGACAAACATACAGACAAACTAGAATACATAAGGAAAAAAGGGAGAAAGTTACAAAGTTAATGTTTTAAAAATGAGAAAAGAAAGAGCCATGAATGGAAGGAACATGAGGAAAGGTAAAAAATTTTATTATTATAAATGTCATCTCATTTTATGAAGACTAACAGTGGCTTCACATGGTGTTTTCATGGCTTATGTAGGATTTGTTTACAGGTATCACAATCTGTGCCACTCTAGAGTCTGGGAGTTCTGCAATGATTTTACATCATTGTCAAGCTCAGACAGTAGGGATATGCATTCATTAGCACACATTTAGTTGTTTGGGGGCCTAAAAAAGTGCACCCAAAACCTATCAATCTGCATACTTTAATTTTTTTTAATTAAAATTGTGTGAAACAAACAAAAATCACAATCTGGAAAATCATTTGGGAACATCCATAAACAAGCCAAAGTTTTTGGCCAGCCACATCCTTACCAGCCAGCATTTAGTTTCAAGTCGTTTTATTAGGCACTATAAATAAACAACATAACTGAAGCCAGACATTATAAATGTAATTAAACATAATAATGAGCCAACTCAAAGACCAACAAAATGGGAATGCCTATTTTCTCATTTTTTTGTAAAATAAAACATCCCTCATGTCTCCTCCCCATATATTCTTACAATTTATCACTACTAAGGGCTCCTTTTACAAAGCCATGTTAGGGCTCTAACGCACAGAATAGCGCGCACTAAATTGCTGTGCGTACTAGAACTTAACGCCAGCATTGAGCTGGCGTTAGTTCTAGCCATGTAGCGCGGGCTTAGCACGCGCTAAAATGCTGCGTGCGCTAAAAATGATAACGCAGCTTAGTAAAAGGAGCCCTAAGCCATAGCAAGATATACTAACATATTTATAATTGACCATCTGAATTATCAAATGTATGGTAACTACTATCACTGGCCAACATTTTAATGAGTTTCCAAATATTTGTTCTGAAAATCAGAAAAAAAAAAAAAAAAAATCCAGGAGAAAGTATTTTCTGCTACAAATTCTAGGACATTATTATATAATAAAAATCAATATGTAAATTATACCTTCTGGTGGAATTCAGTTTGCCACATATATAAGATGGAAAAGTTGATTGCGTTACAACAAGGACATTTTCATAACTTTAAAAAAATACGGGGACCATTGATTTCTTATTCTAGTGATCAGACATCTTAAGCACATGAATAGTTTATACTTGGATAGGGATGGGATATATGTATAATATTGTCAATTAAGTATTGATCATTGGGGGGGGTATTTATTCTTATTCTATAAGATTATATGATTGTAATTTCAAGTGTTTTGTAAAAATTGATTTAATATGTGTACCTTCACTTGATGTAAGAGATAAAAATGAATAAAGAGTTATAAATAAAATTTTTGCATGCCATAAAAAAAACAAAAAAAAACCCCAATATGTAGACTTTAGTGATCAATTATACACTAAAATCAACCAAGGAACAATTTGTGCTGTACCTCAGTTGCTTCCTCACTGCATAGACTTGCTCTGTTCCTTGAGATACCAATTCTCGGATTTTTTCAGCCACTTGCGGGTGAAGCCGGGAAGGTACACCATTTTCATCTCTTGTTGCATCTTCTTCTTCCTCCAGAGAAGGCAAAGGAAATTGGGAAGGTGAAGAAGGGAGGCAGACAGGCTCCAAATCATGGTACTGGTGGGCTTGCTGGTCAGGTAACTGCACATACCATCTACAGAAAAAAAAATTCTTAGGTACAGCTCTCAAGTGACTACTGAACAATTAATTCTTATTTGTTGCTCAGAAAACCTTGCCGGGAATAGGAATTGGTAGTCCCTAGAGTACTCTGTACTAGATGGTCACAAAGACGTGTTGTCTTGATTCCTAACCATTTTGAAACACTTCAAGATTTGTAGCGGTTTAGTAAATTAAAATCTCCAACAAAAATATCCTAGGATGTTAGGATGTTCTACTTCATTAGAGGATGCTGCTCTTGCAAAATATTTTTAATCACTTACTTGCTGCTGGATAGGAAGTCGAGTGGGAAATTCATCCTCATATTTTCTCCACCACAACTACTGAATTTTCTAGTACTGGGTATGGGAATATAGACTAAAGTTTGTTCCCTGATGAGATCCTCCAGGATCTGGCTGACCAATGAATGAACCACAGTGTCTGTGATTCTTGTTGAAGGTGATTCAAGAATCACCATAGGCAGTAAGCTCTTTTATACCTATAGGAATTTTTTTAAAACAATGTACATTTTTATGTCCTTCTTGTTCAGTGTATCAAACTGGATGTTCCTTATTTCCATTCATGTACAGTAGTTAGTAATTTTTTCCATGATTTTTTTTTTGGTAGGAATATAGCAGTACTAATACAGACATGTAGCAGGTGTCAAGGTTCTTTCACATATTGTGATCATTTCATTTTAATTGCATCTACTTTCTAGAACTATTTGGACAAGCATATAGACTAGTCACAATTTCTGGTTTACACAGTTTGGTGCAAAGGCCAGCCTTCTTTCATAAGATGACTTCCCCCATACCAAACAAGGATATTCAACCATTAATTAGCGAAATGCATATGCAATGGCTCTTAGCCTCAGCAATTTTTAACTCATACGTTGTTAGATGTGCTAATTATGCCTCTGGTTGTCTCTATATACCTTGAAGAAAAGTGTGCAATTGGTGTCATTCCAGGATAGTAGAGGAGTGATTTCCTGTTGCAAATGATTCTGAGTTGTCATCTGGTCTCATGGTTCAGGAGTTGAAAGAAATTTAATTGTATCGAAGCTGGATCAGCACATAATTGAGTATGTATTTAGTAGGCTGAGACCCTAGCTAGTACAGATGTTAGCATAACTTTGCCTGGTTAGTATTGCATCAATTGCTGGCATACAAAGTTTTCTCTCCTGGAGTGAATCAACTGGTCACTTATGCAAATGGAGTAAAAGCACTGGAGCAAATATATTCCTTTGTAGAAGGGAATTAATTATTTCCCCCATTTGTTTAGTAAAATCAGACCAGTTACACTACTCACTTGGCACTGGAAAAATGCTGGCAGTAGATTATAGCACTTCCTATTACTTCTCAAGTTCCTTTTCATTACCCAGTTAAAGAATGGCTGCTCTTTTAAAATCTCTGCTTAGTAGCTCAGCCTCTGAAAAATATAAGAACATAAGAATAGCCTTACTGGGTCAAACCAATGGTCCATCAAGCCCAGTAGCCTGTTCTCACGGTGGCCAATCCAGGTCCTTAGTACCTGGCCAAAACCCAAGGAGTAGCAACATTCCATGCTACTGATCCAGGGCAAGCAGTGACTTCCCCCATGCCTTTCTCAATAACAGATTTTGGACTTTTCCTCCAGGAAATTGTCCAAACCTTTCTTAAAACCAGCTACGCTATCTGCTCTTACCACAACCTCTGGCAATGCATTCCACAGCATTACTATTCTCTGAGTGAAAAAATATTTTCTCCTATTGGTTTTAAAAGTATTTCCCTGTAACTTTCGTCTAGTGTCCCCTAGTCTTTGTAATTTTTGACGGAATGAAAAATTGATCCACTTGTACCCATTCTACTCCACTCAGGATTTTGTAGACTTCAATCATATCTCCCCTCAGCCATCTCTTTTCCAAGCTGACGAGCCCTAACCTTTTTAGTCTTTCCTAATACGAGAGGAGTTCCATCCCCTTTATCATCTTAGTTGCTCTTTTTTGAACCTTTTCTAGTGCCCCTATATCTTTCTTGAGATAAGGAGACCAGAATTGACCACAATACTCCAGGTGAGGTCGCACCATGGAGAGATACAGGGGCATTATAACATTCTTAGTCTTGTTAACCATCCCTTTTTTAATAATTCCTAGCATCCTGTTTGCTTTTTTGACCACCACCACACATTGGGTGGAAGGTTTTATCATATTGTCTATGATAACACCCAGTTCCTTTACTTGGGCGCTAGCCCCAGTATCCTAGCATCCAGTAACTGTGATTCGGGTTATTCTTCCCAATGGGCATCACTTTGCATTTGTCCACATTAAATTGCATCTGCCACCTGGACGCCCAGTCTTCCAATTTCCTAAGGTCTGCCTGTAATTTTCCACAATCCACATGCGTTTTAACAACTTTGAACATTTATATAGTGTCATCTGCAAATTTAATCACCTCACTCATTGTTCCAATTTCCAGATCATTTATAAATAAGTTAAATAGCACCGGTCCTAGTACAGATCCCTGTGGCACTCCACTGTTTACTCTCCTCCATTGAGAAAAATGACCATTTAACCCTACCCTCTGTTTTCTATCCGATAACCAATTCCTAATCCACAACTGAACTTTGCCACCTATCCTATAACTCTTTAATTTTCTCAGGCGCCTCTCATAAGGAACTTTATCAAAAGCTTTCTGAAAATCTAGATACACTACATCAACTGGCTCACCTTTATCCACATGTTTATTCACACCTTCAAAGAAGTCAAGCAAATTGGTGAGGTAAGATCTCCCTCGGCTGAACTCATGCTGGCTCTGTCTCATTAAATCATGTTTGTCTACGTGTTCCACAATGTTATTTTTTTTATAATTGTTTCCATCATTCTGCCCGGCACTGAAGTCTGGTTTACCAGTCTGTAATTTCCTGGTAGTGGAACCCTTTTTAAAAATTGACGTAACATTGGCCACCCTCCAATATTCAGGTACTACAGTCAATTTTAGCGGGAGGTTACAGATCACTAACAGTAGGTCAGCAATTTCATGCTTGAGTTCTTTTAGTACCCTGGGATGTATACCATCCGGTCCAGGTGATTTATCACTTTTTAACTTATCAATTTGGCTTAGTACATCTTCTAGATTCACAGAGATTCCTTTCAGTTCCTCCGCATCATCACCCTTGAAAACCATTTCCGGTTCAGGAAGATCTCTTACATCTTCTTCCGTAAAGACCGAAGCAAAGAATTCATTTAGTCTCTCCACTATGGCCTTATTTTCCCTGAGTGCCCCTTTTGCTACTTGATCATCCAACGGTCTCATGGATTCCCTCACAAGTTTTCTGCTTCTGATGTACCTAAAACATTGTTATGAGTTTTTACCTCTTTTGCAAGTTTCTCTTCATATTCTCTCTTAGCTTTCTTTATCAATGCTTTCCAATGCTGCTATCACAATTTCCTTGCAGCCCAGCTATCTTCTTAATGGAAGCACCACCAATTGTTTTCTGTGTCTATTTTTACAAAATAGACCACACATGGGGAATTAGTCTTCATTTCCTGTTCTGCCATCCACTCTTGTATTTGCTTCAATATTCATATTTTGTTGCAGGCCCTGTTCTTTAAATTATTTTTACATTAATTTTCTTATGTAATGAAGTGGGATATCATTGGAGATTTTGATTTAAGATTTTACTTAAGCAAAACCCTATAATTTTCCAGCATTTAACAATGGATTGTATCCAATATTCTGAGAAACAAGTGTGGTTAAGACTTGTGCTAGTGAATTCACTGATGCATGCAAGAACGCTTATATTTTTGTAGCATAGAGAAAATTGCATTCTTCCTAACACTAGCTCATTTTTGTCAATGTTTGCTCTAACAGTGACAATATGTTGTCTGCAGAACAGTGTGAAAGCATAAATAATACTTTGCCTATATCCATTACTGTAAAACCTTGGTCCATTGAGAGGGAAAGTTATCAACATGAGCTACTGTTTTTATTTTACCCCAATTTATTTTATGCAATGAAATTCTGTGCTAAAATAACTCATCTTAACAGTAATCTATGTTGATAACTTCCCCACTGAGTCTTCTATATTACATCATCTATTTCTATACATTGGTCTTAATACATAGGAGCTAGCCCTGTGGGTGCCAGTGAGTGCTGAGCAAGCTTCTTCACTGTGTCCATAGAGAGATAATTTGTATTGTATTTGGCATCCTTAATTATTTGAAATGTTGGCACCCATGATACTTATCTGCTAGAAGTCTTCTTTTTCTTACCTGACAACTCCTCCAGCCTCAATTAAATTCTTCTTTAACATGTTGAATGCTTTCTCCTGCTCCATTCTAATGATTTTCTTGTCAATTTTGGGGTCTATAGGCACTCTATATTCAGGAAACTTTTGTACCTTTTTGATGTAGATCCTTCCAGAAAAACAAAGCAATCTGGCATTATTAAAATTGCTCAGAAAAGGTTCAGTGTGGTTTTCCACCAGTTCAATGAAGAGTTTCACCTGCTAGTATCTTTCTTCTGTGGACTATATGTACAATAAAACCCTCATGTAATGTCCTTCCAGTCTGTGCTGTAAGTAACTTTACATCTAGTCCTGGCTATCTATTAAGAATATAGTTACTAACTCTTAAAAAGTTTATTAAGAGTCTCTGTGATTGTAACATATGTTTTGTTGCAAAACTTGAAATCTCTCCATCCTCTACAAATACATCCAGTGATGAATATGAATAAGCTATAAGGATAAATTTAGAATATTTTCCAATCTCAGAGTGTTGATACTACTCTTCCCTTAAGCCCACCTCTGCCTTCCCACTGCATTCTAAGAGAAATTCATTCCATGTTTTCCATCCCAGTTTTGCATCCTGGTGCCTTATCATCTTATTCTTTAGCGCTTGCTTTACTTTTCCCCCCTACCCAACCCATTCCCCAACTCTCTTCTTTAAGTACTCACTCCATTTGTCTACCAATCATCTCTCATGACACCTTCAAATCACAATGGACAGCTTAATACTTCTGTATTCTATTCATTACAGTCAAGTTTCAAGTTTATTAAAAATTTGATATACCACCTTATTTATTTCAAGGTGGTTACAGTCCTTGCAAAATCCCTCTTATTTTATTCTCCCTTTCACCTCTTGTCCATCTCTTAGGTTGAAAGACCTGGGATATATTACTATACTCTCTGGTGCCTATCTTTCCATTATTTATTATTTTACAGTAGGTGTCACTGGTGTTTCATGACAAAGATTCTCTCGCTTGGGGCTATGAAGGTTGTTCCTGGAGTATTTTTCACTTTTCAAGAAATTCCTGAAACAGCAATAACAACACGACCTCTAAATGCTCTTAAGATCTACAACTTACCTCTCTAGCTAATCATTGTAATTCTGTCTTTTTAAATTAACCTTTTGTAATCCGCCTTGAACCACAAGGTAATGGCGGAATAGAAATCCCTAATGTAATGTAATGTAATGTAATTTACAGTTCCTATTGAAACAGGGAGTGGAGCACCTAATCTGAGAATTAAATCCAGGTCATGACAGTACAAAGTCACTGAGCTATGTTTATGATATTCAATACTTACCTTGCTGGACAGGTGGCTTTATAAATCTGTGAGCAGCCACCTTCTTGTTCACTGGATTTTTTCGGCTGTGTACCTTTTCTCCTGGGACCGTATTGGCACTCCATCACTATAGCTCTGCTTCCTAAGGGTAAAATACAACCATAGTTCATTTCTCATAATATGTCACAATTTTAGCTTTCTAGTCATGTTACAGATGAAAAGGAGATAAATATGAAAGGATTACATTATTTTCAGGGTTTTATTTTAGCATATTTTACTTAAAATTTTAGATATTACTTATTTATTTATTTTGTTTTCTATCGCACCTTCCCCAAAGTGCTCAGAATGGGTTACAGGTTAACATACATAATAAAAAGTAAACAGGTTACAATATGCCATAGTTGCAAGTTGTTTGTTTTTTTCTGGTACAAGTTTTTATCCTAACTCAACACATACTAGGGATCTAATACCAATATCCGTAATATCCAGTTTACAGGTTAAATTTGTCACATTTACAGTACAAGAGTTTACAATACAAGTTTTTATCCTAACATGACACATACCGAGGATCTTGTATCAATGTGCATTTCTTTGTAATCTATCAATAATGGGAGTTAGATGAACAGGTATGTTTTTATTGCTTTCCTAAAGTTGAAGAGTCCTTCAAGGGATCTTATCTGCAGGGGCAGTTGATTTCAGTGGGTCAGTATGAAGTGGGAGTAGGAACGTCATTTGGAGGTTTGCAGTTGAAGGGCACAACCAGGGGTCGTTTTGAGGTGTATTTCATCCTGGGAGCAGAAAAACCAGTTCAGCACATACAGAGGAAACTTGGCTATCACGTAGCTTGGTGCCATGTTGTACAAGGATTTGAATGCTAGCATCAGGCCCTCAAGGACACTTTTGGCTACGGGCAGCCAGTGAGCTGATGATAGAGCCTTAGAGATAGGGTCACGGGGACGGAGGTTCTTTAGAGTCTGATTGCCACATTTGTACACGCTGGAGATGTCGTACATTTTCCACAGTGAGACTGATGAATAGCGTGTTGCAGTAGTCCATGCGGGAGAAGACTAAGTCATAGATTAGCTAGGTGAAGTCAGACCCAGAAAAGTAGTAAAATAAGGAAGATACCACCTGAGAAGTGTGGTTGGAGAGCAATAGGTTGGAGTCAAGGAGTATTCCTAGGATGTGTGCTTGGTCTTTCACAGTTATGGTAGTTGAATCCCAACGTAGAGAGGGACAGATGTACCGTATTTTTCGCTCCATAAGATGCACTTTTTCCACCCCCATCATCAGTACACAGACGGCTCCAGCGAGAAGGCCGCGAAGTAGCCTGTGAGTGCTGCTGGCCCGATGCTCCTCTGCAGCAAGGTATTTATGGTCGCGGATGGCAGGGATTGGTTGGGAGGGAAGGATGGAGGGTCAGCGGCGGTTTGGCTGCGTGGCGGGTGCTCAAGGGTTCTGCTGCATAAGGGATTGGAGGGACGGAAGGATGGAAACTGGGCAAAGGGTTCTGCTGTACAGGGAGATGGGAGGAAGGGAAGGATGGAAGCTGGGCAAAGGGTTCTGCTGCACAGGGGATGAGAGGGAGGGAAGGATGGAAACTAGGCAAGAGTTCTGCTGCACAGGGGGATGGGAGGGAGGAAAGGATGGAAGCTGGGCAAAGGGTTCTATTGCACAGGGGGATGGGAGGGAGGGAAGGATGGAAGTTGGGCAAAGGGTTCTGCTGCACAGGGGGATGGGAGGGATGGAAGCTGGGCAAAGGGTTCTGCTACACAGGGGGATTGGAGGGAGGGAAGGATGGAAGCTGGGCAAAGGGTTCTGCTGCACAGGAGAATGGGAGGGATGGAGGAATAGAAAGATGCTGCAGAAGGAAGGCATAAGGGGATGGGTGAGAGGGAGGGAAGATGTTGCACATGTGGGGGAAAGGAAAGAGGAAGAATTGGGGTGAAGGAGAGGAAGGTAGAGATGATCATGTACATGAAAAAAATAAGCCCTACCCGAAAATAAGACCTAGTGCCTTTTATGGGCCCAAATGAATATAAGACACTGTTTAATTTTCGGGGAAACATGTAGTGAAATCTGTCAATTATTTTATTCTAGTTTCCCACAGGGAAACTGGTTTTATAAAATCATCCTGTCTAACTCCCCTGTGTTTCTCGATTTCTCCCAATTTCATTCCAATTTTGTTACAGATAACAGAGTTTCTCAACTTCTTCAAGTCAAGTACCCCTAAGTCAAACAAATTTCAACCAAGTTCTCTCAAGCTTCAATCAGCATTGGCAGATGTACAGTCCAAAAATTGACATATTCTAATCATGTAATAGAAAATAAAATTAATTTTTCTAGCTTTATTGTCCAGTCATTTTATTTTTTTCTAATCATAACTGGTTTCTGGGTTCCTCTGTCTTTTCTTAACTCTCTTACCAAGGCCTCCTATTCTCCCAAGACATGCAGCATTTTCTCTCCATATGCATCTCTCCCCCTCTCCTCTCCAGCCATCCAGAATTGCCAGTTTCCCTCCTCTCACTATACCATTTCCCCCTGACATGAAGCATTTCCTCTCTCCTTTTCAACATCATCTTTTTCATCCAACATTGCCCTTCTGTCTCTCTCCTGCTACTATACAGCATTGCCCCATCTCTCTCTCCTCCCCCCAAATGCAGCATCATCCTCTCCCCTCCTATCATTATCCCATCTCTTGCTTTCCTTCCATCCCCCACTATACAGTATTGCCTCATCTCTCTTCCCCTCACCCCATCTCTCTCTCTCTCTTCCCCTCTCTCCACCATCTAGCATTGCATCATCTCTCTCTGTTCCCCCTCTCCTCATCAACGAACACCATCACCTTTCTCTCTAACTCCTCTCCCTCCACTATTACCATTCATCATTGCTCCATCTCTTTCTCATTTTCATCCCCCATCCCCCGCCACTCAAGCCCTCATTATGTGGCTGCAAGGCAACTGAAACTAGGTGCAGAGTCATAGCCATGTGTACACTGTTGGCGTCTCTTGCCGATCTTCCTCCTATGATGTAACTTCCTGTTTCATGCTACCAATCCCAGGAAAAACACTGGTAATCCCTCCCCCCCCACCTGTCTCAATAGAAGATTAAGCACAGTCCCAGCGACCTGCACAAGACTATAGTCCAATGTCTAGTTTTCATTTCTCAGGGAGAGAAAGGTAGCAGGTGAGTCTCAGGCATCATTTACTTCCTGCTGATGTCTCGTGTATATTTTGGAACATGCATATCATGTGTTAAGAACCTATGCTCTACCCCCATTCTGAAGAACTTAATCTAAATCTAAGTACACGGAGGATGTGTGAATGGAACTAAACTGGGATTTCTAGGTGTTCAGTCTTGTGTATGAACTACAGTTTTAACTAGTAATTCCTAATATTAGAAGTAGCCAAACAATAATTCACATCAAGCTAGGTTAAGGAAAAGAGATAGGATTTCTTTAAAATGGACCAATTGCTCCAACTATGTAAAACAAATAAAGTACATAAATTCTTAGATCAAAAACAAGAAATAAAAATAAAAGTTTAACAACTCACAATAAATGACGTTTCATTATCCATTCCAAGAGGTTACTGGTAAATCAAATTTTGCTTGTAGGCATACATCTTGGGGGTATATGATGAACTGAATTTAATTTGGATTGTTACCCTTATGAACAACTCAGACTGGAGACTGAAGTTTCTGTTTTTACAGGTTAACAAGCTCTTTTTCTAATTAATACACTATGCAATCTGTTACACAACCTGTTTGACTTCTTAACACTATGACCCACAGAGACTTTGCATGGTTACTGTTGGCCACTTGTTATTAGCTTGAAATCATATAAGGTCAGAATCAAACTTTGCCACAAGCATATATCTTGAAAACAGATAGTGGAGATGGATATCAGAAGTGGCAGAATCAAACAATCACATTGCCTTATTTAGTCTGTTCTAGTGCATATCTTTCCCTGTGGAAAGACAGTGCTCATACCTATGATACAAATCAGTCTATAACATATAGTAATAGATACCTGCATTAACAAAGGGAATTCCATCATAGGGGACATATTGCGACTTCCACATTAGCCGCGTAGCTGGCTTGGCAGGGCTGGGGGACTGCCGTGTCCCCCACACACTTTGTGTCTGCTGTTTGTGCAATGTAAGAATACTCTCTAGCTCAGTTTCACTCACACAGTACCCACGGTAAGAGTCCCCAATTCTCTGTTGTGGAAAGGAGGAGACAACAAAAGATTACTGCAAAGGATTATATTCACTGAGATAAGCAGGAATTCATATGGGTAATAGGGAAGTTCTTCAGGACAGGCTTTAGATACTGTACATACAGCAAAAGCAAAGTGAAAAACATGAAGCATATGAAGACCGCCATCACAAGAAGAATTGTGTTTAACAGTGGGAGAAAAAAAGTAGGAGTCATTTAAAATGACAAAAGGGCCCTTTTTTTTCTAAAGCTTAGCATGCGACAATGGAATTAGCAAACATTAAATGCTCTTTGTCCTATTTTATACTTATTGTTTCACATAGCACTTATAGCAGCAATGTCTGTTAGAGCACACTAAGCTTTATTAAAAGGACATAAAGGCCTGGATTCTGTAACCTGTGCCATTGTTGGAGGCCGCCGATCACATGTCGATCACGCAAGGGCACCAGTTAGAGAATCATGCCTCCGGCAAAGATAAGCACCGGAAATGAAGGCCAGGGTTTTCCAGGCCTACATTTCCAGCGCCTATCTTTGACATGAATTGCACCTCTGGAGGCGTCTACCGACGCCACTAAGCTTAGGCACCAGTTAGAGAACTTCCCTCAAAGGGAATATTTTCTAACCTGTTCATATCTATAGGTCTAATTTTTTCTTTTCCTTTTATTTTACTCTTGCAATAATAATGTAACTTACCTTGAGCTACTAATGAAAAGGAGGGGATCTGAATGTTGTTCACTTCTCTTTCTATTCATTCTTTCTTCTCCTCTCCAAATATCTCTTTATGATTTCTTTACTTTCTTTCTTCTATAGGTCCTCTTTGTTTCCTCACATTTCTCTTTCTTTTTCTCCTATTATGCTTCAGTCACTACTGTATTTCCCCATGTATAGGCCACGGTCTATACATGGGTTTTGCAATCTCCTGCAGTGGGTGTGGCTTCCTTATCTGGGGCGGCCTATCTAAAGACATCATAGATATGCTGCCCTATTAGATCAGCCGCGGAATCCCCTGTACCTGTAATTCCCTGCAATGTCAGGTCCAGCGGTGCAGGGCAGGAGCGATCTTTTTAGCATCCAGCTGGCCCGGTGCTGCTTCCTCAATGAATGCCTGCGTCAGTTCTCATGGGACTTGCGAGTCTCACAAGAACTGACACAGGCATTGAGGAAGCAGCACGGGACCGGCTGGATGCTGAAAAGATTGCTCCTGCCCTGCACCGCGGCCGCGACATTGCAGGAGGCAGCCAACGGAGGTATTTACCGGGAGGATGGATGTATGGGCCGTTTTAGGTTTTAAAACTCTTAGATAAGCCACAGCTAGTAACATGGAGCGGCTTATCTAAGAGTTTTAAAATCTAAAACGGCATTTTCTGCAGCCTATACATGGGGAAATACGGTAATGGTACATTTAGCTCCGTATTCTGTTTCCAACAGTGGCCAGTCTAGTTCACAAGTACCTGGCAGAAACCCAAATAGTAGCAACATTTCATGCTACCAATCCCAGGAAAAACACTGGTAATACCTCCCCCCCCACCTGTCTCAATAGAAGATTAAGCACAGTTACTTACCGTAACAGGTGTTATCCAGGGACAGCAGGCAGATATTCTTAACGTATGGGTGACGTCACCGATGGAGCCCCGGTACGGACACGTTTTACTAGAAAGTTCTAGTTGGCCGCACCGCGCATGCACGAGTGCCTTCCCGCCCGACGGAGGAGTGCATGGTCCCCAGTTAAGATAAGCCAGCTAAGAAGCCAACCCGGGGAGGTGGGTGGGTCATAAGAATATCTGCCTGCTGTCCCTGGATAACACCTGTTACGGTAAGTAACTGTGCTTTATCCCAGGACAAGCAGGCAGCATATTCTTAACGTATGGGTGACCTCCAAGCTAACAGAGAGGGAGGAGGGATGGTTGGCCATTAGGAAAATAAATTGTGTAACACAGATTGGCCGAAGTGCCCATCCCGTCTGGAGAAGGTATTCAGACAGTAGTGAGTAGTGAATGTGTGAACTGAGGACCAAGTGGCAGCCTTGCAGATTTCCTCGATGGGCGTGGAACGGAGGAAAGCCACAGAAGCAGCCATAGCTCTGACCCTGTGGGCCGTGACAGCACCTTCCAGTGAGAGACCGGCCCGAGCATAACAGAACGCAATGCAGGCAGCAAGCCAGTTGGAAAGCGTTCGTTTGGAGACAGGACGACCTAGACGGTTAGGGTCGAAGGACAAAAAGAGCTGAGGGGACGAGCGGTGAGCCCTGGTACGGTCAAGGTAGTAAGCAAGGGCACGCTTACAGTCCAGCATGTGCAAAGCCTGTTCCCCAGGATGAGAATGAGGTTTAGGGAAAAAGACAGGCAACACAATGGACTGGTTAAGATGAAAGTCCGAGTCCACCTTGGGAAGGAATTTAGGATGGGTACGCAGAAAAACCTTGTCATGGTGAAAAACAGTGAAAGGTGGGTCGGCAACCAGTGCATGCAGCTCACTAACCCTCCTGGCAGATGGCAATGAGGAAAAGCACCTTCCATGTAAGAAATTTGAGTGAAGTTGTGGCAAGAGGCTCAAACGGAGGTTTCATGAGGGCTGATAGAACCACATTCAGGTCCCAGACGACTGGAGGAGGCTTCAGAGGTGGTTTGACATTGAAGAGGCCTCTCATGAACCGGGAAACCAGTGGATGAGCCGTGAGAGGTTTTCCGAGGATAGGCTCATGAAACGCAGTGATGGCACTGAGGTGGACTCTGATTGAGGTAGACTTGAGGCCAGCGTCGGAGAGAGAGAGCAAATAGTCCAGAACAGTTTCCACCGCCAATGAGGTGGGATCGTGATGACGAAGTAGACACCAAAAGGAGAACCTGGTCCACTTCTGATGGTAACATTGGAGGGTGGCCGGTTTTCTGGAGGCATCCAAAATACGACGGACAGGCTGAGACAGATTCTCTGGAGAGGTCAGCCCGAGAGAAACCAAGCTGTCAGGTGGAGCGAGGACAGATTGGGATGTAGTAGAGACTGATGCTGCTGTGTAAGTAGAGTAGGAAATACAGGAAGAGGAATGGGCTCCCTGGAGCTGAGCTGGAGCAGGAGGGAGAACCAGTGTTGGCGAGGCCACCGAGGAGCGATGAGAATCATGGTGGCTCTGTCCCTGCGGAGTTTGGATAATGTCCGCAACATCAGAGGTAGTGGAGGAAAGGCATAGAGGAACCGGTCCGTCCAGTCGAGCAGGAATGCATCCGGGGCCAGACGGTGAGGAGAGAAGAGTCTGGAACAGAACTGGGGCAGCTGATGGTTGTGAGGAGCTGCAAAGAGATCTACTTGAGGAGTACCCCACCGAGCAAAGATGGAGCGGAGCGTGGGACGATCCAGAGTCCACTCGTGAGGTTGAAGGATGCGGCTGAGATTGTCGGCCAGGGAGTTCTGTTCGCCCTGGATATAGACAGCCTTGAGGAAGAGATTGTGGGCCGTGGCCCAGGTCCAGATGTGGATGGCCTCCTGACAGAGGAGGGGAGATCCGGTGCCGTCTTGCTTGTTTATGTAGTACATGGCGACTTGGTTGTCTGTGCACAGGAGAAGAACCTGAGAGTAGAGAAGGTGCTGGAAGGCTTTGAGAGCATAGAACATGGCTCTGAGTTCCAGGAAATTGATGTGATGTTGACGCTCCTGAGGGGTCCAGAGTCCCTGGGTGCGAAGATCTCCCAGGTGAGCTCCCCACGCATAAGGGGAGGCATCTGTGGTTATGATCATGGAGTGAGGGGGTAGATGGAAGAGTAGACCCCTGGAAAGATTGGAGGAGTTCAACCACCATTGAAGAGATTGCTGAAGAGACGATGTCACAGAGATGGGATGAGAAAGAAGATCGGTGGTCTGAGACCATTGGTTGGCTAGAGTCCACTGAGGTGTCCTGAGGTGGAATCGCGCCAGAGGAAGTACATGGACCGTCGAGGCCATGTGGCCCAGGAGGATCATCATCTGCCGAGCTGGAATGGAGTGATGAAGGAGCACCTGACGGCAGAGGTGGAGCAGAGTCCGATGGCGGTCTTTAGAAATTCGGAGGGGAGAAATGCCCTCATTAGAGTGGTGTCAAGGACTGCTCCAATGAACTGAAGTCGCTGTGTGGGAAGCAGATGCGACTTTGGGTAGTTGATCTCGAAACCCAGGAGATGGAGGAACGAAATGGTGTGTTGGGTGGCTTGTAGCACAAGCGGAGACGTAGGTGCTTTCACCAGCCAATCGTCCAAGTAGGGGAACACCTGAAAGTCGTGAGACCTGAGGAAGGCCGCCATCACAATAAGGCATTTGGTGAACACTCTGGGTGATGAGGCGAGGACAAAGGGTAGCACCTTGTACTGATAGTGATGGTGCTGTATCTGAAACCGGAGATAGCGACGTGAAGTCGGATGGATTGGGATGTGAGTGTAGGCATCCTTGAGGTCTAGGGAGCATAGCCAGTCGTGATGAGAGAGAAGAGGGTAAAGCGTGGCCAGGGAGAGCATTCTGAACTTCTCTTTGACCAGACACTTGTTGAGGTCCCTGAGATCGAGGATGGGACGAAGGTCTCCTGTTTTTTTGGGAACCAGGAAGTAGCGGGAGTAGAATCCCTGACCCCTTTGGTCCGGAGGTACCTCTTCGATGGCATTGAGGAGAAGGAAGGATTGGACCTCCCTCAGGAGGAGGGGGGTTTGGGAGGAGTGAGAAGCAGACTCTACGGGAGGATGGTCTGGTGGAAGAGTCTGGAAGTTGAGAGAGTAGCCGTGGCGAATGATGTTGAGGACCCATTGGTCTGATGTGATGACCTCCCAACGACTGAGGAAGAGTTGAAGGCGTCCTCCGATCGGCTGAGGAAGAGGCAATGAAGGTGGGAGACTGGCTATGCTCTGGAGAAAGGAGTCAAAAGGGTTGAGACGGTTTTGATGAAGGAAGAGGCTTGGCAGGTTGAGTCTGTGGGCGAGCCTGAGGCTGATGCTGGTGGCGAGGACGGCGAGACTGTTGTGGAGGCGGGTTGAGAGGTCTGGCCGAGAACCTGCGTTGGTAAGAAGACTGTTGCCTGTAGGGGCGAGCAGGTGGAGTCTTCATTTTAGGTTTGATCAGAGTGTCCCACCTGGTCAAGATAAGGAAATTGGGTCATTAGGGCATAGACAGGGGGTGGGTAAGCAGAGTGGGCAGACTTGATGGGCTGTAGCCCTTTTCTGCCGTCATCTTCTATGTTTCTATGTCTCGTGTGCTTCTGGGTGGTCGAGTCCAGGGATTCTCCGAAGAGTTCATCACCCAGACAAGGTGCGTTAGCCAGGCGGTCCTGGTGGTTAATGTCTAGGTCAGAGACTCTCAGCCATGCCAAACGGCGCATAGCTACCGCCATGGCAGATGCGCGAGAGGTCAGCTCAAACGAGTCGTAGATGGAGTGAACCATGAATTTCCTAAGTTGGAGGAGGCTGGAAATTTGTTGCTGGAAGAGAGGAACCTTACGTTCAGGAAGATATTTCTGTAAGGAGGAGAGCTGTTGCACCAGATGCTTCATATAGAAGGAGAAGTGGAAGGTGTAGTTGTTGGCTCTATTGGCTAGCATGGCATTTTGGAAAAGGCGCTTACCAAATTTATCCATAGTTTTTCCCTCTCTGCCAGGAGGGGTGGAGGCATATACACTAGAACCCTGAAATTTTTTCAAAGTAGATTCCACCAGGAGGGATTCGTGGGGCAATTGAGGTTTGTCAAACCCTGGGATTGGAATAACCCGGTACAAGCTATCCAATTTGCGAGGGGCCCCAGGAACAGTGAGGGGAGTCTCCCAGTTTTTATAGAAAGCTTCCCATAAGATGTCGTGGACGGGCAACTTTAGAAATTCCTTGGGAGGTTGTTCAAAGTCTAGGGCATCAAGAAAAGCCTGAGACTTTTTAGAGTCAGACTCTAAGGGGATGGAAAGAGCTGCTGACATCTCCTTAAAGAATTTAGAGAAAGAGGATTGATCTGGTTTGGAGACGGTGTCGGTCATGGAGGGTTCTTCGTCGGTGGACGAAGCGTCCTCTTCGGTACCGTGCGGGGAATCTTCCCACAAGTCTGGGTCTCTAACGTCGGGGTGTGCACTTTTGGACATTGGTGTAGAGGGCTCGGCATGGCGGGTCTTTGAGAGAGATTTGCCTGAGCGCACCGAGGCGGTACCGGGTGAGGAAGACCGATGTCGTTCCCGGGACCGGGCAGGGTCGGCAGCAGCACGGGTATGCGCTGTAGGTGTTTCAGCCAAGAGCACCGGCATAGAGGTATTAATCGGTACCGAGGGGGTCGACACCGATGGGACAGTGCGAGGCTCGGACCGGTCCTGTACCGGAAGGTGCGGCGCCAGCAACGCCAGCAACAGTTGTTGGAGTTGTTGCTGCAGCTGCTCCTGTAACTGTGTTTGGAGTATGGCCGCGATGCGGTCATCCAGGGGAGGCACCGGTACTGCTTTTTTCTTCTTCGGTACCAAAGGTGCCGCTCTACGCTCCGGCGATGAGGAGGCCAATGATGAGGCACTCACCGAGATCGGAGCGGAGCGTTTGCGGGGTCGGTGCGGTGCCGGGAGGGCCGGTGTCGCAACCGTGGCAGGAGGGCACTCGAGGGAAGTGGAAGGCTTCTTAGCCGGCTTACCTGGGCCCAACGACCCCGAGGAGGGGTCCGGTGGAGTCGACGTCGTCGGTGCTGACTTTTGGGGTGCCGTCGACGTCGCAGCCGATTCCATGGCAGATCCGGTACCGAACAAAATATTTTGTTGGATCTGCCTATTTTTCAGAGTGCGCTTTTTAAGCGTAGCACATCGGGTGCAGGTGACAGCCCGATGCTCTGGACCCAAGCACTGCAGGCACCAATTGTGCGGGTCGGTGAGAGAGATCGAGCGTGCACACCACTGGCACTTCTTGAAGCCCGGTTGAGGGGGCATGAAGGGGAACACGGCCTCCGCAAAATCAAAGCCGGAGGCCTGGATGGTGACAACAGGCCCCGCCGGGGCCGGCTCGAAAAAATAAAGAAAACTCGACGAGTTTGTTTTTTTTTTGAAAAGAAAATTGAAGGAATCCAAAGGGAAAAAAAGAAGCAAATCGAAAAAATACGCGAGCGGGAAGGCAAACTAAATGATTTCAACAGCCGTTGAAACACATGCGACTTTTTCGCTCTGCGGAAACGAAGAAACTGGGGACCACGCACTCCTCCGTCGGGCGGGAAGGCACTCGCGCATGCGCGGTGCGGCCAACTAGAACTTTCTAGTAAAAAGTGTCCATACCGGGGCTCCGTCGGTGACGTCACCCATACATTAAGAATATGCTGCCTGCTTGTCCTGGGATAATAGTCTTTTCCTCTAGGAACTTGTCCAAACCTTTTTTTATTCAGCTATGCTAACCACTATTATCACATGCTCTGGCAATGAGTTTCAGAGCTTAACTATTCTTTGAGTTAAAAAAAGTTTCCTCCTATTTGTTTTTAAAAGTATTTAATAGAAACAGAGAAAAATGAAGGCAAATAAAGATCATATGGCCTATCTAGTCTGCCTAACCATGCTATCTACTATCCCTTCCTCTCCCTTAGAAATCCAATGTACTTATCCCAAGCTTTCTTGAATTCAGACACATTTTTCTACACCACCATCTCCACCAGGAGGTCATTTCAAACATTCATCACCCTCTCTGAGATAAAGTATGTTCTGAGGTTACTTCTTAGTCTATCCCCTTTCACCTTCATCCTTTGCCCTCTTGTTCCAGAGTTTTATTTTAATTGAAAGAGACTCGCCTCATGCACATTTATGCCCCTTAGATATTCAAATGTCTTCATCATACCACTCCTATCCCACCTTTCCTCCAAAGTGTGTGTGTGCGCATATATATATCCGCTATAATAAAACCCTTAGCGCGCATGCGCACTTCAAACTCCATATGTCCGTGCTCTGTGCTGCCGCATGCGCAGTAGAAGGAGCATGGTTTTGTGTGGCAGTTTCCGCATGTGCAGTGGGAAGAAGGAGCATTTGGCGGTTTCCCCATCTCGACAACAAGCGTTGGAGCCTGCGGTGGTTTAAACATTGCCTTCCCTCTGCGACGCTGCAAAAACCAGGAGACTTCTCCGTGTGCTACAGATTGTCTTCCCTCCGTGATGCTGGACAGGGGAAGCAGGAAAGGGGTACTGCTGGACAGGGGGAGGTGAAAGGAAGGGAGAAGGGCTACTGCTGGACAGGGGGCGCAGGGAAGGGGTACTGCTGGACCAGAAGGAGGTGAAAGGAAGGGAGAAGGGCTACTGCTGGACAGGGGGCGCAGGGAAGGGATGCTGCTGGACAGGGGGGAGGTAAAAGGAAGGGAGAAGTGCTACTGCTGGACAGGGGGAGAAGGAAAAGGGTACTGCTGGACCGGGGGAGGTAAAAGGAAGGGAGAAGAGCTACTGCTGGACAGGGGGAGCAGGAAAGGGGTACTGCTGGACAGGAGGAAGGTGAAAGGAAGGGAGAAAGGCTACTGCTGGACAGGGGGAGCAGGGAAGGGGTGCTGCTGGATTCCACGGTATTCACAGTTTTTTGGTATTTGCAGGCCAGCTCTGCCCCTAACCCCCGCGAATATGGAGGGAAAAGTATAATCATCTGCGAAGCCCAGATCAAAGTAGTAGATTTTAAGTTACAAGTTTATAATTATGACAAAGATGAAAAAAGGCTTATATTCTTGTCCACTGACCTCACAGCTCCTGATTCGACGAGCCCATGCTGGAGTATTGGGGGACAGTGGCTGGAGGGGAATAGGAAAGAGGTCATCCGCTACCCTGAAAAATATTATAATATACAAAGAGAGGTTATCCCAAACATATCTTCATCTAGAAACTCTGTGTTGCAAATCATTCAAAACACTGCTATCAAGATCATTACTAACTCTAAAAAATTCGATCATGTAAGTAACCCCTCTGTTAATAAAAGCTCACTGGTTTCAGTCAGACATAGGATCACGTACAAAATCTTTCTATTGACTTTCAAAACTCGCGCTTCTAACAGTTCAGACTTTATAAACAAGTATCTCAATCCCTATACTCCATCAAGATCACTGAGATCTATCTCACAACATCTATTAACCATACCATTTTAAGACTATATCAATACTCTACATACATCTGTCTTCTCAGTGATCACCACATCACTATGGAACTCCACTCCTATCACTTTGAGGGAAGAGACATCATTGAATCAATTTAAAACAAAACTAAAGGCATTTTTATTTAAAGATGCCTATAACCTCTAACCATCCTTATCAGGACAATATATCTCATTCTAATTTTATTAATATCTTTTTTTTTAGGCATAGCAGAAAATTTTTCTTTTTTTTACCCTTCCTTTTGTTTTAACCTTAAATGTCTCTTTCCTATCAAAACTGTAGTTCTCCCCTCTTATCCTATTGTACAAGTAAGTCAGTTTATGTTATTTATCATCCTTAAATGTATTGGTTATTGTAAATCTACCTGCAATTTTTAACTATAAACCGCCTAGAAACTATGTATAGGCGATTTAACAAATTTTAAATAAATTTGTACTTATAAACATACATGATTTTTTTTTCCAGTTTTACATATCTTGAGTAATATCTAAACTGAATCAATATTTTCTAAGCCTCTTCCTATTTTTGCTGCTCTGATTTAGAGACATTTCTATTAGAGAATGACACGGTGGCGGTTTACCCGCGGCCACCGCATTTTAGCCGCGGGTCACCCGCCAAAAACGGGGAAGAAAACTAGCAGTCGCTGCGGCGACGGGGACAAGGTCATTCACCGCCCGCGGGGCGGTGAATGGTCTTGTCCCCGAAGTGAGGCATGAAGGATCGCGCGGTCCCCGCAGCTCACACCCGCCTGCCCAATCGATTCTAGTGTTTAGCCAGCTCTCTCCCTTCTCCTCACCTTAGTTTGTAGATTTTCTTTTTCGGCGACCCGCACGCGCGGCTGCTCAGTGTTCAATCTTCTGCTCTGACGCAACCGGAAACAGGAAGTTGCAGCAGAGCAGAAGATTGAACACTGAGCAGCCGCGCGTGCGCGGCTCTCTGATAGCTTGCGGGTCGCCGAAAAAGAAAATCTACAAACTAAGGTGAGGAGAAGGGAAAGAGCTGGCTAAACACTAGAATCGATTGGGCAGGCGGGTGTGAGCTGCGGGGACCGTGCGATCGCTAGTGTTCCCGGCTCAAATTGGAAGGAGGGAGTGAAAGGGAAAAGGATTCTGGGCCAAGGATTCTGGGCCAAGGGGAAAGAAAAACCCACAGCAGGAAAGAAAGGGAAGGACTGGCAGGTGAGCCAGATGCTAGAAGCAGGGGGGGGGGGAAGAAAGAGGGAAAAAAGCTAGATGGGGTTGAAAAGAAGAGACACACTGGTATGGAAGAGGAAGATAGGGGAAATCTGGACACAGGAAGGTAACAGAAAGAGGGGAAATTATGTGCATGGGGCATAGGGACAGAGACATAAAGGGGACATGCCATGGGGATGGTATATGGACACAGGGGGGAGGGGGCAATGACAGATACATAGGGGAGATATTAGAAATGGAGAAAATAGGAGCACAGAAGCGAGATGGTTTGTGGGGATGGGACAGGGACCGAGCTCGCAGGCTCCAGTGGTTTGCACAAATTACATTGTAACGTGCCATGAAAATAAGAGGGAGGAAGGTAGATAGATAAGCCACGTGAGAGGAGCTGAAGGGTAGTAGAAAGGAACAGATGGTAAAGGAGGGAGGGAAGGGTGGTGGTGGAAAGGAATAGGACAGACATTGAAGGAGGGTGGAGAGGAACAGACCCCGAAGGGAAATGTGGAAGACAGAGTGGGAAGAAGACAGATGCCAGACTATGCGGGAGCGGAGGGAAGAAGATGGGTGCTAGACCAATTGGGGGGGGGGGGGTTAAGGGAGAGGCACAGTAACAGCAAATGGAAGACGCAGAGAGAAGACACACAGTGGATGGAAGGAATTCAATGAGAAGATGTGGAAAGCAGAAACCAGACAACAAAGGTAGAAAAAAAAATTATATTTATTTATTTATTTTTTGCTTTAGGATAAAATAGTATATTAGTTGTGTTGATAAAAATTTATAAACAAAGCCCTGCCAGCTGAACATCTCTTTCTCTAGTTCAGCAGCAGGAACTTTGATTTATAAGAAAGGAATAAGCTAAATATTACAGTACTAAGGCTTATATGGATGCAGCGGGGACGGTGACGGGGCGGTGAATGGGATGGCAGTGGCGGTGACGGGGCGGTGAAAGGGATGGCGGTGACGGTGACGGGGCGGTGAAGGGAACGGCGGTGACGGGGCGGTGCAGAGGATGGTGGGCCGGTGACGGGGCGGTGACGGGGACAGATTTTTTCCCCGTGTCATTCTCTAATTTCTATCACACTTCATTACACTGCAGACAGATCTCTTGCAGACCCTCCCCAGGAGATGGTCAAGTAGAGGCCAATTTAAAAAATTCTGTATGTAAAGCAGTATTTAATGCATGGAAATAGACATTCACATTTCAATTTATTTTGATATTCTGCACCATAAGTAAATTGCTTTCTGAACAGTTTACAGTGGTTTACAAAGTCAAGCATAAGAAAGGAACTACAATATCGTTCAAAGGACAAAAAAAGAAAGATTAGGTAGGGCTGGTTCCATTCCTAGAGCATGGGGATATTGCTTTGCTGAACCAAGCTACAAAATTTCCTGTATAGTATACATGCAATGTTATGTGCATATAGTCATTATGGCCTGGAATCTGTATAACGTGACCCAAGTTGTGTGTGCAAATCTGAGTAAACAACTTTTCTTTTTAATTGACAACAATTATATACAAAAAAACAGAGCTCAAATCATATGATAGAAAGAATGACATGTTCCTTCACTGCACCTGCCTGCACCAAGAAATAAAAAGATAACATCTAAATACATTACTGTATTTGTTTGCTGTTGTCTTATGAACCTTTAATAGAGATTTAAACATTAAAAAAAGAAAACATCTGTTACAAAAACTCAACGATCTAATAGAATCAAGCGGGTATTTGTTCCCCTACCTTTCGTGGCTTAATCCTCCCTTGGTTTTATTTTTACTTTGTTTTTTTTTTTTTTACAATTGTATTTATGTTACTTGTTGTTTACCGCTTCCCTCCTTATATGTACTATTGTATTAAAGAATGAATGTTATGTTTGTTGGTTTTTAATATTTTACATAACTTTGGAACTTATGTAAATCGCATTGGATTTGGACTATGCGAGTTAATCAAAGAAACTAAATAAACTTGAAACTTGAAAATAAACCCCCATCCCCTTCTTCCATCACCCTCCTCCCAAGCTGGCAAAATCCGTGTCTCAATCCTATAGAGACTAATAGTGTCCACTTTCACAGCAACCAATTGCCATCGCTGAAATGCTTTCCACCTCTGTTCAAACAGCTGAAATCGGTGGTACTTTATTGCCATCATCTGATACGTTTCACACCACTTATCAATCTCATCGACCATCAAATGTCAGTCCGGTGGAGATGGCTATTTCCATACAGTGTCAAGTACCATATGTGCTGCTACTATACCCAGCTGACACAATTTATTCTCCCCTCCACAGGCAGATTAAGCAGTGCAATTTCCACAGTGCTACCCAGTATTTGTTTCCAAAAACTCTTCACACGTTACCACCACATATGAAGATTATTTGCCCCACTCCTCACACTCTCCAATAGAATCCTCCACATTGCTTGCACATCTTAGTTATCTATATTGGGGTACGGTACCACTAAAGTAGCACATTATACCCATTTTCAACAACACGAGGGTTGTCATTCCCAGAGTTTTAACCCACTCTCAGTCATCCAACTCCCTTCCCAAATCTACCTCATAAGCTTTCATATATTGCAACTTCACACCCCCTCCCCCTGTCTCCCATTAAGACATTTATAAATTTGTGGAGTCGCCCCCTTCTGCAAACTAGGTCTCAACACCTGTTCAAATGTAGTTTTTTCCCGTAGGACTACTGCCAATATGCTTAACTCTGGATATAGTGCTGAACCTTAAGGTAGAGAAAAAGATCTCATGACAATAACCCAAATCTTGCAGTATCTCTCCAAAACTTTTAGGCCTCCCAGTTCTCAAGTCACAGCACTGCTCCATACACACTAATCTTTGAGCCTCCCACCGTTGAAAAATATTCTGTTCCCTCCCTGGGTTAAACTCTGGGTTGAATCAAATTAGAATAAACCATGAGTATCTACACCCCTCCAGAACCAGGCCCTAGTCTGCTGCCAAAGTCTCATGGTGACCCTGCTACATGCTCCATCTATCCCCCCTTAGCTTCTCACCTCTCTCGGGCATCCACAGGCAATGCATCAGAGGAATATCCAATGGATTCTCCTGCTCGAGTTCTACCACTCCAAAACTGCAAGCAATTGTGTGCTTGCCACTCCAAAACTGCAAGCAATTGTGCAGCTTGATAGTACTTTTTAATATTAGGGACTGCTAATCCTTCCTCCTGCTTTCCCCAAATACACATTACCCCTCTCCCAAATCTAGGGCTTCGCCAAGCCCAGATGAACCGTGAAATCCTATTCTGTATTTTCGCACACAACTTAATTGATTAATAAGCTAATCAGCGCTGATAATAGGCAATTACAGTAACACCTAATTATAAGTTACGCATACTACTTTCTAAGCATATTCTATAAGGTGGTGCGTGTCATTTCTAGTATGCAATTCTCAAGAGGGCATGACCAGGGGAGGAGCATGAACAGATCATGGGCGCTCCTAAAAGTTATGTGCACTGGGGTTTTTAGGTGTCATATATAGAATATAGCCCATATGTTTAACTTTACCGAGACTTTCAGCCATACCTAGGGGTAAGTTTAAGGAGGGGTTTGCTTTACAAGTATACTTTACATAGTCCACATATATTATTATAAATTAGCCTGGATCATTCATTCATGTTCAACAGTTGATGCCAATGTAAGCACATACATTTACTAGAATAATGGAAATCAGCAGACAAATCTTACAAAAATCATGTCGCTGAAGCGAAGAAAATTTATTACACCTCAGAAATAGACAACTAAACCTTCAACATCAAGAAACTATTTCAACCAATGCATGCAAGAACTGCTCCCCCAAGACCAGGTCTAACCAATGCCATCACCCAACCTAGTGCCCAAGAACTTGCAAACTACTTTTTAAACAAGATTAAGAGCGTACAACTAGAAATCAGTAAAATGGCACACTCCACCACTCCAGAAGTACAACCAGACCTTGCTACCCCATCCCCTGTACAGTAGGCCAAATCTGGAACACCTTCAAAATCTCTCACTCTTGAAGAAGTACTTCCACAGCTAAACAAACTAACCACCAAAAGCTGCATACTGGACGAATGCCCCTCATGCCTGTATTCCCAAATCACCTTATTCACTGGCTTGTTGCATTACTAAACAATCTCTTGAAGGTGGACCAGCTACCTGCACATATGGGTTGCATCTCACTTATCCCAATTCCAAAAAATTAAAGAACAATCCTAATCTCACCATCCAATTTCAGACCCCTGCTCACCAAGCTACTTGAAACACTAGTTTGTACAAGGCTTACTGCATACATTGACAAATTCTCCTGCCTATACCCCTCCCAGTATGGCTTCAGAGCCCAACACAGCACCAAACTATTATTACTAACACTAACAACCAAAGTCAGGCAGCTGCTGAGAACTGGAAAACAATCTATCCTTCTACAGTTCAACATCAGCAGCATTCGACTTGGTCAACCACAATCTCCTGATAACTAAACTCAGTGAACTGCGCCTGACCGAACTGTCCTCAAATAATTCAAAGAATTCCTGACAAACAGCGAATACCGTTTATGGAAAGATGGGTCCTTTTCCCAGAGCTGGAAAGCTTTCTGTGGTGTTCCCCAAGGATTTCCGCTATCCCCAGAACACTTCAACATTTTTATGAGCACCTTAAGTAACCTCCCCTTTACAGACAATGAATGACTACTGTCCTTCACAGATGACATCTTTCTCCTGATTCAACACAACACAGATGCCAAGGAAGCTTCCATAAAAATGTCCAAAAGCATTGAAAAAGAATCTACTCTTGGGCACTCTCCCACAAGTTAACACCACAAAAATAAAACTACTCTGGTTTCACACTGCCACTCAAACCATTTCCATGACCCAATCTCTCCTCTCAGGCTCAACACTTAATGTGGAAAGATCTTCCAAGGTTCTTGGAATCTTACTAGATTCCATCCTCTCCCTTGGACCCCAAATATCCAGACTCCATTAAAAAAAAAAACCTTCTACAGCTTAAAGCAATTAAGGTTGATCAGACCTTACTTCTAGTCACCACTTTGCTATATTGGTTCAAATGCTCATCCTAACTCAACTTGACTACTGCTACTCCATCTATGCAGGTATAACCTCCTCCAATATGCACAAAATCCAACTGATCCAAAATACTGCAATCAGATTGATAATCGGCATTGAAGAAATATGACCCCCTTTCTGCTTACTATTACAAACTTCACTGCCTACCTATAAATGTTAGGATCTTGTTCAAACTATCCTGCACTATCATGCCCTCGACTCCAACTCTCCTGAACAAATAATCCACTTATTCTCCGACTCCTCCTTCACATCTTCCAGAATCAACAGCACTCATCAACTGCTCATCCTCATCCAGAGGAGTGAAATATAAATTAATATTTAATGAACTGTTCACTTACACAGCCAATAGAACTTGGAATAGCCTCCCCACATTCATTAGGGCAGAATCAAACTACCTCACCTTTAGGAAAAAGCTGAAAACACACTTCTTTGAAAATTCCTTACTGCTCAGTAGTTCCTCCTACTTACCAAGCCAAGAATTGTCTTCATTCCTTCTCGACTTTATAACTAATGCCCTTTCTCCCATCTATGTATATGAAACTGCTATCCTCTATGCAAGGAATTATCTTCTTTTAAGAACATAAGAATTGCCACTGCTGGGTCAGACCAGTGGTCCATCATGCCTAGCAGTCCGCTAACACAGCGGCCCTTAGGTCATCTTACCTTTGGGCCTCAACTTATAAATTGCCTTGAACCTATATTGGATAAGTGCAATCTAGAAATTCAGATTAGATTAGGGTTACCATATTTGTGAAACCAAAAAAGAGGACCTTGGTTGTCTCTAGGTTTCTGCTTTCCTAATAATCTCTTCACTCTCTCATTCTTTCCAATGTCTGACTTCTTTCTGTGCCCCTTCTATATGATATGGCCCTCTTTCTTACCATTCCATCCAGCCTGAGCCCCCCCCCCCATCTCTCCTTGATCCACCATTTCCCTTCTGTGTCCATCAGTGTCACCATTCTACCTCTTTTCCAGAATCACCCTTCTGTGTGCCCATCTCATCTATATGCCTAACTCACCTCTTTTCCAGAATCTTCATTGTGTCCCTGTCCTTATCCTCCCCACCCCCTATGTTCCCCATCTGCCCTCTCAACCTTCTTATCTTCCCCCATTTTTTCAGCTTTGCTTCTCTGTGTCTCTATTTCACCTCCCCCCTTTTCAACATTATCCCCCTTCAGCATTGCTCCCACTCTGTGTGTGTCCCTATCTCCTCTTCCCCTTTTCAGCATTGCCCCATCTGTATCCCCATTAACCCACCATTTCAGTATTATTCCCCTGTTTGCCCATCTAGCCTCTTTCAGCTTTGCCTCCCTCTGTGTTCCTATCTACCCCTCCCCCTTTCTTTTTTTTTCATAATCTTTATTCATTTTTACATCTTACAACAAGTGTATCAATAAATTGACAATTGAAATTAAGTACCGTATTTTCACGCATATAACGCGCACGTTATACGCGTTTTTACCTACCGCGCATACCCCTCGCGCGTTATACGCGTGAGCGCGGTATACAAAAGTTTTTCTACATAGTTCCCACCCCGCCCGACGCCCAATTCACCCCCCCCAGCAGGACCGCTCGCACCCCCACCCCGAACGACCGCTCGCACGCGCTCCCACCCGCACCCGCATCCACGATCGGAGCAAGAGGGAGCCCAAGCCCTCTTGCCCGGCTGACTCCCCAACTCCCCAACAATATCGGGCCAGGAGGGAGCCAAACCCTCCTGGCCACGGCGACCCCCTACCCCCACCCCGCACTACATTACGGGCAGGAGGGATCCCAGGCCCTCCTGCCCTCGACGCAAACCCCCCTCCCTCCAACGACCGCCCCCCCCAAGAACCTCCGACCGCCCCCCCAGCCGACCCGCGACCCCCTTGGCCGACCCCCACGACACCCCCACCCCCCTTCCCCGTACCTTTGGTAGTTGGCCGGACAGACGGGAGCCAAACCCGCCTGTCCGGCAGGCAGCCAACGACGGAATGAGGCCGGATTGGCCCATCCGTCCCAAAGCTCCGCCTACTGGTGGGGCCTAAGGCGCGTGGGCCAATCAGAATAGGCCCTGGAGCCTTAGGTCCCACCTGGGGGCGCGGCCTGAGGCACATGGGCCCAACCCGACCATGTGCCTCAGGCCGCGCCCCCAGGTGGGACCTAAGGCTCCAGGGCCTATTCTGATTGGCCCACGCGCCTTAGGCCCCACCAGTAGGCGGAGCTTTGGGACGGATGGGCCAATCCGGCCTCATTCCGTCGTTGGCTGCCTGCCGGACAGGCGGGTTTGGCTCCCGTCTGTCCGGCCAACTACCAAAGGTACGGGGAAGGGGGGTGGGGGTCGGCCAGGGGGGTCGCGGGTCGGCTGGGGGGGCAGTCGGAGGTTCTTGGGGGGGGCGGTCGTTGGAGGGAGGGGGGTTTGCGTCGAGGGCAGGAGGGCCTGGGATCCCTCCTGCCCGTAATGTAGTGCGGGGTGGGGGTAGGGGGTCGCCGTGGCCAGGAGGGTTTGGGCTCCCTTCTGGCCCGATATTGTCGGGGAGTCGGCGGTCCTTCGGGGTGGGGGTGCGAGTGGTCCTGCCGGGGGGGGTGGATGTATCGGACGTCGGGGGGGGGCATCAGGCTTTCAGGATGGGGACAGACCTTCAGGGGGGACAGGCAGACCTTCAAGGGGGGACAGACCTTCAAGGGGGACAGGCAGACCTTCAAGGGGGACAGGCAGACCGAAGGGAGTGAAAAAGCTATAAAATAAACCCACTAGCGTGTCAATGTGTTGAGAGGAAGAGGTGGTCTGGGAAATTCTGCTGAGAAAACTCCGGGTCCATTTCCACCCCCCAGTTACCCTAGTCCACTCCACTCAACTGGTTCACATACTGAGTGGGTCTTTGGGTGTTGTTCCTGGGATCTCTTTCAGTGGTTTGTCAGTATCTCCTTGTGGTCCAAGGAAGGAAACTTTGTTAACCTTAGCATTGACCTTCAGAATATATTTGTAACAGCGCTGCTTGTGTGGCATTACCGTAGGCTATGTAGTGATGGAAATAAAAAACAGACCTTTGCACATTTTTGCACTAGGTATATGGTATAGGTATATAGGTATAGGTATTCCTGCACAGCTACCGTAAGTCCTTGTGAAGTTACGGTACCTTGTTCTTTCTGTATTTGACATCTAGCAAGGTCTCTGTTTGGAAGGAATGATTTAAGTTATGGTAAAAGCAGATAGCATTGCTGGTTTTAAAAAGGTTTGGACAAATTCCTGGAGGAAAAGTCCATAGTCTGTTATTAAGACATGGGGGAAGCGTCTGCTTGCCCTGGATCGGTAGCATGGAATGTTGTTATTCTTTGGGTTTTGACCAGGTATTTAGTGACCTGGATTGGTTACCATGAGAATGGGCTACAGGGCATGATGGACCATTGGACTGACCCAGTTAGGCTATTCTTATGTTCTCATCTGTAGGGGCCTTTGTTTTCACTTCTTATTTTAATGTATTTTTTCTGGAAACTTATCAGTGTTTTTTATAATGGGAACAAAAATGGAAGAGAATTACCGTAATGTGTGTGGAATGGGGGGGGTTGTTTAACTACCATAATTTCTTCAGCTAAATACCGGTAATTCAATCCACCTCAACCAGACATAGGAGAACTCACGCACCATTGACACACCCTCCAACCAAACACGTGAAAAGAAAAAAACTGTTCATTCTTATAAACAACCTTATAACTTTTAATCTAGAGTTAGTGAGTATGAATTCAGCAACAAGAACAGAAACATGTTAATTCTTATAAACTATAACATTAACCGGTAGATCAAACGAAGAATGGAGGACAAAATAATCTAAATACAGTTACCGTAATTACGGTAAAGTTGTAAATAAACAAAGTTTACAGGTTTATTCAGTCATCATCATCACAGTCATCTGAATCCTTGAATCCATCAAAATCCGAATTGTCATCATCGTCATTAAATAAACTGAGCACGGCCTGCAGACGATCCTCGTTTATTTCCGAAGTGATATCGTCATCATCGTCATCATCATCATCATCATCGCTGATATCCATGTTGTTGCCTCCTTCCGCTGCACTGGTAGTACCCGTAGTGTCATTGGTTTCATAAACAATGCCCGCTTTTCTAAATCCGTTTCGAATGGTATCTGGTGTTATTTTGTCCCATGCTGAAGCCACCCATTTGCAGACTTCTGTGAAAGTTGCCCGCTTCTGCCGCCCCGCGGGTGTGTACTCGTGCGTGCCGCTCTGCATCCACTCCTCCCACTCCTTTCTAATAAAAGTCTTGAATGGATGATTCACTGCGATGTCAAGTGGTTGCAGCTTACACGTCAGGCCTCCAGGTATCACAGCGATGTGGGCACGAGTAGAATTAATGTAGGCCTGAACATTTTTTTCTTTGTGGGCAGCCATGGCATCCAAAATTAACAAGGATTTTTTTGCAAAGAATCCACCCGGTCTTGCCCTAAAGCATTTATCTACCCACAATCTCATTACGTCGCAGTCCATCCATCCCTTCTTGTTGCAGTGCACAACCACACTGGTGGGCAGCTTTTCACGGGGCATAGTGACCCTTTTGAAAATGAGCATGGGCTTTAACTTAACCCCGCTAGCTGAGCAACCAAGAACGACTGTAAAACACGTTCTTTCATGCCCAGTTGTGATGATGGCAACAGATTTAGTACCTGTGGGGGCTATGGTTCTTGTTGCTGGAATGTCGAATGCCATTGGAATTTCATCCATGTTGATGACGTCCTTTGCAGTGATGCCAAGTTCAGATATTTCTTTGGCAACAAAGTCACGGAAATCAATCAATTTTTGCTGCCAGTCATCTGGAAGTCGCTGGCCAACAGTTGTTCTCATTCTAACTGATAGTCCGTTCCTTTTCATAAATTTTGAGATCCATGTGAAGCCAGCTTTGAAGTCGGGTATTCCTCTTCCATTGGCAAGTAGTTTTGCCTTCATCTGAATCGCAACAGTAGAGACTGATTGATTTTGCTCCCTTCTTGCCAGAATCCACTGCTTCAAGTCATCCTCCAGCTGAGGCCATTTTGGTTTGGCCCCACGACGTGCCCGTTTGCGCGGATTGCATTTCTCCAGTTCCTTCTTATCTTTTCTCCATTCACGCACCGATGTTTCTCCAACATCGAACTCTCTCGCTGCGGCCCGGTTGCCTATTTCCTCAGCTTTCGCAATGACTTGAAGCTTAAAGTTCACTGTATATGACTTTCGTCTTATTCCTGCCATTATGGCGGTACATTTAAATTTAATTGATAAACTCTACTACCGGGTAGATAAATGCAGAATACCAATCTGAAGAGATCAAATTAAAATGTGGGCTCTACATGCAGCATTAATCTTTTATAGGCTTACCCAAAGGCTGAGATGCTGTTGTATAGTCAAAATAGTATTCACTGGGCAAATTACAAGGCCAGATAGAGGGGGGCCACAGCCACGTGGTGAAAAGCACACCACCAGAAAAACAGCCTTGGTGAAAACTAAGCGGCAAGCATGCTCAGACCATTGCGCATGCTTACAGAGCTGGGAGCAGGGCAGGGCGGGCGAAAGGAGAGTCGGGACAGCGCACGGAGAGTCGGGGCAGTGCACGGAAAGTCAGGGCGGGTGAACGGAGAGTCGGGACAGCGCACGGAGAGTCGGGGCAGTGCACGGAAAGTCAGGGCGGGTGAACGGAGAGTCGGGACAGCGCACGGAGAGGCGGGGCAGTGCACGGAAAGTCAGGGCGGGTGAACGGAGAGTCGGGACAGCGCACGGAGAGTCGGGGCAGTGCACGGAGAGTCGGGGAGGGCGAAAGGAGAGTCGGGGTGGCCAGAGGAGAGTCGGGGCGGGCGAAAGGACAGTCGGGCTGCATGCGCGTTATACCCGTGAGCGCGGTATACAAAAGTTTTTATACATAAAATCGTGGTTTCTGCGCGTTATACCCGTGTGCGCGTTATACACGGGTGCGCGTTATCTGCGTGAAAATACGGTACATCACTTGAATTTCTTTCATATTTAACAGTAATACATAAAATTTAACCTCTTCCCTCCCTCCCTTACCATAACATATGTAATTTTTTTAAAAAAACATATACAATAAGTGAAATACAGAGTAAATTAATCATTTTACAATATAGACATTACTTAAAATTCTCAAAAATTCATACTTATTAATACCCTCCCCTCACCCACCAAAACTTTTCCAACCATTTTCCAATCTTATTTACCTCCCATCCCTCCCCCCCCCCCCCCCGGATGTGTACATTATCTTATAACAAACCATAACTATAGAGATTCTACAAAGGACGTCAATGGGCCCCAAATTAATTTAAAATTATTCCCTAATATGGCAGCATTCATTTTCTCATATTTATATATTAGACATAAACTTGCCCACCAAAATGTAAAGTTGAGGTGATCCCAATTTTTCCAGTTTCGTGTAATCAGTTGTATAGCTGTACTTGTCATAATTAAAAAGAGACGTCTTTTATGTTTATCTAGGGGATCTTTAATATGCAAAATAGTACCGCAAATTATTATTTCATAAGTTAAAGGAATCTCAGAATTTAAAATATTATTAATTTTTTCCCAAACTGATTTCCAAAAAATCAGAATTCTAGGGCAGTAAAACAATAGATGGTTTAATGTTCCTATGTCAAGGTGACAGTGCCAGCATTTTCTCTCTGTATCCCTATCCCTATAATTCCCGCTTGCTCCTTCTTTGTGTCACTATTTGTCTCCATTTTCACTGTCCCCTCTCTTCCCTTGTTCCCACACCCTGTAGCTAGCATCTTTCCACCCTCTCTCCATCCCGTATGACGTTTTTCCTTTCCTTTCCCCCTCCCCTCTCTCTCGCTTCCCATTCACCACGAGTCCTGCACCTGTCCCTTTCCCTTCTACCTGCACCCCGTTCCCCACGGCCCTCTTCGGCAACTGTGCAGTGGCAGCGATCAAGACGTACTGCCGACGTTGGGGCCTTCCCTCTGCGAGTCCTGCCTATTTGTTTCAACTTCTTTGTTTCCTCACAGGCAGGACTCACAGAGGGAAGGCCCTGACGTTACAGTCGGCAGTCCATCTTGATCGCCATTGCTGCAGAGTTGCTGAAGAGGGCTGCAGGGAAGGGGTTGCGAATGTAGATGGAAGGGAAAGGGACAGATGGGAAGGCTGCCAGAAGAGGAAAGAGCTCTGGAGCATGCCAACCCCCGGCTGGGTTAATTTCTTTGTTAGGCTTTTGCCACCGCCCCCCCCCCCCAAAAAAAAAAAATGCCAAAATCCAGCAAATTAGAAAAGCTTCCCGGGCATCCAATGGAGCCCCCCAAAAAGAGTATATGTCTGGGGAAATCCGAACATCTGGTAACCCTAGATTAGATTAGATAATTTTAAACAGGGAGAAGTGCATAATTTCATTTTGAAAATTTGCCAGTACTTCCCAGGAAAAGTAAGCATGCATATGCTCAGTTATAAAATTACTTCCTTAGTCTCTCTGCAGAGGTCACTATGCACCACGAGAAAATATTGTTACACAGCAGGAAATGGGACAGCATTTAGCAATCTTATGCAGTAGCATAGTACAGTGGTGCCTCACACAACGAACTTAATCCGTTCCAGGAGCAAGTTTGTTATGTGAAACGTTCGTTGTGTGAAACGCGTTTTCCCATAAGAATACATTTAAAACAAAATAATTCGTTCTGCAGCCCTGTTTTCCCATAAGAATACATGTAAAAGAAAATAATTCGTTCTGCAGCCCTACATTTCCCTCCCTCCACCTCACCTTATATGCAGAGTCTGCCAGCCCTCTCCCTCCCCCAGCTGCACGCTTCCAAACCTGTCTGGCTCTTACGTCGGGTTGAGAACCTTTGCTCTAGGAGAAGCGATCCTTGTTAAAGAGCCCCGAACCTGCTACCAAAGGTTAAACCGGAGGCGGAAGGGTTAAACAATTCTCATTTTAGCTCTTGAGCCTGACTAACATCGGCTGTTCCCTGCAGAGACGGTACAGAGGGTTTTACTTTATCGAGCGGGGAGGGACGGGGGAGAGGTGGGGCCGCCCAGGTAGAGAGAGAGAGACCAGCATCAAGACGCATTTACCGTGGCCTGGGACGCCAGTTCCCACCGGAGGCCCAAAAGTTTTCTGTTTGGTGAAGGCGGCCGGGGACGGGAGAGATGTGCGGAGCTGGAGGTGCGGGGCGGCTACTGCTGCTGCTGTGCGGACTCTTCCAGGCCTGGCAGCGGATAGGTAAGCGCAGAACCGGGCGCAAGTCCTCGCGGGCCACCTCTGGGGGAGAGGGTTTGCGGAGTGGGCCTCGAGACTTGGGCGGGGGAGGGGAGGGCTTGTTTTGTGCTCTCTTTCTCAGGCGGGTAAATGCACCTTTGTGCTCTTCAGGTTGGGGAGGGGGAAGGACTGAGGGCGAGTTGGGTGGAAGGAGGGAACTGAAGACAAGACTTTTTTCCGGCTTGTCTGTTCGCCTGGGAAAAGGCTTCCAGGAGCGCACAGTTTCGGCTTAATCCCGCGCCATGTGCGTGTAAAGGGTGGGAGGGAGGGGAATGTCCTGTCCTGTCCCCAGGCGGCGGGGGGGGGGGAGGTTTAAAAATATGCGGTGGCGGCGGGGGGAGGTTTAAAATATGTAGCGCCACTGAACGATGCAGCTCGGGCGACTTCGTTGTGTGAAACGAAGTCCGTTGTACGAATCAAGACAAGAAGTTCGTTGTGCGCAGCGTTCGCTGTGCGAGGCGTCCGTTATGCGAGGCACCACTGTATTCCTCAGCTCTGCAGTACATTTTTTTCAGCATATAGCTAGTCATTCATTTTCAAGATCTCGCCCTTTTCTCTATAAACTATTTTACTAAAACAAGTATCTCTCTTTTTCATACTTTTCTTTTACTGTCAAGCAGCAAAAACATTTGGGTATAGCCTGTAATGTTTAATTAGTCTGCTCAAATGTGGCCAGATTAGCTTTTTTATATGATGATATGGAGGCTAGGAACTGTTGGCAGGAATCAGAGGATGTCCACAGTAACAGGGTACCGTACTTTCACGCATATAACGCACGCGTTATACACGATTTTACAAACCGTGTATAACCTTGCGCGTTATATGCGTGAGCGCGTTTTACAACTTTTTTTTACATAGTTCCCCCCCCCGACGTCCGATTCACCCCCCCTTCCCGCAAGACCGCTCGCACCCCCACCCCGAAGGACCGCTCGCACGGCACCCGCACCCCGAAGGACCGCTCGCACGAACTCCCACCCGCACCCTGAAGGTCCGCTCGCACCCCCACAGCCTCCCGACCTCCCCCCCATCTTGTAGGAGCTCCTACCGGTGTCCTGCTGCTTCCTCTTGGCGGTCCCGGCCCTTCTGTGAGCCCTGCGCCTGCGCTGCTTCCTCTTCCGGCGGTCCCGCCCTTTCTCTGGGTGCGGGTGCGGGTGAGCGGTCCTGCTTGGGGGGGGGGGGGTGAATCGGACGTTGGGGGGGGGCATCAGGCTTTCAGGGTGGGGACAGGACTTCAAGGGGGCGAGGAGAGTCGGGGCGGGCGAAAGGAGAGTCGGGGTGGCCAGAGGAGAATCGGGGCGGGCGAAAGGAGAGTCGGGGCAGCATGCGCGGTATACGGGTGAGCGCGCTATATAAAAAATTTTTTACACATATTTCGGTTTCCCGCGCGCTATACCCGTGTGCGCGTTTTACACGGGTGCGCGTTATCTACGTGAAAATACGGTAATCATATTCTGTTCCCTGTCAACCATTAGGACTCTCATTGCTTCATGCACCCAGTAAAGGGGATCCTTTATAGCAGGCCCCGACAAATTGTCTTAGGATCTAGGAGCAAGCCCAAAAAGCTGGAAGCCAGACTCAGAATAAGTGGAATTATTTATGCACATTTATAAATCCCCTAGAACAAATTAGAAACCCCATAGAAATCAGATTTCACATGCAATGAAACACTGAAGTTTAAAAAACATAAAAATGCATTCTATCATTGTATGAAATACAAATATATCAGGAAATATATAGCCCCAAAGCAAACACATTCCAGTAAAAAACTTAAAATGTTTTCCTTTTTTTCTCCCTGTTATAAAAGGAGGTGGCTAAGCACATGGTCCCCACCCCCCTCCCACACATGTCCCGCAGCATGTGGTGCATGGAAGGTCTTCAGCTGGCCATCCAACACAAAGCTGGCATGATACAGGGGTAGAAAGGCCTGAGGAGTCCATATCAATCAATTTTAATAAAGGGGTTTTGAGGCAGATAGAGGCTTTTAGGGGAGGGGGGAGGAGAATGGGGCGTAGTGGTTAAAACTACAGCCTCTGCAGCCCTGAGGTTGTGGGCTGAAACCCCATGCTGTTCTATGTGACCCTGGACAAATCACTTAATCCTCCACTGCTCCAGGTACATTAGATAGATTGTGAGTTCACCAGGATAGATAGGGAAAATGCTTGAAGTACTGTATGTACACCTCTTTGAGTGTAGTTGTAAAACTACAAAAAGGCAATATACAAGTCCCAAACCTTTTCTCCTTTTTAAATAAAAATTGGGACATCCAAGATGGCTACCATGGGATTTTTGCACCAAAAAACAGCCCAGAGAAGCTTCACTAAACTTTAAAAAATTATGGGAAATTGTTTATGTAAGTGAGGGACCCTGTCTCTGGACCCAGAAACTCTTAAAAATTGAAATTTCTGAACCCTTGATTTTCCCCATAGGCTGCAATAGCCAGTATTCACAGAGCTGTGCTGGTGCCTGCCTGCTTCAGTTTCTCCTGTAGCTGGAAATCATGCTGAAGACTTCTACCTCTGGACTAGATTGTGCACATCCAAGTACTGTTATCTTCGGGCTGAAGCCAGACTGAGACCTCAACCCCCCAAAAGACCATGCGCCATGAAGGGGGCAGGTAAAATACAGCCAGCACCCGTTAAAGCTCTTGGACTGCCATGGGGTCATACAGCCTGCACTCAAGCTCCTGATAAATCAGGGATGTAAGCTAGCTTCTAGGGGAACGGACCCTGAGCTCTAAAAAGTTATTGCAGGCTGACTATACAGAGACCTAAATGGTTGCCCTGCTAGCTACAGACGCGGTGAGACCCAAATAATGCAAAAAGAGATTATGTACTTACCCTGGTAAGCTCTTTTCCAGTAGATAGACGAGACATTCTAGACCAGGCATAGGCAATTCTGGTCCTCGAGAGCCACAGGCAGGTCAGGTTTTCAGGATATCCACAATTAATATGTATGAGATGAATTTGCATACACTACCTCCTTGAGATGCAAATTTATCTCATGCATATTTATTGTGGATATCCTGAAAACCTGACCTGCCTGTGGCTCTCAAGGACCGGAATTGCTTACCCCTGTTCTAGACAGTAGGTTATTTTCTTTTAGTCGACTGGTTGCAGAAGAAATCCACTCTGGATATTTCACTCTGCCTCTATAGTACTTCACTGATCAGTTTAGCACCCTCTACAGTTAGTACCCAAGCACCGAGGAGCACCGAATATACGTGAAATAGAGGCACCTGTAACAATAGGCTCAAATCAACTGTTCTGCTCAAGAATTCCACCAACAGTAAAGTGAAATGGCAACACCGGCTCCAAAGAAGCTGAGAAACCTCTCCCCAATAAATGGAATATATATATACAAATTATTTCCAGCCCAAAAGGGCTGACAGGCATCCGAGAAACAGCTTGGAGAAGCATCAACAGATTGAAAAATGTAAGCAGGAGCAGTAACTACTGGACGGGAGTCTAGAATGTCTCACCTATCTACTGAAAAACAGTTTACCAGGGTAAGTACATAATCTCTTTTTCCAGTGAAATAGGTGAGACATTCTAGACAGTAGGGACTTACAAAAGCAGTCCCCCAAAAACTAGGGTGGGCTTGCTGCACCGACCCGGAAGACTGAGGACCCAAAGGTGGAGTCCTGCCTTGCCACCAAGTCCACTCTGTAGAACTTGGCAAACGTGTTAATAGAAGACCATGTTGCTGGCCTGCAAATCTCCACAAGAGAGACAACTCTAGCTGTGGCCCACAAAGAGACCACACAGATGGCAGAATGTGCCTTGGCTGAAACAGGAGACTGAGTCCCCGCAAAAATGTGAGCTAACAAAATGGCCCTATGAAGCAATCTGGAAAGCTATCATGGCCTTGGAAGTGGGAGCGTCCCACTGAACAGAATGAATTGGCACAAACAAATAGTTAAAGAGACAAAACTTGTTGGTGATCTCCAAGTAACGCAGAAGAACTCTGCACACATCCAGTTTCTTTAACAGGCAATCCGGTGACTGGGAACCTGATGGCTGAAAGTCAGGTAAACACACATCCAGACTGACCAGGAAAATTGTAATCATGTTCGGCAAGCAGGAAGAAACCATCCGAAGGAAAAACCCCGTCTCCAAAATATGGAGGAAAGGATCCCTGCAAGACCAAGCCCTCAGTACCGACACCTGATGCACCCATATAATGGTGATCAGAAAAAATGGTCTTGAGCGTCAAGTCCAAGAGGGTAGCATATCAAAGTGGCTCAAAAGATGCCTTAAGAAGGCTAGATAATATCTGGTGAAGGACCGAAAAAGGGAAAAAGTGCTTAACCGGTGGTCGGACATGAAGAGCTCCCCTCAAGAGTCTAGTGAAATCAGGCTGAGATGCCAAGGGAGACTGACACATCCAGGATCTGAAACAGGAGTGTCCGGGCACATGGACTCGAAGAGAAACCACAATAAGACCTGTATCCAAACCAGCCTGAAGATGAGAATGAGTGAGATTGTAGCTGAATAAGGGTCCACCTGGACCTGTGCACACCTAGTGTGGAAGGCCTCCCATGCATGTAGTGTAAGCAGACACCGCAGATGACTTTACAGACTTCCAGAAAGTATCAACAACCAGGGCAGAATATTCTCTCGCTCTAAGGCTGCATTCAAGAGCCAAGCCAGGACCCAAATCCTGGACCCTGCGTGAGGAAGTCTGGAGAGAGGCTCAGCTGAAGGCTGTGACCACTGTGTAGGCACAGCTAATCTGGGTACCAAGGACTGCGAGGCCAATATGGAGCCACCAGAATGACGTGGCCTGGAAGAACTGCAATCCTCTGAAGGACTCGGCCGACCATTGGCCAAGGAGGAAAAACATACAGCTGCACCAGAGCGTCGAGCCCCTCGTTTCCAGGCTCAGATCTTCGACTGAAGAAGTGATCTGCTTTCTTGCCATGGTCAAAGAGGAGTCTTCCCCATTATTTCATGGAACGCCTTTGGGGACAGAACTCACTTACCTGGATCCAGAGGCTGTCTGCTGGAAAGTCATCTACTCCCGCCACCTGCACCGCTGACAAAGCAAGGGCATGATGCTCCATCCAATGAAAAAGAAGATGAGCTTACTGAGCCAGAGGAGTACTCTTGGTTCCTGCTACTGTGTCGTACTATTGGAGAAGACCTGAATCTCTTGGTCCACCAGCGTCTGTAATCTTGACAGAGCTAGCTGAATGGCTCTGAGCTCCTACCAGTTACGTGACCACTGTCGCTGAGATGGTGTCCAACACCCCTGAATAGGATAACAATTGCAATGACCTCCCCAGCCCCAAAGGCTGGCATCTGTCAGCACCATGATCCAGGAGGCAAAATGTAGTGGATTGCGGGAGAAGCCACCAGGCCATGCTTGCTCGACTTCCAAAGGCCAAGGTAGATAGGTCTGCAAGGAATCCCTGTGTGGAACCTGGTGAGAGAGCAAAACATGTTGTAATGGACTCATGTGCACCCTTGCCCAAGGAATCACATCCAACATGGCAACCCATTGAGCCTAGAACCTGAAGATAATCCCATGCCGAAGGAACCGCCCCTCCAGAAGGGAAGAAAGCTGAGCACACAGTTTCTGCCAGCAGGCTACTGGCAGAGAGACATGTCCCGCTGCCAAATCGAAAGGAACATCCAGGTATCGAGTGCATAGGTATCAGATGGTGCATTTATCTTTTTTTTTTTTTTCTTCATGTTTTGAATCTGACAATCCAACCCAGGTCTTCCAGCACCTGGAGCATCTGCTCCAAAGTATGGCATCCCTCGGCCAAAAAGGGTGCTCTAATCAGCCAGCCATCTAAATAAGGGTGTACCTGGAGACCACCACTGAGTGAAGGTCTGGGGTGCTGAAACCAGTCCAAAGGGTAGGGCCGAGAAGTGATAATGCCGTAACAACCTGAAACCACAAAACTTAGCGGTGGATCGGAAAAAAGGGGATGTGCAAGCACATCTCTGTAAAATCCATAGAAGCAAGAAACTGTCCTGGAGGCACTGCGGCAATGACCGAATATACAGTTCCTATTCAAAATCATGGAATCTTGAGAGCTGAAGTCACATGCTGAAGATCTAGAAAAGACCTCCACTCATCTGAGCCTTTCTTTGGCACGAGAAAGTATATGGAGTATCTGCCTGAGCCCTAGAGATCAGGTGATACTGGATCCAAAGTTTGAAATTCCAGAAAATGCCGAACGGTGGTTGGAATCCTGAGTGCTTTGTCCAGGCGATCTGAGCAGAGCCCATTAACCAATCTGTCAGAGGTCGAGCAAATTTCTGTTTGTAACCTGACCAAATAAACGCCAAGACCCACTGGTTGGGTGTAATGCGCATCCAGACAGGCAGAAATGTTTTGAGATGGCCCCAAACCACAGCAGGGAATCCATTGGCCTGGCGCCATTGTGCTTGTACATCAGGAGGCACAGCACTGAAGTTGGGAGACTAGGAACATCTGTAGCCATTATACCAGCATAGGTAGCCCTGAGACAACATCTACGTCATGTCACTTGCACACGGCTGAAAGTGCTGGGCACCAAGAAATCAGAACAACCAAAAACCCAGGAGGACCGGGACTGCTATCAGTCTAGAATCCATGAAGTCATGCAAATCTCTTTCCAAACAATCATAGTTCTGTAAACAATCACAGCTCCTGAAAAGGCAGCCCAACCAAAGGAGCCTTGAAAGTGGAAACAGCAGCCCTTTACGGGCAGAGATGGATTACTCTGGCACCCAAGTAAACTCACATAAGTAGGGTATGCAATGCATCCGGCATATAAACTGTGCCTGCCAAAACAAAATTGAAAAGAGGGAACCACTGCCTCATTTTCCAGAGCATGCTTTTGAGCATGATATGCGCAAGCGACACAAAACATCACCAAAGCAGATTTAATGCCTAAGGCAGCTGCATCACCCACCTTGGAGGGGACGGGAGCATTATTCCACCTGCGCTACCTAAAATCCACCCTGGGCTGAACCAAGGCTGCTGACACTTCCTTGCCATAAAATCCCAGCATGGCATAGCTCTAACAAAAGTCAGAGCACTCTCAGGAGAATTAAACTGCTCCAAGACCAGAACACACATACCAGGGTACAAGGGGAAGGTAGTAAGTATACACCACAAAGCCAGGAGGAAGAAGTGGCTAGAGCTGGCTGAGAGACAAAAAAAACCTCCTATAAAGATTCAGAAAGAAGGTCTGGCAAAGCCGGCACAAATTCAAATAGGCGCAGGCTCATGAGAGCATTTCCAGGCTCCTAAAACCCCAGAGGGATCCACAGATCCAGCACACAGTCCATGATCTCACATCCCAGGAAACGCTGCACCTGTAAATAAGGGGTCATAAAACAAATCATTCATACCCAGATCAGGGTCAGGCAGTGCAAGCATCATGGCAGGATGAGTCTAGATAGTTCTGTTAGCTTGTCACTGCGAGCGCTTGAGATCCTATTTCATCAAACATATTCAATTTAAATTAAGTGTATGAATTTTTGGGTCTTACATCAGTTTCAAGTTTAATAAGTATTTGATTACTCACTTACTCAAATATCTAAGCGATGAACAAATCAATCAATTTACAGATAATACAGGGGTTATAAAAGACAGATGGACACTGAACAAAACATATTAAATTAACGACTAACAGAATAAACAGAAAAGGAAAACAAAGGGAAAGGCAGGGTAATGAAATACAATAATAATGATAGAAAGAAGGACGATTATGGTAAAAAACAATAGGAGGGAAATAAAAGAAGTAGCCTTATGAAAATAAGCAAAAATAGGATGGGACTCCTAAATATCATAAGCGTCTTTGAAAAGAAAGCTCTTAAGTTTACTTTTAAATTTATCTAAGTTCTTTTCTTCTCTGAGATAAATAGGGAGGGAGTTCCAAGTTTGAGGAGCTGTAACAGAGAAGATAAAGTCTATTTTTGGAAGGGAATAGGATGAGTCTAGGACATGTCTAAAGGAGTAATGTGAGAGATGCCATGTAGGAAGATTGGGACTGCGCAGGGAGAAAACACAGTGGTCCGAAATCCTGAGCACTAAAATGTCAAAAATGTTGAAAAGGTGTCCGGCTGCTGGGCATAGGTCACATTAAGGTGGTGAAACTGACCTTTTCTGAGACTGCGCATGGTCCACAGCCTTGCAGATGATATTGCCAGCCGTGCTGAGCCCTGAAAACCATGAAGGCTAGCTGAGCTTTTGGTCACCTGCTTTAGCAAGGAAGAGGCTAATCTGGATGCTGCGCCCCCACCCTCAGCTGTGCCACGCAATAATTGGCGCAAAGACGCTCTAGAAGCGCTAAAAATGTGCAATCCTGGTAAGAATCCACATGAGGAGAGCCCAAGGACTCCATCCCAGCAAGTTTCCAGGCCAATTTGCAGATTTGAAGAAGCAGGGAGCTTTAGAAATTAAAATTGCTAAAAATCCAAGATGGCCACCATCACAAAATTTGTGCCAAAATTGTGATATTTTTCACATATCCCAAATGTTAAAAATGTCGATTTAGGTCAGGAGGGGGAACAAAGGGAAACATTCAGAAACACTCAAAACCCCAGTTTTCACACCTACCCCGATGTCTCTCACAGATTGTCAGCTTGTGTACTCACTGTGACCTGAGAAGATCAGTTAGAAGTGCTACAAGCCTGCATTCAGTTCTCTCATAGTAGCTGGATAGTAGCTGGATAAGAATCACTGCCACAAGGGAATTTTCCTACAAAGTTGATCTTCTGGCTGCCAGTCAAACTCCAATGTCTGACTATACCTCCACCCTTGCGGACCATCGGATGCGCACCGGAAAGGGCAGAGGCACGATGACGCAGCTGGCACCCTGCAAGACACCACTGAGCCTCCTAAGGGCCCCTAATAGCCTGCGTTCGACCCCTGATTAACAGAAGGTGAGACATCCTCAGGGATGGCCCTAAGTTTCAGATAAAACTATGCAGGTTGGTCAACAGGTCCCAAAAAGGAATCGGCCTGTCAGCTATTGACCGAAGTCTGTGAATTCTCAAGCAGGCAGAGCTTTAAAATCGCTCCAAGCACTAAATTACCCATAAAAGGGACAAAATTACATCGAATTAAAACAATAAAATGGGGAAAACAGAACACACACAACTGCATCCATGCTTTGCAAAAGGAAAAAAAACTGTAGAGGGCATTAAACTGATCAGTGAAGTACTATAGAGGCAGAGTGAAAAATCCCAAGTAGATTTCTTCTGCAATCATGCAACTAAAGGGAAATAACCCTATTGTCTAGAATGTCTCGCCTATTGCACTGGAAGAGTAATTACTTGCTGTGAGACTCTGCGTCCTCTCTCAGGCAGAGCTCTCCCAGAATAACTGGGGTTCTCTTAGCACCCAAAATTCAGAGAAACCTCCCCCCCTCTGAAATTAGATAGTTCCAAGACTAACAGATGCTGGCACTGTCATCTCGATGTAGGGACATTGGATCATTTATTGTTCTATTGTTCCTTGATACTTAAATTTTGGAGATCTATTTGGGATCAAGTGAATAAAATATTGAAAAATCCAGTGGCATTGATGTACGATACCGTGCTATTTGGCACGTTAATGAGGGCTAAAAGCCAAATATCTTCCCATAATAATAAACTTCTTTATTATGACGGGAGTTGCCATGCAATTCATTTTAAAGAACTGGAAAAACTGGGACTGGTAATTTCTGGTGGGAGTCTTTATGCCACATTTTTAAAATGGAACATACGATTGCTATACAGCAGGGACATTATAGGAAATTTAAGGAGGTTTAGGAGCCATTGACAAGATTCTGTAAGGAGAAATTGTTGATTTTGCCCTTTGAACATGCATGTCCAGTGTGGGGAAATACTTTTAAATTGAGTGCAATTGTTGGATATGTAGAAAGGGGGGATGATATATGTATTTGTCATGAAATATAATTTGATAGCATTTAAGTGCTGTTAAAGTGTAAAATGTCTGTATAATATGTTGCACTTAATTTTGGTTTTAAAATGAATAAAGATATTAAAAAATAAAAGAAACCCCCTCAAAAATAATAAAAGTTGTCAGAGCAGATCTGAAACACACCTTTTCATTTTGTTTGCAGAAGGAAAAACTGAAAGTCCACTGTGGAAGGAGGCAGAGCTGAAAGATGTGATTGGCATCCTTCTGCAAACAGTTTGCGGGAAGGGGGAGATAACCTATCATCTGGAATCCTTTGCCCTTTGAACTACAGTGATAATTCTGGGTGTACAGCCAATCCATTATCTTCAATGAAACAATTCAAAACAACTCTCATGAATAAGCCAATATTAATGTCTGGGCATACAACCAATACCTCATCTCTAAGGAGAGGACAGCACAGTCAGAGAAACAAAAAGGATAAGAAAAAAAATAGCACTACAAACCCACTGCCACACTGTACCAGACTGAATTAAAATCAACAATGGAAAAAAACCTCCAAAATTACTCTAAGGATAGTACCAGTACTTCACCATTAGGTGTGATAGGACAGAGAGGTGTATAAACAACTGTTTCACTCGTACTCTGGAATAATGATAAAATCATGTCTCCTATTCAACTAACCTTGTTTCTAACACTCTGGATATATACTGATAAATCACATGGCCATATACAACTGACAATAATAATAAGGAAAGGTTTATTTACAAAAATGAAATATAAACTAAAAGAAGAAAAACTAGGAAATGGAAGTAACTAGGATTTTAAAATTATGCATAAATGTTTAGGATGTTACAGAATAAAATAGCAGCTAAAGGTCAAGTAAGCACTATCTATGACAAGACAAACACTTCCTGTTCCAGTCATCCTAAAGAAGGAGGAGAAACATTACCTCCTCAGGTTGTATAAGTCAATATTATAATTACTTTCCTACCAGGGGATAAACAAAATATTTTAACACAGAGAGAGTGTGTGTGTATTCCTATTGATATCTTGGAATGAAACAATAAGCAGACAATCTGGAGATTAAGGAGACATTGCATATTTAGAGTAAGCTGTTCCTTTGTGGAATCTGTTTCTGATCCTAGCTAGTTAAATGGCCCTGAAGCAGCCTTGTTTGGCGAAACACATTGGGCACGGTTGCTGGGAGCACCTTGAATAAATTTGATATTATCTCCAGATTGTCTGCCAATTGTTTTGTTCCACGTTGGATTCTTTGGTGGATCGCTTGCCTTATTGCTTTCTCATTCCTATTGATATCTGATTAGTGTTTATTCTTGCATTTAAAATATTTTTATTCTGTAACATCCTAAACATTTATATATAACTTAATTCCTAGCTATGTATTTCCATTTCCATTTAATATTCATTCTTGTAAATAAATCTTTTCATATTATTATTGTTAGTTATGTGTGCTTATGTGGTTTATCAGTATATATCTAGAGGGTTAGAGAGGCCATCTGAATAGAAGACGCGGTTTTATCATTATTCCAGAGTAAGAAACAGTTGTTTTACACACTTCTCTGCTCTACTATGCCTTGTGATGAATTACTTGTACCATCCTCACATATCCCTTGCTGACTCACCTAGTTGTCTTTGTGGGCACTGTGACAGAGACCTGAGAGTGGAGGACATAGCTATTCGTGTTGTCTGCGACAGTAGCCAGTGTTACAGTCTCCAAGTTCCCATTATTCTGTTTTTCTTCTGAAAGATCTTTATAAAAACACAATGAAATAAACTGTGATAACAGAACAGTTAGGGGCATGAAAAAGTAATACTGCTATAGAAAGAGAGCAAACAATAATTATTAGAAAAAATGATTGCATGCTGTAGTAGGCGGCTATCCATAAAACATATATTGCTGATGTAGTTTAACACTGAAACTAGAGAACCATAAACATAAGAACATAAGCAATGCCTCCGCTGGGTCAGACCTGAGGTCCATCGTGCCCAGCAGTCCGCTCACGTAGCGGCCCAAAAGGTCCAGGACCTGTGCAGTAATCCTCTATCTATACCCCTCTATCCCCTTTTCCAGCAGGAAATTGTTCAATCCTTTCTTAAACCCCAGTACCGTACTCTGCCCTATTACGCCCTCTGGAAGCGCATTCCAGGTTGGATAAAGAAGAACCTCCTAGCATTCGTTTTGAATCTGTCCCCTTTCAACTTTTCCGAATGCCCTCTTGTTCTTTTATTTTTCGAAAGTTTGAAGAATCTGTCCCTCTCCACTCTCTCTATGCCCTTCATGATCTTGTAAGTCTCTATCATATCCCCTCTAAGTTTCCTCTTCTCCAGGGAAAAAGAGTCACAGTTTCTCCAATCTCTCAGCGTATGAAAGGTTTTCCATACCTTTTATCAGATGTGTCGCTCTCCTCTGAACCCTCTCGAGTAACGTCATATCCTTCTTAAGGTACGGCGACCAATATTAGACGCAGTACTGCAGATGCGGAAGCACCATCGCCCGATACAATGGCAGGATAACTTCTTTCGTTCTGGTAGTAATATCCTTCTTGATTATACCTAGCATTCTATTCGCTCTCTTAGCGGCCGCTGCACATTGTGCCGTCGGCTTCATTGTCATGTCCACCATTACCCCCAAGTCCTTTTCTTGTTTACTCTCCTTCAATAACATCCCTCCCATCGTATAGCTGTACCTTGGGTTTCTGCTTCCCACATGTAGTACTTTACATTTCTCAACATTGAACTTCATCTGCCATCTCGTCGCCCATTCCCCTAGTTTGTTCAAGTCCCTTTGCAATTCTTAGCAGTCCTCTTTAGTCCAAGCTCCACTAAATAGTTTGGTATCATCCGCAAATTTTATTATCTCACACTTTGTCCCTGTTTCTAGATCATTTATAAATATATTAAATAGCAGCGGCCCGAGCACCGAGCCCTGTGGGACACCACTCATGACCCTCCTCCAGTCCGAATAGTGGCCCTTTACTCCTACCCTCTGTTTCCTACCCGCCAACCAGTTTCTGATCCATCTATGTACATCTCCTTCCACCCCATGGTTCTTCAGTTTCCGAAGTAGGCGTTCATGGGGTACCTTGTCAAAGGCTTTTTGGAAATCTAGATATATGATGTTTATGGGGGTCTCCTCTGTCCATCCGTTTGTTAATTCTAATCTAATCTAATCCTTAGGTTTGTATACCGCATCATCTCCACGTTCCTTCGAAGAAGTGCAATAAGTTCGTTAGGCACGTTTTCCCCTTGCAGAAACCATAAAGTCATTTGTCTCAATATGGATCTAATTACTCACATCACATCAGTAAATCAAATTCAGAAACAGGACAGAAAGATTGGACTCTGTAAAAATAAAATGAGGACTGCTCATCACAAATCTCATTTCTGAGCTGGAAACTCCCTGCACTTTATTTTATTTTTAAAGAAAATGGACACACAATGCATTGAATTAATTTAAATAGAAGCATTCTTTTTAAGTTCATATAAAGAGATTAGGTTCTTACCTTGACAATATCTTTTTCAGTAGACAGGGATGGTATGCTAAACCATAGGGTTATCCATGTGTGCTTGTGAGCATACTGCAGAAGATGTCAATCACAGCTTTTCAACGCCTCCTCCTTCTCCACAGTCTCTACTGCCCCCTTCAGTTCACACCAAAACTGGTGACAACACTCCAGAAGAAGACAGGAGAAGGAGGGGTAAGGGAAATTCCCAAAAGTCAACTGTCTGATCTGCTCAGATAAAGTTAAAACAATCACTACAGAAACAGTAATTTAGTTATAACATTAACAAGTCTCTGAGAGAAATAATGAATCTAAGAAAATACAAATTAAGCAAGAAACAAAAACAGCCTGAACATTTATGGAGCTCAACCATTCCTCCCTTGTAATTCTATAAACAGTCTCTGACTGACAGCAAACTGTTCTCAATATTCGATAACCTTTCCAACATGAACAAAATCACAAATAGTGACAACCTCTCTATTCCGACAGTCCAAAAACTAGCCAACTATTTTAAAACAAAGATTCAATCAACATGAGACCAGCTACCTTCCACCAGCCCAGCCAGACCTGCTACAACAAAGCCACCTATGGAAATACCAGCACACAGATCTTAGAATGATTTTGACGAGATTACATTCAAAGACACAAAACAGCTTCTTCTAAAATACTCCAAAGCATCCAGCAGCCTTGACACCTGCCTGCCTTACCTGATCAGAGCAGCCACCCTAACAACCATAGGAAAAATAACCCGATGGCTCAACTATCACCTAAAAACTGGTCTTTTTCCCCAAATCAGAAGGAGGGATTATCTTAACACCCATTCCCAAGAACCCAAAACTCAATCCTTCTGATGTGACCAATTATAGGTCAGTAGCTTCCATCCCCATATTCATCAAAATGATGGAGGGATATGTAACAGAACAACTCGAATGCTACTTACAATGCTTCAATATCCTCCAACCTTCACAATTGAAATTCAGGAAAAATTACAGCACAGTACTAGTAACGTAAGGAAAAGAACTACTACACAATGGTCACAACGCAATCATAATCCAATTTGACCTAAGCAATGCATTTGACCTAGTAGAATTTTTATTATTAGAATTGTTATTATTGAGATGTTGATTGTTATAGTATTTTATGGAAAATAAATAATTAACTTTTGTTTTTATTCTTTCCTTTCCTATTTTCAAATGGAGTTATTTTCCTAATGAATGTGAACTATACATTGTAAACCACTTGGATCCTTTTTAGGCTGTTATGCGGTATATAAAGTTTTAATAAACATAAACATAGACTTCAATTGAATGTCCTAGACCTTCAGTGATTCTGGATTCAGTGGCCTGGATTCAGTGGTCCTTTCCTGGTTCATCCTAACCACTCAGCACTATGTGGTATGTAAGGATGGAGAACATTCTGATAGCTGGCATCCTCCAAGTGGGGTCCCAAAGGATCCCCACATTTACCATCAGTGTTCAACCTCCTAATGCAATCCTTGGGAGCCAACCTAGAACTCACACGAATATAACATTTCACCTATGCAGATGACCTAATGATCATACTACCTGTAAAGGCCACATTAGACAATACCCTCACTGCTGTCAAAAAATGTGTCCACAACATAGAAAACTGGACCTTGGCCCACCATCTCAAACTAAATAAGGATAAAATCAAATTCCTTTGACTACGCTCCAAGGATCACAGTAGACGACACAGATTTTCCATTAGAACTATAAGGGGTGTTTAATAATTGATCTACCTCAGTAGGAAAGAAAATAATTGTTTGTTTGTTTGTTTGTTTTTTAAATAGCTCCATACACTTCATCCACTTTTCCTGCAATGACTTTAACCCCTTTGAAAATAAGTCTTCTGTTTGACCTTCATACCAAGAAGTCACAGCTTCCTTGACATCTTCATCACTTGAAAACTGCTGTCCTCAGAGAGATTTCTTCAAAACCTGAAAAGAAAATAATCCAATGGAACCAGATCAAAACTGTAGGGTGGATAGGTTCAGCTGCTGAAACCCACATTCGGATGGTAGCCTGTGATGGTTGTGACGTGTGCACCAGCGCATTGTCATGAAGAAGCAGCATGCCTGCTTTAATTTTTCCTCGTCATTTCTCCTTGATTGACTCCCACAAGGCGAGCATTGTGTTGGTGTTAACTCTACCCGGTTATGGTTGTCTTGTGTGGCATGAACTCCAGAAGCTAAAGTCCTTCATCATCCCACAAGACAGGTGCCATGACTTTGCCTACAGATTTTTCTGCCTTAAACATTTTTGGGGGTGGGAGATGACTTGTGCTTCCACTGCATTGACTCCATTTTGGACTCAGGATCTCTGTGATAGACCTAAGTCTCATCTCCAGTCACCAAACGATGAAAAAATTCACTTGGTCTTCACAGAGCATCTCTAAGTTCTCCTGACGGTACTGGAGCGTCATGGCTTTTTGACACACCAGACTGTGGGTGAAGTCACCAGCTCAAGCTGCTTCTGGCCATCGCTGTCCAAGGGAGTGGAATTTGTAGGAAGTCTCTCTGAGGTGACCAGTGAGACAACAAGGTGCCCTGGAATAGGTGAATGAGTGCCTTCGCCCAGGGCGCCAGCTCTAGTGTGGCTACCATTGACTGCAGGACTTGAAGGTAATGCCATGCAGTAGGTGCTGGCTTGGCTAACAGGTCTGTAATTTGACCACGAAGCTTCTGTTTGCATGCTTCTGGAAGAAAGAGTCAGCCTTCTGTAGTGTTAAATAAGACCCCTGGATATTCCACGGACTGTGTAAGAACCAAGTGGCACTTTCAAAAGTTCACAATCAATCCCAGACTCTGTAACATCTCTACAAATGCCGCTTCCACCTTTTCTCCTTCCGTGTAGGACGGTGCTCTGATAAGCCAATCATCCAAGTATGGGTGCACTTGCCAACCCACTCTGCAGAGATGAGCGGCCGCCACCACCATCATAACCTTGGTGAAAGTTTGAAGCACGGTTGCCAACCCAAAGGGAAGTGCTGAGAATTGGTAGTGATTCTCCAACACATGGAATCTCAGGAACTTTCTGTGTTCGAGAAGATTGAGATGTGAAGTTAAACTTCTGTCAAATCTAGGGAGGCCAGAAATTCTCCTAGCTACGCCACTGCAATGACGGACCAAATAGTCTCCATACAGAACTAAGGAACTCTCAGAGCTGCATTGATGTGTTTCAGATCCAGGATGGGTCTCCACTCCTCTGAGCCTTTCTTGGGCATGTCAAAGTATACAGAGCCTGAGTCTTCTGGAGGAACTGGTTCTATGGCTTGAATATCTAGTAACCTGTGTAATGTTGCTCAGAATGTTTTCTCTGGCTGGCTGGCTAGTCCATGAACCAGTTGGAGGGAGGGCATGCAAACTCTATCTTGTAATCCCCTCTGATAATGTCCAGGACTCAGCAGTCTGTTATTATCTGTTCCCAAGCCTCCAGATAGTCCAAAAGCCAATCTCCAAACTTCAGAGGAGCGGCTTTTTGGCTGGCAATGCAGAGCATGGACCTGAACCTTGGTTTTGGAAAAATTTTGTCTGGCACCTTCATATGTTTGCTGGGCAGAGGCTCCTCTTGAGTACCAGTGAGAGCACAGTGACACACAAAGGACCCCTGGCTCTGGTGTCTCAGGGTCTGTTGTCTAGTAAAGATCTTGGCTATCAATCTTGTAAACTGGCCATTAGATCGTATAGGCCAGGGGTGGGAAACGAGGGCCACAATCCAGTCGGAATTTTAGGATTTCCCCAATGAATATGCATGAGATCCATTTGCATACAATGAAGGCAGCGCATACATATAGATCTCGTGCATATTTATTGGGGAAATCCTAAAAACCCGACTGGCTGCCAGTCAGATCTTAGTCAAACTGATCTTCAACCCACCCCCCCCTGGGCCACGACTGACACAGTAAAAAAAAGGGGGAAGGTGAAGCTGCAGCCAGCACCATGTGCGCCCCAAAGGAACACTATTGATGCCTAACAGTCTGTGATCAAGCTCCTGACCAAGTCAAGGAAATGAGCAAGCGCTTATGGCCCGGAACCCTGAGCGCCACAAATCTTCAGCAGGCTGGCCGTATAAATTCTTGAAGGATGCACCTGCCAGTTGCAGATTTAAATGTCTGCTCCTCTCCAAGCAGGCAAAGCAGTTCCTTTAAGCCGCACAAAATATCCGCTAATAAGCTGAAAACACCGCAAAACAAATGGAGCAGATCAGAAAAACACCTTCATGCTTGCCTGCAAAAGGAAGAACTGCATGCATAGATAACCCTATGGTTCAGCCTACTACCACTTTTACAATGGAACAATCTTTATTGAAATTTAAACAATAACATAATAATAAACTGAAAATAAACAAAGAGAATTAGAAGAGCTATTTGTCAATATGACAGATTGTTGTTAAGTCATAACTCTGATATTGCAAAAATTATGACAAATCTGTGTTGTTAGATTTATAGAAGAGTTTTAAAGGTTTCTAAATTTTCAAATGATAATCAATACATTTCAATTTTTCAGCAATCTTTGTTTCATATTTATAAAGTAAACAAATGGAATTCCACCAAAATAAATAATTTATGAAGCATTCTGAGTTTTTGGAAGAAACTGAAAATACATCTATTTAGGGATGGCCTATGACATTATTTAAGTAGTTGTTTTAAAGTATTTTAGACTGTATAGAATAAGAAATAATCATACTTATGAATGTCATATATGACTTCCTCTCATTTTATTGTTAATATTCATTGCTATTTGCTTATAAGCATGGCAATAGGTGGGATACAAATGAAATGAAATAATCAGCCACAGAATGTACACTCTGACAAACCTAGGCACCAAACAGAAGTACTGGCTTCCTAACTTGAATTAAAGTCACCTAAGCACAGATTTTAGTGGCGATAAACACAATTTAAATGACATGTCTTCTCCCATTTTATTCTTGATTGTGTTAATATTGTTGGGTTTGTAGAGTATCTGAAGGATATTTGTTCAGGTATAATACAGATTAATTTTTACTTTAAATTATTTAAAGATAAGCTCATGTTTAGTGATCTGAGACACCTTTTGCACAACATAAAGCAGGTGTAATTTTGTTTTGAATATGCTAAAAATATAGGTTGGGGTTTTTTTTTTTTTTTTAATATTACTGACCTTGTGAGCTTGCTACATCCAGAAATTGTCCCTGAGGGATTAGTACTTGTGCCATTCCTGATGAGTTGGAAGGGATCACATGGAGCACCTGTCCATTTTCGGACTGGCTGGTGACTATCATCTTTAACAATCAAAACAAAAAACAAAGTTCAGCATTTCTATATTGCAACCATGTAAAATTCACCTACTTATACAGTTCTGAATTGTCAGATCAAATTAGTGCCACTGATCAAAAGAAATCATGTCTAACAATCGAGGCTGGCATTACCCACCACGCAAACTGTGCACTCACACACAGTGGCATGGTCATCACAGTAAGCCAGCCAGGACCAACATTAGTGAGGTGATAGGCAGGTGAGATGTCTAATGAAAAGTGAAAAGAAATGTAGAACCTTGCAACCTATGTGGATGTTGCAATTCCAGATCCTCTCCATCTCTTCTGATGAAACTTCCTGTTATCAAGCTGCTGTGCCATGTATGTGTGCTGCAAGACCTCATATTGCTTCTTACTGTTTCTATTTAGTGGTGGTAGTAGTAAGGTACGGGGAGGGAAAGAGAAGTAGGAGTATTTGGGAAGGAGGGACAGAAAGCTGCTAGATTACCACTGGAAATGAAAGAGGAAGGGAGAGAGAGGGATCAAACAGAGTGACAGGAAACTGCTGGACTATAGAGGGGGAAAGAGAGAAGAGAGAAGATGTCAGACCATAGGGGTGGAGGAAAAGTTTGAGCAAATGGGGAGATACTTGACTGCTAGAAATGGAGATGGGGCGGGGAAGAGATGAGAGATACTGGGTATGTCAGAACCATTGTGAGAACATCGAGGGGGGGAGGTTGGCAAGGAGATAAGTGAGAGAGTGATAATGTAGTAATAGACAGTGGGTGAAAGACAAAAGCGAATAAGAAGCTGAAGAATTAGGAGATCTAGGGAAGATGGAATGGGTAGCAGAAAGAAGAAATGGAAGTTGATTAAGTAGGTAAAAAGTTAAAAAGTAGATTAAAGGCTGGGAGTGATGTGAATGAAATTTAAATATATAGAGACAAAAAAGAAAGAAATGAAGAAAAAAGTTAAAAGATGTAGGGGAGGAATGAAAGAAAGCAGGCGGAGAGAGAAGAAATGGCAAATGGATGGCAGAACTTGTAATGAAAGATTAGGTTCTTGCCTGGATAATCTTCTTTAAGTTAAACTACTATGAATTCCGTACTTGTAGTGATTTATCCCTTCCTGTGAGCTGGACTTGCAGAGTAAGAATACTTAACAGTTTTGAGTACCTCCCCCTTTAGAGACAGAGCCCCAGTCCACACCTCAGTTTAGTCCCAAAGCAATAGAGGCCATTGGAACAGAAGACAAAAGAGGAGGGGAATTTGGGATACTTCCCGCAAATAACAAGCAATTCTGATCTGCTCTGTAATGTAGATAACAACAATTAGAAGAAATCATCATAACAATGGACACACAACCATAGAGAAACAACCAGCATTACATTAAGAGAGCCATAGGCTGAAGAATACACTTACTCATCTCTAGGCGATTAGCCCTCCGACTGACAGTACAGTAGAACCACCCCGGTCCAGGAACACAGAAATATCTGAGACAGAAAGCAGGCAATACAAAATGTACAGAAGTGATATCATACGGAATCCGTAGTAGATTAACTGAAAGAAAATTAAGAACATAAGAACAGCCTTACTGGGTCAGACCAATGGTCCATCTATGCCGTCTTCATGGAGACAATCCAAGTCACAAGTACTTGGCTATGGCTTCTCTTAAAATACAGGTAATAACCTAATCTTTCATTCAATTACATCTCCTCTGGATTCTGTACATGTGGTGATGTACCAAAACAGTGGCTGATGTCTAGGAGGGTAAAAAGTAGTGACCTCACGAGCCACTACATCCACTCTGTAAAATTTTAAAAAGGTATTCAGAGTAGACCAAATAGCTGCCTGACAGATCTTTGCAGGAGGAACTGCCTGAGATTCCGCCCAGGACGAGGTGACACTCCAGGTTGAGTGTGCCTTGAGAGAGATTTGTAGCTGCTTCCCACAGGCAATGTATGCCAAAGAGATCTCCATTCAAATCCATCTAGTGATAGAGGCTTTAGAAGCTGGCCTGCCAAGTCAGGAATAGCTAGTGAGCGTGAACACGTGATCAGAGAGGCGAAAGTCATTTGTCTTTTCCAAGTACAGAAGCAAAACAGATGTCCAGCTTCTTCAAAACTCTATCCTGTTTGTCACACCTTGTGGACTGGAAAGCAGGCAGATGAACTTCCTGGTTTATGTGGAAATCGGACACCACCTTCAGAAGAAAGGAAGGAACAGCACGGAGAGTGACACTCTCAGCCGAGATTCTGAGGAAAGCTTCTCTGCAGGAAAGCGCCTGGAGTTCTGAAATTCATCGCACTGAAACAATTGCCACCAAACACACAGTCTTAACTATGAGGTCCAAAAGAGACGCATCTTTCAGTGGCTCATACAGAGCCATAGTGAGACCCTACAGAACAATATTAAGGTTCCTGGTCGGAAATGGATGTCTCCGAGGAGGCCTTAACCAGAGAGCTCCCCGGAGAAATCTGATAACATCAAGATGAGTCATTAACAAAGACTTGTGATCATGAGACAGGAAGCAAGAGAGACCAGCCACCTGTACTTTAAGAAAAACCACAGCCAGACTTTTCTGCAGCCCAGCCTGAATAAAAACCAGAATAACTGGAATGGGAGCCCGACGCAGCTCCACCTGTTCTTAAGCACACCATTGCTGAAAAGCTCACCATGCCTTCACATAGGTTGCCAGAGTAGAGGGCTTCCTATCCCGAAGCTGCGTGGCAAGAACCACATCAGAATATCCCTTGCAAACTAGTGCTGAGCACTCAAGAGCCATGCCATAAGACCACAGCATTGTGGATTCTCCATGGGGACTGGCCCCTGATTCAGAAGACCACGATGAAGAGGTAGTCTAAGAACTTTGCCCTGCTCAAGATGTACTAGATCTGCATACCAAGGCTAGTGAGGCAAATCTATAGCCACCAGGATCACAAGGCCTAGATGAGATGCAATCCGGCAGATAACCCTGCCCACCATGGGTCAAATAAGGAAGATGTGAAGGAGCCCAGGGTTAGACCAAAGCATTTAACCCCGCGCTTCCTGGTTCCACTCTTTGACTGAAGCAGCGTTTGACCTTTGCATTCTTGGCCAAAGCCATCAAGTCAATCACTTGTCTGCCCCAGCGCCAAACAATTAAGTCAAACACCCTGCTTGAGAGAGTCCATTCCCCTCAGCTCTAAGAACTGTCCACTTAAAAAGTCAGCCTGAACATTTTCCACTCCGGCCATATAGGTCGCAGAAAGAGCCTGAAGGTGGGATTCTGCCCACCCAAAAAGCATCTGAGCCTCCAGTCACAATGGGAGGACTTCTTGTGCCCCCATGCCTGTTTACATACACCACTGCCATGGCATTAGCAGAAAACACTTACCGCCCATCCCTGGAAGACGTCTTCCAGAGCATTCAGGGCTTTCTGAGCTCCAGACGATTGATGGGTCACTTCTTTTGATGGAGTCCACTAGCCCTGAACTGAGAGAAGCCCGCAATGAGCTATCCAGCTGAAGAGGCTGACATCGGTCGTTACAGTTTTCCAATCTGAGATCTGTAGATGTATATCTTTCAGAAAAGGATGCATCCTGAAGCAACGACTGAAGGCTGCTCCTCGCAACCCCGGTCCAAGGAAACAGTGTCTGAAAAGTATGTTTCTGCGCAGACCACCGGGACAGAAGAGAGTCCTATAGAGGTCGCATAAGGGCTCTGGCCCACGGACAACCTCCAGTGTGGCTGCCATGGAGCCCAATACTTGAAGGTAATGCCAAGTCATTGGAGTTTGACTTTCCAAGAGAGATAGGATCTGGCTTTGGAGTTTCGATTTGCATGGCTTGGGAAGAAACCCTCGGCTATAAGCTGTGTCGAAGAGAATGTCCAAGTACTCTAGCCACTGGGTCGGTGCCAGAAGGCTCTTCCTTAAGTTGACAATCCAGCCCAAACACTGGAGCAGGTCCACAACTTGTCACATCGCCAGCTCACACTCCTGTCTGGATAAGGCTCTGATCAGCCAGTCGTCCAGGTAGGATGAACCTGAATCTCCAAATGCCAGAGGTGAGCTGTCACCACCACCATAACCTTGGTGAACGTGCGGGGAGCTGTCGCCAGCCCAAACAGGAGTGCCACAAACTGGAAATGCTGCTGAAGTACTTGGAACTGCAGATATCTTCTGTTGTCCTTAAAGATGGGACTATGCAGGTATGCTTATGTGAGATCCAGGGAGGCTAGAAACTCTCCCAGAGCCATAGCCACGATGACTGAATGGGCTGTCTCTATGTATTTATTTATTTAAAAATGTATATACCGCATACAACTATGCAGTTTCCAAATGACATACATAGAATCTTGTTTCCCTCCAATTGAACATAAGAATTGCCGCTGCTGGGTCAGACCACTGGTCCATCATACCCAGCAGTCCGTTCACATGGCGGCCCTCTGGTCAAAGACCAGCACCCTAACAGAGACTAGCCCTACCAGTGCACGTTCTCGTTCAGCAGGAACTTGTCTAACTTTGTCTTGAATCCCTGGAGGGTATTTTCCCCTATAACAGCCTCCGGAAGACCGTTCCAGCTTTCTACCACTCTCTGGGTGAAGAAGACCTTCCTTACGTTTGTACAGAATATATCCCCTTTCAACTTTAGAGAGTGTCCTCTCATTCTCCCTACCTTGGAGAGGATGAACAACCTGTCCTTATCTACCAAGTCTATCCCCTTCAGTACCTTAAATGTTTCGATCATGTCTCCTCTCAATCTCCTCTGTTCGAGGGAGAAGAGTCCCAGTTTCTCTAATTTTTCGCTGTACGGCAGCTCCTCCAATCTCTTAACCATCTTAGTCGCTCTTCTCTGGACCCTTTCGAGTAGTATCATGTCCTTCTTCATGTACGGCGACCAGTGCTGGACGCAGTACTCCAGGTGAGGGCGCACCATGGCCTGGTACAGAGGCATGATAACCTTCTCTGATCTGTTTGTGATCCCCCTTCTTTATCATTCCTAGCATTCTGTTTGCCCTTTATGCCGCCGCCGCACATTGCATGGACGGCTTCATCGACTTATCGTTCAGAACTCCCAAGTCCCTTTCCTGGGAGGTCTCTCCAAGTACCGCCCCGGACATCCTGTACTCGAGCATGAGATTTTTGTTACCGACATGCATCACTTTACACTTATCCACGTTGAACCTCATCTGCCATGTCGATGCCCATTCCTCGAGCCTGATTATGTCACGTTGCAGATCTTTGCAATCCCCTATATCTTCACTACTCTGAATAACTTCGTATCGTCTGCAAATTTAATCACCTCATTCGTCATACCTATGTCCAGATCGTTTATAAAGATGTTGAAAAGCACGGGTCCAAGCACTGAGCCCTGCGGCACCCCACTGGTGACGCTCTTCCAGTCCGAATATTGTCCATTTACCCCCACTCTCTGTTTCCTATGCTCCAGCCAGTTTTTAATCCACATGAGTATTTCACCCTCAATTCCGTGGCTTGCAATTTTACGAAGTAGTCGTTCATGCGAAACCTTGTCGAATGCCTTCTGAAAATCCAGATATACAATGTCAACCAGATCGCCCTTGTCTATCTGTCTGTTTACTCCCTCAAAGAAGTGCAGCAAGTTTGTCAAACACGATCTGCCTTTGCTAAATCTGTGCTGACTGGTCCTCATCAGCCCATGTCCATCAAGGTGATCAATGATGCTGTCCTCTATCTTTCCCAGTCTGTAGTTTCCCGGATCTCCCCTCAAACCTTTCTTGAAGATCGGCATAACATTCGCCACCTTTCAGTCTTCCGGAATCTTTCCCGATTTGATCGACAGATTGGCTATTAATTGAAGCAGTTCAGCTATGGTCCCTTTCAGTTCCTTGATGATCATCGGATGGATGCCATCCGGTCACAGGGATTTATTGCTCATAAGCCTATCAATCTGCCTACACACCTCCTCTAGACTGACCGTCAATCCTGTCAGATTGTCACGTATAACAGACATATAAAGACAATATCATTAATCACCCCTGTTATAATAGGGATAGAGCACAAATTTGATCAGTTCAGAAGTACAAACAAGCTTTAAATCATACTTCGATGTCAGAAAAATTCTAGAAGGCGATTATCAACTGAAATACATCTTAGCATAAGAAGGCATTAGCAAACAATTGAGTTTTCAGAATTTTCTTAAAATTCATCCTCCCCATACAAAAGCGCAGGATACCAGGCAAGGCATTGCATAGTTGTACACCAGCCACAGCTCCGATCCTAGAATACTAGTAGAAATATGAGATCCTTAGAAACACGTTTACTGCCTTGAGATCCAAAATGGGACTCAAGTCTTCTGTACCTTTCTTTGGTGCAATGAAGTATCTGGAGTATCTGCTTGAGCCCGAGTCCGAGTCATCTTCGGGGACAGGTTCTATGGCCTGAATTTCCAAGAGTCTCTGGAGAGTGGCTCGAACCTTAGAAACATAGAAACATAGAACATGATGGCAGAAAAGGGCCAAGGCCCATCTAGTCTGCCCACACTAATGGCCCACCCCCTAACTACCTCCATGAAGAGATCCCACATGCCAATCCCATATTTTCTTACAATCTGGCACGCTGCTGGCCTAAATTACCTGTTGTGGAAGATTATTCCAGCAATCAACCACCCTTTCGGTGAAGAAATATTTTCTGGTGTCGCAATGAAATTTCCCACCCCTGATTTTCAACAGATGCCCTCTTGTTGCCGTGGGTCCTTTAAGGAAAAAGAGATCCTCTTCCACCTCGATACGGCCTGTGACATATTTGAACGTCTCGATCATGTCCCTCTCTCTGCGTTCCTCGAGTGAGTACAGCTGCATCTTACCCAGTCGTTCCTCATACGGGAGATCCCTGAGTCCCGAGACCATCCTGGTGGCCATTTGCTGAACCGACTCAACTCTCCGCACATCTTTTTGATAATGCGGCCTCCAGAATTGTACACAGTATTCCAGACGGGGTCTCACCATGGATCTGTACAAAGGCATTATGACCTCGGGCTTACGGTTGACGAAAGTTCTACCTTGATCTCTTTTTCCGGCCGGCCAGCAGGAGAGTCAAGGAACAGATCCATGGGAGGGTGCTAAAACTTGATCTTGTGATCTTCTTGGATGATATCTAGCAACCATTGGTCTAAGAAGATCTTCTACCATTCCCCCAGAAACACTGACAATTGCCCCCCAATATGTGGCAGTGGAACTGGCAGCCTGGCGTCATTGTGTTTTTTTGGAGGATGGGTAGAGGCAAGACCCAGCAGTTTGCTGGCACCTGAAGTTGTTGAAATGTTGCCGGTAACCTTGGAAGAGTCTCTGTGCTGAGGAATCCTGGTAGTACTGTTGAGAGTGGCGGGAGGGACGAAAAGTACCTCTACTCCCGCTGGGAAGCTGCCAAGGCCTGTCCTCCAGTAGGGACTTAGGGTGGCAATCAGCCTTGAGATCATCAAGGCTGTTACTGAAAAGCATCTGCCCCTTAAAGGGCAATCTACTCAAAGTAGCCTTGGACGTCGAGTCGCCAGCCCTCTGACGGATCCAGAGCATCCTGCAAGCTGAGACTGCATATGCTGACACCTTGCTCTGATAAGGTCATAGAGAGCATCTGCCACAGTCTATGCCTTCCAGTACAAGATGGGGACAGGTGTCCTCCTCCGCTGATGGGGTTTACGCAGCCTCAAATTGTTTCTTATGAATCATGTCCACTCTGCGGTCCTGCACTATCTTCACTCAGAGGAGCAGTACGCTTGGTGACCTGAGTAATTGCCAAATCCACCTTTGACTGGTCAAAAAAGTTGCTGGAACTTAGAAGCCAGGAGATAAAGCTTATCCATGGCTTACCAATCCACAAGGACCCCTCCAGGGTCTCCTACTGTTCTGTGACCAGAGCAGTAATATCCGGATGAGCCGGAATAAAAGAGTTCTGGACATTAACACAGCTCATGACCGTGCATTTAGATGTGGAGGGCTGTGGTTCCAGCTAAACAATTTGAAAAGTTTAAGAACACAGAAACAAGGGTTTGGGGGTGGGAAACCTGAACCCTAACCCCAGAAAACCTCAGTTTGGTGATTTTCAGATCCACCCTGATTCTCCCAAAGGAATGTACTGTTGGTGCCTGCCTGCAGCTTTTTCAATGCAGCTAAAAGGAGGAAAGGACTCTTTTGTCTCAGAGACTTCCAGCAACTCTCCCAGACCTCGGAATCTTCGGGCTGCAAACTGGATGGAATGACCTGCATATACACCCCTCCCCCAGGAAACTTGAGAGTGTGATGGGGATGGGTAAATAAGCAGCAAGTGCCCTCATACCCGAGGGTTTTTATTCAGGATGCCCACAGCCTGTGCTCAAGCTACTGAGAAATTCAGAAGGCGAGCCGGCTCCCAGGGGAATGGACCCTGAGCCCAGAAGAGACACAGCAGGCTAGCTCTTCAGTTCCACCCAAAGACTTGCCCTGCAGAGCTGCATATTAGCTCAACAGATATACGTCTTTTCCCAGGAAAAGGATCCCCAAAAAGGGGTCTCAGGGCACTGAAGCCTAAAAAAATGAACTTTAAACGCAAAAAAATGAAAAGAAAAAAAATCTAAGCAGAGCACATCAGAAACACGTCTGCATAAATTTCTTGCAAAGAAAAATCCAAAGTATGGACTAGGGTTCTGCCTCTATAGAGGAGGTACTCAAAACTAAGTATTCTCACTTTGCAAGTCCAGTTCGCGGGAAGCGATAAATCACCACATGTACAATAAAGTTAGGAAAAGACAGACAGAGAAAAGCACAAAAGAGAGACTGAGACCACTGTGCCTGGATAAACAAAAGGCCTAGATGAGAAAAAGATAGAAAAAAATGTTTAATCCTGAATTTATTAACTGGAATATGTTAGCTTTGGGAAATGCATAAGAGTATAATTGATGTCTTTGTATATTGTTCAGAACTTGTACAATAAATGCATTTCTGTTTTTAGCTCTGTAATACTGTAGGACATGCCAAGTTTGACGACTTGGGATTCCCAGTTTTGTCTTTATATTTCTAATTTGTGGTACTTTGTCCTTTGTTTGGTGGTGATCTGTCTTTTACATGTGTGATTGAGATGTGGTACTTTGTTAGCATGTAGTTTGTGTGTACAGATTTGTGGCAGTCCCACTTCTCTTTTCCCAGTAGAAGGTGTACTGGTGTTCTAGGGCCCAGTATGGCTACCTTTTGGTGCTGTGTGAGTTCTGGCAGTGTTGTTATGGTATCACAGATTTGCTATAGGGATGGGTCTCTTTACAAGTTTTTTTTACCTGCTACTGGCATGGAATGGAAGTTCAGTTCAGTTTATGTGATACATCACAAATATAAAAACAAATTTAAAATCTAAGCGGTTTACAATAAAAGATTAAGGGGGAGGGGACAGAACAATAAACAAGACAAAACATAACTGAAACACTCTGAAATTCTTCAAAGGAAAATTTGCAGATTTGCACATGTAAATCATGTTCAGCCACTCATACATTCATTAAGTTATTGTTGGAATCTATGCGAGAGGTAGAGGCAACACAGTACTAATTTGAATACAGCAACAACAAAAAAAGCACAGATCCTGTTAACAAAGCAGGCAATACACCACCTGCCGCTTTAGTCATGCTGTTTGTTCTCATTTATTATTTGCTATATGATTTGTTAAGTCAGCAACTATTATATAATCCTGATACATAATATATGTAATGTAAGTGCAGTGCAGACATGGGTAGCATTCATCATACAACTATACAAACAGTAGAAAAACTTGTATAATAGCGTTAATTATTGTATTTATTGTAGTAAACAAGGGTATGTTTCTCTATCATCAAATTGGACCTGTGAGTCCTTTCAGAATGGTTTTATTAAAATAGGCTATGATTACTCTAATACTTGAAAAATAAACCTATCAGTTACAATTGCAGGGCATGCCATGTCCTCACCCATATGCTGACAGTTCCACTCACCATCTGAGTATTGGATCCTGCTAAAGACTGTAGCTCATATTGGATGGCTTGACCACTCTGGTCTATCACATGAAACTGCTCAGGTAAAGGCTGGGCCTGGGACAGGTGCACTGAGGCATTCTGGACTGGAGAGGAACCGTCTGTTACATGCAATGTAATAGGCAAAACTGTAGAACACTCATTTTGCCCAAAGGATGGATCACTGGAACCCACACAGGCCAGAGGCTTTTAAAGAGGAAGAAAATAAACAATAAAATCTATACTCTGCAGTTTGTCAGAAAGTATCTAGAAATCTGCTTGACTACTGGGCAAGTGACCAGAATATAAAGTCTAAACTCTCCTGCACAGCACAGCAAGAATGTGATTCATATATTAATACTACCTTTTCTCTAGTCATTACTCTGAATCTGGTTATTGACATCCATTACTAAGCAGTTTCCATTCTCCCTGTCCATTCCATTTTAATCTACTGTTTGATGTATATTGGTTTACTAATGTAACTATTCTAGTGAGAAAATCTTCAACTAAATTCATTTGCCCACCAGCATTAATATCTAGCCTAAGGCTGTAGGACCTGGGAGTCTAACACTGCATTCAGTTACTATATATATCAATAGGATTTCAAAAGAAATTAAAAAAGGGGATAACATTAGATGTTATTATTTCATATAATAGTTTAGAGCTGGTACTGAACAAATTAATATTTTGAATAATTGAACCAAATTAGTTTGCAATGTAAGAATATTAAAATTGATTCTTTTCTGTTAAAACTTGGAAATTCCTTTCTTTCTTCCAAGATTCAGATCAAAAATTGGGAACTTGAGGACTTAAATATCTTACATCATATTTGATCATATTTGGCTGGATAAGCAAATTTGGGTCTGGTCTAATTTTTCTAAATACTGCTTGTCAAACAATTTGTTTGGAATTCATAACTTTTCTTTCCAATGTGAATATGCTGAAAATACAGTAATTGCTCTACCATTTAAGCAACCAATCTCTTTTCTAGTGTAGTACATTTTCACTAGGACTCACTATGCACTTGCACAGGATGAAAAGAATATAATGGTTCGGAGATGAATATCCCGCCCTATTTCATACCTGGAACACATGAGCATCTGTCTCTGTCTCTTCTGTGCCACTGCAGTTAGCAATCAATAAGTAGCTAGATCTATCCATGCTGATCTCATGGTCTGCTCCATTTTCTTCCATTTCATGACAACCTGGAAGAGTTAGTTAAATAAATAAATTGATCTGTTTACAAAGAAAATAACCTGCCAAATTGCCATAGGTCAAGACAGGGTACAATCAAACATTTAAAATAAAAATAAAATATAACGCACAAACTCAGAAGAAACAGATGGAACCTCCACACCTGAGAAGACCGATACTAATGTCCAACCCCCCTCGGTAAGCCAAGTAGTAACAACAGTATGGAGGCCCAGCAACATACTCACTGCGATTAAATCAGACCCATAGCACACACACATAAGAACATAAGCAATGCCTCTGCTGGGTCAGAGCTGAGGTCCATTGTGCCCAGCAGTCTGCTCACACGGCGGCCCAACAGGTCAAGGACCTGTGCAGTAATCCTCTATCTATACCCCTCTATCCCCTTTTCCAGCAGGAAATTGTCCAATCCTTTCTTGAACCCCAGTACCGTACTCTGCCCTATTATGCTCTCTGGAAGCGCATTCCAGGTGTCCACCACACGTTGGGTAAAGAAGAACTTCCTAGCATTCGTTTTGAATCCGTCCCCTTTCAACTTTTCTGAATGCCCTCTTGTTCTTTTATTATTCAAAAGTTTGAAGAATCTGTTCCTCTCTACTCTCTCTATGCCCTTCATGATCTTGTAAGTCTCTATCATATCTTCTTCTCCAGGGAAAAGAGACCCAGTTTCTCCAATCTCTCAGCGTATGAAAGGTTTTCCATCCCCTTTATCAGACGCGTCGCTCTCCTCTGAACCCTCTCGAGTAATGCCATATCCTTCTTAAGGTACGGCGACCAATATTGGATGCAATACTCCAGATGCGGACGCACCATTGTCCGATACAATGGCAGGATAACTTCTTTTGTTCTGGTTGTAATACCCTTCTTGATTATGCCTAGCATTCTGTTTGCCTTCTTAGCATCCGCTGCGCACTGTGCCGTCGGCTTCATTGTCATGTCCTCCATTACCCCCAAGTCCCATTCTTGGGTACTCTCATTTAATAACATCCCTCCCATTGTATAGTTGTACCTTGGGTTTCTGTTTCCCACATGTAATACTTTACATTTCTCAACGTTGAACTTCATCTGCCATCTCGTCGCCCATTCCCCTAGTTTGTTCAAGTCCCTTTGCAATTCTTCACAGTCCTCTTTAGTCCGAGCTCCACTAAACAGTTTGATGTCATCTGTAAATTTTATTATTTCGCACTTCGTCCTTGTTTCTAGATCCTTTATGAATATATTAAATAGCAGCGGCCTGAGCACAGAGCCCTGCGGGACCTCACTTGTGACCCTCCTCCAGTCCGAATAGTGGCCCTTCACTCCTACCCTCTGTTTCCTACCCGCCAACCAGTTTCTGATCCATCTATGTACGTATCCTTCCACCCCATGGTTCTTCAGCTTCCAGAGTAGGCGTTCATGGGGCACCTTGTCAAAGGCTTTTTGGAAATCTAGATATATGATGTCTATGGGGTCTCCTTTGGCCATCCGTTTGTTAATTCCTTCTAAGAAGTGCAATAAGTTCATTAGGTACGATCTCCCCTTGCAGAAACCATGTTGGCTGGTTATCAGAAGTTCGTTTCTTTCAAAATGTTCATCGATGTTTTCTTTTATCAGTGCTTCCGCCATTTTCCCCGGAACCGAGGTCAGACTCACCCGGTCTGTAGTTTCCCGGGTCATCTCTTGATCCCTTTTTAAAGATGGGCGTAACATTGGCTATCTTCCAGTCCTCCGGGATCACGCCTGTTTTCAGGGATAGATTGCAAATTTAATGCAGTAGTTCCACAGATAGATGGCTACTCTTTTCCATTCAAGGCACCTCCAGTGCACTGTACTCCTAGGTTTATTCCAATGTTTTTTTGGTTTTTTTTTTTTTTTTTTTTTAAACGTGAGTAGGAAGGAATACAGGCCAAATCTATCTGAGGCTTTCGGAGATGGGCAGGGTATGGGCACCACCAGTTATATCCCATCATAGGCATCCAGGAAGCCAACTAAGATAGCAAAGCCGCCAGGCTGGACTGAGCTACCACTCCCATGCCACACTAAGTCAGATGATAAAACTAGGAGCTGGGGAGATCATCCATCTGCCTGTGGAGATGGAGAATACAGGCTTACCAGTGAGCATACCATCCAATATATGACAGAGCTCAGTTTGGTGCTCTCTTGTCTCCACCTGCTGGTGGATGGACATAACCCACTTGTCTCTGGATTCATCTGCTGCTGACATGGAATCTCAGTTCACATTCTATTTCTCTGTGAATGATGTATATTCAAGAATTGATTATATATTTTTGATAGGCAAATCATGTCAACACTTCTAGGGGAAGAAATTGAATTGGTCTGATCATGTGCCAGAGATTGTTGCACTTTCACTTGGGCTTAAGGACAGGCCTCTTCAGTTTTCAAGATTAAATGAGAGCCTCCTGTATACTAGTAACGAGGTGATGACAGAATTGCACAGAGTTATCCCAGAGTACCTCCAGTTAAACAACATCCCTGAAATAACCATGATGGTCGTCTGGGATAGCTTTAAAGCATTTAATAGGGGACATCTTATCAAATGGGCTTCTTGGTTAAAACAACAAAGAGAGCAGAAAGATCAACAATTGAGGCAGGAGATACTAGACTGTGAGCAGAAATATTTCAAATGGTTCAAATACTGTTAAAGTGAAATTGGCTTCCCTTAGGGAACAGTTACAGGTTTGTGAGTTGATAAAAATCTAGCATGAACTGCATCTTGCTCAAAGGGTTTATTTTGAGGAAGGCAATAAAACCAGTAAATGATTGGCACAGCAATTGAAAGCTAAACAGTCCCATTCGTATATTCTCAGAATATACATAGTTACTGATACCCCTAAACTCAGGGAATACGGTATTTTATCCAGTTTTATCAATTACTCTACACGTCGGAGATAGTTTCTGATATGGCTGGAAGTAGTCAGTATTTGGTAGAGGCCTCCCTTCCTCGGCTCACTCCTGAGCAATCCATATTACTAGATCAGCCAGCCAGAAAATTAAAGCAGCTATCTCCATTTTGAAACTGGGCAAGTCACCTGGACGACTGTTGTACAGTTTTTTAAAATTTTACTGTTTTGTAAAATTTGTTACTGCAAAATTTAAATGTTATTTAGCTCCGGTATTACGAGAGGTTTTCAATTATATTTTGCAGGGGAACAAGCCACTAGCTTCTATGTTGGAAGCAGGGGTGACTGTTTTGCCAAAACCTGGAAAGGACCTCACAGCCTTTTTGACAACATTGGGGGATCCTAGGTCTTCTCTTCCTTATATTCTTGATTAATTGCAAGTGTATGGATCTCTTTAAGGGTTTAAAATAAATGCTTTTAAATCATGATTACTTAATATCAATTTAGACCCTATTACAATTGCAGCTATAAAGCAAGAATTACCTTTTGGCTGGGCTAACATATTTATCCAATATCTTGAAGCAAAAATTTCTGGGGATTTATCCTCTATTTTTAAACTCACTTATGGTAAACCTCTCCCAGGAGATGTCTTCAACATTAGCCCACTGGCATCTCTTAATTCATTCTTGGCTTGGCAGCCTGTTAGATGATGCTATTACCAAAATTTCTATAAACTGTTATTTGCCAGACTTTGCCAATAAGTATATCTAGAACTCGACAGCAGATTATTCAGAAAAGCATGTTTGCATTTGGAGAAGGTGTTCCACCCCCAAAAAATATCTAAATGGATATTAAGAAGGAAAAGGGATGAGGGGGGTTTAAGTATTCTTGATCTCTATCAATATTTGGATGCACAATTACAACATCTGGTGAAGTAGTATGACCCCCCCCCAAAAAAAAAAAAGGTTTGGGTGTGCTTATAACGTCATTTTCAACCCCCCCTCCAATCAGTCAACCAATTTATTTTGGGAACCTTTCCAAACTAAACTACAATTTTCTGTAGTCTCACATTAGATCTTTGGCTCTGTCAGTAAAAAAATGGTTACAAGGAGCTGAGGATATTATATATGTCTCCATTATCTGCACTTTTTATCTTAATGCCATACTAGGATGTTACCCTTTTAAATTGGTGGAAGCAAAGAAGATTCATGCTATTGGTGATTTGTATGTGATCTGTAAGTCCTTTCATCAGCTTAAAACAAAATATATCATACCTGGTGCAAACTTTTCATTTATTTATAGGTTCACCATTTATTAATTTCCCCACCTCTGATGGATTGGCTTCAATCTAAATTTACATCTTTAGATGAAGCCCTGATGGGGGTTAGTTACCAGAAGAAACCTGTTACTAAATTTTATACTCTTCTGCAAGAAACTTCTATATATGACCAAATGGGAAAGAGATTTGTGTACTACTCTTTCTGATACAGATTAGAATTCTATATATGAGAATAAATGTAAGATTTCATTTTCAACCAAACTGATTGAATATGGGTTTAAGGTACTCTATGGTATCTTTATCCTAAACATCTTTCCCTATTTACTAATGATAAGTCTCCACTATGCTGGAGGAGATGTGGTCATAAGGGTACTTATCATATGTGGTGGATGAGTCCTGTGAGCCAACTTTTTTGGTCCAAATGTGCTCAGAATTTACTTAATTAACCAGGTTCCACTAGATCCTACATTATTTTTTTGTTTGTTTTTTAACAATGGCAACCTCCTGGAATACAAGACACATAATTTAAAGTTCTGAGAATTTTTGTGGTCATAGTATGAAGAGAAGTTGTGATATTATAGACTGCTACAGAATGACAGATTAGATTGTTACCTCAGTAATCTGGATTCCGTTAGGATGCACAGGAGTCCATACTTGAGTTGTTGATTCCCATTTCCAGCGAACTGCAGAAAGATATCCCTTTAAGATCTGAATAACTCCTCCCCTTCCTCAGTGAAGCACAGCACTCTCCTCAGTTGGTACCAAAGCAATCAAACTCCACTAGAAAAGAGGAGAGACATAGGGAACTTCCCCAGCAAGACACACATTCTGCTTTGTTCTGAAACTTAGAAAATAGAACAATGATTAATAAACATTTAACGAGTAAACAGAGAACAATAAATCACTTACATTAGTAACTCAGATCCAACCTGCTAAGGGTAACAAGTAGAAAACTTGTAGAGGATGAACCTGCTTTACATTTTGGAGATTTCAGGCCTAAACTTAGGCTAAAAACCTTCTTTTCTCTCCTGGAGTATTTACAAGAAGCCTAAATCATTTTTCTGAGACCAAAAATACCCTTGGTCCCTGTGTGTCACCTGTGCACAGCAAGACAGAGAACATGCGCAAAAAATTTGGGCTTGGAGAAGTTCAGGTCTGATATTGGAACGTTCTCTTGTGCATAACAGTAGAAATTAAACAAACAAAAGAAGAATCTTCTGGGTGTCGTGCCTTCACCATCAGCTGATGGGCAGAGACTGTTCTTTGTCTGGACACTAAGAACTGTACCTCTGGACTGTGACCTGTTCCATAAAGAACTGGCAGATAAGTGCTGTGGCTGTTATCTGACTGAAAGACTGTGCTGTGGCTAAGCAGGTATTTTGAAATTTGCCCTGTCAGAACATCTGGGCTTACTAATTAAGGTGGTAACCCTGAAGAGGATTCTTTCCAGACCATCCGTTGCTGACCTGAGCTGAAGGACAGCGAGGGAGAGATTTCTCTACAGTTCGCTGGGTTAGATAGGAGTTCCCATTTAATTGCTAAGGAAAGGTTATTCAAGACTCTTTGGTAATTAGCTAAGTCATATATCATAGTTGCTGTTTATATTCTCTTATCAGGAAATCTTAAGTTTGTAAGAATATATATCGTGTGGTATAGTTATATTTATTGATTACTGAGTGCATTTACATATTCACTAATTGTGTGCTGATATCGATATATACAATATCTGTATATATTTATAATCATTAGTAAATTGTTCTATACGCCTTCCAGAGGAGCCAAATAAAATCCGGTGAAAAGGCCCACTCCATAACCATGGCAGAGCTCAGTTGAGGTAGATGCGCCGCGCCAAAAGAGCAGTTTGTTCCAGACTCCAGAAAGGCCTCTGGATAAGATTTTCTTCAGAAGTTTGTACTCAGGGTATCCAGATAAGCGAGACAGAAGTGAGGAAAAGAAACTATGATTGTACACATTTGGGGCATAAATGTTACAGAGCATCAGCTTCATTGCCTAAAGCTCTCCCAGGACCAAAACAAACTTCCTGTCTCAGTCTTGAAACTGTTTATGCAACTGAAACGGTAGCTTTTTGTGGATAAGAATCGCCACTCCTCACTGCTGACCTCCAAACGATGAGGAATAACCCACCCAATTTCTGTGTAATTTAGAATGCTCCAGTTGTGACAGGTGAGTCTCCTATATAAAGGCTAAGTCTGTGTTCAATTTTCTAAGGGAAGCCAGAACTCTGGATCTTTTTATGGGTGACTGAAGTCCATCCACATTTAGTGTGACCACCTTCAAGTCAGCCAGTATCATATTGCCAGTTCAGATGTACAGGGCTGATACATAGGGCTAACCACCCCATCAGGACCCCCCACCTAGGTCCTCGGGCAGAGAACACAAGACAATTCTCGTCTAAGACCATTCACTCCACTCTGTCATACCCCCAGAAGAAACATACTCCCCATACACACCCAGTCATACAACCCCAGACATTCCCCCGCAGCCCGCCCCTCCCCATTCAAAGTGGCTTCTCCCTCCCCCAAATCCCATGTCCACACTTCCTACCCCGCCCACAAGGGAGGCCCCCTCATAACATGATATCGACATTGAACAGAGAGTGACTTATGTGCAGATCAAAGACCAATAAACCCTCGGAAATCCATATGGAGTATGTTAATGGTACAGGCAACTATAGAAAATATAAGGATAACAAACTACAGAAAACCATCATATGCAACCAATTGCATGTCCATAACGTTTCCTGTGCTGTAATAGAGACCCAGAGACAGATCCGGATGGCAGTATACAAATCTAGCCTTACAGTGCATGAAAACACACAGCAAAAAAAGACCCCAGGACACTCAGAATAAGGCCATCTGAGAAGACACCCGGGCATCCTTATTAGGTGCTCCAAACCAGGGTCAGACGGGCGACAGCCCAGTGCGTCTCACTCAGGCATAGAAACAATGGTCAACGGGCTGAGCTGAAGCCTGAAGAATCAGTCATCCCTTAAGTTTATCCAAAAAGGTGTGAGCCTCACCTGCATCCTCCAGGGTAAATGACTTTCCACCCTTCCAGACTCGCAGCTTAGCAGGAAAGATTAGGGCAAATTGAATACCCTTGGAGTGCAGCGCCAAACAGAAAGGTATCATAAGCTTTCATTGCGCCGCCACTCTAATGGAGTAATCACTTCAGAGGAATACCTTCATTCCATTGTATTCCAGGAGCCCCTTCTTACAATAAGCCCGCAGTATGCTCTCCTTCTCCCTCCAGCTGTTGTATTTAGCAATCGCTGTGTGAGGCCTCCGGTTCTCCTGCTGTTGTAGGGAGCCAATCTGATGTGCCCTTTCACAGGCAAAGGTCATGCCACTCTCCTGCAACTTCAGACGCTCAGGTAGCCATTTAGAAAATACACTGTACAGCTCACCGTCCTTCACAGCTTCAGGGAGCCCCACCAGCTGAAGGTTATTTCTGCAGCTCCTGTTTTCCTGCTCATTGAGTTGCTCCTTCAATAGCTCGGTCTCTTTCTGCAGGGCTAACACCCGGGATTCAAGGCCACTACACATGTCCCCCTCTGCTGCCATGCACTGCTCCACCTCAGTCAAGCGCCAGTCATGAGAATCAAACTTCTCATGCATTTCCTCCATGCCAGACTGAAGTTTGTTCAAGCGTTCTGCTAATGCCGCTGACAACGAACAGGTGATTTCTTGTACCCAGTCCCCTGTGGGGACTGTGAAAGTCATGGTCTCTTCCGCCATTTTGGCCGGGGTCAGTGCGGGCCTATCTCTAGCAGCCTTTTCTGTTTTTAAGGGCATGCCAGTAAGTGCAGAACCTAGCAAACCACTTCTTTCACTGCCGAACACAGTCCTCTTCACCCTGGGTGCAACACCCGAGCGGTCTGCAGAGAATAGCGGGAGATATTACCAGTTATAAGTCAGGGTATGAGGGAGCTCCACTTGCACGCATCTGCTCAGGCAGGATGCATCACATGACCCCCCTCAAATTTTTCACATCATTGCTTTTTTCATATATATATTTCTTTTGAATGTCTTCTTTTTACACAATTTAAGAGGTAATTCTAAAAATTGGTTACTTTCATTTACACAGCAATTACGCATGTATATGATTTGGTATATATTCAAGTATGTTCCAGTATTCTAAATTCCACATACATGCTATTTTGTAATTTGCAGATATCTTACACAGCATATCACACACTTAACTTACAGAATGCTATAAGTAATGCCCATATTTTCAGAATTTAAACAAATATACTTACAACAGCTCTCTGACTAGCTTAAGTGCTTGTGCTAAATTGTATGTGCATATTTTACCTGCCATACTATAATTCTGTAAAAGAAAGTAGGTACCTATTTTCCTTTATTAAACAAGTACCTAAATCTAGTAGCACAATATAGAATTGCTCTCCTAAGTTTTATGGGAGGACTTTTTTTTAAGAGCTACGATTAAATGTTTTTTATGGCCGAATACCTTTCTGCATGCCATTTCAGAGGGTTTTTATCCCCCGGAAGAGCATTCCAGTTTTCTACCACTCTCTGGATGAAGAAGAACTTCCTTATGTTTGTACGGAATCTATCCCCTTTCAACTTTAGAGAGTGCCCTCTCGTTCTCCCTACCTTGGAGAGGGTGAACAATCTATCTTTATCTGCTAAGTCTATTCCTTTCAGTATTTTGAATGTTTCGATCATGTCCCCTCTCTTCAAGGGAGAAGAGGCCCAGTTTCTCCAATCTCTCACTGTATGGGAACTCCTCCAGCCCCTTAGCCATTTTAGTCGCTCTTCTCTGGACCCTTTCGAGTAGTTCATCTTGGTCAAATAATTTCATCTTTAGTCTCTGTAGCCATTTTTATGCTGACAGCACCATACTGTAACTCTGAATCACTCTGGACTCAATTCTGCAAAGTTAAGATGTGCAAAAACTCAGGCTCAGAGATTTTCAGGACAATTCTATAAATAGGTACCAGCAGTTATATGCATCTTGTGTATGTAAGTGCCAAGACAGTTTACACACATGTTAAATACACTATATATTCCAGTGTCTCTCAAACGTTTTAAGCTCCGGCAAACTAAATGGAGCAAATGTTTTTCATGGCACAATAAACAGAGCAAATGTTTTTGTGGCACATTATAACTGAAATTATAAAATTGGGAAAGCCAACAAAAAATTTAATTTGAGTTATTTAACGTTCTTTAAGCTGTTATTTATTTAAAGTTATTTAAGCTATGTAACAATGGTGAAACTAGATAGAATAGAATCGCTAATCAATGCAATGGATGTGCTTGTTTTTGAGTGCAAATTAACTCAAAATGCAGCTCAATAATCGACAAGCAAACACACATTTCATCATCTACCATCTGCAGTCGTTCTCTTTTTTAAAAAAAAAATTAATTTCTGTCAGAGCTGAAAATCCAAGTTCGCAAAGATAAGAAGATCCAAACGGTAACAAAGTCTTGACTGCTTTGTTGCTCAAGTTGGGATAACTACTGCATAAAAATTAAAACTAAAATTACTTGCCATTAGTTTTCAAGGATCAATCACGTCAAAGAATAATGCTTGTCTGGGTGTTTGTATCCTTATGCACTCAGAAGCTCATAACATTGACAGACTCTTTCATACGCCACGTACATGTCACCTATTCTAGTGTGTAATTATGAAGGGAATTTTTAAAAATAAAGTAAAATTCTAGAATCTGTTATGGCACACCCAGAATCTCTTTGGGGGCACACTGTGCTATTTTATAAGTACATAGTAAGTTCATTTAGGCACCCCCATTTATGCCTCCTAATGACCTGGTCATGCCTAAATGTAGGCACCCTAATTCAGTTTATGCTAGTATTCTAGAATGGTATCTTGGCACACAGATGCTGTTATAGAAGATCTTCAGAAAAGAAATAAACGATTCTCTTCAAGAAATCACTGAATCACTCTTAACATATCAATTACCGTCCATCCTCCTGTCTTCACCCCGCCCCACAGATACTACCAGTTCTTCTCAATTGCTCTTGAATTCACCAATAATTTACTGTATCCCACTATGTATATCTCTTTTATATCTCTTTTTGTAATCCGCCTTCTCAACTTCTCTTGAATTTACTAATGATCCAATATTGTAACCCACCTTTTATAACTCTTTTGTAATCCGCCTTGAACTGCAAGGTAATGGCGGAATAGAAATCTCTAATGTAATGTAATAAAACTGATGCTCAACATGCAGCATCTGCGTACCTAACTTGAGGTGCCAAATTATAGAATAACTCCCTGAAAGTTTAAACTAGTGCCAAGGGGAAAAAGTTAGACAATGGGCTTTTTGACTTTAAGTAAATATTGGAGGCAGGTTGGCCTAGTGCAGGGATTCTCAAATCTAGTCTTTGAGGTCCATAACCTAGCCTGGTTAGAAGAACCGACAATGAGAGACTTTTGGTACATGGCTGGCTAAAATAAGCCAACCTTATTATACTGATGATTTTGAACTGTGTGGGGGTCTGGCTGGGACCAGCCCTTGAACCTTGCTTTAAAAAAACTGTTTATCCTTGAGCTGAGAAAGGGTTTTGTAAGGTAACAGACTCAGGTCTGTACTTAATAAAAAAAAATTATTATATCTGCAAGTGTCCAGGCTGTTTAAGTGAACCTGGAGTGGACTCTTCCACAAGCAGCTTGCTCAACGTGGCTTTAGAAGCCGAATCTCCCACCCATTGTCTCATTCAAGCGGAAATAGGGTAAGCAGACATTTTACTCATGACTCTACACACATCATACATAGCGTCTGTAACATAATCCACCTCTGACAGAACTGTCTGGGGGTAGGCACTGGTTTCCAAAGCCAGATCCTGGTTAGCATTTTATAGCACGAAGGAAGCCGCTACCTTAAGACCCAAAGCCAAGGTCTCAAATTGCCTTTTGAGAATCGATCCAGTCTGCAGTCCTGAGCATCCTTCAGGGCCATACCCCTTTTGCTGGATAGTGAAGTATGCATTGTAACCTGTGCCACCAAGGATTCCACCTCAGGTGGCATAATCAGTTGCTGGAAATTAGGAGCCAGCTTAGATATAGCCCTAGCCCCTCCAGCATTTCCTAATGCTCAGTCAGCATCATAGTGATGTTATATTAGTCAGGTTTTCTATTCCACCTTTACCTAATCAGTTCAAGGTCGGAATATAAGTTCCAAATTTTATTAAAATTTTGATGTATCGCAATATCATTAATTCAAAGCAATTTACAATTAAAACAGGGTCTTAATTATTAACTAAAACCAACACAGATGGACATGACGTACCAATACATAAGGGAAGTAGGGAGAACTACAATAAGTATTGTAAAGGAAAATACAAACAGAGGGTAAGAAATTTTAAAAGTATTGATAAAAATAATAGAAAATTAAGAACTTTTTTTAAAAAAAATTTTTAATTCAATTTCTCAGAGCCTAAGACAGAGGACAAGTGAGTTTAAGCAACGAATGGGATCAATAGAGACTCCGATAATTAGGTCTCAAAAGAATCCTTGTACAACCAGCATTTTTACAGTCCTTTAAAATACTTAAGTGATTTTATTTCCTTAATAAATGGTGGTAAGAAATTCCATATTCTGGGCGCTGTAACTGCAAAGATCGTATCTTGTCTTGTATTTATTATAGTAAGTTGTGGAATTACTAGAAGGTTTTTGTCCTCTGATCTCAAACTTCTAGTAGGAATATATGGAATAATGTACCTTTCTAAAAATGATGGAGCTTTAGTTGTTAATATATTGAATGTTAATATTGCTAATTTGTAGGAGATTCTGTGAACTATTGGAAGCCAATGAGCTTCTTTAAGAAGAGGTGTCACATGATCAGAGGTTAGGTCAGTTACCTAGGAAGTTGCAATGTACAGTTTGATAGATCAGTACAGTTATTAATACAGTTAGTTCATAGTTACGAGTAGATCATTGTTGGCTCATTGTTATGTCCCAGGAGTTGCATTAGACAGTTTAGAAATGGGCTTTTAAAAATACCATTTCAGTTACTTCAGGGTTGGCTCCCTGTCTTGGTACAGAAATGTTTTTAAAATTTTTCTAAACCTGAGATAGTGGTCACAAGATCATAGTGTAAATGGTAATTGGTTCCAGCATTTTGCTAATTGATATTGGATCGATAAGGTAATTTGCCTGGTAGACTTTATATTATTGCATACTGGGAATTTTAAGTGGAAAAGCTTTCTGGTAGAATATCTGTTGAAGGCACCCTGGAGTAGGGTGGCCAATTCTTTCATACAGTCAGGGGCATTCCCTGTCAGGATCTTAAAGGCAGTGATGCCCAATTTAAACTTGATCCTGTCAGTTATAGGCAGTCAATGAAGTTTCATATAGTAGGGCTGTAGATGTTCCGATTTCCATAGTCTGTGTAGGAGTCTTACTGAGGTATTTTGAACTAGTTGTAGATGTGATAGCAGTGTTTTGAGCAAATCGAGATAGGATTAGGGATTGCACTAAAATTCAGAAAGTCCAAAACAAAACTTCTCTGGCTCGGTCCAAAATTAGAACAGTTGCCCACCCTCTTCGCACTGCCCTCTGACGCCACGCTGCAGCTTGAGTTCTCAAGCAAAGTTCTAGGCATCATCAACTCTTCTCTTTCCTTCAATGACCACCTCAACTCCCTGGTAAAATCATGCTTTTTCAGCCTCCACATGCTGAGGAAAGTGAGATCCTGCTTCTGCCAACAACATTTTGCCCTCCTTGTTCAATCCATCATCCTTTCCAAACTAGATTACTGTAATTCCATCTACCTAAGTCTAACCAAAAAGAGTCTTCATAGACTTCAACTAATTCAGAAAACTGCGGCCAAGTTGATCTTCGCAAAACGTAAATCTGACCATGTCTCCCCACTTTTATTCAAACTCCACTGGCTTCCAATAATTGCCAGGGTTCATTTTAAATGTTCCTGCCTAGCTTTTAAAATCCTACACAGCATCCTCCCTCCTCTAATCCCTCTATCTTGGAACTCCCCGAGTCCCGACAACACCAGGCCCACCCAAAAAACTTAAACTATCCTTCCCCTCACTAAAAGGTATCCTCTATGCGGGAAAATCTCTCTTCTTCAGAATCACAGGGCTTTGGAATAACCTTACTACCCCACTGCGGAATCAGGTCTCCTTCCAACTATTCCGTAAATACCTGAAAAAGTCTTTTCACAAAAGCGTAACGCTCTCCTCCCCCCTATACTCAATCCACCAAACTCAATGTGCTATTCTTTTCCTTTATTAAGCTCTTGTAAATTGTGCCGAGCTCTATATTCATGAAGAAGATGCGGTATATAAACTTAAGGTTTAGTTTAGTTTAGAAAGATCTCAGTATGCAAAGGGAAAATATGGACTGGATCTTGGAGCTGCTCAGCAGTGAGTGCTGTGCTGAGGCAGTTTGCAGAACCTTTAAATCCAGTTCATGCATAGAGACTGCAAAGATTTCATTTAAGTCGGACAGCTTAAAGAGCCTGCCCAATGTTGGATCCTCTCCCTAGTCTAGGGCTGCTACAGCCTCCTAGCAGTCCTCACCCCTACAAGAACCTGTGTCTCTTACAAAGGAGGTACTTTTGGAAAGACGAGGAATAGACTTGGATCCCTAATCATTCCAGTCCTTCTCTGACTTGACCTCAGGCTCCTGTTGTCTGTTTTCTGGAAAAGGAACTAGATTCTGTAGAGAGAAACTCTTCTGCATGCTAACCAACATAGCCTCAGCTGAGCCTGGAGACTGTTTGTACTTTGCATAGGCCTCATACATGAGGGCCACAAAATCAGTCCAAAACCTGACTTGATTCCCTGAAGGACCTCTTAGGACTCCCTCAAGAGACATCCTTGTAAAAAGTGGTGTCTGCGCACTTTCATCTCATTGGTAGAGCTGAATCATCGGTAGACAGCTGTAGAAGGGATGTATGTTTGTTTATTTATTGTGAGTTTCTATACCGCTAATGACTGGGGAGTCAATTCAGAGTGGTCTACATGAGCCTCTGCAAAGGCGTTATAATACATGAGCTTCTGTAAAGGTGTTATAATACATTAGCTTCTGTAGAGATGTTACCATAAGGAGTTGTGAGGTGTTACAATACATGGACTCTATACTGAAATACACGGAGCTCTTTGGTGGTGTTAGAGTTATTAATACCAGTATGATTATGCCATAATCCATCAGCCTCCTTATATGCATGTTAATACCAAATCAATTGTCTTATATATATACTGTACACTTGTAATACTAGGTTTACTGTTGCAGCTAAATATTCCATACCTATTTTCTTACACACCTCTTAAGGAGACTGACTATTTCAACTAAATGTTCACACCCACCCACCCACCTTGTGTGCCTCAGCATGTGGCATACAGTTGCTCCTCAGACGCCCATCTAGCACAAAATTACCATAATACAGTGGTTAAACCACCCGTGGAGTCCATCCTGACCAATTCCAGACCTAAAAGAGGTATTTTGAAGCATGGAGAGGATTTTAAAATAAAATTGGGAAATCCAACGTGGCCACCAAGCTATAAAGACTAAAAAGGTCAAAAAACAGATTTTAGGGGAGGGGAACCCTCAAAGAAACCCCAGAAATTCTTCAAAACTACCCAATTCAAATCCACTCCAATGTCTCTCATGGGCTGTACTCATTTGCTGCCATGTACGAGTAGTTTGCCTGCATCAGCTTACACTTTAACTGGATAGAGGAAAAGTTTTTTCTGTCTTAGACCAACAAGCAGGAGATCCAGGAGCTTGTCTATTTAGGCTGCCTTTTACACAGGCTGATCCAGCCTGAAACCCTCTACCCCTCTAGTCTCCACTCAATTCTTTGGGGAGGGGAGGAATATAGTCAGCACCTGCAAGGTCTGACAACTAAAGTGGGGCCTGAAAACAGCCTGCACTCAAGCATATCAAATGAAGCCAAGTGGACAAACTCCTAAGGGCTGAACCCCAAGCCAATTTAAGAGTTAAGGCAGGCTGGCCAGACAAATGCCCTGCAGCAAGGGTGGCCCACCCAGCTAGAGACTTCAGAATCTTGAGACTGCAGCTTTTCCCAAGCAGAGATGTCCAAGGACTGCTGGAGAGCTTTAAAGTACCCAAAGCCTCAAAACAATCTTTGATTCTCCAAAATAATAAATATTAAAGTAGAGCAGATGAAAGAGACATCTTCTCCTCACTTGGGAAGGAAAAATCTGGGGGAGGGCCCAGTGCCCAGTAAACACAGTTGAAAATGTAAGATGATACCTGCTGCATTTCTCACTGGTACAGATGCACTACCCACAGTTTCAGGACTCATGTGCTTTTTGCACTGGAACTCATTCCAGTCACAGCGAGATAGATATATATATATATATATATATATATATATATATATATATATATATATATATATATAATGCGAGAGAGTGATTATTCTGAGGGTAACTCCAGTTATTTCATTCATGTAATTGATTACTAGTACTTATCTTATCTTTTGTGATTTTTAGCCCCGATTCTTTTTGGATTTCAAATATTTAGATACAGCAGATATATGTCCGTTTCAGGCGAGCGTATAATTAAAGGAAAAATTTTAAAAAGCTGAATTGGGAATTAACCCTGGGTACATTGGTTTACAGTCCACTGTGCTGATCACCAGGATACTCCTCAGATCTGCATGTTGCTCTGTTCAGAATGCCTATAAAACCTGATGCTGTCATAGAACCTGGCATTCCTTGCCTGTTTCACTTTTAGGGGTGAGTGAAAGGGACAGCAACCACTGGGGGATTAAGGATGAATAATGCTTTAATCCTTCCTGTGGTCAGTTGCTCCATCAGAGCACCTTGTTGTAAAATGATTGAAACAAAATAAAATAATCCTTTTAAGACTTGGACATTTCTTCCCATTCAATTAGAGCTGTTTGACATCCCTTTGCTATCTGAACTGCAGTATACGGCATCCAAGTTCTGCCATTCCAAAAGTATAATTTGACAGATGGACTTTTTTTTGCCATTTTGAGATGACCATGTGCTTTGAAAATGAATCTCTTGGCCATTTTCAGCCACAACTGAAAATATGGCTGAAAATTAACCTTTCAGTCAAAACTGGATGGAAAAAGGATTTGGGGGTCAGTTTTAATGCCATAACCAAAATCAAGTTCAATAAGCCTCTAACACAAAGCATACTTTTGAGTATGTAGGGCCTTTTTTATGGAATTTACTATCAGTGAAACTGCAATTACCATAAAAAAGATTTGATGTTGAGTTTAATATTTGCTATGTCTTTGTGTTGATCTCTCTCTCAGAGTGAAAGGATGGGAGGGTTCTTTACTTCTATTTAATTTATATATTGAGGACATTATTGGATGCTGTATATATCCTTATTAAAAACTTTTTATTAAGTTTTAAAAAACTCATATTGTTCACTGCTGTATGAATGCATAGATAAGTAATTGCAGTGACTTATGAAATTTGTCTAGGTTTTCTGGGGTAATAATGGTTGGTAGAGAGAGAGAGATGTTAATTTTACAATCTTGAATTTTTTACTTCACCTTGAACTTTTTGAAAAAGTATGAGCAAATGAAAACTAAAAGAGTGAACTTAGCTTGCATACGTTGTACACAAAGAAAGTTAAGCAATAGCAAGTAAATTACCCCATATTTCCAACAACTGCATTGGCTACCAGTTATATTTATAATCCAATATAAAGCAATTATGCTATGTCATCAATTTCTATATGGCACGATTACCGAATTTTTTAAGAGTTTGATGTCTGGTTACCAACCATCAAGATCACTGCATTCTGAAAATTCAGCACTGTTGAAAACAAAGGCCAATCCCAAGTATGTGGAAACGAATGCTGTGACTTTTTCATGTGCAGGAATAAAACTGTGGAATGGCCTTGTTGGCCAAATTCAGAAATGTGATGATAGGAGTTCATTCAGGAAACTGCTGAAAACGCAATTAATATTTGATGCACTTCTTTGAGCATTTGACCTGTTATGAACCTTTCTGCTTTTGCTTTTATTTGTTCTGACCTGTTTTAACATTTTATGTAAACCGTTTTGGAATAAAACGGTATAGAAATTTTAAAAAGAAATAAATAAAAAAGAAATTAGAAAAGAAATCACAGGAGATGGATAACTGTGTAATTTTTTAATGTTGCATAATAACATTTTTTCATAGTTTACTACAGACATTTCAAGCTGATATTCTACTAGTAAGCATGATGCTCTGTATACTCATCCCAGCGCTGCCTGGTGCCAAAAAATAGATACATCTCATGGAGATTTCCTAGCTTTATCAAGCACTCAGGAAAACAAGATGATATTTTCATACTTCATAAACAGATGAACAATCTTGATATGGGCTTTGCTCTCAACTTCACCCTTGAAGTACTACTGTTACCTTCATATAATCAGGGTGAAAGACTAGATTATGCTGGCACAGAAGACCCTTGAAACATTACCTCTATCTTAAACTGGGTCTCACAACAAAAAACGTAAGTGCAAAGATCCTAGTAGCATTCCTTAAACCTCATCCTAGGAATATTTATGTTAAAAACTTAGATTCTTCTTTGGTTGCAACACCTTTAAGCAAACCAAAAGATCTGGGAATGACTGAGCATACTGGACAGGCAAATTGGGCTGTCATTACCTACTAGGATAGCTTTCAAGATCATAAAGGTTCCTTTTTGTTCTTCAGATTGAGCTAGAAGACAGAACAAAACATGCAGGCATTCTCATCTCCCCATATTAGTTATCTTCAGATAGTATGAAGTGGTGAATAGATTAATACCAATTAGCATTCAAGATGCTAATTTGCTGTGGTAAGCAAATTAATGGAAACGCTTTTAAAACAGAGAATGGTGAAGTTTCTGGAATCATATGGATTACAGGACCAGAGGCAACATGGATCCACTAGAGGTAGGTCTTGTCAGACAAATCTGATCAATTTCTTTGACTGGGTGACCAGGGAATTGGATAAGAGTGCGCTAGATGTGGTGTATTTAGATTTTAGCAAAGCCTTTGAATGTTCCACACAGATGTCTAATAAATAACCTGAGTGCCTTTGGGATGGGTCCCAAAGTAACGGGCTGGGTCAAGAACTGGTTGAATGGAAGGTGACAGAGGGTAGTGATCAATGGATATCACTCTGAGGAAAGGGATGTTATCAGTGGTGTGCCTTAAGGTTCTATTCTTAGGCCTGTTCTTTTTAACATTTTTATAAATGATATTGCTGCAGGGCTGTCGGGTAAGATTTGCCTCTTTGTAGATGATACCAAAATCTGCAATAGAGCAGACACCCAGGATGGTGTGAATAACATGAAAAAAGACCTGGCAAAGCTTGAAGAATGGTTTGAAATTTGGCAGCTAAAATTTAATGCTAAGTGCAAGGTCATGCATTTGGGCTGCAAAAATCCAAGGAACGGTACAGTTTAGAGGGGTGAAGAACTTATATGCATGACAGAAGAGCAGGACGGGTGGCTAAACAGGTTGAAAAGGTGACGGCGAAAGCTAGAAGGATGCTAGGATGCATAGATAGGGTATGGCCAGTAGGAAAAAGGAGCTATTGATGCCCCTGTATAAGACTCTGGTGAAACCTCATTTAGAATATTGTGTACAATTCTGGAAGCTGCATCTTCAAAAAGATATAAAAAGGATTGAGTCGGTCCAGAAGGTAACTAAAATGGTGCATGGTCTTCATTTTAAGGCGTATGGGGCCAGACTTAAAGATCTCAATCTGTTTACTTTGGAGGAAAGGGAAGATATGAAAGAGAAGTTTAAATACCTACATGAGTCTCTTTCATTTGAAAGGAAGCTCTGGAATGAGAGGGCATAGGATGAAGTTAAGAGGTGACAGGCTCTGTAATAATCTAAGGAAGAGGTGGTGAAGACAGAGACTGTGTCTGAATTCAAAAGGACCTGGGATAGGCATGTGGGATCTCTCGGAGAGAGAAAGAGATAATGGTTACTGCGGATGGGCAGACTAGATGGGTCATTTGGCATTTATCTGCCATCATGTTTCTATATTAGAAATAGTCTGAAAATTAAAACTTAAGCATTAAAAGCTACTCTAGTGGTCCCAAATTCAGTAACTTGAATCAGGTCATTATTTTTCTCTGGGTTTCTGTAGTATGATGTAGGGATATTTTGTGCACATATTTCTGCAAGCTTTACATATAAAAAGCTTAAAGGAATTAAATAGTAGTAAAAGCCTCTACTACAAACTGATTGATATTTTAAAATCATGTTTTAAGAAAAGTGGCAACTAAACAATTCATATACAACAAACAAAATTCTTGAATAATATACTATCATACTTCTGTTCTTATATCCTTGGTCTAGCTCAGAGGTTCTCAACTAAGTTCTTGGGACACAACCAGCCAATCAGGTTTTCAGGATATCCACAATGAAAATAGGGTCATTTCATGTCAAGTGGTCCAATTTTGAAAATCATCACCATTCAATCTCCTCCAAACTGAATAAAAGTTTGTGTGGATGTTTTCTATAGCCTCAAATGAAACCATGTAAATTTTTTCAGCTGGATCTCTACTGGTTTGAGACCTAGAGGCTGTTGAATGTAGGTCACTCAAGAGTACAGTGCCCTGCGTAACACAAAATGGCAACTACTACAGCCCAACAAAGCCTCCAAGAGAACTGAAATTTTGCAGATTAATACAACCCCTGAAGCTAACTTCATGTGCAAAGTTTGGAATGCAACATTAGTTTACCTCCCATTTTATGAGCCAACAAAGTAAGCAAAAAATATTATAAAATAAATGTAATGCCTACTTTGACTTCTCATTGCTTCTGACCTGTATTTTGATTCGTCATAACTGTACCAGCTGTCATGGCACGACATGCAAATAGAATTTGCATTAAGAGGCTTTGCAGCCAATTGGAAACAAAGATAGAATTACACAATGAAATATTAGTACTTTATACAAATTTTGGCTATTTTTGGGTGCAAATATCTCAACTGTCCATCATCTAATTTTTTTATTTTTATATCACTTAAAAGAGTATCTTTTTTGCTCCAAAAACCATTCTGTTTCATATTTGCTTTGGCTAGAAGTTAGGTCTCAGATGCATGAATTATTCACACGCATATACATGCAGTGGTTAAAAAAAGGGCATCTGTAGCATCCTATTAGTATAATATGCAAATGAGCAAGAGGTGTGAAATTGCATGATGCAGCTAAGTTTGTTGGGCTTGCCATGCTAACTCAGGTTACAACATCCACTGCTTTCACATACTCTTGTAAATGGCCCATCAAAATGGACATTTAGGGCTCCTTTTACAAAGGTGTGTTAGGGCCTTAACGCGTGGAACAGCGCTCTCTAAAATGCCGTGCACGCTAGCCGCTACCGCCTCCTAGAACTCTTGGGTAATGGCGGTATAAAAGAATTTATTATTATTATTAGTTTTTCGGGTAGCGCACGCTAATCAAGTGCGTGTGCTAAAAACGCTAGCGTACTTTTGTAAAAGGAGCCTTTAGTTGTTGCTGATTCACTGCAATTTCAATAAAGATTTCTAGTTTAACATCTTCAATTTTAATAAAATTTAGTGACATAGTAGCCCATGACCCAAAACCTAACTGGGCAAATTTTTAGATATCAATGTGCTTTGCTTTACAAGTTAATATAGTCAAAATAATATGATTCAAAAGTTGAATCATATTATTTCGACTATAAAGTTAACATTTCAACATTTCTTATTGCAACTTTTTCCACTCTTGCTGATGCAGATTGTTAAAATTAATAAAATTTGTTCTTATCACAAGGCATTGCTTTTAACTAAATTTGAATTCCTTGAATGCACATGTTACAGTCCATTTCAAAAGAAAGACCAGTGTCATTCTAGGTTACATTCCATGGACATTCCAACAGCAGATTGGTTACAGGCTTTGACTGGAATTACCTTCAGACCTGGGCAGAAACTGTGCCCGAATGTAGGCAAGATATGATTAAAAAGGAACAGTTGACTGAAGAACCACCTGGCCCATTAGATGAAGGAGATACATTGGACTCTTCACACAAGGCCAGTTTCAGCCTTGTACAGCTTGAATTGTCACCACTTAATTTCCAAAAAGTAAGTAAAAGAGATTCAAAAGGCTACACAAAGTGTAAAATAGGTCAAGCTCAAGATGCTTTTTGCAAGCTACATTGCAACCGCAGGTGGATTTACTTCCACCGATATACTGGAAAAGCAAAATACCAATTTATGTCCTAAATGCATCAATTATAACAGATTATTTTGGAACTGAAGGCAAAGCTACAAATCGCAAGTCATGTTCAAAAGTTCATATCTTTACATTGACCCCATAGAGTTGGACTATTGAGGAGACTATGAAGTATGTATGTATCATCCCGAATGGTAAAGCAGGGCAGAGGCCTTAAACATGACAAAGGTGTTTTTGCAATGCCTGGAAAAAGGCGGGGAAAGATCCATTTAATTGACATTGAGCAGAGGGTCAAAAATTTATATCAGGATAATGAATTTTCTCGATTATGCCCTGGCAAGAAAGATTATGTATCTGTTAGGATAAATGGCGAATGGATGCAAAAGTAAAAGTGCCTATTATTGTGCAACTTAAAAGAACTTTGGGTAGCTTACTGTATCGACAACACCATGGGCCTGAAGTTGGCTTGTCTAAATTTTGTGAGCTTCATCCAAAATGGTGCATTACAGCCAGCTCTAATGGAACCCATTCTGTATGCATCTGCACAAATCATGGCAGCTACTTCCTTAAATGGTAACAAATTTCTAAAGGGCAAAATTGTATGCCGTTTAGATTCATCACTGTGAACTGTGTCGAGGCAGGGAGGCACTTGAAGATTACTTGTCTGAGATGTTTAAGAATTCAGACCTGGATGACCCAATTACATTCAAGAAGTGGGTCCATATTGACCATGATATTCTAGATATTTGTCAGTTGAGCAAAGATTTTGTAGCAGAACTTGCAACAAAGATATTCCAACTTACCAGTCATCACTTTATTTCCATGCATCAAAGCTCCTACCTAAAAACCCTAAAAGAAAAAAACTTAAGGGAAGATCATATCATTATCTTAATGGACTCTGCAGATAACTATTCTTTTATAGTCCAGGATGCTGTCTAAGGCTTTCGCTGGGAAAACAGCCAAGCAACTTTGCACCCCTTTATGTTTCACTTCAATTCTGACTGAGGACTTCAGAATTTGAGTCACTGCTTGCAGCATGACACTGTTGTAGTTCATGTCTTTTTGAAAGCTTTAAATTGCCTTTATGAACCAACTTATTCCTGGAATCAAAAATGTGCACTACTTTAGTGATTACAAAATTTTTGTTAATCTTTGCTGCCATTACAAAGACTTTAGAATTTCTTCGGAATATAAATTTTTTTTTACTAGCCATGGAAAATTACCAAGTGATGGTACTGGAGGAACTGTAAAATGACTTGCTGCACATGCCACAACTTGCAGCAGCCTCTGGAAAATCAGATCGTGACTCCAAAACAATTTGTCTAGCTTTTGTAAAGAACATATTATTGGGGTCAAATTCTTATTCATCTCAAAGGAAGACATTGAGAAATTAAGATCTATTCATGTTTGAGAATGGTCAGTAGATGGAACTCGGGAAAATCTCCAGTTTAAGCCAACTGATGAAACCAAAATATGTCAGCAGACCAGGAGATGAAACATTTTTCATTGCTGATGTTACTAAAGCTGATAATCCTCCTTCATTTATTCAACTTGCCAAACTGCAGCCTGGCCAATATGCTGCTTGCATGTATGTCAATTATTGGTGAATTGGAAATATTTTTGAAATCTCATTAAAACACAATTATGCCTTAATTAACTTTTTGCATCCACAAGGCTCGATCCTTTCATTGGCCCATTAAAAAAGATAACTGTGTGGGTTTCAGAGGAACATATTTTTATAGTTCTCGAAGCTCCAATGACAACCTAAACAGGAAAGCAATACAGCTATTCACATAAGAATAGTCTTACTGGGTCAGGCCAATGGTCCATCAAGTCCAGTAACCTGTTCTCACGGTGGCCAATTCAGATCACTAGTACCTGGCCAAAACCCAAAGAGTAGCAACATTCCATGCTACCGATCGGCAAGCAGTGGCTTGCCTCATGTCTCTCTCAATAACAGACTATGGACTTTTCCTCCAGGAAATTGTCCAAACCCCTCTTAAAAGCAGCTTTGCTATCTGTTCTTACCACAACCTCTGACAATGCGTTCCAGAGCTTAACTATTTTCTGAGGGAAAAAATATTTCCTCCAATTGATTTTAAAAGTATTTCCCTGTAACTTCATCGCGTGTTGTCCAACATTTACAACAAATTCAAGTTTTTGTACTCAGACTAGCTGCATGACAAGCAGCATTTGAAGTGATTTGTGAAGCACGATTTATCTTTGAAATTATTAGTCTTTCCTCACCATACTATTCTTTAATCACATTAAAGAACATAAGAATTGTCATACTGGGATAGACAGAAGGTCCATCAAGCCAGTATCCTGCTTCCAACAGTGGCCAACCCAGGTCTCAAGTACCTAGCTAGATCCCAAGTAGTAAAACAGATTTTATGCTGCTTATTAGTGCTGCCCGATTCACGATTCAAATCGATTCACTTTGGGTGAATCGATTTGCTTTTAAAAAAAAAATCGGCTTGGCCAATTCGGAAGTGCTGCAGCGCTTATGCCAGACAAGGGCTTCTAAATTAGAGTGACACGGCATCTCTACAAATTGTGCATACACGGACCAGCCAAGGACTCTGGATAAATTCCTTCCTTACCCCACCACTAGCTAAAGGTAGAGCCGGCCCTACTAGCGGACATCTCTTTCTGTCTGCCTCCTGTATGAGCAGCCAGAGAGGAAGGAGGGACATAACGCTGCATTAGAGAGCTGCACGGGAACGGGGATGACGGGAATCCCGCGGGACCCGCGGGTTCCCCCTTTGGGTCACGGGGATCCCGTGGGGACGCCCCCTAGGGTCGCGGGGATCCCGTGGGGACGCCTCCGAGGGTCGCGGGGTTCCTGCGGGGTTGGATCGCAGCGGGGTTGGTCGAGCCGCGAGGGTAGTCTCCTTCTCCTTACCTGCCCTGTCTCAGTACACAGCTGAACGGAAATCTTCCCGATGTCAGCGCTGACGTCGGAGGGAGGGCTTAAGCAAAGCCCTCCCTTCCTCCGACGTCAGCGCTGACATCAGGAAGACTTCCGGTCGGCTGTGTGCGGCAGGGCAGGTAGGAAGAAGGCAATGGCGTACGAAAGAGGGGGGAGGGGGCGGTCCGCCCCGAAGAATGTGCACAGCCCGTCAGGTCCCCCGATCGACCGACAACAGGCCCGGCCGACAAATCTCCCTGCCCTGTAGCCGCAAATCTAAATTACCTCTTACAGCAGCTTCACTACTCCAGCTGCTGTAAGAAGGTAATTTAGATTCGCGGCTACAGGACAGGGAGATTTGTCCGACCGGGCCTGTTCTGTTGTCGGTCGGGTGCAAAAGCGCCACAAAGGTGGAGGCAGGGAGGGAGGAAAGGTGGAGTGGAGAAGAAAAGACGCTTAAGGGGGGAGAAGGCCGCTGAAAGCACTGGGGAAGACAAAGGGGTGGAAAAGAACGCTGAAAGGACATGGGGTAAACGGGAGATGAGGGGGGGAAGGACCCTGAAAGCACTGGGGAAGACAAAGGGGTGGAAAAGAACGCTGAAAGGACATGGGGTAAACGGGAGATGAGGGGGGGGAAGGACCCTGAAAGCACTGGGGAAGACAAAGGGGTGGAGAATGCCACTGAAAGGACATGGGGAAAACAGGGGTGGAGAAGGCCGCTGAAAGGACATGGGGTAAACGGGAGGAAGGGGGGGGAAGGACCCTGAAAGCACTGGGGAAGACAAAGGGGTGGAGAATGCCACTGAAAGGACATGGGGAAAACAGGGGTGGAGAAGGCCGCTGAAAGGACATGGGGTAAACGGGAGGAAGGGAGGGGAAGGACCCTGAAAGCACTGGGGAAGACAAAGGGGTGGAGAATGCCACTGAAAGGACATGGGGAAGACAGAGGGGGGAGAAGGCCGCTGAAAGGACATGGGGAAGGCAGAGAGGGGAGAAGGATGCTGCCTGACAGGACATGGGGAAGATGGTGGGGGAGAAGGACACTGAAAGGAAATGGGGAAGAGGGAATGGGAAGAAGACGCTGGCAGGGAAGAAGACAGAGGTGCCAGACTATGGGGGGAGCAGAGGGAAAAAGATGGGTGCCAGACCAATTTGGGAGGGGGGAGAAAGGGAGAGGCACAGTAACAGAGCAAATGGAAGACACAGAGAGAAGAGAGGCAGTGGATGGAAGGAATTGAATGAGAACATGAAGAAAGCAGAAACCAGGCAATAAAGGTAGGAAAAAAATTATTATTATTATTTTTTTTTTTGCTTAAGGATAAAGTAGTATATTAGTTGTGTTGATAAAAATTTATAAACATTAGAGGCTCTGGTAGAAACCCGTTTACAAAGTATGTAGTCTTCCCAATTAATATTTCCAAATTAATAAAGTCTTTTTGCTTATTTTTAAATGGGTTTCTACCAGAGCCTTTAATTCAGTAGCATAATTAAATGAAATAACTATTTCTGTAGTTTATAGGGACAGGTGGGGATGTAGGGGATTCCTCGTGGGGACGGGCGGGGACGGAGGGGATTCCTCGCGGGGACGGGTGGGGACGGAGGGATTCCTCGCGGGGACGGGTGGGGACGGGTGGGAGTCCTCACGGGGACGGGTGGGGACGGGTGGGACTTTGGCAGGGACGGGTGGGATTTCTGTCCCCGCGCAACTCTCTACGCTGCATCTCAGAGGGCGATCCCTGGCATGCTTTAGTCTCCCACTGCTCATCCTCCCTCCCTGGTACACGGCTCTCTGTCTCTGCACACACCTCCGTACGTCCCTGGGGTTAACCCTTCCTGTGCCTTGCAGCTTCTGCTTTTTTCCCTCCCCTGAGGCGGAAAGCTGCCTAACGAGCTCTGTTGTACCTCCCTCCCCCCCTATGCTAACCAAGCTTTCTCTCCTGCACTCAATGGCCTGCATTCCAGCCGAGACCAGACTTTATGGCAGCTCTGCACTTAACTCCCCCCCCTTTCCTGGGAACTCGGTGTGGCGCAGTGGTTAAAGCTACAGCCTCAGCACCCTGAGGTTGTGGGTTCAATCCCACGCTGCTCCTTGTGACCCTGGGCAAGTCACTTAATCCCCCCATTGCCCCAGGTACATTAGATAGATTGTGAGCCCACCGGGACAGACAGGGAAAAATGCTTGAGTACCTGAATAAATGCATGTAAAACTGTTCTGAACTCCCCTGGGAGAACGGTATAGAAAAAATGGAATAAATAAAAAATAAAAAAAACAGCAAAAGAAAACCAAATTAAAAAACAACAAAAGCGGGCCAACTCTTAGGGGTAAGAAAGCTGAAGGGGGCAGAGGGGAGAAGGGCCTGTCCATGGGGAATACGGACACGCACACCCTTCTGACTCTATGAGGGCCGCATGTGCTCGTCTCCCTTTCTGTCTGTTGACGTTTGGTGGCTGCAGGAGTAGCAGTGAGTGACATGGTCTGTTCTCCAGCTCAAAAAAAACCCCACGACCAAAATAAACCAGAGCAGGTAGGAAGAAGGGCAAGGGGGGCTTTGTCTGTCCTGGTCCTAACTAATCTTTGGAATTTTTATTCTTGAACTTTCATCTGTGCTTTATTTTGTAGCTTGTTTGCAACACCTGGCTGGGTGGTGGCTTCCTCCCCACACCCTTTTTTATCTCTTGTGTTTTTTTTGTTTTGTTTGTAAAGCATAAAGGAGTTCATTCAAGGCTATTTTTGCGTCCTCTCCCAGTGGTTGTCTTTATTATCCTTTGTGAAGGGACCAGATCTAAATGGGCAGTGCTTTTTTTTTTCTAGGAAAAAAGGAGCTCACACAGAGCCAACCTTAGGAGGTGAGTTAACCAGGCTTTTGTGCATGCACCTAAGTGACCCAGAATTAGAGGCCAATTGAATTTTGGTTTTGGCGCTGAAACTAACCTGACATCTTGATTTAGTCCTTCTTAAATTTTGTATAAGTGTATATTTGTTTTTGGCTGAAACTGAAACTCTGGAGTGAGCTAGGATTTAACAGAGAGGAAGTCTTTTTTGTTTGTTTGTTTACACCACAGCGCAAGTGTGGGTAGGAGAGGGCAAAGAGGCTATAAAAGAGGTGAAGAGACTATAAAATAAATCTACCAGGTTGTTTGAAAAAAAAAACACCCAATTGGGCAGGAAAATCGAATCGAAAAATCGATTCAGTAGGCTGAATTTAATCAAAAAATTTTTTCCTGAATCGGGCAGCACTACTGCTTATCATAGGAACAAGCAGTGGATTTCCTCAAGCCATCTAAATAATGGCCTATAGACTTCTCTTTTAGGAAATTATCTAAACCTTTTATAAACCCCGCTAAGCTAACTGATTTCACCTCATTCTCTAGCAACAAATTCCAGAGTTTAATTATACACTGCATGAAGAAATATTTACTTCAGTTTATTTTAAATCTATAACTTAGTAGCTTCATTGCATGCCCCCTAGTCCTAGTATTTTTGGAAAGAGTGAATATTCACATCTACCCTTTCCACTCATTATTTTATAGACCTATATCATATCACCCCTAAGCCATCTCTTCTCCAAGCTGAAGAGCCCTAGCTGCTTTAGCCTTTCCTCATAGGGAAGTCATCCCATGCCTTTTGTCACCCTTCTCTGTACCTTTTCTAATTCCACTATATCTTTTTTGAGATATGATGACCAGAACTGCATAGAGTATTCAAGGTGTGGCCATATCATAGAGCAATACAAGGGCATGATAACATTTTCATGTTTGTTTTCCATTCCTTTCCTGATAATTCCTAACATTCTATTTGCTTTCTTATCAGCCACCGCACACCGCGCAAGCTGAGGGTTTCAACATATCCGCAACAAAGACACCTAGATCCATTTCCTGGGCAGCGACACCTAACACAGAACCCAGCATCACATAGCTATAGTTCGGGTTCCTCTTTCCCACATGCATTACTTTGCACTTGCTCACATTAAACGTCATCTGCGATTCTGACGCTCAGTCTTCCAGTTTCACAAGGTCCTCTTGCAATTTTTCACAATCCTCTTGCGATTTAACAACTTTTTCATCCTAATAAAAATTTACAGTTATTAGAAAGCCTCAAATTTCCAGTTCAAAGTTTCTCTCATTATTCCAGTGCCTGCCTACATCTCTAACATATTTTAACATTAATCCCCCCCCCCCCATTTTATGAAGCCATGTTAGGGTTTATTATCACCAGCCATGGTGGTAAAAGCTCCAATGCTAATAGGAATTCCTATGAGCCTCGGAGCATTTACAGCCATGGCCGGTGATAAAAAACTAACGCGGCTTCATAAAAGAGGGCCTAAACACAGGTTGAAATCTTGGTGTACTTTCAGGCCTATTTTAAGCTGTTAAGAATAGCAGGTCAAGAATGTGTCTTGATTAGTTTTGAAGCCCAAAAATTGCTCTTTTAAATAGTTAAGGAAAGAGATTGGAGGATGTACAGTTGTGATATATAGCATTAAATATAAGTAAAAATTTGCATAACATTTTTTTCAACAATCTTAATAAAGATTTATCTCATAAAAGAAAAGCGCAGTGTGCCTAAAGGTTTATTTGGCAGTTACTGGCCATAATCTCTTCCAGTTCCTAAAATCTGAGCCCTATTGTGCTTTCTGTTCAGAAGCTATGTTGGGTCAAATATTTGCATGTATGTTCCATGACAAACTTTTTCAACAACTTTGTGGTCCCCCAGTGATACACCAATAATCTGAGTGGTATATTTGGATTCAGCACAAAAAGTATTAGAAATATGACTTTTAGCTTGATTGAGCAACTATCTGGTGAAGAATATGAAAAGATTTGAAGTGAGGAGTTTGAACCAAAAGAAGTATGAGCAGAGACTGGAAGTCCTAAACATGTATACTCTAGAGGAGTAATGACACAGACATTGAAATACTTGAAAGGTATTAATATAGAACCAAATCTTTTCCAGAGAAGGGAAAATGATAAAACTAGAGGGTATAACTTGAGGTTACAGGGAGGAAGACTTAGGAGTAATGTTAGGAAATTCTTTTTCATGGAGAGTGGTGGATGCCTGGAATGCCCTCCCAAGGGAGGTGGTGGAGAGAAAAACAGCGATGGTATTCAAAAAAGCATGGGATAAACACAAAGGATCTCTAATTAGAAAACAAATGGTATAAATTAAAGAACTAAGGCCAGTATTGGATATGCTTGTAAGGTTTGTGTCCCTTATATGATGATTTGGTGTAGGATGGGCTTGGGAGGGAACTCCCAATGGGAACTCCACTAACTTGGAACATGAGGACGTTACTGGCTAGACTTTACAGTAGATATCCTGCAAACAACAGGATGGTTGCAAAGGCTGGAGTGAGCTTAGATGGCAATTTCAGCAGATGGAACCTAGGACAATACCAGGTAGACTTTAGTCTATGGCCCAGAAATATCAAAGATACAAGTTAATTTAATCATGTATTTTTAATGAGAATAAATAATGGACAGACTGGATGGACCGTTCATATCCTTATCTGCCATCATTTACTATGTTACTATGGATTGTTTCTATTCATTTTTGGAAAATCACCAGCTCTATGTAGTATCTGGACAGGAGAAGTCAGGTTGTTCATCTTTGAGATGTGGTGTTCTGCAGGGTTCTGCGTTGTCCGCAGTTTTAACATCTACCTGTTACCATTGTGTAAGGAACTGAGTGTTCTCGGTATAAAGTTTTATTTTTATGCAGATGACATTCAGTTTTTGATTCTGGTACATAAATCTATGGATGAGGCAGTACAGTATTTATATAAGTGTTTCCAGGTTATTCAGGATTGGATGTGTGTAAATCAGTTTAAGTTAAATGTGGCAAAAAACAGAGATTTTGTGTATGGGCCAGGAGAAGCAATTAGAGGCTTTTTCCTCTGTGATAGTTCTGGACAATGTGGAGGTTCCGGTACTTCATCAGTGTAGATATCTAGGTGGCATATTGGACTCAACATTACCATTAAAGCTGCAAATAAAATCTGCGGTGTCATGAGCATTCTTTAAGTTAAGGTTACTGCGCTGATTGAGAGATTTCTTGTCTGCCGATAATTTCAAAACTACAATAGTGATGATGTTGACTCCAATATGAATTGTATTTGGGCTTACCTAAGTATGTTTTGAAGGCTCTACAACTTGTTCAGAACACTGCTGCACGTATGATTGCTCATATTTCGCGTTTTGAGCATCTCTCTCCAGTTCTAAGGGAACTACACTGGCTTCTTATTAACGCCCGTATTGATTTTAAAGTTTCGTATATAATCTTCAAACTTTTGCATAATGATTGTCCAAAGTCACTGCGATCATTGTTACATTTATATTAGCCAAAGCGGAACCTTCATTTGATGGACAAGTTGTTGTTGAATGTGCCATCTTTGAATGTAGTACAGTTGACATGGATCCGTAAAACCATGTTCTCAGTACAGGGGCCTGTTTGTTGGAATGTGCTGCCGCAGGACCTGAGGCAGGCCAGTAGTTTAAGAGGGGTTTGAAGATTGTGCTATTCGTGTGCTCTTTTGAGCCCTGAATATTCTTTTTGTGACATTATTCTGTTTTTTTCCTTATTGTATGTACATTATCTGCAGGGCAGATGGTGATTTCATAGCTTGCTAAAATGTGTGATGTGGCTATTGTCTTTGTTATGGCTTTTTTTCGGGGGGGGGGGGGGGAGAGGTATGTGATTTTATTCTTTATGTTATTTTGTAATCAGCATAGAATCACTGGATATACGGAATATAAATTTTTAAAATAAATAAAAAAATAAATATCCTTTCCACAACCTGAACCAAAAAGTTGATATTTTTTCACTATGTTCCAAGGAATGAAAAAAGTGGCCCAAATAATAAGGCCCCTAACTCTGAAAGAAGTTGAGAACTTGCTCTAAGACTTTGCACATATTCATTGCATGTCCTATTGTACTTCCAGTAAAAATTTCATCAACTTTTGAGATGGTCAAATGGTAAAGGCCTAGACCACTTGACATGGAATGGCCCTATATTGAGAGATACGAGTATAAGAGATATTAGCATACAAATTTACCTCAAGCATATTCTTTATGGTATCCTGAAAACTTGACTAGCTGTCCTTGACTTGAGGACTGGGTTGAGAACTCCTGTCTAGATGCAGGGAAAAACAACTGAAAATTGTCACTGGATTTTCTAAATTAACTATCTTAAATTAATTTAATCAATAATGATAATATAACATGAATTCTAGGAAACTGTTACTTGTTAAGAATTTACTAAATTATGAATCTTATTAGAGTTTAAAAAAAAACCTGCATGCTCCAAGAGTTGGTATACTTACTATATAGAATCATACTTAATTCTAACACATTTATAACCTTCAATGGACAACAGAAAAATACCATCAGACTTCACTGCATAACAAAAACATGCACAAAAGTACCAAGAAATCGGAATCACAAATCTTTAGAAGAGAAAAACTAGTAAACTGCATGTATTATTTAATTTATTTTTTTTTCTTTTTACTCCTTTTGCTGTATGAGAATACATTTAATGCTTACCATTTAGATGTGACCAGTATATTTCTCTGTATATATGTACTATATATACATATACACTATATTCTACATTAATTGAATTTTACAACAGAGGCAACTAAAAGCACTATTTTATAACCAGAATCTTACATACCATTTCTAAGCTAGCTTTCACCATTTCTGTGTGCAACCATGATTGATGCACAATAAAACAAACAAACAAAAAAAGAGTCAATATTCAGAACAGAGAAGTCAGCACCTAAGGCAAGCTCACTGACTTCACTAACAAGGATACAACTGAAAAAAAAAATCGCCTCATTCGTAGTTCCCAAGCTCATTCATTCCCACCAACATCCCTCCCCAAGTCACCCATAACAGCATTACTAAAAACACTAAAATATCTGACTTGATCATTTCATGACCGAAGTCACTCAGCCTTCAAACGGGGGGGGGGGGGGGGGGGGGGGGAGGGGGTTGTATTAAACCTAGAAATTCCAATCCCAGTCCCAACCCCCTAATACATTCTAATTAATCAGATTTAAAAAAAACTACTGATTGCTTTTCTAAATAAGGGGCAAAAAAGGGAATAACTTCCTTTCATTGCCCCTACCACCACTGCGAGGCAAATGTTAACTCCGGTACACGGAGTATACTGACTCCCGCCATGTTGGCCACTAAAATAGATGAAAGCTCCGGAAGAAGCGGGAAAAAAACTACCAACAGGCTCACAACGGCCCTATGAGCCGGGGTTCCGAGGCCTAGCCACTACTTTGTCTCCCCCGCCCCGAACTCCGCCGGCTGAGCGCAACCAAATTAGCGAAGCACAGCATGGAAGGAGAGAAATTTCAAAACGAGTCTACTCAACCTCGTCTTGGCTCTCGCAGGCACCAGCAGCACCACCACCATGGAGACCGAGCCACTGCGCAGGTGCAGCAAAGGCCATAACGCTAGCTGACCCCTGTGGGCCACCGTAGCACCCGGAAGTGGGAAAGGCGCGCAAATGAAGCAGTTAACCTGACATAGAATAAAGAAAATGGAGCAAAATTGATTTGCTGGATGAAAATAAAAGTGTACTAGGCGTTAGATGGAAAAGGATAGTACTCCCATTTTGAAATATCATTTCCTCGTAATTAAATATAAATATATATATACTTTAAAAAGCTATCGGAGATGTAAAGAACTTTTCATAAACTTATCTGCTTTACATCGTTTAGGAGTTGGATCATAGTCTGTTTTTTATTTTTTAAATCGTTTCTATGTACATAACTTCCGCACCCCTGGGCTACAGCTGAGCGTGTTCTGTACTAGGAATTTCTGGCCCTTTAAACTCAGACAGTATTAATCGATGCGATTTACATCGTTTACAATCGATGTATTCTGATCAGCTCAGACTTATGCACGTGGTGTAGCTACTGCTGCTTTTAGCCCCGGTTGTGGGACCTTGGCATTTAACCGGAGACTAAAGCACAGAGAGTACGTGTTGCAGTCATGGCTCAGCTCCAAGCCCGGTTTTATACCGAGAACGAGAAGTGAGTATTAACGAAAAAAGTACGGGCATGTAAGAATGGCCTGTACGATATAATCCTACCTAGTCTATGGTTCCTATCTAACCCGCTAGTAGTCCCCCGATATCTGCTATCCAGTGTAGACCGCGTTGTTTTTTGTCAGGATCCCTTTATGAGAAATATTGGTGTTTGAATACAGAAATCTTGTTTTGAGCATCAAAGAGAGAAAGGGCCTTTAAAAAAGGCTGCCATAATGCATCATCCATCCGTAAAGATGCATGCATCCAGTTTCTCGAGTACTGCTACTATTTATTATTTTTATAGCGAAAGGCATAGGCAGTGCTGTCCATTTTAATATACAATAGACAGTCCCTGCTCAGAAGAGCTTACAATCTAATTTAGACAGACGGGACATCTCAGGGTTCGGGAGATTTTGGTAGAGGAAATGATACAGTGGGTATAGGTATTTAACAGCAGTGAGTGGGAGTGAAAAGTTGAAAGCTTGGATTTGAATACTGCTAGGGATGGAGCATGAATATTGATTCAGGCAGCCTGTTCCAGGCATATGGTGCTGCAAAAAAAGAAGGGACGGAGTCTGTAGTTGGCAGTGGAAGAGAAGGGTACAGAAGAGAAGGGTTCATCGGGGCTTGCCCGATGTACGGAGATCACGGGGAGGAGCATAGGGGGGAGACAAGTGAAGAGAGAGATGGGGGAAGAGCTTCAGAGAGAATGCATTTGTAAGTCAGCAAGAGAAGTTCAAACTGTATTCGGAAATGGCTGGGGAGCCAATGAAGTTACTTGAGGAGAGGGGTAATGTGAGAATAGTGGCTCTCATGGACTATGAGTTGTGCAGCAGAATTTTTAATGGATTGAAGAGGTGAGAGATGGGTGCATTGGAGGCCTGAGAGAAGTACATTGCAGTATTCTAAGCACAAGGTGATGAGAGCATGGATAAGGGTTTTGGAAGATCGTGCCTAACGAACTTATTGCACTTCTTCGAAGGAATTAACAAATGGATAGACAAAGGGGACCCCATTGACATCGTACACTTAGACTTCCAAAAAGCCTTTGACAAGGTACCCCATGAACGCCTACTTTGGAAACTGAAGAACTATGGGGTGGAAGGAGACGTACACAGATAGATTAAAAATTGGTTGGCAGGCAGGAAACAGAGGGTAAGAGTGAAGGGCCACTACTCGGACTGGAGGAGGGTCAAGAGTGGTGTTCCGCAGGGGTTGATGCTCGGACCGCTGCTATTCAATGTATTCATAAATGATCTAGAAACAAGGACGAAGTGCGAAGTAATAAAATTCGCAGACGACACCAAATTATTTAGTGGGGCTAGGACTGCGAAGGTTTACAAAGGGACCTGAACAAACTAGGGGAGTGGGCGATGAGATGGCAGATGGAAGTTCAATGTAGAGGAATGTAAAGTCTTGCACGTAGGAAACAGAAACCCGAGATACAGCTACACGATGGGAGGGTTGTCATTGAGTGAGAGTACCCAAGAAAGGACCTTGGGAGTAATAGTAGACAAGATAATGAAACCGTCGGTGCAGTGCGCAGCGGCCGCTAAGAAAGCGAATAGAATGTTAGGTATAATCAAGAAGGGTATTACAACCAGAATGAAAGAGGTTATCCTGCCGCTGTATCGGGTGATGATGCGCCCACATCTGGAGTACTGCATCCAATATTGGTTGCTGTACCTAAAGAAGGATAGGGCGATACTTGAGAGGGTTCAGAAGAGGGCGACACGTTTGATAAAAGATATGGAAAATCTGTCATACGCCGAAAGATTGGAAAAACTGGGGCTCTTTCCCCTGGAGAAGCGAAGACTTAGAGGGGACATGATAGAGACTTATAAGATCATGAAGGGCATAGAGAAAGTGGAGAGGGATAGATTCTTCAAACTTTCGAAAACTACAAGAACGAAAGGCCATTCAGAAAAATTAAGAGGGGACAGATTCAGAACCAATGCTAGGAAGTTCTTCACCCAACGGGTGGTGGGCACCTGGAATGTGCTTCCAGAGGGCGTGATAGGACAAGGTACGGTATTGGAGTTCAAGAAGGGTTTGGACAATTTTCTGAAGGAAAAGGGTATAGAAGGGTATAGACCTGGTGGGCCCCCGCGTGAGCGGACTGCTGGGTATGATGGACTTATGGTCTGACCCAGCAGAGGCACTTCTTATGTTCTTAAAAGGATGGATTTTGGTAATATTATAGAGGTGAAAGTGACAGGTTTTGGCGGTTTGTTGGATCTGAGCAGAGAAGGAGAGAGAGGAGTCAAAGATCACCCCAAGATTGCGAGCTGATGAGACAGGGAGGTGTTATCCACAAAAATAGAGAACAGTGAGAGGGGGGAGGTGAGTTTAGGTGGAAAGATAAGGAGTTCAGTTTTAGCCATATTCAGTTTGAGATGGTGGCGAGATATCCAAGCGGCAATGTCAGACAGGCAGGCTGAGATTCGGGCCTGAACTCCTGTAGAGATATCTGGTGTGGAGAGGTAGATCTGGGAGTCATCCAAATAGAGGTGATATTGAAAACCATGAGAGGAGATCAGTGTACCAAGAGAGTGGGTATATATATGGAAAAGAGGAGAGGGCCCAGGATGGAGCCTTGGGGTACGCCAATAGACAGTGGGATGGCAGTGGAGGAGGGTCCACCATAACATATGCTGAAGGTACGATGAGAGAGATAGGAAGAAAACCTGGAGAGAGCAGAACTCGCATCCCAGTGAGGATAACATGTCGAGAAGGAGGTGGTGATCAACAGTGTCGAATGCAGCAGACAGATTGAGAAGACTGAGGATAGAGTAGAGTCCATTGGATTTGGCCAGGAACAGGTCATTAGAGACTTTAGCAAGGGCAATTTCTGTAGAGTGGAGAGAGCAAAAACCTGATTGAAGTGGGTCAAGAATATTATGAGAAGAAAGAAAGTCCAGGCAACGGCAGTGAACAGCACGTTTGAGTAGTTTGGATAGAATGGGGAGGAGAGAGATAGGACGGTAGGTGAAGGGGGATGTAGGGTCTAGGGAGGGCTTTTTGAGGAGGGGTGTAACTACAGCATGTTTGAAGACATCAGGAACTGTAGCAGTGGAGAGCAAAAGGTTGAGAATGTGACAGATGGGAGGGATTACAGTGGGAGCAATGGATCCGAGTAGGCGGGTAAGAATTGGCTCAAAGGAACAGGTGGTGGTTTTGGAGGAGGAGAGAAAGTGAGCAGTTTCCTCTTCTGTGATTTCAGAAAAGAAAGAAAGGGTTGTTGAAGGGAAGTTGACAGAGTGGACAGTCAGAAGGGGTGGTGGGGGAGGTGACATTGTTGAGAATTCAAGGTGGATCTTGTGAATCTTGTCGTGGAAGAACTCTGCCATTGTCTGGGCGAGAGTGAAGAGGGGATAGGAGGTGGAGGCATTTGAGTAGAGATTTGAGTGTGGCAAAGAGACGGGGAGGGCTCGCACTAAGAGAGTTAGTTAAATGGTTGTAATAGTCCTGTTTGGCAAGCGAGAGGGTAGATTGGAAGGACATCAGCATGAATTTGAAATGAAGTCAGCAAGTGTGCGGAATTTAAGCCAAAGACTTTCAGCAGCTTGGGCACAGTAGCGCAGGTGTTTGAAGATATTTTATTAGCAGTTCATGTTGTTATAGTATCTTTGTGGAAATGTACAATATTTGCCAGTAGGTGTAATTGTTGGTGGATGGGGTTTTTTTTTTTTTGGATTTAAGAGAATCAATTGATAAACCATATCATTTTTTTTAGAATCACAGACTTGTTTTTATCTATTGCAAAGTATGTTGTTTCTGGTGAACTATAACTGTATATGCAGCTGATGGTATGCCTTTGGTTTTTTTTTCTTCTTCTTCTTATAGGTATGCAGTAGATAATGTTCCCTTTTCCATACCAGCAATTTCAGAAATCGCAGATCTTAGCAACATTATCAACAAGCTGTTAGAAGCCAAAAATGGTGAGCAGGATCCTTAGTGCATTTGTGATATATTAAATCTACAGCTGGGAAGTTACTCTGTAGTAAATTAAATTTGAAAGTTTTGTCTTGTTCAGATTATGCTCAGTTCCAAGGAGTGTGTTAGTATGTGAAATACATTTTCTTTTGTTTAACTTAGAGGACCACAAATATGTGGAGTTTGACTTCCTTATCAAGAGTCAGTTTCTTCGGATGTCTCTGGCCAAACACATGGAGATGGAGAACCTTCCAACGGTAAAAACTTCCACCAAGCAAGTCTACTACTTTGTACATATTTATTCTTCCTTTGCTTATAAATTGAATGAGTCTGTCCAAGATTACTGAAGAATACCAGCTGTTGGTTTTGCTGTTGGACATTCAGGTTGTATGGAAAATGCAAAATATTTGTCAAGGAGAAGATATATAAAGTTTTTTTATAAATAATTCCCAGTAAATAGGGAAAAGCATGAACTCAACTTTCTTGCATTGGTCCCACAGTTAACTTGGATGGGCTCTTCTACCCCTTCCCCCTGGAAATATAAAAAAATAAATAAAAATACATGTTTTTAACACACATCCCGCATCTCATCTCTCTTCCACAGTCTCCCGGCATCTGCCCTCTGATTCTCTGAAGCCCATCCCTCTCCAGAGTACCTTACAAGTGTCCTTGGCACTAGCAGTGATTCAATTTTGCTGCTAGCTCTGGACCCTAAGCTTTCCTCTGCCACGCCTCTGTTTCCTGTCCAGCAGGACACCGCAAAGAGAAGCTTGCAGGAGCCTGTGCCAGCAGGCTTCCATCTGGAGAGGGACAGAGTTCAGAGAATTGGAGGGTAGATGCCAAGAGGCTGCTGAGCTGAGAGGAGAAGGCAGTGTGGTTCCATGTGGGCCCGCTCAAGCCCCCCATAGCTACTCCACTGGGCAAACCCACCCTATTAACATTGTTAATTGATTTACAGTCAGTTATTAGTAAAGCATTTTTATCCATGTGATCCACTGACCAGCTTCTGTGTTCCTATGTTTATAGGAAGAGGTGGTGGAGATTGAGTATGTGGAGAAGTATACAGCCCCTCAACCTGAGGAGTGTATGCTACATGATGACTGGATCAGTTCTGTTGAGGCCACAGAAGAATGGTATTTGCAGATAATGTTAATTATTCTTTTCTTTCCTTTTTCTGTTATGATTATAGTACTACCTATATTTCCCTTTTTCCATTCTAATTGCAGGGCTGTGGAGTTGGAGTTGAGGAGTCGGAGACAATTCTGGGTACCTGGAGTCGGAGTCGATAAAAATGTACCGACTCCGACTCCTGATAAATTTAAATTATAATTTAAAAAACCCAGCAAGTTCAAATGTCCCATTTCACAAACAATAGTCATAATTAACACATTGTTTGTGGGCATTTTTCACCAATCTACGCTGAAAAGCGGGCAAATTTTTTAAATGTTGCACTGGAAATTATGTTTCATTTAAAATAGCTGTAACTTCCTCAACCATTGCTTATTTTTGAATAAAACTTTCAGTTTCTTTTCTTTATTATAATTTGAACACTTTTTTAAAATTATTTTGTTATAAATAATTACAACATTCAAAGTTAATTTCAAAATTTTAAAAAACTACTTTTATACTGAAGAAATTTAAGGAAAGACAACTGAATTTACCGCTATTTTATTTACGATTTTGATCTCCTGACCCTAATTCCACGAATCATTGGGTATCTCTTCACCGCCTATAGATAATTCATAATTTTTAATTCACCGAATAGCTGTGTTTATACTTTTGCTGCACCCCAGCGCTAATTGTAGAAACAGAGTTTTGTCGGCTCCCACTCTCTAGTGATAGTATGCGAAAAACGTGTTTACTCATTTCCCGCCAACAATGTGTTAAGTACTTCTCTGATGTAAGAATAAAGCCCAGTGCATAGTTGTATTTCTACTAGTGTGAAGGTCAGAGTTGAAGGATTTATCTACAGACAACACAGCCCTGGGTAATTGTCTGCTTATCTGTTGCCAAGTGAATCTAATCTAATCTAATCTACCTTAGGTTTGTATACTGCATCATCTCTACATTCGTAAAGCTCGACACAGTTAACAAGAGTTAGGGTAGAAAGGAACTCCAGTGGAGGGAAGAGGTAAAATGAAGAGAAAATTTAGAGGACTAGAATAACCAGAGAGGGAGGAGGAGTTACATTTTTGAGAATAACCAGGTTTTCAGATGTTTACAGAATATTTGTGCTAATCCTTTTAAGCAAGCTACATAAATGTGAATTGATTTATCACCCATTACCCAGTAACCTAATAGCAGAAGCATAGGTTTCTATATTTAGCAATGCCGGATTCATGGTCAGCAAACTTTCTTCATTCATATTGAGATAGATGGCCTTTTACAATGGTGATCTATGTTCATGAACTGATTTAGAATCTTAAAAAAATTAATAAAGAAACATGTTTTTAAAATACATTGAATAAACAGCATATCAGTCCCTGAGGCAAACATTACTGGTTAATTCTGACTAAAGATTCATTTAAGCTTGCTTTTTCCTCAGTCTGTATCTGTGGGTCTCAGCTCCATTAAGCCTTTAAGTAAAATTTGCATCCCGGCCTCCTGGCAAGGTCTCCATTGTTTTGTAGGTTCGACTAGGGCTGTTTTGGACCCACAACCCCGGACTGGTAGGAGACCTTACAAGGAATCGTGAAGAAAGAGACTTCCCTAACACCATTTTCAGCTTCATCCTAGCCTGGGTGCCCATGCTACTCTAGTCGGTATTTTTCACTCCTTTCTTTTGAGGGACCAGTTGTCGCAAGGAAAGAAATTCTTATTGTCAAAATGTTGGTCAATTTAAGAAGAGGAACAACTGTTTTCTTCACAGGACCACACAGGCACACGAGCTCTCCTGGCTATTTTGGTTACACTAGAAAGCGATGGAGTCTAAATGTGCATCTAGTTCTTTTGCTTATATTACTGAAGGCTGGCAGGTACCAGGAACAGCCAAGCAGACTCTGATGGCTTGGTTCAGTTGTCTCTTGGGATCTCCCACCAATAGTAACCTGCACAACAGTTAATTACTCATCTTGGTACTTACAATCTAAGACTGTAGCTTGAGTAAACAACCTGTGGAGAAGTTTTTGCCTGGTGTAATGCTGAAGGAAGCAATTGCCTACTACTCGGCCTATTGAGAAGCTCTGGTATGTCTCAGTACTCTGGACTAGTCTAGCAAGAAGGAAGATGAAGATATGCTTATCTGATGTTTTCATTAAACATCCTACTGGACTACTGGACCAGTAGGACCTACTGGACCAGTCTAGAATCCCAAGGCTTGGGAAATACTAGACATTAAGGGATCTAAGGCAGCCAATCCTAGATAATTGTAACATTAAATAATGAAGTAAAAATATGGATACTTTCCCTCAGGTGGTTGCTCAAGGGGAGGAAATGAGGATCAGAGCCATGATGGAGAAAATGGTTCCCTGAGACAGCAGAGAAAATAGTTCCTAAATTTGACACAAGAATACTGATTGACATCCTGACTCCTCCAAGATGTATATAGGAACCAAACAGAAGTTGCCTAATGATTGGAACAGCGGGACAAGAATCAGGGTTCAAACCCTCTTACCTCGGGTACAAACTTAGAATGTAATCTGTCCATTGACAGGAAAACACTTAAAGATAGAAAAAAGCACCTGCATATAGTATATGTAAACTGCTGTGATTGTACCCACAGAAATATAGTATATCAAGTCCATGAGGACACCCCCCACCCCTTTACTCTTTGAATCTGAATATAGCTTGCATTAAGCTACTACTGAAAAAGGTGTGAACCAAATTCAGAGTCCTTTCCCATCCCTTTACATGTGCTGGAAAGAGGGATATAACCCATTTGCCTAGACTGGTAAGGTTTGCCTCTTTATGAATGATACCAAAATCTACAATAGGGTAGATGCCCTAATGGTGTGGATAACATGAGGAAGGACCTAGCGAAACTTGAAGAATGGTCTGGAATTTGGCAGCTAAAATTCAGTTCTAAGAAATGCAGGGTAATATTTGGGCAGCAAAAAACATGAGGAACAGTATAGTTTAGACGGGATGAAGAACATTTGTGCATGAAAGAGGAGCAGGACTTGGATGTGATGGTCTTAAGGGGTCCAAACAGGTAGAAAAGGTGATGTGAAAGCCAGAAAGGTGCTTGGATGCATAGGGAAAAGAATAGCTAGTAGGAAAAAGGTGATGGTGCCCTTGTATAAGACTCTGGTGCGCCCATCTTTCGAGCCTTTGGGTGCCTGCATGTTGAAGGTCCTTACTCTTAAAGCAGTTGTTATCCCAGGACAAGCAGGCATGATATTCTCACATGTGGGTGATGTCATCTACGGAGCCCCGATGCGGAAGCATTTTCAAGCAAACTTGATTGAAGATTTAAGTTTGCTCTGCTGCTCCACGCATGCGTGCCTTCCTGCTCCACTAGGGGGTGCATCCCTCGTGGTCTCCAGTTCAAAATTTTACGCTGAGCCTAGAAGTCGTGTTTTTTCAGGCTCTGCCCCAACTGCCTTCTAGCACCGCGATTTTTCTTGTTTTTCATCGTTTAAGTCGCTGTGCGCGAAATTTTTTCTTCTTCAACTTGATTCCTGCCTCGTTTGACCGACCCAGAGGCTTCCGGGTCCCCCTGGCCACGTGGCTACTCGAGCCGCGGCCACTTTCGATTCTATGTCCCGGCCTTTGACCGGCTTTAAAAAGTGCACCCGGTGCGAGCGGCTTCTTTCCATCACAGACCCGCATCGCCGGTGCATCCTCTGCCTGGGGGCCGCTCATCCAACCGACTCCTGTCCCCAGTGCGTTACTTTCCAGAACCGGGCCCTCCGTCGAAGGAAAGCCCGCATGGCGGATCTTTTCACCCCAGACCAACCTTCTACTTGGGTTTCTGCACAGTTCCTCATCAAAATAGATACGGCTGCTATGGTTCACCCAATTGCTTCCTGCTCATTGTATCATTGCAGGCCCCTCTCAATTTTATAGTTGTCTACCTCCTTCACCCTTACAGTTTGCCTCTGCCTTTGTATCTGCCCTGCACTTGATACAAATTTGTTACTGATATATTTTTGCTGAAAGAATGAGAGCCTTTTAGTTAGGTTTTCTCTGAGCCATACTTCTTCCAGCTTCATATCATGTTTGTCCTTGAGCTGCTAGTTCTATTGCAAATGTTACTTTTAATGACCTAAAAGTAGTAGTTCTATAAATTGGCACCACAATGGGGTGAGCTTAGCACCAATTCTGTAGTGGCTTCTGGGTGCACTTGCTAAACTGGTGTAGAAGACTAGCGCAAAGCCACTTTGACACACTAAAAGTTAGGTACACCAGCTTATGTCAAAATGATGTGCCAAGCGGTGTGCACAAATGATGGTATTCTATAAATTGTGTGCAATGCTTGGTGAGGTATCCTTTTCCTACCCATATATGAGATGCTCCCTTGCAGTTGCACACTAATCCCTGGATTCTTTATATGACACCCAAAGTTGTGTGCATAACTTAACTGACTGACAAGCCCTTGAGCAATAATTGGGTGACAATAATAAATTTATTGCAGTTAATTGGCATCAGTTAGGATTTGCGTGAGCATCATTAAAGCTAAATACCTAATTCTGATTACACATATCTGAAAAGAGGGCATGATCGGGGACGTTCCAAAAAGTTGCATGCACAATTTCTAAATACCGCCTCAGCACGCCTAGAGTGCCAGTATTTACACCAGGTTTCAGCAGGTGTAAGTCTAGCATTTAAAGGTTAGGCACAGGATCTGCCCTTTATAGAATAGTGCTTTGTGCTAAATATTTTTGGTTCCCAAGTATTGGCAGCGATCATGCACGTAAGTGCTAGTATTTTGTGCTTATATTTAAGCACCAGCTTATAGAATTGCCTTTAAAGCATTATGTAGCCATCCATTGTGAGAAGACTGTGAGTCTCAAAAGCATCACTGGTTTAAATTAGAAATGTATTTTAACTTGTAATTTTATTTTCAAAGGATTTTAACTGGCTCTTATGATAAGACTTCGCGGATTTGGTCCTTGGAAGGAAAGCCCATCATGACCATTGCTGGCCACATGGAAGTGGTGAAAGATGTGGCCTGGGTGAAAAAAGGTCAGTAAAAATTGTATATGCCATTTGAAACAAACTTCCAAAGTAGAGTTTTGCACATCAGAAATTCTCCAGCTCTGCAGTCAGCTCAAAATACAATGCCTGCTTCCCCCATGTCTGTCTCAATAGCAGCCTACAGACTTTTCCTCCAGGAACTTGTCCAGACCTTTTTTAAAACTAGCTAAGTTAACCACTCTTACCATATCCTCTGGCAACACATTTCAGAGTTTTACTATCTCTCTGAGTGAAAAAATATTTCCTCCTATTGGTTTTAAAAGCATTTCCCTGTAACTTCATTGAGTGTCCCTAGTCTTTGTAATTTTTGGTGGAGTACCTATTCAACAGCACTCAGGATTTTGTAGAAGAGACACATGCTCTTCATAACCATTAGTGTGAATATTTAAATGGATTGTATATTAATCAGGTTTTCAAATGTTTTATGAATGGTTTCTTGCATCAGGACTAGAGAATGACATGGGAACAAATTTGTCCCCCTCCCTGAAGGAACTCAGTTTCCCAGTCCCGTCCCCATAAGTTTTGACCCTGTCCCATTCTTGTAAGCTCTGCCTTAACCACACAAGCCTCGAACACTTATGATTTTAACGTGATTGATGCTTGTGCAGATAAGGACGGAGCTTGCTGGAATAGGGCAGGAAAAGAACTCGCTGGTACGGGAAAATGTGTTCTCGTGTGACAACTTTAAGCATATAATCAGTCTATATCTTTCATTAAGGAGGGTCATTTTACAAAGCTCTTTTTACACATGTAAGGGAAGTTTTACATAGGGAAAATGGCTCTCAGAAAATTTCATGGTCAAACACATAAGTGAATATGTATGCTATGGCCCCTATTCTATAAACGGTGTCTACCTTAATTGGTAAAGCCATAAAAAAAACAAAAATTGTTTGTTTAAAAAAAAATGTGCCTATTGGTGCCTAGAAAAATGGTGCATTCATCGCATCTACAGAGGTGCCTTAGAACACCTAAGGTCGAAGTAGGCATGGTTAATGCCGGAAATGACCTTAGGCATTCTAAGGCACCTCTGTAAACGCAATTCTCATCAAAGGTAGGAGCCAGAAATGTAGGCCTTTAAAACCCTGGCCTACATTTTCGGCTTTTACCTTCAACGAAGGCAGTGATTCTTTAAATGGTGCTATTGAGTGAATGCTACATGATCAGCCACTTTTTTTTTTTTTAGTCAGCTGCTGATTAAGGCACCATTTACCGAACCCGGCCCTAAATCATGCATCCTGGAGAGGGGTGTAATTTGGGTGGACCGGGCAGTGCTATGAAATACACATATATTTATAAAATATGACTGTACCCTTTGTATAGGTGTAAATATTGTATTTGCGAGAGCATTTGTGTGTCGTTGGCATTAGCTTTGAGAGCCTATTATATAAATCCTCAAACAACAAACATGGTAGAAAATGCAACAAAACTGGAAGTTATTTTTCCTTTCTCTAAGTTAATACCGTGTTTCCCTGAAAATAAGCCCTATCCCGAAAATAAGCCCTAGCATAAATTTTACTGCTTCCTAGCGTTGTAACCAGTGAAATTTAATGAGACTTCATTACCCTGTTTGAGTGTTTAGCAGTGCTATGTCGGTTCCCTGAAGCAGTATCAAAACGTGGCACGTCGGAACCTGTTAATCTGAAGTTAAGTTTGACCATCTTAAGTTATCTATTTAAGATATAGAGCTTATAGCCAATTAGGCAATTGCAAGTTCAACATCTACCACTGTCATTGTTCTGACACTGTATTGAGCAATGCGATGATTGGGTGGTGAGGCGGTTTTATCTGTCTTCATGTCTCTGAGCATTAGTTCTAACAACAGTTGATGGACATTCGCTTCTAGTTCTCTGCTATAGAATATAGAGTGACTTCTTTTTGCATATTTTTGTTTATAGCCATTTTGAGTCACTCAATAGATGTACTTTAGTTGAGTTATTAGCCCCTTTTTTGTGTATTTTTGGCATAGGAATTGAATCGGCTGCATCTCATTTGCCACACCAAGAATCACTACCACGGCTTTGTAAAAGGAGCCCTATATTACCAGGGATTTTAATTTTAATGTTGGGGATGGGTGGGGAAGCTCAGGTTTGGTTGGATTGGGTCTAGGGGATGAAGGGGCCTGCTAGACTACCAGGAATTATAGGGGCTAGTGCAGAAAGCTGGGTCGGAATTCAGACCTGACAGCTTTTTAAAATAAGTCACTGATCGGTGTGTGAGCCAATAATCACTCACACACTGGCAGGAAGGGAAGTATTTGGCAATGAACTATGGATTATAGGGCAATAATTTGCAAGTGCATTGCTTAGTGCATAGCTGTAGAATTTTTTTATTGTTAATTTTGTGTTAGAAGCTGAAGACTGAGCCGGTTCTACAATGTGGCTTTTCTGCTCCATCCCCTTTAATCTTTCCATTAGTTCTTGTTTTATTCCAAGATCCTCTCAGCAGCTCTTTTACATTGTTAACCTGTCCTGATGGTCAGCTAGTCATTTTCTGAGTACTGTGTTCTATGATTTTCATTGAGTCTTGTTTTCTTTTCCTGGTGGTCATCCTCCATCAGATAACCTGTCCTGCCTACTGCTTAGTGCCTCCATGGACCAGACCATCCTGCTGTGGGAGTGGAATGTGGAGAAGAATAAAATGAAAGCCCTTCACTGCTGCAGGGGCCATGCTGGGAGTGTGGACTCCATTGCTGTCAATGGGTCAGGAACCAAAGTGAGTCAAGTGAGATTTTTCCAATGACCTGCTCTTTCAGATTCTCCCCCTTTCACCTCAAGAAGAAGCAGGGTCCTGTGAGGTCTCAAAACTCATGAACCACAACATCTTTTTTTTTTGCCCATCCAATAAAAGATATCACATCTTTAAAGATTCCAGATTGTTAAAGAAATACAGAGTAGCGAGATATATATTTAAACTAGGAATGTCGATCTGTAATTCTGGAAGGCTGCAAGCAGGTCAGGTTTTAGAATATCTCTACCAAGTGTGCATGAAATACATTAGAATGCAGTGCCCTCACTATATTTAAATTTCTCATGAAAATTAATTGTGAGAAACCTAAAAAACCAGAACTTCTTATTTTGTGGCCCTCCAGGACTGCATTTTACTTTAAAGCAGGGGTGTCCAACCTGTGGCCCAGTGAAGTATTTTGTTCTGCCCCAGTCGAGGGCAATGCAGTGTTTTCCTCTGCTGCCCCTGGGTGTTTACCGTCTTGCCGGCTCCCTTCTCTGTCTTGCTGCAGTGGCCCCAGAAACATTTTTTTCGGACAATGCGGCCCAGGGAAGCCAAAAGGTTGGACACCCCTGCTTTAAAGTCATGAGATTGTAAAGATACTAAATAGCTAACATACATAATATACTGTATTTTTGACTCAAAGTAAGGTCACTATTGACTGAAGTGCAGTAAGGTTTTGCAGTTACTGTGTGGAATTGCCAAAATAAAGGTGTAGTAACTGGAAAACCCTGCATTAACTGGTGGAACTGTTCCTAGAATTTTTGGAAGGATTGTCTTACAGTCAAGAAAGGTAAAATTTGCTATCGGCAGATAATCTTCAATACATTTAGCTCACCTGTTGAAGTGACATTAGCCATTAATATGACAATTAATACAGAGCAGTTAAGATGCAGTGATGTGTGTTTTATGGTTAACATTGAGTCCAATCTATAGAACTAAATGGTTCATTAAATAGTTAAATATAAAAAGACAGAACCATTCAAAGAACAACTTAAATTGTACCAAATCTTTCTCTTCACTTTCTTAAAACAAGTGATACTGACAGGAACAAGCCTCAGAAAGCGGAGCAATTTATTTCATACTGGAATTTCTTCCAAGAGAAGATAGTGAATATAAAGCAACCACTCCGGTTTCAAAAAGAGCAAAGTTATAAGCTAACTACTTTGAACCTGGAGAAAAAACATGAAATGTTAAATCAATTGATGTAGTACTTAATTAGCTGAGAATTCTTTGATACATAAGCACAAGCACTTTAAGTATTTTCTAAATTTCATGAGTTGAAAGTTGAAACCTTTAAATGAAATACAATGAAATGATATGGAAATGATCTATAACACTGAAGTAGCATAATTGAAACGAGCTGATAAGTATTGACTAAATGAAGTGTGTTGAACAGCAATGAAGTAGCCATAATGAATTGAGCTAAATAGCACTAAATGAAAATTGTTTACAGCACTGAGGCACTTTGTTGAAACAGAGCACTGAGACTCCTTTTTGAAATACTCTGGAAAATACTTGAAGCATAAACGCACTTTAAAAAAGTTAAAATATCATATGTTGCCGGTCCTGAGTGTTCAACTTAATTGTAGTTCTTCTTTTTTAACTTTTAGTAGTAGTTAGTTATGAGATTTTTAATAAATTGAATGAAAGTTAAAGAAATTTAATGAAATATCAAAACATTAAAATATTAATATACTAAAATTTGATGAATTGTTTAAGAGTTAGTTTAAATTAAATAAGAAGATATTAATAAGAAAGTAATTAATTTATTAATGAAGTAATAGAATTGATACTTTAAATAATGGTATGAAGGACGGGTTCAAGCCTATGATGTCATCAGGAGGAAATTTTTTTTTCTTCTCTTGGAAGAAATTCCAGTATGAGATAAATTGCTCCGTTTTCTGAGGCTTGTTCCTGTCAGTATCATTTGTTTTAAGAAAGTGAAGAGAAAGATTTGCAACAATTTAAGTTGTTCTTTGAATGGTTCTGTCTTTTTATTTCATACTAACTTTGATATTTCACACTAATTTTGATATTTAAATTATTTCACATAAGTGCACCATAATTCTCAAGTTGAACAGCTAATGCAACTTATTAAATAGGCTACTAAATGTTTGTTTAAACTATTTTATAAGTGGAAGAATACATTTACATAAGAATAACCATACTGAGTCAGACCAGTGGTCCATCTAGCCTAGTATCCTGTTTCTACAGTGGCAAATCCAGGTCACAAGTACTCAGCAAAAACCCAAATAGTACGAACATTCCATGCTACCGATCCCAGGGCAAGCATTGGCTTCCCCCTTGTCTCTCTCAACTGCAAACTATGGACCTTTCCTCCAGGAACTTATCCAAACCTCTTAAGTTGTTGCGCCCATATCTCTTCGTGCATACACTCTGTTAATATTAACATGTACATTTCTATGCTGCTTTACTGTACTTTATCAAGGAGAATCACATAATAATGCAACAGAGCATAAAATTACACAATAAAAACAAATAATTCTATACATTCCATTTATATTTCCTCTGAAACTCTGAAAATACTAATTTTTGCAACTGTTCAATCTAACCTTAAATATTTTTGAAAGAGCCATGTTTTCAGTTGTCTAAACAACCATCCTAAGATGTCTTGGCAGTGAGTTCCACAAAGAAGGTCACAAAAAAAGGGGCAGAGCAAATCCCACTTCAAAAGGAAAACCCAAGCACAACTTGGTGGTGGGGGGAGGTGGAAAGGCCAGAATCTGGAATGACTCAAGAAATTTATTGGTATAGTATAGTTTAAATAATCAAGAGTTTTTTTTCAGTTGTGTCAATTTTATCTTTAAGTAGTTTTTGAATAGTAGTAAGAGCAATAATTTTACTATAGCTGAATTATTGTAATTCATTATATTGCAGTGTTACAATGAATCTAAGAAATAGGTTGCAGTTACTTCAAAACAAGGCAGCCTGTTTAATTTTTAAAGCTAAAAAATATAATGGGGTTATTCCATTTTGGTTGACAATTGAGAAAATAATTAATTTTAAGACAGCTATCTTGATATATCATATTACATGGTATGGTACCAGAGGGTTTACTGAGATATTTGTCTTTTCCCAAAAATTGGGGTACTTCATGCTTTTAACTTTGGTCTGCAGCTTAGTTACTCAACAATCAAACATGTTTATTTTAAGTCTTTAATTAGTAAATATTTTGAATACATGGGTTTTAAGCTTTGGAATAGTCTTCCAACAGAATTAAGGAATATTTTTTTGTATTATGTCTTTTGGAAAGTTTTAAAAACTTATTCCCATGTAATAGGTGAGATATTTTCATACCTTTTTGATCAACCAAAGCCCTCCATGACAGACGCACTATACCAAACACTTGAAACAGTAGCAATTTGGATGAAAGATCACAAACTGAAACTGAACCCAGACAAAACAAAATTCATCCTCCTTGAAAATAACAAAACCCCAACCATAACCAACATAGAAATCAACGCAATTAACTACCCCATATAACCCACCCTAAAACTACTAGGAATAACAATAGACAGATGCTGCACCATGCAACCGCAAATCAATAAAACAATACAGAAATCATTTTGCAGTTATGAGAAACTTAAGACAAGTCAGAAAATTCTTCGAGAAAACACAATTTCAGCTCATAGTACAATCACTAATATTAGGACTACTAGACTATTGCAACATCCTCTATATCCTGTGCCCTGCTACAATAACAAAACAACTACAAACAATTCAAAACACAGCTCTAAGACTCATCTACTCATTGAGGAAACACGACCACATCACAGAGGCATATCTCAACTCACACTGGCTTCCAATTCCAGCAAGAATACTATTCAAATTTTACTGTCTACTATTTAAAACTTTAAACGGAGATAGCCCAACCTACTTGAACAACTGCCTCATCCAAACCACCTCAACCAAATATAGGAAAACTCACCCATTCACACACCCGCCAATCAAAGAAGTTAAACGGAAAAAACTATATGATGGCCTCCTATCCACTCAAGCAGCAAAAATAGACAACCAAATTGCCAACATACTGATAACGACCCCAAATTACAACATTTTCAGAAAAGAAATAGACTATACTTTTCAAAAAATCCCTGAAAAAGTCCTAACCTCTCAAGCTTCTGTCTTTCATCCCTCTAACCACCTGAACCCCCAAATCAATCTGCTCTACTCTTCACCCCCCCCCCCCAAAAAAAAAAAAAGGAACAGAAATCTTTTTGTAGAACACCCTCTAACTCTTTTGTAATCCGCCTTGAACTGGAATAAAAATCCGTAATGTAATTCTAGGAAAGTGAGTAGTGTCCCCATGGCCGCATGCCATCTGCAGAAAGAATCCAGTTTGGATTTTTCTCTGTGCCTCTTCTGTACTAGAGAATGAGGCAGGGAAAAAAATTTGTCCCCGCCCCATTCCCACAAGTCATCTGATCCCATATGCATAGGCCTCAAATAGTTATGATTTTATATTGAACTTATTTTATTAAAATATAGAAAGAAACAATATTCTGTACAATGGTAATTTTGTAAACACAAATAATACACAGCAAGGATATACACAGCAAAGATCAACAAAACTCCTCTCTTCCCTTTCACAAATATTCCCTCCACATGACAGGAACAGTGTTAGGGGAGTGCAACTAGGGCAACTACCCCCGGTCAAAGAGAGCTCTAAGCCAGTTGGAAGCTAAAGAAGCACGGCCTGAGCTTTGCGGTCCCCAGTTGTGTCTAACACCAGCTCTAGCAGGATGCATATTTCAAATCTGATATGTTCTAATCACAAAGTAGAAAATAATTTGTTTTTTCTGTCTTTTTTTTGTCTTGTCATTTTATTCTTCAAATCATGTTGGTTTCAGGAGCTGGTCTCTGTTTTCTTTTGTCTTCTATTAACTCACTTGCCAGGGTCCCCTGACCATTTGATATTTCTTCTTTCTCCATTCTCACCATCCATCTTCTATCTCTTTGTATGTATTGTTCCCCATGTTCAACATCTCCCTTCTCTATGTCTCCTATATGTCCCTTTCTAGTATTACCCCTGCGCCCATCTCTCTGCCTTCATCATCTCACCATTCTATGATCCCCTCCCCCTGTGTACAGGAAGTGGGGGGAAAAGAGAGATCCAGGGTGTCTCACCCACTCCCTCTACTGCCACATCCAACATTTCTCCCTCTCTCATCCCCCGGATCATGTGCAGCAGTTTTTACCACTGCCCACCAGACCATGCCTAACATTTCTACTTCTATCACTCCTTTCCAGAACCATGCCATACCTCTCCCTCCAACACTATGTTCAACATTCCTCCACCTTGCATCCCCATCAATAAACTTTTAAATTGAAAAAGATCTTTTGTTGTGTTCAGCCTTCTGATTTAGTGTATAATTCCATGTAAGAAAAGGGCAATATCCAGACATAATTGTCTGTTTATAATCCCACATTCCCCACGTACTGAAAACAAACAGCTTCATCTTCATCTTCTATTCCATAAGTTAACATTTTTGTATGAGCAGAGGCATAGCTGTGGGTGGGCCAGGAGGGCCCAGGTCCCTCCAATTCCACCCAGTCCCACAAAGTTTAGAGTGAATTTCTATGGATGACAGGCATCTTAAAACCCTCGCAGCAGAAGATTTTCATGAGCTGTAACCACCTCCCAATATTCAGCCTGCACGGTGTACATGTTGAAACTCATAGGCAACATATTTCTTTTTTTGCAGCCCATGAGGTTTCATTTTGCATGTTGTGTTGATTGCATGTTGGGAAAGGAATGTGGAGCAGTGGAGTGTAGCATGATAGGATTTCTTAGCTACCCTCTGTATGTTGCTGATAAGGGCTACATGCTAATGGTGTGGGGGGGGGATATTTTATGCCTATTGCTCCTCAATGTTAACTCTGGTTCCCCCCCTAAAAAAAAAATTGTGTTCTGGCTATGGCACTGCATAAGACAATTCTATTGTAGTTCCTCTTTGCTCAGAAGACTGTTTCTTTTCTAGTTCTGCAGTGGTTCCTGGGACAAGATGTTGAAGATTTGGTCTGCAGGTGAGATGATTTATGTATTTACTTCTTTTCAGTGTTGTGCCTTGGTTATTCCTGGATCCTTTTTTTTTTTTTCTGTCCCCAATTTCCTTCTTAGAAACCTCGATGAATCAATAACATATAATTAGTGAGTAGACCAGTGCTTTGTAACATTCTTTTTCATGACATTTAATTCTGCCATTGGTCAGAAAAATATTTTGTTTCATGTTATTCTTTTGGTTTTGTTATCAACCTGGGCTACTGTTAACGTCGTATTTTACACGGAACTGGATTAAGGCATAAACAGACTAGGCATGTGCCTTGGGCCCAAAGGTTTAGGGGGGACCATGTAGGATGTGCTCAGGATTCAGGAGGATAGGACTGCCAACTGCCTGGATTTTTTAGGATTCTAAAAAAATGTAAACTACCTGTCTCAAAGCCAGAAGGATAGCTAAATGTGTGGATATTTTTCATAGTTTAATCCATTACAACTCTCCAATATTCCCATCTCCACCCCCTTTCCAGGGCAGAAGCTGTGGTAGAATCCAGCCAATGGGAAAACTTCCAGTCACAGGAAGGAGGGGCTGAGCTGCAAGGGCTGAGGGAGATGTTGAACCCTACACAGTGACTTTGTAGAAAATCATTGGAACCAGTGCATGGGGAAAGTATGAAGGGTCTGTTATCAGTTGAGAAACAGGCCTGGCAATAGATGCAAGAACTTTACATAATGGTGGGCAGACCTGGTGTTGGGGCATTGTCTGGATGAGCACATGAGGAAAGGCAGAACTGCGCTAGAAAAGAGAGCTAGAGAATATATGCAAATGTGTATGTTTCTGTGCCTCTAGTTAGAATTATCTCATACAAATAAAGCCTCCCTTTGAAAATCTCGGCTGGAACGGAAAATTTACTGGTACAAATGTACCTGTGCACATACTAAGTGCCGCAAAGTTTTCAGCCCAGGGAATTTTATTAAATTACTTGGGCAAATTCCTTTCTAGTACAACAGACACACTATTCCTGAACACTTCCCATGCTCACTCACAAGCTATTACTGCTATCATATAGCTAAGCTGTGCACTTTTCCCTGCTGCTTCTGGAGAGGTGAAATAATACTGGGGGAGGGGTTCCTGGTAGGTTGCCTAGGGCCCAATGTAGTGTTAATTGAGCCCTGTTTTCCACTCCCAGACATGGCTGGAAATGCTGCAGAAGCAGTGTTCGCTATTTATTGGGGGGGGGGGGAAGGAAGGAATTATGAGTCATTGCCCAAGGGTGATATCTTTTTGCCAAATTCAGAAGATGTGCTGCATGGGCCTTGGTGCCAAGGTCTTAACTACATATGCTGGGCGATATAAAATAGCGGTAAAAATCTTCAGGTGGTTGACATTAAAGACTCTTGCCAGCCCTAGTTCTGACTGAACTGAAAGAAAAAGAAGGAAGCTACCAGATTAAAAATAATGCTAATTTTTTTAGAGTGCTTCTGGTTGTATGCAGTGCTGTACAGTGATAAATATTCAGTATATTTATTCAGTATAAATAATAGTATATTCCTGCCCCAAAAGGCTTACAGTTGGGTACCTGAGGTTACAGCATAGAAGTACAGCGAGTTTTTAGATGTTTGTCAGGAACTGGCATCATTAGATGGTATGTGTGTGTTGTCCTTTTTGTGAAATAATCTTCCTAGTTCTCTGTCTTTTTTCAGCCTGCTCAGTAAGGTTCTTTCAGAGGTGACATCATCAGACAGAAGGCCAACGTTAGCCATAAATTCACATTCTGAAAAGCTGATTCTGCATGTATTCATGTTTTTAGCCTGCAGCAAAGATATATATGTGAAGGGCAGTCTTCAGAGGCTATTTGTATGGGTAAATGATAAAGGGGCTCATTTTCAAAGCACTTAAGACACACAAAGTACCATAGGTTTCTATGGTACTTTGTGTGTCTTAAATGCTTTGAAAACGAACCCCTAAATCAACTGTCTAAAACTTGCCTTTCCTCTATGAGTAAAAATATGCAGTCTTTCCCAGTATTCCCAGAAGTGGAGCTGGGTTTTCATGTAGCTCTCCATGGATTTTCATAAAATGTTTTATGCTCATTACACCCTTTCAAGAAGTGGGTCGCCCAGAGAAGTGATCTGACTTGATTTTTTTCATTGCAGTCCCTACAGATGAAGAGGATGACATAGAAGAAACCACAGACCGACCCAGGAAGAAACAGAAGACAGAACAACTGGGGCTAACGAAGGTAAGTAAGGGCAGAGCAAGAGCAGTTCATCCCCAGCACACAATTGGGTAGTGCTCATTTTTATTTTCTCTGGGAAATTTGGGGCCAAAGATGGTGTTAACCACTTACATCTTAATCAGTTCACAGTCTACCACACAGTTCACTAATGTCTTTACATACACAGGTCTCAAGGCTACCTTCTGGACGGGTTTGGATTAAATTTGTTGAGAAAGCTAGAAGCTAGTAAGAGCCTTTCCTCTAAATCTTCTCCAAAGCTGTCCATGAAAAGCAGCATTCAAGTTTCAAGTTTATTATGGTTTGAGATATCGCTTTAATGACAAAGCGGTTTACAATATAAAATAATTTTTAAAACAAACAAAAAATAATTAATAACAGGGGAAAGGACATATATATATGTGAATTTGAATTGTCACGACATGGCACAAGAGGAAAATAGGGGAGGGTTTACAGTTTATGAAATAAAAAAATTGAAAAGGTAATGGGAAGAATGATATGAAGAAGGGGAAGACCTAGGTGATCCATTTAACTAAATCTCAAAAGCATGCTTAGAGAGGTTTTAAGGTTAGTTTTAAAATGATTAGAGTTTGTTTCCAGTTGTAACACTAAAGGGAGGGCATTCCCTAGAGTAGGAGCGACTACAGAATAGTTTTGTGAGTTGTGTCATTAAAATAACTGATGAACAGATGGAACCGAAAGAAAATGTTGCTGAGATGATCGTAAAGTATTCGAGGTTTCGTATGAGATCAAAAGTCTGTCGATAAATGAAGGAGAGTGATTGGCCTGAATGTTGAATGCAAGAAAGAGAATGTGGGAGATAGGCAACTAATGAGCATTTTTCAAAAATGGTGCGACATGGTCAAACTTCTTTGCATTGAAGATAATTTTTATGGCAGTATTTTGAATAATTTGTAATTTCCTAGTCTCTTTTGGGGGGATTCCATAGCAAAGGGAATTACAGTAGTCTAAGGTGGAGATGATCAAGGAATGAATGAGGATATTAAGAGATTTTGCTTCTATAATTGTTTAAAGAAACATTTTCAAATTATGAAACTAATTTGTGTTTTGAAAGAGAATGCATTATCCAGAATCACACCTAAGAGTTTAATATCTGATACTAACTGAATTGGGGTGTAGCAGATGCATAACGGGGAAGAAAGGCTTTCGTTCTCTTTAGTCGGAAAAAGCATGTCCTTTGATTTACCGATATTGAGGGCATTTTGTTACATCTCTTCCGAACTGGATTTGAAGAAGTGAGAATACTTACAGCTTTGAGCACCTCCCATATAGAGGCAGAGCACAGTGTCCCTTCCAGTTTTTCTTCTACAAGTGAATTGTGCAGAGGTGTTTCTGACCTGCTTCCTCTGGGCCAGGGCTCACATACAACCTCTCCAGGATTCTCTTCTGTCTAAGTCACACGTGTCAAACACAAGGCCCAGGGGCTGAATCCGGCCCGCCTGGCCATTTTATGTGGCCCGTGGTGACTATGCCGCATCTAAGTGCTTGACTGTGCAGCCCCAGTCCCAGTGGCTCTCCAAGCACCTGAACGTGCTGCCGTACTCTCAGCAGCACTCCAAGCTCCTCACCACGCTGCCTCGGTATCCATTTGCAGGCAGAAGGATCCAGTCCCATTGCAAAAGCTAGATTGGAGCAGGGTGCTCCACACAAGTGCCTGACTGCGCCACAGGTGTCTGAGGGTGAGGAAAGATCTATACTTCTACTAAAACTAAGTATCTTAATAAAATATTCAGCTCACAACTTAGTTTGTATTTTAGATTTCAGCCCCTTATGTGATTGAGTTTGACACCCCTGGTCTAAGTGGTCTCTGCAGAAGTATTCTCTTTAGACGCAGCCCCCTTGGAGAGGGGCTACAAAGGACAGCATCAGGATGCGTCCTTGTTGAAGGGCATGCCTTTCCAGATCTCGAAATGAGTGACTCTCGCAACCGATGTCAATTCCTTCGGTTGGGGAGCTCATTGCAGGGACTGCTTGATTCTGGGCCAGTAGACTCCCCATCAAAAGAAGTGGTCCATAAACCATCTGGAACTCGGATCCATTTGACTAGCCCTGAAGGCTCTAGAAGTTGTCTTAGAGGGAAAGACTGTGAGAGTGTTCTCCTATAACACCATGGCGGTGGCATATATAAACAGACAGGGAGGCACCAGAAGTACTCTCTTACGCTTGAAAGCTCAGAAGCTCTTTTGGTGGGCGGAGACTCTCATTCAGGCTCTTTCTGCTGCCCATGTGGCCAGAGTGGAAAATTCTCAGGCCAACTTTTTGAACCAGCAGTGCCTGGACCCAGGGGAATGGTCACTCTCCCACAGGGTGTTCGCTGTGCAGAACTGGGGCAGACCAGTGATGGATTTGATGACTTCTGCCAAGAACTCAAGTCAAGCACTTCCTCAGTTGAAGAGAAGAATCATGAAGCTCGGGGTTGGACATGTTAGTGCAGCCCTGGCCACGTGACGGTCTCCTTTATGTCTTCCCACTTTGGCCCTTGGTGGATTGGGTCATCCGCAGAATTGCAACTCATCCAGGCCTAGTAATCCTAGTGGCTCCAGACTGGCCTTGCTGGCCGTGTTATGCAAACCTAGTATGTCTTCAGCAAGACAGGAGCCTCAAACTGCCTCTTCATTGCAGCCTTTTCAGTCAGGGGCCAGTCCCCATGGAGAATCCATAGCATTTTGGTCTCACAGCGTGGCTCTTGAGTGTCTGACCCTAATTCTCAAGGGATATTCAGATGTGGTTATTGCTACTGTGCTCAGCTAAGAAGCCTACCATGGTGGCCTAAGCTAAAGCTTGGAAGGCTTTTCAGTATTAGTGTGAAAGGGACCAGGTGGAGCCACTTCAAGCTCCCATTCCAGTCAACCTGGCTTTCCTTCAGGCCGGGCTGGAAAAAGACCTTGCAGTAGCTTCCCTCAAGGTGCAGGTAGCTGGCCTTTCTTGCCTCCTGACTCAAAATCACAAGGCTTTGCTTACAGCTCATCCAGATGTGATCAGATTCCTGAGAGGAGACATCTCTTTCTGTCATGGAATCTTAACATTGTTCTGAAGGGCCTCTCTAAAGCCCCATACAAGCTGCTCAAAGAAGCTTCCGTTTTGGACCTCACAGTTGAGACTGTATTTCTGGTGGCGATTATTTCAACATGGTGAACCTCGGAACTGCAGGTTCTCTCAAGTAGAGAGCCCTTCTTCAAAATCATGGATGAGGGGGTCACTCTGTGCTGTTCCTCTTTTCTTCCAAAGGTGGTGTCAGACTTCCACATCAACCAGAAGATTTGCCTGCCTGCTTTCCAATCTACAAGCTCTGATAAACAGGATAGAGTGTTGAGGAAGTTGGACGTGCTCAGAGCTTTGACCAACTGGCATCCAAGGCATCTATAGCAAGATGGATTTGCACGGACATCTCTTTGCTGTACATTGCCTGTGGTTGGCAGGCACCAGTTTCTCTTAAGGCGCACTCAACTAGGGATGTCACCTCTTCGTGGGTACAGTCTCAAGCAGTTCCTCCCACAAAGATTTGTATAGTAGCTACTTGATCTATTCTGCATATTTTTTCCAGATTTTATAGTGTAGATGTAGCGGCTTGAGAGGACACTTCTTTTGGGTCCGTTGTCTTGCAGGCAGGCTCCTCTGTCCCACCCTAGACGTCAGCCCTTTCTTTGCTATGTCACCATATGTACGAATTCCGGAGGAAATGTAACAATGTAAGATTAGGTTCTTACCTGGATAATCTTCTTTCTGTTACTCAGTCCATATGGCCCACCCTCAGTATAGTCTGTTTCACCTGCTTTTCTGCCTGGGATATTTCTAGATTCCAGGCTTGGAGTTCTTCTTCTGTTAGCCAGGTGGCTAAGTACAAAGAGATCTTGTATAAATAAGTGTATTCCTCAGTCTCTGGCTCCCTTAATGTTTAGTGCCAATTATACACAGCAGGTTGTTTCTCTATGGTTTGTTTTAAATTTCTATCAGTCTTGTTTCTAATTCTTATTTTCTAAGTTACAGAGCAGATCAGAATTGTGTAATGTCTATGGTGAATTTCCCTGTGCCCATTCTTTGTATTCTGTTCAGTGGAGCTTGATTGCTTTGGGACGTAACTGGAAGGGACACTGTGCTCTCCTTCTATAAGGGAGATGCTCAAAGCTGTAAGTATTCTCACTTCTGTAAATCCAGTTCACAGGAATGGATTAATCACCATATGTACAGACTCTGCAGGAGATTACAGAAAGAAGATTATCCAGGTAATAACCTAATCTTACATTGATACTTGTTTGTGGATGGACAAGAAATAAGGAGATGCCGATGAATGCTTTATATTACAGATGGAAAAAATGTGTTTAAGGACACCAAAATATCAAAAATGTCAGTGATTTGGGACAGTGGTTCCTAAACCTTGGACACCCCAATTGGTCTGTGTTTCAGAATATCCACAGGGGCCATGCAGGAGAGAGATCTGCTTACATTTGACGCAGTACGTGTGTATATATTTAAGCAGTTTCATTATGGATGTCATACGTTCAGCTAGCTAGCCAGTTCTGGGGACAGGTTTGGAAATGACTGCCTAGAATTCTAATTCTTCATAATTTTTACAGATGCAACTCTGTCCCAAGAGTGACCTGGGAAAAACAATTAGCATTTTTGTTATAAAGATCTGCATGTAGATAATACATAGCTCTGTGGAATGGGCAGTACTATAAATGTTTTAAAGCAGGGGTGCCCAAAAGGTCAATAGTGATCGACCAGTAGATCGCAAAGGCAGTGCGAGTCAATCGCAGAGCCCATCCCGGGCTGCGCGATAGACTTGTGTTGCCTTTGCATTCTCCCTGCTTCCCCGATGCTGCAAAAGCCAGGCGCGTGCAGCCACTGCAGAAGCGCTGGGCCCACCAGCCTCCCTCCACCACATCAATTCTGAAGTCAGAATTGATGTCTGGGGGGGAAGGGGGGAGAAGGCTGGTGGACCCAGCGATTCTGCAGTCGCTGCTGGCCTGTTGCAGTGTTGGAGAACTCGGCGGCTTGGGGGCCTGTTCCCAGATGGCAGCAACGGTAGCTTGGGGGCCTGTTCCCAGACAGCAGCGGTGGATTGGGGGCCTTTTCCCAGACGACAGCTCCGGCAGTAGCTTGGGAGGAAAGAAAGGATAGACAGAAAGACAGGGAGGTAGAACAGGGACACAGAAGGGGGGGCAGGGAGACAGAAAAAGGAGAGGGGGAAGGGAGAGAGGAAGGAAAAGTTGATGGAGGGAATGGAGTCTGTCGGGAGGCAGGCAGGGAGAAAGAAAGGAAAAGTTGCACTAATGGAAGGACAGAGATGTTGGTTGGGGAATGGAATGAGGTCTGGAGGAGACAAAGCATGCAGGAGGCAGAAAGAAGAAATATTGGATGCACAGTCAGAAGAAGAAAGTGCAACCAGACTCATGAAATCACCAGACAACAAAGGTAGGAAAAATGATTTTATTTTCAATTTAGTGATCAAATTGTGTCCTTTTTGAGAATTTATATCTGCTGTCTACATTTTGCACTGTGGCCCCTTTTTACTAAACCGCAATAGCGGTTTTTAGCGCATGGAGCTTGTGAGCATCGGGAGCAGCTTGGGGCATTCAATGCAGCTCCCTGCGTTAAAAAACTGCTATCGCAGTTTAGTAAAAAGGGAGGGGGTATATTTGTCTATTTTTGTATAGTTGTTACTGAGGTGACATTTTATATTTTAAAGTCATCTGCCTTGACCTCTTTGAAAAAAAACCCCGAATATAAATGATAATTAACATTTTCTCTGTGTACAGTGTGTTTGTATTTTTTATTTTTTTTTATTTTATTGTTGGTAGATCATTTTGACTTGGTCATTTTAAACAGTAGCTCGTAAGCCAAAAAGTGTTGGCACCCCTGTTTTAAAGCTAAGTCATGTAAGAAGGAGAGCTGGACTATATTATGTTCTTGCACATCATGTTGATTACAATTGCACTTGGTTGAAACAGCCAGAATTATCTTTATAAAATGTGCCTTTATAGCTTGATATTTGATCACCTATGTTCACTCTCTCATTCTCATATCACTTGCCTAAGAAATCTATTTATAAGTGTTGAATAAAGAGTCAATCAGTCTGTTTATATAAGAAGTTATTTTGGCTGAGTTCCAACCTTTATGGTTGGAGCAGGATGCAAACTTAAATTGGCAATGTTCATGCTATTTATTTATTCATTTGCTTTTAGTTAACACCTTTTCAGTAGTTGCTCAAGGTGAGTTATATTCACCTTTAATAGGTATTTCCCTGAGGGCTTACAATCTAGTTTTGAGACAATAGAGAGTTAAGTTCCCTGGTTGTCATCTGGGTGTTCTAACCATTAGGCTACACCAACATTTTTAGATGTTTAAGAGAGAGCTCCTATTTTTTTCTAAAATATTTTTATTGGTTCAATGCACCTTATTATAGTTTTAGAATGAGCCAGTCTTTCTAACCAATTACCCATATTGGTGGCATCATTGTTTAGAGTATTTGAAAACACTGCAGAAAAATTGTGATATAATTAGCAAGTTTTGATAACACAAACATTGAGATTTAAAGGAGGACTGCTACATGTTGTAGAAAATGGTAACACAACTATACCCCCCAAATTAATTTTCATTTTCAAGATATGAGGGCATGCTTGAAAAGGCACTTTTTCAAAGGGAACTAGCCAGCTACTCAAAGAGTGGCTATATGTTGCTTCCTGATAAGGTCAAGGCAGTAAATTACGTGCATTTATACAATTTTCTGATATGTGTGTAGTGCCCCACGTTGTACTTTATCTGCAGATAGGTCAAGGGGTGATTTTACACAGGCACTTTTGTGTGCACACCACACTTGAAAACTTTCCAGGGATAGAATGAGAATATTGTATATTGACCCCCCCCCCCCCCCCCCCCCCCCGTGGCTGTTCCTCTTCCTTCCAGCACATGCTTACTTTCTGAAACAGGAAGGAAGGGAAAGGAGTAACTGTGGAGGCTGAGACTGTATTGCATAGGAAAGATGATCATGGGGTTGTTGTAAAAGGCAGGCAAGATGGGCAACTACTTGGGCACTAAGCTGGAGGGGAAGGTCAAGGAAGCATGGGAGGACCAAAGCAAAAGAGGTGAGCTACATGTCACCCAGCCCTCTTGTTTATACTTCTTTCTTGCATGCTTCCTAGATTGGCCTATACTGATCTCACCTACCCTAATATAGGAGGGGAGGGAGCCGTGTAGCTAGTCAGGAAGAGGACACCATCATCCCTTGCTTGAAACACCATTATGAATGGTCCTGCAAGATCAATAATGGTAACTGGGTGCATATACTCTTGATTTGTTCCTGTGCTACTGGCTTCCCTAGGCCCCAAATTCTCCAGCCAATGAGAGAGTATATGTTTTCAGGACCATACTGGGCCGTAGTTGCAACCTGTGTGACTTGCCTACTAGCGTCTTGCTCCCTTTGCCACCATCAGTGAAAGGAAGTGGTGAGTTGAGAGTTCGCCTCCATATTTGTGTTCTTTTCGTCTGCATCACTTCACAGTCCTCAGTGTAGTGCTACATGCTATAAGGTGGTGGCCACAGATAGCATCAGTCACTAGCTTTGGTCCTTCTTACACCTTCAGGTTCATTTGAGGGGGTCTCGTGGAATGAATTTGGGAGCAACTATTGGATTACACCTTATTACCTATAAAAGTAATATTTTACTGTTGAGCCGAGCCAAAAATAAATATATTCTTATTAGATTGTCCTCATTTAAATCTAGACTCCTGTTGTTACTCTGTCTGGCCATAATGAGGCCGTTTCTTCTGTGCTGTGGTCGGATGCAGAGGAGATCTGCAGTGCATCGTGGGATCATACTATTCGAGTGTGGGATGTTGAGACTGGAGCTCTCAAGTCGACTTTGGTAAGATGTTTGCTTTTTCTTCTTATAGATTTATGTTTAAAATTATTCTGAGGGAAATATTTATGGGAACTTCTAGATTTAAAAGCTATTATTGCTATGTAATGATGGGGTACTGCTATTGTGCTAACTTGTTTTAGTCCTTGCTGTAAAGTATAATAATTAAAAATAGTGAAATAATAAGCTTAAGTATTAAATAATTGAGGTCAGAGTGCAGCTTGGATGAGATGAAAAGGAAGGGAAAAATGAACAGGCAGTGGAGGGAAAACAGGCAGAGAAAAGACAGAAAGATATATTCAAGATGATACATATTGCTGCTTCTTTTTCCTAAATGGACAGAATTTAAGCATGATTGGGGACACCTGGAGAGTGCAGTGGTAGAAGGAGAGATGGGCCCAAGTATGGGTTTAGGTGTGGAAACCTCTATAGGCTCCTGTAAGAGTAGAGGGGCAAAAGGGGGAGAAGACAAAATCCCAGAGAGAATAAGCAAAGTGCACTTGCATGTGGGGGTAGGGTTACCATATGACTGCAGAAAAAGGAGGCACTGATTGAGACATCCGGGTTTTATTTTCACTGCTTTCAGTGGAAGTAAAATACAGATGTGTCTATTTGTCCTCCTTACTTTCATTGCTTTCTCAATCTGTCCTCCTTTTTTTTTTTTTCCTGGAGCCTTATGGTAACCCAATGCAGGGGTGGCTGAATTTTGGCACATTTCAAATATAATTGAAGTGAGGTGGTAGATCACTAACCATGAGGCTGCAGGCTGACTTGGATAAACAGCAGTATTGTGCAGATGCTAAAACTTATACAGCTGACAGCTGGGAGGTATCCTTAGGACAAGGAAGTTTTGATGATCAGAACTAGAGAGGTGTAGGCGGTCAGACTTCTATGACTGACAGCTGGGAAATAGCCTTCTCTAGTTTACCATTTCATTTTTGTTGCTTTCCTCTGAACCACTTTGTCTTATTATAACCTTAGCGAGATATGGCCTCCAAAACGGACCTCTGTCTGTAACAAGTGAAGCCTCATCAGTGACGTACAGGAGCTGTATCACCTCTTCCTTTATCATCTTTATCTGTCATCATTTACTATGTTATGAAAATAAGATACATTTGAGTTCTAGAATACAAAATTCTCTCATGTTTTCCTTTTCTCTTTTTTTATATTTTCAGATGGGAAGTAAAGTATTTAACTGCATTGCTTACTCCCCATTGTGTAGACGTCTTGCATCGGGGAGCACTGACAGACACATCAGACTCTGGGATCCTCGCACTAAAGGTGAGCAAGTTCTGACACAGGCTTGTGTTGGTGATAGTTAAGCACTACTAAATCTCATAGATGATAATGGCCTGATGGGATAATGGTAATTTAGGCCTTTAAATAAGGTGGTGGTATAAAATTATTTTATTCTGTGTGCAGACTACTAGAAAAAGAGATCTTGCACTTTTGCTGGCCTCCCTATAGGAATTATTTATTTTATTTTAGTATTTATATATCACTTATAGCCTAAGTGGTTTACATGCAGGTACTCAAGCATTTTTCCCTATCTGTCCTAGTGGATTCACACTCTATCTAATGTACCTGGGACACCATCAAACAACCAACACTGTGGAAATGCTTTTGGTTTCATGTCCCACAGAAGGTTCCAAACCTTTGCATCAGACTCTTTCTGGTCCAATAAATGTCCTGGTGGTGATTCGAGTCTTTCATTTATCTTTCTACTCAAAGATCCATTTTGAATAGATGTTGTACCCCAAAAAGACGCAGTCCTCCTTTTCCTGTTTAATGAGGGTTCAGCAGCAACATCCTAAGCACAGGCTGCATGGAAATATTCATACAGTGATCTTTCTGAGTTAGTTTTGTGCATACCATGACAGTAATGACTCCTAAGCCAAGGTTTGTGGATATGATCTGTGTGTCTCTCAAGCTTACTGCTAATGCTCTCCATAGACTTGTATCATACTAAAGAGAGCTTCCTATGGGAGTTCAAAAAATGTAATTTGTATGGGCAACCAACAAAGGTTGCTTAGAAATTATTTTTAATCAAGCTTGTGGCTCCTAGTACAATGGAAAATATTTCTGTAACTTTCTTTTCTGTATAACATTTTGGGGGTGTTGTGATTTTCCTTATGTCCCACACAGATGGTTCCTTGGTTCTACTGTCTCTGACCTCTCACACAGGCTGGGTTACATCTGTGAAATGGTCTCCCATGCAGGAGCAGCAACTCGTCTCTGGTTCTCTAGATAATCTTGTGAAACTCTGGGATACCAGGAGGTAAGTCTTTCACAGCAGAAGAGCACTGCCAGAAAAGAACAGTGCACCAGCAGTTGGATTAATTAAGGGCTTCCTCTAGTTCAAAGCTAGCCCTATATTGCTTTGTGGGGACCGAATGAGTTTCCAAACCTGAGGAAGACATGTGATGAGGAGTGTCCTTCCTAATGGTTAGTGCAGCAAATTGGGAAACAGTTCAGTTCTCACTGCAGCCCCTTGTGACCCAAAGCAAGTCACTTAATCCTTCATTGCCCCAGGTACAGGTGAAGCTGAAGCCAGGCAAAGCTTATTGTCCTGAATGGTGTACAGGCAGGGAACAGGAGTCAACTTTCAGTTTTCCTATTCCCTCCGCTGATGCACCAGCACCCCTACTGTTTTTCAGGCGCTCCCCCCTCACGGCAGCTGGTCTGTGATACCAGCATCCCTCCCACTCCCTGAGACTATTTAGGCTCTTCATCTTTGTGGGAACTGGTCTCTAATAGGTGCACAGAGTGCTTTGGAACCACTCCATCCCCAAGAAGATATGCTGGTTGGGCATCCAACCCTAGCATGCCTTGCAGGGAGAAGTGGGGCAGGTTGGATGTGTGGGAACAGCAGGGGGAGCAAAAGTTGGTCCAGGGTATCACAACCTCTTGAGTTGGCCCTGGCCATTTTCATAGATAAAAGTGCAGTGCTCATAGAAATGATTTTGATAAAATTTGCCTCTCTGTGTGTATGATAAACATGCATATAGTGATTAGTCATGTGATTACTTGCTGGGGTGGGGGGAAGATTTGTGCTCACCCACATTCATTTGAATTTTCCAAAACTATATGCATGTTTTAATCCTAAAATTATATCAGCACAAGATATCAGGGATAGACATATGAACATTTCTCCTGGGGTAATTCTCAGTCTGGCAGAGCTTCATGTAAAGCATATTTATACTTTCACTAATGCCCAATTATAAAATTATCCCCTTTGTGGCAGGAGAGAAGTTGACAGAGAAGCAAAAGAGATTAATCCTCCCATTCATGGATGTGATCGCCTTTTATAGTGCTGTTGTTTTTATAAAAACCTTCCATGAAATGAGGAATATCAGCAATTAAATTTGCCTGCTTCCTCAATGATCGATCTTATCCTAAACTACATTTTTGAGTCCCTATCTTGGAAAGCTTGCATCAGATTGCAGCTAAGTCTTGAGACAGAAATGCATTTTTAGCAGTACAGGTTAGATTAGTGTCCAACAAACTTTCTCGAGCCACAACACACTAAACATAGTTGCCGTGGCTCGAGGCATTCGGAAGTGCGTGGACGTCACATTGATGATGTCGCATGCATGCATGACATCATCATGTCGATGTCTGTGCATACGCAAAAGCCCTCCAGAGGGGCCAGTGAGGGGTGCCAGTAGGGAAGAGGGCTGGAGAGAAGGAGAGGCGCTGACACCGGCTGATTGCCTACCAGACGTGCCTCTCGTGGAGAGAAGCACAGCCTGTAGGCAGTCATCTGGCACCCCTTCTCCTCCCCAGTGTACCACAGCACGCAGTTTGCGACAACTAAGTTTGTTCCTATATAAGGTTTCAGTGTTTTTCTGTTAGACGGAACAGGTACTCAGAGAATTGCAGGCACCTTGCTACCTAGCCAGGAAGATTTCTCATTCTCTCTTCCATAGCACCACAAGGTGCCTCTCACTTTCTGGGAAAAACTAACTTTGTGATTCATTTTCCCACTCTCAGCTGCAAGGCTCCTCTCTATGACCTGGCTGCTCATGAGGACAAAGTCTTGTGTGTTGATTGGACAGAAGCTGGGGTAAGCACTGCAGGAGCAGCGATTCATAGATTCCAAACCAACATAAAAGCATGTGCTTAGAGAATGACAAGCTCCAGTTAAAGGAAGGATATTTTTTTTTTTGTTACCATGAACTAAATTGACTGCAGAATGTGGTGTTTGAAATGTTGCTACTATTTGGGCTTCTGGAAACAGGATACTGGGTTAGATGGACTATTGGTCTGACCCAGTATGGCTATTATTTTCTTATGAGATTTTGTTACTTAACCCTCCATTGCCCCATGTACATAAATTAGATTGTGAGCCCACTCGAGACAGAAAAAAGTGCCTTCATATAGTACATGTACCCACAGAAAGACGGTATATCAAATTTACAACCCTTTGTCTTTTACCCTTTGTCACATTTCCTCTGAATAACTATGAACAGATTTGTACTCTCTAGAATTCTAGTGTTTGAACTAAATGAAATGGGTTACACACTAATTTCCTATTTCTTTTGCATATAGCTGGTTAAAATACTGCCCTCCCCTCAGTCTAAAATGTATTCCAGTTCAATAGGTGAGACATTCTAGACCAGGGGTGCCCAATATGTTGATCACGATCTACCGGTCAATCGCAAAGGCAACGCAAGTCAATCGTGCCTGAAGCTGTATGTTCAGTAGTGCTGCCCGATTCGCCGATTCGAATCGATTCACTTTGGTGAATCAATTCGTGGGTGGGTGGTTGTTTTTGTTTGTTTTTTTTTTAATCGGGTTCAACGATTCGTTCAGGTCTTCTAAAGCAGGAGCGGCAATGCTGCCTCTTGCTGGCCATCCACTGCCGCTGCTACTCCTGCTTTAGGGAACCCCTGGGGTCAGTCAGGAAGTGCTGCAGTGCATAGGCGCTCTTTGTGGCGTCCTATGGCTTCCCTCCTGGTCTCCCGGTCTCACTTTCAGCTAATTAGGGCAGCCTGCAGAGGATCGCCGGTGCTGTAGCAATCCTTAACAAGCTGCTGTCAGCCTTCGTAGCACGTTCCCAACTACCCTCCTATCCAGTATCTCTATCTCCCCCTCCACACCATCCCTTGTATACAACTTCTCTCCCTTTCTGTTCCTTCTCTCCCTCCATCCCATTGTCCACCATCTCTCTCCCTCTCCTGTTTTTAGACCCATTATTTCTTCCCCTCCCCCCCACCCTCAGTCCGGCATGTACATGTCTCTTTGGACCCCTCCCTCCCTCCGGGTACTTCTGCACCAGGGCCCGCTATCCCCCCCCCCTCCCAAAGGCTTGCATGTTTTTCCCCTTCTTTCTAGTGTCCTCCGGCTTCCCGGTCTCATCTTCAAAGCAGCCTGCAGAGGATTGCTGGGACTGCGGCAGAGGGAACGTGCTGTGGAGGCTGCGGCAGCCTGCTGGGATTGCTACAGCAGACCGGCGATCCTCTGCAGACCGCTTTGAAGGGGAGACTGGGAAGCTGGGAGAAAGATGGTGGACAATGAGATGGAGGTAGGGAAGGAACAGGGTATTTTCTTGCGGACCAAATTTAATTACCCTGCGGGCCAAATTTGACACTCTTGCTCTAGAGCAACTCCATCCTGTTTATATCTGTTTTAAGATGCAGTCTCTAGAACTGTATATAATATTCTAAATGAGATCTCACCAAAGCCTTATACAAGGGCATCATCATCTCCTTTTTCTTATTGGCCATTCCTTTCCCTCTGTTACCAAGCTTACTTCTAGCCTTCATGTTATCTTTTCTACCTGTTTAGATAATCACATACGATCACACCCGAGTCCCACTCCTCTTTTGTGCACAGAAGTTCTTCTCCCCTAAACTGTAGACCAGGGGTGTCCAACCTTTTGGCTTCCCTGGGCCACATTGGCTGAAAAAAATATTTCTGGGGCCACGCAAACGCTGCAGCAAGACAGAGGAGGGAGCCAGCAAGACGGTAAACACCCAGGGGCAGCAGAGAAAAACACTGCATCGCCCTCAACTGGGGCCACACAAAATACTTCACGGGACCGCAGGTTTGGACACCCCTGCTATAGACTGTAACAAATAATTCATTCAGTCTCTCTGCTATGGCCTTATCTTTCCTGAGCGCCCCTTTTGTTCCTTGATCATTCACAGGTCCCATAAATTCCCTCACAGGTTTTCTTCTTCTGATGTACCTAAAAAAAATTGTTATTATAAGTGTTTTTTGCCTCTTTGGCAAATTTCTTTTCATATTCTTTCTTAGCTTTCTTTATCAATGCTTTGCATTTAACTTACCAGTGCTTATGTCTCTTCTTATTTTCTTCATTTGGATCCTTTTTCTATTCTTTAAAGGATGTGGGGGTTTTTTTTGTTGTTGTTGTTCTAATAGCCTCTTTCATTCACCTTTTAGCCATGCTAGCTCTCATTTCCTCTTTTTTTTTTTTTTTTTTCAACCCTTGTTAATAAATGGAATGCATCTGGTCTGGGCTTCCATGATGGTATTTTTAAGTAACATCCATGCCAGATGTACAGTCCTAACCTTTGCCACCGATCCTTTTAGTTTCTTTTTTTTTTTAATTAATTAATTTATATTCTTTTACAAATTGTTAAACAACAATTTAGTGGAAATAATTGAAATAGCCTGCAAATTACAACAAATTATAAAATACAACAAATTATAAAATAATTCCACATTAGTAACCAATATCAAAGTCCACAATATAAGGAGAGAGAATCCATCACCTCCAAGGGACTTTTAGTTTCTTTTTAACCATTTTCCTCATTATATCGTAATCACCCTTTCAAAAATTAAGTGCCAATACAGTAGATTTCTTTAGCAACGTCATTCCAAATATCAGCTCAAATTTGATCATGTTATGATCACTGTTTCCTAGCAGACCCAACACAGTTAACTCCTGTACTATGCCAAATTCCAGACCATTCCTCAAGCTTTGTCAGGTCCTTCCTCTTGTTATCCACAGCATCAGGGATGTCTACAAGTGCTGCCTAATTTTAATCGATTCACTTCGGGCAAATCAATTCAAAACAATTTGGTTTTTTTAAAAACCAAACTCATCGATTCAAGTCGGCCCCTTTGCTAGAGACCCGTTTGGGGCTTTCCCTCTGCCGCCGGAGTCCTTCCATCGAATGTAACTTCCGGTTTTGAGAAACCGGAAGTTACATCAGAAGAAAGGATTTTGGCAAAGGGAGCATCGAGCGGACCTCTGTGTGCGGATCGGCAGCAGCAAGGTGATTTTTATATTGGTTGGCTGGCTCTGTCTTTCCTGGCCAGAAGTATTTCTCCTCTCCTCCCCGGCCGCATCTACCTTTCTATTCCAGGCAAAAGCGGCGGTAGCGAATGCGATTCACTGCCCTGCCGCTACTCCGGACATCTTCTCTCCATTCGGCCGCCCAGGCGGAAACAGGAAGTTTTCACTGAGGTTGTGCTGCAGTGGAGAGAAGACACAAGGAGTGGCGGCAGGAGAACTCTTTGGATCGCTAAATCACTACCACCACCAGCAACAAGTTTTAACATCAAAATAAAGGTAGATGGGGGGACGGGGAGATGGACTTGGGGGAGTTGGTGGACTGAAGAGGGAGAGGTGGGGAGAAGATGGATGGGGGAGATGAACTTGGTGGAGGGGGGAGATGGACTTGTGAGAGAGAGGGAGTTGGTGTACTAGAGAGGGAGTTAGTGAAACCATGTTACTTCGGGTCCTTTAATCCATTGGATTCCCAAAATTCTACTATTTGCTGTTTTTATGTTCAATCATTTTTATTAAGTTTCAACCATAAGGAAATAAAACAATATACACAGAACATAACCCCCCCCCAAAAAAAAAAAAAAAAAAAATATCCCAGAACAGCAGTTGTCAAACCAAACAAAAAGAAAAACATGTTCAAGTCAACAAACGACTGCATGTCCTGTGTGTTAAAGTGGTACAAAAAGGTAGCCAATAATTGATATATAAATTCTCCTTTCTGGAGTCCAAAGGTCCAATAACCTGAAGATCCATTCCAGCCAGCTGGATCATCAAAATCCGCCAATGAGTGAAGGTGGGTGCAAGTGGCGTCGGCTTACCTTGTAAGATTGTCTTAATGCCCACATAGAACATAAGAACATAAGAAGTTGCCTCCGCTGAGGCAGACCATAGGTCCATCCTGCTCAGCGGTCCGCACCCGCGGCGGCCCATCAGGCCCATTGCCTGAGCAATGGTCTATACCTATCTATACCCCCCAATCCCTTTTTCTTCTAGGAATCTATCCAAACCTTCTTTGAAACCATTTAATGTTTTCTTGTCTACTACAGCCTCTGGAAGCGCGTTCCATGCATCCACCACCCTCTGAGTGAAAAAGAACTTCCTAGCGTTTGTTCTAAACCTGTCCCCTTTCAATTTCTCCGAGTGCCCCCTTGTACTTGTGGCGCCCCTTAATTTGAAAAATCTGCCCCTGTCTACTTTTTCTATGCTCTTCAGGATCTTGAAGGTTTCTATCATGTCTCCTCTAAGTCTCCGCTTTTCCAGTGAGAAAAGTCCCAACTGCTTCAATCTGTCGGTATATGGGAGATTTTCCATTCCCTTTATCAGTTTAGTCGCTCTTCTCTGTACTCCCTCAACTACCGCCATGTCTTTCTTGAGGTACGGCGACCAGTACTGGACACAGTACTCCAGATGCGGCCGTACCATTGCACGATACAGCGGCATGATGACTTCCTTCGTCCTGGTCGTAATACCCTTCTTAATGATACCCAGCATTCTGTTTGCTTTCCTAGAGGCTGTGGCGCATTGCGCCGATGCCTTCAGTGTTGCGTCTACCATCACTCTATGGGTAAATGCAGTACAGCCCTAGCGTCGTGGAACCATAGAGAAAGTCAAAGAAAACAGAGAGCTAGGGTGTAGGGTCCAAGTACAGTTTCAAAGACGACCAATCCACTGGCAGAGGTGACGCCAAAAGGGCAATATGACAGGGCAAGTCCAGAACATGTGACACAGTGTGGCGTGAGGGGTCAGACATTTAGGACAAGCATCCGAGGGGATTAAGTGCGCTCGGAACGCCCGATTAGGTGAAAAAAAATGCTCGCAACACAAATTTGTAATAACGTTCCCTTTCCACTCCAGATATCAACAAAGCAGCACCCAGATGTTATTTGCTGTTTTTAAAAGTGTTTCCATGAATTTGCTTACCACAGACTTATCAGCCTTTTCTCATCCTCTTCCTTACTTCTGCCTTTGTGGAGAGGGACCACATCTGCCCTTCTTCAGTACTTGGGGACCATTCCTGACTCTAGGGAAGCATTGAAAAGGGCAGCCAGAACTTCTACGTTCCTTCAGTACCCTTGGATGTATGCCTTCCAAACCCATTGCTCTACCTTTAGTTTAGCTAGCTCGTCATGAATATAATCTTCTGAAAATTGTTCAGACAATAGCACAACTCCATTCCTACTTGTGTGTGGCTTCTGTGGTCCTGCTCCCAGCCCTTAAATTGTGAATGCAGAACCAGAAATATTATTTAAGCAATTCCACCATATCTTTTTCAATTTCTACATATTCTTCCCCTTCACCTTTGTCTCAAGATGCCACTTTTATATTTCCTCCTATCACAAACATATCTAAAAAAATGTCTTGTTCCCTCCCCCCTCCCACCAGTTTTACCATATTGGCTATTTTTTAATATCATATCATGGGACATGTTCCTTATTATAAAAGCATTCATTTTTTCCTTTGTTTCCTTATTTCTGCTTAAATATAGATTCATTTCTTTACATTCCCACAAAGTCTGGTTACAAATAAGAGAACAAACTTTGGTTCTATTCTAATCAGGATTTCTTAATCACACTTCTCCAGAATAGGTTCAAGGCCATTTGCTAGATAAGAGGCCCATGCAACATCCTGGGGAAAAGTTATGTAACTTCATAAAGAGGGGGAGAGTTACAGAAAAAAAACATTGTGGAGGAGGGTTACATTGTTGCAAAAGGGGAAGCTGATACAATCTATTAAGGAGGCGTCCTAAGTAACAATATAGCTGGACAGAATTTGCACAGAATAAGATGCAGAAAAAACACCTCAAGGAAATTCTATAATACAAAGAGGGAACCCCTAATGATTCCGGGAATAAATTTAAAAGGCATTTCTGCAAATAAAACGGTGCTTTGAGTAGACATAGCCTTCAAGAACATTGTCCAAACTGTATGTGAGCTGTCATTTTAGAAGCAAAATTTGACACGGAATTGCATCCTGATATTAAGATAAAGATTTTTATGCCTATGGTATTATTGAAGGCAGCTTGATGTTATTGTTTGAACTGTGCTGCTATGTAACTTTGAGGCTTTTTTCTCCCCTTGCTGGATGCAGTTTGGAATGAGACTCCTTTCAGTGACCATGGAACAGCTTTGATTATTTAATTGTTTTGCTTTAGCATTTTGTTGTATTCCTTTTTTTGTTGTGTAAAGATTTTATTATGCAAATATACACTCATGGTACCCATTTTGATATCCAGTTATCCAGTAGAGCAGGGGTGGGCAACTCCGGTCCCCGAGGGCCAGAATCCAGTTGGGTTTTTAGGATTTCCCCAATGAATATGCATGAGATTTATTTGCACGCACTGCTTTCATTGTATGCTAATAGATTTCATGCATATTCATTGGGGAAATCCTAAAATCCCGACTGGATTCCGACCCTCGAGGACCGGAGTTGCCCACCCCTGCAGTAGAGTCTCTGTTAATCGACACTGGGTAAATCAGGCTCTGCCCAATCCCTCCCTCCCCACTGTCAGAGCATCCAAGAAACTCAACACAAGTGCTTCCTACCCTGCCCACCTAACCATCTACAGTAGAAGCAGCCTCCTTGGAAGGGGAAGGTATGGTTCGCTGTTAGAGCTGCTGCCTCTGCACCCAGAGGTTGTGAGATCAAATCCCAGAGCTGCTCCTTGTGACCCTGGGCAAGTCACTCGGTCCTCCAGTGCTCAACGCTTTGAACGTGAACTTTGAATGCCAAAGCCACAAAAAGGCAGTATACAAGTCCCCATTCAATTTTCCAGCTTGTTCCCATACCCACAACCAAGAAAGGTCAGCCCCAGGTTTAAACTTTAACATTCTGGTGGTCTAGTGGTGAGGTTGGGGCAGGAGCAATTCTTCTGTATATTTGAGGCAAAGCACCAGGACTGAGCATCTAAATCCCCTTTGTTCTTTTCTTTTTTTTTTTTTTAATCTTTATTAATTTTCAGTTCTAATACAAAGTATCAGGAATTATACAGACATTAATAAACAAAATAAACACTTAAATTCAATCAACAATACTGCAGAAGAAAAATATCCCTCCCCTCCCATCCAACATATTTAATCAAAGAATAAACCAAAAAGATACCCAACCCCCTCATCCTGGATGTGTATAAAAAAAAACAAAAATTAAAACAAAAGACAACTATGTTGAAGTAACAAAGGATGTCAACAGGCCCCAAATCAATTAAATTAGATTGCTATGCCCCATCATATCAGCATTCATCTTTTCATATCTGTAACCTAAACATAAAGTGGCCCACCAAAAAGGAAAATTGAGGCGGTCGCAAATTTTCCAATTGCGAGTCACCATTTACATGACTATCCCTGTCATAATTAGGAAAAGCCTGCATTTGTAGCGGTCCAGAGGAGGCTTAATATGCAGCAGTGTTCCATATATAACTGCCTCATACGTCGAAGGAATTGTTGATTGCAGTACGAGATTAATCTGTCCCCATATTGACTTCCAGAAGTTGAGTATCAAGGGACAATAGAACAACAGATGATCCAGTGTCCCAATGTCTAGATGACAGTGCCTTCACACTAAAGATGGCACTATTTAACTCATTTTCATTAATGGTTGGGAATTATACAACACAAGTCTCCAATACTTCACCCAACCTCCACAATATCCAACATCCCTCTCCACCAAATTACAAGTTGTTCCACATGCTCTCATATATTTCAAATCTGGCAAAATGTGGCCTCAGGTACACCTCCTCCACCCTTAGTAATGTTCAATAGAGGTAGGGATACCGCTGTTTTTATTCCTCATTGGCCCACATTCTTTTATTGCAGTTATTTAGGTAAACTTTTTTATCCACCATAATCTTTTTAGAAGTTTCCTTGAGATTATTCTATTTAAACATATTCAAATAAATTGTATACTTAGCTTAGTGCCAGCATCTATTCGATTTAGAACTGTCTAACTTATGTAACCTAACAGGGGTCCAAAAAGATCTATGTAACCGAAAAAAACCATGTTTGTCTCATAGATGCCGACGCTGTACATCTCATCCTCCAAGTCCAAATTTGCGGCCATCAAGACACAGAAATATACTGCTTTATCTCAATGCTCCAAATATCTCCAAGAATAGTTTTTGGTTTCTTATTCAAGAATTCAGAAATTAATTTATACCCCTTTGTTCTTGACAGTTGGCTTTTTGTTAAGGTGATACATCACCCAACCATTTTTCCCTAGATCCTTTTCCTGGGCGGTGCCTCCTAATATAGCTTTAGTTTGGGTTCCTCTTTCCTGTATACATCACTTCTGCACTTATTCACATTAAGGACTCAATTCTATAAATGGTACTGACAAAAAAAACCATGCTAAGTGCTATTCTGTAAACAGCACTCGAAGTTAGGCGCTGTTTATAGAATAGAACTTAGAGCTGGGATCCTTAGGCACGAGGATTTACATAAACTAACCCTGGTATAAATCCTTGTGCCTAAATTTAGGTGTGGCTCTTCCTTATTCTATAACAGTGTGCATAAATTTCAAGAACACCTATGACCCTCAGATGGCCATGCCCCCCTTTTTGGAACAGTGCGTAAAATTTCCATACGGGTCCTGGTGCCTAAATATGTGTGTGTAAATTTTAATTGATGCCAGTTAGTATTGATGATTGATTATTAGCACTATTTGGCTTGTTTTTCAGTTGCGCACGTACCCAAATTTATGTGTGCAATTTTCAGTGTCATTTATAGAATTAGGCTGTAAATGTCATCTACCATTTGGATGCCTAATCTCGTAAGATCCTCTTGCAATTTTCCACAATCCTTTGTGATTTAACAGTTTTGAATAACTGTTTTATCAGCAAATTTAATTACTTCAATAGATATTCCCATAAGAACAGCCTTACTGGGTCATACCAATGGTCCATCAAGCCCAGTAGCCAATCTAGGTCATTAGTACCTGGCCAAAACCCAAGGTGTAGCAATATTCCATACTACCCATCTCTAGATCATTTATAAATAAGTTTAAAAAGCAGCTCTTGGGAACCCCACTATCTACCCTTTTCATTTGAGAATATTCACCATTTACTCCTACTCCTCTATTTTCTAAACAGTTCTTAATCCACGATAGGACACGTTCTAATTTCCTCAGGAGTCATTCTTGAATTACTTTTGACAAACGCCTTTTGAAAATCCAAATACACAATATCAACCAGCTTGCAGTAAGTCAGTAAATGATGGCAGAAAAAAAAAAAAAGACCTTCATGGTCCATCCAGTCTGCCCAACCAGGTGACCAAAGCCTTGCCACCACTGTTTAAACACAGTTCACTCATGTTTAAATGCTGGTTGTGAAGTCAACACCTTGCCAACATATATGCAGCCAAACATGATTGGGATGATACAGTATATTGCTGACAGTATTCAATTTACCAGTCAAGATGCCTTCCCCTCCCTCCTAAGCAGCACAGTTCTCCCAACTTGCAGTACCTGCTATAATAAAACCCTTAGCGCGCATGCGTACTTGAAACTCTGTGCGTCTGTGCTTTGTGCCTCCGCATATGCAGTAGAAGGAGCCTGCTTTCCCATTGCAAGAAGGAGCTTGTGGCGGTTTCCACATTGCTCTCCCTTCATGACGCTGCAAGCCCGGAGCCAGTGTAGATGGCTGAAGCCTGGCTGGAGCAGGACGAGAAGGAGCTGCGAGACCTCCGCAGAGGCAGGAGGTGCTGAATTCGGGGGAGGGAGTGAGAGAAGGGAGAGATGTTAGACTCAAGTGAGGAAAGGAGAGAGAGAGAGAGAGAGACGGATGAGAAGGACAGAAGAGCTACAAGGGGGACAGGGAATTATAGACTTCAGGGAGAATGGAGGGGGCAGGAGAGAGAGATGGCCTTGGGGAAGGACGGAAGGGACAGGAAAGAGAAAGATAGCAAAAGGGGTGAAACAGGGTCAGAGAGAGATGGTAGAAGGTGTGAAAGAGAGAGATGGAAATGATAGGACCGCTGCCACTTTAGGGTACAGAGGGAGGAGGGGTTGGTATGTCAGGACCACAGCTGCTGCCTCGAGTAAGTAATGGGGGTCCAGGAGGCCAGACCCATAGGGAGGGAAAGGCCCTGTCAGGTGATAAATGCAATGGAGTATCAATGAGGGCCAAAAGGGTACAGAGGACTAAGGAAATAGTAAAAGGTGAGGTGGTGGGACTGGAATCAGTGGGAGGCAGGGTCCGGGCATGGTAGAGGTGGGGCATGGGTGGCGTCAGGGTATAGGTTTATCAAGTTTATTAACACAATTTGATTAATCGCCTATTATAATCACTAAGCGATGTACATAGTAAAAATATATCAAGTAAAAAGGGGTTAACATTTTAACAAAAGAACATTTAACTTGAACAAACATACAGTTGGGAAGAAAAAGATAAAAGTTACAATTTTTGTTTGGGGTAGAATAAGGAAATAACAATAGGTAAAGGGGAGTAGTAACCTCAGCAATTTTAAATTTATTATACTTTAAACATTAAAAGCATCTCTGAATAAATAAGATTTTAAAAGTTTCTTAAATATTAAAATATCTGTTTCATTACGAATGTATTGGGGAAGGGCGTTCCACCATAAGGGACCTGTCACCGAAAAAATGTCGGCCCTTCTTGTACCGATGATTTTTAGGGAAGGTACTGAAAGAAGATTCTGGTTGGAAGAGCGAAGTGAGCGTTGTGTATTATAAGGTATCAAGAGTCTAGAAATGAATTGAGGTTCGCCGCATGCTAAAGTTTTAAAGATGAGTATAATTATTTTAAATGTGATTCTATGGCTGTTCTAGCACCTGTTACTGTAACGAATGTAACGGGCTAAACTAGTAAACGGGTAAACGGGTAACTAGTGTGACAATAAAATGATCAGTACGCTAGAGTTGAACATTCACTTGCCCCTTGCCATGGGCAGAACATAGACCATACAAGTCTGTCTGGCATCAAGCTTCATTCCCCCATGCTGGATCTGGCTACTCTTCTTTGTCTCTTGCTAAGTGCGGGACATCTTTATCCATATATTTTTAAATTGAAGAAATTTAACAGAATATAAGGAGGACTGCCTTTATTTTTCTATGCCATTTGTGCTGCCACGGAATGGCAGGGTTAGATTTTCAGCTGCCATGACCATCCTATATAATAAAACGCTAGCCGCACATGCGCACTCAACTGCGTGCTTCCGTTTTCCCTGATCTGTGAGATGTAGGGCCGTGGCCTTGCAGGAGTGCATGCACGAGTCCCCAGCCTTACTTTCTAGCATCTACCACTCGCCGCCAACGCTGAACTTCCTGCTCTCCGTGTCGGCTCCTTTCACCAGCTGCACCAGCGTCTGAGAAGGCTTCCGACGCTGGCGGGATCGAGAGGAGCCATGGTGACACCTCGCGGGGCGGGGCGGGAAGCCCAAAACATTCCAGCTGCGAAGGGATGCCGCAGTCCTGACTCAAAACCAGCTGATTCAGCAGCATGTGCAGCACTACACACGCTGCTTCGGGGCCTTTTACTACCCTGATTTGCTCTGCCGCGTCTCTGATGATGTCATCAGGGACGTGCCAGAGTAAATCAAGGCAGTAAAAGGCCCCGAAGCAGCGTGTGTAGAGTGCTGTACACGCTGCTGGATCGGCAGATGGTCGGACCGCGGGAAGGGATGGGTGGGGGCGGTAAGGGACTAAGGGAGCAGTCAAAACCGAGGGATGGGAAAGGGGGGTAAGGGAAACGCTGCTGCTGTACAAGGAAGTGATGTGGGGTGGGAGGGAATGCTGGTGCTGCTGTGGCTGCTGCACAGGGAAGGTGGGGATCTAAATGCTGCTGTACAGGGAAGTAGTGGTGGAGAGGGAATGCTACTGCACAGAGACATGGAGGGGGGGAATGCTGCTGTGGCTGCTGCACAGGGAAGTGTGGGGGGAGAGAGACAGATGGATAGAAAGAAAGCCACACAGCGAGAGGAAGGCAGACAGAAAGAAAAGAAGAAAGGCACAGGGGCAGAGAGAGACTTAGAGAGACAGACAAAAAGAAAAACAGCGGGAGGGAGAGAGACACAGAAAGACAGACAGACATATATTCTAGCACCCGTTAATGTAACAGGCTAAAATACTAGTTGTAAACTAAATATTGAAAGAAGGAAATTTCTGGTCTACTTAGAAATTATTCTCTACATGGCTACTATTCTGTTTTTGATTTGTGGGAAATAAGGAACTTTTAAACAGATTTATATGAAAAAGATCTGATTATCCTGTTTCCTTTCTTCCTACAGTTGTTACTGAGCGGCGGGGCAGACAATAAGCTGTACTCCTACAGGTACTCCACCTCAGCCTCAGATGTTGGCGCATGAAAGTAGATAAGACTGGGATTCCAGTGTCCATCCTCTCCACAGGTTTTCTGTATTAGGGGGTAGAAGATGGTCCTTACCCCCTGTCGGATACCTGTGTTGGCTGTCTTTATTTCTATTTTGTGTTATTTGAGCTTCTCTGGGTATTGTACAGAAAGAATGGACAGCTTCATGGCCACCGATACTGAAAACAAATATCCAGCCAAGTTGATACATGAACTTCTGCACTAGATTGATGGATCCAGGCTACACCTGTAACTGAAGCACCCTTTGTAATCTGATTTTATTACTGACAAGCACCATGCAATGTAAAAATACTAAAAGTGAATTGTTTTCATTGCTGTATTTGATGGTATATTGCTGATGAATTATTTTTCAGTTATTTATGATGGACTTCCCTTTCAGCATCCTTTTTGTGAAACTATTATCCTTAATCTGCTGTCTTTGTGGCATAGATAACAGGATATTAAGAACCCATGGCTTGTCTTCTAGCAATACAGTCTCTTCTCCCTCCCCCATTCCCAATTCAAGAGGCTGCCATTTTGCCTTTTCAACAAGAATTCCCTTCCTGCAAAATAGCGAGTCTTACCTTGTTCTAAGTGTAGTGCTCTGGAACACAGAATATAAATAAATTGAGAATGGGGAAGTTGTGTTTCTAGAGAAGGTAAGAAACCACTAGTAATAGCTTGCTCCCTCCAAAAAATACACACTGTATTTTCTAAAGTATTCTTGGTGACCATGATTTTCTTTTTTTTTTTTTTCTTTGCCTCAAACGGAGGCAGAGCGGTAACAGACTTGGAAATTGATTGTTGGTTGGTATTTGAGATACAATATTCCAGTACAAGTTTGTCCACTAAAGTTGGAGTAATATTTTTAAGTGAATGAAATAAGGTACTTTTGGAATGTATTTTTTGTTTTGTAGTCACCAAAATAAAGTCCTCAAAACACAGTCTGTGAATAGCTTCTTGCTGATAGTGGCAAAGTGGTTAATAAATGATCTAAATAAATATTCTGCCATCTACAACCATGATGGAGAGAAGCACAGGTTCTGTGGCTGAAGGGCGTGATGAGAAAGTATTCATGGAGGGGGGAAATTCTAAATATGGTGCCCAAAAATCCACTCAGAAAAACAACTTGCTTAACAATATTCTATAAATTGTGCCTAAAGATAGGCACAGTTCATAGAATTGTGCTTAGGGCCAGGACCTGTGATGAAATTTAGGCATGACCATTTGCACCATCTAAAACCTAGTGTAAATCCCTGTGTTATGTGATCACTCAAGCCATCCCAGTACCCACAAAAGGGCATTGGAGTAGTCTGATGTCCTACATACCTATCTTGGACACAAACAGATACCCAAAGATATACACACACTGTGCTCAGTCTTATCTCCCTTTATTCAGGGGTTAGCTTACAATCTTATGCACTCATAGCAGAAAATGTTATAAAAGCATGAAGGAGTGCTGAAAAATTCTCTGTCTAACCAACTTCCTAAATTCTGAGGATTATTTTGCCACTGAGCTGAAAAGAGAGTTATTTTATTTTGCACAGCACCAATTTTCAGTGTTTGGACATTGTTTCAGATTATTGATTGAACCATATCAACAAAAAGTGTGGCACTCTGAGCCATCATGAAGTTCCTATTCCTGCAGAAGAAAATTCCAAAGAAAATTCATGAATGTATGATGCAAATATTGAGTGACAAATGCCCATCATGCTCTTGCTGACTTACAAGTGCATTTACCCTGAAGCCCCCCAATATCTCTCTTCATTTATCTCCCCCTATGCTCCTCCCCGTGAGTGATCTCAGTTCATCGGGAAAGCCCCTCTTATCTGTATCTTTCTCTTCCACTGCCAACTCCAGACTCTATCTCTTCTTTCTTGCGGCACCGTATGCCTGGAACAGGCTGCCTGAATCAATATGTCGTGCTCCATCCCTAGCAGTATTCAAATCCAAGCTAAAAGCCCACTTTTTTTTCAAACTGCTTTCAACTCTTAATTTCTACTCACTGCTGTCAGATACCTAGACTCACTGTATCATTTCCTCTATCATTATCTCCCCAACCCTGCATAGTATAAATTCAATATTGTATGTAATTCATCCAACAATTAAAATACTAGGAGTTGTTTTGGACCAGCATCTGACCATGAAAAAACAGATAGATGCGGTGGTACATAAATGTTATTATACTCTATGGAAATTGCGAACTATCAAACCATATTTTGACTTTTCCACTTTCAGACTTTTGGTTCAATCCCTGTTATTGAGTCTTCTTGACTACTGTAACATTATTTATTTGACAGTTACTAAGAAAGACATAACCAGATTGATACTGATTCAAAATACAGGGGTCAGACTGATTTATGGCCTGAAGAAATATGATCATGTTACACCATTTTAGTGTGAATTGTATTGGCTTCCGATGGAGGCATGTGTTCTGTTCAAGTTGGGTTGTTTATTTCACAAGGTTCTGTATGGCACTGCTCCATTCTACCTGGTTGATAGATTTTCTATTGCATCGTACAAACACAGTCGAAAATCTCATGCCTTGTTTAATTTTCCCTCTGTACAGGGTTGTAAAAGCAAAAAATTTCTTGAACGCACTTTGGCATTTGAGGTAGCTTCCCATGATAAAGAATTTTGATCGTTATTACTTACTGTTTATTCCTATAAACAGTTTAGGACTTGGTTAAAACTTATCTTTTTTTCAAAATACTTAGTTAAATGATTTATTCTGTTTCCAATAATATTGTTTGTTTATAATCTTTTGTAACTTGCGTTGAACTTACGGCTACGTGGTTAATAAGCACAATGTTATGTCCTGTCCAAATTAGATTGTAAGCTCTTCTGAGAATGGACTGTCTATTGTATGTTAAAATGTACAACATTGTGTATTCCTTTCAGCGCTATAGAAATAATAAATAGTAGTAGTAGGAGGGTGGGGGCTGGGTATTTGGGAGTTTGTTTTTTTAAGATGGGTTTTTGATCCTCCATAACTAAGTCAGTGAAGAGCATTATCCTCCTTGGGTCTTGAAATGTGGGTGGCATTACCTCTTCAATAAAATCTTAGAGAAGATTAGGTTTTTTTTTTTACCTCAGTAATCCTCTAAGGAAGGACAGGAGTCTTGACTATTGAGATCTACCAAAGCAGACCGTTGATCCTAGGGTGGGGCAGATGAGCCTGCTGCGGGTACTGAGGACCCAACTGCAGCATCCAATCATGCTGCAACATCCACTCTTATAAAACTTGGTAAAGGGATGGAGAGTGGACCACAAATCTCAGGTGGAACTGCCCGGGACACTACCCATGATGAGACAATGCCTCTGGTAGAATGTGCTTTCAAAGAGATTGATGGCTGCTTACCACAGCCAAAACACGCCAAAGAACTAGCCATGCGACTCTACCGGGAAATGGTCGCCTTTGAGGCTTGTTTTCCCAGCTTGCTAATGGTAGCGGTGAGGGATGCCAAAAAGGACTATGAAGAAAAAATAGCGCAAGAGGCCAAAAACTTCAAGCCCTTCTTTAGATACGTGAAAGGGAAAAAACCCGCAAAAGAGGCGGTGGGACCCCTGGACGATCAGGGAAGAAAAGGGTACATTAAGGAAGATAAACAAATTGCGGACAAACTAAATTCCTTCTTTGCGTCCGTCTTTACGGAGGAGGATACCGCAAAAATACCAGAAACTGTGAAAGTGTTTAGTGGAGTAATAGAAGACAGCCTCACCACAGTTGAAGTAGATTTGGACCAGATATACTACCAGATCGACAAACTTAAAAGTGACAAATCCCCTGGACCGGATGGAATTCACCCGAGAGTCTTAAAGGAATTGAAGGTTGAAATCGGAGAGTTATTGCAAAAACTCGCCAATCTGACAATCAGAACTGGACAGATACCAGATGACTGGAAGATAGCGAACGTCACGCCAATTTTCAAAAAGGGATCAAGAGGAGAACCGGGCAACTACAGACCTGTGAGCCTTACGTCTGTCCCTGGAAAGATGGTTGAAGCACTGATCAAGGATAGCATAGTCCGGCACTTAGATATACACGAATTGCTGAAACCCAGTCAACATGGGTTCAGGAAAGGGAAATCATGTTTAACGAATTTGCTTCAATTTTTTGAGACCGTGAACAAGCAAATTGATAGTGGAATGCCGGTGGACATAATATATTTGGACTTCCAGAAGGCATTCGACAAAGTTCCGCATGAAAGACTTCTCAGGAAACTACAATGCCATGGAATAGAGGGAGATATACACAGGTGGATAGGCAAATGGCTGGAAAACAGGAAGCAGAGAGTGGGCATAAATGGGAAGTTCTCAGACTGGGAGAAAGTGACTAGTGGTGTGCCCCAGGGCTCGGTACTTGGGCCGATCCTATTTAACATTTATATCAATGACCTTGAAGACGGAATATCCAGTGAGATCATTAAGTTTGCAGACGACACAAAGCTATGCCGGACAATCAGAACGCAGAAAGATAGCGAAGAACTCCAGAGCGACTTGTATCAGTTAGAGAAATGGGCAGAGCAATGGCAGATGAAGTTCAACGTGGAGAAATGCAAAGTAATGCATTTAGGCAGTAAGAATAAGGAACACGAGTATAGAATGTCAGGAGCAACTCTTGGTAAGAGCGAACAAGAAAGGGACCTGGGTGTACTGATAGATAGGACCCTGAAGCCGTCGGCACAATGCGCGGCAGCGGCAAAGAAAGCGAACAGAATGTTAGGAATGATAAAGAAAGGAATCATGAGCAGATCGGAGAAAGTCATAATGCCGCTTTATAGAGCAATGGTCAGACCACACTTGGAATACTGTGTCCAACATTGGTCTCCCAAACTAAAGAGGGATATAAAACTGCTGGAGAGGGTGCAGAGACGAGCAACGAAGCTAATAAGAGGTATGGAGAACTTGGAATATGAGGAACGACTCAAGAAACTAGGACTGTTCTCCCTTGAGAAGAGGAGGCTGCGAGGGGACATGATAGAGACGTTCAAAATACTGAAAGACATCGATAAAATAGAGCAGAAAAAACAAATTATTTACACTGTCCAACGTGACACGGACAAGAGGACATGGTTTAAAGCTAAGGGGGGACAAGTCCAGGACAAATGTCAGGAGGTTCTGCTTTACGCAGCGAGTGGTGAACGCCTGGAATGCTCTTCCACAGGAGGTTATTAAAGAATCCACTGTGCTAGGATTCAAAGGCAAATTAGATGCACATCTCCTTATGAGAGGCATAGAGGGATATGGGTGGTAAAACTACATCAGGTGTATACCTGACTGGGCCTCCGCGTGTGCGGATCGCCGGACTCGATGGACTATGGGTCTGATCCGGAGATGGCAGTTCTTATGTTCTTATGTTCTTAGTCAACACAAAAAGATGGTCTGAAAGACAAAACTCATTTATTACCTTGAGATAACGTAGAAAAACTCTTTTCATGTCCAGCAATGTCCTTTTTTCCTGATGGCTGTGGCATAGAACCCCAGAAACTGGGCCTCCTGATTTCACAAGAACAGCCAAAATCACTTTTGGCAGAGACGAAGGCACTATGCGTAGAGACACGCCTGATTCTGTAAACTTGAGAAAAGGCTCCCTGCATGATTAAGCCTATAACTCTGAAACTTCTTGCTGTGGCAATCACATTTTTTTAAACCAAGGGAGCAAGCAAGACTTTTTACTGTTCCCACAGTAAAAAAAACTTTGCTCCCCCATGTACGGTACACTTGCTGGGTTTTCCCTGTTTCCACAGATTTACTGCAGTTTACCGCAGATTTCTATCCTCATATCATTCTCTAAATTTATGGTTTAACAGTGTTTTTATGGAAAGTAATCGTTTTAGCATAGAAGTTCATTTTGTTGTATTGATTGGAGGCTGCTGGTGCCTTGGAAGATACAAATTATAACTGTTTTCTTTGGAGTAACTGGATGTTACAGCCATAATTCCCTCTAATGTGATTGCTTTTAAAATAATTGGGAAATATTTTGAGATATTCTTTTGCTATTTGCCTATAGCAGATTGCTGAATTAAATTTATGGCTCATGCAGCAGCGCGGGGGGTTGGATAGAGGCATGAAAATTATAATAGAAACATTTCTATCTATTTTATTATGGTATGGTTGATAATGTGTTCTGTACAAGAATTTGTATTGGACAGTACTGTATTTAATTTAACCATATAAGGCGTAGAGACATTTTGCCTAGTTTTAGTAAATAATGAATGCACAACTGTTTCATGTCTGGAAGCTTGCCTAGTTCAACATGACACATCACTGAGTTACTCTCATCATGAAGGGAGGATAATCAGATAATTTTTTTGGCTTAAGATGTGTTGCCAAAGCAATATGAGTGAAAAGTAATTTCACAGCAGTGTCTATCAAAACAAAACATACACATAGGGCTAGATGCACTAAGAGCATGGATCGGATCGGATCCATGTCTGGGGGCTGATTCATGAATCAACCTTATGCAAATGAGGGAGATCAGAATCACGCCCCTAACTGAGCGTCCGATTCGCCATATAGCGATCCCGATGCACGCACAGACCATCTGTAGATGGTCTGCGCATGCTTAAAGCAGCAGCGACCTTTTTTTTTTTTTTTTACTCTTAACGTTTCTAACTTGCGAGCCTGTGGTTTTAACCCACAGGTTAAAACCACGGGCTAGCACTACAGGGAAGGCAATTGGGGCTGAGTGCTGGCAAGTCGGGGAGAGAGCAGGAGATTGGGGCAGACAGAGCTGGAAAGTCAGAAGATCAGGGCACAGAGCTGGCAAGTTGGCGGAGAGCGAGGCAGAAGGCAGGGCAGTCGGAAAGGACCTGAGCGACTGGTCCTCAGCAGTTGCTTATTTTTGGATTGGTCAACCCAGTTGGTGTCCCTCATTTTGTTTAGTGAATCGCTGCCTGCCTACATGTGAATGCTGTTCCCCCTCATTTGCATGTGCGGATCAGAGGATGATCGGGACAGAGGTTAGTGAATCGGGTCACAAAGGCAAACCGATCAGTACACGATCGGTTTGCTAAGTGAATCTAGCCCAAAGACATAAATCAACCCCACCCCCTTTATTTCAAAAAGGTAATTTATGTGTTTAACTACTTTTATATAGAAGGCTCTTACAATGAACCCAACAATGCACAAATGTTCTCACAAAAGAATTCCACCTGCTTCAAAATGCAGCTATGTGCACCTACTGGCACATGCCTATTTTACAAAATAAAAGACAGGTATACATGTTCCTGTTAGCACGTGTATTTTACATATATTTATCCATACAATTTATAAAAGACACACAAATGCTTTATGAAATTATATTCAGTGGTTAAAACGGAAAATTCGTTTTCAAAATCATAACAATAAAAAAAAAATCAACCGGGCATTATTTAAAAGAACTCATAGTTACAGATTCCAAGGTAGTCAATGTGTGAACCTACAGTGCATGTAGAAGTCCATGCATACCTGCAATTACGTGAATCTAGGAGACGCTGATGCCCTTTATTAGATACAGTACACATTAGCTCGGTACCAGAGAGAATAGCAGCTCTCTCCTAAGGCTTAGGGGAGTCCAAACACGCTGCTTGCCTACTACAACGCCCCGCCCCCTTCTAACGCAACTTCCTGCTTCTAGCCGGGAGAACGAAGCGCGTCAGAGGGGGCGGGACGCCCGAGAAGGAAAGCTCCTGGGTCAGTTATAGGCGATCTGTATGAACTGGTGCTGCTGCCGGGGACATCAAAAACAAGTTGGGAAGGTAGGACCAGGGGGCGTGGTTTCAGAATGAGGAATAGATGGCGGATCGCGGATGGGGGAGGAATGAAGAAAAGATGCTAGACAGAGGGGGTGGGTCCAGGATCTGGAATACGTGCCAAGAGAGGTGTTTGGTGCATGATGACAGCCTTGGCATCCAGATTCGTGTATTTTTGCACAGAGTCGGGAAGTGGGGTAAGAAGCCTGATAATGGCTGCTTTTGTGAGGATCAGATCAACACTGTGTTGGGCTCCTACCAAGAGCCTTCCTCTTTCATTTTTTATTTTCTTTGTCTGGTCCCAGGATTTCTAATTCACTGCCTTTCATTCTACTGTAGGCTTTCATTCCCCCCTTCATCTTTTCTAAATGAGCTTGGAGTGGAGGAGTCCTTCAATGCATATTCATTGGGGAAATCCTGAAAACCCGACTGGATTGCGGTCCTCAAGGAGGGACTTTGACATCCCTAGGTTACCATATTTTTGAAGAGAAAAAAGAAGACACGCTATCCACAGCCCTGCCCATACTCCACCCATTTCCTCAGTCTCCTTTCCCATCCAATGTACCTTTTTAGTATTTCTCTTCCTTCTTCCAACCTTCCTTCCTCCATGGGTGCTTCTCTCTTTCTCCCTCTGCCCCCCCTCACCTGTGTGCCCTTCTCTTTCCTTCCAACCTCCTCTCCTGCTGTTTCTGTCTCTCTCCTCCCATACAGCACTACCCTACTTCATGCTCTTTCCTCCAGCCCTCCCTTCCTCCCTCCATGATGTTTCTCCAGCCCTCCTCCATTCTGTGCCTCTCCTCACAATCTTTCTAACTTCTGATTCCCCACCTGCCTCCTTCCTGGGCCTGGCCACCGTAATTGAATCTTCGGGCAGCTGGCAACAGCAAGGCGGTAAGCCTGTTGCCACTGGCCTGCCCTGGAATCTGCCTCTCTGCAAGTCCCACCTACATGGCAGCAGCAGGATTCCCTCATTGCTGCTGCTGGCTGCTTGAAGATTCAATTACAGCAGCTGGGCCTGGGGAGGAGGTAGGTGGGAGAGTTGGGAGAGCCATCTAAACCTGGATAGACTCTCTCATTAAAAAAATATATCCAGGCACCTGGATAGTCCTTGAAAAGAAGGACATGTCTGGGGTTTTCCCAGACATCTGGTAACCCTGGTTAGAGCAGAAGATAAACTGCCCAATATTCAGGGCTGTTTACTGCCAGGAACGGCTCCTGACCCATTAAATACTGCTAAGCCTTCTAACTGCGAATGTTCAGCAGGAGATAGCTGTCTCTGCTGAATATTTGTGGCTAGCTGGTCACTGGCTAAGTCACACAACATAACCAGTTAGTACCAATATTCATTGGCTGATAAACCCTCATAAATAGCAGATCTATCTTTGGTTGCTAGCAGCCAGTCAGTTGATGAATATGGGCTGAACCAGCTATGTTCTAGCGGCCATAAAAACCCTGGAAATTCAATGCTGGTCACCTGATATGGCCCAGCATTAAATTTCTGGGATTGTCACCGACTACAGGAGATAGCTGGGTTGCCTCCTGACTATAACTCACTACCACACTCAGATCTGGTGTTGACTACAGGAGAAAAGCTTAAGACTGAGTAAGCATCAAAAATATTAGGCGTTAACTTTGGACTCCCTGGTCAAAAATTTTTTTTTTCAGATTGGGACAATTAAGATCAATATAATATCCATCCTAAGCCAAGCTAGCTTTAGAATAGTAGTTCAAACGTTTTTTACTACTATGGGCTCCTTTTACTAAGGTGCGTTAGCGTTTTTAGCACACGCACAAGATTAGTACTATAGCGTGCGCTAGCCGAAAAATTACCGCCTGCTTAAAAGGAGGCGGTAGCGGCTAGCACGCGGGGCATTTTAGCGTGTGCTATTCCGCGCCTTAAGGCTCTAACGCACCTTTGTAAAAGGAGCCCTATATTTGGATTATTGCAGCTCCTTGTATTAAGGTATCGCCGAGAAGTAGCACAGAAGGCTGCAACTACTTCAGAATATGACAGCCAGATTAATTTTTCCGGTAAGCAAATTTGAGAAGGCTAGTCCTGTACTATGAGACTTGCCCTGGCTGCTGATGAAAAAAAAAAAAAGTTCAATTCAAGATTGTTTGTATGGTTTATAAGGCTATACTGTATATGAAGAGAACTCTAATGGACCAATATCAGACATCAAGACCCCATACTCTTTTTATAACCCAAGAACAACACAATGCCTTAAACCCTGGAACCTTTCTATCTCCGCAACAAAAAGAAAAACTATTTGAGTCCAACTTTCGAATTCCAGGCACCCAAAGTATGGAACAGCCTATCATTATACTTGTGTCAACTTCCCTCTTATTACAATTTCAGGAAAATGTTAAAGACATATATCTTCTCCCTATATTCCTGGAGGAGTTGCCGTACAGTGAGAGATTAGAGAAACTGGGCCTCTTCTCCCTTGAAAAGAGGAGACTGAGAGGGGACATGATCGAAACATTCAAGATAATGAAGGGAATAGACTTAGTAGATAAAGACAGGTTGTTCACTCGCTCCAAGGTAAAGAGAACGAGAGGGCACTCTAAAGTTAAAAAGGGGATAGATTCCGTACAAACGTAAGGAAGTTCTTCTTCACCCAGAGAGTGGTAGAAAACTGGAACGCTCTTCTGGAGGCTGTTATAGGGGAAAACACCTTCCAGAGACTCAAGGCAAGGTTAGGCAAGTTCTTGCTGAACAAGAACGTACACAGGTAAGGCTAGACTCAGTTAGGGCACTGGTCTTTGACCTAAGGGCCGCTGCGTGAGCAGACTGCTGGGCACGATGGACCACCAATTCTTATGTTCTTATCTGTGCCTATTAATGTTCTTTGAATCTCATTATAAATGTAAAGATGGATCTTGAAATCTTATTGCAAACTTCAATGGTTCCTTGCAGAAATTTTGCAGGATATTTACAATGTACAGCGCTGCGTACACCTGGTAGCACTATAGAAATAATAAATTGTTCTTGTTGTATGGTAAGTAATAGCAGTAGTAGTTTCTGAGGAAAAATCTATCTAAAGATAGTTTTCTACTTAAGATACATTATAGTCCAAAAGTTATCCATCATGAAATAAGGATTAGGCTGTATGTTCATGCAATGTTTAAATTTTTGGTAAATGAATTAATTTAATTTATTCTTAATGTCATGGGCAATTTTTCTATCTAGAACAGCAGTCCCCAACCTTTTTTTCACCAGGGACCAGTTTCATGCAAGACAATTTTTCAACAGACTGGGGAGGTGGGGAGGGGTTCAAGCACATAATTAATAAAGTGCATAATATATAATCTAATTATTACATATATAATGTAAATGTAATTATTATATTTTATATAGGAGGTTTACACTTTTGTTCTGTACCATACTGTACACATAATATAATCTTACTAATACATTATAGTAACCACAAAATTAAACTACACAAACCACACTCTTTTTCCCCTTCCAGGGAGTATGTCTTCCACTACCTGTACTGCCACATCCAATATTTCTTCCTCTCTCATCCCCCAGATCATCCACAGAATCTTTTGCCCCTGCCCATCAGCCCAACATTTCTGCTTCTATCACCCCTCTACAGTAACATGCCACGTCTCTCCCTCCATTCCCTCCACCACCATGTCCAGCATTCCTCCCTCTTGCATCCGTTTCAATCTATCCCACTGTTCCCTCTCCATCATCATATCCAACATTTTTCCCTCTCATATTTCTCTTCCTCATGCATCTATCTCTACCTCACTCATCTTCTGCCATATCCAACAATTCTCTGCATCCCTATGCCCAACAATTCTCCTCTTTCTTCCTTTCCCCATGTGCACCATATCTCTTTTCCGCTCAGTCACACACCAATGCCCAACAGTTCTCCCTTTTTGTTCTCTTCCCCACCTCAGCATCTCTTTCCCTCCCTCCCTCAATCCTATGTCCCATGTTTGTATCCCCTTCCTCCCTTCTATGTCCTCCTGCCTTCCAGCCTTTGTCCCAAGTTCATGCCCCTTCTTTCCCTTGTCCCAACACATTTGCTTCCTTCCTCCTGTGTCCCAAGTTCATGCCCTCCTCCTGTGGATGTGTACCAGAGCCATTCAAGTAGGCCTCCTTCTTCCAGCTGCACTTCCTTCTTCACAATGCCATGGGCAGCAGTTCTTACATGCTGCACATGGCTGACCCGGAAGCCTTCCCTCTGAGGAAACGCTTCCAGGTCAACCTCAGACAGCATGCAGGAAAAGCTGCTTGTGGCTTTGTGAAGAAGCAAGTACGTCTGGAAGGCAGGAAGAAGGAGTTGCTGCTTGGATGAGCGAGGTAACACACCCGTGGGAACCCCGCAAGAGGTTCCGCATGGACCCAGGGAGAACCCTGCAGGATCCCTGCCAGCCCTGTTCCTGTGCAGCTCTCTATTTGTAAGGCCAGTAGACTTTGATTACGCATTGTATGAAGAATTCTATTAAAGATATCTAGTGTTAACTGTACCATCAGTTTGACTCACAGTGATAATGACTTTGCATTGTGTACTGTCACTCCTATTTGAGTATTACCTGAAGAAGAAACAGGTGATGAAACAAAGTTTCATGTACTCTGGAGGTCTTGTATCCTCTGCTTTTGCCTCTTGTTTATGAGCCCACAATAACTTTCTGCTTCAACCCCAAAATATCAGTCTGTATTGCCCAAAGTATTTTTTGATGCAGTCTGTAGTTTTATATAGACTGACGTTATGTGGTATAGAACTCTGAAGGTTTAAAACAGGAGAACCAAATCCACAAACTCAAAGATGCAGATTTTGGAAAGGTGTGAGTGATACAGATCTTAAGTTTCTTCACATTAATACAGAAGTCAAAAGGAGAAGTAGCAAGTATTATAGGTGACTCTAAAGGAGACCGAGAAGTGACATTGTTCAGGACAAACAGTGAGCACATTAACCATTGTTTGAATGCTTTTTATTAATTGTAAAACCATCTAGATACTTTTTTTTATAGCTGCTATATCAAAGAAATAATAAACTTGGATGGTTAAGGTTATGTAGTGCACTGATGTTTAGCACAGGAATGTCCAATTTTAGCCTCAATCTAATCAGGTTTTCAGGATTTCTCCAATGAATACGATGCAAGAGATTAGCATGCACTGCCTCCATTGTATACAAACAGATCTCATGCATATTCATTATAGAAATCCTGAAAACCTTGGCGAGGGCTAAGTTTGGTCACTTCTGGTTTAGCTCATCTTTTGAATCCCCTACTATAAATGTCACCACGTGCCACTACAATTCTGTAACTTGTTAGGTTCAATAGAAGAATAATGGTTTTGTTCTTGCAAGGGTAAATTTTGTGTACATCTGTGCTTGGGACAGTCACAATGTCTCCCTTAAGAGGTTGCTTGCTAACAGTGTGCACTGTTGTCATCACATTTTATCTCCATTAGGGCCCGTTTTTTACTATTTGTTAAGGGGGTAATTTACGAATGGCATTAGCAGGCACTGTTAGTAAATGACCCTGTGAAAGTGTGAGTGGTGTAGGGTGAGCCTTTAGAAACATGGCCAGACCAAAGTTTAAAAGTAAAAACAAACAAAAAAACCCACAACTTTAATGTGTGGTTCAAAGGGTAAGAAAAAGAAAGGGGTCTGGTACCTATCACACCACAGAAGAGTCAGTGTGTACAGTTTACAAGGTAAAAAGCTTTTCCTACATCTGCTTCTTCCTGCTCGGGGCCTCTCTGTCCTCTGCCTTGGCCTTTTATTTTCCCTGGCTGAACCACACCCTTCTAGCTGAGCTTCCCAGGCCTGTGAGGAAGTGTGCTTAAGGGGGACTAGTATCTTCCTATATACTCCTTCACAGATCTCCCTTAACCCTTTCAGGACCATAAGGATCGTAGGCCAATTTTTGTGGTTTTGATGACATTTTTATGGTAAAAAGGGCTTGCAGATGCCAAAAAATTGATTTTTTTTGTGAAATATCATTATTTTTATTTAAAAAATCAAACTTCTGGCTTATGGACAGTGTGGCAAGTGAATCTTCTCGTCAATCTGGCAACGACGCTAATGAATGAATGTCGGAACCAGTTTGTTTACATAAAGGCAGTATCATATGGAATCCGTACATATCAAATTTAGAACTGTAGACTATCCCAATCAAAATTTATAGGATTTTAAAGTTATGGGACAAATATGTCCCTTGGTCCTGAAAGGGCTACGGAGTAGGCTTACTGTTGGTTTCCCATTGAGATTTCCAAACAGGACAGAGTTGATTCATTTTTTTTTTTTCCTTTGTCTTTCATTCATGCATGTATGGTTGTGAAATATGACTGACCTGTTTTCTTCCAGCGGCTCCATGGACTCCGCAGGATCACATAGGTTAGAAGACGACCAATCTGTAGTAAGCCGAATGCAGAAGAAATACTGGAAAACAAAGCAAGTTCTAATCAAAGTGACAGGAAAGAAAGAAGATGAATATGTGGTAGCCTCTGATGCAGATTTGGATGCCAAACTCGAGGTAAGCATGAGGATACTGTAAATCTGCGGTCATGGAATAATCATCTTGTCAGACGTGGGGATAGGATTCATGGCACCATGAAGGGTTAATGAATGTTTCTTACAGTCTAATTATTGTTGCTCTATAAGTCTTGAGGCTTAAGGGAGCTGGTGGTGACCACCTGAATGGTTTTAAGTTAGAATTCTGTTTAGTGTTCTGACAATAATTTCTTTCTCAATGCTCTCTAAGGCAAATGAACTTGTTTCATATAAATGTGCTCTTTTTTATACTGAGAGTAGAGAGCTGCACGGGAACGGGGATGACGGGAATCCCGCGGGACCCACGGGCATCCCGCGGGTTCCCCCTTCGGGTCACGGGGATCCCATGGGGACACCCCCTAGGGTCGCGGGAATCCCATGGGGACGCCCCCTAGGGTCGCGGGGATCCCGTGGGGACGCCTCCGAGGGTCGCGGGGTTCCTGTGGGACTGGATGTACTAAGTCGCGCGGCTTTTCTCCCTACCTGCTCTGCTTGCAGCACAGAGCCGAACGGAAGTCTTCCCGACGTCAACGCTGACGTCGGGAAGACTTCCGTTCGGCTCTGTGCTGCAGGCAGGGTAGGTAAGGAGGAGTAGCCTCGTGGCTCGAATGGCTACCAAGGGAGGAGGGCGGTCCGCCCCGCCCCGGGTGCAGCACAGCCGGCCAGGTCCCCTTACTTTTGTGGCGCTTTCCCGACCAACCGACAACAGCCCTGGTCCGACAAACCTCCCTGCCCTTAACCGCGAATCTAAATTACCTTCTTACAGCAGCTGTAAGAAGGAAATTTAGATTTGCGGTTAAGGGCAGGGAGGTTTGTCAGACCGGGGCTGTTGTGGGCACAAAAGTAAGGGGACCTGGCCGGCTGTGCTGCATCCGGGGCGGATGAGAAGGAGGGGGGAGAAGGATGCTGAAAGCACTGGGGAAGACAAAGGGGTGGAGAAGGACGCTGAAAGGCCATGGGGAAGACGGGGGGGAAGGACACTGAAAGCATTTGTGGAAGACAGAAGGGGGAGAAGGACGCTGACAGGACATGGAGAAGACGGGGGGGGGTGGAGAAGGACGCTGAAAGGCCATGGGGAAGACAGGGGGGTGGAGAAGGACGCTGAAAGGCCATGGGGAAGACAGAGAGGGAGAAGGATGCTGAAAGGACATGGGGAAGACAGAGGGGGGAGAAGGACGCTGACAGGACATGGGGAAGATGGGGGGAGAAGGACGCTGAAAGGCCATGGGGAAGACAGGGGGGTGGAGAAGGACACTGAAAGGCCATGGGGAAGACAGAGGGGGGAGAAGGACGCTGACAGGACATGGGGAAGATGGGGGGGAGAAGGACGCTGAAAGAAAATGGGGAAGAGAGAGTGGGGAAAAGACGCTGGCAGGGAAGAAGACAGAGATGCCAGACTATGGGGGGAGCGGAGGGAAGAAGATGGGTGCCAGACCAATTTGGAAGGGGGGAGAAAGGGAGAGGCACAGTAACAGAGCAAATGGAAGACGCAGAAGGAAGAGAGACAGTGGATGGAAGGAACTGAATGAGAACATGAGGAAAGCAGAAACCAGGCAACAAAGGTAGGAAAAGAATTCTATTTCTTTTTTTTTTTTTTTGCTTCAGGATAAAGTAGTATATTAGTTGTGTTGATAAAAATTTATAAACAAAAGAGGCTCTGGTAGAAACCCGTTTACAAAGTATGTATTCTTCCCAATTAATATTTCCAAATTAATAAAGTCTTTTTGCTTATTTGTAAATGGGTTTCTACCAGAGCCTTTAATTCAGTAGCATAATTAAATGAAATAACTATTTCTGAAGTTTATAGGGACGGGCGGGGACGGAGGGGATTCCTCACGGGGACGGGCGGGGACGGAGGGGATTCCTCATGGGGACGGGTGGGGACGGAGGGATTCCTCACGGGGACGGGTGGGATTCCTCACGGGGACGGGTGGGGACGGGTGAGACTTTGGCGGGGACGGGTGGGATTTCTGTCCCCGCGCAACTCTCTAACTGAAAGCCTCTTGCATTGTGTTTGGGAAATGACCTTGATGAATCATGGCCTAAGAGCAATTAATTAAAAAAAACCAAAACCCCCACCCCAGAATTGTATACTCTGTCTACAAGTAAAGAGCAGGGTAAATTACATAATTTACAAGTACAGCTTGAACTAAGGATTCTTAGTTGAATTTAAAAGAAATCACCCTACAAATAAGCTGAGTCTGCCTGAACATAAATAGCAGGTCAGAAGTCGCTGCGAGTTGATCAAAGTAAATAACCCAGTAACTGAAAATCTTGCAGTGGGTCAAAAGTTTGTTAAACATAGTACAGTGATTTCAGATCTATGAAGACAATGAAATCTGGTAGCAGTCAATGTAGAGTTTCCAGGACCTCTTGTTGTGTTCCGTTTACAGGCTGTAGTTTCAGTCTTCTTCCCTCAGTCTTTTGCCTATTGATGCACTGAGAACTAGAAACAAAACCAGTATCTGAATCTGGTCTTCATTCAGGCAGTGTTAGGAGATGAAGCAATTCCTTCAGTCTTGTAGAAAACACAGTAAACTTTTCCTGATGTATCGAAGTGGACGCAAGCCAGACGTAAGAAGTTTCTGGCTTGTCGTCAGTCTGTGTTGAGTTTAGGAGCAACTTTCCAATTACGTTTTCCCTGTAAATGTTGTATAACATATCAGGGTAACAGATATATTTTTTATGAACCCGATCAATTGCAATTCTTTCTTGAAGGTAAAGTAACTACAAGAATTCCGAAGACTTCCATGGAATCAGATAACCAGGCCCCATTAGTTAATTGACTCCAACAGCACTCTGTAATTTGAATTAATTTAGTTTTATTTCTTGGAATCCAACTACCCTTGGAAGTGATTGATTCTTTCTCTCCTAAAAATGTGGACTTTAGTCATAGTCACTTGTGTGTCTATTATTTCATAATTGGTATTTGTTTCCTGTATTTGGATTGTTATATTTATTTTCAAGTATTGATTTGTCAACTTGTAAAAGTATAAATAAATTAAAAAAAAAGAAAACACAGTAAACTTCATACAGTATACGTAGTCTTAATTATGAAATGATCTAATATTTTAGAATCACTAAATATGTGGCATTAAAATTAATATATATTCTTCTGAGTGCAGACAAATAGATATAAATCATGAACAAATGTCACACTCTCCTCTGTACTATCTTCTTATACTGCTTGCTTCAATTGTTCCATAAAGCTCTCATCCATTCAATAAGCACCATTTAAATACAATTCTTCTGTGACCTCAGCGGCTACACTTGATCATCATATTTCATGTAAAGTTCAAGTTATACTGTAGCCAGCCTCCTCATCGGTCACTTATCATTATCTTAATTTTTAAGTATTTTAAATATTTTTGTGGTATAAAAACCATAAATAAACTTATCTTAAAGTTGATACACTGAATGGGGCTCCAACGTGAATTCAGCATTTTGCAGAGAAGCATTTTGCAGAGAAGCTGAAACATTAAATAAACTTTCAGTGCACCGTGAAGCTTATGCAGTAAATTTAAGCATAAATATAAAGAAATAAACTCAAACTGCTCTCTCACCATTTAAAGAGTTCCCACCATTATCTCCGTGTAGGTCTAAAATGGCCGCGGCGTCTAAGATCTCCCTCTTATATACACCCTTTCTCATTCAACCAATCACAGAACTCACCAGCAAAACACACCCACTTTCATAGCAACGTCATCCACTCCAGTTCAGCATTCAATCCAAAGGGAATAACAGTATTTATTTCGAAAATCCATTTTTGCTCTCTGTAATTAAGGAATTTCTCCATGGTTTCCTCCCTCCCACCCAACCTTAATATGATCTATAATTCGCCATCTCAATGCTTCCACGCTATGTTGAATTTCTATTTTAGAAGACACAACAGTGGATGAAGTTGAAGAGCTACGAGTACTCTACTGGTCTCATTTGTATTTGAGCAGGATCTAAATGGATAATGTGTCTTTATTGTAGATGTTCACAATCTCTTTTGTTATGGATAGATATATCCGGCTGTAGCAAAAAACATACAGGAAAGACGAAAGGATTTTTTCTTGCAGTGAGACAAGAAACAATGAATTTAGGGGCAAAATTTCAGCTAAAATACCCCTGTAAATGTATTCAGTTTTCTGGAACTAAATATATTTTGTATTCTCCACAGTTGAGTCTTCTTAGACTCCAAAAATAATCCAACTTAGGGCTCCTTTTACGAAGCTGCGTTAGGGCATTAACGTGCGAAATAGCGCACGCTACATTGCCGCATGCATTAGACGCTAACGCTAAAAACCTCTTCCACGCTTTTGTAAAGTGGGGGGAGGGGTAAAGGCACTGAATGGGCTTCGGTGCATTTGCTGTGGGAGGATCGCTGCCACAGCTTTGTTAAAGAAGCCCTTAGTCTTGATAATATAATTGTTGAGATTATTTGATAATACAGTATGATGTATTGGGTGTCTTATTATCCCTTCCTTTTACAAAAGCCTGGGGCGCCTCAGCCAATCAGGGCCTTAGGCCCCACCCTGTGCATCACCTAAGGCCTCAGACTCGTCGCGGGAGGCATTGGAGCAGGAGGGATTGAGCACCCCTCCTGCTCCGTTAAAGGTACGGGGAGGGGGGTGGGTAGGGGACCAGGGGGGAGGGGGCATCCGGGGGGGTGGCATCAGGGAGTTGGCATTCCTCCTGCTGTTATGTTAGTTTTTGGGTGGGACCGGTGGCAGGAGGGAGTGGGAACCATCCTGCCATAATTTTTTTCAACGTGGCTGCGGGGCAAATTTTTTGGGGGTTCAGGGAGGGAGGGGGTTAGGGGCACTTGTTGGGAGGGGGGTTAGTAGTTCTAGATATGGCAGGAGGGAGTGGGAACCCTCCTGCCATAATTTTTCTAAACACGGCTGCGGGCCAAATTTTTTGGGGGGTTCGGGTCACTTGTTGGGAGGAAGGGTTTAATATTTTTTTTAATCAGGCAGATATTTTGCATGTTTAAAACACGCAAAATATCTGCCCGATTTAAAAAAATAATTTTAAAAGCCGGCAGAAGCCCTGACAGTAGTGACAGGAGGCTGTTTCTCCTGTCACTACTGTCAGGGCTTTAGTGATCCATTCATTCGGTTGGGGGCGTGCCTCCGATCGCCCCCATTTGGCTTTAAAAAAGCCAGCGCACAGCACCAACACGAGCCAGCCAGATCGGGCCGGCGTGGGAGCCCTGCTCCGCCCCCCCCGATCCAGCAGGAGGACATTTTACCATAAAAAAGCCAGCGCACAGCACCAACACGAGCCAGCCAGATCGGGCCGGCGTGGGAGCCCTGCTCCGCCCCCCCCGATCCAGCAGGAGGACATTTTACTTTAAAAAAGCCAGCGCACAGCACCAACACGAGCCAGCCAGATCGGGCCGGCGTGGGAGCCCTGCTCCGCCCCCCCCGATCCAGCAGGAGGACATTTTACTTTAAAAAAGCCAGCGCACAGCACCAACACGAGCCAGCCAGATCGGGCCGGCGTGGGAGCCCTGCTCCGCCCCCCCCGATCCAGCAGGAGGACATTTTACTTTAAAAAAGCCAGCGCACAGCACCAACACGAGCCAGCCAGATCGGGCCGGCGTGGGAGCCCTGCTCCGCCCCCCCCGATCCAGCAGGAGGACATTTTACTTTAAAAAAGCCAGCGCACAGCACCAACACGAGCCAGCCAGATCGGGCCGGCGTGGGAGCCCTGCTCCGCCCCCCCCGATCCAGCAGGAGGACATTTTACCATAAAAAAGCCAGCGCACAGCACCAACACGAGCCAGCCAGATCGGGCCGGCGTGGGAGCCCTGCTCCGCCCCCCCCGATCCAGCAGGAGGACATTTTACCATAAAAAAGCCAGCGCACAGCACCAACACGAGCCAGCCAGATCGGGCCGGCGTGGGAGCCCTGCTCCGCCCCCCCCGATCCAGCAGGAGGACATTTTACCATAAAAAAGCCAGCGCACAGCACCAACACGAGCCAGCCAGATCGGGCCGACGTGGGAGCCCTGCTCCGCCCCCCCCGATCCAGCAGGAGGACATTTTACCATAAAAAAGCCAGCGCACAGCACCAACACGAGCCAGCCAGATCGGGCCGGCGTGGGAGCCCTGCTCCGCCCCCCCCGATCCAGCAGGAGGACATTTTACCTTAAAAAAGCCAGCGCACAGCACCAACACGAGCCAGCCAGATCGGGCCGGCGTGGGAGCCCTGCTCCGCCCCCCCCGATCCAGCAGGAGGACATTTTACCTTAAAAAAGCCAGCGCACAGCACCAACACGAGCCAGCCAGATCGGGCCGGCGTGGGAGCCCTGCTCCGCCCCCCCAATCCAGCCGGAGGACATATTACATTTAAAAACGACCCAGCGCACCACTTCACAGAAGCCAGCCAGATCGGGCCGGCGTGGGAGCCCTGCTCCGCCCCCCCGAACCAGACATCAAAAATGAAGCTCTCCCTGCATACACACACACTAGCCACCCTTTTGATAATCCTCCTCATTTCTAGTTGGAAAGCAGCAGCAAACAACTTACCCACCACAACCACATCCTCCAGTACAACCAACTTCCAACTTCCCAACAGAAGAATACTCACATCAAGAAACTCGAACCACCACGCCAGCACTCAACACTCCATCACTGTTACCTGGAGAAGAAGATCAACACTTCCGAAAACAAAATCTCATCCATCTCCCACAACACTCATATACCCTGAAACAACTCACATTCCCCAGACTGACACGACCTCCCTTACATGTGCCTATGTTAACATCAGAGCACTAGGACCCAAAACAGAAAACATAAAAAATTGGATAAAAACAGAAAAACTTGACTGCCTATTCCTCACTGAAACCTGGTTAACCTCAGACACAGACCCTAGAATAAAAGAAGTATGCCCGCCAGGATACAAAATAACAGTAACCTGCAGAGAGAAAAAAAGAGGAGGAGGACTAGCAATAATATTCAAGAACTCCCTAACTCTAAACATACTTGAGAAAACATCCACTCCACAAATGGATTTCCTAGCGTGTCAACTCACAAACCCAACACTAAAAAACTCTCTAAACTGCTTGCTCTGCTACATAACACCAGGAAACTGGACCACAGTGAGACCTGAATTTGAAAACTTCATCTACCAAAACTCACTAACAGCTGAATATAACCTCATCCTAGGAGACCTAAACCTACACCTAGAAGACACAACCTCCACACCAGCAAATAACTGTCTATCCTTCCTCAATGCCTTATCCTTCCAGATCCTAAACCCACAAACCACTCATGAAAAAGGTCATCAACTGGACATTGCTGCATTCATGTCTCACCAACCATCCAATCCAGCAATCCAAACTCCTAACGGAACATGGTCCCCATCCCTATGGTCAGACCACTACATTTATAACTTCAACATCAATTGGACCAAGACCAAACACACACCTCAATCAAAAAAAACCACATATACCTCACGCAAACATATCGACCCAACCATTTTCTGGTCAAAGGTAGACGAAACTATCCAAGACTGCGACCCAAAAAACTTCATCTCCCACTGGAAAAATGTATCCACCAACATCCTTGATGATCTGGCACCCCTACAAACCAAAACCAAAACCAGCAGGAAATCAGACCAATGGTTTGATAATGAATTACTCCAACTCAAAAGACAGTGTAGAAGATTAGAAAGAAAATGGAGAAAAAAGAACCAAGATCAAACAAAAACCGACTGGAAAAAAATCAACAAACAATACAAAAATCTACTAAAAGATAAGAGGAAAAGCTACTATACTAATCTCATAGGCACGGAAACCCAAGATTCCAAAAAAATATTCCAAATCCTGAAAGAATTAACAGACACCAAACCATACACTACCACCACGAACACACCTCCACCATCACCCACCCTCTTAGCAGAACACTTCAAGAACAAAATCACCAACACCAGAGCCACACTCATCCTTAACCCATCCCATCAAAATCCAATCACAATCCACCCTACAGGAAAAGAGGCAATCGCAGCAGACAGAATTTGGACTCAATTCCCTAACATACAATGGTCAGAATTCAACAAATTCTACAAAAAATACAGCCATGCCTCCTGTGACCTCAACCATTGCCCCTCATATCTCCTTACCACCTCTAGTGTAAAATTCCGCACCATAACTCTACAATGGATCCAATTCACGCTCACAGAAGGCACATTCCCTGCTGACCTCAGCGAAATGGTCATCACCCCAATCCAAAAAGACCCAAAAGCACCACAAAACCTCCCATCTAACTTTAGACCTATAGCCTCAATTCCGCTATATGTCAAAATTATAGAAGGCCTAGTAGCCAAACTCCTCACCAATTACATAGAGGACCATAACCTACTCCACCCCATGCAATCAGGCTTCAGAACAAACTTCAGCACAGAGACACTACTAGGCTCCCTTATGGATACCGTCAGACAACAACTTAGTACAGGGAAAAAAAATGCTACTCATACAACTGGACCTATCGGCGGCATTCGACCTAGTAGACCACAACATCCTTCTACAGATCTTAGATGCAATAGGCATCTCAGATAAAGTATACTCCTGGTTTGAAGGATTCCTAAAACTCAGAACCTACAGTGTAAAATCAAACAAAGAAAAGTCAGAATCCTGGTCAAACCCCTGCGGCGTACCACAAGGATCTCCACTATCCCCTACCCTCTTCAATCTCTACACTGCTTCTCTAGGAACGCATCTGGATAATCTAGGCATAACCTCCTATAGTTATGCGGATGACATCACCATCCTCGTCCCATACGATCATTCTAAACCTACCATGACAGACAAACTTCACCAAACACTTGAAGCAGTCACAACCTGGATGAAAAATCACAAACTTAAACTCAACCAAGACAAAACCAAATTCATCCTCCTAGAAAATGACAAGATCCAAACCACAACCAACCTAGACATAAACGCAACCAAATATCCCATCCAAACCACCATAAAACTACTAGGCATGACCATAGACAGATGCTGCACAATGCAACCGCAAATAAATAAAACAATTCAAAAATCATTCGCAATCATGAGAAACCTGAGACAAGTCCGAAAATTCTTTGAAAGAACACAATTCCAACTTATAGTACAATCCCTAATACTAGGTATATTGGACTACTGTAACATACTCTTCCTTCCATGTCCTGCAACTACGATAAGACAACTCCAAACAATCCAAAATACAGCTTTGAGACTCATCTACTCATTGAAAAAACATGACCACATCACTAAAGCCTTCATCAACTCACACTGGCTCCCAATCCAAGAAAGAATCCATTTCAAATTCTACTGCATATTATTTAAAACCCTACAAGGAGACAGCCCATCATACCTGAACAATCGCCTCATCCAAGCACCCAGTACCAGACACAGAAAAACGCACTCCCCATTCATACCCCCCCAATCAAAGAAGTAAAAAGAACAAAACTACACGACGGCCTCCTAGCCACTCAAGCCGCAAGACTGGACAACCAGATCTCCAACCTTCTGATGACCACCCCAGACTATAGGACATTCAGAAAAGAAATAAAAACCACACTTTTCAAGAAATTCCTGAAACAGCAATAACAACACGACCTCTAAATGCTCTTAAGATCTACAACTTACCTCTCTAGCTAATCATTGTAATTCTGTCTTTTTTAAATTAACCTTTTGTAATCCGCCTTGAACCGCAAGGTAATGGCGGAATAGAAATCCCTAATGTAATGTAATGTAATGTAATTTGCATGCAGATGGTTGGCGAATTGGTTGGCCTGGGCTTCCAATCGCACACGGATTGGAGAGTTAGTGAATCTAGCCCTAAGAGAATGAAAGGAGGTTGGTCAAAAAATTTTCTAATAGATTTAAGCTTCCAGAGCGTGCAAAATTCATTCCATGTGACTAGGCTGATGTGAGCTAACATGGACATTTGTCTGTCTAAGATTTCTCCCAATATTCTAATGATTGAGGAGATTGGATAATTGATACCTCTTAAGGTTATAGAATTAATTGGTGAGTAGGAGGCAGTAGCTAAGAAGAATGTGGGTTTATCCTTGTTTAGCTTGAGTTTATGGCTGGACATCCAGTTTTCCATTGTATTAAGGATGTCTTCAAGTAACTGCACTTCAGAGGGAGTCAAGATTCATAGGATAGATACAGGGGATGCCTAAATAGAAAAAGGATAAAAACACAACATGGCTGTTGAAGTGTGGTGTTAGGCAAGAGTAATGGTAACTATGACTGAAGCTGGACAGCCTTCTATGGGCTGTGCCCTACAAATGGCAAAAAACTGAAAGAAGATAAGCCAAATTCAGCATGGGGAAACTAAGGCAGATGCCGGAAGACTTCTATTATGTGTGTCCTGCAAATACAAGTGAAGTTTAGCAACTCCAGTGTTGTAGATCACTTTACTGTCCCATGCTGCGAGTGACAGTGCTGTGCAAGCTTGGGGGGGGGGGGAAAGAAGACATATTGGTTGATAAGTTGAATACTGTCAGCAATACTTGGGGATGATATGTGGTTATAATCAAGACTCCCATCACTTTTGACTGCCTATATGGTTGTCATGGTGGAGATCTGACGACCAGTGTTAAATAGGGGTAACTGAAGCCCGCGAAGAGTGGCGGGTGCAACTCTGGCCACCTTATTGAGAAGATTGGATGGACTGTGCGGATTTTTGGCCACCATCATTAATTGTGCTACTGTGTGTTATATACCCACATGGATCATTTTGAGTTACATTGACAGAAAACGGTCAAATTGGTTGTGATTCACAGGAAAGCATTTTTCTGCAATGTTGTCAATTAGCTCTACTGAAAGTGGTAAATATAAGTTCTTTAGAACAATTAGCTAAGGGATTTCTTTTACTTCTGTTTCTTAATGGACTTGGAATTCCTTTATTGAGCTGTATGCTAATTGTTTTATATTTGTAATACTGGGTGCATTTGTGTTGATAGAGTTCATGAACAGCAATGAGCTTGCTGTAGTAAATATCTTGACGAATGTAGCTTTGCATTTTTAAGTTTTACCTGCTAACATAAATTGATTACAATCCGTTGGGCTTTTTTTATTTCTGCATCTTTGTATGATGATTTATGGTTTGTTCTCTTTGTCAGCATTATTTTTTTTTTAATTGATTATTGTATTTTACGTTGGGTTAAGTAACTTAGGCCTCCTTTTATTAAACTGTGCTAGCAGTTTTTAGCACCGGGAGCCACGCTGAATGCCTTGCGCTGCTCCCGACGCTCATAGGAACTCTATGAGCATTGGGAGCAGCACGGGGCATTCAGCGTGGCTCCCCACGCTAAAAACTGCTAGCACAGTTTAATAAAAGGGTTCTTACTCTGAGGAGTTTTTGCTTAGCAGGGCATCAAATTAATGTGATTAATAAGTTGAAGTCCTGGGGTAGGTTTATAAGTAAAAACAAAATGAACTTATAAAGTGCTGAAGTTCTGTCCTTGTTAAATATGATAATTTGTGAGCAGTAGAGTTCTTTTGTCTTTTAGTAAACACTTATTTTGTGATTATAGTTGTCATTGTTTAAACTGATATGTTAATAACATGTTTCTTTTTCCAAGGTTTTTCATTCCATTCAGTTAACTGGTTCAGATCTTCTAAAGATCATTGAGAAATACCATCAGAGGCTCAATGGTATGTACCACATAAGAATAATCCAAATCATAGTTACCTGATGCTAGGGTCCTCCTTAGGAGTCAGCACGCAAGAGAAAGATCTGGGTATCATTGTAGACACTAAGACGAAATCTTCTGTCCAGTGTGTGGCTGTGGCAAAAAAAAAAAATCAAACAGGATGCTTGGAATTATTAGGAAAGGGATGTTAGACCAATAAGCTTATAATGCATCTGTATTGCTCTATGGCAGGGGTAGGGAACTCCGGTCCTCGATAGTCATATTCCAGTCGGGTTTTCAGGATTTCCCCAATGAATATGCATGAGATCTATTTGCATGCACTGCTTTCAATGCATATTCATTGGGGAAATCCTGAAAACCCGACTGGAATACGGCTCTCGAGGACCGGAGTTCCCTATCCCTGCTCTATGGTATGTTAAATCGATTTTTTTTCACCCTTTCAAAAAAATACAAAAACCAGGGGACACTCAATGAAATTACATGGAAATACTTTTAAATCAAATAAGAGGAAATATTATTTCTTCAAAGAATAGTTAAGCTCTGGAACTTGTTGCCAGAGGATGTGGTTACAGTGGTTAGCATAGCTGGGTTTAAAAAAAGCTTTTGACAAGTTCCTGGAGGAAAAGTCCATTGTCTGTTATTTGTCTGTTATTGATTAGTAGCATGGATTAGAAGCATGGAATGTAGCTACTATTTGGGTTTCTACCAGGTACTGTGACCTAGATTGGCCATTGTTGGAAACAGGAAACTGGGCTAGATGGACCATTGGTCTGACCCAGTGTGGTGTTATGTTCTTAATAACCACCGCTTCAGTTTTTTTTATTACACTGGTTTAAAGCAACATTAATGCCAAAATACCTGTGAATCATTCAGCTAACTGAGCAAGCTATGTTTGTAACATTTCTTTCCCCCTTCCCCCTCCTTTCTTTTTTCAGTTCTATGACAACATAAGTGTTTGAATGTTTGGAAAGATCATCATCATTTTGTAACTGCATACATTGGGTTGTGGCTATGTTGACTGTGATCAGAAACATGGCCTACCAGTAGCCATAATCTTTCACAGCTTGCCTAATAAGGGTGGCATAAAGAAACCGTAGTCAGTTTTCATTCTAAATAAATTTCTAAAATAGAAGAAATGAAAAGGAATTGTATAAAATGAAGACGTAGTCTTTTTGAAATTGGCCTTAAAAATGCATTGGTTTCCTTTTTAATGGGGGGTCAGTATTTAAAGGGGTTTAACTAAGCAGGAGAGACTCCTGCGTAGTTAAAACCTATTGAACTAGTTGGCCACCAATGTTCAGCAGTTGTAACTGGCCACTGAGAAACCAGCTAAATTAGGGGGCAGTCCAGGGGTGAAGTTTGGGTGAAGCTGCTGCTAGTGGTGATAGTCTGCTAAGCAGATAAAGTTAGGACAGCAAAAAGGCTGAGGTAACCAGGCAAAAAGGCTGAGGTAACCAGGCACCAGTCTGAATACCAGCCAGTGCCCAGTTAATTCCTGCATATTAACCCAACCCTTCCCCCTCCTCCTAGATAAATTCTCCCCCAAAACCTCCACTTAATCTCTTCCTCCCCAAAACACCAATCAAGTATTCAATTCCCTGAAATGTAACGTAATCTTATTTGTACTCTAACTGTAATCTATTTGTTATATCACACAGTAACGTACAGTCAATTTAATATCCAATTTGCAAGTTCTTCCGGAATTAATCCAGGTACCTCTCCTCCCTTGTAACCAAAAAAAAACAACAACCCCAAAACTGTTGTAACTTCACTGGAAATGTCCAGTTAGCTCTTTTGTAATCCGCCTTGAACTGCAAGATATAGGCGGAATAGAAGTCCCTAATGGGTTCATAGACAACGGCGCGAAAGACAAAAGTGCGCGCCGACAATTGAGCGCAGCGCAGAGGCGCACGCCGCACAAAATTACAGTTTTTAGGGTCTCCGACGGGGGTTTTTGTTGGGGAACCCCCCCAGTTTACTTAATAGACATCGCGCCGGCGTTATGAGGGGTTTTGGGGGTTGTAACCCTCCACATTTTACTGTAAACTGAACTTTTTCCCTAAAAACAGGGAAAAAGTTAAGTTTTCAGTAAAATGTGGGGGGTTACAATCCCCCACACACCCCACAACACCCCCACAACGCGGCGCGATGTGTATTAAGTAAAGTGGGGGGTTCCCCCCCACGCCCCCCCGTTGGAGCCCTAAAAATAGTAATTTAGAACGGCGTAAGCTTCCGCGCTACGCTCAATTGTCTGGGCGCGCCTTTGTCCCGGCACGCTTTTGACCTGACACCCCCTAATGTAATGTAATGTAATGTAATATTTAATGCCGGAGGCCGGATATGCTCCAGCACTGAATATTAGGGTTATCGCTGTGGGATGAATAACAGGCCCAATGTTTTTAGCTTTCTATGAAGTCCTATTAAAAATAAGTCTCAAATAAAATAATGCAAATTTAAACTTATTGCTGTGACAGTAAAACTTGTGAGCTTCATAACATTTTGACAAGATAAACAATCATGTGATTTATAGTAGTCCAAGAAAAAGCTTGTATAATAGAGGATTATAGACAACAATGATTTTACTTGCAGAATCAGTAATACAGTATCAATAGGTTAGTTCTCTTATAGCAAGAATAAAACCAAAATCAAAATACAGCATCACACTGAGTTAAAGAAATACCACAATAAAACATCTATGAAAATGCAAGGATTTGGGAAGCACCTTATGAAGCTTTCCAAATCTGTATTATTACAGACAGTTGTCAAGTCAATTAGTGATCCTTTTACAAATGTGTGCTAGCGTTTTTAGCGCACGCACCGGATTAGCGCGTGCTACCCGAAAAACTACCACCTGCTCAAGAGGAGGCAGTAACGGCTAGCGTGCGCGGCATTTTAGCGCACACTATTCCGCTTGTTAAGGCCCTAACGCACCTTTGTAAAAGGAGCCCTTAGTCAATAAAAGCATGGTTGAAAATCTGATTGATATTATGGTTTTTTTCATAGCTCTGTCTGAGGAGGAAAATGATCTAGGAGCATTCTTAAAGCTCCAGGCAGAGCAAGATGGAAGCCGAGCTGGAAAAGTGATGAAGGCTACTGGCAGGGCCCTCTGCTCTTCAGCTAGACAAAGGTTTACTTCTGCTATTACTATAATTAATGATTTCTATAGTGCTACCAGCCGCACGCAGCGCTGCACAGTGTCACAAAGAGTAAGAAAACAGTCCCTGATCGAAAGAGCTTACAATCTAAACAGGCAAGACAGACAAACAAGATGTCATGGATACAGTTAAGGGGAATGGTTAATCAGCTGGCTGGGTTGGAGGGCAAAAGAGTAGGGTTAAGGATTGAAAGCTATATCAAAATGGTGGGTTTTTAGTCTACTTTTAAACAAGGGAAGGGGCTTGAAGGACAAACTCGGGTAATTTATTCCAGGCATAGGGGGCAGCTGGATGAAAGGAACGAAGTCTGGAATTGGCAGTGGAGGAGAAGGGTAATGTTAAGAGTGACTTATCTGAGGAACGGAGTTCTCTGGGAGATGTACAAGGAGAGAGAAGCGAGGAGAGATATTGAGGGGCAGCAGAATGAACACACTTGTAGGTCAGCAATAAGATCTTGACCTGTATACGATGGCAGATAGGGAGCCAGTGAAGTGACTTAAGGAGAAGGGTGACATGAGCGTAGCGAGGTTGGTAGAAGATGAGTTGCACAGCAGAGTTTTGCACAGATTGCAAGGGAGAGATGCGACACTGAGGGATACCAGTTAGGAGTAGATTGCAGTAATCTAAGCGTGAGGTTCCAAGAGCTTGGACAAGGGTCCGGGTAATGTGTTCAGAGAGGAAGGGGCAAATTTTGGTGATAATGAAGAGATAGAAGCGACAGGTCTTAGCAGCTTGTTGGATATACATAGAAAATTAGAGGTCAGAATCGAAGATGACTCCAAGGTTGCGAATAGAGGAGACTGGAACAATGATAGTATTATTTACAGAGATGGAGAAAAGAGGAGGAGGAGCAGAGTTCTTTCTTCATATATTTATCATGTTGTATTCCCCTAATCATGTGAACATTTAGGGTCAGTGGAGAAGTATGGCTCAAGTCAATTACATAGGTAAATGTGTTTGTCTTATTTACTATAAATAGTACTGTTAAGGGGTTTCCCACATCTGTTATAGTGTGGGACCTCAATGATAGCAACTAAGTTGTCAAATGGCATTTTTCTACAATCAAAGCTTTCTTGACTGACATGTTCCCCTATCAACAGATGGAAGGTGGAGAATCTGAACTGTCTAGTAGCACCAATCACATAAGGAGTGATACAGCCTGGAACACTTCAGTATTTCAACAACAACAAAAATACAGCATCAAAAAATTCCACAGGAAAAAGAAAAATCTAAAACATAAAAACTGTGGAATCGATGTTCTGGATGACAAAATTTATTAAAAATGTATTAAAACAAATTAAAAACAGTCAATATAGCTAAATGCTGCTATATGTAAAAAATTCACATGTGATACAAAATATACACTTATGTAGAGCAAATGTGTAATAATACAAATTCAATAGAACTGTATATAGATGGTGCGGACGCAACACAGTCCATGTTTCGGCTATAGATAGTCTTCCTTGGGGGTCCTACAGAAATATGTATATATATATGAGTACATGTAATCAGTTATAAGTGATTGTACAATGTGGTTAGGTGCCAAATGTGAATAATTTGGAAAAGATGCAAGTGTATAAGTGAAAAAGGTGCTAAAAGGTGTAATCACAGAACCTTTTACACTTATATAATTTGCATCTTTTCCAAATTATTCACATATGGCACCTAACCACATTGCACAATCACTTATAACTGATTACATGTACTCATACATATATACATATTATCCCAGGACAAGCAGGCAGCATATTCTTGACTGATGGGTGACGGCACCGACGGAGCCCCGGTACGGACAATTTTAGAGTGATTGCACTCTAAGAACTTGGAAAGTTCTAGTAGGCCGCACCGCGCACGCGCGAGTGCCTTCCCGCCCGACGGAGGCGCGCGGTCCCCAGTTTCTTAGTTTCCGCGGAGCTAAGAAGTCGCACTTTTCAACGGCTGTTGAAAAGATTTTTTTCTGTCGCCTTCCCGCTCGCGAAATCTTTTTGGAAATTATATTTCCTTTTTTTCTTTTATTATTTTCTTTAAAAAAAAAAACAGTTTTTTTCTTCATTTCGTCGGTTTTGCCCCGGCGGGGCCTGCTGCCACCATCGAGGCCTCGGCCTTCGATTTGGCAGAAGCCGTTTTTCCTTTCATGCCCCCCCCAGCCAGGTTTTAAAAAGTGCCAGCGGTGTGCACGGCCTATCTCTCTTACGGACCCGCACAATTGGTGCTTACAGTGCCTGGGTCCAGAGCATCAGGCTTCTACCTGCACCCGCTGTGCCACTTTGAAAAAACATACATTAAAAAACCGACAAATCCAACAACGTTTGCTTTTCGGTGCCGATATGTCTGACCCTGCGACATCGACACCGGCATCGGCACCACCTCAGTCGGCACCCACTTCGTCGACGCCGCGCAACACCGCGCCAGCGTCGCAACACTCAGGTAAGCCGGCTAAGAAGCCATCTCCGCTGGAGCGTCCTCCAGTCTCGATAGCAGCGAGCCCAGTCCTGCCGACCACGAGGCGCCCGCGGAAGCGCTCCGCCCCTATTGAGGTGAGTCCCTCGACCTCGGGCTCCTCATCCTCGGGGTGTCGAGCGGCACCGCAGGTACCGCAGAAGAAAAAGGCGGTACCGGTGCCCTCTCTGGACGAGCGCATTGCAGCCGTCCTGCAGGTGCAGCTCAAAGAGCAGTTGCAACAGCTCCTTCCTGCTCTCCTGGCACCGAGCCTTCCAGTCCCGGTCCGGTCTGAGCCCCCGGTACCGACAGTGGAGCAGCCTCTTTTGTCCTCATCCACTTTGTCGGTACCGGTCCACTCCGCTTCTTCGGCCTCGATGCCAATCCTCGCACCGGAACCGAGAGCTCATCACCAGGCTGTTCAGACTGCGGCACCGGTACAGCCTGTAACATCTCCCGGTACCGTGTCTATGAGGTCGGGTAAGTCGGCACGCAAAACCCGACACCTGGAACCCTCCACTCCAGAGTCTCGAGACCGTAGCTCCCATATTAGGGACCCTGATCTGTGGGGGGACTCCGAAGAGCCTTTTCTTTCTGAGGGTGAGTGTTCCTCGGATGAGGATGATCCTGCTGCTCCTGATCCATCCTCCAAACAGGATTCTACATCTTTCACTTCCTTCCTGAAAGATATGTGTGAATCTCTGTCTATTCCTTTGGAGGCTGAGTCTAAAAAATCCAAAGCCTTCCTTGATGCACTGGATTTTGACCAGCCTCCAAAGGAATTTCTCAAACTTCCCCTCCATGACATCTTGAGGGAAACTTTTTATAAGAATCTGGAGACTCCTTTGACCATCCCAGGAGCCCCTCGTAAATTAGATTCTTTATACAAAGTGATTCCTATCCCTGGATTTGATAAGCCGCAGCTTCCGCATGAATCTCTTCTTGTGGAATCTACGCTTAAAAAGTCTACAGGAGCTAGTGTATACGCTTCTGTTCCTCCTGGCAGGGAAGGTAAAGCCATGGACAAGTTTGGTAAAAGATTATACCAGAATGCCATGCTAGCTAACAGATCTGGTAATTATGCTTTCCATTTTTCTTTCTATCTCAAGCATCTTCTTACCACCATGGCTTCTTTTGAAAAGTACCTTCCTGAACGAAAACGACCAGCTTTTCACCACTGCTCGTCTTCTCTCTTCCAGCTCCGTAAGTTTATGGTTCGATCAATTTATGACACATTCGAACTTACCACCAGAGCGACGGCCATGTCTGTGGCTATGCGTCGCCTTGCTTGGCTCAGGGTGTCGGAGCTTGATGTCAACCATCAAGATCGGTTGGCTAATGCTCCATGCCTGGGGGGATGAACTTTTTGGGGAATCCATGGACTCTACCACACAAAAGCTGTCCGCCCATGAAACGAGATGGGATACTCTGCTGAAAACCAAAAAGAAGGCTCCACCGGCGCGGCCTTTCAGACAACAGTCGGCCTATCAACGCCGTTATGTGGCTCGTCCCTTGCCATCAGCTGCCCAACAACCTAGGCGTCACCTGTGCACTCCTCAATGGACCCTAGCTACCCAGTGGTCCCAAGCGACGGATCCTTGCTCACGACACATATCTGTGACATCATCTCTTCGTCAGTCTCTACAATGGTGGTTGATATCCTCCAATCTCTCCAGAGGTCTTCTGTTCCATCTACCTCCTCATCAACTTGTCATCACCACCGACGCCTCCCCTTATGCTTGGGGAGCTCATTTGAACGAATTCCAAACTCAAGGACTTTGGACAGCCCAGGAAATGAAACATCACATCAATTTCCTGGAACTCAGAGCGATGTTTTATGCCCTCAAGGCCTTCCAACATCTTCTCTTTCCTCAGGTCCTCCTGCTGTGCACAGACAATCAGGTTGCGATGTACTACATCAACAAGCAGGGTGGGACAGGCTCTCGCCTCTTGTGCCAGGAAGCCCAGAAGATTTGGGCTTGGGCCACAGATCACCACCTATTCCTGAAAGCTATCTACATTCAGGGAGAACAGAATTCTTTAGCGGACAAGCTCAGCAGAATTCTCCAGCCTCACGAGTGGACACTCGATCCTTTAACTCTACAGTCCATCTTCGCTTAGTGGGGCACTCCTCAGATAGACCTCTTTGCAGCTCCTCACAATCACCAGCTGCCCCTATTCTGCTCCAGACTCTACTCTCCTCACCGTCTGGCAGCGGATGCATTTCTCCTCGATTGGTCCAATCTGTTCCTGTATGCTTTCCCTCCTCTGCCTCTCATGTTAAGAACCTTGTTCAAGCTCAAGAGGGAACGAGCCACCATGATTCTGATTGCTCCACGGTGGCCCAGGCAACATTGGTTCTCCCTTCTACTTCAACTCAGTTCCAGGGAGCCTTTTCTTCTTCCACTGTTTCCTTCTCTGCTTACGCAACATCAGGAGACCCTTCTGCATCCCAACCTTCTGTCTCTGCACCTGACAGCTTGGTTTCTCTCGGGCTGACTTCTCATGATACTCTTTTGTCTCAGCCCGTTCGTTCCATTCTGGATGCCTCCAGGAAACCGGCCACTCTGCAATGTTACCATCAGAAGTGGGCACGGTTTTCTTCCTGGTGTCTTCTTCATCATCATGATCCCACTTCCCTTGCAGTGGAGACCTTGTTGGATTATCTTCTTTCTTTGTCTGACTCTTGCCTCAAGTCTACTTCCATCAGAGTCCACCTCAGTGCTATTGCTGCTTTTCATGAGCCAGTTCATGGAAAACTTCTCTCGGCTCATCCCTTGGTGTCCAGATTCATGCGGGGTCTTTTCAATGTGAAACCACCTCTCAAAGCCCCTCCTGTAATCTGGGATCTCAATGTGGTTCTTTCCGCCTTAATGAAGCCTCCATTTGAACCTTTGGCTATCGCTCCTTTCAAGTTTCTCACTTGGATGGTACTTTTCCTTATTGCTCTTACCTCTGCCAGGAGGGTCAGTGAGCTACATGCACTAGTTGCTGATCCACCTTTTACAGTCTTTCATCATGACAAAGTGGTTCTGCGTACACATCTAAAGTTTCTCCCTAAAGTTGTCTCTGAATTCCATCTCAACCAATCTATTGTTCTGCCTGTCTTCTTTCCGAAACCTCACTCTCATTCTGGAGAACAGGCTCTGCATACTTTGGACTGTAAGCGGGCTTTGGCTTACTATTTAGACCGTACTAAGCCCCACAGATCATCACCCCAACTCTTTCTGTCCTTTGATCCGAATAAATTGGGACGTCCTGTTTCTAAACGTACGCTGTCAAATTGGCTTGCAGCATGCATTTCATTCTGTTATGCTCAGGCCGGACTGACACTGGAAGGTTCTGTCACGGCCCATAGAGTTCGAGCTATGGCAGCATCTGTAACTTTCCTCCGTTCAACTCCTATTGAGGAAATCTGCAAGGCTGCTACTTGGTCCTCAGTTCATACTTTTACATCTCATTATCGTCTGGATGCTTTCTCCAGACGGGATGGGCACTTCGGCCAGTCTGTTTTGCAAAATTTGTTTTCCTAATGGCCAACCTTCCCTCCATCCCTCTTTTTGTTAGCTTGGAGGTCACCCATCAGTCAAGAATATGCTGCCTGCTTGTCCTGGGATAAAGCACAGTTACTTACCATAACAGGTGTTATCCAGGGACAGCAGGCAGATATTCTTGCGTCCCACCCACCTCCCCGGATTGGCTTCTTAGCTGGCTTATCCTAACTGGGGACCGCGCGCCTCCGTCGGGCGGGAAGGTACTCGCGTGTGCGCGGTGCGGCCTACTAGAACTTTCCAAGTTCTTAGAGTGCAATCACTCTAAAATTGTCCATACCAGGGCTCCGTCGGTGCCGTCACCCATCAGTCAAGAATATCTGCCTGCTGTCCCTGGATAACACCTGTTACGGTAAGTAACTGTGCTTTTCTGTAGAACCCCCAAGGAAAGCTATTTATAGCTGAAATATGGACTGTGTCGGGTCTGCACCATCTGCATACAGTTTTATTGGATTTGTATTATTACACATTTGCTCTATATACTGTATATAGAGCAAATGTGTAATAATACAACTCCAATAGAACTGTATGTAGATGGTGCAGACCTGACACAGTCCATGTTTTGACTATAAATAGCCTTATTCAGCTTCAATCTCGCTAGTTCTCGCCTTTCTTCAGGCTGGGTTGGACAAAGGCCTCACTGTGGCTTCTCTTAGGGTCCAAGTGTCCGGGCTGTCCTGTTTTAGATCCTGGGAGCGTTGGTCGTCTTTGGCGTCTCATCCTGATGTCGCTGGATTCTTGAAGGGGGCTATTTATGTACAATTGCCAGTTAAGCATCCTTTCCCTTCCTGGGACCTTAACTTGATGTGATCTAACCTTCTCAATGCTCCTTTTGTGCCTCTTTGACTTGATGCTCAAGACCGCTTTTCTGGTCACCTTTGCTTCGGCGGGTCGTGTGTCGAAATTGCAGGCTTTGCTTTGCAGGCACCCTTTCCTCCGTATTTTGGAGGCAGGGGTTTTACCTTCGGATGGTTCCTTCCTTCCTGTCAAAGGTAGTTTCGGTTTCCCATGTCAATCGGGACGTATGTTTGCTTGCCTTTCAACTGACAAGTTCCAATACACAGGGCTGTCTGTTGAAGAAACTGAATGTGCGCAGAGTTCTTCTGCGTTCTCAGGAGGTCACCTATGAGTTTCATCTCTCTGACCATTTGTTTGTGCTAACTCATTCAGTTATCTTTCATCAAATATAGCCACCCAACATAGCCATGTTTTGATTTTCCTTCATCAAGGTGAAACACATGATAATGTACAAATATGTATCTTTTACCATTCAAAATGGCAAAAGCCAGCACAAGAACTGTAGTCCTGATTAGAAAATAAAAGAGGGTTTGAAATTACTTCACACTTTTTTTCTAGGTATCCTGAAAACTTGATTGGCTAGGTGTTTCCAGAGAACTGGGTTGAGAACCTCTGCTCTAAATAATTAATAATGTTACTTGGAAGTACAATAATTACAGTTAAAGTAGCTATGAAAAATGGGGGATTTTGCATGATATGTAGTTCTAGACATGAGAATCATGGGTTGTATTTTGTGTGGAATGTAAATCTTTCAATGCCTATCAGCCCAAAGGTTTACAAAAGTGATATTGCATAGTATTTTGACATCTATTTTTATCTGTATGGCATTACAGTACTCCTCCAATTTTCGCGGGGGTTCCATTCCAGGAAGCCCTGCAAATTTCAAAAAACCACAAATGCAGTTTTTCGCCTGTCAAAAGGCAAGAGAGGGCAGCTGGAGCGCCGGTGGGTGAAGAAAATCACTCGCGGTCTGCTCCAACCGCCTCTTCCTGTACTAAAGTCAGGCTACACCAATCAGGAGCTGCTTTGACTCGCAGTTCCTGATTGGTGTAGCCCGACTTTACTATAGGAAGAGGTGGTCGGAGCAGACCGTGAATGAGCGAGTCCGCGATTCACAAACCACAAATTCGCGAGGAAACACTGTAAAGGAATTACTGACATGAGATCTGTGCTAAAAGTGTGGTTTTTATATTGTTGGTGAGGGAAGGGGACAACAACCTAACTTGCCCCCTCTTTTATCAAGCTGCACTTGAGGTTTTTAGTGCGAGCCAGTGATGTAAATGCTCCAACGCTCACAGGAATTCTGTGAGCATCGGAGCATTTACCACGCCGGCCCACACTAAAAATCTCTAGCCCGGCTTGATAAAAAGTGCCCTTAGTTTATTACCAGTGTCTGGTATTTCTAGGTTATGCTTATTTGGATTTTACACCTTTCTATTTCTTCTCACCATTAGGTTAGCTCTTTGTACCCCGCTAACACGTTTTGAACAAGAACTAGAAACCTTTAGCCAGAGGGCTGTTTCTGATACATTGATGACTGTAAACCGAATGGAGCAGGCACGCACAGAATACAGGGGAGCGCTGCTGTGGATGAAGGACATATCTCAAGAACTAGACCCAGATACTTACAAGCAAATGGAAAAGTTCAGAAAAGTAAATGGATTCTTCTTTTGTCAATTCATTTTGATCACTGAAAGATTAGAAATATATGTACTGTATATCAAAGACCTCCATTGAGTTGAGAACTAAGCAGAGAAACTGAAGGAGCCTTTTGTAGTGAATCTAGTTTTCCAGGGTACAAGTATAAATAATCAAAGGTACGGCAAGCTATAGAAAAGTACGAGGGTCATTTCATAAATAATGCACACTATTTTTTTTTTTTATTTATTTACATGTTTTATTTTTTCAAGTATTTCTTTACAATCCTTCAATATAGTCTCCCTGTTTTGCAATGACCAAGTCCCAACGTCCGGGATGCTTCATTATTTCATCCAAGACACCGTTTTGTTCAGTTGCCGAATGACTCGGGTACCGGCGGAAGAAAGCTCTTTCAGCAATGCAAAATGACGTCCACACATAGGTTGTTTCAGCTTTGGAAAAAAGTCGAAGTCTGGTGGACTCATGTCTGGACTGTAGGGAGCATGAATAACACCTCCCAGCCATATTCACGTAGTTTTTCAATGACGAGTGGAGAGCTCCATCTTCCCCACAACCAAAAAAATTTTGATGAGCTCAATCAAAAGTCAAACAAATGATGATTTTTGCTTATGATCATGAAGGCATCATCATCACAGACAAAGTTCCATGTGGAAGAAGTGTCATAGCAGTGTATTATCGTGATTTATTTTGCAAAAATTGAGCACAAAAATGCACAAAACCAAACCTCAGTTGCTCTTGGCTGGGCCACTCATTCTTCACGATAACGCTCGACCGCACATAGGGAATGTCGTCATTGAAAAACTACGCGAATATGGCTGGGAGGTGTTACCTCATGTTCCCTACATTCCAGACATGAGACCACCAGACTTCGACCTTTTTCCAAAGTTGAAACAACCTATGCGTGGACATCGTTTTGCATCTCTGGAAGAGCTTTCTTCCACCAGAACCCAAGCCATTCGGTAACTGAACTAAAACGGTGTCTTGGATGGAATAATGAAGCTTCCCGGACATTGGGACTTGGTCATTGCAAAGCAGGGAGACTATATTGAAGGAATGTAAAAAAATACTTGAAAAAAAAAATAAAACGTAAATTTAAAAAAATAGTGTGCATTATTTATGAAATGACCCTCGTAGATTGAGTATAGTACATAGTCATTTTAGAGAACTGAGAGGGGAGGTTTGGTGGTATCTTTTTAACAGATGGTGAGCATGGAGATAGAGAGAGCCATGATAATATTTCATTTTACAACAGGGAAACCCATTTTTTGCTTTTATTTATTTTGAGCTACCTTTAAAAAGTACCAGACTGTGGGTTAACTTCTCAGTTCTTTAAAAAAAAAAAAAAAAAGAATTGTGTTTTTTATCTCACTGATCTTATCTCATGTTCTCTTGCTCCATAAATTTACCTAAAGTTACATGCAACTATTCTTTCTTTTTTTTTTAATGTACGGTACATTAATTTCAATGCACCAGCCTATTCAAAGCCTTTTTTAGTGTGGTTGAATATTTCTTCTTCAAGGTACAGATGCAAGTGCGAAATAGCAAAACCTCCTTTGATAAGTTAAAGATGGATGTATGTCAAAAGGTGGACCTTCTCGGAGCCAGCCGCTGTAATATGCTGTCCCACTCCCTTGCTACTTATCAGGTACTTATTCCATCAGCTATCATACCCTTACTAGAGAGAAATGACACAAATTTACTCATAGTCGGCCCCCCATTTATCATGATGCGCTAGAGGTTTTTAGCACAGGCCAGAGCAGTAAATGCTTCGACGCTCATAGAATTCCTTTGAGCGTCAGAGCATTTACTTTGCCGGCCTGTGCTTATAACATTCTAGTGCAGCTTGATAAAAAGAGGGGGATAATGAAAGGTTTTACTACAGACACAGATTGCATTTTAAAGTACATTCCTATGGGATAATATCAGAGTTCAGTGGCTCTCAGTCCTGAAGAAATGCTGAGAGAGAACCTGTGAAGGGAGGAAAACTTAACTGGTGAGTATTTACTTGCTGGCAAATTGTGTTCAAACTTGGGTAAGGGAGCCTTGTGTTAAATAAGTAATTTCAGTGCATGTTATATTTTTAGATTATTCACTTAAAGGCTGTTTAGAGTAAGCAGTGATGTGAAGTTTTTGCTCCCTTCCTGACAATAGTAGTGTGTATTCAGGTTCCCTTTGTTTAATTTTACATTTTGTTTAAAGATCAGAAACCATTCAGTGTGACATATATGCAATAATAGGGGAAATCAGGAAGGGGCAATTTGGAAGGGGGCCTATCTGAGATTGTGAATGGCTCCATCCTCCACTCACTTCTCCGGTGTCCTTTGCTTGCTCCTCCAGCCCTCTGTTTGCTCCTCTGATCCTTCATCTGACCATGGTCCGGCTGGTTCTGCTTCTGTTAATCAAAGGTTCAGTCACAACTGTCCACTTTGCTCCTCCTCATTCAAGCAAGTTTACTGGGGGATAGGCTGAAGTCAGCATTCCTCCCCCCAAGAGTCAACTGTGAGTGTCCTTATCTCTAAGAAGAAAAGCTCAGTGACCAATCTCTCCTCCAATCCTAGAGCTTACCAGCTATGGAGTCCTAATTCCCATCCCCCTGTACAGTCAGGATGAGGCATCACTTCATTTGTGAAGATTGTCCGAAAACCATCCAAAAGTCCTGTGAGGACTTAGGTCCACTTTTCTCCTAGGCCCCTTTTGGCCCCAAAATGGTCTGTCCCCCTTCTGGACCGTCTTCTTCTCTAGTTCTCAGTCCTATGCAAATTAGTCTTTTCAGTTCATTTGTTGGGCACTATTCAGTCCTTTCCAATGCTTGTGGAATTCTGTCGTCTGAGATTTTATGGATAGCTCACCCCTGCTACCTCTTATGTAGCCTTCCCTGTCAAACTACTATCTCCCATCAGCAGGTTCCTTGTTATTCACCTTAACTTTACAAAGGGGTTTCTAGGACTACCGTCAGACCCAGGATGTCCTCTGCTATTGATTCTTCCTGAGGAATCTTTTTCAGGGACATCCTGCTCTCCATAACAGGATGCATATCCTGTCACAGTGATACAATGGAAAGCATTTTGGACTAGGGTCTGTAGACTATCATTAATGCCAGTGATCACCCAGTCTTTGTATTATGTAGCTCATCGGGCTTTGTGGACCTCCTTCAAAGATCACAAAATTAACCGTTGGTGGCTGTAATAGATGTTGGTCTTGTGGGCCTGCTGCAGGTACTTTGTCTTATATATTGTATGATTGAATTTGAAGTAGTTTTGAGTTCCAGTGTGGAACTGGTGTGTTAAAAATTCATGCTGATTTGAGTTATAAAATAAGTTTATTTGATGGTCAGCTGCTTTATCTCTTCTAATAAGTAATGAGATTGTTTGATATATTTATGAAGGGAGGAATTTGTGGTTGGAGTATTCTGATTTTTGTTTTAAATTTGGAAATGTAGATTATTATTATAATGATTTTATTGATTGATTGAGAGAGTGATTTTATGTTTGTCCATGAATGCATTTGTGTGCATATTGTAACCCGCATAGATTTTTGTGATATGCGGGATATAAATGTTTTAAATAAATAAATAAAATAAAAATAAAATAGTCCAGAAGAGGTGATGCAGGACTTCCAGAGATAGAGAGATCTTCACTGATAAGACTTTGCTGGGACATCATTTGCAAACTTGGGGAAAAGGAGACTTAAAATAAATAGTGTGAATAAGTAACATATAAATAGTGTGAACAAGTAACATATAAAAAGAGCAAGGCTGATTTTTCCCCTCAGTCCAGAAGAGGTGCCGTGAGATTTCAGAGACAGAGAGATCTTCATTGTGTGAATCATCAAGGAACAACTAGTACATAAATAGGGCAAGGCTGATTTTTCCCCTCAGTTCAGAAGAGCATCAGCAGACAAGAAGAAGTACCTCAGTACTTCAGCCAGCAATTCGAACCAGGATGCGTCGGTTTAGATGCCCTAGTCCAGTCTTGGCAAACAGCAGAGCTGCTGTATGTGTTTCACTCGAGGCCAATTGTAAGCCAGATCATTAGAAGAATAGCAACCCATCTCAATTTTAGTGGCACCAGATTGGCTGCGTCAGCAATGGTATGTGGATCTAGTATGGCTACAATGGGACAGATGTTTCTGACTACCAACTTTTTTGTCATAGGACTCAATTATCCTGGAGGATCGGGAACACCTTGGTCTTTCAACTTGGCTCTTAAGCATGCAGCCTTGGCACAGAAAATATTCAGAGATAGCCATGATCCAAGAAGCCAGTCGCGAGAACTGACAGCAGCCATTCAGGGAGCGGCGCGGGACCAGGCAGGAGCTTCCAAAGTCGCAGTATCCATTGGTGGACAACACACCCCACATGCTTCCAAAGTGGACTGTTTCTGACGGGGAGATTCGACTGTCGCTGGAGGGTAAAGCACGAGCTTTGCCTTTCGTTTCCCCAGTCCTACTAAGGTCGCTTTGAGGAGAGCATTGCTCACACAAACGCACCTTCTGACGCCATCTTGGCTTCCCATTTCAGGAATTCTGTACTTTTAAGCATGCAAGTGACATGAAAATGCAGGTGCACAACAGTATGTGTAGTGCCATGAAGGTACATAATTTTACACGACTTGGGTGAAGTTATGTTTAGGAGCAAATTTTAGGTACAGTTGTGATTTATAAAATGTGTGTACACAGGAACAATTACAGTTGCTCCATATCAGGTGTAAACGTCCATGGCTCTAATCTTGGTGTGATTTTCCAATTTGTTCCTTTTATAAAATAGAGGCGCATAAAGTAAGTTTGAAGTAGGTGCCTCCTTGGCCTTCACACATAGATGACCTTGTATAATATAACCCTCCATCTTTCTAATTTCTTTTGCTGTTCCAGCTATGAAGTTTTAGTCATACCCAGCTTTTGTTTTAGGCAATCAGCTAATGTTGCAGTCATTTCTGGCATTCTCTTCTCCCCTGACCATTTTATTAGGTATGCGTGCTTTCAGATGATCCTGCACAGACTTTTGTCAGTGTTTAAATGTTCTCTTTTGTGCAGAACTGCACAACACAATAATTAACATGATTAAATATTTTTTAAAAAATAAAAGAAACCTCTGCAGACAGCTTTTGCAAGAGTGAGTATGTGTAATCTTTGATTTTGTATTCTGCAGACTACTCTCTTGCACTTTTGGCAGAACACAGCACAGCTAATGTCTGAAATCCATGATGAGTTTAAAGATGTCCAACCATATGGCTTTGTTGCACTGAAGGTTAGTGTCATTGTTTGGATTTTAGAACGTGCTTATGGACAGGGCCTCTGTGTCAGTTTATTCTAATTGGTTTTTGTTCAGGCCCGTTCCAGCATCTGATTTTTACAGTATTTAAGGGTTGTTTTTTATTTTCTCATTGTAGGTCTCGATTTGGATCTCTATCTTCTGTAGCCACAAAAGTGGCTGCACTCCATACCATTTCCACTCATGCTTCACATAAATCTTGGTATCAGGGCATTCTCCGAGTACAAACAGGCATAATATTCCCACATGTGGATAACATCATCCATGGAGCCTGATACAGGCACTATAAGTGCACCATTACTTTAAATTTTTAGGCAGTGCCTTCCTGCCCGACGTCGGCTCGCAGGACCATCAGTTCTTAGATTTCTGTGGAGCTGAGAAGCGGTCTTCAGTGTTCTCTTCAGCACATCAGAATTTTCAGTTTTTTTGTGCCTTCCTGTCTTTATTTTTCATAGTTTTTGTCAACTTTTCTGTTTTTGCCCTTCAGGCAACCTTGAGCCTTTACTCATACCTGGGAGCATCAATTGGTTTGGGGATACTTTTTATTCAAGCTCCCTGAGCCATTGAAGCCTTTGATTTTGCATCGGCTGTCTTCCCTCTATGTCAAAGAAGGTACTGAGCAGTTAAAAAAAAAAATGTTCTCGATATTATCAGACCATTTCAGGCTCTGACCTGCATAATTGGTGTATCCAGTGTCTGGGTCCTGAACATCGGACGTTAACTGTGCCTTCTGTCTCCATACCTAAAAAAGGATGTAACCCTGCTGGAAAGGGTGCAGAGGTGAGCCACGAAGCTAGTAAAAGGTATGGAAAATTTGAGCTACAAAGAACGCCTCGGGAGGAGGAGACTGCAAGGAGATGTGATTGAGACTTTTAAAATACTGAATGGATTTGATAAAATTGAGCAAGAAACATCATTGTTCACATTATCAAAAGTGACACAGACAAGAGGTCATGGACTGAGGCTGAGGGGCAGCAGGCTCAGGACAAATGTCAGTAAGTTCTATTTCACACAGCGAGTGGTGGACGCTTGGAATGCTCTCCCAGAGGAGGTGGTGACGGAGACTACCATTCTGGGTTTCAAGTGTAAGTTGGATGCACACCTCCTTGCAAATCACATTGAGGGATATGGGTAATCAGGGTCTCCATCTGGGAGCACCTGGCTTGGCCTCCGCATGTGCGGGTCGCCGGAATAGATGCACCTAAAGTCTGATCCGGTGAAGGCGTTTCTAGTACAGGGGTTCAAGAAGGGATTGGTCAACTTTCTGAAGAAAAGGGGATAGAAGAGTATGGATAGAGGACTACTACACAGGTCCTGGACCTGATGGGCCTCCGCGTGTGCGGACTGCTGGGCATGATGGCCCTCTGGTCTGACCCAGGAGAGGCACTGCTTATGCGCTTATGTGCTTATAAGATCAATGAAAGCCTGAAAATTTCCAATCAAATATTTTTTGGTTCCATGTTGGCATCTACATTGAGCATTTCAGAGGATTCGGAACACAACACTCAGCCTCCTATGACCCTATCAGTATTGAGAACATTGACTAGGCATCAGGCTCCTTGCAACAGCAGAATTCTACATCATCGTCATCGATGCCTCGCTTATCAAAGGATGTAGTACATAAGAAAACTAAGAAGCACTAACTTTCTTCCCCTTCTAGGCATACAACTGTGTCTTCCCAAGCATCAACTTCACCTGGAGGACCATTCTTTTTCTATCCAGATGCTTCCTCATAGGTGTGCCTCAACATCGAGGTCTCCCATGCCACACAAACTGATACAGCAGACTGCTTGCATGCCAATGTCTCTTCCAGTATTGGCACCGTCTCTCCAGGAGGAGATCCAGGCTTTGCTCAGATAAGAGCTTTTGGGGCTATTGCAGTCACAGTTCATAAGCATTAGAGTCTTCCATGCCTGCCTCAGCCCAGCCTGAGGATATATCGGAGCATCAATCAAGGATGATGTCATGCACTCCTGCTCGACATCAGGCATTGGAGTCAGCATACACCCTCTCAACGCATGCATCATCATTGGTGATAGAGTTATTTCCTGCTTCACAACAACCACTTGCGCACCTCAATGCACAGTCGACACTCCTCTCAACACATACCCCTGATTCGCCTAGTAGGGAGTACTTTGAAGAGTCTAACTCGTATCTCCATCCACTCAGATAAAGAGTTACCAGAATACTTGGCAGAAGAGTCCTACAGAATACCTTCTGATCCTTCACCATAAAGTATATCTTTTACTGGCTTTATAAGATAGATAGGGCAGGACTTACCCATCAAAATGGAAATAGAGGAGGAACTTTTCTGAAATTTTTTTACTCCTTGATTTTGAATCACCACCAAATGAATGCATTAAAGTATTGTTGCACATAAGTTACTTTGTTTAAAATTGGGAGACTCCTTTATCAGTCCAAGTAGCTCCTAGAAAAATAGACACAACATACAGAATTCAAATGAGTTCAAGATTTGACAGAATTCAACTTCAACACCATTCATTAGTTGTAGACTCTGCCTTCAAGCGTTCATGTAGCTCACAGTCTTATGCTTCTGCTCCTCCAGGCAAAGAAGCCAAAATATTAGGCTCTTTGGGCAAGTGCATGAATATAAGTGACCAGAAACTCCTTACAACAGATGCTTCCATGCTTGGCTGAGGAGCCCGTCTCAACAACCTCCACACTCAGGGAGTCTGGAACACTTGAGAAAACTCTCTATATTAATCATTTGGAGCTCCAAGTAATTCACAATACCATATGGACCTTTCAAAATCGCTTACAGAACCAAGTAATCTTCATTCATACTGACAATCAAGTAGCCATGTTCTATGTGAACAAGCAAGGAGTCACAAGTTCTTGCCCTCTCTGCCATGAGGCAATGGAAATATGGAACTGGATGATTGCACGCAACATCTTTCTCAGAGCAGTCTATCTTGTAAGGAAACAGACCATCTTAGTAGACAAACTGAGCAGACTCCTTCAGCCTCAAGAGTGGTCTCTCCACACATCTATATTACATCAAGTCTTCTCAGATTGGGGGCTCCCTGAAATAGATCTCTTTGCTTCCCCCCCCCCCCCACAACAAACTTTTGGCCATCTACTCGAGATTCTTCACTCCCTGTTATCTGGAATCGGATGCCTTTCTGCTGGACAGGTGAGACAAAGTTCTCTATGTATTCTCTCCAATACCTCATGTTGGGAAAACTCCACTCAAACTTCGCCAAGACCAAGGCACCATGATTCTCTTTGTGCCTCATTGGCCATATCAAACATGGTTCCCTCTCCTCCTACAGCTCAGTGTTTAGGAATCCATCACACTACAGCTGTTTCCAACACTAGTCATACAGAACAAAGGCTTTCCTTCATCCCAATCTATGCTCATTAGTACCCACAGCATGGTATCTCTCTCCCTGCGAGTAGATGCTTTTACACTATCTGTACCAGTGTCAGCTGTTATTAAAGCTTCCAGAAAACTGTCCACACAGCAATGCTGTCATTTTAAATGGACTTGCTTCACTGTCTGGTGTGATCTTCATTCACTGGATCCAATCCCTGTCCTCTACCTTCAGTTCTAGATTATCTTCTTCACCTTTACAGTTCTGGACTCAAAAACTAATTTAGTATGTGTCCATCTCAGTGCTATTAGTGCCTTTCATACACCATTGGAAAAAACTCCATTATCTATACATCTCTTGGTTTCCAGATACATGCAAGAGCTTTATCATACCAAGAGTCCACTCAAACCTCTCACCATTGCTTGGGATCTCAATGTTGTTCTCTCCATATTAATGAAGTCTCCTTTTGAGCCTTTATATGTATCTTCACTCAAACATCTTACATGGAAAATGGTCTTCCTCATTGCCCTAATATCTGCATGCAGAATCAGTAAACTTCAAGCTTTAGTATCAGAACCACCCTATACAAAATTGAACCATGATAGGGTGGTACTCCAAACACATCCAAAATTCCTTCCAAAAGTTGTTTCCAAATTTCATTTCAACCAGTACATAGTTCTACCTGTCTTCTTCCCAAGGCTACATTCTCACGCTGGTGAAACAGCTCTACACACTTTGGACTGTAAACATGGTCTTACTTATTATTTAGATTGTATCAAGCCTCTTAGAACTACCACTCAACAATTTATGGCTTTCAACCCTAACAGACTTGGAATTCCTGTCACCAAGAGAATCATCAAGAGAATCATGTGGCTAGCGGACTGAATCTCCTTTGCATATGCTTGGGCTGGACTGACACTGGATGGCTGTGTTACTGCTCACAAAGTGAGAACCATGTTGACTTCAGTAGCCCATCTTCGCCAACTACTTGATCTTCAGTCCATACCTTCACTTCTCATTACTGTCTAGAGAATCATTCTAGAAGGGATAGTTTGGTTTGAGCAAACAGTTTTGCAAAACACCAAATGTCCCTCCAACCTTTTGGGTTTTGCCAGGTTCATGTTAGTTTATTGTAACCATCTTCCTAGAGGCATGATTTGGGCAGCTTGGGGGTCCCACATGTAAGAATATATAATTGCTTATCCTCAGAGAAAGCAAAGTTACTTATTTGTAGAAGTTGTTCTTTGAGGATAACAGATATATATTCTCACAACCCATTCACCTCCTCTAGTTGGCGTCTTAGTTATCTTACTCAACAGCAGGTCACGTGAGCTGACATCAGTCAGGAAGGCATTGGCATGTGTGCGGTGTGGATGGTCCTAAGAAATTTAAAGTGACAGTATACTTTGTCCATACTGGGTTCTATGGATGATGTCACCCACATGTGAAAATATATACCTGCTGTCCTCGGAGAACACCTGTTCTTGTGTGATTAATTATTAGGTTAAATCATATCTTTTTTGACCCAAAACAATTGTTAAAATTTTTCTTCGAGGACAAGCAGGCATAATATTCTTACATCTGGGTGACATCATCCATGGAACCCGGCATGGACAGTTAAAAAGTGTATTGTCACTTTCAAACTTTAAGATCACCTGTACCCTACATGTGCTAGTGCCTTCCCACCCAATGTCAGCTCACAGGATCTGCAGTTCTTAGTTTTCCATGGAGCAGCTATATTTTAGAATCTCTCTAAGCACGTCAAACTTTTATATTTTTTTGTTGCCTTCCTGTTCTTTTTATTTTTCTTCAGTTTTTGTCATAATGTTTTGTTTTCTTCCCCTTTTATCAAAAATTTTCATTTTTTCCCAACTTTGGGTTTTTCAGGCCTTTGGGCTCTTTTCAGGCCTTTTCCATGCTGGGAGAGTTTACTTTTTTAGTATACCTCTACTTGACTTCCCCAAACCACTCAGCCCTTTGACTTTGCATCAGTGTTTTTTTCATTGATGTCCAAGGCTCCAAGCGGCTTCAAGCAGTGCACTTGATGTCAGTGGACTATATCAGTTACAGACCTGCATAACTGTTGTGTTCAGTGCCTGGGACCAGAACATCGAGGCATTTCATGCACGATAATAATAATAATAATAATAACAGCTTATATACCGCAATACCGTGAAGTTCTATACGGTTTACAGAAGATTAAGCAAAGGTAACAAATTGAATTGACTTTAAGAGGGGAGGAAGAAAGAGAATTAATAGGACAGGAAATTCATTGTTGAGGAGAGAGAGATCAAAAGGACAAGTTAATCGCTATAGAGGGGAGAGAGAAGAGAGGTCGCATATAGAATAGGTCGCGTAAAGCCAGGAAATTACAATTTGAGAAACTTTTCAGTACAACTTCAAGAACATGAAGTATGGCAGGAGACTCCAACCCCAAAGCACAGCCACGTACTACTCAGCATCAACCACATCAGCGATTCATTCCATTTCATCATCGGTGCTACCATCATCCTCATAAGCGAGCTAAGAAGCACAAACATGTCTCCCTTTCAAAGCATGCATTGGTAGCGTCTCAAGCATCATCTATATCAATTCAGTGATGCCCAATTGCCATCGCTGCAATTGGTTTCTCCTCTGAAGCTTGCCTCGAAATCAAGGTCCCCAACATCTCAACACCCAATACAGTCAGTGCCTAATGTACCCTTGCCAATATTGGTACCAGTGCCATCGCTGCAAGAACAGCTTCAAGCGCTTTTGCAGCAAGATCTGGCTGGGGATACTGCAGTCACACCCTGTGCAAACTCCTGAATCAATACTCCCAGCCTCAGCCCAGTCTGAGCATCTCCCACCCAGTACATCGAGGTATCATTCTTGGACTCCTCAATGTTGTTGATCTGCTTCGACGTTCTTCATCTTACTCTTGACGTTCCATTTCCAGAAGAGTTGGCATTGAGGAAAATGACTCAGATCTGTCACCACGCTCTTCCAGTGACTATCCAGACTTCTCTACTGAGATACCATTGGATCCTTCCCCACTTTATGAGATACCATTGGATCCTTCCCCACCTCCTCCTCAGTGCAGGTCCCCTCCTGAAAGTCTGTCATTTACCAACTTTATCAGATATATGGAGGAAGTGCTTCCTATAAATATGGAGTCAGAAGCAGAGCGTTGGGCAGAAAGAATGGAGGCTTTAGATTATAAAAAGTGGCCTAAAGACTGTATCAAAGTACTACTTCATAATCTCATGAAGGAAGTCCTATTTAAGAACTGGGAAATACCACTTTCTCTTCCAAGGGCTCCATGTAAATTGGACACACTTTATAGAATCCAATCTTGTTCTGGTTTTGACAGAATGCAACCAAACCAGTCTTTGGTGGTAGAGTCTGCTTTAAAATGAACAGATAGCTCTTGTACTTACACCAATATTCTGCCAAGTAGAGAGGGCAGAACCTCAGACAGGTTTGGCAGAAGAGTATTCCAAAGTACCATGCTCGCTAACAGAATCCTAAATTACAGCTTTTATATACAGTCAAACCTCGGTTTACGAGTAACTCGGTTTGCGAGTGTTTTGCAAGACGAGCAAAACACTCAGCAAACTTTTGACTCGTAAACCGAGCATTGACTCGATTTACGAGCCCCCACCCGACCCAACCCGACCGCGGGAACCAACAGTATTGCTCCCCCCGAGGCCACCAGCGCTTCTATCGCCTCTTCCCCCCCCTCTCCGACTGGCCCTGTCCTTACCCCTGCACCGCCAGTGATAAAAGTGCCTGCCTCCAGTCTGCTGTTGAGCCTTGAGCATCTGCACATGCTCAAGCCTTCTGATCTCACCCTCATGAGAATCTCGGAGAGGGTGAGATCAGAAGGTCTGAGCATGCGCAGATGCTCAAGGCTCAGCAGCAGACCGGCGGCAGGCACTTTTATCACCAGCGGTGCAGGGGTAAGGACAGGGCCAGTCGGGAAGGGGGGGAAAGGCGATAGCAGCGCTGGTGGCCTCGGGTGGAGCATGGGAGTCGGAGTGCGTCCGGCAGGAGTGAGCCAGCACTTGAGAGTCCCAGCAGAGGGGGTAGTTGCATCCGGGGGGGGGGGGGGTGTGCAGCGTCCGGGAGCGGCAGAGCCAACAGTGTCCAGTCGGGCTCTGTGGCGGCAGTGGCGGCGTTTGCTTAGCAAGCACCACTCGCAGTGAGAGGCAGCGAACAGCAGCAGAGGAGGAAATTGGAGGAGCTGCGTGGATGGGTCTGTGGCAGAGGCAGCGGTGGAGGCGTCCCTAATGGTAATTAAGTTTTTGGGGATGTGGAACGAATTGTTCAAGTTTACACTAACTCTTATGGGAAAAGTTGCTTTGATATACGAGTGTTTTGGTTTAAAAGCATGCTTCTGGAACGAATTATGCTTGTAAACCAAGGTACCACTGTATTTTATATGAAGTTTCTAATTCAACAGTTCTCATCTTTTTAACAGAATATTCTCTCAGAACACCTTAAGTCCTTCCAATATCTGACTAGCCTGGAAACTAGAAAATACATGGTATGGTCAACATTTGATACCAAGTTTCCATGTTTTATTAAAAATTTGATAAAACGCTTATATAATTTCTAAGCGATTTACATTAAAATAAATGATACATACAAAGAAGACATATAAACAATACTTATGTTAATACTGACTTACAAGAGACACCAAGAAAAAAAAGGAGGAGAACTACAATTTTTAAAAGCAAAGAGACATTCAAGGTAAACACATTAAGGGAGGAAAGGGTTTTAGCCTTATAAGGCTAGTTTCTGGTATTTTAGAGAGTCTATCTATCTATCACTGTTAATGGATAATATCAGCCATTTCAGAACCTAATTCTGAAAAGCATCATTAAATAGAAAAGTTTTATGGACAATTTTAAATTTGTCTAACTGTTTTTCTTCTCTTAAAAAAGATGGAAGATAATTCCAAATTTGTGGGGCTGTTATAGAGAAAATCTCCGCTCTTCTTGTATTTACGATTTTCAATGATGGAATTGTTAAAAGATCTTGTTCCATTGATCTAATGTTTGTGATGGAGCATAAGGCAACAGCAGTCTGTCAAGAAAAATAGGTTGTTGTGATTGCCGAATTTTAAATGTCAGAAGCACTAGTTTGTAAGTTATCCTATGTGGAATCGGCAGCCAGTGGGCGTTTTTTAGGAGTGATGTAACGTGATCAAATTTTGACATCACCTCCCTCACTTCAGCAGTATCCATTGCAATGCGCAGAAAGGCTTGGCGTCAAATTTCAGACTTGGACACCAATGTCTAGTACAGTCTCTCTAGTATCCCATGCATAGGAGATGATATATTTGGAGATTGCATTGAGGAGGCTATGCAGTGACTGTATGACAACCTTGCCAAATACCAAGTCTTTTCAGTCACAGTCATCCTGAAGATATCCCAAAACCTCCAAATGCTCTTCCTACTATTCTAAGTGTAGATATAATAAGCCTTCTACATTCTCCCAGACAACAAATCAAAGGCTTCCTGGACAACAGAGTCAACAGAAGACTCAGTCTCAACCTCAATCCAAACAACAACAGTCTTTTTGACTCCCTTTTAGAGAGCATTGCCAGTGTATCTTTATCTCTACCTCAGACTTTTTCCAAAGGAGGCAGACAGACTCCACCACTTTTACCATCGATGGACCTGCATAACAACAGACCAGTGGGTCAAGTGGTGAGCCAGGTTTATGCCCTTTTCTTTAGAGAGTGACATGGTGACTGTTACCCTCGGGTAGCAGCGGGTAACCCGCCAGAAGGGGGGAAACAACTGGTTGTCGTGAGTACCGTAACAAGGCCATTCATTGCCCCGTGGAGCTGTGAATGGCTTTGTCCCCACAGTAAAGGATCTGCCTAGTTGCCTCCCTTCCTTCCCCTCTAGATCAGCAGCTCCCCTCGTGATCGCGAGTCCAGCAGCCACCCTCCCTCCCTTTTGCAGGTGGAACAGTCCCCCACCCTTTCACCCAATGCATTCGCTGCCGGGAATTCCATTTATAAACAGCCTCCCCCCCTCTGCCAAAGTCGACACAAGGGCTTCCCTCTGATGTTAGAGATGATGTCATAGGGAAGCCTTTCTGGTCCGCCAGGGATTCCAGTTACCTCAACCATTCTTCTTCCAACTTGGCTGCTCCTTCTTGTCTTCAGCGGCACTTGTTTGTCAGGACAGCGTGGCTAACCCGGAAGCCGATGGCCTGTGGCTTCTGGGACAGCCACGTGCAACATGCAAGAGCCGCTGTGCGCTGTCCCAGCAAACAAGGGCCACTGGCGCTGAAGATAAAAAAGAGCAGCCAAGCTGGAAGGAGGATGGTTAAGGTAACTGGGAATCCCGGCTGACCAGAAAGGCTTCCCTTCGACGTCAATTCTGACATTAGAGGGAAGCCCTCGTGTTGGCTTTGGCAGAGGGGGGCATGCCCAGCTGGACGGCCCTGAAGGGAACAAGTAAGGGAGAGAGGGGATAATATGGGACAAAGGGAGAAAAAAGGGGGGGAAGGAGCGCATTGGGACATGGGAGGAGCACAAATTTGGGACAAAGGCAGGGAGGGTGACATGAACTCAGGACACAGAAGAAAGGGGGAGCATGAACTTGGGACTCAAGGGAGAAAATAGAAAGGGAGAATTGTTGGGCATGAGTGTGTAAGTGAGAGGGAAAGAAATGGTGCACATGGGGAAAGGAAGAAAGAGGAAAATTGTTGAGCATAGAGAGAGAAGTGAGGTAGATATGCATGGGGAAGAGAAGGATGAGAGGGAGAAACGTTAGATATGGTGGTGGAGATGGAACAGAGGGACAGATTAAAGAGGATGCAAGGGGGAGGAATGTTGGACATAGTGATTGAGGGAGAGGTGTTGGATGGTGCTGGAAAGGGGTGATAGAAGGAAAAATGTTGGGCATTATCAAAAAAGGTATCACTACAAGAACAAAGGAAGTTATCCTGCCATTGTATTGAGCATCTGGAATACTGCGTCCAATACTGGTCACCATACCTTAAGAAAGACATGGCGATACTTGAGAGGATCCAGAGGAGAGCAACTAGGATGATAAAGGGAATGGAGAACCTTTCATATGCCGAAAGGTTAGACAAACTGGGGCTCTTTACCCTGGAAAAGCGGAGACTGAGAGGAGACATGATACAGACTTATAAAATCATGAAAGGCATAGAGAAGGTGTAGAGGGGCAGATTCTTCAGACTAGCGGGGACAACAAAAACAAGAGGTCATTCAGAAAAACTGAGAGGGGACAGATTCAAAACGAATGCAAGGAAGTTCTTCTTCACTCAGAGGGTGGTGGACACCTTGAACGCGCTTCCAAATGAGGTAATAGGACAGAGTACAATACTGGGGTTCAAAAAGGGACTGGATGACTTCCTGGAAGCGAAGGGGATTGCAGGGTACAGATAGAGGGTTACTCTACAGGACATTAAGCGAAAAGCGTATGAGAGTTTTAGGGTATGAGCACAATCAGGTCATGGACCTGAGGGGCCGCCGCGTGAGCGGACTGCCGGGCACGATGGACCTCTGGTCTGACCCAACAGGGACAATACTTATGTTCTTATGTTGGGCATGGGGCTGGTAGACAATGGTGAAAAATGCTGCACATGATCCGGATGATGAGAGAGGGAGAAATGTTGGATGTGGCAAGAGAGGGAGTGGGAGAGATGCACCCTCGATCTCGCTCTCTTTCCCCACTCCGGCACCTCTCCACCTCCCATGCCACACTCACACCCTCCCTTCCTTCCTCTCCTCCCTCCCGGTACCTCTTTAAAATCTTCGACAGCATGAGCAAATACTCTAGACTACTGCTTTCACTGGCCTGGCTCTCTCTGAAATCACTTATGGGTTGCAGGGCCAGGAAATGATGGCAGAGGGAAAGCTAGTGCAAGCAGCAGGCCAGAGAAGCTGCTTGTGCTGGCAATGATATAAAGAGGTAAGGGAGTAGGAAGAGAGGGTGCAAGTGTGGCATAGGGGTGCGGAAAGAGTGGGGGGCAGAGAGGAGGGCAAGGGTGGGGTTGCCACTGCCCCGGGCACTTTCTACCTTCACTATGCCATTGTGTGTGTTTTGCAGCAACCTAATTGATTCAGGTCAGTGGGAAGGAGAGGAGTAGGAGTTGTGGTGAAGATTACAGTATGAATTGTTCTTTCTCTATTTGAACATTTTCATCACCAGTGTCTTCAGAGGTCCCATAATCAATCACTCGAAGAGCAAAAAGAAGAGAATGTGGAAAAGGCTATTGAAGACCAAGCAAAGTAAGAAGATAATTGCTTTTTTTCATTTATCTTTGTACGTATTTTTAATCCCGATTTTTGCTTTCATGTGAAGTGACATGTCCTTGTGCCATCCATTTTTGATTACCTTCCTCATCTGTACAGCAGAAATGATTTTCAGCCTTTGTAATCAAGGCAATGTTCCCTCTAAGCTGAGCAGGAGTTCTTCACCTACAGTCCTGCCAGTGGGGGTGAGGAAGTGTTATTTCACTATCACAATTTCAATAGTGAGGAATAGGCAAGCTCTATAGGACTCCATGGAACTTGTCCCTAGTGATTGAAAATACAGTATTGAAGCATCCCCTTCCACTGGCACAAATATAATTGGAGGACTCCCATTTAGACCCTGATACTACCTTAGTATATGAAAAGGGCATACCATTATCTGTCAGAGGTGAGAGGATTCACAGGCACCTTGGTATCAATTTTCCAAAAGCTGTTTATGTTCATCTTTTTATGTATTAAATCTGGAAATATACTGTCATGATACACTTTGCGTTTCATCTAAGCCTGTTTAAACTATTTACCTCTCCTCCCCTTTTTGAAAAGAACATTTCCAAAAGCTTCATTTTAGCCATATTTTAATCTGAACTCTGACTCACTGGGTATAAGGCTGAACATTTACTTAAAATTTTCTGGTAAAATTTTATCGGTTATATTTATGATGATTTGACAGCATGACTAGCGGATAAGTCTGGGCCCTAAATAAACTACAGCCACACAGAGGGTTAAAAGTAAAACAAAGCACTTTATTGATGTACAGGGAAGGGATAGCCTATTCATTTCACAGGTGAGGAAAAATAGACATGCAAAAAGTCAGTCTTTGTCTTTGGGAGTTCTCCCCGTAGCTTGCTATTGCTGGTATATCTCAAAAACAGCATAGAAACATAGAAACATGATGGCAGGAAAAGGCCATTTGACCCACTTGGTCTGCCCATCCTCAGCATCCACTATCTCCTCCTCTCCCTAAGAGATCCCACACTTTCTTGAATTCAGACACAGTCTCTGTCTCCACCACTTCTACTGAGAGACTATTCCATGCATCCACCATCCTTTCTGTAAAAAAGTATTTCCTTAGATTACTCCTGAGCCTATTACCTCTTAACCTCATTCTATGCCCTCTCACTCTTTCTCGCCTGTCCTCCAAAGTATACATATTGAAATCTTTAAGACTGTCCCCATATGCCTTATGACTATTTTAGTTGTCTTCCTCTGGACTGACTCCATCCTGTTTATATCTTTTTGAAAGTGCAGTCTTTAGAACTGTTCACAATATTCTAAATGAGGTTTCACCAGAGTCTTATATAGGGACATCAGTACCTTCTTTTTCCTACTGGCCATTCCTTTCCCTGTGCACCTAAGCACCCTCCTAACTTTCACCGTCACCTTTACAACCTGTTTGGCTACCTTAAGATCATAACATACTGTGTTTCCCCCAAAATATGCCCTTCCCTAAAAATAAGCCCTAGTCCCGGGATTTGCCGACAACTTTTCAACCTGCCCCCCCCCACTACCTCGCATCCGAACCACTGCTGACCCTCCATCCTTCCCTCCCCACCAACCGCGAGCGAGCCCTACCTTCAACCGAAGCAGTGTCGGGCCAGCAGCACTCTAAACAAGCTGCTTGGCCTTGTCCATTAGGGATTTCACTTTGCTGCATTACTGATGATGTCATCAGTAATGCAGCAGAGTGAAATCCCCGACGAACAAGGCCAAGCAGCCTATTTAGAGTGCTGCCAGCCCAACGCTGGCAATATTGCTTACAAAAATGTTAAAAAGAACGTGCCCAAGGACCGAATCATTCAACCAGTTCCTAACCCAATCTATCACTTTGAGGCCCATAGCAAGGGCACTCAGTTTATTTATTTGGCGCCTGTGTGGAACAATATCTAAGGCTTTGCTAAAATCTAAATGCACCACATCTAGCACTCTCCCTCTCCATTTCTCTGGTCACCCAGTCAAATAAATTGGATCAGATTTGTCTGACAAGGACTGCCTCTAGTGAATCCTTGTTGCCTCAGGTCTTGTAATCTATTGGATTCCAGAAACTACACTATTCTCTGTTTTAAAAGCGTTTCCATTAATTTATTTACCACAAAAGTCGGACTTACCAACCTGTAGTTCCTTACTTCTTCCTTACTTCCACTTTTGTGGAGAAGGACCACATCCGCCTCTTACTGATATTAGGCTTTACATTTTTTGTTTGTACCTAAAGTACTGGTAAATGTAACTTATTTAGATCCAGGCCAAAAATATAACATTATAATATATGGTTAGTTTATAATTTTATATTTATATATATATGTTTTTATTTTGAAGCTGGGGTTGGAGTCAGTGCAATTTTACTAACTGATGCCACCCAAAATTGCTTGATTCCATATTGCTAGTTTTAACACCCACAATTAAAAGCAAAACAAATTCACATGTACTGTATTATGCCCCTTAGTATCTTTGTGAAAACAAAAATTATTGTGTCTGTCAGCAATCTAAGATGGATTGGAATCTGATTCCACTCTTTTGGGCCCTCAGTTGAAAATGCACAGCATCTAGTCTAGGGGTGTCAAAGTCCCTCCTCGAGGGCCGCAATCCAGTCGGGTTTTCAGGATTTCCCCAATGAATATTTATGAGATCTATTTGCATGTATTGCTTTCCTTGTATGCTAATAGATCTCATGCATATTCATTGGGGAAATCCTGAAAACTCGACTGGATTGCAGCCCTCGAGGAGGGACTTTGACACCCCTTATCTAGTCTCTTCATAATGTATAGTCCTAAGTGTTGCTTAGATATTTGGCATTCTCAGACTGTAGTGATCTCATTGGCTTATAAACTTTCAAAATTGTAGAACCCCCCCCCCCCCATCCCCGAGAATTAGAATTCAGTGCTTTATATAGCTACAAAAGAATTTTGAATAAAACTTGTTGGCTCTGTCGGGAGCTAATGTAATTCTTTAAGAACTGGACTTAAATGTTGGAAATAAGTTGCCCCTCTCAAGAGATGAACTGCAGCATTTTGCACAATCTGTAATGATCTAATGCTATCTTGGGTAAGTCCTAAATATAATAAAATTACAGCAATCCAATTTAGCTGGAATAGTATTTTGGACACCTGATCTAAGTCTTCCAAAGAAATCATGGGCTTAGATTTAAGACCTGTAACTTAAAAATATTGACTATATTGCAAATTTTGATAATGAAGAAATTGTTCAAGTAATCAAACTAGATCTTTCTTTAAAGAACCCCCTCGAATTTAGAAAAACCACAAATGCGGTTTTGCGCCTGTCAAAAGGCAAGAGAGGGCAGCTGGGGCACTGGCGAGTGCAGAAAATCATTCATGGCATGCTCCAACCGCCTCTTCCTGTTTCTAAAGTCAGGCTACACCAATCAGGAGCTGCTTTATCATGCAGCTCCTGATTGGTGTAGCCTGACTTTAGTACAGGAAGAAGCAGTTGGAGCATATCGTGAATTAGTGAGGTCGTGATTCACGAACCACGGGGGAACACTGTATATGTAGACATTCTTGTTGGTGGAACATAGACAAAGCAGAGGTGAAATTGGCATAGATGTATAATTTTTATAAAAGCACACACATTTATTTATTCAATTTTCTATCTATACCGTTCTCCCAGGGGAGCTCAGAATGATTTACATGAATTTATTCAGCTACTCAAGCATTTTTCCGTCTGTCCTGGCGGGCTCACAATCTCTCTAATATACCTGGGGTAATGGGGAGATTAAGTGACTTGCCCAGGGTCACAAGGAGCAATGTGGGTTTGAACCCACAACTTCAGGATGCTGAGGCTGTAGCTTTAACCACTGTACTACACTTAAATGTATGCACCTTCTTTCCATGGGGTTAATTTTATAAAGGTAGATGGGTGCAATGCATGCAACTGTATGCCCTGCTTACCTAGAGTGGTCTTGGCAAATGTTCTGTGTGCCTAGTGAGATTGTTTATATATATATAAAATTAAATATATATATATTTTATTTTTTTTTTAGGCAGCAGCACCAGTTTAAGTATTTACTGTAAAATTATTTTCCACATGTCTAAGTTCTGGAAGTGTGGTTTGTTTGTTGTTTTCTTTTTATCACAAAAGGTCTACATTTATACCAGCTCTTTATCTGACTGAAAGTGTTTGTTTCAATTCAGGCTTCTGTGGTTGGATGAAATAACACCTGTAAATCCAGGAACAACTGGTAAGAGAGCACACTGGCATTTACAAGCTGCATTGTATAACTCATCAGCAGTACAACATGGAGCATATTTGGGATGATTTAGAGCAGGGGTGTCCAACCTGCGGCCCCGTGAAGTATTTTGTGTGGCCCTGGTCGAGGGCAATGCAATGTTTTCCTCTGCTGCCCCCGAGTGTTTACCGTCTTGCCGGCTCCCTCCTTTGTCTTGCTGCAGCATTTGTGCGGACCCAGAACATTTTTTCGGCCAATGCGGCCCAGGGAAGCCAAAAGGTTGGACACCCCTGATTTAGAGCAATTAATGCCCAGCTGATGTGAAATTCCCTTCTCCCTCTTCTGCTGTGTAGAACAAAAACAGGGCAGGTTGAAGACAAATAAGCTGTGTTTTGGACTGTGCAGTGGAAGCAGAGCTGCTTTTAAGAACATAAGAACATAAGAAGTTGCCTCCGCTGAGGCAGACCATAGGTCCATCCTGCCCAGCGGTCCGCTCCCGCGGCGGCCCATCAGGCCCATCGCCTGAGTAGTGGTCTATACCTATCTATACCCTTCAATCCCTTTTTCTTCTAGGAATCTATCCAAACTTTCTTTGAAACCATTTAATGTTTTCTTGTCTACAACAGCCTCTGGAAGCACGTTCCATGTATCCACCACCCTCTGAGTGAAAAAGAACTTCCTAGCGTTTGTTCTAAACCTGTCCCCTTTCAATTTCTCCGAGTGCCCCCTTGTACTTGTGGTGGTCCTTAATTTGAAAAATCTGTCCCTGTCTACTTTTTCTATGCCCTTCAGGATCTTGAAGGTTTCTATCATGTCTCCTCTAAGTCTTCGCTTCTCCAGGGAGAAAAGTCCCAACTGCTTCAATCTGTCGGTATATGGGAGATTTTCCATTCCCTTTATCAGTTTGGTTGCTCTTCTTTGTACTCCCTCAAGTACCGCCATGTCTTTCTTGAGGTACGGCGACCAGTACTGGACACAGTACTCCAGATGCGGCCGTACCATTGCACGATACAGCGGCATGATGACTTCCTTCGTCCTGGTCGTAATACCCTTCTTAATGATACCCAACATTCTGTTAGCTTTCTTTGAGGCTGTAGCGCACTGCGCCGATGCCTTCAGTGTTGCATCTACCATCACTCCCAGGTCTCTCTCCAGGTTACTGACCCCTAGCGGTGTTCCCCCCATTCTGTATGTGAACATCGGGTTCTTTTTCCCCACGTGCATGACCTTGCATTTCCCTATGTTGAAGCTCATTTGCCATTTTTCGGCCCACTTTTCCAGCTGCGTTAGATCCTTTTGGAGATTTTCGCAGTCTCCCCTGGTTTGAGCCCTGCTGTATAGTTTGGTGTCATCTGCAAATTTGATAACCTCACACTTGGTTCCCGCCTCTAGGTCGTTTATGTAGATATTGAACAGGAGCGGTCCCAGCACCGACCCCTGCGGAATTCCGCTCGTGACCCCTTTCCAGTCTGAGTAATGGCCCTTTTGTGCTGTAATAAGTCTTGTTAATATTATGCTGAAAGCTGGCTCTAGCTGAGGAAAACAAGTGTGTTGATTTATACCATGTTTTTCACTTTTGGGTCTGCCTGCTCTCCTTTTTTTTTTTTTTTTTAATCTTTTATTGATTTTTCACAGCTGTCAAAAAATGCAATACAATATACATACCAATAATAATAAACAATTAAGCACTTATAATCAGTCAGTATCAATATAACAATAACCCCCCCCACCCAACCAACATTTTCATCAAGTAATCACACTAAAGATATACCCCTCCCCCCTCCCCATCTTCCCCTCCCGGATGTATATGTATTATGCCATCAGAAATAAGGATTAAAGAGAACTATAACAACTTTACAAAAGACGTCAACGGATCCCAAACTAAGGACTCTTATTACTAAAGTGCGCTAGCGTTTTTAGCACACACAGCAGATTAGCGTGCGCTAACCCTGTGCTACACGGTTAGAACTAACGCCAGCTTAATGCTGGCATTAGCATTTAGCACGCACGGCATTGTAGCGTACGCTATTCTGCGCGTTAATGTCCTAACGCAGCTTAGTAAAAGGAGCCCTAAGTTAAATATCTTAGTATGCCCTAGCATGTCAGCATTCATTTTCTCATGGGGGGCTTAATATGCAATAATGTTCCGCATATGACTACCTCGTATGTCAATGGAATTGATGATTCCAGTATGATATTAATCTGTCCCCATATTGACTTCCAAAAGTTGAGTATCAAAGGACAATAGAACAATAGATGATCCAGTGTCCGTATGTCTAGATGACAGTGCCAGCATCTATTTGATTTAGAACTGTAACTTTTGTAATCTAATAGGAGTCCAGAAACTTCTATGTAACAAAAATAACCATGTTTGTCTCATAGATGCTGATGCCGTACATCTCATCCTCCAAGTCCAAATTCGTGGCCATTGAGACGCAGAAATATGCTGCTTTATCTCAGTACCCCAAAATCTCTAAGACTAGTTTTTGGTTTTTTATTCAGAAATTCAGATATTAATTTATACCACTGAGTGGTATGATGCCCTAGGAAATCTGTCTGGAAACATAGGACCTGCAAGATATAATGATTTTTTAGATTCCGCCAATCAGGGAACCCCTTCTGAATGGCCTGCTTCAACTGCAACCACTTATAATTTTGAGACTTTGAAATACCAAATGATTGTTGCAGTCAGCGCGTGGAGGCAGCAAGGGCGGGCAGCGGCTGAGGAAGCCAAAGGGAGAGGAGGCGTTTTTGCTTGCTTTTTGTTTTTGTTTTTTTTCAGGTCGGAGGAGGAGGCAGGGCTAGCAACAGCGCGAAACGGGTGGCGAGAGGTAGCTCCGCCCACCCGTGCCGCGTCACAGCAGCGTCGGTGCCCGGACTCCCCCCCCTTAAAAGGAGGGGAGCCAACGGCGCCCAGCCGTTCGGCGCGCGGCGAAGGCGAGAGCGCCTTTGCGAAGGAAGCCTGTGAAGGAGCCCAGGCAGCCCAGCAGCAAATCTAACCCAACTTCTAACTTCTAACCTCAATAACTTCTAACCTAATAAAAAAAAAAAAATAAATAAAAATTTCTATTCTCCTCTTATCACTCTTTCTCTCTCTCTACTTTTTCAGATAACTGCACTTCAGGCACCGCTCCCAAATCACCGAGGCTACAGGAATGGAGGCTACAGGAACCCAGGGGAGCTACCCAGTTTTCTGCATCGAGTGCCATATGTATGACTACCTCCCCTCCGGGAGGCAGGTATACATTTGCAATCGATGTCAGGAACTGGATAGCCTGAAGAAGGAGGTCGGGAGACTGCAGGTTCGAGTACAAGAACTGGAGGGACTGTGCACCCTGGAAGAACAGTGTTGGACAACCGTGGACACCGCCAGAGAGAGCCACATCGCAGAACAAGTTAGGGAGCTCGAGAAATTCATTGAGGAGGCCTGCAAGATGGTAGAGGCACAAGACCACCAACACACCAGGAGGGAACCGGCAGTTGGACGACAGGAATCACCAGACACCATGGAACTAGGACCTTGCGGAGGACCTGGGCAGGCAGAGGAGGAGGAGATCCATCAGAGCCAGGAGAAAGGACTAGCGAACTGCGCAGATGACACAGACCTGAGACCAGGGGCGGAGACACAGCAGAGCCCAGAGGACGGACAAACGGACTACACATATGACACAGATCTGAGACCAGAGAGACAGTTGAAGAAGGGGAGATCGGCTATCGTGGTCGGGGACTCAATCCTGAGAGGAGTAGACAGTCATATAGCTGGAGGGAGAGAGGACAGACTGGTAACATGTCTCCCTGGGGCAAGAACAAAAGACATCATCAGCAATATCGAGAGGATCCTGGAGGGAGCCGAGACGGAGGAGACAGCAGTAGTGATCCACATCGGAACCAACGACATCAGCAGGAGAAACTTCAACAGGACTACACTAACTGACCAGTTCAGGACCCTGGGGAGGAAACTGAGACTAAAGACAAGGAAGATAGCCTTCTCAGAGATCCTGCCAGTACCGAGAGCGGACACAAAGAGACAGAGCGAACTACAATCAATTAACTTTTGGCTGAGGAGATGGTGCGAGGAGGAGGGCTTCCACTTTGTTAGGAACTGGACTACCTTCTTGGGGAAGAACAAGCTCTACAGAAAAGATGGACTGCACCTTTGCACAGCTGGGACGAGGATGCTGGCACGCAACGTCCAGAACGTCATAGACTTGGCTTTAAACTGAGAAGAAGGGGAAAGCCGATAGTCGACCTGACCTCGACACATCGGACATCAGTACCTGACAAAGGTACTGAACTGGGACAGTGTAAAAGAGGACTCGGGTCTGAGGGTGTATGGGTTGAAAAAGGACCTAAAGACGCATTGCAGGGATCGAGGGCACAAATGGACCAGGTAAGCGGCACCAACACAGAACAACAGGAAACAGAGGGGCAAAGTCATTGTGAAAAAGAGCCCAGGACGGAGTGGGAACTAGGAGAGCAGGAGGCGCAGGGGAAACAGGCAGAGGACGTCACACACACACAACAGGAGGAGGACGAAGCTCAGGAGCTGGCAAACCATGAGGGAAACTACAGGAATACCAAAGCACAAGGGAAACAAAAAGAGAGGACTAAAAACTGGGTCTTAAACTGCCTATACACAAATGCTAGGAGCCTGAGGGCCAAAATGGGAGAACTGGAAATCACAGCCAGCAATAAGGACCTAGACATAATTGGAGTCACAGAAACGTGGTGGACCGAGGACAATCAATGGGATGTGGCCATACCAGGGTACAAACTATACAGGAAAGACAGGACACATAAAAAGGGTGGAGGAATAGCGCTGTACATAAAAGACTCCATACCATCAGCCAGGACGGAAACAACAGTACGGGCGGATGGCCTGGAATCACTATGGGTTAAGCTACAGGGAGGAGCAGGAGCAGACATTAAACTGGGTCTGTACTACCGCCCACCTGGACAACCGGAAGAAATCGACCAGGAGATGGAGGCTGAACTGAAGCAGGTATGCAGAAGCGGAAATGTGGTGGTGATGGGGGATTTCAACCATCCTGGGATAGACTGGAGTATTGGGCACTCAAACTGCGCAAAAGAGACAAAATTCATAGAAGTCACGAGAGACTGTTTCATGGAGCAGCTGGTCACGGAACCAACAAGGGGCGATGCCACTCTTGACCTAATCTTCAACGGACTAGGGGGGACAGCAAAGGAGGTGGCGGTATTACCCCCACTAGGTAACAGCGATCACAACATGATCCAGTGCAGGCTTGAAATTGGATCATCAAAGGGGAAAAGAACCACAACGACGGCACTCAACTTCAAAAAAGGAAATTATGATGCCATGAGAAAAATGGTGGGAAAGAAGCTCAAAGGCAACATAGGGAAGAAGGAATCCGTAGAAAAAGCCTGGACCTTATTCAAGGAGACTGTGCACGAAGCACAAAGCATATGCATCCCCAAGTTTAGAAAAGGGTGCAAAAAAAATAGAACAAAAAACCCAGTGTGGATAACAAGTGCAGTGAAGAAGGCGATAAGCGACAAGAAAGCATCGTTCAGAAAATGGAAAAAAGACCAAACAGAGGAGAACCAAAAAGGGCACAAAGAACACCAGAAAGAGTGTCACCGAGTGATTAGAAAAGCAAAAAGAGAATACGAAGAGAGACTGGCAAAGGAAGCAACAAACTTCAAGTCGTTCTTCAGATACGTCAAGGGGAAGCAACCGGCGAGAGAAGAAGTGGGACCATTGGACGATGGAGACAGAAAGGGAGTTGTAAAAGAAGAGAAAGAGATAGCTGACAGGTTAAATGAGTTCTTCACGTCAGTCTTCACGATGGAGAATATAACCACCATTCCAGAACCCGAGGAGATCGTAATAGGAGACCAAGACGATAAGCTGGTCTATTTAGAGGTAAGCCAAGAGGATGTACTCAAGCAGATTGACAGACTAAAGAGTGACAAATCGCCGGGTCCGGATGGCATTCACCCAAGGGTACTCAAGAAACTAAAAGACGTAATAGCGGAGCCACTTCGACAGATATGCAACCTATCCTTAAAAACCGGAGAGATCCCGGAGGATTGGAAAATAGCAAATGTCACGCCCATCTTCAAGAAGGGCGCAAGGGGGGACCCGGGAAACTACAGGCCGGTGAGCCTGACCTCAGTCCCAGGAAAGATGATGGAGGCACTGATTAAAGACAGCATCTGTGAACACATCGAAAAAAATGGGCAGCTAAAACCGAGTCAACATGGCTTCTGTAAGGGTAGGTCATGCCTCACAAACTTATTGTACTTCTTTGAGGGAGTGAACAGCCAGGTGGATAAAGGGGGAATCTATAGACATCATTTACCTTGACTTCCAAAAAGCCTTCGACAAGGTGCCACACGAGAGACTGCTTAAAAAGATATGGAACCACGGGGTACAAGGGGAGGTCCACCGATGGATCAAAAACTGGCTGGCAAACAGGAAGCAGAGGGTTGGCGTAAAGGGACACTACTCAGACTGGAAAGGGGTCACGAGCGGAGTTCCGCAAGGGTCGGTGCTGGGACCGCTCTTGTTCAATATCTACATAAATGATCTAGAGGCGGGAACTAAGTGTGAAGTCATTAAATTTGCAGATGACACCAAACTATACAGCAGGGCTCAAACCAAGGAAGACTGCGAGGATCTCCAAAAGGATCTAACGCAGCTGGAAAAGTGGGCCGAAAAGTGGCAGATGAGCTTCAACGCGGGGAAATGCAAGGTCATGCACGTGGGGAAAAAGAACCCGATGTTCACATACAAAATGGGGGGAACACCACTAGGGGTTAGTAACCTGGAGAGAGACCTGGGAGTGATGGTAGACGCAACCTGAAGGCATCGGCGCAATGCGCCACAGCCTCTAGGAAAGCAAACAGAATGCTGGGTATCATTAAGAAGGGTATTACGACCAGGACGAAGGAAGTCATCATGCCGCTGTATCGTGCAATGGTACGGCCGCATCTGGAGTACTGTGTCCAGTACTGGTCGCCGTACCTCAAGAAAGACATGGCGGTACTTGAGGGAGTACAAAGAAGAGCAACCAAACTGATAAAGGGAATGGAAAATCTCCCATATACCGACAGATTGAAGCAGTTGGGACTTTTCTCCCTGGAGAAGCGAAGACTTAGAGGAGACATGATAGAAACCTTCAAGATCCTGAAGGGCATAGAAAAAATAGACAGGGGCAGATTTTTCAAATTAAGGGGCGCCACAAGTACAAGGGGGCACTCGGAGAAATTGAAAGGGGACAGGTTTAGAACAAACGCTAGGAAGTTCTTTTTCACTCAGAGGGTGGTGGATACATGGAACGTGCTTCCAGAGGCTGTTGTAGACAAGAAAACATTAAATGGTTTCAAAGAAGGTTTGGATAGATTCCTAGAAGAAAAAGGGATTGGGGGGTATAGATAGGTATAGACCATTGCTCAGGCAATGGGCCTGATGGGCCGCCGCGGGTGCGGACCGCTGAGCAGGATGGACCTATGGTCTGCCTCAGCGGAGGCAACTTCTTATGTTCTTATGTCGGGAAAAATCAAGCATTTTCCCATTTGATAAAACATCTGCCTGCTCTCCTAACTGCTAAATGAGAATAATGTACTACTTTAGTATGATTTTAAATTGATCTGCCTAAGAACACAAATTCTTCACATTCAGTCCAAGAATAGGCTATTCACTATTTAATATGTATGATGATATTGCCAAGGGATATCAGACCACCCAGGAACACTCAAAGTTCCTCGGGGGTTCAATTCCTCATGCTTCCCACTATGGCATACATATTATAATTTTTTATTTTGTTTCATTTGCTTTTTGTTCTATTGTGCTTATCATTAATACAGTTCATCCATTTCTATGTCTTTCTGGGTATTTAAAAAGATTCAATAACTTATTTAACTTATTTAATAACTTATTTAATAACTTAGCTTGGCTTTGCAGCATCTAAGTCTTGCATCCCCTTTACCAACGCGTTTTACTCGTTCTTTGTCAAGGCTGGGGAGCTACTAATCTCATTCATTATCTGTACATGCTGTCGGCATCAAAAGATCTGATGTGAATTATTTAATAACTTATTTAATAACTTAGCTTGGCTTTGCAGCTTCTAAGTCTTGCATCCCCTTTACCAACGCGTTTCGCTCGTTCTTTGTCAAGGCTGAGGAGCTACTAATCTCATTCATTATCTGTACATGACATAGAAATGGATTACTGTTTTTTGTATATTTGAAATACTTAATAAACATATTGAACTAAAAAAAAAAAAAAGAAATGGATGAACTATATTAATGATAAGCACAATAGAACAAATAGCAAATGAAACAAAAGAAAAAATTATAATATGTATGCCATAGTGGGAAACATGAGGAATTGAACCCCCGAGGAACTTTGAATGTTCCTGGGTGGTCTAATATCCCTTGGCAATATACATATTAAATAGTGAATAGCCTATTCTTGGACTGAATGTGAAGAATTGTTAATATTGAATAGAAGAGAATTATAAGTTCAGCATAAGAACACGAATACCACTGTTTATATCCACCTTTTGCTACCTTTGCAACATTGTTGGGGAAAAAAACTAGAAGAGCTTGAATGACCAATTTGGCATAAATAAGAAACGTCCAATAATTTGTAATATGGTGTTTCAGTTGCGATGATAATTTTAAAATACCCATTTTCATTACAACATGCTTTTCCAAAGAGTTTTATAACTAAAACATCCTGTTTAGCTGGCAAATGGCAGTTGAAGCAGCGGCGTACCTAGCATATGTGACACCCGGGGCTCATCATTTTTTGACACCCCCCATCTGTATGAATTTTGACAGACACACAATCTGTATGAAAAACATGATTTTTAGTAACAATCTTAAGGTCACACAAGAGTGTACCTAGGAAAAGGCAGCATCTTACATACTGCAGTGAGCAGTACAACATCAATACACCCATTGTAAAACTAAACAAGCCAGACTAGTACAGATCAATCCTGCAGTCAATCCTAACAGAAAACCATGTCTTTTGAACACATAACACAGAAAACACCTTCACCTGGTATGGAGTATGTAATCACAAGCTAACCCCGCCCCCTTTTACAAAACTGTATTGTGGTTTTTAGCCACGGTGGTAACAGCTCAGATTCTCATAAAATTCTGAACATCAGAGCTGTTACCACCACGGCCGGTGCTAAAAAACGTTCTACAGTTTTATAAAAGGGGGGGGGGGATAAAATAGAAATACACAGACAAAGGTTAAACTGAACCACCAAGAAGCTGGACTCTGCATACAATGCAACACCACAGAAACAGCGATGTATCTCCCCTAAAGCAAAAAAATAAATAAATAGAAAATTGTTTTCTACCTCTGTTTTCTCTGGTTTCTGCTTTCCTCATCTTGTCACTCTTTTCCTTTCATCCACTGTCTGTATGCCTCCCCTTGCCATCTCTCCCTTCACCCCCATTGGTCTGGCATCCATTTTCTTCGCTTCCCTCCTCCAATGGTTTGGCATCTCTCTTCTCTCCTTCCTTTCCCTCTCCCACACCACCCTGGTCTGGCATTTCACTCTCTCCTCTCCCTTCTTCCCATCAGCATCTGCCCCCTTTCTTTTCCTCCAACTCAATTTCCTCCAGTATCCTTCCCCCTTATGTCTCTCTCCTTTCCCTTCATACCAATTCCATCAGCATCTGCCCCTTTCTCTCCCACCTCAACCCTTCCATGCCACCCTGACCCTTTTCTCTCCCTCCACCACCCTTCCATACTATCCTGCCCCTTTCTCTCCTTCTACCACCCTGACCCCCTTTCTGTCCCTCCACCACCCTCCCATACCACCCTGACACCTTTCTCTCCTTCCACCACCCTTCTATACCACCCTGCCCCTTTGCCTCCCTCCACCCCACATCCAATTCCAGCAGCATTTCCCCCCTCCCTCTACCCAAGTCAAGAAGCACCTTTCCCTCTACGTTCCTCCCTCCCTCCTCTAACCCAAGTCCAGCAGCACCTGTCCTTCCCCCCTTCCACACATCCAGCAGCAACTTTCCTCTCCTCTCCCTCCCTCCCCTGAACTGGGCAGCACTTTACGTACCTTCCTCCCCCTCAGTCCAACAGCACCTCTATTTTTCTATCCTCCTTCATGTAATATGTCCTTACTTTCTGTGATCATTACAAGTGGTGGCAGCAGCAACAGCACAGTAGTGATTCATTCATATAGCTTCAGAGCCTTTTCTAGGCTGTGCTCCACCTCTGTGGAAACAGGCAGTTACATTGAAGGAGGTGGAGTGCGACCTAGCGAAGGTCCTTAGGCTGCTCAATTGAATCGTTGTGCTGCTACTGCCACTTGCAGCAAACAAAAATAACGAGGACAAAATAGAGCGATATATCGTCATAAATATAATGTTAACTCACAGTCCCAAAATTTCACACCATATTTAACTTTCCATGGACACCAAAAAGATACTCCCAACAGGAAATCTATAACTGCTGCTTCAGCAGAAGATTTGAAGAGTAATGAAATTCCTGGCTCATGAAATTCCAAATTGCGACAACACTTCAAAACACTCACATTTTATACTGAAAAGTGCACTGAGTCTTCACTGGCAGCGAGCAGGGTCTCCTACCCACTGCTCATGCCAGCCCCAGCCCTCCCTTTGATATCGCTTCCAGTTTGTGAGACCAGGAAGGGACATAAGAGGATAGGCTCAGCCAGTGTGAGCAGCAGGTAATAGCCCTGCTCACTGCCGGTGAAGAAAAGACTTGAGGAAGTGCCAAGGGGCAAGGGAAGAGTGCATCTAAGAGACTCCGCCCCCAACAACAGGGGTGAGGGGGAGTTGCCGGGTGCCTCAACCCTAGCGCAAGCTTCCCTCTCTGCGCCATTTCTTGTACCAAAGGGTTTTTGTTTAAAATTGTATCCACATTTCATTCTAGTAAGGGTTCCAGTTGCTCTCCAAAACCTTTATAACATTTCTGATCTGTCTTAATTCTTGTTTTGTTTCAGTGACTGAAAGTCAAGGGGAAACCAGCTACCTGCTGAATGCAAGTGGGGATTCTTGTTTGTTGAATCTTGAGAACGGTAAGGATCTGGTGTGTATGCAGACTAGTATGTCACAATAGTAAAAATATCGGTTCATAGTCAGTTCATGAGACACCAGTGCGCCGACAATCCAGTGCTGACAATTTGGCGCAAAAAAGAAGCGTGCCACGGAAAAACTTATTTTTAAAGAGCTCTGACGGGGGGTGTTTGGTAGGAACTCCCCCCCCACTTTACTGCATAGTGTTCGCACTGCTGTTGGGGGGATTTGGGGGGTTGGAACCCTCCATTATAGAGAAAACGGACGCATGCGTCTGTGGGCGGAAGCTTCTCTGACGCAACTTTCGTTTTCGTCAGAGGAGAAGCTTCTGCCCACAGATGCATGTGACTGCCCGTAGGCTTCGGCAGCTTTTAACAATTTACTCTAAACTTAAAACGCGCCACGAAGGTAAGGGGGAGGGAGATACTCGGACTGCGCGAGGGGTGCCGAAGGGCAGTGAGGTGGTGAGAGGGAAGGATGGTGGTGGAAAAGAAAGGAAGAGATATTGAAGGGGGGTGAAGAGGAACAAACGCTGAAAGGAAATGGGGAACAGAGAGTGGGGAGAAGATGCCGAAGGGAAATGAGAAGACAGAGTGGGGAGAAGATGCTGAAAGGAAATGGGGAACAGAGAGTGGGGAGAAGACGCTGGAAGGGAAGAAGATGGGTACCATACCAGTTGGGGGATGGGACAGGCAAAGTAACAGAGCAAATGGAAGATGCAGAGAGAAGACAGACAGTGGATGGAAGGAATTGAATGAGAAGATGAGGAAAGCAGAAACCAGAAAACAAAGGTAGAAAAAAATTTCTATTTCTTTTTTTTTTGTTTTGGTTTTTTTTTGTTTTAGGATAAAGTAGTATATTAGTTGTGTTGATAAAAATTTATAAACAAAGCCCTGCCAGCTGAACATCTTTCAGCAGCCAGAACTTTGATTTATAAGGAAGGAATAAGCTAAATATTGCAGTACTGAGGCTTGTATGGATGCTTCAGGGATAGTAGTCGCGGGGACGGGAAAGGGACAGTGGTTGCAGGGATGAGGCAGTGACAGAGACGGTGGTCGTGGTGACGGGGACAAATTTTTTTCCCTGTGTCATTCTCTACTGCAAGCTCTATCCTCATCTGCACAAGGGACCTTAAGCAACCTTAGGCCTTAGGCCCCTCCTCAGCGCATTCCACGATGCACTGGGAAGGGGAAGGCCTGCCATTTTGTAAGAGGTGGGCCTGCCAGTCGGAGCAGGCTAGGTGTCCCTCCAACGAACTTCCTCAATAAGGTAGAGAGGGGCGGGGGCATCTTCGGGGGCGCGGGGGGCTTGGGTGATGGCGGGAGGGAGTGAGCATTCCTCCTGCTACAGGGGGGGGGGTAGAGTCGGGAGATTGTGCAAGCGTAGCAGGAGAGAGTGGTCATCTCTTCCGATGCCAAGAGTGGGTGTCCAAAGGTTGAGTGAGCACAGCAGAAGAAAGTGGGCATCTCTCCTGCCAATCTTCACTTTTGGGTTTGTTTGGTTTTTATTTTAATTTGCATGGGGGTTCTGAGCTGTCAGTCCTTACTTTCCTGTCAGTGCCTGAGCATCAGTGCCCAGGCACTGATCAGAAAGTATGGCTACAACAGCTCAGACTTGTCGGCAAATTTTGGTCACAAATGTGGCACAACGAGGTTAGGGAATCACTCAATTATAGAGAATCGCTGGGAGTGCTCATCTCACTGTACTACATTTGCATGGCAGTATCAGAGACTGCTAGAAAACTCAGAAAAGACCATTGTGAGCCATTTTGATAATCCGCCACTAAAATACATTATATATAAGTGAAACATAAAAGTATTCCAGTGACAGTCTTACAGGAGGAGGGAGGAATGGGCAAGATGAGAAACAGATAGGGCTGAGTAGATGAGAAACAGAGAATAAGAAGGTGACAAAGCAGTAAAATTTCATGGTTAGTAATATGATAGAAAACCAAGGCAAAACTTTGTTGAGTTCTGTCTGGTGAGTGTCAAAATATTTTCTCATTTTGATTTCAAAAATCTTACATTATAGATCAGGGGTGTCCAACCTGCGGCCCAAGGGCCGCATGCGGTCCCGTGAAGTACTTTGTGCGGCACCGGTCGAGGGCGATGCAGTGTTTTCCTCTGCTGCCCCTGGGTGTTTACCGTCTTGCCGGCTCTCTCCTCTGTCTTGCTGCAGCGTTTGTGCATCCCCAAAAACATTTTTTGGAGCCAATGCGGGCCAGGGAAACCAAAAGGTTGGACACCCCTGTTCTAGATGGTCTTAAAATTTCCTTTTCGTATTCTCACTATAAAATCATTGATGTAGTGTTCTGGTTTTCTGAAGTGTTGTCCCACAGAGGTGATATCCTGGTTGACATTGAAATTTTTAATAAGATATCTGTGTAAATTAATCCTAGTCTTTAGCATCTGGTTTGTTTCTCCAATGTAGCACCCTTCTTTACACTTTTTGCATTGATTGATATATACCACATTAGAAGATGAGCATGTGAAAACCAAATTGGCTTTGCAATATGGACCAGACATGTTAGCTAAGCAAAAGCCAGGAATAGTGTACACTCAGCAAATTTTTACTCAGTGTTATGCATTGGGGAAAAAAAAGAAAGCTAATATCTAACATCCACACCACTTGTCTTCCCTAGTTCCAAAAGATATGCTTCTTGATTCCTTGGAAGGAGGAGACTTTGAGAGTGAATTTTCTTTCTTGAACCTGATGAGCAATAATCCTATTGGATCTGGAAAGTCTGACCAAGAGTATCAGAATGTGTTTGGGACAAGTGCTGTCAATTCCAGTTCACAGGAGCCCACTTTGTGGACAGGCCAAGCAGCAACCTCTGGATTTCTACCATCACAGCTGTTGGATCTTGGGCTTCATACCACTGGAGGCTTCAGGAGTGAGTGCCTGAGTGAACTCCTTCAAAAAGGCGGTAAATACATCCTAATAAATAAAAATATTTTGTTGAAACTAAAGGCTTTTAAAAAATCTGTATGCAGGAAAAATGTAATTAATAACATGGTGAACTCTCCTAATAATATCTTTATTCAAAGATAAAGCTTTAGTTCTAATTCATTTCATAGCTACACTATTCATTCATTCAATTTTTTTAGCCTGTCATCCCAAAAGAGCCCAGAACAGGTTACAAGTTTACATATATAATAACAGTTGGCTATAAGAAGAGTCCGGGGAGTGAATTCTAGAAGTATGTAGTGAAAGAAAAATTTTATTTTATTTATTCAGTTTTCTATACTGTTCTGCCAGGAGAAATCAGAACGGTTTACATGAATTTATTCAGGTACTCGAGCATTTTTCCCTGTCTGTCCTGGCTGACTCACAATCTAGCTAATGGCGTAGAAACATCTAATAGTGACAGTAGAGTGAATACAGAATTCTTGGAGTAATAGTACAGTTTCATACACAGGACAAATCTGATATAGGTGTTTGGGATATTTACAGTAGTGTGACATTTTTAACAATTATTCACATAAACTAAACATAGATATTAGGACTATTTACAGTATATGTCAGTTTTGGCAATTTCTCACAATCTGGAGAGTCTGGATTAGCATTGGATTAGGGATAGGGGGAGTCTTTAAGGATGGTTCTAAATAAAAAGATGGATTTTTATCCACCTTCCTGAAGTTGAGTATTACTTCTAGTGATCTGATAGTATGTGGGATTCCATTCCATAGTCTGGGCATGAAGTGAGAGTAAATGTACTTGCGGGCGTTTTCTAGTTGGAGAGTTTTTGCTGGTGGAGTGGAAAGTCTTCTTTCGCCTTGTGAACTTAGAGGCCGATTAGAGGTATATGTTGATAGTTTTCCTGACATGTAGGCTGGTACTTTATTATCAAAGAATTTGAAGGCCAGCATTAGGGCCTTAAAGATACAGTGGTTTCAAATGGGTAGCCAGTGTACAGCGGCCAGTGCTGGAGTGATGGGATTGCAGATGTTCAGATTTTTGAGTAGGCGAACTGCTCCATTTTGCTCATGTTGTAATCGTAGTAGGTTCCTTGATGACAGCCCTACGAATAATGAGTTGCAATAGTTCATTCGGGATAGGACAAAGGCATAAAGTAGTTGTATAAATTCTGCTTTGGAGAAATACATTTAAATTTTTTGTAATTGGTGTAGGTAGTAAAACAAAGTTGATACTACCTGGGAGACATGACTCGTAAGAGACAGATCAGAGTGGGAGATGTGACTCATAGGAGATAGATCAGAGTCAAGTATAACTCCAAAGCTGCATACTTGGTCCTTAGTTATAAGGGTTGTATTCACCCAGAAGAGAGAAGGATGAGGGTGGGGGCAGCTTTTCTTGTAAATCCACAAGTTCAAATTCTGTTTTGGATGTATTTAACTGTAATTTGTTTAAGGTCATCCAATCTTTGATTTCAGATAGGCAGCTTAGTAGTTTTATGGTTTGAGCATTTCGGTTCTTTCCCAGTGACAAGTAAAGTTAGAAACATAGAAAAGTGACGGCAGAAAAGGGCCAAGGCCCATCAAGTCTTCCCACTCTATTGACCCTCCCTCCTAGCTACCCTTTGAGATATCGTGCTCTGATGACCCATCCCCTTAACTCTACCCTCCTAGAGATCCGACCTGGGCATCCCATCTGTTTTTAAAATCTGACACGCTGCTGGCCTCGATCACCTGCACTGGAAGCTCATTCCAATTGTCAACCACTCTTTCGGTGAAGAAATACTTCCTGGTGTCGCCATGAAACTTCCCGCCCCTGATTTTTAGCGGATGCCCTTTTGTGGTCGAGGGTCCCCTAAGAGAGAATATATCCTCTTCCACCTCAATACAACCAGTGATATACTTAAATGTCTCAATCATGTCTCCCTTCTCCCTACGTTCTTCGAGAGAGTATAGTCGCAATTTGTTCAGCCTTTCTCCGTACGAGAGATCCTTGAGCCCGGAGACCATCCTGGTGGCCATTCGCTGAACTGACTCAACTCTCAGTACATCTTTACGGTAATGTGGTCTCCAGAATTGCACACAGTTGGATATCATCTGCAAAAGAGTGGACTTTAATATTATAGTTTGAAGCGATGTCGAATACCAGTCTCATGTACAAGTTAAAAAAGTAGTGGCAATAATAATTGAGATATGCCATATTTACGTAGCTTGGGTTGCGACATGTCTGATCCTAGTAACACACTTTTGTCTAGGAGGGAGGAGAACCATGGGTACAAATGCAGTGTCATGGATACAAATGTTAGCTAACATGGATAAGAGAAGAGTGTGATCAATGGTTTTGAAGGCAGCATTTCTATCTAGGAGAACAAATTATACGTCTTCTCCTTTGTCCAAGAATTTCTAACAGTCGTTGATAATGTCTTTTTTTTTTTTTTCCAATTCTTTATGTGTTTTAAAAACAATCACAAAGTGCAATAAATTCACAATTAATTAGTACAATAAACAGCACTCAGTACAATCAAATAACAAGAAAAGGACATATCACACACAAACCCTCCCAACCACGCACCCTTCCTGGACCTGTAAAACATACATTCAGAAATCAAAGGGTAATATTAATAATCAATTCTTACAAACTTTTGTTAATGGATCCCAAACCTCTTTGAATTTATTATAGTGACCCAATTGTAACGATACCATACGTTCAAACTTATAAACTTGACATAAGGTTTCCCACCAAAAATTATAATTTATCCTATCCCAATTTTTCCAGTTTTTCGCAATTAGCTGCATACCAACTCCTGTCATGATGAGAAGTAATCTATTCTTTTTTGTATCAAAGGGACTCTTGGGTATTAAAAGAGTTCCAAAAAACACTATGTCATATGACAATGACAGTGAAGCTTCCAAGATCAGTCACCATTCCTCCTCCCTCAATCAATCTCAGACCCTTTATTTCATCTCACAGAACAAATGTCTTTTCAGCACTTTCTTAAAGTTCTATAGATTCTGCTGTTGACAAATATATTCTGGAAGGTTGTTCCATTCCCTGGGGCTGATGCAAATGGAAAACACTATTCCTGGATGATGATAGCCTCAAATCCTGCACAGATAAGACAGACAGATCAAAATGATCAGTTGACTGAAGCAATCGAGACGACTCACATGCACATGCCAAGATACCCCAGACCAGGTGTTTATGAACCAACTTCTGTAGGCACATGAAGACAGTAGCTTATAATGTATCCTGTCCCTTACCTTCAGCCAGTACAGCCTTATAAAGAATTCCATCACATGCTCAATTCTTCCCAATTTAAGCAGAGATTGTACCACTGAATTCTGGGCCACCTGTAGTGCACACAAAACTGACTCTGGTACTCCCAAGAACACCAGACTACAATAATCAAAAACAGATAATACCATCGACTGCAACACTATCCTAAATAAAGGAGCTGCCAGATAAGGCCTAAGTCCATTCACTAGCCAAAGATGTAAATACACCTTTTGAACTACTGCTAGCACCTGCCCTCTCAGGGTAAGTCCTGATGCAGTGTTCCCTCTAAGGTGAGCGCATGAGCGATCGCTCACTATTTTCAGTGGTGTCGCTCATACGCTTTCTCCTGTCGCTCACTCGAGGGCGGGCGGAGGTGAGAGGAAGCAGCGGCGGCCTGTATTTTAAAGTTGAAAGATGCAGCAGCGGCTCCTCTCAAGATCCCCGACTGCATCGGACTTCTGACGCAGGTGGGGATTCATGAGAGGAGCCGATGCCATGTCTTCAGTGTCGTACCAAGGGCGGGGGGGGGGGGCGGACCGCCCCGGTTGTGCACCCGCCCTAAGGCTGCAGTCGAAGGGGAAGTTCGGGCCAGCCAATCGTTGCCTGGCTGGGCGGAACTTCCTCTCCGACGGCAGAATTGACGTCGGGGGATTGCTGGTCGGCCTGGTGGGAAGTAGAGAGAGCTTGGGGCAGCCACGGCGGTGGCTTTGGGACCTGTTTCCCCCGATGGTGGCAGCAATAGCTTTGTGGAGGGTAGGGAGAAAGAAAGGGGGCAGGCAGGGAGACAGAAGGGAAACAGAAAAAAAGAAAGGGGGCATCAAGAGAGAAAAAAGAAAGAAAGGGCAGGGAGAGAGGAAGAAAAAGTTGGGGGAGGGAATGAGGTCTGGAGGAGAGGAAGTATACTAGCTGAAAGAAAGGAAGAAAGATTGGATGCACAGTCAGGAGATGAAAGTGCAACCAGAGACTCATGAAAGGTAGGAAAAATTATTTTATTTTAAATTTAGTGATCAAAATGTGTCTGAATTTATATATTTTGTCTATATTTTGCACTATGGCCCCCTTTTACTAAACCACAATAGTGTTTTTTAGCGCAGGGAGCCTATGAGCGTCGAGAGCAGCGCTGGGCATTTAGCGCAATTCCCTGCGCTAAAAACTGCTATTGTGGTTTAATAAAAAGGGAGGGGGGTATATTTGTCTATTTTTGTATGGTTGTTACTGAGGTGACAATGCATAGAGTCATCTGCCTTGATCTCTTTGAAACAAACCCAGAATAGGAATAATAATTAACTTTTTCTCAGCGTACAGTGTTCTTTGTGTTTTTTAATTTTATTGTTGGTAGATCATTTTGACTTGGTCATTTTAAAGTAGCTCGCAAGCCCAAAACGTTTGGGCACCCCTGAGCTAGAGCATTGAAGCTGTGTATTTCTATTTTATCCCCCCTTTTACAAAACTGTGGAGCGTTTTTTAGTGCCAGCCGTGGTGGTAGCAGCGCTGATGCTCAGAATTCTATGAGCGTCAGAGCTGTTACCACCGTGGCTAAAATCCAAACTACAGTTTTGTAAAAGGGGGAGGGGTTAGTTTGTGATGACATATTCCATACTAGGCGAAGGTGTTTTCTGTGTTCCTTGTGTTCGAAAGATATAGTTTTCTGTTAGGATTGACGGTGTAGGATTGATCTGTGCTGGTCTGGCTTGTTTAGTTTTACAATGGGTGTATTGATGTACTGCTCACTGCAATATGTAAGATGCTGCCTTTTCCTAGGTACTCATGTGTGACGTGTGGCTTGTTACTAAAAATCATGTTTTTCGTACAGAGGGGGGGGGGTGCCAAAAAATGATGGGCCCCGGGTGTTACATATGCTAGGTACGCCACTGTATGTAAAGATACCAGAAAGCTGGCAAAGCAAAAACTTTAAGTAAATTGTTATTCTTCTAAGTTTTGAGTATTTAACCCTCCCACAATCTCATGGGCACTCATTTCAAGTTTCAAGTTTATTGATATTTTGATTTAAACGCAATATCAAATATTTTCAATGCATATAACAAAAATAAATTTGGGGAAATAAATAAAACCATTTGAACAATAAACATACAAACATATCCATAGATGATTAAAAATATATAAGGAGTACAAGGATAAACTACATTTGTTTAAAAATGCGTCCTCCGTGCCTGCTCATAAATTTGTGGAGTATGTAACTTGTCGCTCATGCATATTTTTTTTTGCACACACCTCATCAATCCTTAGAGGGAACATTGGTCCTGAGTCCACAAGCATGCCAAGATATGTCACCTCCCGTCTCACCAACACTCTCTCCTCCAGTAACTCAACTGCCTCTGGGACATTAGCGCCCAGAGTTCTTGCAACATACAACACTTGCATCTTCTGAATACTTAGCTTCAACCTATTGTGGTCCATCCAGTGTTTTATCTCTACCACTACCGACTGTAAGCATGACGATGCCCCATCAAAATTTCCATCAACGGGGGAAAAAAATTGGATATCATCAACGTACAGTCAGTAGGATACACCGAGGTCCAAAAGCAGTTTACATAATGGCACAAGATAGAGATTAAATAAGGCCGCAGAAAGAGCTGATAACTGGGGCACCCCTATCTTAACCTCCCTATGACTCGACTGTATTCCTCCCATTAGAACTTCCTGCTGTCACCCCCCTCAAAAAAGACTCGAACCAGGCCACAACTGATCCACGAATCCCACATCCCATCAATCTATTTAACAATATCGCATGATCCACACTGCTGAGATAACGAGAAACACCACCAAGAATTGTTTTCCCTCATCCAAATCCACTCTCAGTTCATCAAGCATAGACACCAACAAAGTCTCTGTACTATGGTATTTTCTGAAAGTGTATTGATGGTCATCCAAGATATTATGATACTGCAAAAACTGATGAAGTTGGGAATAAACCACCTTTTCCATTATTTTCGCCACTATCGGTAATGACGCTACTGGGTGGAAATTGCTCAACTCTCGGGACCCTACTTTTTTGTCCTTCATCGTCGAAATCTTCAATGAATCTGGAAATTCACCCTTTTTCAAAATTACATTGATGACCTTTGTAAGTACTCGAACCACCTGTCCCGCCAATTGGTAGATGGACAGTGCTTTTTGGTCGTCCACAAGTTCTTATATTTGTAGGACTACTTTTTCCAGGACCTTTGATAAGAACGGGAGATTCGATACTGGTCTAAAATTGCTCGGTTGATCAGGGTCTGAGTTAGGTCAAACCACAGGCCGTTTCCAACTCATAGGAACCATTCTAGATCAAAAGGATTTATTGTTTAAAGAAAGAATTGATTGTAGGAAGGTTTCTTTAACTGCTATCAGTAGGTTGGTTGGGTAGGGGGTCTATGGTTGAGCCTGAGGGGGCATAGTGAGTCTACTATCTTCCTCAGGTCACTAAGGGAGTCTGATTTAAAATGGTTGAGGGTACCAGTTCCTGATGTAGTACTCTATGTCATGTTGATTGAAGTGATTGTGACAGTTTGAGCTCCATATTGTGACCAGACAGGCTCCACGCCTGCCGTAGTCCCTGTTAAAGCTGGCAGGAAGGGTGAGAGGAAGCCCAAAAAGGGGGTCCCAAAGCTACCTCACAGTACCAGACAGACCAGCTGGATAAATTTGCAGACCCAGTCACTACACTCCTGTCAACAGTACTAAAATTGTAGGTTTTAAACCTGGTGCTGGTTATAGCAAGCTATGTAATTTCCCTAGCGTCCATCGGGGAAACCCAAGGGAGCCCCAGGTGAGAGAAGGCTCAGTTAGGACAGGGCGTGGCACTCACACTGAAAAGCCTACGGATTTCTCTACACTGTTAGGATAGGGAAGATAAAGTATAGGTCTCTCCCCAAGGAAGAGATTTCAGGCTCAAGTGAGGGTAATGCCTTAGACTTGATGGAAGTGGAGGAATAACATAATACAACATCATACTTATAAACCGTCTAACTGTAAGTTCAATGCGTTGAACAAAAGATTAAAAATAACATAACCTAAAGATGATTTGGATTAGTTCACCAAGTATTTTGAGAATCTCGGTCCACACCAGAGTTTGCAGCACCAGTCCAGGAGGAGCCGATAGAGCATCAGAGAGAACTGGCTTCAGAGGAATTGGACTGTAAACTTGCTTTGGCCTACTACATCAATCGGACAAAGCCTCATAGAACATCTCCCCAATTCTTCATATCTTTTGATCCTAATAAGTTGGGTCATCCTGTAACCACAATTTCCAACTGGTTGGCTGCCTGTATCTCATTCTGCTATACTCAGACCGGACTACCTCTGGAGAGTCGTGTCACTGCTCATAAAGTCCATCCTATGGCAGCTTCTGTAGCTTTCCTCAGATCTACTCCTATTGATGAAATCTGCAAAGCTGCCAACTGGTCCTCAGTTCATACCTTCATTTCACATTACAGTCTGGAAATTTTTTCCAGACAGGATGGGCACTTCGGCCAGTCAGTTTTGCAAAATTTATTTTCTTAAAGGCCAACTTTCCCCCCATCCCATTCTAGTTAGCTTGGAAGTCACCCATGTGTGAGAATATGCTGCCTGCTTGTCCTGGGATAAAGCAAAGTTACTTACTGTAACAGGTGTTATCCAGGGACAGCAGGCAGATATTCTCACAACCCACCCACCTCACCTGGTTGGCTTCTTAGCTGGCTTATCTTAACTGAGGGACCGTGCGCCTACGTTGGGTGGGAAGGCACTCGCGGATGCGCGGTGTGGGCTAATCACAAACTTTCTAAGCTTAAATTTGCGATTCACTTTTCAAGTGTCTGTACTGGGACTCCGTCAGTGACGTCACCCATATGTGAGAATATCTGCCTGCTGTCCCTGGATAACACCTGTTACAGTAAGTAACTGTGCTTTCTCGTCATGCCATTTTGGCCATGGCAGATCTGGTTCTCTCTGTTTCTGAAATGCTTTCTGACTCATTGCTCAGAATGTGAGGTCCATGGCTTAGATATTGAGAGGCAAGAACTTGCTGGAGGGTGTGTCTCAGGCTTTGCTTGCTTCCAAGAGAGGTTCCACTGGATCATCTGGTGTGAGGACAAGGTCCTAGATCCCTTTTTACTTCTTATACCAAAACTGCTTAAATATCTTATACACCTGTCAGAAGGGTTTACCTCAGTGCAACTAGAGCTTATCATTGTGTAGAGGGTAAGCCCATCTCTGCTCATTTCATGAGTGACTTGCTTCTATTGAAGCCTCCCATCACCTAACCCCCACACCTCATAGGATCTCAACATTGTCATTTGGATGATGAATGGCACAGAATATGTGGGTAGAGTGGGGGCTACCATCTCTATCCAGGTAGTGGCAGTATCTAAACTATTATTTGGATAAAGTTTAGACAGCAATTTTTCAAACACACCTTTATTTGAATAGTTATTCAAATCACTATCTAGATATTGCCAAATGGCAGTGCTTAATATCCAAGTTCTATTTAATTACCGCTACTGCTATTTAAAAAAAAAAAAAAACCCCAAATAAACACTGACTGCACTGGTAGAATATTGACTTGATACTGTGCACAATTATAAGAAATAGTACAGCTTGACTGGATCATAACTTTATGCGGCCTTTCTGATGTTAATACTGTCTCTTTCCAGGCTGGACCCAAGCACACACTTGCTCAGAATCTGTACTTTCTGCATCTCAATCCCAGGCTGTCTCTCAACCAGCCTTGCCTCTGAATTTACCAAAGATGCCATCCCATGGTGAGTTGTTAACCAACCAAAAACAAGAAAAAAACTGTGGAAATTATGTTCTTGATCTCAAAGTTTTAATGACAAATGTTCTTCACAAATAAAAGCAATGCAGTAAAATCAATCCATTTAACACACAGCAAAAATTAATGGTGTGGACCCGACACGGTCCATGTTTCGGTAATGAACAAACCTCTCCAAGGTATAGAGAACGAGAGGGCACTCTCTAAAGTTAAAAGGGGATAGATTCCGTACAAACGTAAGGAAGTTCTTCTTCACCCAGAGAGTGGTGGAAAACTGGAACGCTCTTCCGGAGTCTGTTGTAGGGGAAAACACCCTCCAGGGATTCAAGACAAAGTTAGACAAGTTCCTGCTGAACCAGAACGTATGCAGGTAAGGCTAGACTCAGGGCACTGGTATTTGACCTAAGGGCCGCCACGAGAGCGGACTGCTGGGCACGATGAACCACTGGTCTGACCCAGCAGTGGCAATTCTTATGTTCTCTTCTGGGGTCCTATAAAGATATATACTGAGAAAGTCATGATGATGAAGGCTGTGAATGAGCGGTGTGAATAATAGAAAATGAATGAGGTGGATGAATGGTGATACAGCGAGAGTGATAAGAAATATAGTGTAATTAAACAGTGAGCTTGGGAATGTGTATAGGTGAAATGAAAAATTATGGAATCTAATGCTTAGCTGAAAATATAAATGAAACATGGAGAAGTGGATTTATACTAGAAAGCAGATAAATATACCAATTGAAATATACCACAAAACTTACATATGCATTAAAGCATCCAAAGTATTAGTGATGATAAACCATTAGTGCTCAGCCGGAAATGCAGATAAACATACCAAAGAATTTATAAATCTTTATTCATTTTCATATCTTATAACAAGTGTACAATAATTAATCAGAGAATTCTTACAAATCACTTGATATTCTTATAAATTATTATCAGTAAGCATAAAAAAGAAACCCTCCCTCCCCATCCCTTCTATTAGGAATCAGCCAATAAACATATATCATACATCCCAATCCCACACTAATCATATTCTATATAATAAAAATGGTTGCTCATACCAAAGAATTTAGATATGCATTGAAGCATCCAAATATGTGTGAGCTGAATTAAAAGAAAAAAAAATAAATAAAAACTGGAACAAAAATAATGATGTCCATGGACATACGCCATGCTGTTATAAACCAAAAGCTGTGTAAGGTGTGTCCAATAAGAGGTAAAACTAAATAACAAAATTCCAAAAAGTATAAAAGCTGATGACTATGGAAAAACTAAATCAAAGACTTATGGGACCATAGCATTGCTTAAATGCGTATAATTAATTGCAATGAAGCGACTGGGAGATTACCCTCAGTGTAAACTAAAAACTGTAAAACAAAACCAATATGTAAAAATAAGACTAGTTGCAGCAATAAAATCAAATGAACAATATATAAGCATACACTTCTCCCTCTGTATTCACAGTGATAGAGGAATAGCAAGACAGCGAATACAGAAAAACTGCAAATAATTTTTCATATGTTATTTGCGGTTTTCTATTAAAAACCATAGTAAATATTGAGAAACTGCAAATAACAAAAAAAAAAAAAACCAAGATTCACGATTTAAGTTGAAAACATTTATTGCAGCTTTTGAATAAAAGTGCTGTACATTAAACATGGGTGAACCAGTACTGTATAGAGTACATGTAATTAACTCTTACTCAGTCGGTGTCTTCCTCCTCATCGTCTAGTACATGTACTGCATGCAGTGCAGGAGGAGAAAAAGAGGATAAGTGAGCACCAGGTCCCTCCTCAGGCAGTGGAAGTGGATCTTCAGTATGCAGTACAGGTGTAGGAGGATGATGAAGAGACGAGGGGGATGCCTCCTCATGGGTGGAAAAGGTGTATGGAGAGTAAGTGACTCTAGGTTTCTTTTGGAAATACATTATGATTTCCGTCTGGCTCTTCTGCTTCATCATTTCTTTATATATATTTTTGTATGTAGAAATCGCTGCTTCTGCTAACTCCTTCATCTTTAATGCATGTACCATGGATGGGTCGATGTCATAGAAAAAGTCGACTGAATCATTGAACCTGCGTATGCCCGCTGCAATATTATCCACTGTAAACTTGTCTTCTGGCACTTATTCTTCTTCTACTCCTTCCTCTTCATCTGGTATTGCCTCTCCATCAGGAGTAGTCCGGTCAATTAGGTCATCTTCCTTAACTTCTTTTGCTCTGGTGTCTGTTAAGTCTTGAATATCCTCCATATCCATATCTTCAAAGCCTTCCCCACCTACCTGCCTTGCCAAATCCATGATGTCTTCCATAATTTCTTTGACAGGCTCTGTGATATTGACAGTGTTCTCCCTTTTTACACATTCAGGCCAAAGATTCTACCAGCACAAGTTGACTCTGGCTTGACAGCTTTCACTGCTCTTTCAATAATATTGATGGCATCGGCAATAGTGAAGTCCTTCCATTTTTTCATAATGTTATCCACGTTTGGGCCTTCGTCCATCACATGCACAATCCTCTCCAATAAATACCTTGTGTAGTATGCCATGAATGTCCTAATTACCCCCTGGTCGAGAGGCTGGATGAGAGACATTGTGTTGGGGGGCAGATAAACAATCTCAACACCCTCAATGTGGAACTCAGGTGGGTCTGGGTGTCCAGGGGCATTGTCCAATATCAACAGAACCTTGAATTCCATTCCTTTATTGGCTAGGTATTTTCTTACTTCAGGCACAAAACACTGATGAAACCACTGTAGGAACAGTGCTCCGGTTGTCCAAGCCTTCTTGTTGCTCATCCAATAAACAGACAGCTGGAACTTATCTTTTCCCTTCAAGGCTCGGGGGTTCACTGCTTTATAAATCAGTGTTGGCTTTATCATATGGCCTACTGGAGGGGTGTCCAATGTCGGTCCTCGAGGGCCGCAGTCCAGTCGGGTTTTCAGGATTTCCCCAATGAATATGCATTGAAAGCAGTGCATGCAAATAGATCTCATGCATATTCATTGGGGAAATCCTGAAAACCCGACTGGACTGCGGCCCTCGAGGACCGACATTGGACACCCCTGGCCTACTGCATTTGCACAAAGCAGCATGGTTACTCTATCCCTTGCAGCCTTGAAACCTGGTCCTCACTTATCCTCTTTGCTAATGAAAGTCCTCTGTGGCATTTTCTTCCAAAAGAGAGCAGTTTCATCGGCATTGAATGCCTGCTCAGGTATATCCCTTCTCTTCAATAATTTCCTTAAAGATAGCAGGGAACTCTCTAGCTGCCTCTTGGTTGGCAGATGCTGCTTCTCCTGCCACTCACATTATGCAGGCCTTACCTGTGAAGGAATTTATCAAACCACCCTTTACTGGCCAGAAAGTCGATGCATTGTGATGCTCCGCCTTCCCTGCTCCTCAAGTTATCATACAAACATAACATAACATCGTACTTATAAACCGCAAAACTGAAAGTTCAATGCAGTGAACAAAAGATTAAAAATAACATAACCTAAGGATGATTTAAATTAGTTCGCTAAATATTTTGCCTTTCCTCTTATCATCACAGTCTACCGGAATTCTCTTCTTGTAGCAATCCTGCACCCACAGAGATGTTGCAGCTTCCATACAAGAGAAATTGACATCTCGTACAACATGTAATGTCTTCGCACCTGTAGGAATAGCTGCTGCAACAGCTTCACAGATTGCTTTTTTATTCTCCTTTATGTATCTAACGGTAGACTCATTAATGCCATAATGCCAAGCAACAGCGGAGCATAACAACAAAATCCAAATAGCACCAAAAGGTTCCACAAATAAAATGAAGCAGCAAAGCAACAAAAAGATTGTGGAACAGAAAGTTGGATGTACCGGTTTATAGTTTAATAAGCATCCAAATAACTTAAAAACAATCCACAAAGGGTGTACAGTCCTCCCCCGAAATTCACGGGGGTTCCGTTCCAGGAGCACCCGCGAACTTTGAAAAACCGTATGCGGTTTATGAGTAGGGATTGGAAGTGGGAGAGGGCTATAGGGGCGGTAGCGGGTGTTGAGAAAATAAGGTTGTAAAAGATGAACAGTCCTCTCTTGTTTTGTTTGGACTCCTAATGCCTCACCTGACTTTAGTTGCAAATTCCTCCACTGGGATTCCTGCTTCCCTACTGTGATTTCTTCTAACCACGAGTTTGAGCAGTGCAGCACTTGATGCTCAGGTCAGTTTTGCAATATGGATGCGCACGGTGAAGTCCAGGAAGAGGCGGTCAGAGAAAACTGTGAATGAGTGAATTCGCTAATCGCAAACCGCAAATTCGCAGGGGTATACTGTATACAGTCACAAGTGACCCACAGGATAGAAACCAAATAATGTATACAATAAAAATGACCCAACATAATAAAATGCCTTCTTCAGGGGTCTTATAGGGTCCATGGCTGTCTTAAATATAAAAACATAAGTCACAAAAAAATCCAACTAGTTAAGAGGCTACAAACAAGCAGCACAACTCACAAGACTCCGATCTGCTCCACAATCTTTTTGTTGTTTTGCTAAAAAAATCTACCAAACAGGCATGATGGCAAGAACGTTAAACCTAATTAACGAAACTCTGAATTCCCAAAGGTAACTAATGGCTATGGAATGACAAAAACTAAAAACAAGAACAAAAGTGTAGCTTTGATATATGCAAGTGGATGCGGTGAAACAACTAAATAATACCTTCATTGCATAGTGAAGCAAACCAATGTATTCGATTGAACTTAAAAAAAACCCTAACTAGATTTAAAATGATAAAATCAAGGCAAAATGTACAAATTAGACAAGGGCTAGCAATAAAGTATCATAAGGCCCAAGGCTGGCTCAGAAATGTAAAATAAAACCCAGCGAATGTGAACAAATCAAATGGATAGCAAAAAAATAGAGCTGATTTTGTGAAAACCCAAAACGGGTTACAAAATTAAAAAATGGAAAGGCTAGGGTGACAGTGTTGAGTTCATCGCACGCCAATACACGTTCAAAAATACACCGCGGGAAAGCTGAGGTGATCAAAAAAAGCCCTTGAACTGTGAAATCAAATTACTGTATATACTCGAATATAGGATGAAATTTTTGGTTCAAAAAATGGCCCAAAAATGGGGATCTCGTACTATATTCGGGTCATCACCCGGTGACCACCTGACACCTTCCTGGACTTGCTTCAAGCCTGCCATTAGGCCGGGACAGTAGGGATCCCTCTTGTCTCCCGTCCCGGCTGATACAAACAATTTTTTACCCCTCCCCCCGCGTACCTTTTCCCTGGTGGTCCAGTGGTGTATGGGCAAGAGAAGTGAGCTTTCCGTGCTCTAGCCCCTACTTCCGATCTCGCAGCCAGCAGCGCACCCAGGCCAGCAGGCAGGAAAGAGCTTTTCGAGCTCCCGCTCAGCCCTGCGCTGTTCGCGGCAGCCATTCAGGGAGCAGCGCAGGGCCAGGCAAGAGCTAAAAAATCTTGTTCCAGCCTGCCAGCCCGGCTGGCACCACTGGCTGCTGGCTGCAAGATCAGAAGGAGGGGCTTGAGCGTGGAAAGCTGCCCATACACCGCTGGACCACCAGGGAAAAGGTACGCAGGGGAGGGGTAAAAAATTGTTTGTATTGGATGGAAAACAGGAGGGATCCCTCCTGTCTTGGCCTACCACTACACAACTAGAGGGGGAAGAGGGTACAAGGAAGGAAGGTGGGACAGGGTGCAGAGCCTGGCAAGGAGGGGGCTGGGTGCAGAGCCTGGCAGGGAAGGGGGCTGAGTTCAGAGCCTGGTAGGGCAGGGCGGGAAGGGTGCTGGGTGCAGAGCTTGGCAGGGAGTGAAAGGGGCTGAGATTAGAGCCTGGCAGGGAAGGGGGCTGAGTTCAGAGCCTGGGAGGGAAGAGGGCTGGGTGCAGAGCCTGGCAGGGAAGGGACCTTAGTTCAAAGCCTGGTAGGGCAGGGAGGGAAGGGGGCTGGGTGCAGAGCCTGGCAGGGAATGAGGGGGGCTGGGTTCAGAGCCTGAACATTTGATTTATGGTTTTAAGATTTACATTGTTTATAGTTAAAGCATCTGTTTGGTTGAACTTTTCACATCTCATTTGCCTCCTACTATTTGGTTGTCCTGCCCCATTCCTGCAAGCTCCATCCTCATTTGCACAAGCCTCAAACACTTTAAAATCATAAGTGTTTGAGGCTTGTGCGGTTAAGGCATAGCTTACAGGAATGGGACAGGAACAATGACAAAACTCGTGGAAAAATTGAGCTTCTGCAGGGACGGGGACAAATTTGTCCCTGTGACATTCTCTACTAGAGAGCAAGCAACCAGTAGAAAGCATCCCATAATACACAGGGAGTTGTCCAGCTGGTCTGAAAAAGCCTCTCACAAAGAGAACTACAATTATATAATTTATTAGTCCTATCCTAATTAAATGCACAGGGACTAGAATCTGCAAGAGGCAATGCTTAAACTTAAAACACAAGAGTTTATATCTACGGAGTTGTGATTCAGATTGAAATAACTGAAGACACGTAGGAATATAAACTTAAAACACAAGCAGCCTGCTTGCATGAATATGGGGGCAGAAGAATGAGTGTGCCCCAAACCACTGTAAAGTCTGAAATAAGTATGTCTGTTCTCCTCTACTAAAACCTTCTCCGTGTCCAGGGATAAGGCCAAGATAGGATGGAGTAGACACTTATCGTTTGTTTTTCCAGCTCTCTGAAATCACCTATTTATTTATTTGGTTTTATATCCATTTATATCCCGTCCTCCCAGGGAGCTCAGAAGAGGTTACAAGTTTACATACATATTAAAGTGTTTTTATACAAGGTGTTGGCAAACATGGCATGGCAGTACATTGTCTGACAGGGATGGCAAAAGTCAACAAACATGGCATGGTATGGTGAGACACAGCATGACAAACATTGCATTATAAGTGTGGTTAACATAAGTACATAAGTACATAAGTAGTCGCCTCCGCCGGGGCAGACCAGAGGTCCATCCAGCCCAGCGGTCCGCTCACGCGGCGGCCCATCAGGCATATTGCCTGGTCAGCGGTCCCTGACTAATTTTATTGCCTACCTCTACAGTTATCTCTAAACCTTCCACTGCTCTTATCTGTACCCCTCAATCCCTTTGTCTTCCAGGAACCTATCCAGGTCATCCTTGAAACCCTGTACTGTGCTATTTCTTATCACGGCCTCCGGAAGGGTGTTCCATGTGTCCACCACCCTCTGTGTGAAAAAGTACTTCCTTGCGTTTGTTTTAAACCTGTCCCCCTTCAATTTCATCGAGTGACCCCTTGTTCTTGTGGTTTCTTTCAAATTGAAAAATCTGTCTTTGTCAACCTTTTCGATGCCCCTCAGGATCTTGAAGGTCTCTATCATATCTCCTCTGAGTCTCCGCTTTTCCAGGGAGAACAGCCCCAGCTTCTTCAGTCTGTCAGTGTATGTAAGGTTTTCCATACCCTTAATCAGTTTAGTTGCTCTTCTCTGGACTCCCTCAAGCATTGCCATGTCCTTTTTGAGGTACGGTGACCAGTACTGTACACAGTATTCCAGATGCGGGCGCACCATAGCCCGGTACAGTGGCAGGATGACTTCCTTCGTTCTGGTCGAGATACCCTTCTTAATGATACCTAACATTTGGTTTGCTTTCCTCGAGGCTGTGGCGCATTGTGCCGACGCCTTCAATGTCGTGTCTACCATCACTCCCAAGTCTCTTTCCAGATTACTGACCCCTAGCATTGATCCCCCCATTTTGTAAGTGAACATCGGGTTCCTTCTCCCTATATGCATGACCTTGCATTTCCCTACATTGAAGCTCATTTGCCACTTTTTCGCCCATTCTTCCAATGTCGTAAGATCCCTTTGGAGATTCTCGCAGTCAACCGTGGTTTCAACCTTGCTGAATAGTTTGGTGTCATCTGCAAATTTGATGACCTCGCATTTTGTTCCCGCCTCCAGGTCGTCAATGAATATGTTAAACAGGAGCGGTCCCAGCACCGATCCTTGAGGAACCCCGCTCGTGACCCCTTGCCAGTCCGAGTAATGGCCCTTTACACCAACCCTCTGCTTCCTGTCTGCCAGCCAGTTTTTGATCCATCGGTGGACCTCCCCGTGCACCCCATGGTTCCATAGCTTCCTGAGCAACCGCTCATGTGGTACCTTATCGAAGGCTTTCTGGAAGTCTAGGTAAATTATGTCTATGGGTTCTCCTTTGTCCACCTAGTTGTTTACCCCCTCAAAGAAGTACAACAAGTTTGTGAGGCACGACCTACCCTTGCAGAACCCATGCTGGCTCGACCTTAGCTGTCCATTTTTTTCGATATGGTCACAGATGCTGTCCTTAATCAGTGCCTCCATCATCTTTCCCGGGACCGATGTGAGGCTTACCGGCCTATAGTTTCCCGGGTCGCCCCTCGAACCCTTCTTGAAGATGGGCGTGACATTAGCTATTTTCCAGTCCTCCGGGATCTCTCCAGTTTTTAGGGATAGGTTGCATATTTGCTGAAGTGTCTCTACTATTTCATTCCTTAATTCCTTGAGCACCCTTGGGTGAATGCTATCCGGACCTGGCGACTTGTCGCTCTTTAGCTTGTCTATCTGCCTGAGGACATCCTCCTGGCTCACCTCTAATTTGACCAGCTTGTTATCTTGATCTCCATTTTCTATTTCCTCTGGTTCCGGAATGTTGGATGTGTCCTCCCTCGTGAAGACCGATGTAAAGAAGTCATTTAACTTGTCAGCTATTTCTTTTTCCTCCCTCACTACTCCCTTTCTATCCCCATCATCCAAGGGCCCCACTTCCTCCCTCGCTGGTTGCTTCCCCTTTACGTACCTGAAGAATGATTTGAAATTTTTTGCCTCTCCCGCTAGTCTCTCTTCATATTCCCTCTTTGCTCTCCTAACCACTCGGTGGCACTCCTTCTGGCTTTCCTTGTGTTCCTTTTGGTTGGCCTGCGTTTGATCCTGTTTCCATTTTTTGAACGATGCTTTCTTGTTACTGATCGCCTTTTTTACAGCTGCCGTTATCCATGCTGGGTTCTTTATTCGATTTTTCTTGCACTCTTTTCTGAACCTGGGGACGTACAGGTTCTGTGCTTCGTGCACCGTACGCTTGAGCAGGGTCCAGGCGCTTTCTATGGACTCTACCTTCCTTGTGCTGCCGTTGAGTTTCTTCCCCACCATTTTCCTCATTGCATCATAATTCCCTTTTCTGAAGTTGAGCGCTGTTGTTGTGGTTCTTTTCACCCTGGATGATCCCAGTTCTAGTCTGCATTGGATCATGTTGTGATCGCTGTTTCCCAGTGGGTCTAATACCGCTACTTCCTTTGCAGGTCCCCCCAGTCCACTGAAGATTAGATCAAGAGTAGCTTCTCCTCGTGTAGGTTCCATGACCAGCTGTTCCAGGAAGCAGTCCCTCGTGGCTTCCAGGAATTTGGTCTCTCTCTCGCAACTTGAGTGCCCGATACTCCAGTCTATCCCAGGGTAGTTGAAGTCTCCCATCACCACCACACTTCCATTCTTGCATACCTGCCGCAGTTCCGTCTCCAGGTCCCGGTCGATTTCTTCCGATTGGCCAGGCGGACGATAGTATAGACCCAATTTGATGTCTGCTCCAGATCCTCCTGGTAGCTTAACCCATATTGATTCCAAGCCTTCCGACCTTACTGCTGTTTCCATTTTGGTTGAGGGTATGGAGTCTTTTATGTATAGCGCTATTCCTCCACCCTTCTTGTGTGTCCTGTCTCTCCTGTAAAGTTTGTACCCTGGTATGACCACATCCCATTTATTATCATCAGCCCACCACGTTTCTGTGATTCCAATTATGTCCAGGGCTTTTTGACTGGCTATAATTTCCAGCTCTCCCATTTTGGCCCTGAGGCTCCTCGCATTTGTGTAGAGGCAATATAGGTCCTGATTTGTCGCCCGCCCTGCTGTTTTCTTTCCATGGCTCGGCGCTCCCACCTGGCTTGCCTTTACCCGGTCATCCACCTCCCGTGGCGTGTCCGTTTTGCCCCCATCCAGTATCTCCTTTTTTGGATGGTCCTCTTGCTCCCATTGTTCTCTTTCAACCATGCCTGTTAGGCTCGTTTGTGCACTGGGCCCCTGCATTGCATCTGTGGGCCTTTTTTCTGAAGATTTCCACTCAACCCTTTTGTTTAAAAGTTCCCTCCCAGTCCCTTTGTCCAAAAAGTCCCTCTCAGCCCCTTTGTCCAACATAGCTTGGCAAACATAGTATTATATATACACGCATAGCATGGCAAACCTATATAAAGTGCTACTTCTCCAGAAAGGGGGAAGGTAGCTTTGGAAAGAAAACAAGCAAAACGATGGAGTAGTTGAACTGGCATTTTGAGACTACTTACATTACATTACATTACATTAGAGATTTCTATTCCGCCATTACCTTGCGGTTCAAGGCAAAAGATATATAAATGGGGGTTACAATGGAAGAACAATTGTCATTTCTAGAGTTGTTAAGAGTTAGTGAAGTTAGGACTGTTTCAGGAATTTCTTGAAGAGTATAGTTTTTATTTCTTTTCTGAAAAACTTGTAGTCTGGGGTGGTTAACAGTAGGTTGGAGATTCGGTTATCTAGTTTTGCGGCTTGAGTGGCTAGGAGGCCATCGTATTGTTTTGTCCGTTTTACTTCTTTGATCGGGGGAGGTGTGAATGGGGAGTGCGTTTTTCTTTGTCTGGTTGAGGTTGCTTGGATGAGGCGGTTGTTTAGGTAGGATGGGCTGTTTCCGTTTAGGGTTTTGAATATCATGCAGTAGAATTTAAATAGTATTCTTTCTTGGATTGGTAGCCAGTGTGAGTTGATGTAAGCCTCTGTGATATGATCATGTTTCCTCAATGAGTAGATGAGTCTCAGAGCTGTATTTTGGATTGTTTGTAGTTTAGGGAGGAATTTGGGATGTGTTCAAAGGGCTACTCTGTCATGCTAGTACACTCACACAATTGTCTGTTAAGATGACTAAGGAAATGCCTATGAGTCTGTCATAGGGGAAAACATCCTCCAGGGATTCAAGACAAAGTTAGACAAGTTCCTGCTGAACAAGGACGTACGCTGATATGGATAGTCTTAGTCAGGGCACTGGTCTTTGATCAGAGGGCTGCTGCGTGAGCGGACTGCTGGGCATGATGGACCGCTGGTCTGACCCTGTAGCGTCAGTTCTTATGTTCTTACCTATAACTTTGAAAAATCTATTAGATAGGATTTTAGCATAAATATTATAATCAGTCTTTAAAAGTGAGATGGGTCTATAATTCTGTTCTAACTGAGGATCTTTATTAAGCTTTGGAATAGCTGTAATTATTGCATCAGCAAAATGATTGTTTTGTGAAATATCTAAAATACATCTATATAGTCTGGGGTGTTTTAATTGTCCATCCTTGTTCTATATAATTTTTTGTTTCTTTCCTCCCTTTCAAGCCCTGAAGAGCAGTAATTCAGACATGTCAGCCTGGTTCAACCTGTTTGCAGACTTGGATCCTCTTTCAAACCCAGATGCCATTGGACGTTTGGATGATGACCTGCTGAGTGCTTGAGTTTGGGTGGATAGCTTGTATGTCACTACTATGGCCTTGAAGTACACTTTTTCTTTGAAACCTTTATAGAGATGAATTCTAATCCTTTACCAGCCACCATGAGTGTAGCCCTCACAATGATTATCTTGCTCACCTATGCATTCAGGGTGGCTGAATGATTAGAAATTTGCACTGACCTTTAAAGAATCAGCTTTAGTTATTAAAAGGTTTCAAGTTCATTCCTTGACTATCGCTAAAGCACCTATACCGGGAGAATGAGTATTTCTAACACATTTGCATAAATCTATTCTCAAAAATCACGTGTCCAGAGTGTTCAAGGATTAGATTTGGGACCAAGTTTTCTGAAAAAATTCATGTCAGCTTTGATGCCTTTTTGAATAGTTATATTCCCAGCACAAACCTGACAATAGAACACTAGTTTGTTTATTTTTTGGGAGTACACTTCCCCCTCCGTATTCGCGGGGGTTCAGGGCAGAGCCGGCCCGCGAATATTAAAAAAACACAAATAATATTCTGGCCGGTTCTGCCTCTAGCCCGCTTCCCCCGGCTATTTTAAGCCCTGAAAACTCCCCCCTTAAGCCTTACCTGGTGGTCTAGCGGGTTTTCAGGGCAGGAGCGATCTTCCCACGCTCCTGCCCCGTGCAGTTCGCTCACAGGAAATGGCTGCCTTGAGCTCCCGTAGTTTCTTGAGCCATTTCCTGTGAGCGATCTGCACAGGGCAGGAGTGTGGGAAGATTGCTCCTGCCCTGAAAACCCGCTAGACCACCAGGTAAGGCTTAAGGGGGGAGCTTTCAGGCTTAAAATAGCCTGAAAAATGAAAATGTATTTTTTGATCTAAACCCGCGAATAAGCGAATCCATAGATACGGAATTCGCAAATACAGAGGGGGAAGTGTAGTGAAATTGAAGAACATGTAATTGCTTGTGAGAGTACAGAAATATAGGGAAACATTTAACATTGAAGTATTAGTTTCTAATGTTTAGTGTGGTGCCTTAAGGAATTTCTTAGTTGTTTGGCTGGAGTAGATATTAATGTAAGCACAAACAGCAAAATGGGGATAGCCAAAGGAGATAATGGTGGCGCTGGAGCCATGCACTGGTTATAAATTTTATTGCTGACCCAAACATAGCTTTGTTTTGGCAAGTACCTATATCGGGGGTTCCTTGTTTTTCAATGTGCCCAATTCCTCCTGCCAGAAGTCCCCCCCCCCTGAAGCAACCCCCAGCAGGAGGAGTACCAAATTCCTCTTGCCCACCCCCAAGCGCTCTCCCCCACCCAACCGTGGTAGGCAGGAGGGATGCCCACTCCTTTCTGCCAGAACACCCCCCACCCATCCAACAAGCTTAAGTGTCCTTACGCATCTCCCTCAACCACGACAGATGCCTATGGTGTAGGCAGCCTGCCTTGGGATGTATTTTTAAAGTGTGTCCCAATTGGCTGGTTAGAGAGCGGTAAGGCACCTACAGTCAGGATGCCGTTTATAGAATTTGCTCCAATATGTTCACATACCTGAGCATCTCTTATAATGTCAATCCAACAAAATATCGTTAATGTTCAAAATAGCACTGAGACCGTAAATATTCACAAACTCACTTCGTTGTGGTCTGCTAAAACAGTGTCTCCTTTCTCCTTCCTTAGATATTTATGCAGCCATAAAACATCTTTTCATTTAGGCTGAAAGCCAGTTGGTCTGTGGATCTGGAGACATAGCAGGATGTGTTTGGAGTAGGAATTGGGAGGAGAGTGTGGCATAATGGTTAGAGCTACAGCCTCAGCATCCTGAAGTTGTGGGTTCCTACCCTGGGCAAGTCACATAATCCTTCACTGCCCAGTTACATTAGATAGAGTGTGAGCCCACTGGGACAGAGAGAGATATTGCTTGAAGTACCTGTTTGTAAACCACTTTGAGTTTGGTTGTAAAACTACAAATAAGCAATATACAAGCCTTTTCCTCCCTTCCCCAAAATGCACAAATAGAGGAATTGTGGTTAGTGATCACTTTGGTTATGTCTTGTTTCATTCACTCATCTAAACGATCATGCCACCCGAGAGAAATAGTAGAAAAGAATTGCCATACTGGGACACACCAAAGGTCCATCAAGCCCGGTGTCCTGTTTCCAACAGTGGCCAACTCAGAACCCATGTAGAGAATGACACAGGGACAATATTTTCCATCCCTTCACCATCCCTTCAGTTCTTTTCCTGTCCCTGCCCCATTCCTGCAAGCTCTGTCCTCATCTGCATAAGCCTGAAACACTTTAAAATCATGTGTTCGAGGCTTGTGTGATTAAGGCAGAGCTTACAAGAATGGAATAGGGACAGCGACAAAACTCGTAGGAAAATTTGTCCCCGTGTCATTCTCTAGTCCCAAGTAGTAAAACAGATTTTATGTTGCTTATCCTAGGAATAAGCAGTGAATTTCCTCAAGCCATCTCAATAATGGCCTATGGACTTCTCTTTTAGGAAATTATCCAAACCTTTTTAAAATCCCGCTAAGCTAACTGATTTCACCACATTCTCCGGCAACAAATTCCAGAGTTTAATTACATGTTGTGTGAAGAAATATTTTCTCTGGTTTGTTTTAAATCAACTACTTTGTAGCTTCATTGCATGTCCCCTAGTCCTAGTATTTTTGGAAAGAGTGAACAAGCGATTCACACCTACTCTTTCCACTCCACTCATTATTTTATGAAACTTTATCATATCACCTGAGTCGTCTCTTCTCCTAGCTGAAGAGCCCTAGCCCTTTAGCCTTTCCTCATAGGGAAGCCGTCTCATCCCTTTTATCATTTTTGTCACCTTTTCTAATTCTATATCTTTTTTAGCAACCAGAACTGCACACAGTATTTGAGGTGCAGTCGTACCATAGAGAGATACAAGGGCATTATAACATTTTCATCTTTGTTTTCCATTTCTTTCCTGATAATTCCTAACATTCTATTTGCTTTCTTAGCAGCCGCCGCACATTGAGCTGACATTTGATTAAAAATAAAGCATTATGATCCAATTTAGTTACTGAAACACATTTGAACAGTATCCCTTCCACCTTGTTTTATATATAGTGAGAACAAAGGCAAGAACTAAGGACAAGTGAGAAGTCTTGGCACTCAGTAACACTAAACAGAAACTCTATTAAAAGTTAAGCATTTTAATCAAAGAGAATATGGAGAGGCAACTCAAATTCAAATATAGTTCAGCAATGCTTTGTCTTGTGATTGGACATAGCTCCAGGCCTTGGTAACTAACTACTGCCCTGCATGAAGTTTTGCTAACTACAACTAAGGTTGTTCTGCACACAAATTCAAAGTTTTTTCCTAAGTTGGTTTGCAAATACAACTTTAAACAGTCAATCTCCTAAACACTTTCCCTAAGCCAAGCACCCACAATAGTCTTGTACATGTTAAATCACAAACAAGCATTGTTGGCCTTCTCCTTAGAGTAATCTAAATCCCTTAGAAAAGTTCACTCAACTTTTTTACCATCACAGTAAGCCTGGGACTGCCACTGCAAACCATGAACTGCATATCTTTTACTTATGCCCAAGCAAACCTGACCTTTGAGGGTAATGTCCAGACATGGCTCTAAATATCAGAGTTAAGGCTGCATTTGTAGCCTATTAAAGTCAGCCTGTATGGAGAAAATCTATAGAGCTCTGATTATAGTCCATACATTCACATCTCACTATTGTTTGGAAAAGGAGTCTCCAACACAACAGTAAGTTTGGATAGTCTGTGCTCCAGAATCTGAGGTTTAGAATCCAACTATATCCCACCTAGGGCTATTTTCTTAATTTGCAGGTTGCCTTCATCGAGAGAGGATTCTTGCTTCCATAAACAATTTTGGTGTCTGCCTATTGGCAGCACTCTCTCACAACCCCCTTTAGGAATCTGTGGCCAGTAATTCCTAGTTGTGAGAACTTGTGATTTTGCTTGCCAGGTGTTCTCCCTGAAAAGCAGGACACAAGTCTAGAATAAATTGAAGAACTCAAGAGCCATGATGCAGCACAGAAAGCAATGCACAAAGTGGTTATATCAGGCAAAACTTTTAGGAATCTTCTAAGCTACATTTCTTCCTATATAGGCTCCATTGGATGACATCACCCATTTTTGAAGGTTTGTATCCTGTTGCTAATTGGGAGCATTTTATACACAACTAACTTGGTTTTCAGTGCAATAAGTGAAACATTCTAGATAGATTGGTAAGTGCCATCTGCTGAAGGAATCCTCTCTGCATTTTTTTCTCTGTTCCTCTGCTATACTGCACTGGGCAGTTTAGCTCTGTCTACAGTTTTTCCCTTCTGCACGTGTGCCAGCAGGAGTGTGATTGTTCTGCTTTCTACCTTTTATTTTATTAAGTGTTTTTTCATCCCTTTTTTCAGGGTTTCTTGTGCTGGAGCAATTATTCAGCTTTGCCTGCATTGAGATCACACAGACTTCGGTCTGCAGCTGACAGGCCTATCCCTGGAGGTACCTGTCAGCTAGCCTGCATTTACTTTACAGGAGCTCGGGGCTTTCCCCATCTTTCTCCTTCTGCCGAACAAAGGTTCGAGCACAGGCTGTTGGGCATCTGTAGGAGATTCGGCTGTGTCTTCTCATCTCTGCCCCTCCTTGAGTGAGTCCGTCAGTCCACAGGGGTGGAAGTGCAGTCAGGCATAGGGTCTGACTAGGAGCCTGAAGATCAGTGTCGACGAGACATTTCCAGCATAAGGCAGTGATTCTCCAAGTCCAGCTACTGTAAGAGAGCTGAGGCAGGCTGCGGTGTATTATCAGCACAGATCACAGTGAGGAAAGGCTGTCACAGTCTGTGAGGTGAATCGGGGGAGGTTTGAAAATCAAAGTTTTAAGGGTTTCTGCATGTCCCCCCTGTGTTCCCCTCAACTGAAAAATCCTAAAAACACCATTTTTGCACTTTGTTTGATATGAAAAATATTGTGATTTTGTCACAAATTTTTTAGTGGTGGCCATCTTGGATTTTTAGCAATCTTTTTTCCTAAAGTTCCCTACTTCTACAAAACTGCAATTTTTGCCTCAAAACCTGTTGGGATGGAATCCTTGGGCTCTCCTACTGTGAATTCTTGCCAGGATTGTGTAAATTTAGTGCCTTAAGAGCATCCTTGCACCATGTGCTACAGCCAGAAAAGGTAGCAGGGCCAAACATAGCCTCTACCATGCTTAAGCAGGTGACAACACACTCAGCTAGCCCAGTAGGGTGGCTTGGGGCTGCTCTTTCCATGTGAAATACAAAGTTAACTCATCTGAGGGTAGTTTTATGCCCCAGGAGCCAGAGGCGCGCACAGTATTTATGAAACAGTTGTAGAATGAGTTTTAAAGTCACTGTTCTTCCCCTGCATAGTTCCGCTCCGCCTCAGATGTGTCTCTCAGTGGTGTTGCTTCTATGCGCATATCCTCAGCTCAGCTGCTGTTCTTGTGCTGCCTGATCCTGATCTAGGAGATCCTTATGATGATCATCAGCTTGCTGACCCCTTATTTACAGGTGCAGCGCTTCCCGGAATGGGAGCCGAGGGACTGTGTGCCGGATCTGTGGATCCCTCAGGGGTTTGGGACCTGAGGACATTCCCACGGTTCTGCATTTAAGTCTACAGCTTTGCCAGTTCTTATTTCAGAGTCTTTGCAGCTGGCTCTGTCGACTTCTGTCTTCTGGCTTTGTGGAGTGTGCTCATAGTCTGCTTCCTTTCCCTGGCACCCTATGTGCATTCTAATCTCGGAGCAGTATGCCTCTCTGGAAGGTGCTCTTAGGATAGCAAAAGCCATGTCTTGCTTGTATCCTCTGCCAAAGGAATGCCAGCAGCTTCTGGGTCAGCCTAGGGTGGATTCTTTGGTTGTGCAGGTGACTAAGCGCACCTTTCTACCCAGTGAAGGGGGTTGATGCTTAAAGATATGCAGGACTGCTGTGTGAATGTGGTCCTCCAGAGACTCTTTGATTCAGCTGCTTTAGGATTAAAAGCTGCTTTGGCGGTGTACTTTGCTACACATGTCTGTCTCTCTTGCAGCTGCACATGCTGGAAAGTGAGGCTGTAGATCCTCCTTAACTTCTTTTGGCTGGGTTTCTGCCCGTAGGATGCTCTTGATTAGGCAAAGAGCTGGTGATTCCACTTCCCAAGCTACTTTGGCTAGACTTCCCTTTACTGTGCAGTTCTTGTTTAGCAAGAACCCGGACAATCTAATGAATGCTGTGGTGGGCGTCCGTATGTGAGTGCCACATCTTAGAGATTTTCCCAGGGCTCCCAGCAATGGTACGCTGGCTACAGGCGATCCCAGCCCTCCACCTCCCGTTCCATGTCCTCTGCCAAAAACGCATAGTGAAGCCAGGCCAACGGCAGACTCTCAGCATTCCTGCCTGCCTGGGTTCACATTTCATCTGACCAGTGGGTCTTGGACATTATTTGGTCAGGCTACAAGCTGGAATTTGCCTGGTCTCTCACAGCTTGGTTTGTGGAGTCTCCTGCAAGTCAGCCGGACAGAACACTCAAGGTTCAAGTAACTATTCACCGCTTGCTGGATATTCAAGCTATAAAGACGGTGCTGCCTGAGCTTGCGAGCTCAGGCAGATACTCTATATACTTATCATATCAAAGAGAGGCTCCAAAGATTGGAGGCCTATTCTGGATCTTCAGCACTTGAATGCGGCTCTCATGGTTGTGCACTTTTGCATGGAGACAATGCGATCTGTTATTGCAGCAGTGGCCATGGGAGAGTTCCTTGCATCTCTGGATCTCACGGAAGCTTACTTGCACATTCTGATATTTTCAGCCCACTGCAAATTCTAACGGTTTCATGTATTAGATCATCATTACCAGTTCTCGGCTCTGCCCTTTGGACTGGCAACGGCTCCCTATACCTTCACCAAGGTGATGGTAGTTATACAGCTTACTTACAGAAAATGGATCGGCAGGTACATCCTTATTTGGATGACTGGCTGATCAGGGCTCCCTCGTTGGCCTAGGGATGGCGCACGGTGAAGCAGATGCTCTAGGTGCTGGAGGACCTGAGCTGGATTGTGAACTATAGAAAGAGCAATCTGACACTCATGCTGTTGCTGGAATATCTGAGAGTCCTCTTAGACATGGATGCGGGCCGCATCTATCTACCAGAAGCCCGTAGGTAGAAACTGTGTGCCCATATTTATTCCCTTCTGGAGCAGCCAGCTCCTTCGGCATGGGACTATCTTCAGGTCCTAGGGTCCATGGTTGCCATGTTTGATGTGGTTCCTTGGGTGAGGGCGCACGTGCGTCCTCTTCATGCTTTACTCTCGCTGGGCTCTGCACAGAGATGCCTTACAGGTCTGTCTGCCTTGGACTGTGGAAGCTCAGGCCAGCATGGATTGGTGGCTTCTTTCACAGTTGCACTGTAGGGGCGTACTGCTGCGAATTGCCTCCTGGATCGTGGTGATGACAGATGCCAGCCTTCAGGGCTAGGGAGCCCACTTCAATCATTGTCCTGTTCAAGGGTTGGACGCCCTCTCAGAGGAAATGATCAATCAACCAGTTGGAACCGAGAGCCATTTGGCTGGCTCTGATGCAATTTCAGAAGACTCTGGAGGACCAAGCGTTCAGGGTCTTCTCCAACAATGCGATGGCAGTAACTTACGTCAGTCGCCAGGGAGGGACTCTCTGGCTTAGGAATCCCACCTTCTTTTCCTTTGGGCGGAACATCATCTCCAAGCGCTAACAGTAGCGCGTGTAGTGGGAGTTGACAAAGTTCAAGCAGATTTCCTCAGCAGATAGACTCTGGATCCAAACAAGTGGGTCCTGTCCACAGCAGCATTCTGAGTCATAGTGTGATGCTGGGGGTCAACCCAGCTTCGACCTCATGGCCACAACAAGAAACAAGAAGCAGATCGCTTCTTCAGTTGAAGATTCGAGCCCAGAAGCGAGTTGCTCGACTATTACAGCCTCAGGAGATTCTCTTGTATGTCTTTTCTCCTTAGCCAATGATAGGCCGGGTCATTCGGCAGATTGCAGTCCATCTGGGCTGCGTCATTCTGATGGCTCCATATTGGCCTCACAGACTGTAGTACACAGATCTGATGCATCTGAACAGGGATTGCAGCCTTCTACTGAGTACCCATCTGGACATGCTTACATAGGGTCCAGTCTGCATGGAAGACCTGGTTCGCTTTGCTCTTACGGCATGGCTCTTGAGTGCACAGCCTTAGAACACAAAGGATATTCTGTTGTGGTTATTGATACTCTTTTCAAGTCTAAGAAGTCATCCACAGTTCCTGCTTACGCTAAGGCCTTCCAACATTGCTGTGCTCAAGACCAGGTGGACCTTTCTTCAATTCTGATCTTAGTGATTCTCGTCTTGCTTCAGTCTGGCCGGGATAAGGGCCTTACTGTGGCATTTCTTTAGGTTCAGGTAGCCAGGCTGTCTTGTTTTAGGTCCCAGGATCATCACTCTTTGTTGGCGTCTCATCCTGATTTCATTAGATTTCTGAAGGGGGCTCTTTGTGTTAGACTGCTACTTAAGCACCCTTTCCCTTCCTGGGACCTTAATCTGGTGCTGTATAGCCTTACTAAGGCTCTTTTTGAGCCCCTTCGAGATGCTTCCCTCTGAGATTTGATGCTGAAAAAGGTTTTTCTGGTTGCCATTACTTTAGCGCAAAATGTATGGGAACTCCAAGCTCTTTCTTGCAGAGAACTGTTCCTCCATATTTCGGAGAATTGGGTTTCCCTTCGGACAGTTCCTTCCTTCCTGCCAAAGATGGTTTTGGTTTTCCATGTTAATCAGGAAGTGTGTTTGCCTGCCTTTCAGCCAGGACACAAGATTGCCTGTTGAAGAAACTGGATGTGCGCAGAGTGCTTCTGCGTTATCTGGAGATCACTAATGAGTTTCATCTCTCTGACCATCTGTTTGTACTGGTTTTAAGAAGGATTTGGGCAATTTCCTAGAGGAAAGGTCCATAGTCTGTTATTGAGAAAGACATGGGGGAAGCCACTGCCTGCCCTAGATAGGTAGCATGGAATGTTGCTACTCCTTGGATTTTGGCCAGGTACTAGGGACCTGGATTGGCCACCGTGATATCAGGCTACTGGGCTTGATGGACTATTGGTCTGACCCAGTAAGGCTATTCTTATGACTCATTCGGTTAAGCGAGGTGCTCCCGTTCCAAGGCCACGATTTCCAGATGGATCCATAGGGCCATTTCGTCAGCCTACATTCCCCTGTTTCTGTCAAGGCGCATTCTACCAGGTGTGTGGCTTCTTCATGGCCCAAAGCTAGAGCTGTCTCTTCTGAGGAGATTTGCAGGGGTTTCCCTACACACGTTTGCCAAGATTTGCATGGTCTTCCCTACACACGTTTACCAAGCTTTACAGAATGGATGTGGCAGCAAGACATGACTCTGCCTTTGGATCCTCGGTCTTACAGGCCAGCACAGCAAGCCTGCCCTAGCTTTTTGGGAATTGCTTTTGTACGTCCCATCTGTCTAGAATGTCTCATCTATTGCACTGAAAAAAGAGATTATGTACTTACCCTAGTAAGCTCTTTTCCAGTAGCTAGATGAGACATTCTAGACTTCCACCCTGTGCCTGCCTTCTGTCTCAGTCTGTTTATGCTTCTCCAAGTTGTTTCTTGAATGACTGTCAGCCCTTGGGATCTGGGAAGAATATTATAAATATGTTACTTTTTCTGCAGGAGTAGTTTGAGCTCCTTTGAAGCCTTTGTTGGCTGTTTGCAGTTAATGTTCTAATGTTACTTCTTGAGTAGAATGGTTGTTGCTAAACGTGATTGCCATAGGTGTCTCTATTTCATGTTTATTTAGTGTCTCTCAGTGCTTAGGTATTAACTGTAGGTGAAGCTAAGGAGCCCAGTGAAGTATAGAGAAAAAATGCAGAGCGGATTTCTTCTGCAGATGGTACGCGGCCATGGGGACACAACACATCTGTCTAGAATGTCTCTCTTATCTACTGGAAAAGAGCATACCAGGATAAGTGCATAACCAATTTTTTCTGTGTAAAAACTAAATAAGCAGGGGTTCACGTGATGATAAAGCTCTGACCAGACGTCTCCTGCTCAGCGCTGGGCTTGGGGTCCAGAGATGGACATTTCTGGTGCTGACAAGCTTTGACAGCTTACTTATTTCTTTGTTATTAATGGGGGGGGGGGGTGTGGGTTCAGGAGTCTCTTGTTCTTTCTGGTTTCTGGGGTGGAGTTTGAGTTGAATAGATGGTGGGATTTTGGGGGGTGTCAAGGCTGGGAGAGGAGGGAGTGCATGGGGGAGTATGTATAGCGGCTTGAGAATGCTAGGTTATGCTTGGTGTGCCATAGCAGTTTGTGCGGGGCCGCTAGACAGCTGTCCTCTGGGAATGCAGGACCACACACTTTTTTGTTTCTTGGGAGGGGGGACCTGGCTGGGGGGTCTCTTTCCTAATACATATAGGGCTGCGGCGCCTTTTCTCTTATATTGTGAGCCCAGTAGAGTATGGTTAAATTGAAAATATCCACGCTTAATGTGGACAGGATCCATTCCCCTATTAAGAGAAAGAAGGTCTTGACATGGTTTCGCAGGGAACATATTGACATGCCTTCCTCCAAGAAACCCACCTTACGGAAGCAGAACATGAGAAATTGAGAAGGGATTGGGTGGGAGAAGTCTATTACTCCTCCTATAGCAGCCGTCAACAGGGGGTAGCTTTTTTGATCCACAAGCAACTTCCCTTTCATATGCATAAAGTCATTCAGGACAAAGAGGGTAGATTTGTGATAGTCCTCAGGGAACTCTGGGGCCATAGACTGCTAATTTGTAATGTATATGCCCCCAACATTTATAGTCATCATTTCTTTTTAGGGCTGTTGGCAAGACTGGCACAACACCCGGGATACCAAATAGTCCTGGGTGGGGACTTCAATATCACGGCTGATCCCACTCTGGACTGTTCACCACCGAAACGTTTTCTGCAGGACCACAGTTGTAAAGGAGTTAATTTTTTGACCCAACAACTCGGGCTTCTGGATATATGGTGGTTGCTCCATCCAACGGAACATACTTATACTTTTTTCTTTAACCCACACAATTTATATACGCAGCTAGATTATCTCCTGTCTCCCTCCCTCTTGCCTATGGTGGATGCTATGGATATTTTAGAAGTCCCGCTGTCCGATCATTCTCCGGTGGTGTTATCTCTTCAGATAACGGCGGACCCCTCTGAGCAGATCTGGCATTTCCCTTGCTACTTATACAAGGATCTGGCTTTCCATAAGTATTTGTGAGCTCAATGGCTGGATTATTACGGTACTAATTATGCACCGGATCTTGATCCCGGCCTCTTATGGGAGGCCTCGAAAGCAGTCATAAGGGGTTTTATTATAGCCTATATTGCGAGAAGAAAAAGGAAACAGGAGGCAGACCTGCAGGGGTTGTCTGGGGAGCTACAAGAACTACGCAGATGCTACCAGGGGAGCCTATTGGACGCAGATCGCTCCCGACTGCAGGAGCTTCGTCTCCAGGTTGGCGCTATTCTTACGGCTCACGCCAAACGGGATATTTATTTTCACCACTACAGAATTCACACATGGGATGGGAAGCTTACTGGCCTGACTCGTTCACCCATATCGTAAATGGCAGGTGATTATGTCTATCACTGACTCGCATAGTCATACCCACATGACCACCAGCAATTTGTGAATTACTATAAAGATTTGTATGCCCTTAAGCCCTATGTGGAGACGGATTGGGATACATTTTTCCAGGATATCTTACTCCCTAGGCTTCAGCCTGATCAGATTCAGAGTTTGAACGCACTCATTACACGACAGGAGGTGGAGATTGGTATTAAAGGGCTTAAGCTTACCAAATCCCCGGGATCTGATGGCTATGGGCCTGAATATTACAAGATTTTGTCAGATGTCATCGCGCTTTCCCTGAGCACAGCTTATAATATGCTGCACTCCCAGAGGGGCCTGGACAGGTACAATATGGGCCATGTCATACTCCTTCCCAAGCCGGGTAAGGATGCCACTCTTGTGGCCCATATCACTCCTTAACCAGGACGCAAAGTTGTTGGCAGTTCTGCTGGCCAAACGCTTGAACACCTTTCTGCACCTCCTCATCCACGAGGATCAAGTGGGTTTCGTTCCTGGCAAATATGCCTCTATGAATCTTAACTACAGCCTTGATGGCTATTTATTCGAGGAGAGGGGGAGGTAGCATGGCAGCTTTCGTGGGCCTGGACATGGAAAAGGCTTTTGATAGCATATCCTGGTCATACCTTTTCTGTGTCATGGGGTAATATGGGCTGGGGGGTTGCCTTCTTGGAGTGGGTGCGTAGTTTTTATTTTTTCCCCAAGGCTCGGCTTCGTGTTAATGGTCACCTTACCCCTTCCTTCCCGTTGGAACGGGGCATGCGTCAGGGTTGCCCATTGTCCCTGCTTCTTTTTCTCCTTGCGATCGAACCCTTGGTGGTTAAAATTAGATTGGATCCTATTATTCTGGGCATCAAGATTGGTACCAGGAAGAGCTGCCTCAATCTGTTCGCTGACGACATCCTTTTATATTTAGAATAGGCTCCTTTACATTAGGGGCAGCTATAAATTTTTGCCTAGTGAGTGGATGTCTGCGTGGTGTGCGCAGTACTCCTTTTTATCTCTATTGCATGTGTCCCCACAGGCAGTGCCCATGGCCGGTCCTCAGTTCCACTTTCTGAAACCTCTCTGACTGACTTGGAGGTGGTGGTGGAGATAGCAACTGCGTTTCTTTCAGGCATCCCCTTTCCTCCCTTTGGTGGGCAGTGTGGCCTTCCCTCCGGGGATGGGTATCTGGAGATTCCAACAGTGGGAGTCCCAGGGCTGTGTCAGTCTGCGGCACCTTGCAGAGGGGGGGTATGGTGTTTTCCCCACTTTCTTTCAATTACAGGCTGCTTGGGAGCTCCCGGCTATGCAATTTTGGGTGTATTTACAAATCAGACATTATTTATCCCTGGTTCGCCAGTGGGGGGGCCCAATGGTCTTTAGGCAATTTAGACACTCAATTGGCACTGGTCCCTCCCCAGTTGAAACGGTTAGCCACCTGGTACGGAATTTTTAAGTGTGCCTCTAAGGCCCCATATCTAGACAGGGTGGTTGGTCAGTGGTCCCGGAACCTCGCAGTCGACTTCGACAGAGCCCAATTTTTGGAGCACCTTGCTAATCTCTCTCTTTTAGTGGGTTCCACAGACCTTAGAGAAATGCAATTTAAGATCCTGCACCGTGCATATATCTCTAAGAGCTAGGGGTAAGATTATGGGCTTGTGGGTTGATGCTACCTCCTCACATTGCCAGAAGACCAAGGGAACCCTCGTTCACATGTTTTTGGAATGCTCTCATGTGGCCCTATGGCTTCATGTTCTCCCCTTTCTAGATGACTTGGTGGGGCGCCAGGTTCCCCGAGACCCCAGTCTGCTGTTGTTGGGATATCGGAGGGAATTACTAACTGGGGTCTTTACTCTCCCACTCAGGAAGTTTGTGTACTCCTGTTGGTGAAGAAACTATTGCTCAGGTATTGGGTGGAGCAAACACCGGCTTCCTTTCCACATTGTTTGCAATTGATGACCGAGATGGCCACTTTTGAAATCCATACCTACAGGACTGCATTCTCTATTGATACATGCCTTTATGTGTTTTTGTGGAGGACGTTCCTGGGGGAGGCTGCGGGGGATGACTCCGTGGACCAGCCGAGCTCTTGATTGGCTGGCTCTTGGGAATCCCATGCTGACTACCTACTCAAGCCGGTGTGATTGGTGTGTGTTTGGATGGAGTACGTGTGGGGATTATATGGTGTGGCTAGTATGGTACACTTGGTTGGCTGCTGCATGTTGACTTGGATGTGAGTATGTGAGGGGGGGTCTGTTCTTTCTACTAAAAATTGTTATTGCAGCCTTGGCTAGGTCTCCAGGGGGGGGTAACTGCACCATTGTTTGCTGGGGCACGCCCCAGGCTCTGCTATTGTACCCTTGTTTACCATGGATCTTGTGTTAGTGGGTTGGGCTTTGCTGTCTTACTTTGTTTACGGTTGCCATTCCTGGATTGTTTGCACAGTTTTTGTATAACTTTGTCTTATCACCTTTGTTGCTTGCTGTGATTTTGGTTGCATTATCAATAAAAATTATTTTTAACCGCCCCCCCCCCCCCCCCCGAAAAAAAAAATAAGCAATGTAAACAACTATGAAATATAGAAACATAGAAATTGACGGCAGAAAAGGGCCATAGCCCATCGAGTCTGCCCATACCAATGACCCACTCCCTGACTTTTACTCCCCTATAGATCCCATGTGAATATGCCATTTTTTCTTAAACTCTGACACGCTGTTGGCCTCAATCACCTGCTGAGGCAGCTCGTTCCAATGATCAACCACCCTTTCGGTAAAGAAGTACTTCCTAGCATCACCTTGAAATTTCCCTCCCCTGATTTTCAGCGAGTGTCCTCTGGTTACCGAGGGCCCTGTAAGACTGAAGATATCATCTTTCACCTCTATACGCCCCATGATATACTTAAAGGTCTCAATCATGTCCCCCCTCTCTCTTCGCTCCTCCAGTGAGTACATCCGCAGTTTTTTTAGCCTTTCTTCATACGTGAGATCCCTGAGCCCCAAGACCATCCTGGTAGCCATTCGCTGAACCGACTCAATTCTCAACACATCTTTCCGGTAGTGTGGTCTCCAGAATTGAACACAATACTCGAGATGAGGTCTCACCATGGATCTGTACAGTGGCATTATGACTTCAGGTTTTCTGCTGACAAAACCCCTATGGATGCAGCCCATCATTTGTCTTGCCTTGGACGAAGCCTTCTCCACATGATTAGCAGCCTTCATATCATCGCTAATGATCACTCCTAAATCACGTTCCACCGTGGTCCTGGACAAGGTTTCACCATTTAGTGTGTAAGTTCTGTGTGGATTTTTTTTGCCTAGGTGCATTACTTTACATTTTTTAGCATTGAAGCCTAGCTGCCAAGTTGATGACCACTGTTCCAGCTGCCATAGGTCCTGCGTCATAAAGTCAGGCACACTGCTTTTGCCTACTATGTTACATAGTTTGGCGGCGTCGGCAAACAGTGATACTTTTCCTCTAAGCCCTTGGGTCAAATCTCCTATGAATAAATTGAATAGAATCGGCCCTAAGACGGAGCCCTGAGGTACTCCACTCGTCACTGCTGACGTTTTGGAGGGGGTACCGTTTACCATCACCCTTTGAAGCCTACCATCTAGCCAATCCCTTATCCATGTAGTGAATGTATCCCCTAATCCCATCGATTTTAGTTTGTTCAACAGCCTGCAGTGCGGGACGCTATCAAAAGCCTTGCTGAAGTCCAAATATATCACGTCCAGGGACTCTCCGGCATCCAGATGACTGGTCACCCAGTCAAAGAAGTCAATCAGATTAGATTGGCAGGACCTTCCCCTTGTAAATCCGTGTTGGTGTGGATCACGTAAATTTTCTTCGTCTAGAATTTTGCTTAGTACTTCTGATACCAGCACCCAGCTTACCTACACATGGTCACAATTCTTGCTACCAAATCTCCCCCCCCCCCCTCCTTTTATGAAGCCACATTAAGTATATTATCAGCTGCGGCAGTATTAGATCAGATGCACTTAGGAATTCTATGAGCATCGGAGCTAATACCGCCATGGCCAGCAATTAAAAAAAAAAAAAAAAAGAAGCCTAACGCAGTTTCATAAAAGGAGCCCTTGGTATTAGCAAACAGCAAGATCTGAGAAAGAGCAGCATATTTTTTTCTCTTTTCAACTGTATAGAAGAGTACTTTTTACATTTTGTAACAATGGCATGTTTTAGATTTATACTATGGCACAGAAGCTCTAGCTAGTTGTATTACTGGAGAATAGAAAAATAAGCTATTTTATTCTTGTTCTCGTTGATTCTGTAAATGTTTAATATAAAGATGTTTAGTAAAAATGGGAACATTTTATACTATTTAAAAGGAAGATTTATTTCTTAATGTCCTCCTCTCCCATGGTTTTTCTTACTGTAGTCAATCTCTGAAAAAGGGGGGCACAAATGTATCTGCTGTACACTTGGAAAAAGAATGCTCCACTACACCCCACCCCCAGTATTAAGTGGATATCAACAAAAAAAAAGTATTTCCTTACAGTATTGCATGGTTTTTTTTCTTAGATTATAAGAATGATCCTTGAGCTCTATCCTTCTAGAGAAGATGCGGTATATAAGCTTAAGGTTTAGTTTAGTTTAGTTCTTTCTTTTATAATGAAGCAAACCTAAGCTACTAGGAAATAAGAAACTCCCTGTGCAGAATAAAGTGAAGAGATTTCAAAACTTTATTGTGACAACTGCTGTCTACTACAAAAAGGGTTCCCCACTATATTCTTTCACGATGTAAATTCCCTCTTGAGCCCACTCATCTCAGTTTGGTGTACAAGCCATAAAGAAATTGTGAATAATTTAAGTTAGAACAGTTTCTTGTAAACTTTTAGGAACCTTTCTGCTGTGAATAGACTGCATTCTGTATTAGTGCTTCAGCTTTGGAGGGGACAGATGGCTGCTGTCTTAATTTGGCTTTCCAGTTTCAGAAAGCATAGGGTAGCTGAAGGATTGTGCCAGTACTTGAACTGTAAGGCTTCTGAAAAACAAATGTGGTAGAAATATTGCACAATAAATTCCAAAACCATGCACAAAAAAAATGTAGCTATGAAGTTTAGCGGACTTTTTTTTCATCTTAAAACACCTATCTACATGCCCATTGTATATTGTGGAAAATGTTAATGTAATTGTAAGTGGAACACCTGCTTTAAGGTGCATGATTTCACAATCAGGAGTAGAGAATGACACGAGGACCATTTACCGTGGTAAACCGTGGGTCACCGCAGTAAATCCGCAGGAATGGAGATATATGCAACTGGTTTACCGCAGGAATGGGGACAAGACTTTCACTGCCCCGTGGGAATGGGGAACAAGACCTTTTACTGCCCCGTGGGAGCGGTGAAAAGTCTTACTCCTGTGGTAAAAAAAATGCGCCTGTGTCAGACTCAGCATCTTCTCCCCAGCTCCTCTTGCGCCTATTTTATCTTCAGGAGCCAGCCATGCCACGATGAAGAGAGAAGGAACCTAAAACCAAAGCCTGAGGCCAATGTGATTTGAAGAACAAAATTACCAGACAACAAAAAGAAAAAAAATAGATTTATTTTATGTTTTGTGATTAGAATGTTTCAGATTTGAAATATGTATCCTGCTAGAGCTGGTATTAGACATAACTGGGAACTGCAAAGCCCAGGCTGTGCTTTTTTAGCTTCCAGCTGGCTTAGGGCTCTCTCTCTGACCAGGGGGCAGTTGCCCTAGTTGCACTTTCCTAACACTATTCTTGCCATGGGTAACTAAAGTATTCTGTTAGTTTGATTTTTCTATGTAGCATTCTGTAGTAATTTGGTTTGTTCAGTTTTCACAATAGTTAAGGGGATATTTGTGAAAGGGAGGGGAAATGGGTTTTGTTGAACCTTGCTCTTTTTTATTTGTTATAAAATAACAATTGTCAGAGGAGAAGCTTCAGCCCCCACACACGCGACTGCAGGGTGGCACAGGCAGGCTTCGCCGGCATCAGTTTCTTTTCTAAAGCACCGCGAAGGTAAGGGGGAGAGAGGGAAGGAGATAGATTTGGCCGGAGGGAGGGAAGGGGCCGTGCACGCAATTGGTGAATGCGCGCCTTTCCTCCCTTAAGTTTCTTTACGCCGCGAAGGTAAGGGGGAGGGAGGGAGATTCTCGGGCCACTGAACGGCGGTGAAGTGGTGAGAGGGAAGGGTGGATGCTGCGGGGATGGGGCGGTGAAGGGGACAGTGGGGACTGGGCGGTGAAGGAGAAGGTGGTCCGGTGATGGGGCAGTGACGGGGACAGATTTTTTCCTCATGTCATTCTCTAATCAGGAGTTCAAGCAGTGTTAGGGGAAATTAATATATTTAGTCTGGAAGGATGTGGTTAATCCAGGGCAATTTATTGACCTGTGCAGTTCAGTTTAGTTATTTGCTGATTACTTATTGTGTTTTGGAGTTGTTTTTTTTAATTATTATTATTATAACATTGTAATCTAGTTTAGGATTGTTATGTGAAGTAGAATAATCAATAAGGCAAAGATTAAAAAAAAAGGAGACCAACAGATGTAAGAATAGAGATCTAGTTAATGCAATATCAATGATTCCAACAAAATGCTGGGTAGTGTGTGCTATCTCTCTGTCTGCTGCTCCTCATTGACAAAACATCCATACTAGAGAGGAGTTGACTACTCGTCTGTCTGATTGCCCAGCCCTTCAGTAGAATCTGGTTTTACTTCCATTAACTTGATCTCCATGTCCAACCTTATCAGTTTTTGTTCAAAATCTTTGTGATGAAACTAATTTCCCTTAAAATAAAATTTTGTCACAAGAAAATATGCTGTGACAGTTTTCTTATACTTGATTCATTCTCTCATTAGCTATAGGATATTTTGCACTCTTTCTTGTAACTCGTGAAATTTCAATTATATAGTTGTATATGAAATCATTTCACAGTAGCATGTGAAGACAGAAGTGTGACAGCTGTGCTTTAGTGGATGATGTCTCATAGAGAAGTTCAAAAATAAACCTGGTATGTGACAATAAGTCAAAATATCAAACTCCAAAAAAATTGGCAGCAATCTTCGTGGAGGACTTAACCCCCTGCAACCAACTCACAGGAGGAGCATTTGTGTCTATTAAGGAAAATGAGAGAGAGACCTCAGTAGTACTGGGGAACTGTAGATCAGTGTTTCTCAACCTTTTCAAGCCTAGTACCACCTAAGCCTAACAATTACCAACCGTGTACCCCTGCCCAAACTCCGTCCCTGACTCCACCCCCATAATAATAGTACTAATTGTAACACAATTTCTTCCATCCATTTTTCATATACACATAATGTAATCTTATTACTACATAATGGTAACCACAAAATTAAAAAAAAAAAAACCACACAAAGTACACTGTACACACAGAAAATGTTAATTATTTATAGTCAAGCTTTTTTAAAAAAGAGGTCAAGGCAGATAACTTAAAATATATACAATCAGTAACAACTATAGAAAAATAGACAAATATAGAGCAAAATATAGACAGCAGATATATTTTCAAAACTGACATTTTGATCACTAAATTGAAAATAAAATCATTTTTCCTACCTTTGGTGATTTCATGAGTCTCTGGTTGCACTTCCTTCTGACTGCATCCAATATTTTTCTTTCTTTCTGCCTCCTACATGCTTCCTCTTCTTCAGACCTCATTCAATTCCCTAACCAACATCTCTCTCTGTCCCTCCATGACACCCCCTCTACTGCCACATCCAACATTACTCCTTCTCTTCCCCAGATCATGTGCAGCATTTTTCACCACTGCCCACCACCCTCATGCCCATTTCTCCTTCTATTACCCCTCTCCAGCACAATGCCACATCTCTCCCTCCATCACTATGTCCAACATACCTCTCCCTTTCATCCCCTTCAATTTATCCCTCTCCACCACCATATCCTACATTTCTCCTGCTCATCCTTCTATTCCCCATGCATCTCTACCTCACTCCTCTCTATGCTCAATTTTCCTTTCTTCCTTTCCCCATGTGCACTATCTCTCACACTCATGCCCAACAATTCTTTCTATTCCCTCCCCCATGTCCCAAGTTAGTGCCCCTTCCTCTGTCCATTCTGTGTCCCATGTTCATGCCCCCTTTCTCTTGTTGAATTCGTGCCCCCTCCCTACTGCTTTTGTCCCAAAATTAAGTTGCACCATCCACACCCACCCTACCTCCCTCCCCTGAAGCTTGCCTGCCCCCACTGAAGCCAATTCTTCCCTACCCACTGCACCCCCGAAGCCAACCAGCACCGAAGCTACCGATTCCTCTCACCTCCTGCACCTCTGAAGCTGACCCTGCCACCCAACACATTCCATCCCCTCCCATGCACCGCAGCAACTCTGGGTAGGGATGGAATGGGCCAGGTGTGTGCAGTGACTGCACACGGCTGGCCCACAAGCCTTCCCCCCATCAATTCTGATGTCGGAGATAAAGTTCCGGGCCAGCCATGTGATTGGCTGACCTGGAACCTTCTCTCCGATGTCAGAATTGATGTCGGGGAAAAGGCTTGTGGGCCGGCCATGTGCAGGGCTGGCCCTGCCTGGAATTGCAGCAACGGCTGAGGGGGGAAATGGAGAGTCAGGTGGCATGGTCGGCTTTGGGGGTGGAGGGGTGCAGCAGGCAGGGAGAGATCCTGGGTGGCGGGCAGCCCTCATACCCCTAACAGGCAGCCCGCATACCCCAGTACCGCATGTTGTGAAACACTGCTTTAGGCAACCTTAGAAACTGCCAAAAAAAACAGTTTGCAGACTCCCTCTGATTTTCCCATAGACCAGGGGTATCAAAGTCCCTCCTCAATGGCTGCAATCCAGTCGGGTTTTCAGGATTTCCCCAATAAATATGCATGAGATCTATTAGCATACAATGAAAGTGCAAGCAAATAGATCTCATGCATATTCATTGGGGAAATCCTGAAAACCCGACTGGATTGCGGCCCTCGAGGAGGGACTTTGACACCCCTGCCATAGACTGTAACAGTCTGTACTCACTAACATGCTGCGTTGCAAAGGTGCTTCAGCTCCTGTGTGAAGCTGGAACTTGGAGAAGGATACCACATCAAACAAAACTCAGCCTCCCACGCTGAAATCTTCTGACTGCCAGCTGGAGCGAGACCAGGCTGGACCTTTACCCCACTGAAATGTACACGTGAAGGAGAGAGGCAATACGCAGCTGGCACCCTGAAAGTCCCCTCACGGACCACTACAAGCCCAGTCAGCCTGTGTTCAAGCTCTTGAAAAAAATCAGGGGGCAAACTAGCTTTGAGAGGAACAGTCCTGGAGTGCCTAAATTATTACACAGACTGGCTAACAGGTACCAAAGAGTGATAGGCCTGCCCGCTATAGACCTCAAAACCACTTCTCCCAGGTAGAGTTACTCCAGAACTACTGGGAACTATGAAGTGCACCGAAAGCCAGTGGCGTAGTTAGGGGGGGGGGCAGGGGTGGTGGTCTGCCATGGTTTTGGTAAGGGCATTGGCACTGTCCTTCTCTCCATTCCCCTGCTCCAGCCCAACCCCCTGCCTTACATGTGCACCCCTTCCCTTGTACCTCTAATTTTCACTGCACGAGCAGCTTTATAAATTTTCTGCCCGCATTGATGTTTCCTCTCTCTGATGTCACTTCCGAACCCCACACCTAGGAAATGATGTCAGAGATAGGTGACGTGACAGAAGCAGTAAGTTTATGATGTTGCTCCTGCCTGGAAAATGAAAAAGGTACAGGGGAAGGAAAGGAAAGGGGGCACACGCCGGGGTGGGGGGGGCAGAGAAGAGGGTGAGGGAGGGACGCCACTCACCCTTTATACACCACTGCTAAAAGCCTTCAAAATTTGAAGAAAACTGAGGAAAGGAGTTGAAAACTGTGATCAATACCTTCTGCAAAGTGCGGTTTGGCTTCATTACCTACTTGTCTAGAATGGCACATTTATTGCACTAGAATGAGCTGTACTCACAGATCTGCCATAGAAACATAGAAAGATGACGGCAGAAAAGGGCTATAGCCCATCAAGTCTGCCCACTTTACTGACCCATCCTCTTAAGTCTATACCTAGTGACCAATTCTTCAGCTCGACCCTCGTAGGGATCACACATAGGTATCCCATTTATTCTTAAAGTCTGGCACGCTGCTGGCCTTGATCACCTGCACTGGAAGCTTGTTCCAACGGTCAACCACTCTTTCTGTGAAGAAATACTTCCTGATGTCGGCATGAAATTTCCCGCCCCTGAGTTTGAGCGGATGTCCTCGTGTGGCCAAGGGTCCTTTGAAAAGAAGATATCATTTTCCACCTCGATACGTCCTGTGATGTATTTAAATGTCTCAATCATGTCTCCCCTCTCCCTACATTCCTCGAGAGTGTAGAGCTGCAATTTGTTCAGTCTCTCTTCATACGAGAGACCCTTGAACCCCGAGATCATCCTGGTGGCCATCCGCTGAACCGATTCGACTCTGAGCACATCTTTACGGTAATGTGGCCTCCAGAATTGTACACAGTATTCCAGATGAGGTCTCACCATGGTTCTATACAACGGCATTATGACTTCAGGATTCCGGCTGACGAAACTTCTATTGATACAACCCATCATCTGCCTTGCCTTAGATGAAGCCTTCTCTACTTGATTGGCAGTTTTCATGTCTGCACTGATGATTAATCCTAAATCTCATTCTGCTGAAGTCCTAGTTAAAGTTTCTCCTTTCAAGGTGTAAGTTCTGCATGGATTTCCACTACCGAGGTGCATAACCTTACATTTCTTAGCGTTGAAGCCCAGCTGCCAGGTCGAGGACCATCTTTCCAATGTAAACAGATCCTGTGCCATACTATCCTGCAAATTGCATTCACTTACTATATTACATAGTTTGGCGTCATTGGCGAATAGTGTTATTTTACCCTGAAGCCCCTGAGTCAGATCCCCTATGAATATGTTGAAAAGGAGTGGACCCAGGACTGAACCCTGGGTCCACTCCGATGTTTTAGAGAGGGTACCGTTAACTACCACCCTTTGAAGTCTTCCACTTAGCCAATCATTGACCCATGCAGTTAGTGTCTCTCCTAACCCCATCGATTTCATCTTGCTTAACAGTCTGCGGTGTGGGACGCTGTCAAAAGCTTTACTGAAGTCCAGGTACACGATGTCCATAGAATCTCCCAAGTCCAGCTTCCTTATCACCCAGTCAAAGAAGCTGATGAGATTGGATTGGCAGGACCTACCCTTGGTGAATCCATGTTGACTGGGATCCCGTAGATTCCCCTCATTCAAGATCGTGTCTAATTTGTGTTTAATTAATGTTTCCATGAGTTTACACACTATTGATGTGAGACTCACCGGTCTGTAATTCGCAGCTATGTGCTGTGCCAGCATTAGTTTCTCACTGCAGCTGGAAATGGAGAAGGGATTTCTGCCTCAGACAAGCAAGGGAAGCTCCAGCCACTTGTCTTTATGGGCTGCCAAGAAACTCTCGATCCCTCACACATATTTTTTTTTGGTAGGGGGAGCACAGTCTACCTCTGCCAAGACTCCTGGGCAGTTGCAGGGTCAAATTAACTCACGCTTGAGTGTCTAACTGCACAGGAGTGTGTACCACTTCCAGGGGACCTAGCTCCAAGCTCCCAAGTGTTAATGTTGGCCAGCCAGGCAGATGCACTTTTTAAGCGTGACCCTCCTGGCTACAGACCCCAAATATCTGGCACTTCTCCCCAGATAGAGCTGTCACAAGACAACAAAAAAACATTGTATTAAATCCTGAAAATAAAAATCTAGTGCAGAGCAGATGAAAAGACATCTTCTCAACTCGCTTGCAGAAGACCGAGGAGAGTGGGGTGCTGCCCAGAGAGACAAGTGAACAGGGCGTAGAAAATGATTGATGTCTTTTGCAAGCAACTCACAAATTGAGGTGCTTAACCCTTCCACATGCTTTTTGTATAGGAAATGCATTACATGTATATATTTGCACCTTGAGTTTAACTGAGATTATCATTAGGGAGAAAATGGCTAGAATTCTATCTATTCCTCTAAAAGTTGCCATGGACACATTGGCAAGGCAACCCATGTTTGAATCACTAGATTGATTCAGCTCTCTCGTGACAAAATTAGATCAACTCAAAGATTCTGCAGTCTTGAAAAATGGTATCTATATGCTGCAATTCCCTTCCATACTACATAGGGTTGGTTGCATATTTTTCTAGTGTTATTTTTTGAAGGACATTTGCTGTCTGTCCAAGAATGAAAATTGGCCATCCATTTTACTTAGTTTTCTCTGGAGCCTAAAGACTAAGATTCTTTTTTGTGTAGATGTTAAAATACACAGGTTCACAAAAGTTATGTGAACTGCTGTTGGAAAATGTAAATTAACCTATGGTACACTGAGATGGAAACATTTTCCACAGCATGGTTCCCTACTTGTATATCTCACCCTTTTCTTTCCTATGAGACTGGGTGAATCAATAAGCTTTGGACTGCTTCTTTTAGGAACCTGATTTTGAAGAGGCTGCTGCTGTGATGGCCGTTCCCTATGTGCATGGCTGTCTCGTGTTATTGCAGTTGTCCCAGAATCTACATGAACTGAGCCTACTGGAGTAGGGATTGGCCTGCCAACCCAATCATAGGCATAGTCAAACGTGTATCCTTTTCTTTCAAACAGCTCTGTGAAGAGTATTCATAAATAATCATAGTCTAGTTTCTCAAAGAAATCTAACCGCCTGGACATATCTTAGATATGTTGCCATCGCCTCTGGAAAGTTTTCACAAAGAACTTCAACAGGCATGTTTCTCCTTGTGTCTCCTATTTTCTGATATCACTCTTTTAATGTGTCAGCCTTTGGACCTTGCCAAGGTAGACTGCCTTGGAGGAAATACATGAACATGTGCCCCAGTGCTTCTAGGTCATCTTGCCGACTTTGCTCTTTGCCAAGGTGAGTATTTATGGACATATATCTTGCTGTTCCAGTGAGGCTTTTATGTTCCCTATAAGGCAGGGGTAGGGAACTCCAGTCCTCGAGAGCCATATTTGTCGGGTTTTCAGGATTTCACCAATGAATATGCATGAGATCTATTTGCATGCACTGCTTTCAATGCATATTCATTGGGGAAATCCTGAAAACCCAACTGGAATACAGCTCTCGAGGACCGGAGTTCCCTACCCATGCTATGCTTTTTGGTTTCAGGATCAATGTACTCCTTAGCCAGTCCAAAGTCTATGATATGAATAACATGCCCCTTCTTATTGCCTTGTCGACCAATGAAGAAGTTCTCTGGCTTCACATCATGATAAAGGAGGTTATTTGAATGCACATATTCCATTCGAAAAATCAGTTGGATGGCTAGTATCAAAGTAAATGTCCTGTCATAGAGGTCAAATAAGTCTTCCAAGCTAGGACCAAACAACTCCAGTACCATGGCATTGTAATTCCCGCAAGGTCCAAAATAGAATACTTGGAGAAGGCCTTCAGCTGTGCTGCTGAGTTGTTTGTAAAATCTGTACTCTAAATGAAGCTGTGGTGCATGAGATTTCACTGGTTCCAGTTTGATTGCTACACATTCATTGGTGTAGAGATTTTTGCCTAATCTAAGCTCCCCAAAATTTCCACATCCTATTTTCTTGACAACTCTGAAATTGGGTCCCACCATAAGAACACCAGATGATGTTGTTGAACTGGATGGTCATGAACTATGGCCACTCCTCACTGGCAATACTTTGGCTGCCCGCTGCCTTTCATCTTTCTCCCTATTGGAATGGTCCATGATCTTACATAAGCAAACCCCTGCCAGAAAAACTGGCAGAGTCCTTTGTCTGAGCTCCTCTCTTCCAAAGGATAGTAATAAATATAAGATACTAGCTGATGCCCCGGCGTTGCACGGGTATTTAATTATAGCAATAACACTGTAAATGGATTAAAATAAAGATACTTTATAGTGGTGAATGAAATTATTTTTTTACAGCTTAATAAAAAGAACAATATTCAAATTATAATGTGAAATATTTGACAAAATGAATACAATACAACTAACGCAAAACGTGATTATAAACAACATTTTTAGTTTCACCTCCTGGAACAAGAATATATAAATTGCTGGGTGAACCCAGCCTTGAGCAAGCAACATAGAGTTGTGGGCCGTGAGACCCCCAGAACATATCACCCCAGGTAGTGAGGGATCTGCAATACCAAGTTTCGTTCAAATCGGTCAAGCCGTTTTTGAATTACTGTGAGAATGGCAGCTTTTTACATTTTTTCCATTGACATGAATGGGTGAAATCTGATTTTCTGTTTGTAGCTCCGCCCACGTGTGCAGGTGGGCCGCGAGACCCTCAGGACATATCACCCCAGGTAGTGAGGGATCTGCATACCAAGTTTCGTTCAAATCGGTCAAGCCGTTTTTGAATTACAGTGAGAATGGCAGCTTTTTACATTTTTTCCATTGACATGAATGGGTGAAATCTGATTTTCTGTTTGTAGCTCTGCCCACGTGTGCAGGTGGGCCGCGAGACCCCCAGAACATATCATCCCAGGTAGTGAGGGATCTGCATACCAAGTTTCGTTCAAATCGGTCAAGCCGTTTTTGCGTGATCGCGGCACATACACACACACATACATACCTCCGATTTTATATATATAGATATAAAATCCAGCAGGATCCAAATGGTTCACTTTGTGTGTAAGGCTTCAGTAAGAATCAAATAAATGTTTAATGTTTCCTTAGAACCTAGTCAATGAAATTAATGTGTAATGAAGATCAACTAAGCAGGCTGGATATGGCTCCAAGATCATTCAAAGTGAAAGATCCACTGAGCCCTGGCCGCTGCTTAAACTTCGATCCCTGCCGGAAAGGGCCATCCTCCACCACTGCCAATACCTCTCTTAGCTTCACTCCAAGCAATGGTGACCTGATTTTTTTTTTTTTTTTTGGGGGGGGGGGGATGGCGGCAGCATAAACAGCAACTTCACTGCCCTCTCACCGTGCACAAATATACAGGGCAAGGAAGGAGCAAGCCTTTCTGGCAGAGACCCCTGAGACTCCTGAAACAAGGAGACCAGACTTATGATTTTAAAGTTTTTGAGGTTGTGCAGATGAGGACAGAGCATGCAAGAAAGGGGCAGGAACAGAACTTGCTGAGACAAGAAAATTTGTCCCCATGTCAATCTCTAGTGTGCAGGATATGGACACTAATTAAAGCAGAAAGGCAAGTGGAAAATTAATCAATTATTTACCCGACTACTGAAAGCAAGTTTTTACCTTCTGTAAGTGACTCTTGGTTATTTTGCCAAGAGTCACTTGGCAAAATAGCCAAGTGTTGGTTTTGTTTCAAGTTTATTTAAAATTTCTTATACCGCCCAATCAGCCTTCTAGGCGGTGTACAAATTTGTAAAAACAGAAAACAAACTTTAACTTAGTAATTTGAGGTGACAATACGTCCCCAAACTGTAACTATAAAAACTTTTAAAAACTATTAAAAACCAAGACAAACAAGAACAAAAGGTAAAAGGCAAGAACTACATTAGGCAAAGTAAAAGAGAACAATTATGGAAAAACCAATAGGGAGGACTGCTGTTAAACTCAATAGTATTTTCGCTCGATTACCCTTAAAAGGACAGTTAGGTCTCAAAGGCATCAAGGAAGAGAAATGTCTTTAGCTTCGTCTTAAAGTTAAGATTTGATTCTTCACATAAATAATTTGGAATACTATTCCAAAGAGAGGGAGCAGTGACAGAGAAGATAGTAGACCTCATTGTATATATAAACTTCAGTGACAGTATAGAGAAAAGGTTATTAGCTGTTAATCTTAGGGATCTAGAAGGAATATAAGGAGTAAGAAGATTATTTATAAATTCAGGTTGATTGTTTTGTCTAGTCTTAAATGTTTTGTGCCTCAAGGGAATTTAATTATCCAAAGTGATATACTTAAATATATTCTACTAACTCACTTTGTTATTCAAAACAATATCATATCAATCAATCAAGTAACTGAGGTTATTTAGTGAACACTCAGACCCACAGCTGAGGTCTCAGTGAAAAATTCACGGAGCAGCTGTTAAAGAGACCATCATCGTTGTTCACAGTCTCACCCTCCATACAACAGCTAAATAACTGCACAAAGATGGTAAAACAAAACCAACTTAGCTTTGAATGGAGTGGGTGATCAATATAGCTGCTCCGGGTTCCTTTTTATTCAAGTGACTGCATTCATTACAATTGCCGACCCCCCTACCCAGGTTTCGCCAACTGGCTTCTTCAGGAGGGGTACTATGAATGTAAAATTTTACATTCATAGTACCCCTCCTGAAGAAGCCAGTTGGCGAAACCTGGGTAGGGGGGTCGGCAATTGTAATGAATGCAGTCACTTGAATAAAAAGGAACCCGGAGCAGCTATATTGATCACCCACTCCATTCAAAGCTAAGTTGGTTTTGTTTTACCATCTTTGTGCAGTTATTTAGCTGATGTATGGAGGGTGAGACTGTGAACAACGATGATGGTCTCTTTAACAGCTGCTCCGTGAATTTTTCACTGAGACCTCAGCTGTGGGTCTGAGTGTTCACTAAATAACCTCAGTTACTTGATTGATTGATATAATATTGTTTTGAATAACAAAGTGAGTTAGTAGAATATAGTCTTAAATGTTAACAGAAGAATTTTGTAAGTGATTCTGTGTTCCACTGGCAACCAGTGAACTTCTTGCAACAAGGGGGTGACATGGTTGGATTTCTTTGCATTGAATATGATTTTTACGGCAGTGTTTTGTATTATCTGAAGTCTTCGTATTTCTTTTTTGGTTATACCTTTATAAAGGGCATTACAATAGTCAATGCACAATATCATGAGAGAGTGAATCAAAATGTTCAAGGATGCGGCATCTAATAGTTTCGATAATGATCTGATCATACAGAGCCGATAAAAGCAATGTTGGACCACTATACTGATATGAAGATGATAATTAAATTTGTTATCAAAAGTTACTCCAAGTAATTTAAGTGAAGGTACGGTTTTAATAGATTGAGATTAGAATGTAAGAGGGGTCTGCAAGGAAAGTCCCTCCTTGTTGGAAAAAATCATTACTTTGGATTTTTTTCAATGTTCAAGGATAGCATATGTACATCCAACCAGGAGTTAATCTTTTCCAATTTTTGGTTTATAAATTTTATTTCTGAGGGATTATTTAGATCTATCAGGTGTATTAGTTGGACATCATTGTAAACCCAATAGATTGCCCTAATGTTAAAAGGGGGGCCAGAAAAATATTGAAAAGTAAGGGAGATAAAATAGAACCCTGAGGAATCCCATAATCATTAGTAAATGAGTTAGATGATGTAGAATTAAACACTACCTTGGAAGAACGATCTGTAAAAAAAGATAAAAACCAGTCCAAGACCTGGTCTTTAATACCAATCAATCACTGTTTGAAAATCAGCCAGAGAATCGGCCAACAGCAAATGAGTCGCTATCTTTAGTGAATCGAGCCCTTTGTGGGTTTAATTGTTCAAATTTCCATCTCACAAACTCACAACTCTCCTCCCAGTGAGGACATGCTGGAACCCCAGTATTTAGAGCTGGAACAAGCTGTTAATTAGCAGCTTGTGAAAAGAAAGTGGAAAGCTTTATGGTTTTACTTTCTAAGGGAGATGTCCAAGAAGTAAAAATATTGCAGAGGAATGAACTGTGAAAATTTGTATTTTACCTTTGGAGGGTTTTTTTGTGGGTTGTGGAGCAATGCTCCTACAAGTGGCCTGTTTTGAGCAGCAGAAGCTGAAGGAAACATTTTGGTTTTTAATAATGACTGAACTGAAAAGATTATGAGAGCATTCTGACAAAGCTAAACCTTTTGTTTGAACTATGTTTGCATGCTGACAAGCTGAACTTTTGTTTGGAATTACTTTGGAATAAAGTTTATGAGTTACCAAGTTCTGGTGAGGCTGTATTTATTAAGGTAGTCATGAGGAACATGACTAGGTCTCCAGTAAACCGTTTACAGTGGAAAGGGGTTGTGTTTAAAATTCATCATCATCCATTAGGGAATTTGTTTCCAGCGGGAGTGGCAATGACTACATATTACACAAACACACGTCCATGTAGTTTATAAAATTTTTGAAGATCAAACGAGAGGAAAAAAAGTGCAAGTTTATTTAGAACTGTACCTCAGGGTACTTTCAAATAATTCTAAAACTGACCAAAATAAATGTAAAAAAACAAAATAATACCAAAATTCAAGCACTTCTAGGCCTCGTGTAACTTTTCTCAACTTCCCGTTCTGACACGAAAAGAAGACCAAACTTGGGAAAGATGTTTAATACAGAAAGTAGCCAAAATATAATAAACATTTTATTTCAAAAAGTATAGCCTGTGGGGAAAAAAGTAACAAAGATGATGCAGAGATAAGCAAAAAAAAAAATATCAATAGAGAAGACAGTCAACCATGCCAATATTTTAAGCAGTCTATGTAGTAGTACTACCTTATGGAACAGCTTTCATCTAGCTCAGTGTCTCGCAAACTTTTCCGGCCAGCGGCACACACCCATGCCCTGGCTGGAAGGCACCCAGAAGTTGACGCGATGACATCACGCACATGCATGATATCATCACATCAATGTCTGTGCATATGCAGAGGCCCGTCTGACTGTGACCCTGCCGTTACAGGGATCTGGGAGGTGCGGGGAGAAGAGGAGAGACACCAGCCAGGAGTCAGCTGCGCCGGCCGCCTGCCTACTGGATGTGCCTCTCACTGCGAGAGGCACGTGCTGTAGGCAGGCGGCGGCGTGGATGACTCTCCTCCTCGCCAGTGTGTCGTGGCACAACAGAAATCTCAGGAGGCACACTGGTGTACTGCGGCACATAGTTTGCGATACACTGATCTAGTTTTATAGAAATTAAACATCGGAAGCAAAATCAGACCTGGATAACAGAAGAATGTTTCTGAGGTACTAAAATATCAGATAGTGTGCTATAAAAAATTGAAAATGTATAAAAATGGAACCACCTTTCTTTCCATCAGCTTACTGTGAAAGCTTCCCCAACCAGACATCATCTATAGAAAATTCCTTTTACACTTTTGGGACTTTTTATTCTTCAAGAAATGTGTTGAATAAAACCAAATAAAATACACACACTCACTAGCAGCACTAGACATTGATCTCAGATTCCAGCAATGTTTCAGGAGAATTGTGACCAGGAAGAGAGCTTGGTCATGCACCTAGTTCTCCTAGTTTTTGCCTGTAATTTACATGCAAAATTTTGTGTTTATATGTCATTTCACAATTGCTAAAAAAAAGAAAAACTAAAAATTAAAGCAACTGTTCAACATGATGGCAAATGCACTTTAGAGTCACCTGATTAGTTAAAACCACCATCACCTCCAGTTGTAAAACTCTAGATCTCTTTCCATACAGTACTCAAACAGAAGTCTAAAATAACCAACTTGACTACAGGCAAGGAGTAGGGAAGGAATAGGTGAGTAGTACGTTAAAGGCCTCCCCTGCAAAGATTCAATTTAGCACTAGTAGTTGGTAATGTAGAAGTTTTTCTACCTCCTCTATGATCTGCACTATTATTGCATATATGACACACAGAATAGTTTCTGATCTTTAAACAAAATGTAATATTAAAGTGTACCTATGCAAACATAATAGTTTTTAAATTATTCCTTAGAACATAAGAATTGCCATAGTGGAACAGACTGAAGGTTCATCAAGCCCAGTATCCTGTTTCCAACAGTGGTCAACCCAGGTTCCAAGTATCTAGCTAGATCTTCAGTTAAGAAACAAAGCTATTTTGCATTCATATCACATATGTGAAAAAGTAACTGCCCTCATACTTACTCAAGCAACCAACTAACCAAGTATAATTGTAATTAGATTCAGCTGAAGACAGCCAATCATGCTGAATCTAAACCTCACTAAATAATTAACCTTACCATGAGAATGACGTAGTCACCACAAAGTTACTGCAAGAATACTATGCCATGATCAAAGGAAATTCCAGAAGAGATGAGAAAAAAGTTGCTGAAATATCAGTCTGGAGAGGGTTACAAAGCCATTTCTAAAGCTCTGAGACTCCCCCAAATCACAAGAGCTATTATCTCCAAATGGAGAAAATGTGGAATAGGGCTGAATAATTCCAGAAATGGTCAGCCTGCTAAAATGACTTCAAAAGTACAGCAACAACTCATTTGGGAAATCACAAAACATCCTGGAACATCATGCAAACAACTGTAGGTCTCTTTAGCCTCAGCTTAGATCAGCATTCATGACTCCACAATGAGAGACTGGGCAAAAATGGGATTTATGGAAAAGTAGCATAGCAGAAACACTGCTATCCAAGAACAAAAGTTTGGAAGGAAAGAGGAAATGCTGCTGTTGGGAAATTTCAACCTGCTGGATACGGACTGGAATTTTCCGTCTATGGAATCGGAAAGAAGTAGGGAGTTTGTGGATGCCTTTCAAGAGGCTCTGTTCAGACAATGATGGAACCCATGAGGGAAAAAGTGATATTGGACCTGGTCCTCACAAATGGAGAGAGTATCTCTAATGTTCAAATGGTTACTCACCTGGGAAGTAGCGACCATCAAACGGTTTGGGGTTTGATATAACGCCTAAAGTGGATAGCAGCTGTACGATACTTAAAGTCCTAGATTTCAAACATACAGACTTTAATAAAATGGGAGAGTACCTGAAGAAAGAGCTGTTAGGATGGGAGGACGTAGAAATAGAAAAACAGTGGTCTAAGCTGAGAGGAGCGATAAAAATGGCTATGGACCTTTATGTGAAGAAAATAAATAAAAACAAAGAGAAAAAGGAAACCGATATGGTTCTCCAAAGTAGCGGCAGAGAAAATAAAGGCAAAAGAGCTGGCATTCATGAAATATAAAAAAAACCAAGAAGAGGAGAGCAGAAAGGACTACAGGGTGAAACTGAAAGAAGCCAAGAGCAAATGGCTAAAAATGTAAAAAAGGTAGAAAAAACTTTTTTTCAGATATATTAGTGAAAGGAGGAAGATAAAAAATGGAATTGCTAAACTAAAAGATGCTGGGAACAGATATGTGGGGAGTGATGAGGAAAAAGTAAACGTGCTAAACAAATACTTCTGTTCCGTGTTAATGGAAGCAAATCCTGGAGAAGAACAAAGATTATTTGGCAAAGTAATGTGAGAAAATGGAGTAGATTCTGTGCTGTTCATGAAGGAAAGTGTTTATGAACAACTTGAAAAACTGAAAGTGGACAAATTGATGGGACCAGATGGGATCCATCCCAGGATACTGAGGGAGCTCAGAGAGGTTCTGGCGGGTCCTATTATAGACTTTAACAAATCTCTGGAGATGGGAATGGTTCCTAGGGATTGGAGAGCGGATGTGGTCCCTATTCACAAAAGTGGTCACAGAGATGAAGCGGGAAACTACAGGCCGGTAAGTCTCACTTCAGTTGTTGGACAAATAATGGAAGTGTTGCTGAAAGAAAGGATAGGGAACTTTCTAGAATCTAATGTGTTACAGGATCCGAGGCAACAGGGCTTTACAAAAGGTAAATCATGCCAAACGAACCCAATTGACTTTTTTGATTGGGTGACCAGAGAACTGGATCGAGGACATATGCTAGATGTAATTTACTTAGATTTCAGCAAAGCCTTTGATACAGTTCCTCATAGGAGGCTCTTGAACAAACTTGAAGGGCTGAAGTTAGGACCCAAGAACTGGATTAGAAACTGGCTGTCAGACAGACAACAGAGGGTGGTGGTTAATGGAAGTCGCTCAAAGGAAAGGGGAGTAGTGGTTTGGTGTCTTGGGCGGGGCTCTTGGGTGTTTTTGAGTTCTCCGGATGCCATTGTGCCTTTGCCTTAATTTCCAGTGTGATTGTGCTGCTGTTAGTAGAGCGGAGCTTCTTGTATTTTTGCTCCCAGCTCCAGATGATTCACCATCTCATTAATTCTCCCTCCTGAAGAGGATATCGAAACGGAGCCTTGTCGAGTGGAGACATGGTGGTGACATGAATTTGAAACTATGAAATCGAAGATCCAACTAAGTGTATTGATTGATTGACTTTCTAAGTGTTCTTTCATGATTTTTACTATCCATTTTCCATTAATTGAACGGAGACATAGGGCTCCTTTTACAAAGGTGCACTAGTGTTTTTAGCGCACACATCAGATTAGTGTGCGCTAGCCGAAAAACTACCGCCTGCTCAAGAGGAAATGGTAGCGGCTAGCGTGCGCATTTTAGCACGTGCTATTCCAGCGCACGTTATTCCGCGCATTAAGGCCCTAACGCACCTTTGTAAAAGGAGCCCATAATGGTGATATATGAATTTTTGAACTGATGAATTTAGGAATTTATTAATCTACAAACTTATGAATTTAGGAAGTTGGAATTCTATCGATTGTTTTCCTCACTGATTTTTGAAGATTTTCTGTTATTGATTTTTGTGGGGATTTTCAAACACACTTTCCCCTCCTTTTATTCCCACACCGGATGCACGTTTGCACTTTATATTTATTCAATATTATTAATCAAATGTTTTAAAATAAGGGTAATCATGATGTACAGGGCAGGGTTTATTTAGACCGTTGGGTCTGGTGCTAGTCACCTATGAACACCTGCCTGGGGCTTTTGGTCATTCGCAGGAATAATTAAGCCCTTACTGAAACCTCTTTACTTAATCATTGAAATTTTATTGCAGCTATCATCCCTGTGTTGGGTTTAAAGGAGTTTTACCAATTTTTTATAGTAGAGTTTTCAAAGTATTGGTATTTATAGTTTTTGGTTTTTTGAAGCCAGTCCACAATAAGATCATATCAGCAATCAAATATGGCAATAGTAGTGTGTGTGGATGCTTTGCGTCTTCAGAACTTGAAAAAGTTATGAACAATGAATTCTGCACTGTATCAGAAAATTCTTAAGAATTTCTGGTCTTCTGTCTGTGAACTGAAACTGAAGTTATGCAACAGGATGATGATCCTAAACTCAAAAATAAGTCTACATTTGAATGACTGGAGCAAAATAAAATTAAAGTTTTGGCCTGGCCTAATCTAAGTCCTGACTTGAACCCAATAGAGATGCTGAGATGAGCAGTTCACACGTGGCTGAATTAAAACAGTTCTGCAAAGAAGAATGAGATAAGATTCCTATAACACAATGTGAAAGACATATCCAATAATAGGAAATGTTTGGCTGCAATTATTGCTGCTAAAGGTGGTGCAACCAGTTATTAAATTTATGAGGCAGTTACTTTTTCAGATGGGCAATATGGGTGTTCCATAACTTTGTTCCTTAAATAAATGAAGTAATTTAAAAACTGTGTTGTAAGATCAGAAACCACTCAGTGTGACCTATATGCAATAATACATGGACAAAGTGGCATGAACAAATTAGCACAATCCAGGTTAGATGTTAGAGGAAATAAGTCACAAGACATTCAAAAGAAGATTTCATTAGAGTGGATAGCATATCAAAGTTACAGGCAATGGCAGAAGGTTTGAGAGGGGGCTTGGTATGGTAGAGGCCCTTCATAAATCTGGAAACTAAAGGACGCACAGATAGTGGTTTCTTGTCCAACGGTGAATGAAAGGTACTAATAGCAATGAGATGAACATGTACTGAAGCAGTCTTGAGACCAGAATTGGAGAGATGAAGGAGATAATCCAGAACTGATGATAGGGGATATATGATTGGATCTAGTGAGTGGAGATTAACCCAGACTGTGGAGTGAGTCCACTTGAAATGGTAGCATCACTATGTGGAACGCTTTCTGGAAGCTTCTATAATGGCTGATACTGGTGCAAATAATATGAAAGCATCTACTCAGATACTCCAAGGCTGTGAGTGCTAATGAATGTATATTTAGATGAAGGAGAGAGCCTTTGTTCTATATGAGCACTGTTGGAAACACCTGTGTGTGATGTGTTTCCATACACCAAGATGCAGGAGAGGAAACCACAGTTGACATGGCCATAGAGTTGCTATGAGAATCATGGTGGCTTGTTCTTGGTAAAGTTTGATTAGAGTTTTCCCAACTAGTGGAACTGGAGGGAATGCATACAGAATTTTGTTTCTCCAGTTAAAGAGAAAAGTATCCGACTCCAGACACTGGGAGAGTAGAATCTGGAACAGAAGTTTGTTGGTGTGAGAGGAAGCAGATCGGTCTACTTTAATCTGAGAATATGTTGTATGAGAGGAGTGTTGAGTGACCAGTTGTGAGGTTAAAGGAGTCTGCTCAGCTTCTCTGCCAAGATGTTTTCTTTTCCCGCTAGGTAAACTGTCTTGAGGAATATGTTGCCCATGTCCATATCTGTATTGCTTCCTGGTAGAGTGGGTGAGAATTGCCCATTGTTCCAGGAAATTAACATGGAGAGCCATTTTGTGAGTCCAGACACCTTGAGTGTGTAGGCTTCTGAAGTGGGCTCCCCAGCCCAGCATGGAAGAATCCTTAGTAAGGAGCTTCTGGCATGGAGAATACTGGAAGAGAAGGCTCATGGATCAATTGGATGGAAGCATCCACTACTGGAGGTCACTTGTATTGATTGAGATAGAAACCAGGCGACTTGAATCCACTTGGAGGTATAAACGTGTGAATGGAGTGAACTGTGGATGCCATGTGACCCAGAAGACATAACATTTGACATGCAGTAATGTGTGGGAGATAGGAAACTCTTGCACAGGTGGATAAGATTGTCAATTGTGTGGAGATAGACAAGCATAAGCTTCTGTCATGTCTAGAAGAGCTCCAAGGTTTGTGTTGTTTGTGATTTCTGGTAGTTGACTGCAAACCGCAGAAGCTCCAATAAATGAATTGTAGAATTGATGGCATGTTGAGCTTGCTGTAATGATGCTTTGATTAGCTAGTCATCTAGGTAAGGAAAGACATGAAACCTATACAAGATTACAACTACTACCAACAATTTCATGAACACACTCAGTGCAGACAGCAGACCAAGGGATAAGACTGTATTGGAAATGGCATGAACCCATTCGAAAGTGAAGGTATTTCCTGTGGGTAGGTAAGATGGGAATGTGGGTTTTAGCTTCTTTGAGGTCTAGAAAGCAGAGTCAGTCATTTTTTTCTAATAGTGGTAACAGGGTTCCCAGAGAGACTATGCAAAACCCCTTTACTATTTGTTCAGATGCACGGAGGTCCAGAATTGGACAGAGACTTTTGGCCTTTTTCAGTATGTGGACATACAGAACTCTAGGCCAGGGGTAGTCAATTCCGATCCTCGAGAGCCGGAGCCAGATCAGGTTTTCAGGATATCCACAATAAATATGCATGAGATAGATTTGCATCTCAAGGAGGCAGGACATGCAAATCCATCTCATACATATTCATTGTGGATATCCTGAAAACCTGACCTGGCTCCAGCTCTAACTGCCTACCCCTGTCCTAGGCCAATCTCCTGCAGAGGAACTTGTATGGCATTGATCTAGAGCAGTGGTTCCCAACCCTGTCCTGGAGGACCACCAGCCCAATCGGGTTTTCAAGATAGCCCTAATGAATATGCATGGAGCAGATTTGCATGCATGTCACTTCCATTATATGCAAATCTCTCTCATGCATATTCATTAGGGCTAGCCTGAAAATCTGAATGGCCTGGTGGTCCTCCAGGATAGGGTTGGGAACCACTGATCTAGGGCAGTGGTTCCCAACCCTGTCCTGGAGGACCACCAGCCAGTTGGGTTTTTGGGATAGCCTTAATGAATATGCATGAAAGAGATCTGCATTTAATGGAGGTGACAGGCATGCAAATCTGCCCCAGGGCTAGCCTGAAAATCCGAATGGCCTGGTGGTCCTCCAGGACAGGGTTGGGAACCACTGATCTAGAGGGCTGAGAGCTCTTGATGAAGGAGGGTATTCTGAAGGGAGTTAAAGACTCACTTGGAGGATGGTTTGGAGTTTTTTGCAGTATGCAAAGGGCATAACCCTGGTCGAGCACCAGAACCCATTGATCCAATGTTATTAGAGTCCAAGGATGGTAAACATGGTGGAGCCTGCCTCCTATGGGAAGAGTCTGAGGGAGAGATGCTGGCAATACCCTCTAGAAGGGAGTCAAAAAAACTGCTGTTTTCTGGATTGTATTCGAGAAGTTTCAGGCTTAATAACGTTGTCAAGCAATCATTGTGGGTACTGGCGCGCTGACAAGACATGCCGACAATTGCGTGCAGGACATATGTGTGCCACCAGTCCCGCCACTTTAAACCCATAATGTTAGCACTGTGAGGGGTGCATGGGGGGTGGCCCCCAGTACATTTAGAAGTCCTCATGCTCCCATGGGGGGGGGGGGTGTTGGAGAGGGGAACCCCCAAGTACATTTAAAACTTGTTTGCCCGTTTAGTTTTAGATAGTTGGGAGCGTGAGGACTTGCACATTAATCCACTGCCTGCAGCGGCTTTGTTCCTAGGAAATGTGTAAAGTTTAGCTCCAGTGCAGAAGAGCTGACCAGGTCAGTGCCCTGGAACTTGCAGGCAATGACTATCTCTGGAATAGCCGGTATGAGACAGGGAAAGTTCTGCAGGAAAGCTTGTACTCTTGTATAGAGCCTTAAAATCCTGGCAGGAGACTTGCTCCTGAAATGTTTGCTGTTCCTGTAAAAAAAAAAAAAAAAAAGTAGGGAAATCTGACTCCTGGCAGAGGTAGCAGTTCTTTAGAGAACTGATTTACCTTCCCCCCCCCCCCCCTCGGAGACCTTGGGTTGTCACAACATATACATGTAGTGTGTGTGTGGGTTTCCCCCACACACAGTGCTAACGTTATGGGTTTAAAGTGGGGGAAGAGTTTAGACTGCAAAAATGATGATTCTGCCTGTAGTTTGTTACCAAATGGGTATGATACCGGTTTACTTTCCGGGGTCTTTTTTATAAAAAATTGAATAGTATTCTTACTAAATTTATTTGGCTGGGTAAAAGTGCTAGAATTGCTATGGTAACTTTACATAAGCCGATTGCGGAAGGTGGGGTAAATTTTCCTAATTTTTATAGATACCATCAGGCCTATACTATGCGCCAGGGAATGTATTGGATCCTCCCTGAGCTCATGGAGCATCTGCCAGACTGGCTACACCTGGAATGGAAAATTATGTCCCCAATGCGAATTTCTCATGTATTAAGTATCAGATTACCTAGCTATACTAAGGACAACATAATTTTATTGGATACATGGAAAACAATTAAATTTATTGATAAACTAACAGATGTTCCTATATTGAAATCTACTTTACAGTCCTTATGGTTAAACTCCAAGATTCAAGTGGGCGGTGCTGGGATCGCCTGGAAGAATTGGATGCAGGCAGATATTCAGACATTGGATAATGTTACATCCAATGAGAATCTGCTGGAATTTTCACAGCTGCAACAATCAATTGGCATTTTAAAATCTCAACAGTATAGGTGGTTGCAGTTGAAGCAGGCCATTCGGAGTGGGTTCCCGGAATGGAAAAATTTTAAAAATTATAGCCTGCAGATCCATTGCTACCAGACAGATTTAGTAGGACATCAGGCTGCCCAGTGGTATAAATTAATTTCTAAATAAAAAACCTAAAAATAGTCTCAGAGATATTTGGAGCATTGAGATTAAACAGTATATTTCTGTATCTCGTTGGCCACGAATTTAGACTTGGAGGTTGAAATGTATAGCATCAGCATCTATGAGGCAAACGTGGTTATTTTTATTACATAGGATTTTTTGGACCCCCAGTTCGTTTGCAAAAATTAGTTTCAAATCTAATAGATGCTGGCACTATCATGCTGAAATAGGGACTTTAGATCATCTGTTATTTTTTTGTCCACTGATATTTAGTTTCTGGAAGTCAATTTGAGGACAAATAAATATTGTTTTAGAATCGGATATTCCCTTAACATATGAAGCCATAATTTGTGGTACTATGTTTCACGTTAAACCTCCCCTTAATAAATATAAAAGCCGTCTTTTCCTGGTTTTGACTGGAATAGCTGTTCAATTGATCACAAAAAATTGGAAAAGCCATGATAGATTAAACTACAAATTTTGGTGGACAAATGTATGTAACACATATAAATATGAGAGAATGAATGCAGAATGTTTGGGGTCAAGTGTTTTATTTAACAAAGTATGGAGTCCATTGGCTTTATTTGCTGCTTCACATTAATGGTTTATATATTCTTCAAGTTTTTCCTTACACATCTGGGGAGGGAAAGGTAATTGAGAAATTGATATTAATTCTTCATAGGAGGGAAAGGTAATTGAGAAATTGATATTAATTCTTCATATTAATGTAATAAATAAAGTTGTCTTGTATTATTAATAATTGATAGATGGGTGGGTAAAGTTATGGTTCTATATACTAATTGTATAAAATGGTGTAATCTCTGTAATATTTTTCTGTATTCAATCAAATGTACTACACTGTTGTAGTTTTTAAAATAATAAAATTTTTACTACAAAAAAAATAAAGTGGCTGGATGGCAGTGCACATAAATCCTGTGCGCAGTTGTCGGCACATCTTTGTCAGAGCGCTTTTGTCCTGCGCTCAATTGATGGGCCACCAATCTTTTATATCGGCTCCTCAATGCAATCTCCAAATAGATCATCTCCTCTAAGTATGGGATGTTGGCGAGGTAGTCTTGTACACTGTGGTCCAAATTTGAAATGTGGAGCCAAGCCTGCCTGCGCATTGAGACTGTTGAAAATACTGATGTCAAAGGTATCAAATGTAGATCTGACCATATATTTTCTGGTTTCTAACAAATCATTGGTCAGATATTGGAAAGACTTGAGCTGGTCTGATGGAAGATACTTCTCATAATCTGGTAGCTGTTTAATCAAAGACTTCAAATAGTCATACAAAAGTTGTCCAAGGTTGTTCCCTTACTACCTGATGGAGTAGAGCAGACTACTACCAGAGATTGGTGCTGTAGCTAGTATAGATAATGGAGTTTTCCAGTTTTTAGATAAGGTTTTCATCATAAGTTTAAGGAGCAGTACCTTGATGCAATCTTTAGGACACTGCTTGTAGTCCAAAGCCTGCTTGCAGTCCATAAGCTCTGCTCTAGGTTCCTCTTCTGACTCCATGATGATAGGGAGTGCTTGGCTCATCTGTCTGATGAAATTGGTACAGGACAGACTTTCAGATGGGGATCTGTGTCGAAGAGGGGGTGGTGAAGGATCCAATGGTATCCCATAAAACTCATCAGTAGAGAAGTCTGGGTAGTCATCAGAAGAGCATGGAGACAAATCAGAATCAGAGTTATTGATGTCAGCTCTTCTAGTAGTGGAACTTCAAGGGAAGCTTTTAGAGTGGGACAAAGAACGTAGAGAAGTTTGTGTGCTCCACTCCCTAGAAGACATATGCTGTGCATCTCTTCGATGCAGAAACTCAATATCGAGGTGGCCGAGAGCGATGTCTCAATGTAATACGTGAGCGATGCTTGGAGTGGGCTGAAGCTGGGAGAGATGATGCAGGTTGCACTGGGTATGACTGCAGTAACCCAGCTAATTCCTGTTGCAACAGCACTCAAAGCTGTTCCTGCAGCAATAGCACTGGTACCAATATTGCGAAGGGTTCATTAGGTGCTTGTTTAGTATTAAGGGTCCTTTGTGTACATTTTGTGAGCGCATATTAAAAGTTTCTCTCTGGTGTAAAATGTGACCACTTTGGATATTTCTTCTTTTTCCCATCGACTTTTTGCTATTCCTCTATTACCATGGCAGAAGAACTCATTTTGGTACTTTGGGGGTGGCATATAGGAACCACTAAAAGACAACAAAGACCTTTACAAGCAAACCACATCCTAATACCTGTTTTCCTCTGTGACTCATGATCCTTCTGCACCTCTGCAATCCAACTCCGCTACTTGCTCTTTTGGCCTTAATATCTACCCTTTAAAAAACAAAATTCACCTGATCAAAGATCTGATCCCCCCCTCCTGGTTTTTCCTTTCTCCATCATAACAGTTAGGGTAGAAGAGGAGGAGGTGTTGCTATTATTTTGACCTTTCTTTAAAAATCAAACTTGAATGCACTGACTCCCAATCAACGGTTAGACAATATGCACTTTCCACTAACCGATGTAATTCAACTTGATTTCCTTCTCATCTATTTTCCACCGCCCATCACTAGATTCTTTATCATTCCTACAATCTCTCATGCTAGACATTTGTACCTCTGTCACCAATCCTATTCTCCTATGTGACTTTAATCTTCATTTGATGAGATCAGTAACCCCTGACCTCTGACTTTCTAACCTTAACTACAGACCTCTTCTCTTTCTCCCCTTCTCTCAGGACCTACACACTGCAGGCCATACCCTCAACATGATCTTCTTCCCAAACGCCTTGAATCAAGATATTCAGTTATCTGAGATCACTCAACTTCCATGGACTGACTATGCTCTCATCTCATTTAGCTTAACCAGTCCTACTCTTGTCTGCAAACCCCTACTATCCAGACCAGCTTCAGGGACTTCAGTAAACTAAATCATGTCTCTATAGTAAAATCCCTTGACCTTAACATTATCAACTTTCAAACCCTGCCAAATAGGTGCTCAAATAGAAACATGGACAAAGGCTACACAAAAACTCAGATCACTTAGCTCCCGTTCAATATCAAAATTCTTCCTTTACAAAAAAAAAGAAAGCGCTCTGGTTCACACCAGAATTAGTCCTATTCAGACGCCAGGTTCGTGCTCTTGAAAAATGTTGGCTTCGTCACTGTACGCCTGCTTTACTCAGCCTTTATAAAGACAAAGCCACGCACTTTAAAAATCGAATTCAGGAAAACAAAAATATATTACAATAAAAAAAATTGTTGCAGCCAAATATTCTTCAGCTTTATATGCAATCGTAAAATTGCTTACTGCAAAAGGAAACAAATCAATTCTACCTTCCACAAGTCCAACACAGGATTTGGCAAACCACTTTTTGAACAAAATCACCTCTATACATTACCACTTTAATCTCTACTAACACTACATCCTGTCAATTCATCCAACAAACCTCACTCTATCTCCTTCAGCACATTCTCAAGCTTCAGTATACCTTCATTATCCAAAATTAATAAAACAAAGCTCTCCCATCAATAGCTCAGGAAGTCATGATGATTCCTTGCCACTATTCCTAATCAAAAAATATTTCTCTACTTTTGGTGATTGGAAATAGCCTTTCTTCTGGTACCATGCTAATCCACTGGAAACTGGCACACATTAGGCCGATCATGAAACTCTCATCTGGAAATCCTGATGATTGTGCCAACTATCGCCAAATAGCTAACATCCAGTCTTGCCAAGTTAATAGAAAAAAAATGTTTTTTCAATCAATTGACACCATTCCTTGAGCAAACAAATGCTTTACACCCTAACCAAATTGGTTTGAGACCCCATTACTCCATAGAACTTTCCCTTTTAGGTTTAGTTACAACAATCAGAAATTACCTGGATCAGAGAAAATCAGTTCTCCTGATTTCATTGGATTTAATGGTTGCATTTGATACAATAGACCACACAATTTTCTTAAACTGTCTTGAGATATTAGGAATCTCTGGGGTTGCTCTTAAATGGTTCAATATTGCCTATCCGAGAAGTATACTCGGATAGGCAATATCAAGTTCATTTTCATAATTCTACGTCAAAAGCATATCAGCAAGAGTCAGGTGTTCCTCAAGGTTCCATCTTTTCACCCATGTTATTCAATTTGTTTCTCGCAGCTCAGCTAACCATTGCACAATCTGTTGGATTCACAGTATATGCATACGTAGACGATATCCAACTTGTCCATACGGTTCAGGCCCCAAATCAATCAGAAATCCAAGAAATCAATCAAAAATTGCACCTAGTAATTGGCTTTGCCTAAATCTCCTTTCCCTCATTATAACAAAAACTAAATGGATGCTCTTCTCGCAGAAAGGAAATGAAACCCTCACATCCATTATGTATCTCAACTCCATTCAATTAGGACCAAACATCAAGCTCCTAGGAGTGATCCTCGATAGCACATTATCCTTTAATTCTCAAATAAGTTCAGTATTGCAAAAGTGTTTCTTTAAATTGAAGATAAGATCTCTCTCGTCACTACTTAGCTCTAATTCAATTAACATTCTAATTCATTTGTTGGTAATATTGTTTTTCAACTACTGTAACTCTCTTTATCAGGGCATAACTCAAAAAGATTAGGAGACTCCAAGTTATTCAAAATACTGCCATAAAAATAATTTTTAACCCCAAGAAATTTGATCATGTCACCCCTCTCCTTAAAAAAGCTCACTGGTTATCTATTTCCCATAGGATTACCTTCAAAACCCTTCTTCTTGCCTTTAAAGTTCAATCCAGTCATATCCCCCCATTCATAGATTTCTTATCTCCTATGAATCCCTTTGATCACTGCGCTCTTCTCAACAATATCTTCTTGCAGTTCCTTCCATCCATCAGTTGTCTTACGATATAACACACAAAACAATCTATTCAGTAACCACCTCCACATTATGGAACGCCCTACCCCTCAGACAAGAAATTAAACTCAACTTCAAATCTGGTCTTAAAACATTTCTTTTCAGATGCTTATGAGATCTATTCGTAGGACTTACCACCTACAAGACTCAGACAATTGGTTCAACATTAAAGACTCCCTTACCCCTTCCGTTCTTTCCTTCCCCTTTCTACTAGTTTCATGCAATGTATCCTTCCCATTTTCCCTTATGTAGCATGTGTCCGTATTATGTCAGTCTGTTTCCCACTTTTTTTTATATTTTTTAAAGTACTTTTTAATTCTCTATATAATTGTAAATCCCTTTGCATTTTAAAAGTGGTACATCAAGTCCAAATAAACTTGAAACTTGAGACCTTGATGATGAGGAAAACATCTGAGGAGACACTAATTGTAGAGATGGTAACTGAGCATCAGGATATCAACGTTTGGAGTACTTCAATGGACAAAATGCCCGAGACAATGCCAATGCATGCATGGAAGGGGAGATACGTTTGTGCTTCTTAGCTTGTTTACAAGGCTCCCCTGAAGCCTGTAGCATCAAAGATGACATCAACATGGTTGATTGTATCTATGCTGGAGCTAATTTTTGAGCGTCAAGAGTCTCAAGTCATGCTCGATGTCCCTGAAGTTGTACCAAAATATTTCTCGAACTGCAACTCCTTCTGCATAAAGAGTAGAGCATGCACGAAATACCTCAACGGTCAGGACCTAGACACTGCACACACCCGTTATGTGAGTTGGTACTTGAAATGGTCCTTTGACATCGAATGCACCGCTTTAAGCTGCTAGATGCCTTGGACAACAATGGAAAAATCGCTGACACAAAGTCAAAGGACTCAATGATTAGGGGAGGTTGAGAAAATCCATCTTTTAGTAAATGGTAATTTTGTTTTACCATTACACCTTTCTTTCCCAGACATCATAAAAAGGGACTTGGAATAGAGCCATACAGGTTTGTTCACAAGATACATATTCTAGCAGTAGAATTATTGTTAGCTGTGGTACTACAAAAGGCAGTACATAAGAACATAAACAGTGCCTCCGCCGGGTCAGACCATAGGTCCATCCTGCCCAGCAGTCCGCTCCCGCGGCGGTCCAAACAGGTCACGACCTGTCTGAATCACCAGAAGGGGCCCCCTTGCCACCTTGGTTTCCCATTGAGTCCTATCTTCCCATCGAAGTCCTAACCCTCCGGTCTTGCACATGCACGACCTGGTTGGGTTTCTATACTTATTACCTGGTTAGCTTTCTATACCTGTGTTACATCCCAGCACCTCTCTCAGTATCCCACGATCCCTTTATCCCTCAGGAATCCATCCAATCCCTGTTTGAATCCTTGTACCGTACTCTGCCTGATCACTTCCTCCGGTAGTGCATTCCAAGTGTCCACGACCCTTTGTGTGAAAAAAAACTTCCTTGCATTTGTTTTGAACCTATCTCCCTTCAGTTTCTCCGAATGCCCCCTCGTACCTGTTGTCCCCTTCAGCCTGAATAATCTGTCCCTATCCACCCTCTCCATGCCCCTCATGATCTTGAAGGTCTCTATCATATCTCCCATGAGCCTCCTTTTTTCCAGAGAGAAGAGCCCCAGCCTATCCAACCTCTCGGCGTATGGGCAGTGTTCCAGCCCTCTTACCTCAAATGTATTATCCTTTACCACCCCCCCCCACACACACACTTTACCACCTGTATTCATTTAAATGAATCTCAATACATCTACCTAGAAACTTTCAAGTACTGATAAAAATCTTAATATAATTTCCTCTAGTGAAAAGTGGATAATATTCATATACCAGGAAGTGTACCTTCTAGTGAAATTTTACATCTTATATGGGAAACTGTTTTTATAACTAGATATCAAAGTTGGTCAAATTTTATATCTTCCTTTCAAACAAAAAAGGAAGCCGTTGATTTTAGTTTTATGTAGCTTAATATAAGCACTAAATAGACATGCATATCCATACTCAGTAAAGGCTTATGGTTAAGCTTAGATGTGCCTTCTTGTCCAGTTTGTCTTGACTAGATTGTAAGCTCTTTTATATAATATACGAGTATATATGTTATTAGGGCTGCACATTTGTGTTAAAATTTTTAATGCACATTAACACAGGCCTATCTCCTTCCCTTTCTCCTTCCACAGTGAGATGATCTCTCCTCTCCCTTCATGGTCTGGTATCTCCACTTCTCTGCATTTGATTAGGGAATAGTAGGCAAGGGGTGGGGTGACACATTAATAGAGGGGCCTGTGCTTCCACAATGCTCTCATCTCAGGCTGCTTGCCTTTTATTTAATCCCTGTCAAGAGGCAGTGACAGGCATCTCCACAAGCGATCTTAGCCTTGTGAAATCATTAGCGGCAGCAGTAAGCCCATGAATGGAATCATTAGCGGCATGCCATATTCTGATCAACAGCGTCCAGCAGACTGGAAGGAAAGTTGCAGCTTTCACGGAGGAAGCGGGGGGGGGGGGGGGGGGGGGGGGGGAAGGGGAGGGGAGAAGCAACAGCTGCATTGAGTTTTCTAGCTCCCATTTGCATCCGATGCCCGCTGTGTGCCTGCTTCTGGAGTGAAGATAGGCAAGAACACTGGTGTCCATCACAACCCCTACCCCATGTGGGGAATGGGGTGTGATCCTGTAGGCAAAGTCAGGTACTGCAGACCCTGGTGCTCAACTTCATGTACAGAAGCAGCTGGAGAGCTGAGGTGATGGTACTCAAGTACCAGGAATATGTTTTGGCATAATTATAAGGTATCAGCAGCCTTTCCTGTCTTACTGCAGGTATTGTGTACTGTTATTCTGCTTTGCACTATAGTTATACTGTAACTTACAGCCTGAAGCATCACTAGGAAAAGTAAATGAAAAATCCAAAATATAATTGAGCTGAGGTAGGTTACCCAGTTCTAAATGTCAGTCTGCTCCGATCGCTTTTCATGTGCTAGAAGTGCATTTTGTGGATGGACCCTGGGGTATTAGTGCCACAAATGTGACTTTGACAGATATAGCTAAGTCCCTGGCTTGTTAAATGGCGCCCGATTTGTCTTGTCATTTTTCTACTGGACAGGTAAGCTTTCCGAAAACTGTTTGGATTTTTTTTGTAATCATCAGGCAGTTGCTTTGTGATGGAAGGCTAACTTCCTTGCAGCAGTGAATTTCAGATCAGCCTGGGTAAAGCAGGCATGGTAGCATTGGTCTACTTCTTAAAAGGTAATCTATATAATAAAATGCTAATCGCGCATGTGCACTCTTACCCCGTGTTCCCTGATCTGTCGGGCTGTGGTTGGCAGAGTGCGCATGCGCGCTAAGGCATGAAAGGCGGTGCGGAGCAGCGGCTACCAGGAGGAAGTGCTTCACAGAGTGGCGGTGCAGAGCGATGGCTGCCAGGAGGAGGGCTTCATGGAGCAGCGCTGGCAGCGGCTTCCGGGAGGGCTTCGAGGCGAGGCGGCTGTCGGCGCCTGCAGGCCGCGGTGGCTTGAAGCGGCTGTCGGCGGAGGGCAGACGCCAAAGGAGGTACGGGATGCTGCTGGACAGGGGAAGAGGTGCTGACAACAGGGGGAGGCAGAAAAGGAAGGGAGGTGTACTGCTGGACAGGGGGAGCAGGGATGGACAGGGGAAGAGGTGCTGATGGACAGGGGGGGGCAGAAAAAGGGAGGCCTACTGCTGGACAGGGGGAGCAGGAAAGAGGTGTTGATGGACAGGGGAAGAGTGCTGATGGACGGGGGAGGGAATAAAAAGGAAGGGAGACCTACTGCTGGACAGGGGAAGAGGTGCTGATGGATGGGGGAAAAAAAGGAAGGGAGGCCTACTGCTGGACAGGGGGAGCAGGAAAGAGGTGATGATGGACAGGGGGAGGTAAAAGAAAGGGAGAAGGGCTGCTGCTGGATAAGGGAAGCAGTGAAGGGGTGGTGGTGGTGGACACAGGGGAGGTAAAAGGGAGAATGGACAGGGGGAGTAGGCAAGGGATGGTGGTGGTGGACAGCCAAGGAAAAAGAAAGAAAGAAAGACAGAAATACAGAAAGCGGCTAAGGAGAGTGAGAGAGTAAGAAATAAAGACAGACACAAACATATATATTCTAGCACTTGTTAATGTAACGGAACAAAGATGATACCTTTATTTGGATTAACTCAGTGTGTCGCAAACTTTTTAAGCAGTGGCACACTAATCTCAGGGCTGAGGCTGGAGGGCACCCGGAAATGCGAATGCATGATGTAATCACATTTGATGTCTGCTGATGCGTGGATGTCCTCCAGCTGCGGTCCTGAGCCTCCTATTACCTCTGGTGCGGGGTGCTGCAGAGGGAAAGGTGAGGAGGGAGAAGGAGCAGAGGCGCTGCCAAGGAGAGACACAGGTGCCAGCTGACTGACTACAGGATATGCCTCTCGCTGCGAAAAGCATGTCCTGTATGCAGTCAGCCGACGCCTCTCCTCCTCGCAAGCATCTTGGGGCATACCTGGAATCTGCTGGGGCACACTAATGTGTTGTGGCATATAGTTTGCGATACACTGACCTAACTTATTACATATTTTGATTAGCTTTGAAAGATGATACAGTGCCTTCTTCATATGAGCAAACAGGCATGGGAAATCCACTGCTTATTCCCAGGATAAGCAACATAAAATCTGTTTTAATCTTTGGAATCTTGCAGGTATTTGTGACCCAGATTGGCCACTGTTGGAAACAGTATAATGGGATTGATGGACCTTCTGTCTATCCCATAATGGCAACTCTTATGTCCTTATCTCTCTCTTCTCCACATGGTCCGGTATTTCTCCCTTCCACTTTCCATTCACTGCCAGAAAAGCACGGCCAGTCTGCTAGAGAGAGAGAATGGAACTGGCCAGCAGTGCATGGAAGGTGGTATGGAGGGAGGAAGATGAGGAGAGAGATACTGGACCGAGGGAGGAGGCACACACAAAGGAGAGAGCTGCTGGAGTACAGGGGGATAAGAGGTGGGACTGTGAGGGAAAAAAAAAGGAAAGAGAACTCAAGATGTGAAGCACGAGGGAGGCAGTGAGGGAAAAAACAAGAAGATGAGAGAGAGGGAGGTGTTCTCTAGAGATTTATCCTGAGATGGAGAAGAGAGGCAAAAATCAGGTGCCCAAGGAAGAAAGGGTAGGAAAGCAAAAGAAAAGAGGAGAGAGATTGGAGGAGATGGTGCACAAGGAGAGGGGCGATGAGGTGAGGGAGATGGAAAGAGATGGTACCAATACAGTAGAGGAGGGGAGATGATTATAAAAATAAAATCAGATTTTATTTTTAGTAGGGCTGTACATTCTAAATTTATAACAACTCTCATTTGGATCATTCGATTAAAATCACATGATTAAAATTTTTAATCAATGTGCAGCCCTAACATATACAAACACACATACATATACAAACAGGCTGGTAGCTCAGATACAATGAGAACATGGGGAAAATTCTGTACACTACAATCCAGTGAACAACAATTTCTAATAGCTTCTTTCTAGGTGGTGTTTTATAAGGTGATAACACAAATGTCTGGTACGTCTGATCAGTGGCTATAGCTGGGGATCTCAGGTCCAGGGTTTTCAGGATTTCCACAATGAATGTGTGTCAGATCTATTTACATTCACTGTCTTCATTGTTGACAAGACAGATTTTATGCATACTCATTGTAGAAATCCTGAAAGAACTGTAGTCCTCAAGGACCGAGTATAATAGTAATAATAAATTATCTTATATTCCGCAAATTTCAATAAAGATTCAATGTATATCACAAAACAATTAAACCTTATACTAGGAAATTATACTTACAAGATGAGCCACATCCTGCTAGGGCCCAGAGCAGCTGGGAGATCCAAGGCTCACATGACATTAGCTGTTTGACTCAAGAGCAGTATGAATAGAGTTTTGAGAAGGCTGCATCTCAATTGTTCAGTAACAATTTGCCTAAAGTACTTCACTAAAAAAGGGGAGGGCAGAAAACCAGACAAAAGGAATCCAAATCCCTATTAACGTGCTCAAATGTGTTTCAACTGAATTCAATTGATCATGCAGGATGATGCAATATATTTGCAATATGAAACACTGTAGCTGAAAATCAGATGATTGTGCAGAGATGATAAAATAGGAAAAAAGTAAGCTATCACAGAAAGATTTGAATGAAACCATTCCAAAATAGTAGTTTAGGTCAGTGGGTTCCCAACCCTGTCCTGGAGGACGACCAGGCAAGTCGCGTTTTCAGGCTAGTCCTAATGAATATGCATGAGAGAGAGCAGCATATAATGGAGGTGGCCAGGCATGCAAATCTGCTCCATGCATATTCATTAGGGCTATCCTGAAAACCCGACTGGCCTGGTGGTCCTCCAGGACAGGGTTGGGAATCACTGGTTTAGGTGAACATCTGAAAATAATTATTGGAGAAATTGTGGTCAGAAGAATTTCATAAAGAGACATACCTGATAGCATTTTCCCCTTAATATTGAGATGAATCAAATATGGGAAGAACAATAACATCTAAAGAACAATCCTCAGATACCTAAATAGCAATGCATTTTACAAATATTGCTATTTCTCACTCCCCCACCCCTTTTTTTTCTTTGCTAGGGTGGAGGGCAATACATACATTATATACTCTATATATGTGTGTTTGTGTATATGTATACATACATACACACACACATATACATATATATACATATGTGTGTTTTTTGTGTGTGTATGTATATCTATCTATCTATTTATATTTATTCAGTTTTTTTGCCTGCCCTTCCCAAAGGAGCTCAGAATGGGTTACAAATCAGGTACTCAAGCATTTTCCCTCCCTGTCCCAGTGGGCTCACAGTCTGTCTAATGTACCTGGGCCAGTGGAGAATTAAGTGATATGCCCAGACTAAGGAGTAGTGCTGGGGTTTGAACCCACACCACACTCTCCTCCTGCTGAGCAAAAAGTTGGGTATGTGATTTATTTATACTACAAGATAGAGGGAAATAAACTGCATAATCTAATGTTTCAGACTCTAGCATGGACTACCGTATTTAATTGAATATAAACCAATCTGAATATAAACCCGTGGTACCCTTTTCCCCCAAAGGGGGAAAAGGGTTGACTCAAATATAAACTGAGACCCCCCAAAATCTTAGTTTATATTTGAGTATATATGGTAAGAGGAGCCACAGGTACAGCAATATTTAGTGTATTAAAGAGGGTGGAGGATGGCAGGAAGGGTCTGGGCCTGGATCCAATTTAAAATATCAGTTTTAACTAATATACTTTTTTTTGTCCAAGAAAGTTCAGTCATGTTTTAATACATGTACTTTTCATCAACTTTCAGATATTACTTGATGTTATTATTTCACTATTTTCTAAGGAAGGAATAGGAGGTGCCCCCAGAATCATTCAAGACACAAACCTTCTGCCTTCCTGTGAAACAATATAGCAATACCTAAACAAATGACCCGCGCTGTTGCCCTCCATGCGCCCCCTCACCAGTGCTGTTGTCACATGCCTACCCCACAGAAGAACATCAGTGCCTACTTGTTCGCTTTTCCATCCTTGAAGGGTTGTATCTACAAGAGATTCCTTGATAGAACATTATCATTCCAAGCAGGCAAATGGAATAAATGTTTAACCAACTTTATCTCAAACGCTCTTTCTTATCAAACTTTTAGGAAGTCAAGCAAAACTTATCTCTTTGACAAATTTCTCTGAACCAATGCTAGGAAATTTTCTTCACTCAGAGGGTGGTAGACACCTGGAATGCGCTTCCGGAGGATGTGATAGGTCAGAGTACATTAAAGGGATTCAAAGAGGGATTGGACAAGTTTCTGAAGGATAAGGGGAATGAGGGATACAGATAGAGGTAGAGATAGGATTATGGAAGGGTATAGATAGAAGAAAAATGGGGATTGAAAGGTTTTAGACAAAGGATCACTTACAGGTCATGGACCTGATGGGCCGCCACAGGAGCGGGCTGCTGGACACGATGGACCCCTTGTCTGACCCAGCGGAGGCAACTTCTTATGTACTTCTAAAATACTTCCAGGAAAAATTTGATTAATCTTACCATGTTAATGTAATTTTGAAAGTTTTTTGTAATATTGCTGTCTGTATACAGTCTCTTCCTCTGTAAACCGCTCTGAACTGTTTGTGGTATTAAAAAATATAGTTATTATTATTATTCCATCACCCCCAAAATGACTCCTGCCGTTGCTTCCATGCGTGCCCCCACCTGTGCTGTAGTGACACACCCTTCCTCCCTGAAGAACACTGATGCAGCTATCCTGTCACCCCTAAGATGACCCATGCTATTGCCTTCCATACACACACCCCCAGCTGACATTTCACTTATCCATCAGCTCTTGAAAAACAAACAAACAAAAAAAAAAGCTGCCGCCGACATTGCTGTGTTGATCCGACATAGGATCTTGGGCATTTGCGCATGCTCAAAGCCTGCTGGCTCCCAACCCGTCCAAGATGCTTGGAGATTCTCAGATGGGGCAGGAGCTGGCAGGCCTTGAGCATGCGCAAATGCTCAAAGTCCTGCACTAGATCAATACCTAGCAATGGCAGCGGTAGCTTTTTTTTTCAATAGCTGATAGGTAAGCACGATATTGGCGGGGGAGGGAGGGGGTGCACATGAAGGGCAAAGACATGAGTCATCTTAGGGGTGGCAGGATAGCGGTGCTGGTGTTCTTCGGGGAGGGGCAAGTGACAACAGCACCTGTGGGGGCATGCATGGAAGGCAACAGTGCAGGTCATTTTGGGGGTGGTAGGATAGCAGTACTGGTTTTCTTCGGTGGGGTGTGTGGCTACAGTACTGGTGGTGGTCATGGGGAATTGAAGAGAGGACAACAGCACCGGTGGTTGGGTGTGGCTCGAATATAAACAGATCTCCTCATTTTGGACCATTTTGTTAGCCACAAAATCTCAAGTTTATATTTGACTATGTGCAGTAATTATGTCTTTAAAAATGAGAATCATTTATCAATAATAAAAGTCATTAACCCAAGAAATCACATACCCCACTGCAGTTTTTAGGCTGCAGAACATGAAAGATGTAAAACAAATTTCATAGTCCAAACTTTATAGCCTTTATCTCTGTTATTTGTAACCCCACTTTGTTACCTTTATGCTCAGTGAGTCATAGGTGTATGTATGCAAAGGTCCATCAGCCAGTGAATAAAAACACCAGACATATTGATAGTCACTGGGAATTTATAAACCACACTCTTCATTGGTCTCAAAAAATAGTTTTCAATCTGAAAACAAAAAAGTCTTTGAACGACAAACTAAGTGAATTACTGTAAAACAATTTGTTTAAAACTTCCTTTAAGCTGCATTTTAAGGGTGATTTTGCACTTTTGTATGAGATTGAAAAAAAAAATTTTTTTTTTGAGACCGATGAAGAATGTGGCATAGAATCAGTAATCCTAAGTCACACCACTGAGATCTGGTGTTAATCTTTTTTCACTGGCAAGTGACCTTTGAGATATATTACTGATTTGCTTGACCAGAGTGAAATTTGTTTGGAAGGACTGAGCTACTATCTATCTATCTATATACACACACATACACTCAATTTTAATCATAATCAAAGATATTCCTCAAAGCATCACTGCATGCTTTACTGTCCAAAATGTGGGTCTTCTGTGGTACTGGCATCTGCTGCCTATTTTGAGAAAAGGGAGTGATCAAAAAGAAAAATAGAAAGTCCACTGATAAAAAGAATTGCAACTTTTTTTTTTTTTTTACACCAGTGCTTTAAAAAATAAAAAAATCCAAAAAAAAGTCAAAGTAAACAGGGTCAAACTCAGCTTGTGCACTAAATGAACACATAGTCTCAGTCCGACTGGCTGTGGCTGCTGCCTCCCCAAATCCTCAATGTACAGCTTATAATAGAGTCAAGTGATGCATATAGGTTTGACTAGGCATGTCCTGTCACACCTTAATTGAACAAAGTTCTCCCAGATTATTTCTTTCTTTTTATTTATTTTTTGGAGGGGGATCAGGTAAAAGATCAAGGGAGACTTTTAACCATCAGCTTCTTCAATTTGTCCTCCAGGATGAAGAAGAGAGGATGATGGGATAATTGTACTTGTGCCACGAGAGATGCGATCTTGTTCTGTATTTGTAGACAGAGAAGCCATGGCAATGGGTTGCATCAAACCAGGGGCAATGGCAGAGTTGACAGTCAGGCTATGGCTGGAGCCTTTGAAAGTGCGTTCTTGTGTGGGAAGAAGGGGCTTGAGGATGCTGACAAGGCAGAAAGCAGAGCCACTTTTAGGAATAAAATTCACTTTGTTTTTGTCAGGACCGTAGAATGGTGGGATTTCATTCAGTTGCTTTGGCCTACAAAAAAAAAATAAAAATTGAATGGTAAAATTTTATCATAACTGTAACCAGCTTTCCTGCCTAGATTCTCTCTAGAAATCAGAAACACATCCCTCTCCATAAAGTTCTACTAACAGTACATTACCACACACCACTGGCAATATATACACAGACAATGATTGTTAAAATAATTCTACTGCAAACAAGTTCAACAATAATAAATTTTATCTGACTTGAAAAACAAAGTTTTAAACCTCAACAACAAGGGAGTTGGAGATCGAACAAGATGGCGGCACTGACCCAATGTGTGTGAGCTCGGACAATTATTTCCATTATTTTCGGCTGGAATTATCTACCTGATAATCGCATTTTGGCGATTATATCTTTGCAAATATGCCGCAGAAGAGGAAAGGTGTGGTGAAGGCTGTAACCTCCATTACAGATTTGCCACCGCTTTTTCAGCCGACGATCGAGCGGTTCACCATGGCTGCACTATCAAGATCCGGAGAGACAGTCTCCACGTTAGAGGAGAGAGGAGGAAGCTCTTCCCTATTGGAGCATGAAGTTTCATTCTCGCCCCCGTCGTCAGCTGCTCCTCCTTGTCCGGCAAATGCTCTGCAGAGGGAGCAGGACTTTTGACTGCCGAAGTTGCAGCAACTGCTCCCACAAAGGATGACTCATCTGCGGGGAGTGTTTTGCTGATGAAATTCATCGAAGAGGGAGTAAACCCCCCCCCCCCCAAGAAGGTAAATTTAGAAGCAATTTAGGCTACACTTCAAAACATGAACATTGCAATTACAAAGTTGTCTGGAGAGATAAATGCTTGGGGGGAGAGAAATGGATGACCTGGCAAAATCTTTAGAACAAATTAAATTATAAATTAAAGGCTACATCTCACAAACAGAAGTGCAATCACTTCAGGAATTTAAAAATGTGGCAATTAAAGATAACTTAGCTTTATGTAAGAAGATGGAAAATTTGGGAAAACTATAATCGTAGGTTACATTTAAGTTTTTTGAACTTTCCAAAAATCGTTGGAATATCTCCCCCTTGATATGCTGAAAAATACCTGATAGAAATTCTCAAATACTCCATTGATCGTATACTACCTGTTAATAATCTTCTTCCTACTTCTTCTAGTTATCACGAAGCTGGTATTTTTTTTTTTTTTTCGTTCAATAATTTTTATTATAATTTGAATAATACATTATTCAATAATATAAGGAAAAAGAGAATCTACAATCAAAAATACATAATACATCATACATAAATCCTTTATAAGCCCACTAAACAGGGGGAACAGGATACTATATTCAACAAAGAAAATAAAGAAAAGATAAAGGAAATAATTCTCAGCTGATATTGCCAACCTTCAATCTCCTGTACTGGATACTACATAACATATCTGCTATTCTTGAGGACTCCATAACAGAATCCTCAGTAAGATCTACTCTTTTAAAAAGTCTCCTTTATTTTTTTAACAAGATCTAAATGCCATAATGAAACTTTACTTTCATCACACCAATTTGTTCTATGGCAAAAGGATCTGGGTCTATCAAGACGTGATACGAACACCACAGGAAAGAAGGAGACTATTTCTCTCAATGAGACAGGAAACAAGATCTTTGGGGGCCACTTTCTTATTAGCCTACCCATGCAAATGTGTTGTTAAGTATCTAGATCACAGGTGTCAAAGTCCCTCCTCGAGGGCCGCAATCCAGTCAGGTTTTCAGGATTTCCACAATGAATATGCATGAGATCTATTTGCATGCACTGCTTTCATTGTATACTAATAGATCTCATGCATTCATTGGAGAAATCCTAAAAACCTGACTGGTTTGCAGCCCTCGAGGAGGGACTTTGACACCCTGATCTAGATGCTTAATGTTTTTTTTTTTTGCCCCAGAGCAATTAAGGGCCTTTTTGGACATGAAGAAAATTGCTTAAATTGCAGCTGAGAATGAATGAAGATAGTGCTAACAGTGTTATACCCTATGCATTGTACTATTTCTTTTTTCATTATTGAAATGTTTAAGCTCCTCATATATTATTTGATCTCTCAAAAGCAAAGTTAGTGGTCTAAGGAAGGATTTTATTGTTACCTAACTTAAGCTCATATCTAAAAATGTTATTTTTACTGAGTTACATTAGCAAGAAGTTTTTGTTATAAAATCATAACAAAGCTTTCAATAAAGTAAATAGTAGGGCTATATGTTAATCATAATTAAAAAAAATTTAGCCATGATTAATAATCATGTGCTGCCCACCTTCTATCTGCTTCCCTCCCTCCTGGATCTGCCTGCAGTTTATTCATTCTCAGGATTTCCATTCCCTCCATCCCGATACGCTGCTTGTGACTTGCACCAGGCCCTTCCCTCTGACCTGGCCCATCCCTTATGACACAAATTCCTGTTTTCGGAACATAATAGCCTTACTAGGTCAGACCAATGGTCCATCAAGCCCAGTAGCCTGTTCTCATGGTAGCCAATCCAGGTCACTAGTACCTGGCAAAAACCCAAAGAATAGCAACATTCCATGCTACTGATCGAGGGCATGAAGAAGCTTCCCCCATGTCTTAACAGACTATGGACTTTTCCTCCAGGAATTTGACCAAACCTTTCTTAAAACCAGCTATGCTATCCGCTTTAACCACAACCTCTGGCAATGCGTTCCAGAGCTTAATTATTCTCTGATTGAAAAAATATTGCCTCCTATTGGTTTTAAAAGTATTTCCCTGCAGTTTCATTGATGGTCCCCCTAGTCTTTATAATTTTTGATAAGAGTGAAAAATCGATTCACTTGTACCCGTTCTACTCCATTCAGGATTTTGTACACTTCAATCATATCTCCCCCCTCAACCTTCTCTTTTCTATAGTCTTTCCTCAAACGAGAGGAGCTCTATCCCCTTTATCATCTTGGTTGCTCTTCTTTGAACCTTTTCTAGTGTCGCTATATCTTTCTTGAAATAAGGAGACCAGAACTGAACAGAATACACCAGGTGAGGTCGGAACATGGAGCGCTACAGAGGCATTAAAATATCTTTAGTCTTGTTAACATCCCTTTTTAAATAATTCCTAGCATCTTGTTTGCTTTTTTGTCCGCCGCCACACATTGGGGGAAGGTTTCATAATATTGTCTACAATGACACCCAGATCCTTTTCTTGGGCGCTAACCCCCAAGGTGGACCCTAGCATCCGGTAACTGTGATTTGGGTTATTCTTTTCAATATGCATAATTTTGCAATATTCTATGTGTAATCAATTTTTATTTTTAATAAAAATCCAACCAACAAATTATAATCAACTATGAATCGACAACAAGAGCAACCATGATACAACACAAACAGCCTCAATCCCCCAGCAACCCATCTCCCCGCTCCTCCCCCTCCCCAGAACAATAATCAAAGCATAAACCACATCACTTTGAAATATTCTAAACGAGGTCTCACCAAATACAGGGGCATCTTTGTCTCCTTTTTCCTACTGGCCATTCCTCTCTCTTTGCACCTAAGCATCTTTCTAGCTTTTGTTATCACCTTTTCTACCTGTTTGGACACATCTTAAGATCACTACAAATGATCACATAACATAAGAATTGTCACTGCTGGGTCTGACCAGTGGTCCATCGTGCCAAGCAATCTGCTCATGCGACGGCCCTTAGGTCAAAGACCAGTGCCCTGATTCTAGCCTTACCCGCATACGTTCTGGTCCAGCAGGAACTTGTCTAACTTTGTCTTGAATCCCTGGAGGGTGTTTACCCCTATAACAGCCTCCCGAAGAGCATTCAAATTCTCTACCACTCTCTGGGTGAAGAACTTCCTTACGTTTGTATGGAATCTATCCCCTTTTAACTTTAGAGAGTTCCCTCTCGTTCTCTCTACCTTGGAGAGGGTGAACAACCTGGCTTTATCTACTAAGTCTATTTCTTTCATTATCTTGAATGTTTCGATCATTTCCCCTCTCAGTCTCCTCTTTTCAAGGGAGAAGAGGCCCAATTTCTCTAATCTCTCACTATACGGCAACTCTTCCATTCCAGTCCCTTAACCATTTTAGTCACTCTTCTCTGGAACCATTCGAGTAATACTGTGTCCCTCTTCATGTACGGCATAGAAACATAGAAATAGACGGCAGATAAGGGCCACGGCCCATCTAGTCTGCCCACCCTAATGTCTCTCCCCTACCTTTGTCCTGTGAATAGATCCCATGTGCCGATCCCATTTGGCCTTAAAATCAGGCACGCTGCTGGCCTCAATCACCTGTAGTGGAAGACTATTCCAGCGATCAACCACTCTTTCAGTGAAAAAGAATTTCCTGGTGTCACCTCGTAGTTTCCCGCCCCTGATTTTCCACGGATGCCCTCTTGTTCTCGTGGGACCCTTGAAAAAGAAGATATCTTCCTCCGCCTCGATGCGGCCCGTAAGATACTTGAACGTCTCGATCATGTCTCCCCTCTCTCTGCGCTCCTCGAGCGAGAATAGCTGTAATTTGTCAAGCCGTTCTTCGTATGGAAGATCATTGAGTCCCAAGACCATCCGGGTGGCCATTCTCTGCACCGACTCCAGTCTCAGCACATCCTTGCGATAATGCGGCCTCCAGAATTGCACACAGTATTCCAGGTGGGGCCTCACCATGTATCTATACAATGGCATAATGACTTCCGCTTTACGACTGACGAAACCCCTTCGTATGCAGACCATGATTTGCCTTGCCTTGGACGAAGCCTGCTCCACTTGATTGGCAGACTTCATGTCCTCACTGACGATTACCCCCAAGTCTCGTTCTGCTACCGTTTTTGCTAGGATCTCGCCATTAAGGATATAAGACTTGCATGGATTTTGGCTGCCCAGGTGTATAACTTTGCATTTTTTGGCACTGAAGTTGAGTTGCCATGTCCTAGACCATCGCTCCAGTAGGAGTAGGTCGTGCATCATGTTGTCGGGCATTGAATCTTCGTCTGTTGTGCATTTGCCCACTACATTACTTAGTTTGGCATCATCGGCGAATAATGTTATTTTACCTCGAAGTCCTTCTGCCAAGTCTCTTATAAAGATGTTGAATAGGATTGGGCCCAAGACTGATCACCTCCGTCATTTCGGAGGGGTTGCCGTTCACCACCACCCTTTGGAGCTTACCTCCAAGCCAGTTCCCAACCCATTGCGTCAATGTGTCACCTAATCCTATAGAACTCATCTTGCTCAGCAACCTGTGGTGTGGTACGCTATCGAATGCTTTGCTAAAGTCCAGGTACACGATGTCCAGGGACTCCCCAATATCCAGCTTCCCCGTCACCCAGTCAAAGAAGCTGATCAGGTTGGATTGGCATGATCTCCCCTTAGTAAATCCATGTTGTCGGGGATCCCGTAGATTCTCCTCATCCAGGATCTTATCCAATTGGTGTTTGATTAGAGTTTCCATTAGTTTGCTCACTATCGATGTTAGACTCACTGGTCTGTAGTTTGCTGCCTCCATCTTTGAGCCTTTCTTGTGGAGTGGAATGATGTTAGCCGTCCTCCAGCCCAACGGGACGCTGCCTGTACTAAGGGAGAGGTTGAAGAGCGCGGACAGTGGCTCCACCAAGACATCACTCAGCTCCCTAAGCACCCTGGGGTGCAGGTTGTCCGGCCCCATTGCTTTGTTAACCTTGAGCTTTGACAGCTCACCGTAGACACTGCTGGGCGTAAACTCAAAGTTACTAAACGGGTCAACTGAGCCAACCCTTGTCTGTAGCTGAGGGCCGAGCCCCGGCGCTTCTCGGGTGAAGACTGAGCAGAAGTATTCATTTAATAGTTGGGCTTTTTCCGAATCCTTTTCCACATAGTCTCCGTCTGGATTCCTAAGACGTACAATCCCGCATGAGTTTTTTCTTCTATCACTGATATACCTGGACACAGTATTCCAGGTGAGGGCGTACCATGGCATGATAACCTTCTCCAATCTGTTCGTGATCCGCTTTTTAATCATTTCTAGCATTGTTTGCCCCTTTCGCTGCCACCGTACATTGTGCGGACGGCTTCATTGACTTATCAACCAGTACTCCCAAGTCTCTCCAAGTACTGCAACGGATATCCTGTATTTGTGTATAAGATTTTTGTTACCGACATGCATCACCTTATATTTATCCACGTTAAACCTCATTTGCCAAGTCGCAGCCCATTTCTCGAGCATGTTTGTGTCATGTCGCAGGTCATTTCAATCCTCCTGCATCTTCACTACTCTGAATAACTTTGTATCATTCGCAAATTTAATCACCTCACTTGTCGTACCAATTTCCAGGTCATTTATAAATATGTTGAAGAGCACCGGTCTTCGTAGTCTCTTTTGGCCCCTCTTACCACCTTATGGCACCTGCTTTGACGTTGTTTGTGCTTTTTCCAATTTTCGTCCATTTTTGACCTTTTCCATTCCTTAAACGAAGTCTTCTGATCGCTTCTTTCACTGCTACAGTGAGCCACGCCGGTTCCTTGCTTTTTTTTCCTCTTGGATCCCTTGTTGATACGCAGTATATATAGATTTTGCGCCTCGGTAACTGTATCCTTAAAAAGGGACCATGCTTGGACATGACACGCAGCACGCCTGGCTCCGATCCCAGGTGCGCCTCCACAGAACTTTGCAGCTTGCGCTTGACCCACTAGTGGATGAACCTGGAGTGAGCTAGCTCCCAAGGTGAATGGTCCCTGAGCCCCAATATGATGTTCAGGCTATCCAGAGGGCTTACCGATAAGCAAGGAATCCCCCAGAAACAGACTTTTCCCAAAGGTCTTTGATCTCCCATAGTCGTAGCTGTTCCCCACAGGGATCCTCCATAGCACAAGGGCAAAAACTGAAAATGCATAGACTGAAATTACACAAAATAAAACAAAAGCAGAAAAGACAAGCCTGGCTTGTAGGATAAAAGACTGATGTTTACAGAATCAGTGATATTGATGAGGTATTGGGGGAGGGGTTTAAGTCTCTGAAATTTGAGGCTTCCTACAAAGTCCTGGCGGGTAGACTGAAATAATTCACTGGTTCTGGAATAAAGTGGGATTGTACAAGAAGCAACAACTATAAATCTATTAGGTGAACTCGTACATACTTAGCTTAATAAAGTAAAGTAGACTATTTGCAGCTGCAGAATATCTTGATTAACAACTCCTCTCTGTTGCAGTCTTGTGTTAAAATCAAGGTCACACAATGACATTAGATCTGGCCATTTTTACCTCAGTTGTTTGTTCAATGGAATATGCCCTTGTGTATCACACTTTTCACAGAATTACTTTAACAGAACAGAACATCCCCCCTCCTGCCAGTAAATTTGTCAGCATTTTTTAGTGCTTCTCAAGACATGGGTGCCTATTCAGAATGGAGAGAGAACAGCAAATGTGTGCATCCAGACAACTTTTGCCTAGAGTCTGCATCATTAACTAATACTTACGAGAATTCCTCAAAGACTTTCACCTTTTCACAACCCTCTGGAGGCTCACGCTTGAACATGTAGCTGTTGTTGGGTTTTGGCGACGTGGCATATTTTGGCAGTGGAGAATTGTTCTCATTCTCTGCAAAGAGAAAATTACACAAATTTATCAAAAAAAAAAAAACCAAGCAAAGAAAAAAATATGAGTGAAATCTACAGGAGCAAGTACAGAAGTAAACCCTTCCTTGAAACATAATTGAACAATTAGGTGGATTCAGGTAACTGTTACAATGATGAAATGGGGTCAAAATGTTTACAGAATAGGAGAAGGAAGTGACATCACCTGAGATATGGCTGCCCAGTTGTCAAGCTCCTCCAAACCTGCAATAGCTATAATTAGCACAGTTGGGAGATGACAGCAAGAAGTACTGACCAGACTTGAAAGCACCTGCAAAATGGCACCGTTACCTATGGAGTTTGAGGCAGGGATGGACTTTCCCTGTGATCTGCCTGGAGATGATCGGAAGACTAAGCCTGCCAGATGAGTGGAGCTGGATTGCTGATTTGAAATCTACCATAGTAACAGTGTAGCAAGAATTGTATATAGATGTGGAAATTCTATGCAAGTCAGTGGACGACATGGACCACAGTTTGAATGAATTTGAAGACAGAGTCATCAACCATGATAGTGATTTGGTGGCTTTACAGAAAAGCGCTCTTCATAAAGCTTGAGGTTGGGAGAACATGGTGTACCACAACTTGAAGGCGCGTGGTATACCCGAAATCCAGACACAGCAATCCACTGCAGAAGTGATAAAAGACTTATGTAAACATTATTTTGCTAATGACTGAACCAGTGGAAGAAATACCGATGACTGACTTTAAATGTATGCAAAGGGCCTAGGGCTCAAATCATATAAGGGATACTTTGGCTTGTTTCCTTAGATTTCCAGTGAAAGAGCAGATCCTGCTTGCAACAAGAAAGGTGGGCCGTATTATGTGGGAAGGCTCCAAAGTGGAACTGTTTGCAGATATGTTGGTGAACACATTGCCCAAATGCAAAAAAATTTAGAGATTACTCAATGCCTCAATTCACACAATATTCAGCATTGGTGGTATTTGGACTATCATTTGTGCTTCAGAATCAAAGCGCATGAAATTTCTATGCTTGTGAGGCACATTTATTACTGTGAGAAGCTAAGCTATTGAAGGAAGATGGAGAGCAGGAACTAAGATAAGACAGAGCCCCTCGACTGGAGAGATTTTTCATTCTTTTGTCTTGCCAATATGGATTCAGACCTAACTTTAGTACTGAATTTCTACTGGTCTCACTAATTTCAAAGCGTCAGCAATTACACTCGTATAATAAGTTTGCAATCTTGCTACAATTTGATCAATCTGTGGCTTTTGACGTCGTTCACCACGATATTTTGATTTATCAATTTTCTGAGATAGATATTGACACTACAGTCTTAGATTGATTTTTGAAATTCTTAAGATCTTGCTCATATGCTGTCACTATGAATGGCACTATGTCTTCTTCCTGGAAACCGTTATGTGGAGTCCCACAGGGATAACCTTTGTCTTTTATGCTCTTCAACATTTATATGACAACCTTGAAGCTTTTCCATCTACCTCCTTTTGAAACACTGTATATGTATTTAGATGACATCTTTGTTCTCCTTGAGATAGATTTGAATCTTACTAACCTTGCTGTGAATATAATTAAATGTATAATGAAACTTCAGTCTTGGGCCCTTATTGTACAAATGAAATTGAACGAGTCCAAAACAAAACTAGGCCCAAAATTAGATCAGTTACCTTTGTTTATTTCATTGCCTTCAGGATCCTCACTGCAGATTGAATTCTCTAGTAAAGTTCTGGGAATCATTATAGACAACACTTTTATTCAATGACCATCTCAATTCCTTGGTAAAAAAAAAAAAAATGTTTCTTTAGCCTTCATATGCTGAGGAAAGTGCGATCCTATTTCAACATTTTGCTGTCCTTGTACAGTCAATTATTTTTTGGATTATTGCAATTCGGTCTATTTAAGTCTGACTAAGAAAAAGTCTTCAAAGACTTCAGTTGATCCAGAATACTGTGGCTAGGTTGATCTTTGCAAAAAGTAAATTTGATCATGTCTCTCCACTTTTGCTAAAACTTCATTGGCTCTCACAAATTTCTAGGGTGTACTTTAAATGTGCCTACTTAACATTTAAGATCTTGCATGGCATCTTCCCTCTGTTAATTCCTGTGTCCTGGCATTCTGCAAGACCTGATTCTATCACATCTACTCAAAAACTTAAACTGTCTTTCCCCACATTGAAAGGTGTTATTTACATTGGCAAATTGGGGAAGTCTCTATTTTTCAAAGCTATTGAGTTTTGGAACAATTTTCCTTTTCAGCTGCGTGATCTGGGCTCTTTCCAATTATTTCAAAAACATCTGAAAACCTGGCTATTCTCAAAATTGTAAATTTTGTCTCTTTCTATATTATTCTTAATTCTTATTGTATTTCTTTTCTTTCTAATTTTTTGTAAATTGTGTCAAGCTCTATCTTTATAGAGAAGATGCGGTATATAAGCCTAATGTTTAGTTTAGTTTAATTCCTTCAAGATGGCAGCAGGGAGACCAGAAAAGCCACAGGTTACAATGAAACTCAAATGTTTCCCCTACAGATCCTGATCTACCAGACTGAGAAGGAGTTGAACTATTGAGAATTGAAGTGAATCCTTTGCAGTTACCTCAAGGTTATGTTCTAGGAAGCAAAACTGGAGAGTGGCATGTTTTTGTGCTGCCTTGTTCAGACATTTAAATGGGATAGCTTATATATGCTTAGGGAGTTTGGCCTGTCTTTAGTAACTTGTTCTCTGTATTATTGGGTTTAATATAGAATGTATGTTCACCTGGGTTACTATTTTGTTGTAGGGATTGAGGGGGGAACAAGTAGAAACACTTCCTCATGTGGCCTGTAAGAACGAGGGTTGCTACATTTGTTAAAGGGGATGGAATGAGAAGGGGGTTAGAGAAGGAGGATGGGGAATTGGAGGGAGGTGTTTCAGTGAAGGAGCACAAAACTGATTCTATGACACTAATCAGTCTGTGAGATATAAATGCCTCTACACTGCATATCTATTATAACAGAACTTGTAGCAATTTATTGGGTTTACTCCTATCAATGAGTGCTAAACAGTTAGTGCTGTTCACATTGAATGTCAGGAATTTTAACATTCCACATAATAATAATAATAACTTTATTCTTCTATACCGTACCAGCTGTTCTTTTAAAGAGGTGGAAAGATTACATATGGGGTGGGATTATTACAGGAAGCACATTTTAAGCTCACCCACGAAGATTTATTGAAGCATAAGAAATATCCCTGGGGCTCTTTTCCCTGGAAAAGCGGAGACTTAAGAGGGGATATGATAGAAACTTACAAGGTCATGAAGGGTATAGAGAAGGTAGAGAGGGACAGATTCTTCAGATTGGCGGGGGCACAAAAACTAGAGGGCACTCAAACAAATTGAAGGGGATAAGTTCAGAACTAATGCTAAGAAGTTCTTCTTCACTCAGAGGGTGGTGGACATCTGGAATGTGCTTCCAGAGGAGGTGGTAGAGCAGAGTACGATTTTGGGTTTCAAAATGGGATTGGACGAGTTCCTGAAGGAAAAGGGGATTGAGGGGTACAATTAGAGGGTTACTATATAGTACAAAAAGCTTTAGAGTAATAGATCACTTACAGGTCATTGACCTGGGGAGCCGCCACAGGAGCGGACTGCTGGGCATGATGGACCTAAGGTCTAACTCGGCAGAGGCGATACTTATATTCTTGGCATCCAATAAACTGGATACCAAAGCAAAAGAAATGGGAATAGTATTTAAACATTCCCTTAAACCCCTAGTAAAAGAGGTAGTTAAGGATAAAGAGGGTCGCTATCTGCTTTTGAAAGTGAAGCTTAAACATACCCTTTATGTTCTTGTTATACTCCCAAAACCAAGCAAAAAGCTTTCTATGAGGAAGTGGAAACATTAATTGGGTTTAAAATAGAGGGGCATTTAATAATAGGAGGGGATTCAATCTCACTTTTGATCCTTCTTTGGATAATTCTGCAACGGGGTACACTATGGGCAGGCAGATAAAAAAACAGTTGAAAGCCCTTTTCTCAAATTGGGGCCTGGAGGATCCCTGGCAACACTTGCACTCGAGAAATTATACAAGTTATTCAGGGGTTCATGATACTCACTCTAGGACATCCTCCTGGGGAGTAGACAAAGACATCCTCCTCCAGATATGGGAAGCTGCCATTGAACCCTAGCTTTGGTCAGATCATGGGTGTCCATGAGCTGTGTATAGAAGCTTTATGGTTGAAGGGACAGATAGGGAAAAATGCTTGAGTACCTGAATAAACTCTGTAAACAATTCTGAGCTCTCCTGGGGAAATGGTATAGAAAATTGAATAAATAAATAAATATCTGTTGAGAACCCTTTCAAAGGTGGGAATCACAGCAACCTTCGCTAGGTCTTTCTTCATGTTATTCACACCATCCAGGGTGTCTACTTTATTGCAGATTTTGGTATCATCCGCAAAGAGGCAAATCTTACCTGACAGCCCTTCAGCAATATAAAAATTATAAAGCTTATAAAAATGTTAAAAACAGAACAGAACCTTGATACACACCACTGGTAACATCCCTTTCCTCAGAGCGATCTCCATTGACTACTACCCTCTGTCGCCTTCCACTTAATCAGTTCCTGACCCAGCTCGTCACTTTGGGGCTCATCCCAAGAGCACTCAGTTTATTTATTAGCCATCTGTGTGGAACACTGTCAAAGGCTTTGCTAAAATTTAAATACACCATACTCCTCCCTCTGTATTCGCGGTGGTTACGCGTGGAACATAGAAGCGAATACGGAGAAACCGCGAATAACGTTTTATATGTTATTTGCGGGTTTTTTGTAACAGCCACCATTATTAATATTGAAACTTGCAAGCAGAGATTTTCAGGCTGATAGCATGCAAACAGTGTTTTTCTATGTGCAAAATAGCGTTTTTCTATGTGGAAGCTGGGAAGCAGCAATTTTGAGGGTGAAAGATTGGAAGCAGTGATTTTAATAGTGAAAGCTTGAAAGTGCGATTTTGTGGGTGGAAGCAAGGAAGCAGCGATTTTCTGAGTGAATGCTGGTAAGCACTAAACTTTTTTTTTTTTTTTTAAACTTCGATTTTCAAGTTTTACAATTCTTTACAGAATAAAGAAAATGGAGATAAAGCAATGTTACTTACCGTAACAGTTGTTATCCAGGGACAGCAGGCAGCTATTCTCACTAGTGGGTGATGTCATCCGACAGAGCCCCGATATGGACATCTTGAAAGCATGTCTTGCTTGAAGAAACTTAGAAGTTTCGAGATGCCCGCACCGCGCATGCGCCAGTGCCTTCCCGCCCGATGTACTGGGCGTGTCTCCTCAGTTCAGGTAGCTAGCCTGAGAAGCCAACCCAGGGGAGGTGGGTGGGACGTGAGAATAGCTGCCTGCTGTCCCTGGATAACAACTGTTACGGTAAGTAACATTGCTTTATCCCAGGACAAAGCATTCCCAGGCAGGTATCCCAGGCAGGTATTCTCACTAGTGGGTGACCTCCAAGCTAACCCCAATGGGATGGTGGGAGAGTTGGCAATTTTAAGAGAACAAATTTTGTAACACTGTTTGGCCAAACTGTCCATCCCGTCTGGAAAAAGTATCCAGACAATAATGAGAGGTGAATGTATGAACCGAGGACCAAGTGGCAGCCTTACAAATCTCCTCAATTGGTGTCGATCTGAGGAAGGCTACAGAGGCTGCCATTGCTCTGACCTTATGGGCTGTGACCTTACAGGGAAGGGATAATCCAGCCTGGGCATAGCAGGAAGAGATACAAGCCGCCATCCAGTTAGAGATGGTGCGCTTCAATACAGGTCGTCCCAACTTGCTAGGATCAAAGGAGACGAAAAGTTGAGGAGCAGTTCTGTGTGGCTTTGTGCGATCCAAGTAGAAAGCTAGAGCACGTTTACAGTCCAGAGTGTGCAAAGCAGATTCCCCAGGATGAGAATGAGGCTTTGGAAAGAACACTGGAAGCACGATGGATTGGTTGATGTGAAATTCAGAGACCACTTTAGGCAAGAATTTTGGATGAGTACGAAGGACCACCTTGTCATGATGGAATACAGTGAACGGTGGATCCGCCACTAGGGCCTGAAGCTCGCTGACCCGGCGAGCTGACGTGAGGGCCACCAGGAAAACCACCTTCCAGGTGAGATACTTAAGTGGAGCCTTGTTGAGAGGTTCAAACGGAGGCTTCATAAGATGAGACAGGACAACATTGAGATCCCAAACCACAGGAGGAGGTTTGATAGGAGGGTTGACATGGAAAAGACCTTTCATAAATCTGGAAACCACAGGATGAGCAGACAAAGGTTTCCCCTGTAGAGGCTGATGGAAAGCCGCAATAGCACTCAAGTGGACTCGTATGGAGGTAGATTTGAGACCAGACTGAGACAGGTGTAGAAGATAGTCCAATACAGAAGAAAGGGAAGCTCGCTGAGGTTCCGTGGCATTGGAAATACACCAGGAGGAGAATCTAGTCCATTTTTGGGAGTAGCATTGTCGAGTAGCAGGCTTCCTGGAAGCCTCCAAGACCTCCCTCACTGCTTGAGAAAACTGGTGAGGAGTTATGTTGAAAGGAACCAAGCTGTCAGGTGGAGGGACTGCAGATTGGGATGAAGTAGTGAACCTTGATGTTGAGTGAGTAGTGAAGGAAACACTGGAAGAAGTACTGGTTCCCTGCTGCTGAGTTGAAGTAGAAGGGAGAACCAAGGTTGTCTGGGCCACCGAGGAGCAATTAGAATCATGGTGGCATGGTCTGATCTCAACTTGACTAGAGTCTTTTGAATGAGAGGAAAAGGAGGGAACGCATATAGGAAGCGATTCCCCCAATCCAGTAGAAAAGCGTCTGCCTCGAGGCGATGGGGAGTGTATATCCTGGAGCAAAACTGAGGCAGTTTGAAGTTGTGGGGGGCTGCAAAGAGGTCTATCTGAGGCGTCCCCCACTGTGCAAATATCTGATGAAGGGGCTTGGAATGGAGAGTCCATTTGTGAGGCTGGAGAAGACGACTCAATTTGTCTGCCAGGACATTGTCTTTCCCCTGAATGTAGACAGCCCTGAGGAAGGTGTTGTGGCGGACCACCCAATCCCAGACTCGAAGAGCTTCCTGGCAAAGAGGGGCCGAGCCCGTGCCCCCTTGTTTGTTGACATAATACATGGCGACCTGATTGTCGGTGCGAATTAGGACCACCATGTCGTGAAGCAGATGTTGAAAAGCTTGAAGAGCATTGAAGATGGCTCTGAGCTCCAGAAGATTGATTTGATGGAGTCGTTCCGCACTGGTCCAGAACCCCTGAGTGCGGAGACCATCCAGATGAGCTCCCCATGCATAGTTCGATGAATCGGTGGTGAGAACCTTCCGGTGGGGAGGAGAGTGAAACAGTAAACCTCTGGATAGATTCGAAGAGGTCATCCACCAGAGAAGAGACTGCCGTAGAGCAGGAGTGACTACAATGTGGCGGGACAAGGGGTCGGACACCTGAGTCCACTGAGATGCCAAGGTCCATTGAGGAATTCTGAGATGTAGTCTGGCAAAAGGCGTCACATGAACTGTGGATGCCATGTGACCCAAGAGGACCATCATGTGTCTCGCTGAGATGGACGGGCGAGAAGACACCGACTGGCAGAGTAGAAGAAGAGCATCCATGCGCTGAGGAGGAAGGAACGCTCGAAGTTGGATGGTATCCAGGACCGCCCCGATAAAGGGGAGAGTCTGGGTGGGCTGAAGATGTGACTTGGGAAAGTTGATCTCGAAGCCCAAGTTCTGCAGAAAACAAATCGTAGTCAAGGTCGCCGAAATGACCTCTGGAGCCGACGGGGCCTTGATGAGCCAGTCGTCGAGGTATGGAAACACCTGGAGACCCATGTTCCGGAGTGCAGCGGCCACCACCACCAGACACTTCGTGAAGACTCTGGGCGAAGAGGAAAGGCCGAATGGAAGCACTCGATACTGCAGATGTAGATGTCCCACCCGAAATCTGAGGAACTTGCGGGAGGCCGGATGAATCGGGATGTGAGTGTAGGCCTCCTTGAGGTCCAGAGAGCATAACCAATCGTTCTGCTCGAGGAGGGGATAGAGAGAGGCAAGGGTCAGCATACGGAACCGCTCCTTGACCAAAAACTTGTTGAGGACTCGAAGGTCCAAAATGGGCCGCAGATCGCCCGTCTTCTTCGGAACCAGGAAATACCGGGAGTAAAACCCTTGGTTTTGCTGATCTAATGGGACCGGCTCGACGGCCCGAAGCCGAAGCAAAGCCTGAGCCTCCTGGAGAAGAAGAGCGGTCTGCGTTAAGTTGGAAGGATACTCTCTTGGAGGGTGGTCCGGGGGGACCCGTTGGAAACGAAGAGAGTATCCCTCTCTTACGATGGTAAGGACCCAAAGGTCTGTGGTGATTGACTCCCATCGATGACAAAAATGATGGAGACGACCCCCTATGGGAAAAACAGGGGAAGGCAGAACATCGGTTATGCTCCCTGGAAGAGAGTCAAAAAGGCTGAGTAGCCTTGGGCGCAGCCGGCATCTGAGGCTTCTGCTGAGTCTTCTGAGGAGGCTGTCTCTTCGCAGGCTGTCTCGCAGGAGGAGTCTGCCTCGGTTGATAACGCCGCTGGTAAATTTGAGGCGGTCTAGAAGGACGAGACTGCTGAGGCTTCGGTTTAGGACGCAGAATAGACTGAAAAGACTTTTCATGGTCCGACAGCTTTTTAGTAACAGTTTCTATAGACTCATCAAATAGATCCGCTCCTGCACAAGGTACATTTGCAAGTCTGTCTTGGAGGTTCGGATCCATATCGATGGTTCGAAGCCACGCCAGACGACGCATGGCGACCGAACATGCCGCAGCACGAGCCGAGAGCTCGAAGGCATCGTAGGAGGATTGCATCAGTTGAAGACGTAACTGGGACAGGGTCGCCACCACCTCTTCAAACTGGAAACGAGCCTGTGCATCGATGAAAGGAATGAACTTGCGGAGCACCGGCAAGAAGAAATCCAAGTATGAAGAGAAGAAAAAGTTGTAATTGAGCACTCGAGTCGCCATCATCGAGTTTTGATAGATACGTCTACCAAACTTATCCATCGTTCTCCCCTCCCTGCCAGGAGGCACGGAAGCGTAGACTTGGGAGGGATGAGAACGCTTGAGAGAGGACTCGACTAGAAGGGACTGATGAGAAAGTTGAGCTCCCTCAAACCCTTTGTGGTAAACGATGCGGTATCGAGCATCCAGTTTACTGGGAACTGCAGGCATGGAATACGGTGTCTCAAAACAGCGCATGAAAGTATGGTCCAGCAGCTTATGCAAAGGAAGCCGAAGTGTCTCCGCCGGAGGGTGAGGCAAATGCATGGTGTCCAAATTCACATCCAAGTCATCCGCCATCTGTCGGAGAAAGGATGAGAAAGACAGTTGGTCTGCCAAGGCCGGCCGACGAGACGGACTAGAAGAAGTGGAAGCCTCCGGGTCCAGGGAGATCTGGGATCGGCATGGAGAATAGGAGGTAGATGGTTCCTCGTACTCTGGTCCCTCCGGCTGGGACACATCCGACGAGGAGTACCCCAAACGCTGCATCTTTTTCTGCGGAGACACCTCCGAATGACGTGAGGAGTGCCGAGAAGAGTGCCGAGATCGATGCCCCTCCCGGTGACGGGACGGAGAACGAGATCTTCTATGCATCGATTGATCCTTCGAAGCCTCAAAGGAATGGATAGGGCTCGATGCAGTGGATCGCAGAGGTGGCAGAGATGCGGATTCACGCAGCGCCACCCATGTCTGGTATGGAGTGCGGAAGAACTCCTCCTGCGATGCAGTATGCCCAGGACTACGATTATCAGGGGCTGCCCTAGCACCCTGTTGTCGTGGAGGTGTGATGGGCTCCAAAGGCGGCATCTCAGGAAGGGAAGCCCTCCTGGAGGATTCCGCCGCCCTCCGCCGATCCCCCTCGTCGAGCAGAGAGATCGAACGACGAGGAGGAGGGGGAGGACCGCACCCTGAAACCGGGGTCGGAATCTCACCCTGAATGTTGGCGATAAGCCGGGGTCCCATAGTTTGCATAAGCTCGACAAACTGAGCTTCTAGCAGGGACCGAAGCGAAGCCGATATGGAGGGATCCGCACCGAAAGGGGGTCCTCCTGCACGGTCTTCGCGTTCCTTCGTGGCCAAGTGCTTCTGCTTGCTAGCTTTAGGCACTTTGATGACCACGGGAGGGACAGTTGAAGGCGGTACCTGAACCGAGGAGATGGAGGCAGGCGCCGATGCTGAACTCGAAGCTGAAGCCGGGGCAAACGATGCGGGCTTCACGATGCTCGATGCAGGAGTCGCAGATGTAGGTTTCAAATGCACCGGCGAAACCTCAACAGCCGCAGTAGCAGAGACGTCCTTGGCAGTCTCCATCTTGAACATCGACTCCCAGAGCAAGCAGCGCCGCTTAAACGAGCGCGCAGTGAGCGTGGAACAAGGCCGGCACGATTTCGGAACGTGTTCTGGACCAAGACACTGAAGGCAGCGTCGATGCGGGTCCATCAGCGAAATCGCACGCTGGCACTTGCTGCACTTTTTAAAGCCGGTGATTGGTCGGGACATAGGCCGGAAAATCGACGCTGCAAGGTCGAAGGCGGTAGGCCGCAGCCACGAGGCCGGCCCGGCCGAACCGCCGGAAGAAATAATTTTGAACTTTTTTTTTTTTTTTTTTGAATAAAATAAAAGTGAAATAAATGTAAAGAAATAAACAAAAACGCGGGTTAAAGAAGGCAAAAAACTGAAATTCAGTCAGCGCAGAATGAAGACAAACTTCTCAGCTCCGCGGAAAGAAAAGAACTGAGGAGACACGCCCGGTACATCGGGCGGGAAGGCACTGGCGCATGCGCGGTGCGGGCATCTCGAAACTTCTAAGTTTCTTCAAGCAAGACATGCTTTCAAGATATCCGTATCGGGGCTCTGTCGGATGACATCACCCACTAGTGAGAATACCTGCCTGCTTGTCCTGGGATAATACAAATATTCCAGAAAAGAGAAGGTCTAAAACATCAAACCAAAAAAATTCCAACAAGCCTACATTAGGGGGAAATTCACTTATTTTCTAAAGTTATATCTCAAATAAACAAAAAATCTGTAACTTCGTGCATAGAGAAAATAATATTAAAGAAATAGGTAAATCTAATAATAAACAAATTAGACAAATTCACAGACTAATCCTAGTAGTATTCATTATTGAACTCCAAACTAAAATCTGAAATCACTTCTTTTAGTTACTAGTTTCATATAATTTCAAAAACTGCTCAAGTTGTAAAGGGTCTCAAAAATATAGTCTCTCTCTCTTTATATTTCAAGATACATTTACATGGGAACTTTAAGAAAATGTGACATCTATTGCCACTACTTGTGGTTTTAACAGAATAAATGCCTTTCTCCTAAGCTGAGTGGTACGAGCCACATCTGGGAAAATTAAAACACTATCACCATAAAATTTAGTATTCTCAATTTGAAAATAAGTCTTCATTATAAGCATTTTATCTGCCTCACTATTACATTCAATCAATAGAGTAGATCTTTCTCTAATTAAGGGCTCCTTTTACTAAGGTGCACTAGCGTTTTTTGCGTGCGCTGCATTGCCTAAAGTGCTAACCCCGCGCTATGCGCCAAGAACTAATGCCAGCTCAATGCTGGTGTTAGCATCTAGCGTGCGCTAAAACTGCTAGCGCAGCTTAGTAAAAGGAGCCCTAAGTCTTGGGAGTCCTCAAGGAACCCAGTCAAATCAAAATCTACAGATTCTAATTGATCTGCTCCTAATTCAGTTGATACCTTCTTTTTCTGATTAAGTGAGGGAATAGAATCTACACTGGCCAAACCCAAGATTTCCTTAAAATAGTTTGTAATAAAATCTCAGATGTTATCAAATGAGTCTTGGGAAAATTGACCAAGGGCAGGTTTCTAGCCTGTAGCTTATTTTCCATCATTTCAATCTTTGAGTGCATAATATGGGAATCCTTTACAGCTGATACTGAAACTGTATGCATAGTAGAAACCTGACATTCAGTTGTTGAAAGACGTTTATCCAATATTTTAAAATTGGAATCAACGTCTTCCAACTTCTGAACTACACTTTGAGAAAATACAACATTCTGAGTGGCTACAGATTTTAACAATCCCTCAACTCTTAAATTTTATCTTCCAAGATCTTTTAAGGATATATCATTCGGGGTCTCCTGTAGATCCTGAGTCGATAAGGCAGTCTCCTGAAAGGATAATGCCTTAGGCATCTCCCTGAAAACCATCAGGGAAGATGCCTGTACTCCCAAAAGATCAACAGGAGACCTATTGGGACCCAATTATGGTCCCAAATCTCTTGATATTTCTGGAGGGGAGTTCTAGTCAAGGGACTGAATGATGCTCCTGATAATGAATCAGCATTACTTAATTCAGTTACAGGTATTAAATGGCGATCCATGGGACGGCTAATACAGGAGTTGATGTCGAAGTTTTAGTCTTTACCTTTCTTTTCCCCATTTATATAGACAAATTTAAAGAAGAACCGAAAATCAATTCTTAAAAAGGAAAAGAAAGGGGAAAAGGAAAATAATTCCTCACTCTTACCAATGACTAGTGACTTCAGTGACTCCAAGGGGCATGCCCCTTAGGACACGCCACTTTGGCCGCACCCTGCGGCATCTCTTTTACTGAAAAGTGAAGGGCCCCCGATGACGTGGGCCAACTGCTTCCTCAGGTGCCAAAACACGGCAGGAAATCAATCCCTCTTTCCACAGTTGTAAGTAATCTTCTCCGTGCACTAAACTTTATCAGTACGGTACAGTACAGTACAGGTACTTTACTCATGATGTAATTTTGGGGGAAGGACTCAGCATGCGAAAAATCATGAATAAGCAAAACCGCGAGTGCTGAAACCGCGAATACGGAGTGTAGTGCACTTCCTCTACCCAATTCTCTGGTCACCCAGTCAAAGAAACTGATCAGTTTTGTCTGACAAGATCTATGAGGGTCATTTCATAAATAATGCACACTTTTTTTTTTTTTTTTTTTTAAATTTACATGGTTTTTTTTTTCCAGGTATTTCTTTACAATCCTTTAATATAGTCTCCCTGCTTTGTAATGACAGAGTCCCAACGTCTGGGAAGCTTCATTATTCCATCCAAGACTCCGTTTTTGTTCAGTTGCCACCGAATGGCTCGGGTAACAGCGAAAGAAAGCTATTCCAGAGATGTAAAACAATGTCCATGCATAGGTTGTTTTAACTTTGGAAAAAGGTCAAAGTCTCATGTCTGGACTGTAGGGAGCATGAGGTAACACCTCCCAGCCGTATTTCAATGACAACTTTCCGTATGTGTGGGCGAGCATTGTCATGAAGAATGAGTGGCCCAGCCAAGAGCAACTGAGATCGGGTTTTGTGCATTTTTCTGCATATTTCTTTGCAAAAAAATCACGATAATACACTGCTGTGACACTTCCACATGGAACTTTGTCTGTAATGATGATGCCTTCATGATCATAAGCAAAAATCATCATTTGTTTGACTTTTGATTGAGCTTGTCAAAAATTTTTTTGGTCGTGGAGAAGACGGTGCTCTCCACTGTGATTTCAGCTCCGGCTCAAAGTCTCTGAACCACGTTTCATCAATAGTTTCAACAGTCCAGACATGAGTCCACCAGACTTTGATCTTTTTCCAAATTTGAAACAACCCTGTGCGTGGACATAGTTTTGTATCTCTGGAACAGACATTCTTCCGCCGTTACTCAAGCCATTCGGCAACTGAACAAAAACGGTGTCTTGGATAGAATAATGAAGCTTCCCAGACATTGAGACTCAGTCATTACAAAGCAGGGAGATTATATTAAAGGATTGTAAAGAAATACCTGGAAAAAAAATAAAATATGTAAATTTAAAAAAAAAAAGTGTGCATTATTTGTGAAATGACCCTCATACCTCTCTAGTGAATCCATGTTGCCCCTGGTCCTGTAATCCATAAGATTCTAGAAAATTCACTATTCTCTGTTTTAGAACCGTTTCCATTAATATGCTTACCACAGACGTCAGACTTACTGACCTGTAATTCCCTACTTCTTCCTTATTTCCACTTTTTTGTGGAGAGGGACCATATCCGCCCTTCTCCAGTCCTCCGGTACTAGTACTGTCTGATTCACCGATTCACTTTGGGTGAATCGATTTGAATAGATTTAAAAAAAAAAAAAAAAAAAAATTGGTCTCCCAAATCGGTGACTGACCCTCCCCCCCCTCGCCCCCTAAAGAAGGAGCAGCAGTGCTGCCTCTTGCTGGCCGACCGCTGCTGCTCCTGCTTTAGAGGGTGAGAGAGGAGGGTCAGTCGGTAAGTGCTGCGGTGTCCAGCTTCCCCCCTGGCCTCCCATGCATTCATTTACCTAATTCCAGCAGTGGAGCAGCCTGCAGAGAGGACTGCTAGTGCTAGCGATCTTTGAAGGCTGCCATCAGCTTCCAGACTGTTGTTTCCTCTGCCGCGATCCTGCCTCTGACGTCAGAGGAGAGGAGGGACCGCGGTAGAGGGAAGACAGCTCCGGAAGCTGATAGCAGCCTGCAAAGATCGCTAGCACCAGCGATCCTCTTTGCAGGCTGCTCCAATAGGTAAATGGAAGAACGGGAGGCGAGGGGGGGGGGTGCAGGCCTTCTAGGGTGGGATGTCCTGGTGTAGAAGTACATGGAGGGAGGGTTCAACGAGACGTGCATATGCCAGACTGGGGGAAGAAATAATGGGTCTAAAAACAGAGGAGAGGGAAATGGAAGGGGAAGACAGAGATGGAAGATGGATGCTTAGCACCGAGAAAGAAGAAAATGACAAATGAGCAGCAGACCTTGGCAAGCAACTTATCAGAAGACAACCAGAGCCTGGGACCAAAATGATTTGAATAATGACCAGAGAAAAGGTAGAAAAAATAATTTTATTTTCTATTTTGTGATTACAATATGTCAGATTTGAAAGCACAGTTACTTACCGTAACAGGTGTTATTCAGGGACAGCAGGCAGATATTCTCTACATGTGGGTGACGTCACCGACGGAGCCCCCTAGCGGAGGTTTTCGCAAGCAGACTTGCTCGAAGACCTTCAGGCTTGCGATTGGCCCACGCATGTGCACGTGCCCCTCCTGCCCTGCGTCTCCTCAGCGTGTCCTCAGTTCAGATAGCAAAAAAGAACCAACCACGGGGAGGTGGGTGGGTTGCGAGAATATCTGCCTGCTGTCCCTGGATAACACCTGTTACGGTAAGCAACTGTGCTTTATCCCAAGGACAAGCAGGCAGTATATTCTCTACATGTGGGTGACCTCCAAGCTAACCAGAAAGGGATGGAGGGAGAGTTGGCAATTTAAGAGAAAATAAGACGTGAACACAGCGACTCAACAGAAACTAACTAAACAAGCCGTGGTGCAAGAGGGACAACGATATCGCGCGAAGCAAGGGAGCAGTGCTTCTGGCTCTGCGGAAAACAGAGAACTGAGGACACGCTGAAGAGACGCATTCCCTAGGCAGGGTGGGAGGGGCACATGTGCATACGCGGGCCAATCGCAAGCCTGAAGGTCTTCGAGCAAGTCTGCTTGCGAAAACATCCGCTAGGAGGCTCCGTCGGTGACGTCACCCACATGTAGAGAATATGCTGCCTGCTTGTCCTGGGATAATAGAGGACACATTTCGGTGAGCCAGTGACGAGTGCTGCCACACTGTACTGCAGGAATCAACAGCGGACAAGTGGCATTCTGAGATTCCCCTTGTGTCTTTTAAAAGTATTATAAGCTGCTTCATAAGGCATGATATAAATTTAAACAATATTTTGAAAAACCTTTGAGTGGTCCGACAGAGGCGACATCCTGGCTAGCCTGTAGTTTTTATTATGATATCTGTCTAAGTTGATCCTGTCTTTAGCATCTGGCATGTTTCGCCAACATAGCACCCTTCTTTGCACATTTTGCATTGAATGATATATGCCACATTGGAAGATGAGCATTTACTATTGGGAAATTTGATGTCTCTGAATGCCACATGGCTTCCACTTTTTATTATGGTCAAAGTATACTGAAATCAATTAAGGATTTGTTCTCTTAGGCTTCCGCAGCTGGCATCATGCTTGTTACAGTTTTCTGGGTCTCACCACATCTGGTTAGATAAAACTGAAGTTTCAGACATCATGCTGTGGCTTTCTTCAGAGTATGCTGTGAGGTCTGCAGTTTGTCTTTATATCTAATGGGTCCTCAAACCCGATTAGTTGGGGCTTGAGATGAATGAGGCAGGAAAGTCCATTGGTCATCAATTTTAATTTTTATTGGAAAAGTCTGTTCGTCACAAATTTGAATTTTGGTGGGAAATCTGCAACAAGCATAATGCCAGCAGTGGAAGCTTAAGAGGAATATATCCCAGCTTCACAGGGAGAACATCTTTAAACTCGCAAGAGAATTTTCCATTCTATGGGAGGGAGAACCCTACTGTATTTCTTACCAAAATTCAAAATATATGACCAATGGACTTTCCTGCCTCATCCACCTCAAGCCCCAACCAATCGGGTTTGAGGACTCAATATATATATATATATATATATATATATATATATATATATATATATATATAGACAAACTGCAGACCTCACACCATACCACTTCTTCACTGTGGAGTTATGATGGGCATTTGTCACTCAATGTTTGCATCATGGATTTCCTTTGGAGTTTTTTTCCAGCAATAATAGAACTTCAGGATGGCTTGGAGTTCCACACTTAATTCCACAATTCATTGGCATGGTTCAATCAATGATTTGAAGCAATGTCAAAAACATAGCATTACGATTCTGCAAATTGGCACTTTGTAAAATAAAAACACTTCTCAGCTACAGTGACAAAATAACGCTCAGAATTTAGGAAGCTGGGCTGAACTTTTATGCACCCCCTCGTATTTCTTCATTCAACATGTAATTAAAATTTGATATTTATTACCACAATGTGGTGAAAGCAGTTAGCTTAGCAACTGCTTAGTTAGTTTTAAAAAGGTTTGGATAATTTCCTAAAAGAAACATCTGTAAGCTATTACTAGGATGGATTTAGGAAAATCCACTGCATATAATCTGTTTTACTGTTTTCGGATCTTGCCAGGTATTTGTGACCTTAATTAGCCATGATTGGAAACAAAATACTGGGCTTGATGGTCTGTCTGTCTCAGTATGGCAACTCTTATGTTCTTATGTACTGAAGACAGATCATCCAACACAAAACTTTACCCTCCCTCAATATGAGAATCTGTAGCACGAGGAACACCAAATTTAAAAGGACTAATGCAGCTAGTGCTTTCCAAACTACACTTAGAGAAGAATAAAAGATTGAACACTTTGTGCAGTACCTTTGTCTCTAGGGTCAGCAAGAAGGTCGTCAGCAGAGCACGGGCTTTCTTCACTGCCCTCATTTGAAATGGTGAGGAATGAAGTTGGAGAAATAGATTGAGATCGGCTACTGTTATTGCTGCCTCTGTCTGCCCCACCTGGTGTTTGGGTGTCGATGCTACGAGTGCTGCTGCTGCGCTGTACTAATGGAGGAGGAGCACGATGCCCATCTGGGATGTCTTGTGGCTGTTACAAAGAGGGGAAATAGCATTATGTATCCTTTCATCTTGAAAAGCCAGTTACTAGAAAGTGTTACTTCACATTGCAAGCAGTTTCTTTTAATGTTGCTTCTAACTTACCAACAGATGGCACAGGATGACACTTCAAATTTCAAGATATCAAAATGAAATCATTAAAAGGCAAGCCACTGACTAACAGGACCATGGAAGCAATTTTACAATGTAAAAACAGAGACTTAAAAGAAATATGTTCCGATTCACTTGTTAATTACCAGCAGTCTATACTACCATTTATAGAGGCATTATGGTAAAAGAACAAAGTCAGCTCCAAATTATATAAAACACTGACAAAAAACTGAATACTGGTCACAAAAAAAATTGATCATGTTACCGCTACTATAATCACTACACTGGCTTCCTATCTCATATTGTATCACATATAAAATCCCATTACTGGTATTCACGATACTTTCTACAGAATTCCTACTCGACTTTTTTAGACACTTCACATCTTATTATCCCTCCCGCACACTTCAATCAACAAATCTTCTCATTATTCCAAATTTCCATGAAATCATTTCACCTACCACATTTAAGGCTACAGACCTCCCTTGATAAATTTAAAACCAATCCTATGACATTTCTTTTCAAAAATGCATTTACTGTATATACTTGAATATAAGTCGATCCAAATATAAGTTCAGACCCCCATTCCCCCCCCAAAAAAGAAGAAAAATGGTTGACTCGAATATAAGACAGGAGCTTAATATTCAAGTGCCATGCCCTGCCAGGATCTGCACACAGTGCCCTCTCCCTCACGCCCTTTCCTGCCAGGCTCTGCATTCAGCCCCCTTCCCTCCCTGCAAGGCTCTGCAGCCAGCCCCCCTCACTACTTGCCAGGCTCTGAACTAGAGAGTTGCGCGGGGACAGAAATCCCACCCGTCCCCGCCAAAATCCCACCCATCCCCACCCGTCCCCGTGAGGAATCCCTCCGTCCCCACCCGTCCCCGCGAGGAATCCCCTCCGTCCCCACCCGTCCCCGCGAGGAATCCCCTCCGTCACCATCCTTCCCTATAAACTTCAGAAATAGTTATTTTATTTAATTATGCTACTGAATTAAAGGCTCTGGTAGAGACCCATTTACAAATAAGCAAAGAGACTATTAATTTGGAAATATTAATTGGGAAGAATACATACTTTGTAAATGGGTTTCTACCAGAACCTCTAATGTAAATATAAAATATAAATACTCAGCTGATGAGAACCCACAAACTGTCAGCTGAGGACTTCCTTTGCAGTTGGCCTGGGGTCCCTTTTGCCAAGCTTGGCAGGCAGCAGTAGCGTCCCCGAGTCACAGATGCTGGCACCTCAGTGGCTCATGGATGCTGCCAGCGACTGCTGCGCTTGGTGGAGGGGAGTTCTGACCATCTCTAGAGGAGGTCCTCTGCTGGCGGTGCTTGGGGATCCCCACCAGTCACAGCAAGGGCCAACAAGTACTTCAACACTGTAGAAATAAAACCAGAAATGCATTTCCTTTTCTTTTGAACACAAAACAAAGATATCTGCCATATACATTTCCCAAGGCAGATGACTCTATGCAATGTCACCTCGGTAACAAAATACAAAAATAGACAAATACACCCCCTCCCTTTTTACTAAACCACAATAGTAGGTTTTAGCACAGGGAGTTACGCTGAATGCCTCGCGCTGCTCTCAATGCTCATAGGCTCCCTGCGCTAAAAAACAATATTGCGGTTTAGTAAAAGGGAGCCATAGTGCAAAATATAGACAGCAGATATAAATTCTCAAAACAGACACATTTTGATCACTAAATTGAAAATAAAATCATTTTTCCTAACTTTGCTGTTTGGTGATTTCATGAGTCTCTGGTTGCACTTTCTTCTTCTGACTGTGCATCCAATCTTTCTTCCTTTCTTTCAGCCTCCTGTATGTTTCCTCAACTCCAGACCTCATTCTCTCCCCCAACTTTTTCTTTCTGTCTCCCTGTTCCCCCTTCTTTCTGTCTCTCTGTCTGCCCCCTTTCTTTCTTTCTCCGTGCCCTCCCCCAAGCCACTCGGTTTGCTGCCACCGCCATCGGGGAATAGTCCCCAAGCCACCGCTGTCCCAAGCTTTCCCTGCAGAAGCGTCGCGCTGACCAGCATTCCGCTCCCTGACGTCAATTCTGACGTAGGAGAGGAAGTTCCGGGCCAACAAGGCATTTCTCCTCATTCCATCCAGCCTGAGCCCCATCTCTCCTTGATCCAGCATTTCCCTTCTGTGTCTGTCAGAATTACCATTCCACCTATTTTCCAGCATCACCCTTCTTTGTGTCCATCTCACCTATATCCCTATCTCACCACTTTTTCAGAATCTTCATTTGTCTCTGTCCTTGTCTTTACCCCATATTCACCATTTGCCCTTTCAATGTCTTTATCTCCCCCCCCCACACACACTTTTTCAGCATTACTTCTATGTCTCTATTTCACCTCCTCTTCATGTCCCCTCTGTATCTCTATCCTTATTCAGAAGGTCCTGCTTACCCTTTCTCTTCTTTGTGTCACTATCTCCATTTTCAGCTTTCCCCCCTTTTCCTTTGTTACTGCACCCTGTAGCCAGAATCTTTCCACCCTCTCTCCACTCCGGCCCAGCCCAGTATGAAATATTTCCTTTTGTTTCTCTCCCCTCTCTCTTCTCCTCCCTCACCCACGAGTCCTGCATCTGGCCCTCTCCCTTCTACCTGCACCTGGCAACACCCCCCTGCTCCGCGGCTCTCTTAAGCAACTCGTCAGCAGCGGTGATCAAGACAAGCTGCCGACATCGAGGCCTTCCCTCTACGAGTCCCACCTTTGTGGAAAAAGGAAGTTGAAACAAGCGGGACTCGCAGAGGGTAGGCCCCGACGCCAGAAGCTTGTGTCGATCGTTGCTGCTGAGTTGCCGAAGAGAGCCGCAGGTAGAAGGGAGAGGGAGATAGGAAGGCTGTAGAAGCTCCGGAGCATGACACCGAACCCGGCCAGGATGATTTCTTTTTCAGGCTGCTGCTGCCGCTGCCATCCCCCACCCGAAATGACAAAAAACAGCCTAATGCCCGCGTCGGGAAATAGCCATGCTGAGCAGTGAGCTCAGCACGTACACAGATGAAAGCCTTGCTTGCTGATTGGTCCGGCGGCCCCGCCCCACCGTGCCGCCGGACCAATCAGCAAGCAAGGCTTTCATCTGTGTACGTGCTGAGCTCACTGCTCAACATGGCTATTTCCCGACGCGACGCCAGACTTGTAAGCTGCATGCTTGCATCGCCAGAATTTAGGTAGGTTGTTTTCATCCCCGTGGGAGTCCCGTGGGCAAGGGGGCGTCCCCGTGGGAGTCCCGTGGGTCAGGGGGGCATCCCCGTGGGAGTCCCGTGGGTCAGGGGGCGTCCCCGTGGGAGTCCCGTGGGCCAGGGGGGGAACCCGCGGGATCCCCGCGGGACCCGCGGGATCCCCGCGATCCCCGTTCCCATGCAGACCTCTACTCTGAACTGCACCCTGTCCCCCGTCCCTGCTAGGCTCTGCACCCTGTCCCACCTCCTTTTCTACCTCTATGGTAAGCCGGGACAGGAGAGATCCCTCCCGTCTTCCGGCCAATACAAATAATTTTTTTACCTCCCTGCGTACCTTTTCTGCTAAACCCCTCCCCCATACCTTTTTAGTTATCCCTGGTGGTCCAGCGGTGTATGGGCAGGACCGTGCTCCTGTCCTGCACACCTCCTTCGACTCGCCGCTTGGGGCACACAGGCATGCAGAAGCGAGCTTCTCGAGCTCCTCCGCGGCCTTGCGCTGCTGGCAGAAAGGCTGACGCCAGGTCCTGTGAGTCTCGCGAGAACTGGCAGCAGCCATTCTGCTAGTGGTGCAGGGCTGCGCATGCCTGTGCACCCTGAAACCTGGTCGATAAGTGCGGTCCTGCCCATACACCGCTGGACCACCAGGGATAACTGAAAAGGTACCGGGGGGGGGGGGGGGAGTGTAGCAGAAAAGGTACACAGGGAGGGTGGGGTTAAAAAAAAAAAAAAAAAAATAGATTTGCATTGGTTGGGCCGGGAGGGATCTCTTCTGTCCCAGCCTTTCAGAAGCCTAAGTTGGGGAGGGGGGGTCAGATGACACAAATATAGGACTAGACCCCCATTTTTGGGCCTTTTTTTGGCTTAAAAATCTTGTCCTATATTCGAGTATGTACGGTACTTAGGTTACTCATTAGCAATAGAACAGTTGAACCAAGACATAGATATCCTTCCTTATGTTTTGCCTACTCCCTTATTTACTATAAGAATTTTTGGAGTTCTTTCCTTTTTTCCATCTGTCATGTCATTATGACATTTCCCCTTTTCCTTTTTGTTAGGCATATTGGAAGCCACTTAGATAATACTTTTGATATGCAGCATAACAAATCCTAATAGACCTTGAACCTTAAACCTTGAATTGCTGAAATTAAAATCCTAAAAATCCTAAAACAGTTATATTTAGGGCCACCACTTCGTTTAAAATTTTTAATCTTACAATTAAAGGAGGAGCATAGCCAGAAGTCTATTCTTGGGGTGGGGGGAGATGTGCAAAGGAGAGGACTGGGGGAGGGTCATGTATTTCTTTTCCCTCCTCCCCACATTAGGTATCATACCTTTTCTGGTGGGGATGACAAAATCCTGCCAGTCAAAGAAATCCACTGCCAAAGTTGCCTGAAGACTGAAGAAGTCAGAAGGCTGTTGTTGATGCTGGCATTCCCCAAACATGTTCAGTTCATGCACGAACTGATCATGCTTGGAGAGTGCAAGTGTTAATGGCTGGAGTATGAGGAGAAAGGGGGTGACACAGGCAACCGATGTCTTTGGATGACAGGATTTCAGTTAACCCATCACTGAAGAGATACTGCAGCTTGGAAGGGGGGCTTGAGACCAAAGTTTAGGTCTCCAAGGTGCCCCCCCCCCACAAAAATATCTTCTTTTCCCTATCCCCAGGGACTGAAAATATTTTAAAGAGAAAATTTAGAGCTATTAGGGGTATCTATTTCCAATATCTGTCAAAATCCCTGATTAGATTATTCATAGAGCCCCCTCTTTATGGAATGGTGGTCAGTTTCCATCATTCCTTCAGAATTTAACAGGAGATATGGCAGAATGGGAAAGCAACTAATGTGAGAGAAAAGCACAGTATAGTAATAATCCCAAGCAAATTTCTGGAGCAGAAGATACTCACAATGAGCTGTTCATCTTTTTCTCCTGTCTCCTTTATTATGATCTCAATCTCCTGATTCAGTCCTTCCACACTGTTCCGGAATCGTGAACCTGAAGCCTTATTGATGGGGATGGTCACAGGGATAAGAACACTTTTTGGAATAGGTGTCTAGAAAACCAGGGGAGAAAGGAAGAAAAAAAAAAGGGTTAATGCAAGGAAAGGTTCCCAACAGTAAAGGCATGTGAATGACAATTATAATACCAGGCCCAATACTTAATGTTTACAAGCTGTATATAGTGCCGAGCAGATACATGAATCACTGCTCTGTGGAGGTTAAAATATAGTCAAAGCCATAACATACCTAAACAAGGTCATCTGTCAAGTAGAACATCATTTCATCATTTTGGAACAAAAGTCAAAATCCCCTGTAGTGACTTTACCGAAAGTTTAGGTAAGGTTAGGTAAGTTCTTACCTTTTCTAATCCTTCTTGTAAATCCAGAGTTTATTCCAGGACCAGTGGGTTATTTCCATCTACCCACCAGGACTTTGTAGGAAACCTCAAACTTCAGAGACTTAAACCCCTCCCCCTCTTACTCATCACTGTCCATGTAAGCAACAGAAATCCAGTTTACCAGTACTTGGAAAAGCAGACAATCAGCAAGGTATAGAGCAGATTCCTGGACTAAAGAGTGGATTTACAAGAAAGAAGATTAGCAAAGGCAAGAACCTAATCTTTCATTCTTGTACAATCTCACTTTATTCTGGGACCAGTGGGACATAACAGAGCAGTCCCTGAAAATTAGGATGGGACTGATGAGCCTGCTGCCAAAACAGAGGAACCAAAAGCAGCATCCTGCTTGGCTGCCACATCGATCCTGTAAATCTTGGTAACGTATGCAAGGAGGACCAAATAGCAGTCCTACAAATTTCGTCCAGAGAAATAGCTGACGACACTGCCCAAGAGGATGAAACACCTCTGGTAGAATGAGCTCGCACCGTGAGGAGGGGGGCTTCTTTCCAGCAATCATGTAAACCACGGAAATGGCCTTATGAATCCATCTGGAAATGGTAGCCTTAGAAGCTGGCCTACTTTGTGGGCAGGGCCCAGCAGAACGAACAAATGGCTAGAGAGGTGAAACACGGTGATCTCCAGGTACTGCAACAAGAGCTTGCGCACATCCAAGGACCGCAACACCTGGTCCTGCTTCCTTGATCTGGAGGAAGCAAAAGCAGGAAGCCAGACTTCCTGATTCACATGGAAAGCAGAAACTACTTTCAGAAGAAAAGAAGGAACAGTGCACAGTATCACACCAGAATCAGTAATATGCAGAAAAGGATCTCGGCAGGAGAGAGCCTGAAGCTCTGAAACCCTAAGGGCTGAGGTAATAGCCTCCAGGAAGACAGTCTTGATCATAAAATCCATAAGGGACACCTGCTCCAGAGGCTCATAGGTGGATGAGCCAGAGAACCAGGTTAAGATTCCAAGTTGGACAGGGAAGGCGCAATGGAGGCCTAAGTCACAGAATACCTCGTCGAAAATGGGCCACATCCGAATGAGTTGCCAATTAGTCCCACAGAGAAGGAAGACCCATACAAGAACGACCCCTAGTCCCTCCTTTATGCCATTCTGCAGAAACTCCAGAACATGAGGAAGCTATCCGTCTCAACAAATGCCCTATCAAGGGCCACAGAGGGATGACACAGGAGACCTCCCTGTGGCCAGGGCTGAACCAGGGTGTCCAGGTCTGCGCTGCTGGCCTCATGACACTGATTGAAGAACCAATCTGCTTTCTTGTTGGCTCCAGTTGCCATGAGATCAAATGTGGGATGCCCCCACTGATCTACTATGCAATCGAACACTCTTTGAGACAGAGACCATTCTCTGGGATCCAGAGTCTGACGACTGAGAAAATTCACTTCAACATTGTCCACTCCTGCCACTGACAGCACCACAAGATGTCTCTCCACCCACTAGAAGAGAAGCTGAGTCTCTATGCTCAGGGAGGGAGTCCTCATGCCCCCCCCCCTGACAATTGACATAAGCCACCATATTGTCTGAGAATATGCGGACTGCTCGATGATGAAGATGACCCTTGAAGTGGAGAAGGACCAGGAAATTGACTGACCACTTGCACTCTGAGGGAGCCCACTGGCCCTGAACAGGGAGAGACATACACACTGCTCCCCAGCCTTTGAAACTTGCATCCGTAGACAGAATCAACAATCCAAGATCTGAAGGGGAAGGCCCGTAGATAGCGAGAGGGGTCGCAACCACCATGCAAGACTATTCCATGCCACAGTCATCCAGAGCAGGGGTGCATGTAATGGGTCCTGCTGGGGATTCCAGTGCAAAGCAGAGCATCTTACAGCGATGCAGAGAGGCTCTTGCCCAAGGCATCGATTGTTGCCACCATGGTTGGCAGAACCTGTAGGTACTGCCATGCCATTTGGACAAGAGTGACCAGAAGGTCCCTGATAACCTGATGGAGCTTCTACTGACGGGACACAGGCAGGAACACTTTGTTCTGTCCCGTGTGAAATCGAACTCCTAGGCATTCCAAATTCTGCGTCAGCTCAAGGTGACTCTTTTCTGAAAGTGATCACCCAGCCCAGGCGCTGCAACAACTGTACTACCTGCTGAACAGCCTGATGCCCCTCAGACTCCGAGGGAGCTCTGATCAACCAGTCTTCCAGATACGGGTGAACCAGGACACCCAGGATGCAAAGTTAGGCCGCCACCACTACCACCTTGGTGAAGGTCCTGGATGCCATTGCCAATCTAAAAGAAATTGCTGCAAACTGGAAATGTTGCCCCAAGACGTGGAACCTCTGATACTTGTGGTGGTCCAGAAAAATGAGAATGTGAAGATATGCCTCCATCAGATCCAGGGAGGCTAGGAACTCCTCTGGCGCCATCACTGAGCACAACGTCTCCATGTGGACGTGAGACACTTTCAGTGATGCACTGACCGCCTTGGGGTCCAGATCGGTCTCCAATCGTCAAAGCCTTTCTTTGGAACAATAAAGTATATCGAGTATCTCCCAGAGCTTGTGTCTCGCTCTTGAACGGGTTCTATGGCCGCAATATCTAGTAGTCTGTGGACAGTAGCATGCACCCAAACTGCATTCTCAGGGCAGCCCGCCGGGGAATCTAGAAAATACTTAGAGGACAGAGAAACTCCAGTTTGTAGCCATCTCTGAGAACCTCCAAGACCCAGCGGTCAGAGGTAATGGCCTGTCATTTTGCCAGAAAAGCCGACAACCGCCCCTAAGGACACCCTAGCCTGGCGTCAGAATTACTTCTTAGTAGGAGCCACTGGTTAACTCCCTGTGGACAGTTGACATCAAGAACTGCTGAAGAATGGTCTGGAAGAAGAGGACTGCTGGCCCGCGGAAGGGCCCAAATATGGACAAGAATACCTCAGTTTATATTCAAGTCAAACCTTTCCCCCACCCACACTTTTGGGAGGGAAAAAAGGATACCTCTATTTATATTCGGATCGGATTATATTCGAGTATATACGGTAATAGTTTATATTAATAGCAAAAACTTAGTCCTAGTCCTGCTAAACCAGCTGGCAATAATGAAGCCAGACACCACAGGGGCCTTCCCTCTTGCCAAATTGCTAAAGGCTCTGCCGGTCTTGATCCCACCCACCTCTGAAATTGCTTCCTGATTTTGAGGGGCGTGATCAAGATCGGCAGAGCCTATAGAAATTTAGCAAGAGGGAAGGCCCCTGCAGCGTCTGACTTCATTATTGCCAGCCGGTTTAGCGGGACCAGGACAGGACCGAAGGCAGGGCTGCTCACAATCCAGATGTGCCGCTGACTCCTCATTCCCCCTCCTCCTGGCAACCGGCAAACAGCATGGAGGACTGTTGTGGCCGCTGCCGGGAGGAATTGGCTGCCTGCCTCACAAGTCGGGCCTGCCCCTGACCCGCGACTCTGTTGGAAGAAACAAAAAGTTAAAAAGTGATGGAGAGAGATCTAGGATGTAGGTAGTGGGAGGGAGAGAGAGAGAGAGATGAAATGGAGGAAAAAGGGAAGAGAATATGATGGATGGAGGAGGGAAGACAACAGATACTGGTTAGAACAGTGAATGTAAAGGGAGAAGAGAGAAAGCACAGTTACTTACCGTAACAGGTGTTATCCAGGGACAGCAGGCAGATATTCTTGACTGATGGGTGACGGCACCGACGGAGCCCCGGTACGGACAATTTTAGAGTGATTGCACTCTAAGAACTTGGAAAGTTCTAGCAGGCTGCACCGCGCACGCGCGAGCGCCTTCCCGCCCGACGGAGGCGCGCGGTCCCCAGTTAGGATAAGCCAGCTAAGAAGCCAACCCGGGGAGGTGGGTGGGATGCAAGAATATCTGCCTGCTGTCCCTGGATAACACCTGTTACGGTAAGTAACTGTGCTTTATCCCAGGACAAGCAGGCAGCATATTCTTGACTGATGGGTGACCTCCAAGCTAACAAAAAGAGGGATGGTGGGAAGGTTGGCCATTAGGAAAACAAATTTTGTAAAACAGATTGGCCGAAGTGTCCATCCCGTCTGGAGAAAGCATCCAGACAATAATGAGATGTAAAAATATGAACTGAGGACCAAGTAGCAGCCTTGCAGATTTCCTCAATAGGCGTGGAGCGGAGGAAAGCTACAGATGCTGCCATAGCTCGAACTCTATGGGCCGTGACATAACCTTCCAGTGTCAGTCCGGTCTGAGCATAACAGAAAGAAATGCACACTGCCAGCCAATTAGACAACGTACGTTTAGAAACAGGACGTCCCAATTTATTCGGATCAAAAAACAGAAAAAGTTGGGTAGCTGATCTGTGGGGCTTAGTACGCTCTAAATAATAAGCTAGAGCCCGCTTACAGTCCAAAGTATGCAGAGCCTGTTCTCCAGAATGAGAGTGAGGTTTCGGAAAGAAGACAAGCAAAACAATGGATTGGTTGAGATGGAATTCAGAGACAACCTTAGGGAGAAACTTTGGATGTGTACGCAGAACCACCTTGTCATGATGAAAGACTGTAAAAGGTGGATCCGCAACTAGTGCATGTAGCTCACTGACCCTCCTGGCAGAGGTAAGAGCAATAAGGAAAAGTACCTTCCAAGTGAGAAACTTGAAAGGAGCGGTAGCCATAGGTTCAAAAGGAGGCTTCATTAAGGCGGAAAGAACCACATTGAGATCCCAGATTACTGGAGGGGCTTTGAGAGGTGGTTTCACATTGAAAAGACCCCGCATGAATCTGGACATCAAGGGATGAGCCGAGAGACGTTTTCCATGAACTGGCTCATGAAAAGCAGCAATAGCACTGAGGTGGACTCTGATGGAAGTAGACTTGAGGCCAGAGTCAGACAAAGAAAGAAGATAATCCAATAAGGCCTCCACTGCAAGGGAAGTGGGATCATGATGATGAAGAAGACACCAGGAAGAAAACCGTGTCCACTTCTGATGGTAACATTGCAGAGTGGCCGGTTTCCTGGAGGCATCCAGAATGGAACGAACGGGCTGAGACAAAAGAGTATCATGAGAAGTCAGCCCGAGAGAAACCAAGCTGTCAGGTGCAGAGACGGAAGGATGGGATGCAAAAGGGTCTCCTGATGTTGCGTAAGCAGAGAAGGAAACAGTGGAAGAAGGAAAGGCTCCCTGGAACTGAGTTGAAGTAGAAGGGAGAACCAATGTTGCCTGGGCCACCGTGGAGCAATCAGAATCATGGTGGCTCGTTCCCTCTTGAGCTTGAACAAGGTTCGTAACATGAGAGGCAGAGGAGGGAAAGCGTACAGGAACAGATTGGACCAATCGAGGAGAAATGCATCCGCTGCCAGACGCTGAGGAGAGTAGAGTCTGGAGCAGAAGAGGGGCAGCTGGTGATTGTGAGGATCTGCAAAGAGGTCTATCTGAGGAGTGCCCCACTGAGCGAAGATGGACTGTAGCGTTAAAGGATCGAGTGTCCACTCGTGAGGCTGGAGAATTCTGCTGAGCTTGTCCGCTAAGGAATTCTGTTCTCCCTGAATGTAGATAGCTTTCAGGAATAGTTGGTGATCTGTGGCCCAAGCCCAAATCTTCTGGGCTTCCTGGCACAAGAGGCGAGAGCCTGTCCCACCCTGTTTGTTGATGTAGTACATTGCAACTTGATTGTCTGTGCACAGCAGGAGGACCTGAGGAAAGAGAAGATGTTGGAAGGCCTTGAGGGCATAAAACAACGCTCTGAGTTCCAGGAAATTGATGTGATGTTTCATTTCCTGGGCTGTCCAAAGTCCTTGAGTTTGGAATTCGTTCAAATGAGCTCCCCCAAGCATAAGGGGAGGCGTCGGTGGTGATGACAAGTTGATGAGGAAGTAGATGAAACAGAAGACCTCTGGAGAGATTTGAGGATATCAACCACCATTGTAGAGACTGACGAAGAGATGATGTCACAGATATGTGTCGTGAACAAGGATCCGTCGCTTGGGACCACTGGGTAGCTAAGGTCCATTGAGGAGTGCGCATGTGAAGACGTGCGAGGGGTGTGACATGAACTGTGGAGGCCATGTGACCCAAGAGTATCATCATTTGCTTGGCAGAAATGGAACGTTGTGGAAGCACCTGCTGACATAGAGATTGAAGCGTTTGAAGACAGTTGAACGGCAGGAATGCTCTCATGAGGACTGTGTCCAGCACCACTCCAATGAATTGAAGTCTCTGAGTGGGAATGAGATGAGATTTGGGTAGATTGATCTCGAACCCCAGAAGCTGTAGAAACAGGATGGTTTGGTTGGTGGCCAGGAGCACTGTTTGAGATGAATTGGCCTTGATTAACCAATCGTCCAGATAAGGAAAGACTTGAAGGTGGTGAGAGCGTAGAAAGGCGGCCACCACAATCAGACATTTGGTGAACACTCTTGGAGAGGAGGCAAGACCGAAGGGTAGCACCTTGTATTGGTATTGACAATGATTGATCATGAAGCGGAGGTACTGCCTGGAGGCCAGATTGACCGGAATGTGAGTGTATGCTTCTTTGAGATCGAGGGAGCATAGCCAGTCGCTTTGATGAAGAAGAGGATAAAGAGTTGCCAGAGAAAGCATCTTGAATTTCTCCTTGACCAAGCATTTGTTGATATCGCGAAGATCTAGGATGGGTCTGAGATCCCCTGTTTTTTTGGGGACCAGAAAATAACAGGAGTAGAATCCCTGCCCCTTCTGATCTAGAGGAACTTCCTCTATGGCGTTCAGGAGAAGGAGGGATTGAACCTCCTGAAGAAGGAGAGAAGACTGAGAGGTGTTCAAAGCAGACTCTCTTGGCAGACTTTGTGCAGGACGTGTCTGAAAGTTGAGAGTAGCCGTGGCGGATGATGTTGAGGACCCACTGATCCGATGTGATGTTCTCCCAACGGCTGGTGAAACAAGACAGACGTCCTCCTATGGGTCGAGGGAGATTGGCAGATGGTGGAATACTGGCTATGCTTCGGAGAACCACGTCAAAAGGGTTGGGTAGACTTTTGTGGTGGAGGAGGCTTCACCTGTTGCTGCTGGGCTGGCCGAGGTGGTTGTCGCTGTTGCTGACGCTGACGTCTAGGCTGTTGAGTAGCCGGTGGCAAGGGACGGGCAGCATAGCGGCGCTGGTAGGCAGATTGTTGGCAAAAAGGCCGAGCAGGTGGAGTCTTTTTCTTAGTCTTCAGGAGAGTATCCCACCGAGTCTCATGGGCAGACAGCTTTTGTGTAGTGGAATCCATGGACTCTCCGAAGAGCTCATCACCCAAGCAGGGAGCATTTGCTAGGCGGTCCTGATGATTTACATCGAGCTCTGAGACTCTGAGCCATGCCAACCGACGCATGGCAACAGACATAGCCGTGGCCCTAGAAGTTAATTCAAAAGTGTCATAAATTGACCGAACTAGGAACTTGCGTAACTGGAGAAGGGAGGAAGAACAGGCATGAAATGCAGATTTCTTGCGGTCAGGGAGGTACTTTTCAAAAGCAGCCATGTTTTGAATGAGGTGCTTTAAATAAAATGAAAAATGAAAAGCATAGTTCCTTGACCTATTGGCTAACATGGCATTCTGATATAAACGTTTGCCAAATTTGTCCATGGCTTTTCCTTCTCTGCCAGGAGGGACTGAGGCATACACACTAGCTCCCGCTGATTTCTTAAGTGTGGATTCTACCAAAAGAGACTCATGCGGGAGCTGAGGTTTGTCAAAACCAGGAATAGGGATAACCTTGTATAAGGAGTCCAATTTACGAGGAGCTCCTGGTACAGTCAGGGGAGTCTCTAAATTTTTATAGAAAGTCTCTCGTAAGATGTCATGGAGAGGGAGTTTGAGAAATTCCCTTGGAGGCTGGTCAAAGTCCAGAGCATCAAGGAATGCCTTGGATTTCTTCGACTCAGCCTCTAAGGGAATAGAAAGAGATTCACACATCTCTTTTAAGAAAGAAGTAAAAGATGTGGAATCATGTTTAGAAGAGGAATCAACAACAAGTTGATCCTCTTCATCAGAGGAACACTCACCTTCAGACAGAAAGGGCTCTTTAGAATCACCCCACAAATCAGGGACCCGAATCCGAGAGCCACAATCTCGAGACTCCAGCGTGGAGGGTTCCAGGTGTCGGGTTTTGCGCGCCGACTTACCCGACCTCATAGATACGGTACCAGGAGACGTGACCTGCTGCGTTGGTACCGAGGTCTGCACCGCCTGGTGTTGAGCTCTCAGTTCCGGTGCTAAGATTGGCATCGAAGTCGAGGAGGTAGTGTGACCCGGTACCGACAAAGTGGATGCCGATAAAAGAGGGCGCTCCACTGTCGGTACCGGTGGCTCAGACCGGACCGGGACTGGAAGGCTCGGTGTCAAAAGTGCGGGAAGAAGTTGTTGCAACTGCTCCTTAAGTTGCACTTGCAGGACAGCAGCAATCCGCTCGTCCAGCGAAGGCACCGGTACCGCTTTTTTCTTCTGCGGTACCTGTGGTGCCGCTCTACGCTCCGAGGATGAGGACCCCGATGTCGAGGGGCTCACCTCAATAGGAGCGGAGTGCTTCCGTGGACGCCTCGAGGTCGGCAGGACTGGACTCGCTGCTACTGAGACCGGAGGACACTCCAACGGGGAAGGCTTCTTAGCCGGCTTACCTGTAAGGTGCGACGCCGGCGCGGTATCGACGAAGTAGGTGCCGACTGAGATGGGGCCGATGTCGGTGCCGGTGCTGCGGAATCAGACATCTCGGCACCGAATAACAACCGCTGTTGGATCTGGCGATTTTTTAGAGTTCTCTTCTTTAAAGTTGCACAGCGGGTGCAGGTGGACGCTCAATGGTCAGGACCAAGACACTGCAGACACCAGTTGTGCGGGTCTGTTAGTGAAATTGGTCGAGCGCACCGCTGGCACTTTTTAAACCTGGGTTGAGGGGGCATGAAAGTGAAAACGGCTTCTGCCAAATCGAAGGCCGAGGCCTCGATGATGGCAACAGGCCCCGCCGGGGCGAAGCGAAAGAAATGAAGAAAAAAACAAAAGTTTTTTTGTTTTTTTTTAACTAAAGAAAAGAAGAGAAATAAAGAAAACTTTATTTCCAAAAGGGGTTTACGCGAGCGGGAAGGGCGATTACAAAAAACTCTTTCAACGGCTGTTGAAAGAAAAGCACAGTTACTTACCGTAACAGGTGTTATCCAGGGACAGCAGGCATATATTCTCACATGTGGGTGACGTCATCTACGGAGCCCCGGCGCGGACAGCTTTTCAAGCAAACTTGATAGAAGTTTCAAGTTTGCACACTGCACCACGCATGTGCGTGCCTTCTCGCCCACTAGAGGGCGCATCCCACCTCGTGGTCCTCAGTTCCATAACTAGCAAGGAAGCCATCCCCGGGGAGGCGGGCGGGTTGTGAGAATATATGCCTGCTGTCCCTGGATAACACCTGTTACGGTAAGTAACTGTGCTTTATCCCAGGACAAGCAGGCATGATATTCTCACATGTGGGTGACCTCCAAGCCAACCAAAAAAGGGTAGGTGGGAGGATGGCAATTTATGAAAACAGGTTACGTAACACCGACTGGCCAAACCGGCCATCGTTTCTGGACAAGGTGTCCAGACAGTAATGGGAGGTGAATGTATGAACCGAAGACCAAGTGGCAGCCTTACATATTTCCTCCATTGGAGTGGATCGGAGAAAGGCTATCGAAGCTGCCATCGCTCGGACCTTGTGCCCCGTGACTCGACCCGGGGGAGGAAGGTCAGCCTGAGCGTAGCAAAAGGAAATGCAAGCGGCCAACCAGTTAGACAGAGTGCGCTTGGAAACTGGATGCTCTAATCGATTGGGATCGAAGGACAAAAACAATTGAGGAACCTTCCGATGAGGCCTGGTGCGTTGAAGATAGAATGCCAACGCCCTCTTACAGTCAAGCGTGTGAAGCGCCGTCTCGCCAGGATGGGAGTGGGGCTTCGGGAAGAACACAGGAAGGACAATGGACTGATTGAGGTGGAAGTCAGAAACAACTTTAGGTAAAAACTTAGGATGGGTGCGGAGAACCACTTTGTCGTGATGAAAGACAGTGAAAGGGGGGTCCGCAACCAAGGCTTGCAACTCCCCGATCCGCCTGGCGGAGGTGAGGGCAATTAGAAACACCGCCTTCCAAGTCAGAAATTTCAAGAGGGACTTGTTGAGTGGCTCAAACGGGGGTTTCATCAGTTGAGCCAGAACTACATTCAAGTTCCACACGACAGGCGGGGGCTTAAGAGGGGGGCAAACCCTGATTAACCCCTTCATGAAGCGTGTCACCAAGGGGTGGAGTGACAGAGGGCGTCCCTCCAGAGGTTGGTGGAAGGCAGAAATCGCACTGAGATGAACCCGCACCGAAGTGGTTTTCAAGCCGGAGCGCGACAAATGAAATAAATATTCTAAGACCGAGGATACCGGAACTGATACCGGATCCAGGTGAAAAGACGAACACCAGGTGGAAAACCTGGTCCATTTCTGCGCATAGCAAAGCCTCGTCGAGATCTTGCGGGAGGCTTCCAACACCTCCTTCACCGATTGAGACAGGTCCGGAGGAGTCAGGGAACAAGAAACCAAGCTGTCAGGTGCAATGACTGCAGGTTGGGATGTAACATGGATCCTTGACTCTGAGATAGCAGAGAAGGAGAGACAGGCAGGGGAAGAGGCTCCCTGGCGCTGAGCTGGAGCAGCAGGGAGAACCAGTGCTGGCGCGGCCACCGAGGTGCTATGAGAATCATCGTGGCCGTGGACGATTTTAGGTGTACCAACGTTCGCATGATCAGAGGGAACGGAGGGAATGCATACAGGAACCTCCCTTCCCAGTCGAGTAGGAAGGCATCCGCTTCCAGACGGTCCTGCGAGTACATCCGAGAACAATATAGTGGTAGTTTGTGTGTCTCCGGAGAGGCAAACAGATCCACCTGTGGCGTTCCCCAGCGAGCGAAGACCTCGCGTAGAACTGCTGAGTGTAGAGTCCACTCGTGCGGTTGCAGAAGTCGACTCAGTTTGTCCGCCAGGCAATTCCGTTCTCCTTGGATGTAGACCGCCCGGAGGAAGATGTTCCGGGAGGCCGCCCACTCCCAGAGGCGAAGAGCCTCGGAGCAGAGGGGCCATGACCCCGTTCCTCCCTGCTTGTTCACATAATACATTGCCACCTGATTGTCCGTGCGGACGAGGACCACCTGGTCCTGCAATATGTGAACGAGGGCTCGAAGTGCTAGGAAGATGGCCCGCAGCTCTAGCACGTTGATATGACACCGACGGTCTTCTGCCGACCACAGGCCCTGCGTGCGAAGACCGTCGAGATGGGCTCCCCACGCGTACTCCGAGGAGTCCGTGGTCAGGACCTTGTGAAAAGGCGGAGTGCGGAATAATAGCCCCCTGGACAGATTTGAAGAGTCTGTCCACCAACGTAGCGATTTCCGCAAAAGCGGAGTCACCGAAATGAGGCGAGACACCGGGTCGCACTCCTGACGCCACTGGGAAGCGAGGGTCCACTGAGGGATCCTCAGGTGTAGCCTCGCAAACGGCGTGACATGTACCGTCGAGGCCATATGGCCCAGCAGCATCATCATGTGCTTGGCCGACACCTTCGACAGTTGGGAGACCTGGCGACTCATTCGTACCAAGGCTTCCAACCGCTGGGTCGGCAGGTAGGAGCGTAGGCGCACCGTGTCCAGCCCCGCACCTATGAATTGAAGAGACTGCGACGGCCTCAACTGAGACTTTGGAAAGTTTATCTCGAACCCGAGAGTTTGGAGGAAGGTAATAGACTGTCGGGTCGCTGAGATAACCCCCTCCCTGGTCGGGGCTTTGATGAGCCAATCGTCCAGGTAAGGGAACACGTGGAGTCCCCGTGACCTGAGGGCTGCTGCAACCACCACCATGCACTTCGTGAATACTCGTGGGGACGCGGCCAGGCCGAAGGGCAGTACCCTGTACTGGAGGTGGAGGTCCCCCACCTGGAATCGTAAGAATCTTCGACAGGTGGGGTGCACCGGAACATGGGTGTATGCTTCCTTCAGGTCGAGGGAGCACATCCAGTCCCCTTCCTCCAAGAGGGGATACAGAACCGGGAGAGATAGCATTCGAAACTTCTCCCGGGCCAGGAATTTGTTGAGCTTCCTGAGGTCCAGAATGGGGCGCAGGTCCCCGGTCTTTTTTGGGACCAAAAAGTAGCGGGAGTAAAACCCCGTACCCCACTGGTCCTTGGGGACCGGCTCGACCGCCCGAAGCTTCAAGAGGGCTTTGGCTTCGGTTATGAGGGTCGGTAGCTGCGAACGGTTGCAGGGGACTAAACTCGGGGGACTGTCCGGCGGCGAGGACACAAAGTTGAGCGAGTAGCCCTCGGAGACGATCCGGAGCACCCAAGCGTCTGAGGTAATCCCGGTCCATGCCTCCCGGAAGGACCGGAGACGGCCCCCGATAGGAAGGGGTTCCTGTGAAAGTGCGGAGGGGAACCTGCCCCGTCCGCTCAGCCCGTCAAAAGGAAGGCGCTGGCTTAGAAGGGCCCTGCGCCGGGGCTTGGGTTTGTCCCCCTCTGCCTCGCTGAGACGGACGTCTCGGAGGCGGTCTCGAGAAAGCCGGGGTCGACTTCTGAGGGTATCGGCGCGGCGGAGGCCGAAAGGGTTTCTGAGGCGGGGGCCTAGGTTTGGGGCGGACCAGGGATGCTAGAGAGCGCTCCTGTTCCGACAAGCGTTTGGTCGCCGCATCCAATGACTCGTCGAATAACTCGGACCCCACACAAGGCAAGTCTGCCAGGCGTTCCTGCAGGTTTGGGTCCATGTCGAGGGTGCGAAGCCAGGCCAAGCGGCGCATGGCCACCGCGAGGGCCGACACCCTCGAAACCAGCTCAAAGGCGTCGTACACTGCATGGAATAGGTACAACCGCAATTGAGACAGGTTGGACATAAACTTGTCGAATCCTGCTCTTTGGGAGTCCGGTAACGAGTTTCGATATTGAGGAAGATCCTTCACCATACCCCGCAAATAGGAGGAAAAGGTGAAGGCGTAATTTAGAACCCTGGTGGCCATCAGGGAATTTGAATAGAGGCGACGGCCAAACTTGTCCAGGGTCCGCCCTTCCCTGCCTGGTGGAACCGTCGCAGAAACCCGTGAGGGCTGTGATTTTTTAAGAGCTGACTCCACCAGAAGGGACTGGTGTGAGAGCTGCGCCTTATCGAACCCTTTAGGAGGAATCGTTCTATACTTCGATTCCATTTTTGAAGGTACAGACGTGACTGTAAGAGGGTTTGACAAGTTCTTCAGCCAGGTCTGCAGAAGGACGCTGTTGAGAGGGAGTCTAGGCACCTCTCTAGGAGGAGTGGGGAGGTCCTGTTCTTCCAAAAATTCTTTGGAATACCGAGAACATACCATCTGGTCAATCCCCAGGGCTTGGGCCATGTCCTGAACGAAGGATGAAAATGAGGACGGCCTAGCCTGGGGAGACGGGGTTCTCGACCGCCCCACCGAGGAGAGGGGGGAGGCCTCATGGGAATAATGAGGATCCCTAACCGATCCCGAATCCCAGGATCCCCTCTCGAGGGCCCTCGAGGGGGAAGGGGAAGTTGTCCTCCTCGCAGAAACCTTGGGTGAGGACCCCGGGGTTCGTGGAACACTTTCCCGTTTTCTCGGCGAGGCGGCCCGGGAAGACTTCCCACGAGGTGAGCGGAGGAGCCTCGGATTGTCGAGGCGCAACTCCGACACCTGCAGCGCCTCGCCCCCGAACGACGAGGAACGGTCGCGCCGAGGCGAGCCTCGAGGTCGCTTAGACTTCCTCGATCGACGCCCCGTCCGAGGTCGCGTCGAGGGCGAGGCGTGTCTGGAAGACCCGGAGGAAGAGGAGGAAAGACGGCGCACTCTGCGCAACTTTTCTTTGGGCCTTACACTCCGCTCAGGGGGTTCCCCCGAGGTCGAGGTCCGGGGCGGGGCCGAGACCGAGGTGAACGGGGTCACTGTACCCGAGACCGAGGTCGCCGAGGCCTGGGCTCCCGCGGTCGAGGGGGCCGAGGCCGGGGCCTCCGAGACCGAAGGCGCTTCGGCCGAGGTCGAGGCCGCCGGGACCGCAGCACGCTGCAACACTTCCAGGGCTCCCGATAGCTCCGATGAGATCAGAGCTCGGAGGAGATCCTGGAAGGCTGGAATCCCCACGAAGGTGGGGAGTTCCGATTCCGGGGCACACTCCCTGGAGGGCGACCTCGGTCTCGAGTATTCCCTCGGGGTGTGCGGAGTCGAGGTCCGATGCGGGGCCGGGGTCGACCCACCCGCTTTGGCCTGACTCGAGGATGGCTTCTTTGCTGAAGGGGATGGAACAGAGGACTTACCCGAGGCTTGCTTCACTGACGACGCCTTCGAGGATGAGGGTCGGGGCGAGGCCGAGGCCCCTGAGGACGCCGAGGCCGTGGAAGGTAGAGCAGCGATCACACGACTCTGTCGGATGTTCGGGCCCCAGACAGACAATGCACCACCGGTGAGGGTCAGTGATGGAAAGCAACCTCTCGCACCGGCTGCACTTTTTGAATCCCGTAACAGGACGGGACATCCACGAAGAAAAAGAAGAAGGCCGGGAACGTTACCGACGTCCCCGGCCACGGCTTCCGGGAGCCCCCGGAGCCAGACGAAAACGAAATACTTTTTTTTTTTTGAAAAGAACCGAAAAGAAAAAAAGCAGTACCGCGAACTAATTCGATGGAAAAACAAACTAACGCGGCAGCTAGAAGGCAAAAACACTGGAGCTCAGATCCACAGGGCTTTCTTGCTCCGCGGAAAAATTTGAACTGAGGACCACGAGGTGGGATGCGCCCTCTAGTGGGCGAGAAGGCACGCACATGCGTGGTGCAGTGTGCAAACTTGAAACTTCTATCAAGTTTGCTTGAAAAGCTGTCCGCGCCGGGGCTCCGTAGATGACGTCACCCACATGTGAGAATATCATGCCTGCTTGTCCTGGGATAACGCGTCTTCTTAGCTCCGCGGAAACTAAGAAACTGGGGACCGCGCGCCTCCGTCGGGCGGGAAGGCGCTCGCGCGTGCGCGGTGCGGCCTGCTAGAACTTTCCAAGTTCTTAGAGTGCAATCACTCTAAAATTGTCCGTACCGGGGCTCCGTCGGTGCCGTCACCCATCAGTCAAGAATATGCTGCCTGCTTGTCCTGGGATAAAGAAGATACTGGGAAGGAAGAATTAGCAAAAAAAATTGCAGAAAAAGAAGCAGATAGAGATGCAGAAAAATAAATGGAGGAAAATTGAAAGGAAAAGGTTAAAGTCAGAGATGGATGTAGGAGAGGAAGTGAAGACATGGATGAGAGAAGAGGCAGATAGACTGCAGACCCTGGAAAAAAAATTAAGAAAAGACAGAAGAAAACAGAAACTGGGATAAACATGAATAAAATGACCAGACAGCAAAAGTAGAAAAAAACAATTTTATGTTTAATTTCATTAACAGAAAATGCAATTTTTCTGTAAATTTGCATTGCTTTCTTTTCATATTCTAAAATGTAGAGTGCTGTTTCTCTTTCTATGGTATTGAACTGCATATGGCTTCTTGAGGTTTAAGTTTGATTCTTGGCTCCATTTATTTAAATTTGTGGTTGCGTTTTCCTATGTTGGGGCCTTGTGAATATGTTAGCTTTGGGATATATATATTTGTATTATGTTTAGTGGCTTACAGGATAGCTGATGGGGAGGGAGGGTGAACAATCTTTTATAGGATTGACTCACCGTGACAACCCAAATTTCTAACCTCAGTTTATATTCATGTCAAACCTTTCCCCCACCCACACTTTTGGGAGGGAAAAAAGGATACCTCTATTTATATTCGGATCGGTTTATATTCGAGTATATACGGTAATAGTTTATATTGATAGCAAAAACTTTTGAAGATAAAGAAACATCATAAAAGATTTCTGATGAACAGTGTAGCTTTTAGACTTTTTAAAAAAAAATACAGCTTTCTATCACAAAGGTGGGTTTGGGTTTTAGATTTTTTATTCACCTTTTTGAACAAATGGAAACTCAAGGCAAGTTACTTTTCAGTATATTAGATACATTTGAAGATTCATCCAAATATCAACAGACAGATATCAAGGATGGCCATGAATAATGCTAACCATCAAAACAAACACAAAGTAACTTAAACCATAAAATACAGAAAAAGGCTCATACTTTATAACTTTTAAACTAAGACACAATAAGTCTTAAAATAGTACTTTTGTGCCATTTACAAAGAGTAGTCAAAAATCAATAAAGGGCTAATGAACTCAACGACTCAGCTGTCGAGTGACTAGCTGTTGAGTGACTAAAAAATGAATAATGTAAATTTTATGAAATAGTCACTCTGTAAAGTCAAAATGGAGTAACCCAAGTATGATACGTATCAACTCCTAATCGAACTCTGCTCAGAGACATGAAGGCAGATACCACCGCCTCACCACCCAATCATTACAGTGTTCAATACGGGTTAAAATTAATACTGGTAATAGTTATTTCCGCTTTCACAAGTCACACGGGCTATAGAATATACATCTATTATTGATAACTTTAAGATGTACCTAAGTTTATGAGACTTAGCTTTAAAGTTCACTGGTTCCGACGTGTCACGCCTCGGCACTGCCTCAGGGAACCAACAATAAACTTCAACTTAGTTTCAAACATTGGGTGTAGTCTCATATACTATGAATGGATTGACATTTTTGCCAACAGTTTACTTCTTAACCAGTGAGCTTTAAAGCTAAGTCTCATAAACTTTAGTACATCTTAAAGTTATCAATATAAGATGTATATTCTATATCCCGTGTGGCTTGTGAAAGTGGAAATAACTATCACCAGTATTAGTTTTAACCCGCATTGAACACAGCAATGATTGGGTGGTGAGGCGGTGGTATCTGCCTTCATATCTCTGAGCAGAGTTCGATTAGGAGTTGATACGTATCATAATTAGGTTATTCCATTTTGACTTTACAGAGTGACTATTTCATAAAATTTACATTTACAAAGAGTAAGCATTTCAACAAGTAATGGTTCTAATTATATTCAATGTAATACAGAATGGTAATTACAAATTCTGCAATTTTGCTCTCATTCTATTTTGTTTCAAATTGTACAGCAGATTTGTCTTGATATACATGTAATCGTAATGCGTTCTCTCCATCCATGTTTTGCTAACTACTCATGTGAGCCACAGTTGATAGATGTCATGCTATCTGTTGGTATACAACATGTTCTCCAAAACTGGAAATCTGCCTCCCTTCTAAATTTTACTTTCTGGTGGAACTCTTGTTTATACAAGCGCTGCAAACAATATGCTAAGGACAAATTGTACTCCCATTCTACAATTTCTACTCGAAATATATGGACACCCATTGACATTTATTTGCAAACTACTTAGAACTTACTGCTTTTGTACCCAACTGAACTCTGGTGACTTCCCCAATGCTTTTTTCTATCGTGCCAAATTCTTTGTGTACTGTTATTTCATGATGTTCATTATTTCTGTTATTCTTATTATTCAATAAACAAATTGAACTAAAAAAAAGAAAGGGAAGAGACAAAAAAAAAACCTATTCTATAGGAAAGTCTCTGAAATTCAGATTTTAATTTCAAAAATGTTGTTTACTAATTCTTCATTACAATAGCTAAACTAATTTTGCTCATAAATTCACTTCTGAAGTTAAATGTTTACTCTCAAAATTGGCATAATCCATTTAGTCTGGGATTTATAATAGCAAAATAACTTTCCTCTTAATGTTTCAACACTTCTACAATATTTTTATCTAAGCCCTTTTAACAAAATATTTTCTTAGATACTTAGGGTCAATCAGCTCCCTCGCTTATTTATGTATGAATGCTGTATGCTATTTATAAAACAAAAAGAAAAGTAAACAATATAATTTCCTGGGTTTATAGAGATGCATAAGTCATGATTACCTGATTCTGCAAACTAAAGGCTAGATTCACTATGCAAACCGATCGTGTACCGATCAGTTTGCGACCCCTTTACGACCTGATTTTCCTCCGCCTCGATTCACTAACCTCTCCTTCGATCCAATTCCGATCAGTGCATGCAAATGAGGGGAAATGGCATGCAAAGGACACGATTAACTAAACACTTTTCTGGCACACCGACTGGCTGGCTGATCCAAAAACAAGCAACTGCCCGATTAAAAAAAAAAAAATAATTTTTAAGCCAGCAAAAGCCCTGACAGCAGTGACAGGAGGCTGCTTCTCCTGTAACTACTGTCAGGGTTCTCCCCGATACAATCAACGGTCCGTGCAGTCAGTTGGGGGCGTGCCTCCAATCGCCCCCATTTGCATGAAGATGGTTGGTGAATCGGTCAGTCTGCCTCCAATCGCTCACGGATTGGACACAGATAGGAAGGTTAGTGAATCTAGGCCAAAGCTCATTTAATCCAAAAAGGAATTTATCTTTTTGGGTGTGCCTACTATACTTCAAATGTGGTAACAGAAATACTTCTGATAATTCTAATTTGGTCAGCATTAACCAGCCATTCAAATCATCTTGTGTCTAAGTAATTACATGTAAACCACATCAGGTTACTATGGTATCTTCTCCTACAATGCCCCAGAAGAACTTCAGGCCTTACCTGGCACTGGGTTATGGCTGAATGGTTACCATGGAAAGGAGATTGCCTGTCTTTATCCCGATGATGTCTGCTGCTATGTTTACTTCTCTGAAGTTGTTGACGTAGTTTTGCAATCTGAAGTATAAAAGCACAGTACCGACATTCAGATTTGGATTATATACTTGATACAAAATCTGTATAACAGTTAGCATATTACTGTAAATGTTGTAACTAGCATGCCCATAGGGTTCAGAAAACTTTGGAAAATCCATTTAGGTAAATGAAATTGCATCAGAGGTTAAACACAAACCTAAAGTGATTGCAGCTTTTAAATCATTTTACCTGATACAAAGGATCACTTAGGGCTAGATTCCCAAAACTTTGCGTTAAAAACTGATGGGCCGTTGTCGCAGCTGTTATTGTAGCGATTTCAAAAAGGCAAGTCATTCTCCAAAAGACACGCATGCAAATGAGGTTGGCGTACAGTAGCAAAGGTTTGCTAAATTTGCATGTTCTATGTTCATGACTGGCAGCGGGACCAGAGACGATAAACGCAAATAGTGTTGGAGGAGTGGTAGACCCTGATCGATTTTCAGAGAGTTGTGTTTGTGAGGAGCTAGTTAAAGGTAGACAAAGTGAGGGTGCTGAAAGAACTTAGGGAAGTTCTGATGGCTCCGCTGACTGACCTTTTCAATGCTTCTCTAGAGTCAGGAGTGGTACTGAAGGATTGGAGAAAGGCTGATATGTTCCCTCTACACAAAAATAGAAGTAAAGAAGAAGTAGGGAATTATGGTTCACGGAAGTTTCGCCCCCCACATTTCGCCCCCAGCAATTCGCCCCTCACATTTCGCCCCCAGACACATTTCGCCCCCACACATTTCGCCCCCACACATTTCGCCCCCCGGATGTTTTGCCCCCATACATTTCGCCCCCGCACATTTCGCCCCCGCACATTTCGCCCCCGCACATTTCGCCCCTGCATTCAACTAATATTTGTCATGAAAGAACAAATGCATTAAAAAAAAGCCCCATGGTGGAGGGGGGGGGAGGAGGAGAGAGAGGTGGAAGGAGCCGAGACAGTCTGTGGTGGGCGCCCAAGCTCCGAGGCAGCGGCCGGCACCGTGGACAGCTCCTGATCGGCGCCCCGCGCCCTCATAGTCCAACACCGAAGCCCTGCTGCCGGCCCTCAAAACATGCTGCTCTTGACAAGTGCCGTCTTGGGGATGCCGGGTCTCTGCAGCGAGGACAGCACGCTGGCAAAGGGGCCTCCCAGCGAGTCCGGGATGGATGTGATGCTGGCCCCGGGGCCCCCGGCCCAACCCTGGCTGCCACCGCCACCAGCTCCTACTGCTGCCACAGCCGCTGCCGTCAAGCCGCCTGGTCCCGGAGCTACCTTGACCTGCTCGACTGAGCCTCCGTTGGCCCCCTGTATGCCCACAGGGCTTGGGCCGCCACAGCTGGGCACTGGATTGGGGGTGGGTCCGGGGCCTCCAGCCGCTGCCCACAGGGCTTGGGCCGCCACAGCTGGGCACTGGATTGGGGGTGGGTCCGGGGCTTCCAGCCGCTGCCCACAGGGCTTGGGCCGCCACAGCTGGGCACTGGATTGGGGGTGGGTCCGGGGCCTCCAGCCGCTGCCCACAGGGCTTGGGCCGCCACAGCTGGGCACTGGATTGGGGGTGGGTCCGGGGCCTCCAGCCGCTGCCCACAGGGCTTGGGCCGCCACAGCTGGGCACTGGATTGGGGGTGGGTCCGGGGCCTCCAGCCGCTGCCCACAGGGCTTGGGCCGCCACAGCTGGGCACTGGATTGGGGGTGGGTCCGGGGCCTCCAGCCGCTGCCGTCAAGCCGCCTGGTCCCGGAGCTACCTTGACCTGCTCGACTGAGCCTCCGTTGGTCCCCTGTATGCCCACAGGGCTTGGGCCGCCACAGCTGGGCACTGGATTGGGGGTGGGTCCGGGGCCTCCAGTGCTATCGGGATCAGTGCTTTTCGTCTCTTTGCAGTCGTCATCCCGGGAGGAGTCAGATTTTTTGCCAGCCGATCCGTTTTTAGCTGCGGGAGTGGGTGTTGTCAGGACTAACACGGCAGAGGAAAGGCCCTGCCAGGGCTGGCCGAAAGCAGCCTGTTTACGGCACTGCCTCTGCTCACAGGCTGCCACTACTGCTTCGGGTAAGTGAGATTGGGGGTGGGGTACGGAGAGAGAGAGAACGGAGGAACGCTCAGGGGCGAAATGTGCGGGGGCGAAATGTGCGGGGGTGAAATGTGTGGGGGCGAAACATCCGGGGGGCGAAATGTGCGGGGGCGAAATGTGTGGGGGCGAAACATCCGGGGGGCGAAATGTGCGGGGGCGAAATGTGAGGGGCGAATTGCTGGGGGCGAAATGTGGGGGGCGAACCTTCCGGATCCCGGGAATTATAGGCCAGTAAGTCTGACTTCTGTGGTAAGCAAATTTATGGAAACGCTTTTAAAACAGCGAATTGTGAAGTTCCTGGAATCCAGTGGATTCACTAGACTTAGGTCTTGTCAGACAAATCTGACCAATTTCTTTGACTGGGTGACCGGAGAATTGGATAGAAGGAGTGCGCTAGATGTGGTGAATTTAGATTTCAGCAGTCTTTGAAAGTGTTCCACGCAAACATCTAATAAATAAGCTGAATGCCTTCGGGATGGGCCCCAAAATGATGGGCTGGGTCAAGAATTGGTTGAGTAGAAGATGAGAACAGAGGGTAGTAGTTAATGGAGATCGCTCTGAGGAAAGGGATGTTACTAGTGGCGTGCCTTAAGGTTCTGTTCTTTTTAACATTTTTAGAAGGGATATTGCTGAAGGGCTGTCAGGTAAGATTTGCCTCTTTACGGATGATATCAAAATCTGCAATAGAGTAGATACCCCGGATGGTGTGAATAACAAGAAGACCTAACGAAGCTTGAAGAATGGTCTGAAATTTGGCAGCTAAAATTTAATGCTCAGACATGCATTTGGGCTGCAAAAAACCTGAAGGAACGGTACAGTTTAGGAGGGATGAAGAACAGACTTGGGTGTGATTGTATGTGATGACCTTAAGGTGGCCAGTGAAAAAGTGACAGCGAAAGCTAGAAGAATGTTAAGGTGCATAGGAAGAGGTATGGCCAGTAGGAAAAAGGAGGTATCGATGCCTTTGTATAAGACTCTGGTGAGACCTCATTTAGAATATTGTATACAATTCTGGAGACCGCACCTTCAAAAAGCGTCGGTCTAGAGCAGTGGTCTCAAACTCGCGGCCCGGGAACCACATTCGGCCTGCGTTCTGTTCTAGTGCTGTCTGTACTAATACTGCCCGCTCTTTGCAGCGTCCTTCAGCTTCTCCCCACCCCGGCCTTCCGTTCTTACCTTTAGATAGTTATCACGGCCTGTAGAGAGGATTGCCGGTGTTGTAGCAATCCTTGCTGGCTGCCGTCGTCCTCAGCAGCAGTTCTCTCTGCCATGATCCTGCCCCTGACGTCAGAGAGAACCTTCTACGGAGGCCGTTAGCAGACTGAAAGGAACACTACAGCACCGGCGATTCTCTCTGCAGGGTGCGGTAATTAGCTGAAACTAAGACTGGGAGGCCAGGGGGGAAGCTGGAGGATGCTGCAAAGAAGGGGGGGAACATGCAGGCCTTTGTGGGGGGGGGGGGGAAGATTTATAAACTATAAAGAGTTTTACCTCATGCAAAATTGTCATTTCTTTAATAAGACATTATCTATTTTTTTCTGCGGCCCTCCAAGTACCTACAAATCTAAAATGTGGCCCTGAAAAGGGTTTGAGTTTGAAACCATTGGTCTAGAGCAGTATTCTTCAACCGCCGGTCCGTGGACTGGTGTCAGTCAGAAAAAAAATCTTGCCGGTCCGTGAAGGATTTGGGTCCCTGCCGTAACAAAAGGTGTCGGTGTCAGCTGACTTGTAACTTCCAGTTGCCATCGCTATGCCGGGACTCCTGCCTTCCATCACGTATGCCGGGACTCCTGCCGTGTATGCCTCCTGCACCCCCAGACCAGCAGCGGCAGCTGTGTGCTTTTAACTTCAGCACACAGCTGCCTCTAAGCAGTAGTTTAGCTGCGGTTTCTTGAGACAGCCTCGGGGCCTTTGCTAGGCCGGCCCGCTTCAATGATGCAATGTGGGCCGGCCTACCAACCAAAGGCCCCGAGGTTGCCTCATGAAACCACGGCTAAACTACTGCTTAGGGGCAGCTGTGTGCCAAAGTTAAAAGTACACAGAGCTGCCGCTAGCCTAAAGAGAGGAAACATTTGCTTCTACCTTCTGAGTCAGTCTATAACGTCTAAATGTATATTTATACCGTCATCTAATGACTATTGTTTGTATATCCTTCCATTTTTATAAATTTTATTATTGTAAGCCGCTTAGAAATCTGATAAGCAGGATAACAAATTTTAATAAAACTTGGAAGGGAGAAGGGGTACTCCTGGACAAGGGAGGGGAAGGGGTACTGCTGGACAGGGGAGAAGAGAAAGGAAAGAGAGTTACTATTGGATAAGGGAAGGAGGAAAGGGAGAAGGTGTACTGCTGGACAGGGGAAGAGGAAAATAGGAAGGAAACAGCTGGCAGGGAGATTAGAGGAGGGGAAGGAGTCAGGATGGAATGGAGAGATCAGATGAGGGAAAGGGGAGCGACAGAGGAATTAGAAAGTATAGAGAGATTGATGCTTGGAAGGGGGTCAGATGAGAAATAAGGAGAGAGGGACAAAGATGCTAGATCTGGTGTAGGAGAGATAAAAATTAAGAGAGCAGAATGAATCATGTAAAAAAGGAGAGAGGGGGCACAGGCTGGATGAAAAGGGGAGAGGGGCATAGAAAGAAGGCAGATACCATATGGAAGGGGGAGAGGGCAGACAGCGGATGGAAGGGGCAGATGCTGGATTGAAGAGACAGAGGGCAGACGCTGGATGGAAGAGAGTGAAAAGATGATGAAAGCAGAAAGCAGAAACCAGAGATGACAAAAGGTAGAAAAATGATAATTCTATTTCTATCTTGTGATTAGAATATATCAGATTTGAAATATGTATCCTGCTAGAGCTGATGTTAGATATAACTGGGGAGTGCAAAACCCAGGCAGTGCTTCTTTAGCTTCCAGCTGGCTTAGGGCTCTCTCTGAAAAGGGGGCAGTTGCCCTAGTTGCACACCCCTAACACCATTCCTGCTATGTGTGACTTCGGTATTCTGTTAGCATGATATTTGGTAGCATTCTGTAATAATTTGGCTTATTCAGTTTTCTTGATAGTAGAGGGGATATATGTGAAGGGGAGGGGAGACGGGGGTTTTGTTGATCCTTGCCCTGTATTATTTGTATTTATAAAATGGCAATTGTACAGAATATTGTTTCTTTTTATACTTTAATAAAATATGTTCAATATAAAATCATAACTATTTGAGGCTTGTGCAGATGGGATCTGATGGTTTGCGGGACCGAGTTCGTGGGGACGGAGCGACGATGGCTTTAAAAAAATTTCAGTCTTAGTAGCTTGCCAGTCCACGAAATAATTATTTTATTTCTGCCGGTCCATAGGTGTAAAAAGGTTGAAGAACACTGGTCTAGAGGAAGGCTACTAAAATTGTGCATTGTCTTCATCATAAGCTTATGGGGACAGACTTAAAGATCTCAATATGTATACTTTAGAGGGAAATATGCACGAGTCAAGTCTCTTTCATTTGAAAGGAAGCTCTGGAATGAGAGGGCATAGGATGAAGTTAAGAGGTGATAGGCTTCCGGGGAGGAGCCTAAGGCTCTGATTGGCCCAGACACCTATGGCCCTTCCCATAGGAGGGGTGTGGTGGGGGGCAATGTATGGTTGCGAGAGGTAAGGGTGTCAGGAGGAGCATTGCCCACTCTCCCGTCAAGCAATGCCCCCCTTCCTCCCGGCAGCAGGAGGTATGTCCACTTCCTCCGCCAAGCATCTCTCCTGCTGCCGGAGGTCTGCCAGGGGGAGGGCATTTTTGGTGGGAAAGAGTGGGTATCTCTCCTGCTGCTGGGGGGGGGGGGGGTATATCAGGGGGGAGTTGTTCAATGGCAGCAAAATTTTCTGACTGGTTTGAACTGTCAATCCTTACTTTCCTGTCAGTGCCTGAGCCGCTGGACGATAAGCTGGAGCGGCTGCAGGGGAAGCTGGATGGAGTTGGCCGCGACCTGGAGCAGTTCCAGAGCAGGGTCGGTGAGGTGGAGGACCGCGTGGGTGGAGTGGAGCAAGCACAGAGCCAGCAGTTGCAGCGCCTGGAGGCCCTGGAGCTCAAGGTGGATGAGCTGGAAAACCGGGCCAGAAGAAATAACCTTCGCTTTGTGGGGCTCCCAGAGTCTTTGGGGGAGTCAGACTTACTGTCCTTCATGGAGCGCTGGATCCCGGAGTCTTTGGGGCTCTCGGCGGAACTGGGCCGCTTCCGGGTGGAGAGGGCCCACAGGATTGGAGCTCGGCGGGACGCAGAAGCCAGACCCCGAGTGGTTATCATCCGAGTGCTCAACTTTGCCTCCAAGTCCGCGATCCTGCAGGTGCTGCGAGGGGGTCGTCAGCTGACTTATGAGAACCGTAAAGTATTGTGCTTTCAGGACTATTCTCCCCATGTGGCTCAGCGGCGCCGGGGCTTCAGCTCCATTTGTTCAGCCTTGTTCACTCGTCGGATCCGGTTTGCTTTACTGTATCCTGCTCGACTCCGTGTCTCCCAGGGTGGCTCTGTTCGTTTCTTTGAGTCCCCATCGGCAGCCAGGGATTTCCTGGCCCAACTGGATGGCGGCGGTGGCCTTCCATTGTCCACTGCCCCTTGATCTGCTGTCTGGATGCTGGGACTGCTCGTTGGCTGGCAGTGACATTTGAACCTGGGGGGCCTTTATGGTATTGGCTTTCCCCCCCTCTCCTTTTTCCTCACTTCTTTGGGAGGCGCCTTGCCCCCCCGCTTGGAGCTTTTGTGGGGGGTATGCGGAGCTCTGGGAGTGCCCTGTTTCCTCTGCGGTCCTCTGGTGGACAGGCTACTGCTTTTGACCTGTTCCCCGGGCTGCCTTTGTTTGACTTTGTTCTTGGTTGGGGTCTCCCCTGGACTATGATTGGACTTTGTTGGGGGCGCTCGGGAGGAAGGGGGGGGCTGAGTTTTGGGGGTTTGGTTGTGTGGATCGGGGGGTTGTGGAGTGTTGGGAGTGCGAGGTGAGTTGGAGTGCTGAGTATTTCCGGGGGGGGTGGCTGGGTCCCTGGGGGGGAGATTTGACTGGGTTGAACTTGTGGCGGCCTTTCCCCGGAATCTGTGAAGGGGGAACCGGGTCTCCCTGAGGTGTGTGGGGCTGGGTAGTTGCTGTTTGAGGGTATGGTTAGGCTTTATTCTTTGTATCGGGGGAAGGGTGTTTCATAGGGGCTTTTAGTGTGGGTGGCCCAGGTAGGCTGGCGTCTTCACGTGATGGGTCCTCCTTTGAGGACCGGTCTGGGGAGATATTGGGGGGTGGGGGTTTGGGGGGCGGTGGGAGGGGGAGGTTGGGGTGGGGGGTTGGAGCGGGATGGTTTTGGCTCAGAGTGAAGGGATGTCGGTTTTTCTTCTGATCCGGAGTGGCTTGGGGGAGGTTGGTTTGGTGGGACACCACATTGTTCCGGAGCCCGCTTGCTGGGACGGTGCTCTGGAGTGCCCATGGAATTTTTTCACCTTTGTTTGGTGTTTTTGTTTTCTGTTTTTCCATGGTTCGAGTGGTGACTTGGAATGTTGGGGGGGTCACGTCCCCGGTGAAGCGTACTAAAATTCTTCAAGCTTTACAACGCCTCAAGGCAGATATTGTCTTGCTACAGGAGACACACCTTACTGCGGCGGAGCATGCTAAACTCCAGCGGGGTTGGGTGGGCGTGTGCATGGCGGCTGCTGGCTCCAGTCGGAAATGTGGGGTGGCTATTTTGGTTCGTAAGGGGGTTGCTGCTCGTCTGGATACTGTGGTGGCTGATTCTGAGGGCCGATATATCTTTTGTAAGGCTCAGATTGCGGGGTCTGTGGTTCTTTTGGGTAGTGTTTATGCTCCAAACACGTACGATCGGAGATTTTATATGCGTTTACAGGCGATTCTTTCACCCCATCAGGGTCTGCCGATGTTGTTGGGGGGGGATTTTAATTCGGTTTGGGACCCCTCTTTGGATAGATCCCTAATCGTCGGGCTCAGGATGGTAGGGGGCTCCCCTCCTTCTGTCAGTTCTTGGAGTTGGAGGACGTTTGGAGGATTTTACACCTGACTGAGAAAGACTTTACTCATATGTCACGGGCGCATTCCACGCAGTCCCGTATTGACTACTTGCTTCTTTCACGGGCTGTTTTTCTCAGGTGGAGCGAGCGGAGATTGGTCCCTACGCGATTTCAGATCACGCTTGGGTGTGGTTGGAGTGGACGCCCCCGGGGCAGTCCTCACAGTCCCGTCAATGGAGATATCCTCTTTGGCTTGGCCAGGACCCCAAGTTCTATGATTCGTTGGTGACGCGCTGGAAAGATTATTGCTTTCATAATTATCAGCACCGGGAGGACCCTGTTCTTTTTTGGGAAACCGCTAAGGCGGTTCTCCGTGGGCATATTATTAGTTATGTTACGCAAGCAAAGAGGAATCGGGATCGGGAAATTCTTCGTTTGTCCCAGCTGCTGGGGACTCTTCGTCGAGCGTATGGCCGTCAGCCCACTGCTGTCAACCGGAAGGCCTTGTTGGATGTGCAGGTCGCTTTGAATGAGAAACTTCATCAGCGGGCAGCTAAGAGTCTGGCCTATTACAAATATCGTCTTTATGCTTATGGTAACAAATGCGGTCGCCTCTTAGCTCGTTTGATTTCTCATAGAGAGAGCAGACAGAAAATAGTAGCCCTTACATCTTCGGACTCCAGGCCTATTACGGCTGATGTGGACATTTGCCAGGCTTTTCGGGACTATTATGCTGAGCTATATGCAGAGCCTTTGGCGCACGGTCTCCTGGGGGAGCTGTATTTGGACTCTTTGGATTTACCTGGTTTGGACCCGGCCCATTTGGAGACACTGAATGCCCCATTGTCGGAAGCGGAGGTGGATTCGGTTATTCGTCAAAGCCCGACTTTGAAGGCGCCGGGCCCCGACAGCTTTCGGGCGGAATTTTATAAGTTGTTGCGGGTAGATATTGTCGCGCCGCTTACGGCTATGTTCAATGTCATGGTGGATGCGGAGGCTATGCCGGCTTACCTTAACTTGGCTCAAATTATTGTTCTGCCTAAGCCGGGGTGTGACCCCGCCAGGGTGGAATCCTATCGCCCTATTTCCCTGCTCAATTGTGAGGTGAAGATCTTGGCTAAGGTTCTGGCCAATCGATTGGCTTGTGTTCTTCCTGAGCTTCTTCATGAGGCTCAGGTTGGGTTTGTGCGGGGGCCGTTCGGTCGAGAAGAATTTGAGACGCATTCTTGCCTCTTTGGAATTTTGCGCACGCCGCCAACTGCCTTCGCTTATGGTCAGCTTTGACGCAGAAAAAGCCTTTGACCGGGTGCGTTGGGATTTTTTATTTGCCACCTTGGCCAAGTATGGGTTTGTGGGCCGTTTTGTTTCGGCGTTGAGGGCCTTGTATGCTTCTCCAACAGCGGCCCTTATGGTGAACGGTTGCAGCTCTTCGTTGTTTGATATCTCCCGCGGAACGAGACAGGGTTGTCCTTTGTCCCCGCTTTTGTTTATTCTCACTTTAGATCCCCTGTTGCGTGCAATCCATTTGACTCCTGAGGTGCAGGGGGTTTCTTTTGGGTCCCTTTGTTTTATGGTGGCGGCTTTCGCGGACGATCTCTTCGTTCATCTTACGGACCCGCAGCGCTCGTTGCCGGCGTTATTGGAAACGATTCAGGAGTATGGGGACTTTGCGGGTCTTTGTCTGAACTTGGGGAAGTCGGAGGTTTTGTCCACTTCGCCTGCCTTGCCTTCCCCTGTGTCTCAAATGTGGTCGGGATCCGAACACGTTTGCTCATGCTTTGTGGAATTGTTGGTGTACTCAGGCTTTTTGGGCTGAGGTTATCTCTTATTTGAGCTCGCTTTTGGAGACGTCGGTAGAGGGCACGGTTAAGCAGGTGGTGCTGGATTTACCAGGAGCTTTTCGTTCCTTGCTTCCGGGAGCTCGATGGCTGTGTCGTAAGGTGTGTCTCCTGTCCCGTCGTTGTATCATGCAGCAGTGGACCTCCTCGAATCCTCCGTCTTTTTGGCATTTGAGGGCTCTTCTCCATGAGTTGGTTCTTCAGGAGGCCCGGGAGGTGGGGGGTTCCCTTAAGCGTCGGCGGAGCTTTTTGTTGATCTGGGATCCTTATGTCAATTCTATGTCTCCTAGGGGACGTGGCCTTCTTCTGAACACCTTGACTTGAAGCGGCTTTCTCCTGGATAGTTCTGGATCTCGACATCTCTCTGCTCTGGGGGCTGGGGTTTGGGGGGGGGGTTTGTGGAGGGGTTGGAGGGGTTCTGTTTAGAGGGGGATGCCTAGTTGGTTTGTTGTCCTAGGGTCATCAGAGTCCAGACCCTGGGGGGGGGGGGGGGAATTTGGTTTGTGCTTTTCTAAGTCGGGCGTTCCACTTCCTTCGGGGGGTGGGGGTGGGTGGGTTGGGGAAGGCGGGATTTTGAGGTAGTTGGGTATTTTTCGGGGCTGGTATTTTTTGACATGCTTCTGTATGCTTGTCTTTGTTTATGCAGCCACTGTATCTTTTTCTTTGTGCTGGCATTTGTTGTTGCTGTATTCACTAATGCGTGCCTTTTCTTTTTCATGTCAATAAAAATTGTTACAACCTAAGTTTGATTTCTTTCTATATCAAAAAGTAAAGCAAAGAGACAAAGGAATGAAAAAACACAAATGCACTGTTCATTACTGTATTAAGATTAATGCTCCTGTAGAACTACCATGTATAACAATGACAAGTAGAAACAGAGATTTTTCAAATAGAGAGAGAATTTTCTTATTCCTTACATGAAGTGGAATAGCCTAATGGTACTGCAGTGAGCTGAGATCTTGATTGCCAATTCACTTCATACCCAATTTAAGATTCTGTGTTTGGACTTTAAGGCCTACTATTTGGGCACTCCTGTATATATCTCCAATATGACTTAAGTGAATATTGAATACTGTAGGTTAAACATACTTATCATAGTGTAAGATAAAAATTGTCAGTCACGTTAATAAGAAGGTAATAATAATAATAATAACTTTATTCTTTTATACCGTCATTACTAGAAGTTCTAGGCGGTTTACACTAAGGGGAAATAAACGGTCAGCGAAATATAATCATTCGATAAAATGTACAGTCATTCAATAAAATACAATTACAATCTTAAAAACTCCTAAGTTAGGTAATGAATTTATCAAACAGAGAGGACTTGACTAATTTTCAAAAAGAACAGTAAGACGTGGCTTGGTGGATACATTCACCTAACCAAGATTGCAGTTTACCTGCTTGAAACGCTAAGGTCCTGTCTTGCATCTTCAGCAAAAGTACAGGTTATAGCACTGAAGACGCCAGACTCAGTGCTGTACCTCCTTATTAACTTGACTGATGATTTTATCTTGTACTACTATAAGTTCATTGTTTAGCCTGCAGTATTTGATAGTCACTTTGATAAGCCCTGACCATGGTACCTTGTTAGGTTCTGTGAATATCATTGTGAATATATGCAAGATAATGCAATAACAATTTTTCTGAAGATATCATATCCTGGACAGTCATCTTTTTTGACCCTTTTTTTTTTTTTTTTTTTTTGTTACTTTCTGTGGACACACATAGGGTTTATGCCTATTTGCTTGCGATTCTTTCTCCAAAACGATTAATTCCTTGCACTCCAGCTTGCCCATTATGCTGTCTTGATAGTCACCATCTTACTTTGCCTCCACCAAAAAAGCACATTAAGAAAGCACTAGATCATCTGCTTTCTTTTATTTGGCCTTGAAACTGTGGAATGAACTACTTAGTTACATTAGATCAAAATCTTTTTTTCAAAAAATAAATCACATTTAAAAACATTATTTTGAACTGGTCTATGAACTATGAATTCCTGACATTTTACTAAACTGAAATATACTTTATCTGGAGGAGTACTAAGCAATCTTACCCCCACCCTTATTCCCTTTAATTCTTCTCTCTTCTCTCCCCTAATCCAGCTATCTTTGTTTCTGTTATCATCAAGCATGTATTTGTGCTGTTCCCATCAAATTTATGGCATTCCTTTCTTATGTTTTTATTTGAATTTTATAACTGAAAACCACGTTGACCAGTTTTGATAAGGCAATACATCAAAAACTACAATAAACAAATTCAGTTCCCACGGCAGCTTCAAATCACTTAATCTTCCATTGCCAAGGGTACAAACAATACCTTAGAACTTTAAACCCATTAGGGACAAAGAAAGTACATGCATATAAATGTGTACAACACTGCATATATCTTAGTAGCACTTTAGAAATTAGTAGTAGCCTTCAAAACAGATAGTAGTTCCAAACTTTCAAAAATGAAAACCACATGAACATTTCAAAAAAAAAAAAAAAAAAGAGGAATCCTTCAGGGTTTACCAAGTGGGGCATGTTTGCCTTTCTTGGAATTTCACCTTCTCTTTTATTTATATCTCCCTTTATCTTTTTTTAAAGCAATTTAAAAATAACCTTTTCATTAAAACACTGTACAGAACATTATCAACTATAACACTCAATTCACCATATAGAAAAAGTACATGAAGCCTCATTTTACATAGGACTTTTAGGAACTGGAATGTACAGGTCAAGACATTCACAATTCCCTGAGAACGTTACAAAAGTTTCTACTGAATGCAATCTTTTCTAAACCATACAAGGGTAAATCAAAAAGTAAAGGCAAAATACATTTAACGGCTTTAATAGAAGTAACTGTGAGCAATTAAACATAAGAATTGCCATCTCCGGATCAGACTTTGGGTCCATCAAGTCCGGTGATCCGCACATGCGGAGGCCCCCCACCATGTCACTGTATGCTTCCCAAGGGAGATGTGCACCTAATATACACATTGTTCTTCAATGATGCAATCTTGCAATGGAGCATCCATATTTCTGATCTTGTAACTGCCACACAACTAAAGGCTGAGCGCTGCACTGAGCATAGATGAATTATCCAAAAGGCAATGCATGAGTACATATGCTGCATTTCGCTAGCTCTGTTCCAGTTATCATGTAATTTAACAATTGCCTTTAATTTTTTATTCACCCTCATATATGGGGACACTAGCAAATACTAAAGCTGCCCGATTCACCATTCAAATTGATTCACTGATTCACTCTGGCTGAATCGATTTGTTTAAAAAACAAAAAAAATCGGCCTTATCAATTCAGTGGTCAAATCTCAGCTCCTTCTCTCCTGCAGCAGCAACAGAACTGTGATCAGAATGATGGTGCAGAGGAGGCAGTTGTAAGAGCAGAGCTTCCTCCTGCTACAGAGCCACAGGAACAGGCTCTCCTGCAGCTAATCCTCCACCAATCTGAGGCGAGTGGCTGTGAGCCAGACCACAAAGCACTGCTCTCTGGGTAGGGCAGTGTCACACACACACAGCACCAGGGAGCTGGCAGCTACAGGCATGGTTCATTCCTCCTCCAAACTCACTAGCTCTTCCTCTGAGCTGATTTCTACCCATCTACTCGGCACTCTCTCCCCTACTGTCATCCTTTTCTATCTGTCATATTCTCAATCTTTCGCTTTCCACTGCAACACTTCCTGATGCTTTCAAACATGCTGTAGTTATACCACTCTGCAAAAACCCTTCACTAGACCCTATCTGCCCAACTATTGCCCCATTTCCCACTTCCCTTTCTTATCCAAACTAGAATGTGTTGTTCACCACCGTCTTCACTTTCTTTGATCTCAAGCTATACTTGACCAACTTCACTCAGACTTTCATCCTCTACATCCTACAGACATTGCCCTTGCTAAAGTCTCCAATAACCTCTTCCAGACCAGATCCAAAGGCCTCTATTCTATCCTCATCCTTCTTGATCTATCTGCTGCTTTTGACGACTATTACTACTACTATTATTATTTCTAGAGCACTGTACACAATGGAGACAGTCCATACTAGAAAGAGTCTACAATCTAAACAGACAAGACAGACACACAAAAAGCTAGGGTGGGGGATACAGTTAGTGGGTATGGTTAATCTGCTGGCTAGGGTGGTAAGCAATAGACAGTAGGGAGTAAGATTATGAACTGAAGGCTGTATCAAAAAGGTGGATTTTCAGTATACTTTTAAACAAGGGAAGAGACATGACAGACGGGTGTAGAGAGGTAGATCTGGGACTCATCAGCATATAGGTGATACTGGAAGCCATGGGAGATCAGGGCGCCGAGGGAAGGTGTAGAAAGAGAAAAGAGATCCTAAGACACTCCATCCACTGTCTGTCTTCTCACTGCCTCTTCCATATAGCATCTGCTCTATTTCTATGCCTCTACCAGAAACTGTCCGCCTTCCCCCCCCCCCTCAATGGTCTGGCACCCATCTTCTTTCCTCCACTCCAACCACGATCTGGCATCTGTCTTCTTCCTTCTCTTACTCCCTCCCCCAGGTGGTTTTTAGCATCTCTCTCTTCCTTTCCTACCTTCATATCTGGTATCCGTTTCCTCCCCCTCCCCCAATGCTCTGGTATCTCTCTCTCCTTTCCCTTTTCTATTCTGCTCTTCCTTCTAAATGTTTTCTATCTCTTGTCTATTTATTTATTTTAAAAAATTTTATACCGTCTAAAACTAAACGGTTTACATAATTTACATACATTCTTACATAATTTATATACATTCTTACATAAGAATTGCCGCTGCTAGGTCAGACCAGTGGTCCATCGTGCCCAGCATTCTTTCTTACCTTCCAGTCCTCAATTTCCCTTTCATTGTGTCTACCTACAGCTTGCCACCTCTTACCCTCACCCCTTCCAGTATCTCACTAACTCTATCCTCTTCCCCAAATACAGTGTGAGCCCTAATTTTTTTTATCCCCTCCTTCCATCCAGTATGTTCTCCCCACTTCCCTTTAGCATGTTCCCCTCTCCCCCCACTTCCATCCAGCATCTGTTCCTCCCTCTCTCTCAACTTCCCTTCAGCGACTGCTCCCCACTTCCATCCAGTGATTGCTCCCTTCTCTCCTACCTTCCAGCATCTGTTCCCCTCTCTCTCTTCTCCCCACTTCCATGCGTCCGCACCCCCCTCGCCTCCCCATTTCCCTTCGGCATCTGTTCCCCTCTCTCCTCCCCACTTCCATGTGGCTTCTGCTTCCATGCGGCTTCCTCACTTCCTTCCAGCATCTTCTCCCCTCTCTCTCTCTTCCCCACTTCCATGCGGCTTCTGCTCCCCTCTCCTTCCCCACTTCCATGCAGTTTCTGTTTCTCTATCCCCTCAGGTGCCACTCAACCTTTTCCCCTCGTCAGGCCATTTCCCTCCCTTCCTGTCACTTTTGTGGGTGCTTTTCAGAATCAAGGTTCTCTCTCTAAGTGGCCCAGACGCCACAGACACCTCACAGATTGCGCGCAACTGCCCCGAAGCTTCTCCTCTGATGCAACTTCCTGTTTTTGCCTGGGCGGCTCGTATCATAGGAGAAGTTTCAGGGCAATCATGCGTGACTTGTGAGAAGGCAGTGGTGTCAGGGTCACTCGGAGAGAGAAAACTCTGAAAATCGCAAGCCAAGGTGAGGGGAAGGGAGGAAGATGGCCTGACAAGGGGAAGAAATGCACAGACAGCTTATAAGTCTAGTAAGGGATTTTAAAAAATCTTGAAAGAATTTGACAGCCATTCCACAGTCCGGAAAATAGTGTGGAGGACTTTCCAAACAACTGCCAACATGCCCAGGTCTGGCCGTCCAAACAAGTTGACCATCAGAGCAGACAAGATGCTAAAAGAAGTCTCCAAAAAACTCTAAAATGTCATCACGGGACCAAAAGCAGGCTCTTGCTACTGTTGATGTGAAAGTGCATGCCTCTACAATCAGAAAGAGACTGCACAAATTTAACTTGCATGGGAGGTATGCAAGAAGGTATGCTCTCTAAGAGAAACATCAAGGCCAGACTGACGTTTGCCAGACAGAATGTAGACAAACACCAGGACTTCTGGAATAGTGTTCTAAGGATAGAGAGTCTAAAATTGAATTATCTGGACACCAGAAAAGTGGACATGTTTGGCGTAAACCAAATACAGCATTCCAGGAAAAGAACCTTATCCAACTGTGAAGCATGGAGGTGGAAGTGTCATGGTTTGGGGATGCTTTGCTGCAGCAGGACCTGGCCATCTCACCATCTTAGAATCCACCATGAATTCTACCGTGTATCAGAGTGTGCTTAAGGAACATGTGAGACCATCTGTAAGAAAATCAAAGCTGAAGTGGAACTGGACCCTGCAATACGACAATGACCCAAAACATACCAATAAATCCACCAAGGACTGGCTAAAAACTAAGCAAGAGTCCTGGAGTGGCCGAGTCAAAGCCCTGATCTTAATCCCATTGAGATGCTATGGGGTGATTTGAAACAGGCTCTACTTGCAAGAAACCTCTCAAACATCTCACAGCTGAAATAATTCTGCATTGAGGAGTGGGCCAAACTTTCCTCAGACTGATAGATGGCGGGGGGCGCTAGTGAGCTCTAGCACACATGGCAGCCTAGGAAAAGAGCTCCTGAGGAAAATAAGCTACAACTCGAAAATCATCGTGTTTTTCCTTCATATTTGCTTATTATTTCTATCAAATCTTGATTGTTACTATGGCTACATCGAAGCCGGGCAAACGCAAAAGTGTGGAGCCGGTTTCTCCTACTAAAAATAATCCTGGCAAACCTGAGGATGAGCAGGCCTCCATTTTGGAGGAGCTTCGGGGCATTAAAGATTTGCTAACTGACACTAATCGGGATATTGCTGAAATGAAAACTGACATAGCAAATCTAAATGGCGAATTCGCTAAAGCACTTACTAGAATTGAAGTGCTGGAAAACAAAGCTTCTGCCACAGATGAATCCCTCAAGCTCTTGCGCCGCCAGGCCTCACGCACTGCACATCTTGAACGCGCGCTGGAAGACGCGAACAACAGGGCGAGACGCAACGGATTTCGTCTCCTTGGCCTTACGGAAGGCCGTGAATCGTGTGACCTGAGTGAATTTTTGGGTGCTCTCCTGCCGCAAATTCTGAAGCTGCCTGAATCAACCAAGCTGGATTTTGACAACGTGTTCCGGGTACCGCACCAACGCAGCCACTCCTCCCGCTACCCGCGCCCGATTGTGGCCTCCATGGTTCGTCATGCTCAGACCATGCTGATAATGCAGCATGCCAAGTTACACGGCCCAATCGTATTTGAAGGCAGTAAGCTGCTTTTTGTACCGGATCTATCACCTGAAACTGCAAAAAGAAGAAAACAACTTTTAGCATACAGACCTGCATTGAAAGATCTGGGAGCCAAGTTCGGTATCCTGTTTCCGGCGCGCATGAGAGTCACTCTAAAGAACAAAACAACAGATTTTGCCAATCCAGCAGAGCTGGCAGAATTTATTGAATCTGAAAAGCCATCTGCCATTGATAAGACCTGATCTTGGTATTGTGTGATGTTTTGATATTCCATGCTATCTGTTCTATTCACTTGTTCTTCTGTTCCTCAAGCCTCACTGCCTTTATACTGTGTTGTTACATGACAAGAATTTCTGTTATATTCTGGCTTGTCTAACATATCACCTTGATGATTTTTATTATCACTGTGTGTTTTTTCCTCTGTGGTTCTCTTGTTCTGGGCTGTTAGTGCAGTCCATTACCCCCATAGGGCTTTGTTAGCTGTTGCTAACAAGATGTTCATTACAGTCTGTACTTTTCTTGCTCTCATTCACAAACAGAATGTTGCTATTGCACTATTTGCTTCAATCAATGTAATAGGGGTCATTATTTCATGCTCTGATATGCCTAATCTTTATTCTTTTGCATCATGTCTATAACATGTCTTTCTCTTAATGTCAAGGGGCTCAACAACCAGGTGAAAAAGACCAAAATATTACGTTATGTTGAAAAATTTACTCCTGATGTCATTCTACTACAGGAAACTCACCTGTCCTCGTTGGAATCCTCCAAACTCACACTGAAATGGTGCTATCCTGTCTTATACTCGGCTGCAGTCCACAAAAAGGGTGGAGTAGCTACCTTTATTCGTCGAAGACCAGATCTTGCCATCTTATCTCACGCTGCTGATATAGAAGGTAGGATACTCAGAGTCCATCTTAAACTCAATGGAGATTCCATTTCCATATTCAACATCTATGCACCTAATGTAGACAGCCCTGCCTTCTTCGATGCTTTGGCTGCTGAGATCACATCAGTTGGAGATTCCCGTGTTATCATAGGCGGTGACTTCAATTTAATACTGAATCCGCTTATAGACCGAAAATCTACTGTGCCATACCGAAAATCTAGATCGTGGTTTAAACTTCAAGACATACAGACTCAGTTTAAGCTAGGAGATCCATGGAGGACCTTGCATCAGACCGATACGGACTACACTTTTTTCTCTGCACCTCATGCATCTTATTCTAGAATAGATTTCTTTTTGATCAGCTATGTTTTAATGTCGAAAGTCACTACAGCAACGATAGGTGAGATAGCAGTATCGGATCATGCACCCATACTCCTTACTCTTCAAGATCTGGGCACTCACATCAACAAAGGAGCATGGAGATTCAACTCTACCCTGGTGACCGACGACACTTTTTTGCTTGAAACTCGAAGTCACATCTCAAATTTCTTTGAATTAAATAAACCTGAGGATACCTCTTGGGTAACTACCTGGGACTGTTTCAAAGCCTTCATACGAGGTATGATCATCTCCTACACAGCACGTCGGAAAAAGCTTATCACTGATAAAGAAGCTACTCTACAAAAAAAACTGAAACAGGCGGAACAATATCACATGCTTCATCTACGGGATCCAGACTCCTTGTCAGCTCTTAGGAAATTACGTTTTGAGTATAACTTACTACTCAGCTCGGCTGCGGCCAAGGAGGTATTCATGAGGACGGCTCATTACTATTCAACGGCTAATAAATGTGGACATCAACTTGCTGAGTATGTGAAGGTCAGATCGGAGCGGACCACGATTCCGGCTATTAAAGATGATATGGGTAATCTCTGGACTAATACTGATGACATCTGCTCTCAGTTCAGGAACTTTTATACTGATTTGTATGCTTCCGATGTGCCTGACCCTCTCTTGTTTGAGCCCTTTCTAGCTAATCTACCACACTCTACTATTACATCTAGTGACAATGAAATGCTGTCGGCACCTGTACATGAATCACAGATAAGAGAAGCCCTACTTTCAATGGCTAAAAAGAAAGCTCCTGGGCCTGATGGCCTCACAGTAGAGTTTTACCTCGCATTTCAAGATCTGTTGATTCCGACCTTATTGAAATTTTTTGATTACCTTATTGCCACTGGAGATATCAGAGGTACATTTACCGAAGCCACAATAATAGTTCTGCTGAAGACAGACAAGGACCCTTTGGATGTAAAGAGCTATAGACCTTTATCACTGATTAACTTAGACGCGAAGATTTTTGCTAAAATCCTGGCGATGCGCTTGCAAGCGGTACTACCCACAGTGATACACTCTGACCAATGTGGCTTCATGTCAGGTCGCCTTTCCTCGGATAATACCAGACTCTTCTCTCATATTATCAATCAAGCTCAGCACTCTACGAACCCCCTGGTGGCTATGGCTTTGGACGCGGAAAAAGCCTTTGACCGTGCGGAATGGTCCTTTTTATTCCACGTGCTGCGATGGTTTGGATTCCACTTGGATTTTATAAAAATGGTTAGGATTCTCTATGCCAATCCATCAACCAACCTAAGGATCAATAACTCTTTATCGAGGGCTTTCCGTCCGTCTCGAGGGACCAGACAAGGCTGCCCTCTTTCACCTTTATTGTTTAACCTAATTTTGGAACCACTGCTTATTGCCATCAGATCAAATGCTCACATCATAGGTTTTCATTGCGGGACCTTTCAGGTGAAACTCTCTGCGTACGCAGATGATATCTTGCTATACTCGGAGCCGGAATCTCTCAGCAGCATTTTTATTACCATTGAGTCATATGCTAGGGTTTCTGGATACAAGCTTAATATTTCAAAAACAGAACTCATGCCTCTTAACAGTGCTGTATGTCATGACTCCTTGAAACGTCATGGGGTTAAACTAACATCCCAAAAATTGAAATACCTGGGATTGTTTTTTGGCCCAACTTTGGAGGATACAAGTAGCCTCAATGAAGATCTATTGCTTCACACTGCCAAATCATTGACGGAGCGTTGGTCTCCACTAAAATTATCCTGGTGGGGTAGATTGGACACCATCAAAATGATTTTGACCCCCAAGATAAACTATATTCTATCGATGATACCGTTTTTATTCTCATTGAGTGTTTATACACGTCTGGAATCAATATTGGTCAAATTTCTTTGGAACCAAAAAACACCTCGCATCGCTCTAAAGAAACTGAAAATGTCCAAGGAACATGGAGGTGTGAACTTTCCAAGTTATTACGACTACCATTTGGCGTTTCTATCCAGACAAGGCTCTAAATGGATAGAGGAGTGTCCAATATTGCGCCCTCCTGCATGGCTTCTCTTCGAAAGAGCTTTTCTTCCTGAGCATCATCTGCGCCTCTTACCCTTTACAAACCCTTCTGCTAAAATCAAGCAGGATGTCATCATCTCTTCCACAAGGAAAGCGATCCAGATCTTGGATGAATCAGCTGACATTGGATGGAACTCGACGACTCACTCATCTATATGGAACAATCCACATATAAAGATTCAGGGACAATACATTGAATGGCAATCATGGATCAAACTGGGCGTATGTCAGGTTCATCAACTAATGGAAGATTCCAAACTGTTGTCTTTCACTGCCCTTCAAGTTAAATACGACATACCTGCAAATCATTTCTTCCGCTGGATGCAACTACATCACTGTATCTCTTCTAGCCATTTACTTAACACTCTGACACATGTTGTTCCTACACTGTGTCTTTGGTGTTCAACGTACAGCGGTGAAAAGAAAGAGGCCTCTGCATGGTATCGTATTCTACGGAATCATAAATTCTCATCTTGTAGGTCTTTACATGATGTTTGGAGTCATGACATTAATATTATGTTCACCCCCGTTACTTGGGAACATATATGGTTATCCGCCAGGAAGTCTCTCAAATCCTCATCAATAGCACAAATGATGTTCTTCATCCTACACAGGGCGTATTGGACACCACATAGACTGTCAAAAATTGATAGTAAACACTCGAATAAATGCTGGTCTTGTTCCATTAATGTGGGCACCCTTGATCACATGCTATATCACTGTCCCAATGTCAGGTCTTACTGGTCGCAAGTGTGGTCGATTATTTGTGATATCTTACCTATCTCATCTGCACTTTCTTTTCCAATTGTTATATTTGGCTCAAATGTGTTATCAGATGATCTTGATGTATACCAATCCAGGTTATTGTCTTGTCTGCTACAATTAGCGATTAAACCTGTTCTAGCCAACTGGAAAGACTCTTCCACCTTGGACTCTAATATCTGGTGGAATACAGTATGTTTATTTGTCAAATTTGAAAAAGTTGCCGCTGAAAAATCGAACTCCATACCTACTTTTAACAAAATTTGGGGCCCTCTCCTGATAGAGACATGATTACCGTACTCTTGGGCATATATACTTTCCCTTTTGTAACATATATCTACTTGATTTGACAATATGTTTGTGATCAAGCATCTTAGTTGTGATACAGCTCTGTAATGTTAGCTTTTCTTTCTTTTCTTTTCTCATTACCCATGTTATATGCTTGAAATAATAAAAGAAATTGAACTTAAAAAAAAAAAAAAAAGACTGATAGATGGCTACAAGAAGCATCTCACTGCAGTTATTTCAGACAAAGGGGGTAACAATAGCTATTAGGGTGTAGGGTGTCCTAATTTATTCCTCAGTTAGAATATACATTTTTGTGGATATCTTTTCTTTCATGAGTAAATCAAGGAAAATATTTGTTGTTTACCTGAAATTACATCATTTACTTTTCCAGAGATTTGACCTCGATATGTTAACATTTCTTAAGAAAGAACTGAATATTTCATGGGGTGTCCTGATTTTTTCACATGACTGTATATTGCTTTCAGGAATATATTGCAAGCAATGGTACAGCTCCAAATCTTCTGGGCCTCCTGACAGAGAAGGAGAGACCCCCGTGCCTCCTTGCTTGTTTATATAATACATCGCAACCTGATTGTCCGTGCAGATAAGAAGAATGGTGTTGGATCACAATGTGCTGAAAAGATTGTTCTGAGTTCCAACAGATTTATATGACAAAGGCGGTCCTGGGCAGACCTGTGACCTTGCGTACGAAAACTGTCCAGATGAGCTCCCCAAGTGTAAGTGGACGAGTCCATGGTCAGAACTTTCTGATGAGGAAGGGTATGGAACAAAAATCCTCTGGACAGATTGGAAGAGTTTATCCACCACTGCAGTGACTGAAGCAAAGAAGTGACTGTAATGTGTTGAGAGAGTGGGTCGAATGCTTGAGATCACTGAGATGCGAGAGTTCATTGAGGAATCCCGAGATGAAGACTTGCAAACTGAGTAACATGCACTGTGGAAACCATGTAACCAGTAGTACCATCCACCCCTCCCCCTCGTCTTATGTTCTTATGTTCTTTACACCGCTGAGCCAGTTGGAAGGCTCAGCGGGAATGGTCCCGCAGTTTGAATCTGCCTCACAGCTCTTCACCATTCTACCTGCCTTCCTCGGACCATACCGCCTCCCGACTTGAACCGGGAGCAGCGAGAACAGAGCGGGAGCAGAGTTAATCACCCCCAGGGCGTGGGAGCGAACTCCACCCCTCCCCCTCATCCTTACACCGCTGAGCCAGTTAGAAGGCTCAGCAGGAACGGTCCCGCAGTTTGAATCTGCCTCACAGCTCTTCACCATTTTACCTGACTTCCACGGACCATACCACCTCCCAACTTGAACCGGGAGCAGCAAAAACAGAGTGGGAGCAGGGTTAATCACCCCCAGGGCGTGGGAGCGAACTCCGCCCCTCCCCCTTGTCTTTACACCGGCGTCTTAGCGAGAGCGCCTTTGCAAAGCGACCCATCAACTCCCTCAAACCAACTCTCAACCGCAGTATCCAATCCCTTCAAAACCTACCACAACACCAAGTTTTCTCTACAACACCTTCACTAAAAATTCATACCCCCTCCTTTCAAAGAACTACACTAAATCAACAACCGAACCTCTCCATTTCCATTTCCTCCCCCTGCCACCAAAATGAAACTGATCCCTCACACACACCCCCAGGTCATCCTACTGATAATCCTTCTTATTACCAGCTGGAAGGCAGTAGCAAACAACATACCTTTCATACCCACCAGCTCAACTGCAAACAGAAACCACCACCATAGCAGAAACACTCCAACAGCTAGAAGCCCAAACCAACATTCAACAACCAATCACCCTAACATGGAGAAGATCAACCCACCCCAAGACCAAACTTCCACCTCCCTCTAAATCACTCATCTATCCTGCAATAACTCACAATTATCAAACAGAAATCACCACACTAAATGTGCCTACTTAAACATCAGAGCCCTAGGACCAAAAACAGAAACATAAAAAACTGGATAAAAAATGAAAATCTAGACTGCCTTTTCCTCACAGAAACCTGGCTAACTTCAGACACAGATCCCAGAATAACAGAAGTATGCCCTCAGGGATACAAAATAACTTTGACCTGCAGAGAGAAAAAAAGAGGAGGAGAATAGCAATCCTAGTCAAAGACTCCTTAACATAAGAACATAAGCATCGCCTCTGCCAAGTCAGACCACAGGTCCATCAAGCCCAACAGTCTGCTCCCGCAGCGGCCCCCCAGGTCAATGACCTGTAAGTGATCTAATGCTCTAAATAATTTTGTACTGTATAGTAACCCTCTAATTGTACCCTTCAAACCCCTTTTCCTTCAGGACTCGTACAATCCCATTTTGAAACCCAAAATCGTACTCTGCTCTACCACCTCTTCTGAAAGCGCATTCCAGGTGTCCACCACCCTCTGAGTGAAGAAGAACTTTCTAGCATTTGTTCTCAATCCGTTTCCCTTCAATTTTTTTGAGTGCCCTCTAGTTTTTGTTGCCTCCGCCAGTCTGAAGAATCTGTCCCTCTCTACCTTCTCTCTACCCTTCATAATCTTGTAAGTTTCTATCATATCCCCTCTAAGTCTCCGCTTTTCCAGGGAAAAGAGAGCCAGCTTCTCCAGCCTCTCAGCATATGGAAGGTTTTCCATGCCCTTTATTATTTTTGTTGCTCTTCTCTGGACCCTCTCGAGTATCACCATATCCTTCTTAAGGTACGGCAACCAGTATTGAACGCAGTACTCCAGATGCGGTCGCACCATTGCCCTATACAGCGGGAGGATAACCTCCTTGGTTCTGGTAGTGATACCTTTTTTGATAATGCCCAACATTCTGTTCGCCTTTTTTGAAGCCGCTGCACATTGTGCCACCAGTTTCATTGTTTTATCCACCAAAACCCCCAAGTCCTTTTCTAGGTTGCCTTCCCCCAATATCATCCCCCCCATCGTGTAGTTGTACATCGGGTTTCCTTTCCCTATGTGCATGACTTTACATTTCTCTACATTGAAGCTCATCTGCCATTTATTTGCCCACTCACTCAGTTTGTTCAAGTCCTTTGAAGTTCTTTACATTCCTCAACAGATCTAACCATACCGGAGAGTTTTGTGTTGTCCGCAAATTTTATAACTTCGCACTTCGTCCCTTTTTCCAGGTCATTAATAAATATATTGAACAGCAGTGGTCCCAGCACTGACCCTTGCGGACGCCACTCGTGACCCCTTTCCAGTCAGAATAGTGTCCCTTTATTCCTACCCTAAAGATACTTGAAAAAAACCTCCACCCCACACATGGACCTCCTTGCGTGTAATCTCTCAAGCACCACACTAAAAAATGCACTAAACTGCTACATAACACCAGGAAACTGGACCACAGTAAGACCTAAATTTGAAAACTTCATATACCAAAACTCATTAACAGCTGAATACAACCTTATTCTTGGAGATCTAAACCTACACCTTGAAGACCAAGCATCCAAACCAGTAGATAACTGTCTATTGTTCCTCAATGCCTTATCCTTCCAAATTTTAAACCAACAAACTACTCGTGAGAAAGGACACCAACTTGACATCGCAGCCTTCATGACCCATCAACTATCCACTCCAGAAATTCAAACATCAAATAGAATCTGGACCCCTTCACTCTGGTCAGACCACTACACATACACATTCAACATCAACTGGACCAAAAACCACACCAAATTCCAAAAAAATTACTTACACCTCATGCCAACACATCGAACCCACCAAATTCTGAACAAAAATAGATGAAACAATCCAGGACTGCGACCCCAAGGACTTCATCTCACACTGGAGCAACTTGAGCACAAACATCCTTGATGAACTAGCCCCACTACAAACAAAAACTAGAAACAGCAGACGATCAGCTGTTTGACAGCGAACTACTCCTACTCAAAAGACAGTGCAGACGACAACAAAGAAAATAGATAAAAAATAGCCTAGATCAAACGAAAACCGCCTGGAAAAAACAAACAATATAAACTACAACTAAAGGACAAGAGAAAAAAACACTACAACCTAATAGGCACTGAAACCCAACATTCCAAAAAGCACAGTTACTTACCGTAACAGGTTTTATCCAGGGACAGCAGGCAGATATTCTCACATGTGGGTGACGTCATCTATGGAGCCCCAGCGCGGACAGCTTTTCAAGCAAACTTGATTGAAGTTTCAAGTCTGCTACACTGCACCACGCATGTGCATGCCTTCTTGCCCACTAGAGGGCGCATCCCCACCTCGTGGTCCTCAGTTCCATAACCAGCAAAGAAGCCATCCCCGGGGAGGAGGGCGGGTTGTGAGAATATATGCCTGCTGTCCCTGGATAACACCTGTTACGGTAAGTAACTGTGCTTTATCCCAGGACAAGCAGGCATGATATTCTCACATGTGGGTGACCTCCAAGCCAACCAAAAAAGGGCAGGTGGGAGGATGGCAATTTAGGAAAATAGGTTACGTAACACCGACTGGCCAAACCGGCCGTCGCTTCTGGACAAAGTGTCCAGACAGTAGTGGGAGGTGAACGTATGAACCGAAGACCAAGTGGCAGCTTTACATATGTCCTCCACAGGAGTAGACCGGAGGAAAGCAACAGAAGCTGCCATAGCCCTGACCTTATGCCCCGTGACTCGACCATGGAGCGTGAGACCAGCCTGAGCGTAGTAAAAAGAAATACAAGCAGCTAGCCAATTGGACAAGGTGCGCTTGGAAATAGGATGTCCCAGCCTATTAGGATCAAAGGACAAAAATAATTGAGGAACCTTCCGATAAGACTTGGTACGTTGGAGATAAAAAGCCAACGCCCTCTTACAGTCCAGCGTGTGAAGTGCCGCCTCACCAGGATGGGAGTGGGGCTTCGGGAAGAACACCGGAAGGACAATAGACTGATTGAGGTGGAAATCAGACACAACCTTAGGTAGAAATTTGGGATGGGTGCGAAGAACCACCTTGTCATGATGGAACACAGTAAAGGGCGGGTCCGCAACCAAAGCCTGAAGCTCACTAATTCGACGAGCAGACGTGAGCGCAAGTAAAAAGATCACTTTCCAAGTGAGAAACTTAGGAAGAGACTTGTCCATTGGCTCAAAGGGAGGTTTCATCAACTGAGCCAGGACCACATTCAGATCCCAAACTACAGGAGGAGGTTTCAGAGGAGGATTAACATTAACTAAACCCTTCATGAAACGAACCACCAGAGGATGAAGAGAGAGAGAACGACCCTCTAGATGCTGATGGAAAGCAGCAATAGCACTAAGATACACCCGGATGGAAGTTGTCTTCAGCCCAGACTTGGACAAATGCAGCAAATATTCCATAACCGAGGACACCGGAACCAAACTCGGGTCCAGATGGTGCGAGGCACACAGGATGAAAATCTGGTCCACTTCTGGGAATAACAAAGCCGAGTCGAGGCCTTGTGCGAGGCTTCCAACACCTCCCTGACCGCCGAAGTCAGGGGGAAAGGAACCAAGCTGTCAGATGTAATGACTGAAGATTGGGATGTAACAGCGAACCCTGACTCTGAGACAGCAGAGAGGGAAAAACTGGCAGAAGTAGAGGCTCCCTGGCACTGAGTTGAAGGAGCAGGGAAAACCAGTGCTGACGAGGCCAACGTGGCGCTATGAGAATCATAGTGGCTCTGGAGGACTTGAGATGAACCAACGTCCTCATTATCAGAGGAAAAGGAGGAAACGCATAAAGGAATCTCTCTCCCCAGTCGAGAAGGAAGGCATCTGCCTCGAGACGGTCCTGGGCGTACATCCGGGAACAATAGAGGGGCAGTTTGCGAGTCTCCGGGGAAGCAAAGAGACCCACCTGAGGGGTCCCCCAGCGGTCGAAGACCTCGTGTAGGACTCGGGAGTTTAGCGACCACTCGTGCGGCTGGAAAAGACGACTGAGTTTGTCTGCGAGACAATTCTTTTCTCCTTGGATGTAAACCGCACGTAGGAAGATGTTCTGGGAGACCGCCCATTCCCAAAGGCGCAGGGCTTCCTGGCACAGGGCCCAAGAACCCGTACCCCCTTGTTTGTTTACATAATACATCGCCACCTGGTTGTCCGTGCGTACGAGGACTACCTGGTCATGGAGCAGGTGGCCGAACGCTCGAGCTGCCAGAAAAATGGCACGAAGCTCCAACACATTGATGTGACAAAGACGGTCCTCCTCCGACCATAGACCCTGGGTCCGCAGACCGTCGAGATGAGCCCCCCACGCGTACTCCGAGGAGTCCGTGGTCAGGACCTTGCGATGCGGCGGAACGAGAAAGAGCAAACACCCCTGAAAGATTGGAAGAGTTTGTCCACCAACGGAGCGAGCGTCTCAAAGAGGGAGTTACCCTTATCTGGCAAGAGAGTGGATCGCACTCCTGACGCCATTGGGAGGCCAAGGTCCACTGAGGAAGCCTCATGTGCAATCGGGCGAACGGAGTGACATGGACCGTCGACGCCATGTGGCCCAGGAGCACCAACATGCGATGAGCCGAAACTGCGGGCATCAGCGAAACCTGGCGACTCAATCGAAGCAGTGCCTGCAACCGAGGAGGAGGAAGGAAGGAACGGAGGCGAACCGTGTCCAGCACGGCTCCGATGAACTGAATGGATTGAGTCGGGTTCAACTGAGACTTGGGGAAGTTCACCTCGAACCCCAGACGTTGAAGGAAGATGATAGTCTGTCGGGTCGCTGAGATAACCCCCTCTCTGGTGGAGGCCTTGATGAGCCAATCGTCCAGGTAGGGAAAGACCTGAAGCCCCTGGGATCTCAGAGCTGCCGCAACCACCACCATACACTTCGTGAAGACTCGAGGAGACGAAGCCAGACCAAATGGGAGGACCCGATATTGAAGGTGCCAATCTCCCACCCTGAACCGTAAATACTTGCGGAAAGCGGGATGCACCGGAACATGAGTGTAAGCTTCCTTCAAGTCTAGGGAGCACATCCAGTCCCCCTCCTCCAACAGAGGGTATAAAACCGGAAGTGACAACATCCGGAACTTCTCCCGGACCAGGAATTTGTTGAGCTTTCGGAGGTCCAAAATGGGGCGTAAGTCCCCTGTCTTCTTTGGGACCAAAAAGTAACGGGAGTAAAACCCCGTTCCCCGTTGTTCTGGGGGCACTGGTTCCACCGCCCGTAGGCTCAACAAGGCCCTGGCCTCTAGAAGGAGAAGGGGAAGTTGGCTGCGGTTGGACGGACACGTTCCGGGTGGATGGTCCGGCGGCGTGGCTGAGAAATTCAGCGAGTATCCCTCGGAGATGATCCGGAGCACCCATGCGTCAGATGTAATCTCGGTCCAAGCCACAGAAAAGGACCTGAGACGGCCCCCGATTGGGAGGGGGTCCGGTGATATTGCGGAGGGGGCCTGCCCCCATCCGCACAGCCCGTCAAAAGGACAGGGCCGGCTTGGATGCTCCCTGCGCCGGAGGTTTCGGCTGTCCCCCTCTACCCTGCTGGGGAGGGCGCCGTGCCGGAGGTCTAGAAAATGCAGGGGTAGACTTCTGCGGGTATCTCCTCGGGGGCGGCCGGAAAGATTTTTGCAGCGGGGCACGAGGTTTAGCACGGACCAAGGAGGCTAAGGAGCGCTCCTGTTCCGACAAACGTTTGGTCGCCGCCTCCAATGATTCATCAAACAATTCAGAACCCACGCATGGTAAATTGGCCAGGCGTTCTTGTAGGTTAGGATCCATATCGAGGGTACGGAGCCAGGCCAGCCGGCGCATAGCCACCGCAAAGGCCGAGACCCTCGAAGCAAGCTCAAACGCGTCGTACACAGCGTGGAACAGGTACAGCCGCAATTGAGACAAAGTGGACATGAATGTGGCAAACCCCTCTCGATGGGAAGGAGGCATAACCTCCCGATACTGAGGTAGGTCCTTCACCATGCTACGCAAATAGGATGAAAACGTAAATGCGTAGTTGAGGACCCTGATGGCCATGAGGGAATTAGAATAGAGGCGACGACCAAACTTGTCCAGGGTCCTCCCCTCCCTTCCGGGCGGGATCGCCGCCGAGACTCTGGAGGGTTGAGTCTTTTTGAGCGCCGACTCCACAATCAACGACTGGTGGGAGAGTTGAGGCTTATCGAACCCTTTAGATGGAATGGTCCGGTATTTGGACTCCATCTTCGACGGCACCGCAGTGATTGTAAGAGGGGAGTCCAAGTTCTTAAGGAAGGTTTGATGTAGAACCTTATTCAGGGGAAGGCGAGGAGTTTCCCTCGGGGGAGTAGGAAGATCCTGCTCCTCTAGGAACTCTTTAGTATATTGAGAACCCGCCATTAAGTCAAGCCCCAAGGCTTGTGCCATATCCTGCACGAACCTGGAGAAGGAGGATGTTCTGGCGGCTGGTGAGGGGGTCCGAGATCTCCCCGCCGAACAGAAGGGGGAAGCCTCGCGGGAATACCGCGGTTCCCTGCCAGACCCCGATCCCCAGGAGGCCACATCAAGCGACCTCGAAGGGGTCGGGGAACGCCTGTGCCCCGAAGAGCCCTTGGGAGAAACCCCGGGGGTCCGAGGTACCGAGGCGCGCCCCCTCCGTCTCGGGGAAGAGTCTCTCGAACCCCCTCTCGCGGGGGAACGAATCAGGCTTGGATTGTCGAGGCGGAGCTCCGAGACACGCAAGGTCTCGCCCTCGAGCGGCGAAGAGCGGCCACACCTCCAAGGAGAACCCCGAAAATGTTTGGGTTTCCTCGGACGACGCCTCGCCCGAGGCCGGCCCGAGGGCGAGGAGCCCCGGGAAGACCTCGAAGAAGAGGACGAGGATATCCTCCTGACCCGACGCACCTTGTCCCTAGGCCTAACGGCTCTCTCAGGCTGGGCCTCCGAGGTCGAAGTCGAGGGCAAGGTCGGGGCCGGACCGGCACCCGAAGTCGAGGGCACCGAGGCCGAGGTCGCTGAGGCCTGGGCCGTCGAGACTGGCGCAGTCGAGGCCGAAGCCTGCTGCAGCTGCTCGATGGCTCCGGACAGCTCCGAGGTAATCACCGCTCGGAGCAAGTCTTGAAAGGCCGGGATTCCCATCATGGCCGGTAGGTCCGAGGCCGGAGGGTGCTCCCTAGAGGGCGACCTCGGTCTCGAGTATTCCCTCGGGGCACTAGATTTGCCAACCTTGGGCTGAGCCGAGGCCGACCCACCCGCTGTCGAAGAGCCCGAGGATGGCTTCTTCGCCGAACCCGGAGCTGAGGAGAGAAGCGGGGACTTACCCGAGGAAGGCTTTGTCGGAGCAGCAGGCTTCGATGAAGTCGAGGGACGCGGCGAGGATCCCGAGGCCAAGGTCGAGGCCGGGGCCGAAGCCGATGTCGAGGCCTTCCCCGCTGCGGGGTCTGCAGAGAAGAGCTCCGCCATCCGGGCACGGCATCGGCGGAGCGCTCTGGACTGAAAAGTGGAGCACCTCTCACAGGAGTCAGTAGGGTGCTCCGGACCCAAGCAAATCAAGCACCACCGGTGCGGATCGGTAATTGACAGCAACCGATTACACCGGGTGCATTTCTTAAAGCCCGTCAAGGGACGGGACATGAAAAAGAAAAGGGTCCGGGAACGAACGACGTCCCGCGGCCGCGGCTCCCGGGAGCCCCCGGAGCCGAACGGAAGAAATAAAACTTTTTTTTTTTTTTTTTTTTGACGATAAACGACGTGACTAAGAAGGAAAACAACAAATAAAGCACAGCGACCGAGCAAAACAACCCAGACGCGGTGTCAGAAGGCAGAAAAACAGGAGCTCAATTTCCACAGGGCTTCTGGCTCCGCTGAAAAAACTGAACCGAGGACCACGAGGTGGGGATGCGCCCTCTAGTGGGCAAAAAGGCATGCACATGCGTGGTGCAGTGTAGCAGACTTGAAACTTCAATCAAGTTTGCTTGAAAAGCTGTCCGTACATGACGTCACCCACATGTGAGAATATCATGCCTGCTTGTCCTGGGATAAAAACTATTCCAAATATTAAAAGATCTAACAAATACCAAACCCTACATGACCACAAACAATAACGCTCCTCAGCAGAACATTTCAAGAACAAAACAACAAATGCAAGAGCTACCCCATCCCACCTAATTGAACACACAACTCAGCCCACAGAAAAAGAATCAACTGCAGCAGACAGAACAGGGTCCCATTCCCCCAGTATACATTGGTCAGAACTCAATAAACTCTACAAAAAGTGCAGCCACGCATCCTGTGACCTCAACCACTGCCCACCATACCTCCTAACAACTTCCAGTTCAAAATTCCGCACTATACTTCTACTTTGGATACAAACCATGCTTACAGATGGCCTTTTCCTAACTGACCTCAGCGAAATCATCATCACCCCGATCCAAAAAGACCCAAAAGGACCAACTGACTAACCATCCAACTACAGACCCATTGTTTCAATACCTCTATATGTTAAACTAACAGAAGGACTAGTAGCCAAACTCCTCACCAACTATCTAGAAGACCACATCATACTTCACCCCACACAGTCTGGCTTCAGAACCAACTTCAGCACTGAGACATTACTGGGATCCCTTATGGACACAGCCAGAAAACATCTTAGCACAGGGAAAAAAATGCTGCTCATACAACTGGACCTGACCGTAGCATTTGACCTAGTAGACCATAACATCCTACTGCAAATTCTGGACACAATAGGTATCTCTGATAAAGTGTACTCATGGTTTGAAGGCTTCCTAAAATCCAGAGCATACAGAGTAAAATCAGATCAAGTAAAATCTGAACCATGGTCCAACCCCTGCGGCGTACCACAAGGATCCCCACTATCCCCTACTCTCTTCAACCTATATACTGCCTCCCCCGGAACATACCTGGACAATCTAGGCATTACCTCCTTTAGTTATGCAGACGACATTACCATTCTCATGCCGTTCGATCAACCAAAGACTGTCATAATAGACACACTACATCGAACACTAGAAGCAGTAGCGACCTGGATGTAAGATCACAAATTGAAACTCAACCCAGACAAAACAAAATTCATCCTCCTCGAAAATAACAAAGTCCCAACCTATAACTCAATCAACTACCCCATTCAAACCACCCTAAAATTACTAGGAATGACTATAGACAGATGCTGCAGCATGCAGCCACAAAAACAAAACAATACAGAAATTTAAGACAAGTACGAAAATTCTTCGAAAAACCACAATTTCAGCTCATAGTTCAATCCTTTATACTAGGTCTACTGGATTACTGCAACATCCTCTACCTCCCCTGCCCTGCAACAATTACTAAACAACTACAAACAATCCAAAATACAGCTCTGAGACTCATCTACTCACTGAAGAAACACGACCATATTACAGAGGCATACATCGACTCACAATGGCTACCAATTCAAGAAAGAATACTATTTAAATTCTACTGCATGCTATTTAAATCTTTAAACGGAGACAGCCCAATCTACTTAAACAACCGCCTCAACCAAACTATGTCAACCAGACATATAAAAACACACACTCCTTTCACACACCCTCCAATCAAAGAAGTCAAACGGAAAAAAACTGTATGACAGCCTCTTAGCAACACAAGCAGCAAAACTAGATAACCAAATCTCCAACCTACTGATAACCACCCCCAACTACAAGATATTCAGAAAAGAAATAAAAACGATACTCATCAAGAAATCAGTTAAACACTCTTAACATCTCAAATACCTTCCCTCCTCCCATCTTCTTCCCGTCCCACAGATACTACCTGTTCTTCTCCTCAACTTCTCTTGAATTAACCAATGCTCTTCCATTGTAACCCACCATTTACAACTCTTTTGTAATCCGCCTTGAACTGCAAGGTAATGGCAGAATAGAAATCTCTAATGTAATGTAATGTAATTTGTCTGGCTGAAATTGAAGGCAGATAAGTCTGAATGCAAAGCTGAATCAAACTGTCTTGTCTTTGCTGCGGTAGAAACGCCCTGAGATGAATGATTTCAAGCAGAGCTCCTATGAATTGTAGAGTCTGAGATGGATGAAGTTGGGATTTGGGAAAATTGATTTTGAAACCCAACTGTTGAAGGAATAGAATTGTCATGCAAGTCGCTACTGTCATCCCTTGTGAGGTAGGGCCCTGAGACCATAGGGCTGCTGCCACTACTACCAGGTACTTGGTAAATACTCTGGGAGAGGATGCAAGGCCAAAGGGTAGTACAGTGGTACCTCGGTTTACGAGTGAACCGGTTTGTGAGTGTTTTGTAAGACGAGCAAAACATTTGCAAAATCGGTGCCTCGGAAACCGAGCATGGCTCGATTTACGAGCACCCCCCCCACAATCCGGCACCCTCCCCCCCTGCAATCCGGCACCCCCCCCCCCTGCCCCCGACGCTTCTTACCCTCATCTGGGCACCGGCATGTCCTATGCTTGGTGCCAGTGCCTGAAGATCGGCCTCCTCTTCTGCTAGGCCTTGAGCATGCTCAGATGCTCAAGGCCTAGCAGAAGAGGAGGCCAATCTTCGGGTACCGGCACCAAGCACAGGACATGCCGGTGCCAGTGCCCAGATGAGGGTAAGAAGTGGCGGGGGGGTGCCCAATCGCGTGGGGGTATGTGCCGAATCATGGTGGGGAGGGGTGCCGGATCGCAGGGGGGGCCTTCGAGGGGAGCAATGCCGATTATCGTGGGGGGGGGACCCATCAAAGCGAGTTTCTATTATTTCCTATGGGGAAACTCACTTTGATAAACGAGCATTTTGGATTACGAACATGCTCCTGGAATGGATTATGCTCGTAATCCAAGGTACCACTGTACTTTGTATTGATAATGGTGATGAGCCATCTGAAACCGGAGGAATCATCTGGAGGCCGGATGCACTGGAATGTCAGTGTAGGCTTCTTTCAGATCCAGAACATTTCCTTCACTAGAAACTTATTGAGACCCTGAGGTCCAAGACTGGATGAAGACCTCCCATCTTCTTCGGAACGAGAAAATACCAGGAGTAACACACCCGGTTTCTCTGTGCAGGAGGAAACCTTTTGATAGCACTGAGAAGGAGGGATTCTCTCCCAAAGAAGGGACTTCTGCTGAGAATGAGAAGACGACTCTCTTGGAGGATGATCTGGAGGAATGTCGAAGTGAAGAGAGTATCCCTCTCAAATAATTGTTAGTACCCAGAGGTCTGTGGTAATCAGTTCCCAGCAAGAATAATAAAGCTGAAGCCGTCCTCTGATGGGTTGAGGGAGAGGTTGGGATAGAGGAATGGCAGCTATGCTCTCGAGAAGCACGTCAAAAAGACTAAGCAGGCTTTTGTGGAGGTGCTGTCTGGGTTTATTGAGTACATTGTTGTTTCTGTTTCTTCTGCTGCAGTCTAGTAGGAGCAGCAGGTTTGGAAGAAAAATGCTTGATATGAAGAGAAAGGCTTGAAAGACTTGGAAATTGAAAGTTTAGGCTTGGATTTAACCAAAGCATCCATGTTTCTCATGGTTAGTGAGCTTTTGGGTAGCATTTTCAATAGAATCACCAAATAGCTCATCACCCAAACACAGAATGTTAGCCAATCAATCCTGGAGGTTGACATCCATATTGGAGACTCTGAGCCATGACAGACTTCTCATTGCCACTGACATAGCTGAGGCTCTGGAAGACAATTCAAAGGCATCATAAGCCAATCTTGCCATATACCTTCTAGCCAGGGCAAGGGTATAAGAGATGTGACGAAAATCCTGTAATTGCTCTGAAGGGATGTATCTATTAAAAGAAGACAATTTCTTAACCAGAGACTTGACATAGCAGGAAATATAGAAATTGTAGTTTAAGACTATTAGCCAACGTGGAATTTTGGCATAGGCGATGGCTAAAATTGTCTATAGTGCGCTCTTCATGACCCAGGGGCACTGAGGCATAAACTCTGGATGGAGTATATTTTTTCAGTTGACAACCACCAGGGACTGGTGCTGAAGTTGTAGCTTGTCAAAAGCAGGGGAAGACAATTTTGTATAGCGCGTCCAATTTTCTGGGAGCTACAGTAATAGTAAAGGGGGGGTCTCCCAGTTCTTATGAACAGTCTTTTTGAAAATACCATGTAATAGTAGCCGTAGAAGTTCCTTAGGAGGCTCATCATAGTCCAAAGCCTGACCCTTACCTCCCAAGATCTCTTATGCCTTACCCCTGTTTTCCTGCCCACCTTACTCATGGCCCCTTATATTGTACCGGTCTCCTGCTTCCTACATTATTTTATCTGTATTCACTGATTGTACCTTTCACAGATTGTATCTGTATTCACTGATTGTACCTCTTCGCTGACTGTCCAGCCCTTCTTTGTTGTAAACTGCCTCGAACTAATACGGCTTTGGCGGTATATAAGAAATAAATTATTATTATTGTTGTTAAATATTCAGCACTATGAGCAGAATCCGCTTCTAATGTGACTGGAAGCTTTTTGCTCAATTGCTGGCTGAATTTTGTGAAAAAGTCTTTCAGTTGGAGACTTAGCTCTTTGTGGAAACTTTTGAGGAGACTTCTCAGTAGCAGTATCATAAGCCTCTAGTAGATTCAGTTACATCATCCGCCGAGTCAGACTAAGTCAGAGTCCAAAGTCTTTTAGCGAAGGAGTGCATCGGGATCGATGACGTCAAGTCCGATGTCGATCTGATGAAGATGGCGATGTATGATGTGACTTTTACGTGAAGGAGAGCGGTGTTTACTCTTTGAAGTAGCTGAGGATGAACGATGCTGAGCGGACTTGGATCATCGAGAGGATGAAAAAGAGCAGTGATGTCTTGAAGAACTGGATTGACATCGTGATGGAGAACGGGATCTACGCTATTTTTAAGCATGGAACATCAGCGTTGTATCGGTACTGCAGGACCTGGTGACCTTATGCTCAGGTTGGGCCAGTACCGATGGAGACAGTGTTGGAGCCAGAAGCTTGAACATGTCACTGACTTGGAAAAGCGCTTCGAGTTTTTCACGGTAAAAGAACACCAGTACCGTTTGGCGTTCTGCCGGTACCATCAGTGCTTTGTCTGGCCTTGGCAAAGTGACTGTGATGAGGATGCACACCTCGATGTAGTAGAAGCCAGACGTAGGAGCGGTCAGTCGGCATCAAGGGACTCGATGCAATGTTAACCTGCGAAACCTGTTGGGAAGCTGGCGACTTTTTAGCTGGCTTACCTGATGGAGCAATGTCCCCCAACGTTGACATTGATGCTTTCGATGTTGAAGGTTGCAATGTCTTCTCGGTATGCTAGTGCTGAACAACTTTTCTTGTTAGAGTTTTCAACTCTTAACGGTACATTTTTGCAGGGTAGAACACCGGGTGCAGGATTTAACAAGGTGTTCCGGGCCAAGGCATTGTAAGCACCAACTACTTTAGTTAGATTGTGAGCCTTCGGGACAGTTAGAGAACTTCCAAGTACCTATCTTTATTTATTTTTATTTTATTGTATCTTTAATGCATCTTTATTGTAAACCGCTTTGAACATCATGGTCCTGTCAACGAATGTAAGCCAGACGGTCCTGAAGATTAGGATCCATGTCAATGGTACAAAGCCAGGCCAAGCGGCGTGTTGCTACAGAGAAAGCAGTGGCCCAGGTCGACAGCTCAAAGGCATCATAAAATGACTGGAGACGATGCAATCTGCATTGTGACAGTAGTGGGGACTTCTTGGAACTTGAAATGTCTACGTTGATCCAGGTTCTTCAGAAAACCAGGGAGAAGATCAATGAGGAACTTGAGATAAGTAACGAAGACAAAGTTGGAATTGAGGACTTTGGAGAACATCATAGCATTTTGATAAAGACGGCGTCCAAACTTGTCCATGGTCTTACCCTCCCCTTCCAGGAGGAACTGTAGCACAGACCCTGGAAGGATGGGTTCTTTTCAAAGAGAATTCCACAAGAAGGGATTGGTGAGATAATTGTGAATTCTCAAACCCTTTGCAATGCAGAGTTCTATACCTTAAGTCCAACTTGCCTGGAACAGCAGGTATAGCATAAGGAGTCTCCAGACAACGTTTGAAAGTTTGAGACAAAAGCTTGTTAAGAGGAAGCTTAGCGACTCTTAAGGAGGTTGAGGTAGATGCATGACCAAGATAATCCTTAGAGTATTTAGAACCAGCATCTAACTGAATTTCTAGGTCATCAGCCATCTGACGAAGGAAGGACGAGAAAGACAGCTGATCCGTTAAGGCCCTGCCTCGAGAGGGACTCGACCTCGAGAACGAAGGTGAACCCTCTCTGGAGAAGTGGCAATCCAAAGACTATGGAGACTTGGAGGAGACAATGGAAGCAGCTGATTCCTCAGGATCCGGAAGCGGTGAGCTCGAGCAAGAAGTTGGAAGCCTTGAAGAGCTGGAAGATCTGGAATGAGGCCTAGACGAAGAAGGCTGCTCTTTAGATGAAGATCTGCACCTCAATGGATGTCTCGATGAAGGCCTCGATCGACGAGAGTGGTGTCTGGAAGCAGGTCTCAAGGATCGAGAAGACTTCGCCCTATGTATGGAAACAGGCAATGCTACTGGTTAATGGATAGGGCTAGAAGCTGTAGATCGAAACACAATGGATTGGATCGACGAATCTCGAAGACTCTGCTCTTTGTATGGAGTGTGAGAATTCCTGTTGAGACACTCGCAAAGGATCTACTCCTTGCATAAAGTGGGTAGATGCTAGACCAGACACTCGCAAAGACTCTGCAGCGTCAGCTCAAGGCACAAGCAGGGACTCTACCTCGCGGGAGACTGCTGATTATCCAGGCTGGATTACAGGAGGCAGCATTGAGGCAGAACCATATTTGCTCAGTAACTGAACAAATTGCTGCTCCAACATGGTCTGGAGAGAAGCCTGCAAAGGTGGATCCACATCTGAAACCGAACCACTTGTTGAGGCTAAAGGCTCCAAAGTGGCAGTCGAGATGTGCTTGGACTTGGAAGTCTTGGAAAGCTTGAGGACCACCGCAGGAACCTTCTGCTTAGGTATTTGACCCGAGGGAAGCTCAGGGGATGATAAAGCAGGTGTACTCGAGGCTAAAGACGATCCAAACGAGGACAGTCCGATGAGATTCGAGGTTGGAGTTGTGGAAGCAGGAGGACCATTGCTGGAAGGTGGGACCGAGGAAGGTGTCACTGAAGAGTCCATCCTGAAGTTTCTCCACTAAAACCCGATGACGTTTAAGGGCTCGAGGTTGAAGAGTAGTACAGCATTCGCACGACTTAGGATTATGATCAGGCCCAAGGCACTTGAGGTGTGGGTCCGTGAGAGAAATCTCACACTGGCACTGGCTACACTTCTTGAAGCCCGTGACTGGCCGGGACATAGGAGGGAAGATAGCCATAGCAAAGTCGAAGCCCGCAGGCTGTGGCCTAGCGGCCTGGCCCGCCAGTCAGTCAATGAAAAAAAATAAAATAAGTCTTTTTTTTTTTTTAAAGGAAAATAAAGAAAGTAACACAGCGATTCATGACTAAAAAGAACACAAACCGCGGTGAGAGAAGGCACGAAGTTCGACTCAGAGTGTCAAAGTACAGACTTTTTCGCTCCGCGGAAAACTGTGCTGGGCAGGAAGGCAATCGTGCATGCAGGTTGCGGCTGACTCGAAACTTCTACGTTTCTACAAGCAAGTCTGCTTGCGAGGCTGTCCACATCCGGGCTCTGTGGATGACATCACCCATATGTGAGAATAGGCTGCCTGCTTGTCCTGGGATAACACCTGTTACGGTAAGTAACTGTGCTTTATCCCAGGACAAGCTGGCAGCATATTCTCACACATGGGTGACCTCCAAGCTAACTAGAATGGGATAGGGGAAAATATCCCAACCTTCCCCCAACCTTAACACACAAAACATCCACATCACCAACGGCTCATGCATCCCACCTTATGGTCTGACCATTACAAGTACACCTTCACAATTAACTGGGTGCAGAATAACAACAAACCCACGCCACACACAACAAGCTTCAAGTCCAGAAAGAAAATCGAGCCTGCCACATTCTGGGACACAGTAGACCCAGAAATAGACCTAAACAATCCCAAAGGATTCATAAACACCTGGTGCTCCACAAGTGAATCCGCTTTAAACAAACTAGCACCACTAAAAACAAAAAATAAAATATGCAGACCATCAGACAAATGGTTTGACGCCGAACTCCTACACCTAAAAAGACAATGCAGACAATTAGAAAGGACATGGAAAAAACAGAAACAAGACCACACCAAAACAGAATGGAGACACCAAATTAAACAATACAAAATCAAACTGAAGGAAAAAAGAACAGACTACTACTCCAAACTCATTGGCACCGATAAACCGGACACAAAAAAACTTTTCAACCTTGTCAGAAATCTCACTGATACCAAACCCCACCTCGCCACCCTAAGAAACCAAACTCCAACAGCCTCCCAACTAGCGGACCATTTCAAACACAAAATCATCACAATCAGATCCATATTCAACAACTCTCGAAACATCTTAGAAGAAATACTAACAAAACCCACAAAAGACGAAGCCACCTCAGCAGATAGGATCTGGACCGACTTCCCAATGACACAATGGTCAGACCTAGACCGGCTGTACAAAAAATACAGCAAATCTTCATGTGATTTGAACAATTGTCCTCCTTATCTACTAGCTATAGCGTCCACTAAATTCACAGCTGGTCTCACGCTATGGCTGCAAACCACCCTAAGGGAAGGTCAGTTCCCTCCGGAACTTGGCGAAATCATAACAACTCCCATACTAAAAGACCCCAAAGGCCCAATAGACAGCCCAACAAATTATAGACCAATCGCTTCTATACCTGTATACGTCAAACTCATAGAGGGTCTAGTAGCACAATATCTCGCCAATTACCTAGAAGACCACCACATCCTACACCCTACTCAATCCAGATTCAGAACCAATCACAGTACTGAAACACTTCTGGTTTCCCTACTAGACATAGCCCGTCAGCACCTCAGCAAAGGAAATAAGTTACTAATCATCCAACTCGATCTTTCAGCAGCATTCGACTTAGTTGACCATTCCATACTACTCCAGATACTAGATGCCATAGGAATATCAGGTAATGTTCTCAACTGGTTCCAAGGATTCCTCAAAACAAGATCATACAGAGTCAAGTCAAATGATCTTCTATCCGACTCATGGTCAAACCCCTGCGGAGTTCCACAAGGATCCCCTCTATCGCCTATACTTTTCAACCTCTTCATAGCATCCCTAGGCACGGCCCCAGACGCCCTAAACATTACATCCTTCAGCTACGCGGATGATATAACCATCCTCCTCCCCTTCGACATCCAAGACCCCACCTCCAACGGACGCCTGAAAACAACATTGGAAACTGTAGAAAAATGGATGACGAACCACAAGTTAAAACTGAATGCGGAGAAAACCAAATTCCTACTACTAGAGAAGGAACAAAAACCATCCCTAACAGAACTAGATGTAAACACCATCAAATATCCAATACAGAATACTCTCAAAATTCTGGGAACGCACCTAGACAGAGGCTGCACAATGCAAACACAAATACACAAAACCATAAAAAAAGCATTCTTCACCATGCGAAACCTAAGAAAAAGAAAATTATTTTCCAAAGAACACTTCAAGATCATTGTACAATCCCTCATACTCAGCTCCTTAGATTACTGCAACAGCCTCTACCTACCTTGCCCAAATACTATGATAAAACAACTACAGATCGTTCAGAACACAGCTATCAGACTCATCTACTCGCTCAGCCAATTCGACCACGTCACACCCGCCTATGTAGACTCTCACTGGCTTCCGATAAAAGCAAGAACTCAATTCAAACTCTACTGCTTACTTTTCAAAGTAACCCATGGTATGGCCCCCAATTACCTGAACAACCATCTTTGCCGCTACCGACTACCCAGATCAAGAAGAACTCAGAATCTTTTCACCTTCCCCCCTCATAATGGTACCCAACATAAGAAACTTTACGACAGCCTTCTAGCAACTCAGGCAGCGAAAATTGACCCCACCATCACCAAACTGATGATCAAAACAACAGACATCAAAGTGTTTCGGAAAGAAATCAAAACATTTCTTTTCAAAAAACACGTCCTTACTTAATATTCCCCCCCCCCCCCCAATCACACATGCACTCTCCCCAGCAAATAACACACTAGTCATCCCCTTGAACCTCATTTACAAAAAATATACAAACTCCTAAATAAGCATCTCCCTTAGGTATCCATTTAACCTTCTCCTAAATAAGCATCTCCCCTAGGTATCCACTTAACTGATTCCTTCAAAGTTAAGTATCTTTCTTCAGTTGCCTATATTGTTTTCCCCACTGAACCTTGTAACTACTTGAACCCTGTCAAGTTATTCTATCGATAAATCCAGATATCTTATACTTGTATTTCTATACCACAACATGTAATTTATTTAAATCGTTGTAATGTAATTCTCTCGGTAATGTCCTGATCTCTTTTAACTGTAATCCGCTTAGAACCGCAAGGCACAGGCGGAATAGAAATCACAAATGTAATGTAATGTAATGTAATACTGACTGGCCAAAGTGCCCATCCTGTCTGGAGAAAGACTCTAGACAATAATGTGAGATATGAACTGAGGACCAGTGGCAGCTTTATAGATTTCCACAATAGGAGTAGATCTAAGGAAAGCTACAGAAGCTGCCATAGCTTGGACTTTGTGAGCTGTGACATGACCCTCCAAATGCAGTCCAGCCTGAGCTTAGTAGGACGATATACAGGCAGCTACCCAATTGGAAATCCCATTATGAAATATACGGGCAGCTACCTAGTCCAGTCTGAGCATAGCAGAACGTTATACAGGCAGCTACCCAGGATACCCCAACGTATTAGGATCAAATGAGACAAAAAGTTGGGGAGATGATCTATGTGGCTTTGTCCTGTCGATGTAATAGGTCCAGAGTGTGTAATGTCTTTTCTCCTGCATGAGAATGAGGCTTAGGGGAAAAAACTGGGAGAACTAACTGATTGAGATGAAACTCAGTAACAACTTTCGGTAGAAACTTTGGATGTGTCCACAGAACCAGTTTATCATGGTGAAAAACTGTGAAGGGTGGATCTACCATCAATGCTTGCAACTCACTGACCCTCCTGGCAGAAGTGAGCAAGATAAGACAGACAACTTTCTAGGAAAGAAACTTGAGATGAGCCGTGGCCATTGGTTCAAATGTTGGTCTTTTAAACTGGAAAGAACTACATTAAGGTCCCACACTACAGGAGGAGGTTTGAGAGGTGGTTTCACATTGAAAAGTCCTTTCATGAACCTGGAGACCAAAGGATGAGCAGTAAAAGATTTTTCCTCAAATGGCATGTGAAAAGCTGTAATAGCACTGAGATGGACTCTGATAGATGTAGATTTGAGTCCAGAGTCAGACAGATGAAGTAGATAATCCAATACCAATTCCACTGACAAGGAAGTTGGATCATGATGGAGACACCATGAAGAAAATAGAGTCCACTTTTGTTGTTGAGTGACTGGCTTCCTGGAGGCATCAGTAATATCTCGGACAGGCTGAGAGATGTAATTCATATGGATTCAGCCCGAGAGAAACCAAGCCATCAGGTGTAACGAATGCAGGTTGGGATGTAGAAGCGATCCTTGTTTCTGAGTAAGCAGAGTAGGAAAGACTGGTAGAGAAATTGGCTCCCTGGTGCTGAGCTGAAGTAGAAGGGAGAACCAATGTTGCCTGGGCCACCAAGGAGCAATGAAGAATCATGGTGGCTGACTCTTGTTTGAACAGAGTCTTCAACAGGAGAGAGTTGAAGGGAATGCATATAGAAACAGGCCCGTCCAATCCAGAAGAAACACATCGACTTCTAGACAGTGAGGAGAGTAAAGTCTGAAGCAAAACTGGGGCAACTTGTGATTGTGATGGTTGGCAAATAGGTCCACCTGAGGAGTGCCCCATTGAGCAAAGATGAGATGGAGAGTCGGAGAGTTGAGAGTCTATTCGTGAGGCTGATGAATTCTGCTGAGGTTGTCAGCAAGGGAATTCTTCTCCCCTTGAATGTAGACAGCCTTTAAGAAAATTCTGCAAGCCGTCGCTCAAAGCCATATTTTTTGAGCTTCCTAATATAACAGAAAAGAGTCCATGCCTCCTTGCTTGTTCATGTAGTACATAGCTACTTGATTATCTGTGCGAAGGAGGAGGACTTGAAGACTATAAAGAGGTGCTGGAAAGCTTCGAGAAAGCATAAAATAGCGTTTGGAGCTCGAGGAAATTGATGTGAAATTTCTGCTCCCTGGCAGACCACAGGAAGACCATAAGGAGATGCATCTGTTGCTATCACCTTTTGGTATGTGGGAGGGTAAGTAAATAAAGAGATCTTTGGATAGATTGGAGGAGGTCATCCACCATTGAAGCGACCGCTGAAGATATGATGTGACAAATATGTTGAGAGAGACGATCTGTCGCTTGAGAACACTTAGAAGCAAGGGCCCACTGAGGAATGCAAAGATGTAGCCTTGTTAGTGGAGCTACATGAACTGTGGAAGCCATGTGATCCAGGAGAGCCATCATGCACCTCGCAGAGATGGTGTGCACCTTCAAAATCTGTTGACAGGCATTCTGGAGGGAGAAACACCCTTATTAAAGTAGTATCGAGGATAACCCCAATGAACTGAAGACGTTGAGTCAGAATTAGGTGAGATTTGGGGAAATTGACTTCGAATCCCAAAATTTGTAGGAAGGCAATGGTCTGAGATGTTGCCAGAGCAACATCCTGAGACAAAGGAACCTCTTCGATGACATCGAGAAGAAAGACAGATTGAAGCTCCTGAATGAGACGACTTTACTGGGTCCAAAATAGACTCTCTTGGAGAATGATCGGGAGGTAGGGTATGAAAATGGAGAGAATACCCCTGACAAATGATGTCTAGAACCCAGAGATCTGTGGTGATGAGCTCCCAATGATTTATGTAATGTTGAAGCCGCCCTCCGATCAGCTGAGGTAGCGGTTGGAGAATGGGAACTGAGGCTATGCTCCTGAGGAACACGTCAACTGAAAAGTCGAAGCAATGAGTTGTTGGAATCTCGACTACCTATGGGATGGAATATACTTTTGAAAAGATGCAAGCTGTTTGACCAAATATTTCAGGTAAAATGAGAAATGAAAATTATAATTACCAGCTCTGTTGGCTAACATTGCATTATGGTAAAGACGCTTACCAAACTTGTCCATTGCTCTACCTTCAGAGGCATAGACACTAGCTCCAGATGATTTTTTTTTGAGTGGATTCAACCACTAAAGATTCATGAAGGAGCTGTGGTTTAACAAAACCTGGAATAGGAACCACCCTATACAGAGTCCAGTTTTTTAGGAGCCACTGGAATGGAAAGAGGAGTCTTGGGGTTCTTATACAAAGTCTCTCGTAAAATGACATGGAGTGGGAGCTTCAGCAGGTCTTTAGGAGGCTGGTCATAATCCAAAGCCTCCAAGAACTCCTTGCTATGCTTGGAATCCGCTTCTAGCAGGATGGAAAGATCCTCAGACATCTGACAGAGAAATTTAGAAAAAGAGGGCCGCTCAGAAAAAGCAGAAGGTCTCTGAGGCGATCGCTGAGGTGAATCTGAACCAGAAGAGTTCTCATCTGTAGTACAGAGTGGTTCCTATTCCGAGTCTCCAAATAAATCAGAATCCTGTATGGAATGAGGACGGTGTCGAAGACAGTGTTGAAGCCTCGAGATGTTTGGTCTTATGAGAGTGCTTCCAATACCGCACCAGAGTAACCTCTCTCAATGTTTGAGTCGAGGACGACTGGTGCCCGTGTCGATGGTCTCTGCACCAGTAGAGCATCAGATTGAGGCCCAGTCGGTGTCATCCTTTGCTCAGACTGAACTGCCTGGATAGTCGCTGTCGACATGGCCTGGATAGCCGCTGTCGATGTGGACATAATTTGAGTCGGCACCAACATTTGAAAATGCTCACCCAAATCCTCCCGAAGCAAATTGTCAATCTTTTGCTTGAAGGAGAGCACCGTTACTACAGGCTTTTTCACCGGTACCCCTGGTGCAATGCTCCGGTCCGGTGATGAGGAGGCCGATGTCGAGGCACTCACCGAAATCGGGACCGGGTGCTTACGGGACTTTTTCGAGGTCAGCATGACTCGACTCAATGCCACATTGACCTGAGTCCCAGATGGGGTAGGGGAAGGCTTCTTGGCCGGCTTACCCACTGGATGTTGCAACACCGGAGATGCTTCTGCTGGTATCGATGAATGTGGTGTCGCTTTGGTCGGTGTCGGTAGTAATGTCGGCTTCTCCTCCATAGCGACACCGAACAAGCGTTGTTGTTGAATAATGCGGTTTTTCATGTCAAAAAGGCTGTGTAAGCTTTTGAGCAGTCTGTTTAGGTTGCTGACATGGTTGCTGCTTTTGCTTCCTAGGTTGAGGAGGAGCAGGAGGAGCAGGCTTGGCAATATATCTGAGCTGGTAAGAAGAAGCAGGCTTGAAACCTCGACGAGCTTAAGGCTTCTTCTTTGGTTTGATCAATGTGTTCCAACGGGTCTCATGGGCAGAAAGCTTTTGAGTGGCCGTGTCCATAGATGGTCTAAAAAGCTCATCCCCTAGGCAGGGAGCACTGGCCAACCGATCCTGATGGTTAACATCCAGCTCAGAGACACGAAGCCACGCCAAGCATCGCATAGCCCCTGACATGGCTGCTGCTCGTGAGGTGAGCTCAAAAGTGTCATAAGTAGTATGGACCATATACTTCCGCAGTTGAAAAGCAGAAGCAATGAGCTGTTGGAACGTCTGTGACTTGCATGACAGAATGTACTTTTGAAAAGTTGAAACCTGTTTGATCAGATGTTTCAAGTTAAAAGAAAAATGAAATGCTGCCAACTGCGCATGGTGTTGGATTGGGAGCTGGGAACCCAGAAATGGGGGGAGGGGGGTACAAATGGAACAGTACATGGGAGGGATGCTGCTGCTTTGCTGTATTTTACGGTCCTCTTTGGAAGACCAGTGCAGGCACCAGTTGACGACTAACCCCTTTCTTTTACATCTTCTTAGGGTCTGGGATCAGGCTAGGAGAGATTTCAATGGGGGAGTGGTGGTGTTTTCTTTGGCTTCCCTTCAGGGGGAGCCTCAATTTCCAGCAGGAGCTACAAATTTAGTTTTTGAGCATTGGGAGAGACTGGGCCTGAGAACTTTTTGAGATCTTTTTAATTCAGTTGGCATTGTGTCTTTCAAGGTTTTGTAAATTAAATATGGGCTTCCTATGGGTGATTATTTGGCCTACTTACAAGTGCGATATTTTATGGGATCAAAAGGTTGGGATAGGTCATCTCCTTTAGGAAGAGAACATTTGGAAAAATTGTGGATTACTCTACAGGCGGTACCACAGCCTATTTCAATTATGTATCAATATTGAAGGGGAGTGTTCTTCCCGAATTTAAGTTTCGATCTCAATGGGAGAGGGATTTGGGTAGGAGTTTTATTTCTCGGAAATGGAGGGCTATCTGTGATGAGGAGGGTAGGGCATCTACCTGTGCCTTAGTGCAGGAAAATGCATATAAAGTTCTCATCCGATGGTGGTATACACCTGAGCGATTACATATCGTGTACCCTGCAGTTTCGAATAGGTACTGGCGTTGTCAGCGGGGTTTGGGCACTTTTTTATGTATATAGTGGGATTGCCTGGTACTGCAGCCCTTTTGGAGAATGGTAGTAGGAGAATTGTCTTGCTTGTTGGGAGTTTGGGTGTGGATTACATCCTTGGGCTGTGCATTGGGGCTCTATAATGCTAAATATTCCAAGTGGCAAACTAAGATATTGTGCTGGGGTCTAGCAGCTGCTAAATCTTGGAAGACCGCTGGGTCACCCAGTATGGTATTTGCGATTACAACAATTGGGGCATATGGAAGAGAGGATAGCTCTTCACAGAGATTATTATGTTCTTTCAGTGGGAACCTAGGCATTAATTTCTGATAAACTGGCATCTTTGCACATGGATTGAATGTATTCTCCTTGCTGTATGGAACTTTAAGAGGGGTGGGGGGTGATGATTACCTAGAAGTTTGTCTTTGGGGTACGGTGGGGGGAGGGAATGCTTTCATTGTACAGCTCGCTGCTTAGCGGACTAGTCCAACGACTTTAGGCATTTGTCTGTTAGATGGATGTATAGTGGAACCTTGGTTTACGCGCATAATTCGTTCCAGAAGCATGCTTGTAAACCAAAGTACTCATATATCAAAGCGAGTTTCCCCATACGAACGAAGGGAAACTCACTTGATACTAGTGCTGCCCGATTCGAATCAGTTCACCGATTCACTTTGGGTGAACCGATTCGAATCGATTTAAAAGAATAAAAAATCAGCTTCCCGATTCGGTCCCTGCCCCCTGGTCCACTAAAGCAGGAGCGGCAGCGCTGCTCCTGCTGGCCAGCCGCTGCCACTCCTGCTTTAGAGGGCGAGGGGGGAGGTCAGTCAGGAAGTGCTGTAGTGTCCGGCTTCCCCCCTGGCCTCAAATTTACCTAAATCCATTAGCCTGCATAAGATCGCTAGTGCTAGCGATCTTTGCAAGCTACCGTCAGGTCTTCTGAGCTGTCTTCTCTATGCCATGGTCCCGCCCCCTTCTCTGACATCAGAGAAGGGGGGCGGGACCATGGCATAGAGAAGACAGCTCAGAAGACCCGACGGTAGCTTGCAAAGATCGCTAGCACTAGCGATCTTATGCAGGCTAATGGATTTAGGTAAATTGAGGCCAGAGGGAACACGCAGGCCTTCCGGGGGCAGTGCAGTCCTTCGGGGGTGGGGGGTGGGTTGTACAGGCCTTCTGTGGGGGTGCAGTCCTTTGTGGGGTGGGGTTGTACAGGCCTTCCGGGGGGGGGGGGGGGGCAGTCCTTTGTGGGCAGGTTGTACAAGTCTTCCGGGGGGGGGGGGTGCAGTCCTTCATGGGAGGGGGTGATTGTACAGGCAGGCCTTCAGGGAATGGGCCCTGGTGTAAAAGTGCACGGAGGGAGGGAGGGAAGGGGGGTTCAAAGAGTTGTGCATATGCCGGACTTTGGGGGGAAGAAAGAATGGGTCTAAAAATAGAGGAGAGGGAGAGAGATGATGGGCAATGGGATTTAGGGAGGGAAGGAACAGAAAGGGAGAGATGGTGTGGAGGGGGCATAGATACTGGATAGGAGGGTAGTTGGGAAGGAGGGAGAGATGCTGGATGAAAGGGTAGTTGAGAAAAGGTGGATCTGTGGATGGAGACGAAAAAAAGGAAAGATGCCAGACCTCTAGGGAAGGGAAACGGAAGGGGAGGACAGAGATGGCAGATGGATGATTAGCACAGAGAAAGAAGAAAGAAGGAGACCCTGGCAAGCAAATTATCAGAAAACAACCAGATCCTGGGACCAACAAGATTTGAATAATGACCAGACAACAAAAGGTAGAAAAAATCATTTTATTTTCTGTTTTGTGATTACAATATGCCAGATTTGAAACATGTATCCTGCCAGAGCTGCTGTTAGACCGCAAACGTGTGCTAGGATTCAACAGAGAGAGGAAAAGTCTTTTTTGTTTGTTTACACCACAGCGCCAGTGTGGTTAGGAGAAGGCAAAGGGGGTGAAGAGACTATAAAAGGGTGAAGAAGTTATAAAATAAACTCACCAGGATGTTTTAAAAAAACCACCCAATTGGGCAGGAAAATCGAATCAATAGGCTGAATCGAATCAAAATTTTTTTCTCTGAATCGGGCAGCACTACTTGATACGTTCCCACCCACCAAGGCCAACGGCGCTGCTCTACCCCCCCTCCCCGAGAACCGGCATTGCTCCCCCGCTCACAAAGGCCCCCCCCTGCGGGATTCCCCCCCCCCCGCTCGTGTCGCCCCCCTCCCCCCCCGCGATCTGGCATGCCCCACGCACCCATTCACCCACCCGAACACATTGCTTACCCCCATCTGGCACCGGCACCAACGCACAGAACATGCCAGTGCCCGAAGATCTGCCGTCTTCTTTTTGCTGGGCCTTGAGCATATCTGCGTATGCTGAAGGCCTTCGAGTTCTCGCTCTCTCTGACTGGATGTTGCGACACCGGAAGTATGTCTGCCGGTGTCAATATGCGCAGTGTTGTCTTGGTTGGTGCCGGTAGCAATGTTGGCTCCCTTTCCATAGCGACACCAAAGTCATTATTGTTGAAGAAGGCGGTTTTTCAAAGTTCTTTTCTGTAGCGAGGAACTACAGGTTTCAAGATGGTGCTCTGGCCCTAAACAATGGAGACACCAGCGATGCGAGTCAGTCACAGAGTTGGGAACTCGTTTAGAAAATGGAAACGTGAAAAAACGATGGAGGCCTGGAACTGCCACAAAATCGACCAGAAAAAGTGTCATAAAGCGGTAAGAGACGCCAAAAGAGTCTATGAAGAGAAGATAGCGCAAGAAACCAAAAACTTCAAGCCGTTTTTTAGATATATAAAAGGAAAGAAACCAGCAAGAGAGGTAGTGGGTCCTCTCAACGACCAAGACAAGAAAGGGTCAATAAAAGAAGACAAACAGGTTAAATTCATTCTTTGCCTCGGTCTTTACAAATGAGGACACTACAACAATGCCAGAAGCAAGGAGGATATTCACCGGAAGCATAGAGGAGAGCCTCGCAACAGTACATGTGGGGTTGGACATGATATACTTTCAGGTTGATAGACTTAAAAGTGACAAAGCCCCTGGACCGGATGGAATTCACCCAAGAGTATTAAAGGAACTTAAGATAGAAATTGGCGAACTATTACAATCCTCAGCTAACATGTCAATCAGAACCGGGCAAATACCGGATGACTGGAGGATAGCAAATGTCATCCCAATTTTCAAGAAAGGATCAAGAGGTGAACCGGGGAACTACAGACCTGTGAGTCTCACATCGGTTCCTGGGAAGATAATTGAAGCACTAATTAAAGATACCATTGTACAATACCTGGATGAGCACAGCCTAATAAGTGCTAATCAACATGGCTTCAGGAAAGGGAAGTCATGCTTGACAAATTTGCTTCAATTTTTTGACAAGGTAAACAAACAAATCGTTACTGGAGAACCAGTGGACATAATTTACTTGGACTTCCAGAAAGCGTTTGACAAGGTCCCGCATGCAAGGCTTATGAGTAAATTACTAAGTCATGGAATAGGAGGAGAAGTGCACAGATGGATTGGCAAATGGCTAGAGAACAGAAAACAGAGGGTGATCATAAATGGGAAATTCTCGGATTGGGAGAAGGTGACTAGCGGCGTGCCCCAGGGCTCGGTTTTGGGGCCCATCTTGTTCAATATTTTTATAAATGACCTTGAAGAGGAAACGACATGCAACATAATCAAGTTTGCAGATGATACAAAATTATGTTGGGGGGTTGGCTCTCCAAGGGACTGCGAGGATCTTCAGAAGGATCTGAACCAGCTGGAAAAATGGGCGATAAAGTGGCAAATGAATTTCAATATAGACAAATGCAAGGTGATGCATTTGGGAAAGAAAAACAAAGAATATGAATATAGAATATTGGGTGTGACATTAGCCAAATGCGAACAAGAAAGGGACTTGGGGGTCCTGATAGATAGAACCCTAAAACCATTGGCTCAATGCGCGGCGGCAGCAAAGAAAGCAAACAGGATGTTGGGCATGATTAAAAAGGGGATCACGAGTAGGTTGGAGGACGTCATAATGCCACTTTACAGAGCAATGGTTAGACCACACTTGGAATACTGTGTCCAACACTGGTCTCTATATCTCAAGAAGGATATAACTCTGCTGGAGAGGGTGCAGAGACGAGCCACGAAACTAGTGAAAGGTATGGAGAATTTGAGCTACCATGAACGCCTCAGAAAACTGAGACTGTTCACCCTCGAAAAGAGAAGATTGAGAGGGGATTTGATAGAGACTTTTAAAATATTAAAAGGATTTGACATAATAGACCAGGAAGAAGCATTACTGGCATTTTCAGATGTGACACGGACAAGAGGTCACAGCCTGAAACTGTGTGGCAGGAGGTTCAGGTCAAATGTCAGGAAGTTCTGTTTCACACAGCAAATGGTGAGCGCTTGGAATGCTCTCCCAGAGGAGCTTGTCGCAGAGACCAGTGTTCAGGGTTTCAAGCGCAAGTTGGATGCACACCTTCTTGCAAATCATATCCGGTGATACGGGAAATCCGGGTCTCCAACAGGGAGCAACTAACTGGGCCTCCGCGTGTGCGGATCACTGGACTAGATGGACCTAGGTCTGATCCGGTGAGGGCGTTTCTTATGTTCTTATAAGCACAGCGACCACACTTCTTGAATCCCGTCAGTGGGCATGATATTGACGGGAATACCGCCGTGGCCAAATTGAAAACAGTAGCCAAGGTGGACAAACAAGCCCGGTCAGGCTAGAACCCGCGAGGGAGAAAAAAAAAATAGAAAGATTTTTTTTTTTAAATTTCCAACGATAAGCTTAAGAAAAAAAAAGAAAAAAACACGAAAATGACTAAAAAAGTTACTAACGCGAGAGCGGGAAGGCAAAAAAAGTTTTCAACAGCCGTTGAAACGCGTCTTCTTAGCTCTGCGGAAACTAAGAAACTGAGGAACTGCGCATCTACGTCAGGCGAGAAGGCATTCGGACATTCGCGGTGCGGGTTATCGCGAACTTTCTGAAGTCTTAAAGTGGTGATGCACTTTTGAAGTATCCGTGCTGGGGCTCCGTCGGTGACATCACCTATGAGAATATGCTGTCTGCTTGTCCTGGGATAATCACAACTTTGAAGTATATAATAGCAGTCTCGAGTTTTGTCAAAAAGTTTCACCACTGAGCCAAAAGGTTCCCTCATCTCTGAGTGGCTGTAAAATGCTGCATCAAAGCATTTTCACCATCATCCAGCCTAGGAAATTAAACAACCATATTTTTCGCTCCATAAGATGCACCTGACCATAAGACACACCCACCTCTAGAGGAGGAAAAACCAAGAAAAAAAAATTCTGAACCAAATGGTGTGCCCTGTACCCTGTCCCCCTTCTGGTGGTCTAGTGGTAAGCCAGGACATGGTACAGGGCATATCCAGTGGTGGGCACATCTAATGGTATGCAGCCCCAAACCAGCCTGCCCCCCAGCCCCAGGCCAACCAGCCCCAAGCCAGCCATCCAGCTAGCCAGCTCCAAGCCAGCTAACCCCAAACCAGCCAGCCCTAGGCAAGCCTCCCCTACGTACCTTTTTTAATTCTGCCATCAGCTCCAGCCGGTTTTTCTTCCTTCGTGCCTGCTGCGGCAGCCTTCGCACTTCCGGGCTCCTCATTTCCCGGCTAGCGGCAAAACAAATCAGCAGCGTGGACGTCAGGAGCAAGCTTTATGCTCTCCTGCTCGGCCCTGTGCTGCTTTTCAAATGGCTGGCGTAAGTTCTCACGAGTCCCGCGACAACCTACGGCAGCCATTTGGAAAACAGTGTGGGGCCAAGCGGAAAAGCATAAAGCTTGCTCCTGACGTCCGCGCTGATCTATTTCACTACTGGCCGGGAAATAAGATGACGGTGCTGGACCACCAGGTAAAAAAGGGGGAATGGCACCGGCACTGATAGATGGACCGGGGGGGGGGGGGGGGGGGCCTTAAAAAAAAAAAAAAAGGTGATGTGGTGGCAGCGGGTGGGTGGGTTTAGAAAGGTGGTGCGGCGGCGGGAGGCAGGAGGCAGGTTTTACAATGGTATGGGGGGAAGGTAACAAAATTTGTACCTTCGCTTCATAAGACGCACCGAGATTTCCACCCACTTTTGGGTGGAAAAAGTGCGTCTTATGGAGCGAAAAATATGGTAGCCAATATTTTAAATGGATTATCCTGTCCTAGTTCACTCAAGTAATATAAATCTTCACTGTTAAAGCTGTCTGAAATATCTTATGGACTTATATTCATGCTTAGCCAAAAGCAGGAGAAATCCCTCATACAGCTGCCCAAACCAGTAAAAGGAGGACAATTCAGTGTACTGGATGATCACACATTTCCCGTCTCTCTCTTCCCCCCTCTACTTCCACCTCTCTCTCTCTTTCCCTCTTCCTCCTACCTCCTTACTTATACTTATATTGTTAAATGTCCCCACAATCCCACTTTGTAACTATCCACTACTGTATCCACTATTGTATACTGTCTAGAACCGAAAAGGATCATTATTCACTTTGTACTTTTCCGCTAGTGTGTACCGTCTTGAACTGAACAGGTATGACGGGATATAAATAAAGCTTTATTATTATTATAAGTTCTTAATGGTAATTTTGTTTCCATAGGAGCTATGTAAGCTGTGAAATATAATACAACCCTCACTCCACTTTTTACAAACAGGGATCCTGACCTCTTTGAGCTGGTCTGTGCTGCCCCAGGATGCAGAACGTTTATGAGATCCTTTCTTCTCAGAGTATTCTTCAGCCCAGGCACACTCGGTCTACAGAAAGAGAAAAAAAAGCTAATTAATGGTATTATGATCTACAGAATATCATACTACTTGATTTTATACAGAATTATACAAATGTCCTATTATGAAGTTCTTACAAATATACAAGAAATATTTTTAAATAAAATCTGAATTTAAAATACTTATAACTAACCATCTCCAATAAAACAAGTTGTTTATCTGTGCAAAAAAAAAAAAATCACCCCAAGAACAATGGGTTATATGCAGTCTACACTCAGGAAAATGTCATTAACAGAATTAAAAACAAGATCTTCTTGGAAAACTTTCCAGAGCTTTCTACACGCTCTATTGACCATGTGCAAGTTGTTCTCACATCATTATGGTAAAGCCTCCTTTATTTTAACACTAGTCAATTCCTAGAGAAGCTGGGTGGCTTTGTGTGGGCTGAATATTCTGCTTCAATTCAGAGATATAATCATTACAGGTAAACAATTTTGCTTTCTAAGGATAACGAAGATATGAATGCAACAGAAATCTTTAGCTATGGAATACATTCAAATAAAGGGGCTACTAAAACTAAAGACAAGAGGACAACATGATTTTATAGACAAGTTTTCTACTATCAGTTAATGAAGACAAGCTAGAAAGATAAAAATGGGCTCATAAAGAGGATTAAATTGATTTCCATTATTTCAAAACATTGTAGGCTAGCTTGACTAATACTACAGTAATACAGTAAAACCTTGGTTTGTGAGCATAATTCGTTCCAGAAGCATGCTTGTAATCCAAAGCACTCATATCTCAAAGCAAATTTCCCCATAGGAAATAATGGAAACTCAGACGATTCGTTCCACAACCCAAAAACTTTAATACAAAATACTATACGTACTTGTATTGACCTCGCTCATTTAGAACAGTCACTATACTCCTGCAGCGTCAGAGAGAGAAGAACCATCGGCTCAGTTGTGATGATGTGACGCGTGTTACTGTATGTACTCATATTGTAAGACTTTGCTTACTTAGAACAGTCACTACACTCTTGCAGCTTCAGAGAGAAAAGGAGCATCAGCTCAGCTGTGATGTGTGTACTGTATATTGTATGTACATGTATTGCAAGACATTGCTTGTATATCAAGTTAAAATTTAATAAAATGTTTTGCTTGTCTTGCAAAACACTTGCAAACCAAGTTACTTGCAATCCAAGGTTTTACTGTATTAGTATCCAGTGGACTATGATTACGACATTTTACCACTAGCTTGTGCTATTTTAGCATAAGATCTAGTTACTTAGAGGTTTAACAGTAAAAACAGGACTTAAAGATGGCCCATGCTGATAAACTTTCCCCACAGTCTCCAAACAATGGGCCATAAATTTTAACACTGAACATGAGGCCAAAACTTTACAAATTTCATCCAGGGTAACTGACCTTAGGTAGGGCAGTAGCTATGTTATAAGCCTTAACATATCATTCAAGAATCAACCTCAGCATATCTCTCTCTCACCTCAACTATGCAGCACCTCCTTTTTGTCTCTGTCTCACCCCCTCGCCAACACAAGAACTCAAATGAGAACATAAAGGGCATCCACCACAATCCACACCGTCCAGCACTAGCTGAGGGCAGACATCCACTTCAGGCACCCTGTGCAAGCTCATGTGATAGGCACGCACTGCAAAGGAAGCTGCCACTGACTTGATGCCTGAAGAAGCCACTTCAAAAAGGTTCTTTTTAAAAAAATTATTATTATTAATATCCACTCTACAATCCTGGGAGTCCTTAAACACTACTGCTCAAACTTGCTAAACAGCAGGAGCCAGCTGATAAAACTTAGACATAGCTTGAGAGAGCCGGAAAGAGCAGCCTGAGTATCCTATTGTTCTGTAAGCAGACCATGAAACTGTGGATAGGATGGAAAAAGGAGGACAGCAATAAAATGGTGGACAAAGCCATGCTTACAAGGTCTGCTGACGGAGGGGTCCCACCCAAATCAGGACTCTCAGGGTGACCGTGCTGACTAGTCCCTGCAAGGGTTTCAGACAGATCCAGGAGACAAAAGCGGCATATTATCCATATGGTATAATGCAATTGAGCTCAGCCATAGCTAGACGAGAGGACTCTTGAAAAGGGATCTCTGCCACTGACGCAACTGGTTCAGAAGTAACAGATGTGCCCGCCAGCTGCATCCAACAAGCTGGGTCCGAAGAATAAACTTTCCAGAGGAGCCAAAAAGAGTCTGGTGAAAATTCACATCTTGTCCACTGTAGGGCTCTGCTGAGGCGCTCGGCACCAAACTCCAGAACGGCCTCTGGGAGAGCTATTTTTCTGAAATCACGGACCAAGGCCGGTTCCCCAGCCCTGGAAGACATGAAGGAGGCAAAGCCTGAAGCTCACGTCCCCTCCCCCAGCGTGCTGTGGCATAAAGTATAGTCACTGATCCAGAGCAATCAACGCACACATTCAACAGATTAGGGGCTGGAGAGTCCATCCCGAATGATTTTTAATCAAATCGAGGGTTTTTGAAGCAGAAATAAAACTTTGAAAAAAGATCGATAAAAATCCAAGATGGCCATCACCAGCAAATTTACAGCAAAAATAAACAAAATCTGAAAATAAAAAATAGCGATTTGGGGTTTAGGGAGGTGGGAGACCATCTCCTTAGTTCCCTTAGGAAATAATGGAGGTAGATTATAGGGATGGGATTAGAGGTAAATTATAAAATTAATCAAGGATCACTGTTCAGGCACTAGGCCTGATGGACCACTGCGGGAGCGGACCGCTGAGCAAGATGGACCTCTGGTCTGACTCAGCGGGGGCAACTTCTTATGTTCTTATGAGTCTGTGATGTGCCTACCTGTCAGCTCTTTTCACTGCAGCCGGATGAAGGAAAAGAACTGTCTGCCTCAGAATAGCTCCAAAAGGATCAGATATGAAGATTGGACGGATACCAACTGTAACCTCCGCCCCCACGGATCTTCTCCACACCACCGGAGGCAGGAAACGCAGCCTGCACCCTGAAACCCAAAGGAGTTTTACTCAGGATGCATACAGCCTGTGCTTTAAACCCCTGACAAGGTCAGAGGGCAAGCGAGCTTCCAGGGAATGGACCCAGAGGTCCAGGAAGGGTGGCACACAGCAGGCCGGTTCCACAGATCCACCAAAGTTTCTCAGTGAAGCAATAGTCCAGCTTCGCGGGACTGAATTATTTTCTTCTACAGAGGACCACCACAAAGGGGTCTCAAGGCACCCAAGCCACCGAAAGACTGCATCACCGATACAGACCTGAGACCAGAGAGACAGTTGAGGAAGGGGAGATCTGCTATCGTGGTGGGAGACTCAATCCTGAGAGGAGTGGACAGTCACATAGCTGGAGGGAGAGAGGACCGTCTAGTGGCATGTCTCCCGGGGGCAAGAACGAAGGACGTCACCGACAGAATCGAGAGGATCCTGGAAGGGGCCGAGACGGAGGAGACAGCTGTAGTAATCCATGTTGGAACCAACGACGTCAGCAGGAGGGACTACAACAGGACTGCACTAACCGATCAGTTCAGGATCCTGGGGAGGAAACTGAAACTGAGGGCAAGGAAGATAGCCTTCTCAGAGATCCTGCCAGTACCTAGAGCAGACGTAAGGAGGCAGAGCGAACTACAAGCAATAAACGGTTGGCTCAGGAGATGGTGTGAGGAGGAGGGTTTCCTTTTTGCACGGAACTGGACAACTTTCCTGGGAAAGAATAAGCTCTACAGGAGAGACAGACTGCACTTGAGCACGACTGGGACAAGGATGCTGGCACGCAATGTCCAGAGCATCATTGATTTGGCTTTAAACTGAGGAAGAGGGGAAAGCCGACAATCGATTTGACACATCGGACAAAAGTATCAAGTAAGGATACTGAGCAGGGACATTGTAAAAGAGGGCTGGGGACTGAGTGGGAACTTTTGGGAAAAGGACCTAAGGATACAACACAGGGGCCCAGGGCCATGGACATAGAGCAAGGACATTGTAAAAAAGGGATCGGGACTGAGAGGGAACTTTTGGAAAAAGAACCTAAGGACGCAATGCAGGGGACCCGGGCCAAAGATATTGAGCAAGGACACTGTAAAAGAGGGCTCAGGTCTGAGTGGGAACTTTTTGAAAAAGGACCCAAGGGAGAATTGCAGGGGTCTTGTGCACAAATAAAACTGGCAAGCAGCACTAATAGAGAACAACGGAATCCAGAGGGACAACCAAAAACAGGGGAACAGGCTGAGGACGAAACAAACACACCACAGGAGGAGGATGACCGAGACGAGGCTTGGGGTCTGGCAACTCACGAGGGGGCCAGGAGCGCCAAACCACGAGGAAAAACAGCAAGAAAGGCGAACAAACGGGACTTACTTTGCCTATACACTAATGCTAGGAACCTAAGGACTAAAATGGGAGAGCTGGAAATCCTAGCCAGCAAAAAGGGCCTAGACATAATTGGAGTCACAGAAACGTGGTGGACTGATGACAATGAATGGGATGTGGCTTTACCAGGATTCAAACTCTACAGGAGAGATAGGCCACACAAAAAGGGTGGAGGAATAGCACTATATATAAAAGATTCCATACCTTCAACCAGAATGGAAACAACAGTAAGGGCGGACGACTTGGAATCACTATGGGTTAAGCTACCAGGAGGAACTGGAGCAGACATAAAATTGGGTCTGTACTATCGCCCACCTGGACAAACGGAAGAAATCGACCGGGATCTGGAGGCTGAACTGAGGCAGGTATGCAAAAGCGGAAGTGTGGTGGTGATGGGAGACTTCAACTACCCGGGAATAAACTGGAGTATTGGGCACTCAAACTGCATGAGGGAGACCAAATTCCTGGAGGTCACGAGGGATTGTTTCATGGAACAGCTGGTCAGAGAACCAACACGGGGTGATGCCACTCTTGACCTAATCCGCTAAGGAGGTGGCGGTACTAGCCCCACTAGGAAACAGCGATCACAACACGATACAGTACAGGCTAGAAATTGGATCATCAAAGGTGAAAAGAACTACAACGACTGCACTTAACTTCAAAAAAGGGAATTATGATGCTATGAGGAAAATGGTGGGAAAGAAACTCAACGACAGCGCAAGGAAGATGGAGTCCGTAGAAAATGCCTGGACCATACTCAAGGGCACAGTGCACGAAGCACAGAACCTGTGCATCCCCAAGTACATGAAAGGGTGCAAAAAAAATAGAACAAAAAACCCAGTGTGGATAACAAATGCAGTGAAAAAGGCGATAAGTGACAAGAAAGCATCATTCAAAAAATGGAAAAAGGACAAAACAGAGGAGAACCAAAAGGAACACAAAAAACACCAAAAGGAGTGTCATCGAGTGGTTAGGAAAGCAAAAAAAAAGAATATGAAGAGAGACTGGCAGGGGAAGCAACAAACTTCAAATCATTCTTCAGGTACGTTAAGGGGAAGCAACCAGCAAGGGAGGAAGTGGGACCCTTGGATGATGGGGACAGAAAGGGAGTGGTAAAAGAGGAAAAGGAGATAGCTGACAGGCTAAATAAGTTCTTCACGTCAGTTTTCACGAGGGAGGACACAACCAACATTCCGGAGCCCGAGGAGATCGTAAAAGGAGAGCAGTATGAAAATCTGGTCCAGCTAGAGGTGAGCAAGGTGGATGTCCTCAGGCAGATAGACAGGCTAAAGAGCGACAAATCGCCAGGTCCGGATGGCATTCACCCAAGGGTACTCAAGGAACTAAGGAACGAAATAGCTGAGCCACTTCGACAAATATGCAACCTATCCCTAAAAACTGGAGAGATTCCGGAAGACTGGAAAATAGCAAATGTCACGCCCATCTTCAAGAAAGGCTCAAGGGAAGACCCAGGAAACTACAGGCCGGTGAGCTTGACCTCGGTCCCGGGAAAGATGATGGAAGCACTGATTAAAGACAGCATCTGGGAACACATCGACAACTATGGGCAGCTAAAGTCGAGCCAGCATGGCTTCTGCAAGGGCAGGTCATGTCTCACGAACTTATTATATTTCTTTGAGGGGGTAACTAGCCAGGTGGATAAAGGGGAATCCATAGATATCATTTACCTTGACTTCCAAAAAGCCTTCGACAAGGTGCCACACGAAAGACTACTAAGGAAGCTATGGAACCATGGGGTGCAAGGGGAGGTCCACCGATGGATCAAAAACTGGCTGGCGGACAGGAAACAGAGGGTTGGAGTAAAGGGACATTACTCAGACTGGCAATGGGTCACGAGCTGAGTTCCACAGGGGTCGGTGCTGGGACCGCTCCTATTCAATATATTCATTAACGATCTGGAAGCAGGAACAAAATGTGAGGTTATTAAATTTTCGGATGACACCAAACTATAATTGCAAGGTCAATAACATGGAGGACTGCGAAGATCTCCAAAAAGATTTGACAACACTGGAAAAATGGGCCAAAAAGTGGCAAATGAGTTTCAACATAGGGAAATGCAAGGTCATGCATATAGGGAAAAAAAACCCGATGTTCACTTACAAAATGGGGGTTCAGCGCTAGGGGTGAGCGACCTTGAAAGAGACCTGGGAGTGATGGTAGACACAACATTGAAGGCGTCGGCGCAGTGTGCCATGGCCTCAAGGAAAGCAAACAGAATGTTGGGTATCATTAAGAAGGGTATCACGACCAGGACAAAGGAAGTCATCCTGCGCCCGCACCTGGAGTACTGTGTTCAGTTCTGGTCGCCGTACCTCAGGAAGGACATGGAGGTACTTGAGAGGGTCCAGAGAAGAGCAACTAAGCTAATAAAGGGCATGGAGGACCTCTCATATACTGACAGACTGAAAAAGCTAGAGCTTTTCTCCCTGGAAAAGCGGAGACTTAGAGGAGACATGATAGAAACCTTCAAGATCATGAAGGGCATAGAAAAAATAGACAGGGACAGATTTTTCAAATTAAGGGGATCAATAAGTACAAGGGGGCACTCAGAGAAATTGAAAGGGGAAAGGTTTAGAACAAACGCCAGGAAGTTCTTTTTCACACAGAGGGTGGTGGATACATGGAACGCGCTACCAGAGGATGTGATAAACAGGAGCACGCTACAGGGGTTCAAAGAAGCTTTGGATAGGTACTTGGAAGACAAAGGGATTGAGGGGTACAGATAAGAGTAAAGGTAGATTATAGGGATGGGATTAGAGGTAAGTTACAAAATTAATCAGGGACCACTGTTCAGGCACTAGGCCTGATGGGCCGCCACGGGAGCGGACCGCTGAGCAAGATGGACCTCTGTTCTGACTCAGCGGGGGCAACTTCTTATGTTCTTATGACTAAGCAAAAAAATAAGAAAAAGATGCAGAGCAAATCCAAAAGACTTCTGCACAGATTGCTTGTAGAAACAAACTACAGGGGGCTCTAACTCTCTAAGGTGGGAGAAGCATGTGCTCAAAAAAGTGTTTGGATTTCTGCAACTTCTGGATTGTAGGAAGAGATTGAATACCTAGCATACTGAATTCAGAAGGGACGTAACAGAACTCCATTATAAAGCACAGTTACTTACCGTAACAGGTGTTATCCAGGGACAGCAGGCATATATTCTCACATGTGGGTGACGTCATCTACGGAGCCCCGATGCGGACAGCTTTTTCAAGCAAACTTGATTGAAGATTTTAAGTTTGCTCTGCTGCTCCACGCATGCGTGCCTTCCTGCTCCACTAGAGGGCGCTTCTCCTCCTCGTGGTCTCCAGTTCACTTAACCAGCAAAGAAGCCAACCTCGGGGAGGTGGGCGGGTTGTGAGAATATATGCCTGATGTCCCTGGATAACACCTGTTACGGTAAGTAACTGTGCTTTATCCCAGGACAAGCAGGCATGATATTCTCACATGTGGGTGACCTCCAAGCTAACTGAAAAGGGATGGAGGGAAGTTGGCAATTTAAGCAAATAGATTACGCAATACCGATTGGCCAAAACGGCCATCGCTCCTGGACAATGTATCCAGGCAGTAATGGGAGGTGAAAGTATGAACCGAAGACCACGTGGCAGCCTTGCAGATTTCCTCAATGTGTGTGGATCGGAGGAAAGCTACGTAGGCTGCCATCGCTCGGACTTTATGTCCCGTTACTCGACCATGCAGCGCGAGACCAGCCTGAGCGTAGCAAAAAGAAATACAAGCAGCCAACCAGTTGGACAAGGTGCGCTTGGAAACTGGGCGACCCAGCCGATTAGGGTCGAAGGACAAAAACAATTGTGGGACAGTCCGATGAGACTGAGTGCGTTGGAGGTAAAAGGCCAACGCTCTCTTACAGTCAAGCGTGTGTAGCGCCGTCTCTCCGGGGTGAGAGTGGGGCTTGGGGAAAATTACTGGCAAGACGATGGACTGGTTGAGATGAAAATCAGACACCACTTTAGGCAAGAACTTAGGGTTAGTGCAGAGGACCACCTTGTCATGATGGAATACAGTGAAAGGTGGGTCCGCCACCAGAGCCTGTAGCTCGCTAACCCGCCGAGCGGAAGTGAGTGCGAGCAGGAAGATCACTTTCCAAGTGAGGAATTTCAGATGGCATTTGTCTAACGGCTCAAATGGGGGGTTTCATGAGTTGAGCCAGCACCACATTAAGGTCCCAAACCACCGGGGGAGGTTTGAGAGGAGGGTGGACATTCAAAAGACTTTTCATGAAACGAGAAACTAAGGGATGGAGTGAAAGGGCTTTTCCTTCCGTGGTTGATGGAAGGCCGCAATCGCACTAAGATGTACTCGAATGAAGTTGGTCTTTAGGCCGGAGTGAGAAAGATGGAGCAAATACTCCAGGACCAAGGGGACCGGGACTGACACCGGGTCCTGGTCGTGCAAGGAGCACCAGGACAAGAATCTGGTCCACTTTTGGGAATAGCAGGTTCTAGTCGAGGCCTTCCTCGAGGCTTCCAGTATTTCCTTGACTGATTGAGACACAGGGAGAGAAGTCAGGGGGACAGAAACCAAGCATTCAGATGAAGAGACTGAAGATTTGGATGCAACAGCGAACCCTGGCTCTGCGATAGCAGAGAGGGAAACAGAGGCAGAGGCAGTGGATCTCTGGTACTGAGTTGAAGTAGAAGGGAAAACCAAGGCTGGCGTGGCCACCGAGGGGCAATCAAGATCATAGTGGCTCGCACTGGTTTGAGATGGACCAGCGTCCGCAGAATCAGAGGAAAAGGTGGAAACGCGTATAGAAACCTTCCCTCCCAATCTAGGAGGAAGGCATCGGCCTCGAGGCGGTCCGGGGAGTACATCCGGGAGCAGAATTGAGGGAGTTTGTGGTTGAGGGGGGAGGCGAACAGGTCTATCTGAGGAGTCCCCCACTTCTCGAACACCTGTCGTAAGGTTTGAGCGTGCAGCGACCACTCGTGTGGCTGGAGGAGGCGGCTGAGTCTGTCTGCCAGACAATTCCGCTCTCCTTGTATGTACACCGCTCGAAGGAAGATGTTGTTGGAGATTGCCCACTTCCAGAGACGCAGGGCTTCCTGACAGAGGGCCCGAGACCCCGTCCCTCCTTGTTTGTTTATGTAGTATATTGCTACCTGGTTGTCGGTTCGGACGAGAACCACCCGGTCGTGGAGCAGATGTTGAAAAGCCACAGCGGCGAGATAGATGGCCCGAAGCTCCAGCACGTTGATGTGGCAGCGGCGGTCCTCTGTTGACCACATCCCCTTAGTGCGTAGGCCATCCAGGTGAGCTCCCCAAGCGTACTCCGACGAATCCGTGGTGAGTACCTTGCTGTGTGGAGGGGCGAGAAAAAGTAAACCTTTGGACAGATTTGAAGAGTCGGCCCACCAGAGGAGCGATCGTTGCAAGGAAGGTGTCACTGTCACGGGACGGTCGATTGGGTCCCGGTCCTGACGCCATTGGGAGGCCAGGGTCCATTGAGGAATCCTCAGGTGGAGGCGGGCGAAGGGTATGACGTGGACGGTAGAGGCCATGTGGCCCAGAAGAGTCATCATCTGCCGAGCTGATACCGAGGTCAGCAGCGAAATCCTTCGACTTAGACTTACTAATGCCTCTTGACATGGAGGGGGAAGGAAGGAGCAAAGGCAAACCGTATCCAGCACGGCCCCGATGAACTGTAAGGACTGAGAGGGGCGCAGCTGGGATTTTAGGAAGTTTACCTCGAACCCCAGACCTTGAAGGTAAATAATAGTCTGTCGGGTCGCTGAGATAACCCCCTCCCTGGACGGGGCAGCTGCGACCACCACAAGGCACTTCGTGAAGACTCGGGGTGACGACGCCAGGCCAAAGGGGAGGACTCGGTATTGTAGGTGCAGGTCCCCACCTGAAAGCGCAGGAACTTGCGGTGAGCGGGGTGCACTGGAACATGTGTGTAGGCTTCCTTCAGATCGAGGGAGCAGAGTCAATCGCCCTCGTCGATGAGAGGGTAGAGAATCAGTAGGGAAAGCATCCGGAACTTTTCCCGCACCAGAAATTTGTTGAGTCGCCTCAAGTCTAGAATTGGGCGCAGGTCTCCCGTCTTCTTCGGTACCAGGAAGTAACGGGAGTAGAACCCTTTCCCCCTTTGGTCGGGGGGAACCACCTCCACTGCCCGTAGGCGAAGCAGTTCTCGAGCTTCTGAGAGAAGGAGGGGTAACTGAGTTCGGTTGGGAGGGCACACCCTTGGAGGATTGTCTGGAGGGTTTTCCCGAAAGTTGAGAGAGTATCCTGATGAGATCACGCCAAGGATCCATGCGTCTGACGTGACTTGTTTCCAGCGCGGGTAGAAGGCTCTGAGGCGTCCCCCGATGGGAAGGAGGCCTGGGGCTGTGGCGGAGGGGGCCAGCCCCCATCCGCTTATCCCGTCAAAAGGACGGGGATGGTTTGGCGGTCGCAGGCGGCTGGGACTTGGGTGGAGCCCGATGGTGAGCTTGCGGGCGTCGGGGTGGAGGCCGTGAGAAGGCAGGGGTAGATTTTTGAGGGTAGCGGCGTGGGGGGGCCCTGAACGGCCTGGACGCTGGCGGTTTAGGCTTTTGCCGAACGAGGGAGGCAAACGAGCGTTCGTGCTCCGAAAGGCGTTTCGTAGCTGCCTCGATAGTGTCATCAAAAAGTTCTTTGCCCACGCAGGGGAGGTTAGCCAATCGGTCCTGTAAGTTGGGGTCCATGTCGACGAGGCATAACCAGGCTAGGCGGCGCATGGCGATAGCGAAGGCTGCCACTCTGGAGGAAAGTTCGAGCCATCATAGGCCACATGAAATAAATGGAGGCGTAGGTTGGAGAAAACCTCCAGGAGCAGGTTAAAGGCTCCTTGGCGTGAGGCCGGCAGGTCGGTCGCAAAGGCTCCCAACAGTCCAATGAGATGTTTCAAGTAGGACGTGAAGGTGAAAGTGTAACTTTGTACCCTAGAGGCCATCATAGAGTTCTGGTACAGTCTTCTGCCGAACTTGTCGAGGGTCCGACCCTCTCGACCTGGGGGGACCGCCGCTGAGACCCGGGAGGGGTGAGCCTTTTTCAGGGAAGATTCTACCAACAGCGACTGGTGTGAGAGCTGTGGTTGCTCAAACCCGGGGTATGGTACTGTACGGTACTTGGACTCCATTTTGGAGGGGACAGCTGTTACCATATAGGGCAGCGATGGCGAACCTGTGGCACGTGAAGGCCTTGCAGCTGGCACGCGGGAAGGTCCGCAATAGAGAGCTGCACGGGTCGCGGGGACGCCTCCGAGGGTCGCGGGGTTCCTTCGGGGCTGGATGTACTGCGCGGCTTTTCTCCCTACCTGCTCTGCTTGCAGCACAGAGCTGAACGGAAGTCTTCCCGACGTCAACGCTGACGTCGGTAAACAAAGCCCTCCCTCTCTCCGACGTCTGCGCTGACCTTGGGAAGACTTCCGTTCGGCTCTGTGCTGCAGGTAGGGTAGGTAAGGAGGAGTAGCCTCGCGGCTCGAGTGGCTACCAAGGGAGGGGGGCGGTCCGCCCCACCCCGTGTGCAGCACAGCCGGCCAGGTCCCCTTACTTTTGTGGAGCTAACCCGACCGACCGACAACAGCCCTGGTCCAACAAAACTCCCTGCCCATAACCGCGAATCTAAATTACCTTCTTACAGCAGCTGTAAGAAGGAAATTTAGATTCGCGGTTAAGGGCAGGGAGGTTTGTCAGACCGGGGCTGTTGTCGGTCTGTCGGTCGCGGAAGCGCCACAAAAGTAAGGGGACCTGGCCGGCTGTGCTGCACCCGGGGCGGGAGAGAAGGAGGGGGGGAGAAGGACGCTGAAAGCACTGGGGAAGACAAAGGGGTGAAGGACGCTGAAAGGCCATGGGGAAGACGGGGTGGGGGGGGAAGGACACTGAAAGTATTTGTGAAAGACAGAAGGGGGAGAAGGACGCTGACAGGACATGGGGAAGACGGGGGGAGAAGGACGCTGAAAGCACATGGGGAAGACAAAGGGGTGAAGAAGGACGCTGAAAGGCCATGGGGAAGACGGGGTGGGGGGGAAGGACACTGAAAGCATTTGTGGAAGACAGAAGGGGAGAAGGACGCTGACAGGACATGGGGAAGACGGGGGGGGAGAAGGACGCTGAAAGCACATGGGGAAGACAAAGGGGTGAAGAAGGACGCTGAAAGGCCATGGGGAAGACGGGGTGGGGGGGGAAGGACACTGAAAGCATTTGTGGAAGACAGAAGGGGGAGAAGGACGCTGACAGGACATAGAGAAGACGGGGGGGATATGGATGCTGAAAGCACATGGGGAAGACAAAGGGGTGGAGAAGGACGCTGAAAGGACATGGGGAAGATGGGGGGGAGGACGCTGAAAGGAAATGGGGAAGAGAGAGTGGGGAGAAGACGCTGGCAGGGAAGAAGACAGAGATGCCAGACTATGGGGGGAGCGGAGGGAAGAAGATGGGTGCCAGACCAATTTGGAAGGGAGGAGAAAGGGAGAGGCACAGTAACAGAGCAAATGGAAGACGCAGAAGGAAGAGAGACAGTGGATGGAAGGAACTGAATGAGAACATGAGGAAAGCAGAAACCAGGCAACAAAGGTAGGAAAAGAATTCTATTTCTTTTTTTTTTTTGCTTCAGGATAAAGTAGTATATTAGTTGTGTTGATAAAAATTTATAAACAAAAGAGGCTCTGGTAGAAACCCGTTTACAAAGTGTGTATTCTTCCCAATTAATATTTCCAAATTAATAAAGTCTTTTTGCTTATTTGTAAATGGGTTTCTACCAGAGCCTTTAATTCAGTAGCATAATTAAATGAAATAACTATTTCTGAAGTTTATAGGGACGGGCGGGGACGGAGGGGATTCCTCACGGGGACGGGCGGGGACGGAGGACATTCCTCGCGGGGACGGTTGGGGATGGAGGGATTCCTCACGGGGACGGGTGGGATTCCTCACGGGGACGGGTGAGACTTTGGCGGGGACGGGTGGGATTTCTGTCCCCGCGCAACTCTCTAGTCTGCAATTAAGATATGCGGCGCGGCGGGAGGCAAGTGCACCGGTGTCTGCTTTGCAGCCCACCTGGCAACAGGCCCGGACTGGCCATTGGGAGGACCGGGCATTGTCCCGGTGGGCCGCGGCCCATCCTCCTGTGCTGGCTGCAGTCCTGTGAGTGGATGTTTAGCCTGCCTGTCTTCCCCGTAGTATCCTATGAGCCAGGCAGTGTGTGAGGGGGAAGTGGGGGGAGGAAGAGAGGCTTCACACTGAGTCTGTCACAGGAACTCAGTGAGGCTGTAGTGTGACTCCACATGTGACATCTGTAATCAGGAACAGTTCCTAGTGCTCCCATGCTAGAGAGGCGAGGATATGGGGGGAAGTTAATGTGTCTAATAATGTGCTCCTCTGTAAAAACCTCTGTATCTTCCATGGGGGACATGCTAAATTCGAGGAAATAAAAAAGCTGCTTATGATGATTGCATAGAGAAGTTCAGTAAGCTGAGAGGAGGGCTGGGCTCTCTGTGAACAACCAACACACTAATCCTCTGCGCTGTACCTTATGGAAAACTCAATATAGCAAAAAACAGTAAAGTGTATATGTGGCCCTTCACAGTGCTTTTGTAAACATCATAATAAAATAACAAAGGCTCCAATAATGAAAAATAAAAGTCCTTTTCCCATACACTCAGGTTGCACAAGTCCAGTTTTCACCCGGACAGTATATTTTTTGACCAAAACGGATGTCTACAATTAGTAAAATTCCCCAATCACATATTTTTTATGGGGACGGATTTGTATACAGCACTTCGTTAGATTTTTTTTTATTATACAAATTTTATCTTTTTGTAGACTTGAAGTCTTGAACAAAGAAAATGAGTACAGCAAAAAAAGCAAAAACAGATAATGGAAGACCATTCCAAGAGGCCTGGACAGAGTACATATGGAGTGATTGAACGCAGTGGGAAAGCATTGTGTATTATGTGTAATGAAAGTGTTGTGTCTCGCACATCAAGTGTCAAACGTCACTTTGAGACCAACCATAACAGTGTTGCTGAACTTGGTTTAGCTCAAAGAAAAGAGTTCCTTGTAGGAAAATTAAAGAAATATCACTCCCAGTCTCTTAGTTTTAGCAACTATCTTTCAAAAACTAATCATCTTACAGTTGCCAGCTTTCAAATTTCACTGTGCATGGCAAAACATGGTAAGCCCCTCTCTGATGGAGATTTTATCAAAAAGGCAATTTTGGCTGGGAGTAATTCACTCTTCCATGATTTCCAAAACAAGGATAAAATTGTGCAGCGCATCTCTGAGATGCCGCTAAGCAGAAATACTGCAAAAGATAGGGTTCTGCGAATGGCTGCTGATGTTAGTCAACAGCTTACTTGTGACAAAAAGCACCCTTCTACTCCATGTGCTTGGATGAAAGTACAGATATTACTAACCATGCAAGACTAGCGCTCATTTTGCGTTATGCTACTGGTGACATCATGAGAGAAGAGCTGGTAAAACTGCTGTCTTTGCCTGGAAGAACACAAGGGATAGATATCCACAATGCTGTGATGGAGGCTTTTTCATCACTAGACATAAGTCCAGGAAAAGTAGTTTCAGTTACTAGCGATGGAGCACCTAGCATGGTGGGGACAACATCAGGATTCATTCATTTCTTTGCTAAGGAAGCAAAACATCCACTGATTCAATTTCACTGCATAATACATCAAGAGGCTCTCTGCGCCAAAGAAAGCAGCAAAAATCTTGACGATGTCCTCAAAGATGTAACAAAAATGGTGAACTTCATCATGGCGCGTGCTCTTAATTTTCAACAATTTCAAGCCCTTCTTGATGAGGTTCAGGCACAATATAACACTTTACTGATGTACAATAATGTCCGGTGGCTGAGCAGAGGACGAGTGTTAGAGAGATTTGTGGCCTGCTTGGAAGAAGTTAGGCTATTTATGAACGAAAAGGGGGGAAGACTATCCTCAACTCACCAACATGGCCTGGCTTACCAACCTCATGTTCTTTACAGATTTTACTAACCACTTTAATGTACTAAACAAAAAATTACAAGGCATGGGAAAAACAGCAGAAAGCATGTTTAGCGACATCAAAGCTTTTGAGAGAAAATTGCATGTTTTTGAAAAAGACCTTGAGAGTGGACAGCTAAAATATTTTCCCAACCTAAAAATACATTTGGATAATTCTACAACATTTGTGGACAGTCATAAAAAACACCAGGAAATGCACAAAGCATATTCCACCATTGTAGCCAAAGCAAAGGAGAATTTTAGTAAAATATTTTCTCAGTTCGGTAAGATGGAGACAACCCTTTCATTTATAACTTCCCCAGAAAAGTCCACATTTGAAGATCTTGATCTTTCCTGCTTACAGTGGTTGGATATTCAAAATTTGGAAATGGAGCTACTGGAATTTCAAGAAAGCTCTATCTGGAAAAGTAAATTCAATGACCTGCGTGCGGCTCTTGAACGTATTGAGTGTGAAAGGGTGACAAATGAAATCACTGCTAGCAGTTCTGAAAATGAAATCCTAAAAGCGTGGAATTCTCTGCCAGACAATTTTAAGTCCATGAAAGCACTTGGGATTGCTCTTCTTACTTTGTTTGGGTCATCCTATGCTTGTGAGCAGCTGTTTTCGGCTTTGAATCATATAAAATCTGATGCTAGAAACAGATTAACGGATGACATGAGTGCTGCATGTGTTGCTCTGAAATTAACGCACTATGAGCCAAGGATTGACAAGTTATCAGCATGCATGCAACAACAAAAATCACATTAATTTTTTCAGAGCATGCCCAATGCATATGTTTACATGAAGCAGTGTTTTCAGTTTGCAGTTAAGACACTTTCTAAGTTATTTAAATATTATTTAAAGATGTTATTTAAAAAAGGGACTTTACATGGCCCTGTTGTATTCCAATCTGGAATTTCCAATAAAAACGGTTGGTTTAATTTAAAGCTCTTTTGTTTTCTTTACATCATATTATTAGAAATGTAATGATTTAACTATTTTCTAATTTGATTGTAAATTTTACAAAAAAACATGTATAGACTCTTTGGGAATGCACACCGAGTCTTAACACAGTTAACAGTTTTAAGAAGTTTATCTTTTTTTTTACTCAGGATACATTTGACATGTTATGTGAATAATACATTTAAAATATATTGTGTAACTGAATCAAATTCTTCCTAAATTCATTAAATTGAATGAAATCATTAAAACATTATAAATTGCCAATAAATTGAAATGAAAACACAAAGATTCCAACCTTTAAAAATGATGTTACATAGTTCAGGCAACTTTATAAAGAGTTTTTAGATACTAAAATCTTGTTATTAAGGTTTAATTGACATGCTGGCACTTTGAGGAAATTCTTTGGTTTTGTGCGGCAGTTTGGGCACTCGGGCTCAAAATGGTTAGCCATCACTGATATAGGGGGTCTCCAGATTCCTGAAGAAAGCCTGTTGGAGTACCGGATTGGGCGGTAAGCGAAGGGACTCTCTGGGTGGTGACGGTAAATCTAGTTCCGCCAGGTACTCTTAGAGTATCTTGAGTCGGACTGGAGGTCTAAGTCCAGAGCGTGGCCCATGTCCTGGACAAAGCAAGTGAAGGAGGGGCGAGACGTTCCCGGGGCACCGTGTGGGAACGGTGAACGAGATCTCCGTCGGGTGGAGAAGGACGGGGAGGCTTCCCTCGAGTATCGAGGTTCATGCTCTGACCCGCGCTCCGAGACCGGGGAAACACTGTGGCAGTGTTCCGGGGTCGAGGACCTACGTCGTCTCGAGGAGCCCCTCGGAGACAATGCCGGGGTACGGGGTACCGATCGATGTCGAAAAAAACGACTTCTAGGCCCAGCGGAAAAATTTGAACTGGAGACCACGAGGAGGAGATGCGCCCTCTAGTGGAGCAGGAAGGCACGCATGTGTGGAGCAGCAGAGCAAACTTAAAATCTTCAATCAAGTTTGCTTGAAAAAGCTGTCGCATCGGGGCTCCGTAGATGACGTCACCCACATGTGAGAATATCATGCCTGCTTGTCCTGGGATAAATTTATGTAACATGCATGAACTGTTGTGTATGAAAAAAACCCATTCAGTTTTGTTAAGAGCCAGACATGAACAGAGGAAGTTTTTGAAGTATGCAATTACTGATGAGACTTAGATCTGCTAGATTAAATAATTTGGAGACATTATGATGCCGTTCTACTTTGGACTTGCCAATCTCACTCTGTATTCATGAACCAGACTAGTGAAAATAGAGATAAGGGGTGATACGGTTGGGGGGGGGAAGGGAATGAATTAGAGGGAGGGAATTATGTTAGGAGTCAGGGGGAGGGCTAAATGGGGACAGACTATGTTGTTCCTGTGGTTTGTTATGCTGATACAAGATGCAATGGTTATTGTGTTTTGTCTTAATACAGCATAAACTTAAGATATTTACAAATAAAAAAGGAGAAAGGAAGGCCAAATGGAGGCTGGCTTGATTGAATGAGGTGAAAGAAGCTATTAGAGCTAAAAGAGAATTCTTCACAAAGTGGAAAAAGGATCTGAATGAAAATAATAGTAAACAATGTAAGGAATGGCAAAATAAATGCAAAGCAAAATAGAAGGCGCAGATAAGACTTTGAAAAGAAGATGGCACTGGAAGAACCCCTCCCCCGAAAAAAACTTTTGAAATATATTAAAAGCAAGAAGCCAGAAAAAAAATCAGTTGGATCATAGGACGACTAAGGGGTAACAGGAGCGTTCAGGGAAGACAAGACCATAGTGAAGATATTAAATGAATTCTTTGCTTCGGTCTTTTTCGAGAAAGATGTAGGAGAAATACTGGTGCGAATACCAAAAAAAAACACAAAAAATGGAAGTGAAACTACTTGTTTTAAAGCAAAGGTGATTCAAAGCTGCAACTCATATACAAATCTCTTTAAGTGCTCAGAGAATTAGTTGTCAGACTGCGGAACAAGTCCGCATGATGGAACGTCTGAAGTAATCACCTCTAATCATTGCACGTGAGACATAGTGTACAAATTCATATTCAAAGAAATCAATGTATAAATTCAAAACGTGAAAACTTATCTGAAAAAAGGTGGCATTGTTTGAGAACACACAGACGGCTGACTCGATGACGAAGACAACTTTCAAAGAGGAGAAGGGCCAGCTGATGTTCCGCAGTTCCAGGCAATTGATCGATCACTTGCGCTCTGAGGCCTTGAACAGGGACAGACATGCACACTGCTCCCCATCCTTTGAGACTCGCATCTGTCAACAAGGTCACCCAGTCAGACCCGGAGCGGAAAACCCTGGGACAATGAGAGAGGATGCAACCACCACGCTAGAGACTGTTGTGCACCACTGTCATCCAGGGCAGGGGTGCATGTAACGGGTCCCATTGTGGATTAACATAGTAACATAGTAGATGATGGCAAATAAAGACCCGAATGGTCCATCCAGTCTGCCAACCTAATTCAATTTTAATTTTTTTTATTTTTTCTTCTTAGCTATTTCTGGGCAAGAATCCAAAGCTCTACCCAGTACTGTGCTTGGGTTCCAACTGCCGAAATCTCCGTCAAAACCTACTCCAGCCCATCTACACCCTCCCAGCCATTGAAGTCCTCTCCAGCCCATCCTTCCCCCAAACGGCCATATACAGACACAGACCGTGCAAGTCTGCCCAGTACTGGCCTTAGTTCAATATTTAATATTATTTTCTGATTCTAGATCCTCTGTGTTCATCCCACGCTTCTTTGAACTCAGTCACCGTTTTCCTCTCCATCACCTCTCTCGGAAGCGCATTCCAGGCATCCGTATAGTAGAATTTCCTAACATTGCTCTTGAATCTACCACCCCTCAACCTCAAATTATGTCCTAGCGCAAAAGCAGGGCATCCTGCAGCAGATGCTGGCAGGCTCTGGCCCAAGGAACCAAATCGATTGATGCCACCATGGTCCCCAAAACCTAGAGACACTGCGCCAAGCCGTCAGGACTGGAATGGCCAGAAGGCCCCCGATAGCCTGCTGTAGCTTCTCCTGATGGGACATGGGCACAGACACTTTTTTCTGGCCCCTGTGAAACCTAACTCCCAGGTACTCCAAATCCTGGGTGGGCTCAAGGTGACTTTCTGAAATTGATCACCCAACATGGATGTTGCAACAACGGAACCACCTGATGGACAGCCTGACACCCTCCGGAGAAAGAGGGCACTCTGATCAACCAGTCGTCCAAATACGGATTAACCAGGACACCCATGAAACGCAGATGGGCCATCACCATCATTATCACTTTGGTGAAGGTCCGGGGTGCCATTGTCAACCCAAAGGGCAGTGCCGCAAACTGGAAATGTTTCCCCAAAATATGGAATCGCAGGTACTTCCAGTAGTCCGGGAAAATGGGAATGTGGAGATCTGCCTTGGTCAGATCCAGGGAGGCTAGAAACTCCCCAAGTGCCACCGATGCAATCACCAAGCATACCGTCTCCAGGGCTGCATTGACCACTTTCAGGTCCAGAATTAGTCTCCAATCGTTTGATCTTTTCTTTGGAACAATTAAGTATATCGAATATCTCCCAGAGCTCAAATCTTCCTCCGGAACAGGTTCTATGGCCGCAATATCCAAAAGTCTGCGGACTTTGGCCTGCACCTGAATCACCTTCTTGAGGCAGTTGGCAGGGGAACCAAAAAAATACTCGGACAGAGAAACTCCAACTTGAAACCACCTCAGAGAACCTCCAGAACCCAGCAGTCAGAGGCGATAGCCTCCCATTCCTCCAAAACGGCTGACAACCGCCCCCGATGCGTGGATGGGGAAACAGCGGCCTGGCAGCAGCCGCTGGTCGACTTCCTTGCCGCAGACTGCTGACAGCGAGACCCACCAAAGTGTGGTCTGGCAGACGAAGAGGAACCACGATGACTTGTGGAAAGGCCCGAGTTCAGGTGAGAATGCCAAAAGGGATGAAAATTTGAACACCCAGGGCAGGACCTGCTCCCAGGTAATGCCTTGAGTTTACAATCCTGAACACTGGCCACAAGGTCACCCAAACCCTTACCAAACAGGAGCTGATCCTTGAAGGGCAAATGGCTTAAAGTAGCTTTAGAACATGAATCACCAGACCATTGCCAGATCCAGAGCATCCTGCAAGCCGAAACAGAATAGACGCCAAGCTTGGCGAAAATGTTCAAGATGTCGTACAGGGCAGAGGGGCGCGTTGATTTGAACGCTGGAACACAATATGACTATAATCATCACCTACAATTGAACGAAGATAAGTTCTTAATAATTAACTTATTTCTAAGATAGATGCATTGAAAAACGTATAAAGAGCATAAAAAGCATAAAGAAAAGTTTTTTAAAAATATAAATATATCACGATGCCATAATTACCGTATTTTCACATAGATAACGCGCACCCATGTAAAACGTGCACACGGGTATAGCTCGCGAAAAACACAAATTTATGTACAGAAATTTTTATATACCGCGCACACCCGTATACCGCGCATGCTGCCCGACTCTCCTTTCGCCCGCCCCGACTCTCCTCTCCCCCTTGAAGTCCTGTCCCCACCCTGAAAGCCTGATGCCCCCCCCCGACGTCCGATTCACCCCCCCCCCCCGCAGGACCGCTCGCACCCCCCACCCCGAAGGACTGCTCGCACACACCCGCACCCCCACCCCGAAGGACCGCTCGCACGCACTCCCATCCGCACCCGCACCCCCACCCTGAAGGACCGCTCGCACCCCCATAGCCTCCCGACCCTCCCCATCATGTAGAAGCTCCTACCGGTGTCCTGCTGCTTCCTCTTGGCGGTCCCGACTCCCCGACACGATCAGGGCAAGAGGGAGCTCAAGCCCTCTTGCCCCAGCCAACCGCAGCACCCCCGACACGATCGGGGCAAAAGGGAGCCCAAGCCCTCTTGCCCCGCCGACTCCCCAACTACCCGACAATATCGGGCCAGGAGGGGGCCCAAGTCCTCCTGGCCACAGCGACCCCCTACCCCCACCCCGCACTACATTACGGGCAGGAGGGATCCCAGGCCCTCCTGCCCTCGACGCAAACCCCCTCCCCCAACGACCGCCCCCCCCAAGAACCTCCGACTGCCCCCCCCAGCCGACCCGCGACCCCCCTGGCCGACCCCCACGACACCCCCACCCCCCTTCCCCGTACCTTTGTGTAGTTGGCCGGACAGACGGGAGCCAAACCCGCCTGTCCGGCAGGCAGCCAACGACGGAATGAAGCCGGATTGGCCCATCCGTCCCAAAGCTCCGCCTACTGGTGGGGCCTAAGGCGCCTGGGCCCATGTGCCTCAGGCCCCGCTCCCAGGTGGGACCTAAGGCTCTCGGGCCTATTCTGATTGGCCCAGGCACTTTAGGCCCCACCAGTAAGCGGAGCTTTGGGACGGATGGGCCAATCCGGCCTCATTCCGTCGTTGGCTGCCTGCCGGACAGGCGAGTTTGACTCCCGTCTGTCAGGCCAACTACACAAAGGTACGGGGAAGGGGGGTGGGGGTGTCGTGGGGGTCGGCCAGGGGGGTCGCGGGTCGGCTGGGGGGGCGGTCGGAGGTTCTTGGGGGGGGCGGTCGTTGGGGGGAGGGGGGTTTGTGTCGAGGACAGGAGAGCCTGGGATCCCTCCTGCCCGTAATGTAGTGCGGGGTGGAGGTAGGGGGTCGCCGTTGCCAGGAGGGTTTGGGCTCCCTCCTGGCCCGAACAACTAGCGGGAAGTGGGGTCGCCAGGGCCAGGAGGACTTGGGCTCTCTCCTGGCCCGATATTGTCGGGGAGTCGGTGGGGCAAGAGGGCTTGGGCTCCCTTTTGCCCCGATCGTGTCGGGGAGTCGGGGGGGGGCAAGAGGGCTTGAGCTCCCTCTTACCCCAATCGTGTCGGGGGTTCCGCGGTTGGTTGGGGCAAGAGGGCTTGAGCTCCCTCTTGCCCCGATCGTGTCGGGTGTCGGGACCGCCAAGAGGAAGCAGCAGGACACCAGTAGGAGCTTCTACATGATGGGGGGGGGGTCTGGGAGGCTGTGGGGGTGCGAGTGGTCCTTCAGGGTGGGGGTGCGAGCGGTCCTGCGGGGGGGTGAATCGGACGTCGGGGGGGGGGAACTATGTAAAAAAAATTTTGTACAACGCGCTCACGCGTATAACGCGCAAGGGTATGCGCGGTATGTAAAAACCATGTATAACGCGCGCGTTATATGTGAGAAAATACGGTATTGGGGATGAATGAAGAATTGACAGACCATTGAAGTGTCTTGCTTTAATTGGTCATATTTGACACCCCATATCGGGATTATTCACATTCACTGGAAGTTTATCATTTTGTTATTTTGATTTTTGTACAGGGCATTAGCCATGTAATCCCCGCCGGAAATGAGAAAATCCAAATCCCAAAGCACCACAGTGTCAGGCTCAAGACACAGCTTGGAGTGGTATGCCCGAGCCATGAAAGAGGAGGCCGTCTCCACTTTAACCCCAGTGGCAGCCGAATCAAACAGACACTTAAGGATAAAATCCATGCCTTGGTCCTGGACATCTTTCAGGACCCCCCCCCCCCCCCCAAATCTCTAGGAAGAGATGTGTGCTTGGCAATATGCGCCAGCGAAGAATCCACCTTCGGAGAAGTAAAGCCACGCCATGGCTCAAGCATAGGTTCAAGGGACCCTCAGAAGTCTCACACATATCTGTAAGAAGCCAGACAACATCAGGATGATCAGGAAAAGAAGAGGCAGATTGTGGCCTCTGGTCACTCATAAGGGAACATTCAGCAGAGACTGGCTGTTCCATCTGTAGCTTCAATTCTTGCAGGGAATCAGAGATTAAATCCACAAGGTATGCGGGTTTGAAGAACCTGCGCACAGTAGGGTCCTCCCCCAAATCACAGGCTCCGCACCATCCCGGATCCTGGAGATCCGCCAAATTTGCCATGGCTGTGGCCACAGCAGAGCTGCCTTGTGAAAGCAGAGGAATGGAAAAGAGTGTCTGGCACAACTGTGGACTGGTACACTCACATGAAGACAAAAAGAAAGATCCTGGTCCCTTGTAGCAGGGGTCCCTGTGACTGGTACAGAAGTTGGAAGAAGGAAAACAGGCAGGTACTTTTTAACTAAGTATGCCTGATAAAGCATGTGCATAAATTCTGGGGGAAAACCATCCTCTGCGGTGGGAGCCAACTTCTGCATCTCAGATTTGGAATGTTTGAAAGATGTGAGGTTTTTCGCTGGAGCCGTGCTTACGGTTCATCAAAACACCACCAACGCACTCTCCAGGGCCCCCTGAGGCCAATTCCACAGGAATCGGAGCATAAGGCACTTGAAGATCCTCCCCAGAGATCAAAGGCACCACATTCAAGAAAATATTGCCCCCCTCACAGGCCGCAGCACACGTTAAATATGGCTGCACTACTGACAGCCATCCACCGCAAATGAGGCATGAATCAATCCCAAATTCAATATTGGAACACAACTTGCTCAGCTAAAAATTATCTTAAGACACACTGAGACAAGTGTACTGAAGCCAGGTTAACTGATATCACTTGAGGGTCCAGGAGCTAAGTATTGTTATTCAATTACAGTCTAAGCCGTATCTAATCAGCATTACTCTAACCAGCGGGTTCGAAGTGAATTAGTAATGATATTCATACCCCAGTAAATGCACCGGAAGGTGGAGGGTGTTTGGGTGTTTCAGTGTGTCATAAGATAAATTCATCCCATCCTACCCTGGCGTGGTCATCTATGAGGTTTTCTTTCAAAAATGAAGTTGGAAAGTATGAAAAATAACTTTAAATCAAATCTGGAAAAATCCAAAATGGCCACCAAGGCCCTGTTCTGACTAAAAATGGCCCAGGAAAACTACAGTGAACCCTCAAAAACAGATTTTAGGATTTTAGGGGTGGGGGGTGGGGCCATAGGATATGCAGGGAAACCACCTAAAACCCCCTTTTTAAAGACATCTCTCCAAATTTCTGATAAACTGTAAGCTTGCTCTCACATAACCATGTGCTCACAGGAGAAACTGAAACCTTTTACTCACTGTGCTGAATGAGAGAAACTGCATGCAGCTGAACAGCTTGCAGGGAGATCCTTAGCCTCAGTGAACTGGAAATCTGGATTTCAAGTCTTCTGACTGCCCTACCAGCCTGATCACCAAGGCTGGAGACCTCCACCACCCGTGAACATGTTGCACAAATGCCTGGCAGAGAGATGCTGTCTGGCTCTGATCCCGGTCGCGCCTCCATGGAACCATCTCAGCCTGCGCTACACCCACTAGCGGATGAACCTGGGGTGAGCTAGCTCCCAAGGGAAAGGTTCCGGAGCTCTGATCTGATGTGCAGGCTTGTCCAGGGGGCTTATTGCTGAGCAACAAACCTCCCAGAAGCAGATTTCTCCAACAGTCTGCGATCTCCCACAATCAAGGATGTCCCCGCAGAGAACCTCCACAGCACGAGGGCGAAAACCATGAACAAGAAATACTGAAAGATCACAAAATAAAACACGAGCAGAAAAGATGAGCTCTTATAGCCTGGCTTTGTAGGAAAAAAAGACTGGTGAGCATGCTCAGAGAGGAGGTATGTAAGGGAGGAGGGAAAAAGCCTCTGAAATTTTGAGGCTTCCTACAGACCCTGGCGGGTGGAGGGAAATAAACCACTGACCCCAGAATAAAGTGGGATTGTACAAGAACACTGATTTTTAAAAAGGGTTCCAAGGGTGATTTGGGAAATTATAGGACCAATGAGTCTGACAGTGCCAGCCAAAATGGTAAAGATTGCTATAAAGAACAAAATTACACAGCATATACATAAGCATGGATTACTGAGAAAGAGCCAACATGGTTTTAGTCAAGGGAAATCTTGCCTCAACAATCTACTACATTTCTTCAAATGAGTGAATGAACCTGTGGATAAAAGGTGAACCAGTCAATTGTGTATTTGGATTTTCAAAAGACATTTGACAAACTACCTCATGAAAGACTTCTGAGGAAATTAGAAAGTCATGGGATAGGAGGAGGTAATATCTTATTACGGACTAAGGACTGGTAGAAAAATAGAAAACAGACAGTAAGGTTACATGGTCAATATTTTGAATGGAGAAAGATAAATAATGGGGTTCTTAAGGGGTCTGTACTAGGATCGCTGGTTTTTTTTACATATTTATCAATGCTATAGAGCAGGGGTGTCAAAGTCCCTCCTCAAGGGTTACAATCTAGTCGGGTTTTCAGGATTTCCCCAATGAAAATGCATGAGATCTATTTGCATGCACTGCTTTCATTGTATGCTAATAGATCTCATGCATATTCATTGGGAAAATCCTGAAAACCCGACTGGATTGCGGCCCTCGAGGAGGGACTTTGACACCCCTGATCTAGATAGGAATTAGTGAGATAATTACATTTGCTGATGACACAAAGTTGTTAAATCACAAAAGGATTATGAAAAATTGAAAGAGGACTTTGGGAAACTGGGTATCAAAATGGCAGATAATGTTTAATATTAGAAAGTACAAAGTGATGCATGTGGAAAAGAGGAACCCAAACTATAGCTACATAATACAGGGTTCCATTTTAGGAGTCACCACCCAGGAAAAGGATATGGATATCATCATTGAGGATATGTTGAAATCATCATCAGCAGCTATGAAAGCAAATAAAATATAACGAATTATCAGGAAAGGAACGGAAAACGAAAATGAGAATGTTATGCCTCTGTATTGCTCTGTGGTGCGGCCATACCTCAAATACTGTGTGAAATTCCGGTCACTACATCTTTAAAAAAAAAAAAAAAAAAGATATAGCGGAATTAGAAAAGGTACAGAGAAGGGTGACAAAAATGATAAAATTAATGGGAAGACAGAAAGGCTAACATGGCTAGGGTTCTTCAGCCTGGAGAAGAGAGAGCTCAGGGGAGATATAATACAGGTCTATAAAATACTGAATGGATTGGAATGAGTAGATAGATGTGAATCACTTGTTCACTCTTTCCAAAAATACTAGAACTAGGGGCATGCGATGAAACTACTAAATTATAGAATTTAAAAAAATTAAGACTATGTGGGTTACTGGGGGCCAATTTTTTTGTCCGATTTTAAAACTGTGATCAATTTTCCAATGACTTTGCATGCAAATTAGTTTCACAGAGGTCTGTCTTAATCCCACCCCACAAGTCACTGGAAAACCAACCGACACATGCACAGAGCCTGAACAGTTGAGCTGCAGAGGAAACCCCGAAGCAACTTCCTGCCATTCAGCTGTTTAGGGCAGGAAGCCTCTTTTTTTAAAAAAAGAAAAATAAAATGGGTACAGATGTTGTGCTTGTGTTAACCATGCACAACATCTGTCCCCATTAAAAAAAAAATAAAAAAATAAAAAAAAGGTCACCCCCAGAACAAAAACAGAGAGGCAGGAGGGATGTCCAATCCCTTCTACCTCAGCCATCCCTGCACCACCCGGACTCCCCCTACTCCCTAACCTCCCCTCCACCTAGTAATTCTTGTTTATAAATCACATTCTGTATCTGCTTCTTATCTTAGACTGATTATGCCATAAACACCCTCATGTTCACTATATTCTGTTGACAGTAATTTGCTGTCTCCAACCTCTTTTGGAACTTCACTTAAACTTCTCTTGGTTCTCTGTTTTTCGATAAACTGTGGCTAAAATTGTGGCAACATTTCAGATTGAAGAACTTTATTCAACTGTTGCCTCAGTTACTTATTTAATCTTGCAACGTATGATATTTATAAACGTTCCTCAATTGTTTAAACATTACTGGTAATATTTGTACACTAATTTTGTTTATTTTTTTGGTTAGGAATGACTTTTAGTGATTTGACATCAAAAAGGTAAGCAATTGGTCGTGTATCTTTTTATGTGTATTGCTTAGATTTTAAGTGCATACATACAGTACAGTATACAAAAAAAAACACCACCACCATCTTGTCCATAGAATAAGAGGGGCTTGATGACAGTGTGGAGATATATGAGGTAAATTATGAAGAATTAATAGACTATTTAGTCAAATATTAGATAAAAATCAGAATAAATATGTAGTGATACTAATAAATGTACAGTATGTTTTATCTAGGGGACAGCCTTGATACAGCCTATGGGATGAAACACGTCAGTAGAAGTCCACAACTGACAGCTTCAGGAGAATAAGATAATTGCTTTGGCTCAATGTTTTAAAAATATTTGTAAGAAAATAAAGTTAATAGAATAAAAGATATGAATAAACTAGAAAGGATCGATGACGACTGAAGCAGTCTTTTCTAAAAAAAAAAAAAAAAAAGTATGAAGGAAAGATCACTGCATTGCATTCTGAGGATCCAGTAAGAACACTGAATAGAATTAGATGAGGTTGCATATTTATGGAATTGTGAATGTATGTATCCATTTCACACCCTCATAAACTTTCTGTTATCAACACTCAAATTCAGGCTACCTCTCAAAAACAAAAGAACAAAGCTAATCATTATCCTTGCGCAAAATATACATGCACAAAATCAGTCTCACTCACATACAAACACAGCCTCCCCAAGTATCATACACAAGTACAAATACATTTTGGAAATTTAAACTCAATGTAAAAAATACCTTTGGAAATTGCGAATACACCTTTCCAATTGTCCCCCACTGTATCTAGAAAATTGCCTTCTGTTGATTCAGACTTATGAATCTGAAAGATAAACTTATTAAAGGTGTAGCTTAATGATTAATGCAGTGGCCCAAGAACCAGGGGAACTGGGTTTGATTCCCACTGCAGCTCCTTGTGATTGGGTAAGTTACTTAATCCTCCATTGTCCCAGGTACAAAATAAAGTATCTGTATATAATACATACACTGCTTTGATTATAACCACAGAAAGACAGTATATCAAATCTCTTTCCCTTAATTTCCTTCTACCTAAAATATATATCAGTATCAGAACTTCTATCATTTACAAAATGAATGTAAGCTATAAAATTAATTTTTTACTCGTATTATAATTATAGAAAAAGAGTATTCATTCAATGATCAATTAGGTTCAGTCAAAATTTTGATGGTAGCTTCTTCAATACAGATGAGTATACAGTAGAGCCTTTAGATACAGTATTTTTGGACTAAATACTAAAATGATATTTTGTTAGCAAGGATCAAGTATTAAGGCCTAGTAATTACCTTAGTTGGACTGTATCCCTGCAGGCCTCAATTAAGTATTCTAAGAGGACCCTGTTTCAGTGTTTGGACATCAGCTGTTTTTTCCAACATATTTAAACCACTGCTTGTATGCCTGATTTCTATTTCCCCCATATATTCTATCCACTTTAAAATGTTCTAACAAGATTTTACTGTAGAATAAATGTGTAAAACGGGACATGAATAATATCTAGTTGCTATGAAACATGATAAAATCTATTTTAAAAAGGCAGAACAGTTATTGACAGTCCTACAGAGAGCTAACCCATTTGGAGAAACTACAAGAGAAACCATGATCTATTTGAAATTGTACAGCAGAACTGTAGATAAATATAGCTAGAACATAAAATATGACTTCATACTTAGTAGACTCTTGCTATTGCCACATTAACTGAAATAAAATTCTCTATTTACACAATGAAGACAACTTGAAGTACAGAGGATAATTTCTCTTAGCTATGAAGCTGGATATAAAATGAGTAGAAATGTCTTGACCAAAGCCACAGTACCTTTTAAGTTAACCAGTTCAAACCCACAGCCAAATTCACTCATTTTACTGTCATAAAGCCAGGAGAATCACAGATTATAAAATTATATTTCTCACAACTACATATGGAATACTACCGAGGAGAAAATTTATACTGAGTGTGTATCACAGGAAAACACCACAAACACCGACTAGCTCCCACTGACATACTTCCAACAGATAAGTACCATTACAAGAGAAGTATGTGAATGAGGACGGACGGAACTATGCAGCTTGTGTAACATTTGCAACAACAACTTCAAACATTACTGCTTATTTACCATAATGCATGCATAGGGAAGCTTGAATTAACTGATGACATTAATATGGCAGCAATGCAAATCACCAGTAAAAATTTAATAATTCATTTTTGTATACCTTTCATCAAAACAGTACAGCTGTGGTATGATCCTCAAAAACAAAAATGCCCACCCCTTGAGAGGCTTCTCTGTTTTCTAGCCAAGACATTTCAGAGGTAACAGTTACAGAATTAACAGCAATATGGAACAAAGCTTTATGCTATACCAATATTTGAAGAACTGGACACATATTTATCCTGATTCCTACCTCCAGCCATGAAATCATCTTCATTCAAAACACACTGTAAAGCTCCTGCATGGATCAGGTGACAGAGCTGCTGCTGCTGCTTGCAGAGCTGTGACAGGAACTCTCCCTCCCTCCTCCCACAGAGGCAAAGCATATCATCTCTGCAAGGCAATTTCACTGTTACAGAAAGCTCAGGTCCCAAATTACAGCTCACAGATTAGAGCATGGCACCGTTCACAGAACACTAAACCTACAAAATACAGTTCTGCCACACAAGAACAATTTGAAAAGCATGATTTTCATTAAGAATGCCAACAAAATAAATATACAAGGGATTTACCATAGTGTAATGGTGCTAGTTACAGAAATCAAGCGATTACACTCTGCAGTTCTTATAAACCCAACAGAATGCATCCTTTGCAGCCAGGAAGTGAAAGGCCGAAATGAGAAGACTCGGACCGAGTTTTTTAGTTAAGTGTTTTATAGCACAATTTTGCCAGAAAAATACAGAGGATTCTATGTCTAGTCACTCAGTATCACCACCAAGTAATGGCCGAGACAATTTCTCTCCAAACACGGACTATAAATTCTCTCTACAGAATCCCACTGAGGTAACAAATGTCATTTTTCTGTAATATTTTGTCACATAATTATGAGGCTACTAGATACAGAAATTATTTACCTGTATCCACTGTTCTCTGACAATAATACAATGACTGATCACACTACATCAAATGAAAATTCTGAAGATACTTCAAGAGATATCTAGAAATCTTTCAGCACAAAACTAATGCTAGGACTATTGCTTTTTTTGCTAATTGTATTACTGTACTTAGATAAGACCAACTTTCAAACTCAAAAGCAACCGAATAGCATTTTTGCAGTCAGAGAACAAGTACAAGTGAATATACACACACTTTGATGTTTATGTTTATTCTCCATTTAATATGACCCATACTGCTATATCTAATAGAAGATAGATCTTTCCGTACTTGATTTTTAAAATATTCACAATAAATATGTCTCCAATGCAACTTATCTTACATATTTTCATTGTGAATATCCTAAAAACCCAATTAGCTTTTGTACCACCAGATCACATTTGGGAATCACTGAGCTAATTATCTTCTTTCAATAAAAACACAGAAAACCAAAAAACAACAGGTGGCCAAGATGGTATTAGGGGCAGTTACTGGTGTTTGTACCCCTTATCTTCTGCGTTTTCCACTCTGTTTTTTGGTTTTTTTTTTAAATTTATGGGTCAGGCTGTGATGGGGGAAGAGGAAGGTCAAGGCCAGGATTGCCTTCCAGGACCCTATACATCTCTGGTGGCAAAGTAGGCGACACTGAATGAATTAGATGTTGGCTTCAGTAGAACATTGCATATGGAGACCCAGAACCATTTCCACTGAAGTTAAGACACCAGAACCCAAATTGTAGTCTTGCTTATATCAACCCAGCATATGGTGTTTAGGCCCCGCCTAGTGCATCTCAGGATGAACCAGGCAGGGCACTGCCATTTTGAAGAGGTAGGCCCAGAGGCAGGAAGGAGCAGGCAATCCTCCTGCCATTACCAATACTATAGCAAAGGTGTGTTGGGAGGGGGGGGTAAGAGAGAGGAGGGCCCAGCCCACCATGGATATTTGTTTTGTGATGGAGTGGAGGGGACTGAGACTGGTGAGGCCAGTAACCACCTTGGATATCCTTTGTGTGGGAAGGTCCACTGGATCACCAATTTTTGTTTCATAGGGTAGGGTGGGGTGGGTTCAAAGGATCCCTGGTCATGCACACAAGAGTTGCACCCACCACACAGCTCCTGTGGGCATGCCCCAGGAAGTTCCAACCTCGTTAAGAGACCAATGCTTAACACTAACAGTGTGCATATAATGTACATGCTATTAGTGTTGAGCACTGGTCGCTAAAAACAGACTGGTGTTTTTTCAGTGCTGATCCTCTACAGCGCCGGAGTTTCTTACATCTGCCCCCTAATAGCTTGTTCCCTCATTCAGTATTCCTTTGTTTTATGTTATGTCCTCTTTTATAGCCATTAATTTGGTCTAAATAGGTTTCTACTTTGTTTTCTTTAATTATTTCCTTTTTGTTTTAAATGGTGATATTTCCTGTTCTATATGATTTAAATGATTTGCATGCAAATCTCTCAAATATTTATTGTCAAATTCAAATCCAAAAACACAGCAGTTAACTTACCTTAACAGGCATTATCCAGGGACAGCAGGCAGATATTCTCACATGTGGGTGATGTCATCCACGAAGTCCAGAATGGACAGTGGTAAAAGTGTACTTGCACTAAGTTTTTTTGGGAAACTTAATCAGATTCAGGATGCTTGGTGAATCTCTACTTCTCAGTTCTGGGCATATTTGCAAATTTGACACTACTATAGTTCTCTTTGGGCTAAGTGGGGGTGAAGCGTTAGGATATGGCCCTCTAAATGCCCTGCTGTTGAACCTGCCCTCTGCAAGTAATCGTCTATCCACATTGTACAGATTACTGAAAATAGAGATCCCTTTGGATCCCATTACTGGCTTGGTGTGCATTTGGAACACAGCGCTGGATACCAGTTATATCATCATCCCCCATCCCCAGTTTCTACAGTTATTCCATAACTTCCACACTATTGGAAGTTATATGGATCTTAGGAAAACCCAATATTATAGCCTACATAGGGCTTATATAACCAGAGAACGGGGAGCAGCAATGGGACTTTGGGAGAATAGCCTCTGCCTACAGTGTCTGACAGCGGCGGGCATGTATACACATGCATTTCTGGAATGTTCTAAATTGACATTGTGGAGACAAGCACTGCCAATTGCTCTTTAGTGACTATTCTTTCAATTAAAGACCTTGCTCCAATATCAGGTGTCTCCTGATTCCACCCTGGTACAGGGCTGGTTCCAAAGAATGCATGGCTGGGTTTGAGATCCAAACTTAGAACCTCTCAAAACAGTTTAGTTTCTCGTCCTGGATCAGTAGCATGGAATATTGCTAATCCTTGGGTTTTGGCCAGGTACTAGTGACCTGGATTGGCCACCGTGAAAATGGGCTACTGTGCTTGATGGACCATTGGTCTGACCCAGTAAGGCTATTCTTATGTTCTTATGTATGTCTCCCTGTGGAAGGCCTTCCAGGCCAGATGAGTGGGGCTCCCTTAGATGTTGATACTCTATGAGGTACTGGGGAGACATGAATGTGAGGGGGAGTGTTTTTGGAATGGTGTGCTGTTGGTGGTGAGGATTTATGGATGAGGAATGTAGTGAATGATATTTTAAGTGGATTTTCTTTTTGAGGTTTACTAGGAAACAAAATAGGCTTCATTTTACTCACAGTTATCTGCTGCATTACTGTATCTAGGGGACTGGATACTGGGCATGTGTGTTGGTTCTATGTATAATTTCTGGCATTATCCTGAGCTACACTCCATTGTATGTACTCTTTCCTGATTTGCTATTATTCCTTGTATGGTTTTGAAGCTTCAATAAAGATATATTAAAAAAATAAAAATGAACAAGGGAGTTACGAGTTAAAAGCAACCTTGAAAAAGTAGGCCTTCAGTATGGGATACTGGAAAAGATGGGGCTCGACGTACCAACTCAAGCAAGCTGTTCCAGGTGTATGGCGCAACAAGAGAGAAGGGGCGTAGTCTGGAGTTAGCAGTGGAGGAGTAGGGGACAGACAAGAGACTTGCCTGATGATCAGAGTTCCCGGGGAGGAGTATAGGGAGAGATAAGGGAGGAGAGATACTGAGGTAGTACAGAGTGAATGCACTTGTAAGTCAATAAGAGGCATTTGAAATGTATGCAGAGACAGATAGGGAGCCAATGAAGCAACTTGGAGAGGGTGATATGATAACAGCGATTGGCAGAATAAAAAAGTCACGAAGCAATATTTTGATAGATTGAAGGGAAGAGAGGTGGTTTAACAAGAGACCAGTGAGAAGCAGGTTACAGTAGTCTAGGTGAGAGGTGACAAGGGTGTGGATAAAGGTTTTAGTGGTGTGCTCAGAGAGGAAGGGTCAGATTTTGGCGGTCTGGTGGATTTGTGCAGAGAAGGAGAGAGAGGAGTCAAAGATGATCTCATGGTTGCGAGCTGATGAGTCAGGGAGGATGATAAGTGTTATCCACCGAGAGAGAGATAGGTAGGTTTGGGAGAAAGGATAAGTAGCTCAGTCTCAGCCAACATCAGTTTTAAGTGGTGGCAACACATCCAGGCAGCAACATCGGACAAACAGACCGAGACCCAGGCTTGGATTCCAGCAGAGATTTCTGGTGTGGAGAGGTAGATTTGGGAATAGCCGGCATAGAGGTGATATTGAAAGTCATGGAAGGAAATCAGAGCACTAAGGGAATGAGTATAGATGGAGAAAAGAAAAGGTCTCGCTGACTGATGGCAGGATAGCAGTGGAGAAGGATCCACCACTGCATACATTAAAGGTGTGATGTGAGAGATAAGGAGAACCAAGAAAAAAAATTGGCTCTTAAATCAAAGTGCGGACAGCCTATCAAAGAGAAAGCTGTGATCTACAGTGTCAAAAGCAACAGATAGATCAAGGATGATGAGAACAGAATAGAGGCTTTTGAATTTGGCCAAGAACATGTCATTGGAGACTTTAGCAAGGGCAGTTTCTGTGGAGCGCAGGGGGTGAAAGCCTGATTGGAGTAGGTCAAGACTAGCTAGAGATAACAAAGTCTAGGCAATGGCAGTGAACAGCAAGTAGCTTGGATAAAACGGGAAGAGATGAGGTGATAACTGGAGGGGCAGGCAGGGGTCCAATAAGGGTTTTTTGAAGAGAGGCTAAACTATGGCATGATTGGAGGCATCAGGAACTATGGCTGATTGAGGATATGACACATAAGTAGATGGTTGGGAATAGGATCAGAGAAAGTTGTGGGTTTGAGGAGGAAAGAAAACTGAACAGTTTCATCTTCAGTGATTAAAGGGAAGGAAAATCAGGCAGGATGGACTGGGGGAGGTGATCTAGTTGAGAACTAAAGGTTAATCTTGTGGATCTCATCATGGAAATATTCCGTTATCATATGGGGGGGAGAGTGGGGGGGGGGTCAGAGATGAGGGCACTTTGAGAGTTCAGCGTGGCAGTAGTCGGATGAATGTAGTAGTTTTGTTTTACAAGAGAGAGCCGACGAAGGTCAGCAAGAATTTGGTGTGTATAAAGTCAACTGAGTGCGAGATTTAAGCCGAAGACATTCAGCAGATCGGGCACAGTAACGTAAGAAGCGGATTGTAGGGGGTCAGCCAGGATTAGGGTTTGGTACACTTTACAGAACGCGAGATGGGAGGGGTATTTAGGGCAGAATAAAGAGTAGTATTATAGGAAGATAGCTTTCATTGACAGATTTACATAGCATATGAGTAATGTTTGAGAAACAGCCAAACAAATCCACCAAGAAATGGAAGCTTTAGACACAGGCTTTCTCCGGCGGCTAGGATTCATGAGTACAAACAGGAAACCTGAAAGATGAAAGGATTCGTAACTTCCAAGTAATGTGGCAAAGCTCTGTGTACATCCAGGAGGGCCAACACCTTGTCCCTTTTTTTGACCCCTTAACCTGGAATGTGGGTAACCACACATCCTGATTCATGTGTTAAGGTAAAAACGACCCTCGACAGAAAGGAAGGCACCATACGCAGGGAAATGCCTGCCTCGGTGAAGCAGAGGAAGGTCTCCTGCTCAAAAGAGCTTGAATTTCTAACATTCCTCGTTGAGGAGATGGCTATCAGAAAAAAAATATCTTAAGATCCATAAGGGTTGCTTGCTCCAGCAGCTCGTAAGGTGCCTCACAAAAAGAGTGTAGAACCAAGTTAAGGTCCCATGCTAGAAAAGGCTGCCGTACTGGTGGCCTCAGCCTCAAAGCCCCTTTCAAAAATCTTGAGATATCCAGATGAGAAGCAAGACAAGACATTGTCCAGGACAGGACAGCCACCTGCACCTAGAGAAATCCAACCACTAGGCTATTCTCCAGGCTGCTCTGAAGAAAAGCAACACTACTTCAAGAGGCACCCAAGAAGGATCCAAGCCCTCCCTAGCATGTCAGTCCTTAGCTAGGACCAAGGCAGAACGTGATTTGGGGGTGATCATTAGTGAAGACATGAAGACTGCCAATTAAGTGGAGAAGGCTTCATCAAAGGCAAGACAAATGATGGGTTGTATCCGTAAAAGTTTTATCAGCCGAAAGCGCGAAGTTATAATGCCGTTGTACAGATCCATGGTAAGGCCTCATCTGGAATATTGTGTTCAATTCTGGAGGCCACATTACCAAAAAGATGTGCTGAGAGTTGAGTCGGTTCAACGAATGGCCACAAGGATGGTCTTGGGACTCAAAGATCTCCCGTATGAGGAAAGGATGAATAAGTTGCAGCTATACTCACTCGAGGAACGTATAGAAAGAGAGGAGACATGATAGAGACGTTTAAATATATCACGGGCCGTATTGAGGTAGAGGATGATATTTTCTTTCTTAAAGGTTCCTCAGCCACAAGAGGGCATCCGCTGAAAATCAGGGGTGGGAAATTTCATGGCGACACCAGGAAGTTCTTCTTCACCGAAAGGGTGCCCGATCATTGGAATGAACTTCCACTTCAGGTGATTGAGACCAGCAGCGTGCCAGATTTTAAAAGGAAATGGGATACACATGTGGGATCTCTAGGGGGGTAAAATCAAGGGGGGTGGGCCATTAGAGTGGGCAGACTTGATGGGCTAAGGCCCTTTTCTGCCGTCATCTTCTATGTTTCTATGTCCTGGAAGGCCTTCCAAGCCTTTACATATGCAGAAACCGTAGCTGGCTCCTTGGATCTAAGGACGGTAGCAAACACCACTTTTGAATAGTCTTTGTGCGCTAAATGTATGCGCTCAAGTACCATGCCGTAAGTCCAAAATATTCTGGATCCTCCAGGATCACAGAGCCTTGAGAAAGCAGCCCCAGATGTATCGGCAGCTTTGAAATGCTGATCATTCTGTAGGCGTATAAGGTCTTTGTGCTCTGGGAGTCTTGGTCAATCCAGAGTGACCAGAATCACCAGCCCCAGATGCTTGGCAATTCTCATTAACCTGCTGATCAAGGGTCACACAGAAAAGGACATACAGCAGACTCATTCACAGTCAAGGCTGAACTAGTGTATCCATCCTGGCACTTCCTGTCTCATGTCTGACTGAAGAAGTGAGAAATTTGTATGGAAACTGCTTAGGCTTCAATAAGCAATATATCAAATACAATAAACAAATTTGTTGGCTGCTGATGCCACGAGGTCGAGCATTGGGAGTCCCCCAGAACTTCACCATTCTGTCAAAGGATCTCCTGGACAGAGACCACTGTCTGTCTGCTAAGAAAGTCAGTCTGTACATTCTTCTCTCCTGCCACATGCACCACAGACAGTGCTTGCAGTTGAGCCTCAGGCCAACAAAGTCCACCCTGCGGCCCTGGGTATCCTTGAGGACCACTCCTTCAACTAGGAAGGTAGGTGTGCCTGGTGACCTGTGCCACCAAAGAATCTTAGGCTGCATTAAGAATGCCTGAAAATCTGGTGCTAGCGGGTATAACTTTGTTATGGTCCAGGCTACCCACAGGGGACCTTCCGCGGCACCCCACTTCTCCAGATGGGAGGGAAAACAATCATTCAAACTGGGATTTAGAACTGCTCATGACAGATCTTTGAGCAGAGGCAGATGCTGGGGCATCTAGATGCAAAACACTCAACTCTGAGATAATCTCTAGCAAGACTGCTGGTTTGAAAAGCCAGCACACTTTAGGATCATCCTCCTGATCAGAGATAGAATGGATTTTGGATCCTGAGATCTACTCCATGAGGCTGCTGGTTTGAAAAGTCAGCACACTTTAGGATCCCCCCTGGTCAGAGATAGAATGGATTTTGAATCCTAAGATCCATTCCATGAGCCTGCATCCTCCACATCCGAAGAATCTTGTTCAGGGAGCAAAGGCATCTCATTCTTTATTTTATTTATTTTGTTTTTTTAGCCCATCCTCTCCAACAGCCCAGACCAGGTTACAGCGATACATTCAGTGTGTTTTCATAGAATACGAATAAGGGTAAATTCACATTTTATTAGAGATATAGGTAAGGAATATAGCGGTTTATTCATAACTAGTCTTTAAGCCCATTACATTAACGGGTGCTAGAGTAGATGTCTGTATGTATGGTGTGTTGTTTTTTTTTTTTGTCTCTCTCCCTGGACGCTGTCTGTCTGTCATTCTTTGTGTCTGTGTCTCTCCCAGGTCCCCTGTCTGTGCGTCTTTCTTTCTGTCTGACTCCCTGGCCCCCCCTGCTTGCCAAAGCAGCCCCCTTTCACCTCTCCCCCTGTTGTGCAATGCCTGCCTGCTTTGTGGCCCCCCTTCTGTTCCTCCCTCCCCCCCGATTGTTGTCTGCCCCCAGCACAACTCTCCCCCCAAAGCAGCCCCCTTTCCCCCTGTTGTGCAATGCCTGCCTGCTTCATGGCCCCCCAACTGTTCCTCCCCCCGATTGCTGTCTGGCCCCAGCACACCCCTCACCCCAAAGCAGCCCTCTTTCCTGCCTGCTCCATAGCCCTTCTTTTTCGCTTCCCCTCCCTCCATCCACCCATGGTTGCTTCCGCTGCTGCCGCTCCTGTTCAAAGCGGCCTACTTAGGTTCACGAACGGCTGTAGTGAACCTCGCAGGCCGCTCTCCATATGATAGCATGTTCCCTCTGACACAAGAGGGACAAAATGAGAGGTTCAGGTTGGAAAGGTTAAAGAATCAGACCAAAACAAAGGCAACGTTTCAGGGATGAGGACAATTACTGGATCAAAGAGAGAAGACATGGTATTATTTATTGCTCCAAAATTGGAACCCCTGCCACAGGCTCTATGAACCTGTGTTTCGCTGCAGATGAAGATGTTATCCAAGATTGTTATGGGGGGAGATTTGTTTTGAAAACTACTCTTCTGTGATTCAGAGGTCTTCAGTTGACCAGAGAGGGTTGTGAACTTGGCACCTGTCCCCCCCTCACATGCTCCACAGTACATGGTACATGGACACTCCTCAGGTGCCCATCTTGCACAAACTTGGCATGATTCAAGAATCAAACTATTAGGAGTCCATCTTTCTCATTTTTAACCCAAAACAAGAGTTTTCTGAAGCAGAGCCTTTAAAAAATTGGCCTGATGAATCTAAGATAGCTGCCACAGTTGTATGAGGTCACAAAAAAATGGCACAGGGGAGCCAGGCAAATGTGCCAAAAATTTTGTGGAAGGGGTTTTTAGAGGTGAGCCTAAAATCTAAGCCCAGAAATCCCAAAAAATTTAATTTAAGCCAAACCCCCCCCCCCCGAACCTCACAGGAATCAATAGGGAGTACTCAAAGCGCAGCTAGTGCTGTGCCTCTCTCAGCTCAGATGCAGGCTGGAAAATGGTGGAGACTTGCTGTTAAAACAAAAAAAAGAATTCAAAAAAAGGACACAGGTTGTTTCTTCCTGCTGACACTCAGACTGACCCAGTCTGAGCCCGAATCCCTGGACACTATAGTCCTGGTCCTCTTTTGGAGGGATGGGGGGGAATGTAGCCAGTGCCAGATAGTCCTTCGGACTGACACTTGCAAACAGCCTATGCTAAAGCCCCGTCCAAAGAACCAAAGGGTGAGCAACGCTCCAAGGGGAACGGTCCTTGAGACACAGAAGAGTTATAACAGGCTGACCCTGCAACAGGGTCTCTCTCCTGGCTACAGACTACACATTGTGTCTGTGTCTCCACTGAGACAGAGCTGACCCAGGAGTTCTGGGTACCTCAACCTCAATAAAAATCCTCAAAGTGGTCAAAAAATGAAAATTTAGAAAAAACAAAACAAAATCTGTAGAACAGAGCAAAGACCAGAGACAGACACAAACATACCTTCCAACTTGTGTATAGAAGGAAGACCTGGGAAGCTCAGAGCAGAGTCACAGGAGGAAGAGCTAAAATGATCTACAGGATGTCTTCTACACCAAACTAGCGAGTAAAGCTAAGTAACCCATTGGTCAAGACTTGTAGGTATTTTGCACTAGAAAATGGGATTATGCACTATACCCCAGAGCTGAAGCTGTACTCCCCATCCAACAATTAAAAAACAGAGAAAGAATTGTGCTCAACATCCCAATATGGGATTATGTACGAACACTTCAGAGCGGAAGCTGGAACAGCGCACAGAAAGCCAGAGCAGAAGCTGAAGCAGCACACAGAAAGCCAGAGCGGAAGCTGAAGCAGCACACAGAAAGCCAGAGCGGAAGCTGAAGCAGCACACAGAGCTGGGGCATGATCAACTTTCAAGAGTTGCATATCTCACCTAGAGGGTGAGAGATGGTAGTCATCTGATCCCCTGAATTCAACCTGGGTAAAGGCTGAGAAAGTCAAACTGAGGAAGGTGGTGCAGAAGCAAGACAAATGCATAACACCACCATCATGGGATACCAGATGCTTTATGAAAGTATTACAACTACCAACATGGCATGAGCTAGAGCAGTATCTCTCAAACTTTCTCGAGCTGGGGCACACTAAAGGTAGTGGCCATGGCTTGAAGCACCCGGAAGTGCGCGGATGTCGCCGTGATGACATCACGCACATGCGTGACATCATCACGTCAACGTCCGCGCATGGGCAGAGGCCCTCCAGACGGGCCCCGAGACACCATTAGGGGGTGCCAGCAGGGAAGAGGGCCGAAGAGAAGGAGAGGCGCTGGAGCCGGCTGATTGCCTACAGCAGTTTCTCAACTACTTCAAGCTAAGTACCCCTTAAGCCTAACAAATATCAACTGAGTACCCCAACCACAGACCTCCCATGCTCCGCCCTAGGCCCACTCAAGCTCTGCTCAGGATCCCACCCCCTTTACTAATTGTAATGCAATTTTTTCCATTCATTTTTCATAAACACACAATATACACAGCCAGTGTTCTCCCTAGCATCTTTTAGCCAGGCGCTCCGCCCAGCTAATTTAGGTGAGCGCCCGGCTGTCTTCCTTGGCTTCCCTCTCAGCGTCGTCTGTAAAACGCTTCCCCCTCAGCGTCCTCTGGATTTCCCCCTAGTTTCACCTTTAAAGTTAATTACGGCAGGCTGCCATCAGTCTCCGCAGCACGTTCCCTCTGCCGCGGTCCCGCCCCTGACATCAGAGGAGAGGCGTGACCATGGTAAAAGGGAACATGATGCAGAGGCCAATGGCAGCCTGCTAATTTCGCTCTGCAAGCTGCCATAATCAACTTTAAACATTGGTCCTCGATAAGCGGCGGTCAGCACGGAAGATGACCTCTCTCGCTGGGTGCGGGAAGCAGTGGAGGTAAGGCCCTGCCCATCGTGAGGGCCCCAGGGGGATGGGGATTGGCAATGTGGAAAAGCGTATATTGCAGTATGAGGACAGGACAGGACAACCTCGATGGAGGCACAGGTATGTGACCTCAAAAGCATAGTGTAAAATGCTGCATGCCCGGATCGAGAACCAGGAAAAGAGGTAGTTGAAATAATGTTCACATTGTAAGAGCTGGCGGAATCCATTAAAGACTCAGAACTGTGGTTGATGGTGAAAAAATGGCTCCCAGAGGCAGTGGGCCTGGCCCCATCTAGCACGTGTGTTAAAGTGGAGTGGGTAAATCGCTTAGGCCCTTACAGAGATGAAGAGAAACAGCCTCACAAAGTAATGGCCCAAAGTCTGAATTTCGTTAATAAGAGCGATTGATGACTCTGTACAGAAAAAGGGTCCTTGAACTATCAGGGCAGCAAAGTGCTACTCTTCAAAGATTTTCAGTTGAGGTCGCTGCACGTCACAGAGCTTTGGCGCCATACTGTGTGGAACTGCACTACAAGGGAGTCCGTTTTACAGTCCAATTTTCAGCAAAGGTCTGTATTATGGCAGATTCTGGACCTATGACCTGTGATATTCTGGAGGCACTCAGAAATTATGTGCAGGGCCTACCTTGAGAGCGCTCAGTCTTAAACGTGTGCTGGTGGCTTTCTGTTCTGGTTATTAGTTTTGGCTTTTCTGAGGGAAGGTCAGGACAGTGACTAGGAGCATAGGTGACCTTGCCTTCCTTGGTTAGCTGCATAATGTGCTCTTTGGACACTGAACTGATGCTCATTTTTAGAGCACTTATTAGACTTAGTGCTGGACATGGGGGGTGGGGTGTTGTAAGCAGAAGAACGACAGAGTGAGAGGCCTGGACCAAAGGGAAAAGACAGAAGGCAGATGCTGGACAGAAGAGACAGAGGGGGAGAGACCCTGAGGAAGAACAGAGAGATGCAAGATCATAACTGATCTCCTTTGTTGTCTGGTGAATTTATTTTTCTGTGCTTTTCACTATGTTTCCACTCCAGTGCCTTCTTATCCATTGACTGTTTTTCTCTCCTTCACTTAACGGCAAAGATGGATGCAAGTTTGATCCAAATAGACCGGGGATTTTAAATTAGTCCACTTGAGGGGGCAATACTTTCAAAATAGAACAAAACACAAAAGACCCCCCTCTCATCAATACTGGGCAAGTTTCTCAAATTATATCATCATATAACACTTAAAGGCTTTTAAATATTTAAATGTGCTCATAAGCTCTTCAGCAATGTGCCACAGCAGCGTTACAATGTCAATGGAAAGGTGTTTGAATTTAAATCAAAACACATTGCATGGAGCAAGGATTCTCGCTTCTACTGGAGTGGCAAATGTTATGGCTCTACAAAAGCTGTTTAACAGTAGACCACTTATCTGAAAAGGTCAGTTCACGGCTCCAACACAGTCTGTGTTTTGCTACACTACATCAGGAAGCCGGAAGGATAAGCTTTTTATATTGATTTTATTTGCAGTGTGCAGTGTGCAGTGCCCGAGTCCTTTGGTCTACACACTTGATGTTGGAAAAAGACATCTTAAGAAAGGGCCAGGAACTATTCCCCCCCCCCCCAAAGGACCTAGGGTGGAGAGATTTGGTTTCCCAGTCTGAGAGAAGAGAAAGAAAACAATCTGCCAATGTGCCTTGCAGGCACACAGAAACGTATCCATTCAAGCTGAAGGAGGGAAGGGAATAGCACATGTAAATGCTCATTCAGAGAAGAGAGACAGACAAACAGACTGAGTCCACATTTACACACTGCAAAAATAATCCATGATCCCAGCTCAGTCAGAATGCTCTACTACATGGCAGATGCACATATCTCCCAACTGTCCTGGCCTATCTCATTCCACCACGTGGCAAGCAGGAGGCCTTGCCCAAGAGTTAGGAGGATTCCCTTAGAACATAAAAGAGTTGCCGCTGCTGGGTCAGACCAGTGGTCCATCACGTCCAGCAGTCCGCTCACACGGCGGCCCTTTTGGTCAACGACCAGCGCCCTGAGACTAGCCCTACCAGCGTACGTCCTTGTTCAGTAGGAACTTGTCTAACTTTGTCTTGAATCCCTGGAGGGTGTTTTCCCCTACGACAGCCTCCGGGAGAGCATTCCAGTTTTCTACCACTCTTTGGGTGAAGAAGAACTTCCTTACATTTGTTCGGAATCTATCCTCTTTCAACTTTAGAGAGTGCCCTCTCTCGTTCTCCCTACCTTGGAGAGGGTGAACAACCTGTCCTTATCTACTAAGTCTATTCCCTTCAGTACTTTGAATGTTTCAATCATGTCCCCTCTCAATCTCCTCTGTTCGAGAGAGAAGAGGCCCAGTTTCTCTAATCTTTTGCTGTACGGCAGCTCCTCCAACCCCATAACCATCTTAGTCGCCCTTCTCTGGATGCTCTCGAGTAGTATCGTGTCTTTCTTCATGTACGGTGACCAGTGCTGTACGCAGTACTCCAGGTGAGGACACACCATGGCCCGGTACAGTGGCATGATAACCTTCTCCAATCTGTTCGTGATCCCCTTCTTTATCATTCCTAGCATTCTGTTCGCCCTTTTCGCCGCCACCACCACACATTGTGCAGACGGCTTCATCGACTTGTCTATCAGAACTCCCAAGTCCCTTTCCTGGGAGGTCTCCCCAAGTACCGCCCCGGACATCCTGTACTCGTGCTTGAGATTTTTGATACCGACATGCATCACTTTACACTTATCCACATTGAACCTCATTTGCCATGTCGCTGCCCATTTCTCAAGCTTGATTATGTCACTTTGTAGATCTTCGTAATCCCCCTGTGTCTTCACTACTCTGAATAACTTTGTATTGTCCGCAAATTTAATCACCTCACTCGTCGTACCAATGTCCAGATCGTTAATAAAGATGTTAAAGAGCACGGGTCCAAGCACCGAGCCCTGCGGCACCCCGCTGGCGACACTCTTCCAGTCTGAGTATTGTCCATTTACCCCCACTCTGTTTTCTATGCTCCAGCCAGTTTTTAATCCACGTGAGTATTTCACCCTCGATTCCATGGCTCGCAATTTTCTGAAGTAGTCTTTCATGCGAAACCTTGTTGAACACCTTCTGAAAATCCAGATATACAATGTCGACCGGGTTGCCCTTGTCTATCCACCTCTTTACTCCCTCAAAGAAGTGCAGCAAGTTCGTCAGGCAAGATCTGCCTTTGCTGAAACCTTGCTGGCTGGTCCTCATTAAACCATGTTCATCGAGGTGATCAATGATACGGTCCTTTATCAGCGCCTCTACCATCTTTCCCGGTACCAAGGTCAGACTCACCGGTCTGTAGTTTCCCGGATCTCCCCTCGAATCTTTTTTGAAAATCGGCATAATATTCGCTATCTTCCAGTCTTCTGGGATCTTTCCCGATTTGATCGACAGATTGGCTATTAGTTGAAACAGTTTAGCTATGGTCCCTTTCAGTTCCTTGATGACCCTCGGATGGATTCCATCTGGTCCTGGGGATTTATCACTCTTAAACCTATCAATCTGCCTGCATACCTCTTCTAGAATGATGTACTAATTAGGGAAAACCCTCACCCTTAAAAGGGATTTCTCCCAAATTAAGCTATGTGCTGCTCTTTTTTGTCCTCCACAGAGTTTTTCAAGATGCAGTAGTAGCAAAATCCTCAATTTAAGTTTAAGTTTAAGTTTTAAGTTTAAGTTTATTAGGATTTTATATACCGCCTATCAAGGTTATCTAAGCGGTTTTTTTACAATCAGGTACTCAAGCATTTTCCCTCTCTGTCCCGGTGGGCTCACAATCTATCTAACGTACCTGGGGCTATGGAGGACTGAGTGACTTGCCCAGGGTCACAAGGAGCAGCGCGGGGTTTGAACCCACAACCCCAGGGTGCTGAGGCTGTAGATCCAACCACTGCGCCACACACTCCTCTTACAAATACAAAGAGCTGAGAGGCTAAAAAAAAAAAAAAAAAAAAGATGAAACCTAGGGAGTGTCTACCTAACAAGGGTGCTAGGCAAGGTGGGGTGGGGATTCATTCCCAGGCAAGGTCCCAATGGACAAGCCTAAAGTCACAGAAATCAGGGCTGTGAAGCCAAGATCCGTGCCCAACTAGGCACGGGATCCATACGAGGGGATGCTGGTGCTGAAAAGTTCTCAGCCCAACCAAGAAGGGAATGAGATGGAGCCATGAAACTTACAAGTTATTCCACATATTCACTCCTAAGTTCAATACATTTGGCACATTACATTACATTACATTAGGGATTTCTATTCCGCCTGTGCCTTGCGGTTCTAGGCGGATTACAATATAGAAAATATCTGGGACATTCCAGTAGAGTTACATTTCAGGATAAGAGTAAGTTACAGGAACAGTAATGAGTTATGATACTACAATTTCACAGAAGATAATACTTATTACAGAAGATATTACATATAATAGAAGATAATGCATTTTACAGAGGTAATACATGTCAACTCGATCGGTTAAATCGGGTGTAGTGTAGAAGAAATTACAGTACATTCTAGATCACAGATAAAAAGATGATATAGGTGGGTATTTCCGAAGTCGTTGATTGGGAGCTCATTGGGTGGTGGTTAGAGTGATGGGAGATATTTTTTGTCTCTGAAGTTTCTGTAACCCTTCCAAAAAATAGTCTTATGTCTAGTCACTGAAATACTGCTCTGCTGCTGCAATCATCTCCAAATCACTTGAAAATTGTCACCCTTTCAAACTTTTTTTAAGGTTTGGAAACAGAAAATAGTCAGGTGGAGCAAGATCTGACGAGTAGGGTGGATGGTCTATGCACTGAAACCCTAACTGCATCAACACATCCATTGTTGCGAGCAGGTAGTGCATTGTCTTGCAAGAAGAGAACTACCTTCCACAGCTTTCCCTCTCCTTTTTTTCTTTCAATGCCTCCTTTAATCAGCTTAGCAAGTTACAGTAGTATTCTGAATTAACTGTTTGGCCCCTTGGGAAATAGTCGGGTCATTACAACACCTTCCTGATCCCAAACATTGTTGCAGAAGGGTGGCCTTTCCTGCTGACTTTTGGGTCTTGAATTTCCTTGCCCTTGGAGATCCTGAGTGCTGCTATTGAATAGACCAGGGATGTCTAACCTTTTGGCTTCCCTGGGCCACATTGGTCGAAAAAAATGTTTCTGGGGCCGCGCAAATGCTGCAGCAAGACAGAGGAGGAAGCCGGCACGATGTAATCACCCAGGGGCAACAGAAGAAAACACAGCATTGCCCTCGACAGGGGCCGCACAAAATACTTCAATGGGGCCACATGCGGCCCTCAGGCTGGACACCCCTGGAATAGACTGTTCTGTCTCAGAACCATAATGATGTAATCATGTTTCATCAATAGTAACTAGTCATTCCAAAAAGTTGGAACCAGTTCCCTAAAAATGCTATAAAATCAACTTGGAAGTGTTCACTCAAGTTTCAAGTTTTATTAGGATTTTATATACCGCCTATCAAGGTTATCTAAGCGGTTTTTTTACAATCAGATACTCAAGCATTTTCCCTCTCTGTCCCGGTGGGCTCACAATCTAGCTAATGTCGTTTCTCATCAGTATTCAAACTTTTGAGCACCCAATGGACTGACAGCTTCTACATAACCAGCTGCTTGTGGATTATACACCCAACACCACGTTCCCTGGACTCTGTAGTGTCTCAGCAATTGTTTTAACCAATAATCAACAATCGAACAAAATCAGGTCACGGACACAACAATTTCAGAACCTAACACCATTTTAGGCCTTCCAGACCTTGCTGCATCTTCGGTCTCAAAATCTCCATGCTGAAAGTTTGTACACCACTTCTTCACTGTGGAGTATGATGGGCATTTGTTACTCAATGTTTGCATAATATATTCTTGGATTTCCTTTGGAGTTTTCTTCTCCAGGAATAGGAACTTCATGATGGCTCAGAGTTCACACTTGAAAATCCCACTTTTTGTTGACATGATTCAATCAATGTTCTGAAACAAATGTCAAAACATAGCATTATGATTCTACAAATTGGCACTTAATAAAATAAAATACTCCTTTCAGCAACAGTGACAAAATAATGCTCAGAATTTAGTAAGTTAGTTGGGCTGAGTACTTTTCAGGACCCCCATGTAAGCCTAGGAGCAGTCCTTAGGCTAAACCAGTGGTCTCAAACTATCCTTTGCAGGGCCACATTTTGGATTTGTAGGTACTTGGGAGGGCCTCAGAAAAAATAGTTAATGTCTTTTTAAAGAAATAACAATTTTGCATGAGGTAAAACTCTTTATATTTATAAATCTTTCCTTTTGGCCATTATACCGGGCCATGGTATGTCCAACCTTTAATACTGCATCCAACACTGGTTGCAGTACATGAAAAAGGGTCCAGAGAAGAGCAACAAAAATGGTTAAGGGACTGAAGGAATTGCCGGACAATGAGAGGCTAGAGAAACTGGGCCTCTTCTCCCTTGAAAAGAGGAGATTGGGAGGGGATGTGATCGAAACATTCAAGATATTGAAGGGAATTGACTTAGTTGAGAAAGAGAAATTGTTCACCCTCTCCAAGGTGAAGAGAACGAGAGGGCACTTGCTAAAGTTAGAAAGGAAAATATTCCATACAAACCTAAGGAAGTTCTTCACCCAGAGAGGGGTAGAAATCTGGAATGCTCTTCCGGAGGCTGTTATAGGGGAAAGCATCCTTCAGGGATTCAAGAAAAAGTTGGATAAGTTCCTACTGGAACAGAACATACGCAGGTAAGGTTAGACTCAAATAGGGCAATGGTGGGCACGATGGACCACTGGTCTGACCCAGCAGCGGCAAATCTTATGTTCTTATAATATTGTAATTTATAGCTAAATAGAAATACAATCAAGAAACTTTTATTTTACTTTTGTGGTTATGATAAATATACCGAGGGACTCAAAATAGTACCTGGCGGGCCACAGGTTTGAGACCACTGGCCTCAACTATGCTGTGCAGTCATGACCAGCAAAGTGGGGAGTTAGGCCAGGGACAAAGGGGCACCAGACAGCAACCTACCATCTGCTGAAGATAGAGAAAAACACTGGAATTTTCCAGGGGGCACCAAAGCTTATCCAGTGATGTCATTGGTAGAACTGAGTCTTTTCTCTACCTCCTCATGTTGGTAGGAATGAATAACCCCATTTGTGCAGAACGGTGAGCTGATGCCAAGATTACTTTTGAGCATTTTTGCCTGAACATCCTTCACAAACATTGTGAGAATGTACTTTGCTTACTCAAACACACACCATGAAAAATACTCCTAAAATTTTGATTCATTTAAGGTTTCTAGAAGGGAATTGGTTTTCCTGTGCAGCCTACATACAAGTAATGTTGGCATTTTGCCTCATAAGAAAAAAAAAAAAAAAGATGCTACATGGGCTTTGAAGGAAGATATTCTTAAGCATGCATGAACAAACCTATGAAAAACAAAAAATATGTAATACATACAAATCAAGCCAAGAAAAAGCTAAACACTTACCTGTGTGGATTTATCTCTCATACTTGGAGCCAACTGCCCATGGCTGTCACGAGGCCAATGCCCAGAGAGGTAAGGAGCAGCAAGGGTTTCCAATGAGGAAGTGCGACGAATGATATTAGAAGGGCTAGCTGAAGGTTGGCGTAGTTTCTCAACTGTCAAAATAAAAATAAAAAAGGATTAGGTTCTTATCTGGATAATGATCTCTCTGTTAATAAACATAGCAGTCTGTACTAAATCATATTATGTTTTGGACTCTTGTCCACCGGAAATTATGAAATCAGCTCCATTAGATTTTAAATGGAATTTGTTGAATTATCTGACTGATAATTTAAAGAATGGAAAATTCCTCACTAATAATGGTCATATTATAATAACTTCAATCCCCTAAAGCCCCAAATAATCATTAGCATTAATCACTAATTATAGACCAGTAACATCCATTCCATTTTTTTGTAAAAATTATGGAAGGATTGGTCCATTCTCACCTAATGGAATATCTTGATCAATTTTCTCTCTTGCATGAATCTCAATCTGGTTTTAGACCTTTATTTAGTACCGAGACAGTAATTGCGGCTATTTTCGACAATTTACATTCTATGTTTAGTAAAGGTCTTAATGCCTTGATCATGCAATTTGATATGAGCTCTAAATTTGAGTTCTACATGGGAAATTGCTGCAATGGTTGGATGCTATTGGTATTAGAGGAGATGGGTTAGAATGGTTTTGGGGCTCTCTCATGTCTCGCACCTATCAAGTTCGTTTCAATAATGATCTTTCAGGTATTTGGAATAATTCATCTGGCATTCCGCAAGGTTCACCGTTGTCCCCATCGCTCTTTAACGTTTATGTCATCATTAGGTGCGCAATTGTCCCAGCTGGGGATAAAGCTGTTTAGTTATGCAGATGATTTTACGATCATTATTCCATTTGCTAGTTACTCTTTCTGAAGTTATTCCTAAAGCAACATAAGTATTAGGTCTAATGGAACAATGGATGACTGAATTTAGACTGAAGCTTAACTCAGAAAAAATGAAGTTTTTGTAGCGTCACCACGCCCGTTTGATACTAATACATGATTGTGTAAAAATAAATTCAGCTATCCTATTCATTCTACTATTAAGGTTTTGGGAATAATATTGGACCAGGGCTTGACTATGAAGATCCAGATTGACTCTTTGGTCAAGTGTCAGGTCAAAAGTGCACCGGGACAAAGGCACGCGCAGACAATTGAGCGCAGCGCAGAGGCGCGCACCACAGAAAATTACTGTTTTTAGGGCTCCGACGGGGGTGTGTGTGGGGAAACCCCCCCACTTTACTTAATAGAGATCGCGCCGGGTTTTGGGGGGTTGTAACCCCCACATTTTACTGAAAACTTCACTTTTTCCCTGTTTTTAGGGAAAAAGTTAAGTTTACAGTAAAATGTGGAGGGTTACAACCCCCCAAACCCCCCATAACGCCGGCACAATCTCTATTAAGTAAACTGGGGGGGCTCCCCAACAAAACCCCCCTTCGGAGCCCCTAAAAACTGTAATTTTCTTTGGCGCGCGCCTCCGTCTTGCGCTCAGTTGTCGGCGCGTGCCTTTGTCTTTCGCGGGGTTGTCTATGAACAGAAAGGGTTTCTTTACTCTTTGGAAGCTTCGGTCCGTTAGGGTGTATTTTGATGTTTCATCATTTAGAGTTTTGGTACAGACTCTTAAGCCAGCTTGATTACTGCAATACAGTACTCCCCCAATATGCGCAGGGGTTCTGTTCCAGGACCCCCGTGAATCTTGAAAAACCGCAAATACAGTTTTTCATGGGGGAGACTGGAGAGGGCAGTTGGAGAGGCAGGAGAGAGCAGAAAATCACTCGCTGTATGCTCCGACCGCCTCTTCCTGCACTAAGTCGGGACTTACCAATCAGGAATGCGTGTCAAAGAAAAGCAAATGTCAAATGAGCAGGAGAACATTGATTGCAGAACATGATGAATGCATACGTTCCAGTGGATGTGGACCTATGGGTTTACCTGTCTGGGGGCAGAATAGAGTTTATTAATTTTAGAATGAGTATTATGTATATTCAAGTATGATTAGTTTATGGACAACAGATTGAAGGGAGTGAAATTAGGTGTCTGTTTAAGCTATGGGATTAAAATATTATTTGGTGTATGCGTGTTTATGTTTAAAGCAGCAAGTTTATCACACAAGTAACACAGGGTGTTTCACACAGATTTGTCCACCTGCAGCGCTGCTGAAAAACTATACAAGTTCTAAGAAGTTCTGCTGGGGTGCTGTAGTACCTGCAACTAAGCAGGTAAGAGCACTGCCCTGGTTAAATGTTATACTCACTGTTTATGTGGGGGGTAAGGGGACTTGGAAGTGTTATGATGGTCCCTAGTAACAACTAGCAGCAGCTCGCATGCAATTGGAATGGTACTGAACACTTCATATGGTTAAAAACACAAGGTTGTGCAAAGAAATTTAAAATAAAATAGTGGATACTTGGTTTACGAGCATAATTTGTTCCAGAAGCATGCTCGTAAACCAAATTACTCGTATATCAAAGCTAGTTTCCCCATCGGAAGTAAGGGAAACTTGCTTGATATGTTCCCCCCCCCCCCCCCCCCCCCCCCCCCCGAGGCCAGCAGAGCTGCTCCCCTCCACCCCCGGGAACCGGCATCGCTCTTCCCCGCCTCCTATACGAACCTGCACCCCCTGCCCAAATAGCATTCAATCTTACCCCCCATCTGGCACTGGCACGCAGCCCACAGGACGTGCTGGTGCAAGAAGTTCCTGCCTCTTGCCTGGGCCTTGAGCATCTGCGCATGCTCAAGGCCTTCTGGTTCTCACTCTCTCCGAGATTAACCATTGAGTTTCCAGTGTATCCCGATCAGTGTGAATCCACTTAAATGATTGAATATTTCCTTTTCCCTTAAAAATACATATCCAGGATAGGTGGAGGGGAGGGAAGGGATTTTTATTGATTTGAACATTAAATAAGGTATATAAGAATGGGGTTTATGATAGGTTTTCTGGAATTTTAAGAGTGTAACTGATTAGGGGAGAGGGGGAATAAAGTCTGATATAATGTTTAACAGAATATTAAGTGTTGCATTTGAATTTTAAATGCTATAAATACTGTTACACTTATTGTAAGTTTTTAAAAAAATGAATAATTGGACATGTTGAGTGAAAAAAAAAAAATTCAATGATATCATCTGGGTCATGTTTACCAAAGAACTCAGTAAAATACTCCAGAGGGATCTGCCCAGGACATATTTCACACCGCTGCAACATGAGTTCATATCACAAGACAGTTTTATTCAGAAGCACCTTGCAGTCATCTGGAACTGCAATTGCTGAAAGCATAAGTTTCACATTCTGGTGGATTGTGCAGACACAGACTGAATGAGTCCCTGATGAACTGACTGTGACACACCACTTTGGCCAAAGCTCACAGAACTTTGAGAACCCAATTTCAGGCCCATGCTGACTTCAGTTTGCTTAACAGCAATCTTTTCTGTTTTTGCACTTTTTCACCACTGATCTGAACAGAAACAGGTCATTCGGCTATTGAAAAACAGTATGGGGGTATGCATTACCACGGAATCTCAAATCCGAAAGCAATTTGTAGCCTTTAATAGGAATTTGTATGCTAGATGGGATTTTTCTATAGAGTGGGATTTTTTCAGGGGCTGCCTTTGCTACAACCGTGCTGACTGTTCCTCATCAGCCCGTGTCCGTCAAGGTGATCAATGATGCGGTCCTTTATCAGCGACTCTACCATCTTTCCTGGTACCGAGGTCAGACTCACCGGTCTGTAGTTACCTGGATCTCCCCTCGAACCTTTCTTGAAGATCGGCATAACATTCGCCACCTTCCAGTCTTCCGGAATCTTTCCCGATTTGATTGACAAGATTGGCTATTAGTTGAAGCAGTTCAACTATGGTCCCATTCAATTCCTTGATGACCCTCGGATGGATGCCATCCGGTCCCGGGGATTTATCGCTCTTAAGCCTATCAATCTGCCTAAACACCTCCTCTAGACTGACCGTCAATCCTGTCAGCTTTCAGTCGTCATTTCCAGCATATAGCCTGATGGGTTTTGGTATGCTATGTATATCCTCTTCGGTAAATACAGATGCAAAAAAAATGTGTTCAGTTTGTCGGCGATTGCTTTGTCCTCCATTAGCATTCCCTTTATTCCATGGTCATCCAACGGTCCCCTTAATATATCGAAAGAACAGCTTGAAGTTTTTCGCTTCCTTGGCTATTTTTTCCTCGTAGTCTCTTTTGGCCCCTTTTACCGCCTTATGGCACATGCGTTGATGTTGTTTGTGCTTATTCTAGTTTTCGTCCACTCTTGACCTTTTCCATTCCTTAACCTTTTCCTATCGTGTGTCCTGGATGACGGGACATTCCAAAAATGTCGTAGCCATCGTATGTCCCATACTAATAAAGAGCCAGGAACACAAAATATTTGAATTTACAGACTTATGACTTAATTACATTATGTTTACAATAGCCGTAAATGATAACGGTGAATAATACAAAACTTTGCCAAAATAATTACGATTGGAACCAGCATAACGTAAAATTTATTATGATAGGAAATGGTTAAACGTAGTGACTGTAAGCCATAGGTTGGGCTCATTTATAGCCAGAAAATAGTTCATCTTTCAAAACACTGGCAAGAGCAGTTGACAGCTATTACAATAAATACTTCTCTCTAGTGGTGAAAAAAAATTGTCTGAGGTTTGAATTCTTTGTCTAAAACATGTCTCACTTGCGAGAAGACAGGTGCATTCATTGAAACGTAGTGTCCCTGGAATCTCTCCGATCGTTTCATATCCTAATTTGCTGGTATCCTGGTTCTGTGTCCTCACCGTGAAATACCAGAGGAAAGAGATCAGGCGGCAGGAATCTGAACAGTAAGATCTGGGATGTTGCACACAGGTGAGACTCCTACAAAGACCACAAGGACTTTATTGAAGAAAGATGGGCATCCTTGCCATTTTGCCCTTGGACTTGTCTTAATTACAGCAGCGGAGCAGCCTGCAGAGAGGATCGCCTGTGCTGTAGTGATCCTTGAAGGCTGCCATCAGCCTCCAGAGCTGACATCAGGGGCAGGATTGCGACAGAGGGAACTACAGCTCCAGAGGCCTATGGCAGCCTGCAAGGATTGCTACAGCACTGGCAGTCCTCTCTGCAGGCTGCTCCGCTGCTCTAATTAGGTAAATGTAGGAGCGGGAGGTCAAGGGGGAAGCTGGACACTGCAGTACTTCCTGACTGACCCTCCCCCGCCCCCTAAAGCAGGAGCGGCAGGCCAGCAAGAGGTATCGCTGCCGCTCCTGCTTTAGGGAGCGAAGGGGGAGGTTCAGTCACAGAATAGGGAGGCTGATTTTTTACAACGACAAATCAATTTGAACCGATTCACACGAAGTGAATTGATGAATCAATTTTAATCGTGAATTGGGCAGCACAACTGAGTAGAGTTGAAAGGGTAGATCTGAATCGCTTGTTCACTCTTTCCAAAATTACTAGGTCTAGGGGCATGAGATGAAGCTACTAAGTAGTAGATTTAAAACAAAGCGGAGAAAATATTTCTTCACATAAAGCAGTTACTTACCGTAACAGTTGTTATCCAGGGACAGCAGGCAGATATTCTCAACATGTGGGTGAAGTCATCCACGGAGCCCCGTAGCGGACAGCTTCGCAAACAGACTTTCAAAGAGTTTGTGAGTGCTGCACCACTCATGCTCGAGTGCCTTCCCCCCAAACATAGGTCGTGCGTCTCCTGAGAGATATCTCAGTTCAGATAGCTAGCTAAGAAGCCAACCAGGGGAGGCGGGTGGGTTGTGAGAATATCTGCCTGCTGTCTCTGGATAACAACTTTATCCCAGGACAAGCAGACAGCATATTCTCAACATGTGGGTGACCTCCAAGCTAACCAGAACGGGATGATGGTGGGAGTGTTTGCAATTTAGGAGAATAAATGTTGTAAAACTGCGTGGTGAAAATGGCCATCCTGTCTGGAGAAAGTATCCAGACAATAATGAGAGGTGAATGTATGAACTGAGGACCAAGTGGCAGCCTTGCAGATTTCCTCAATAGGAGTTATCTGAGGAAAGCTACAGACGCCACCATAGCTCTAACTTTATGGCCCATGACTCAACCCTGCAGAGGGAGACCAGTCTGAGCATAGCAGAAAGAGATACAAGCAGCCATCCAGTTGGAGATGGTTCACTTGGAAACAGGATGCCCCAACTTATCTGGGTCGAAGGAGATAAAAAGTTGAAGAACAGTTCTGTGAGGTTGAGTGCATTGCAAATAGAAAGCCAAAGCATGTTTACAGTCCAGAGTACAAAGAGCTGTTTCTTCAGGATGAGAATGAGGCTTTGGAAAAAAAAACACTGGAAGAGCAATGGATTGATTGAGATGAAATTCCGAAACCACTTTAGGTAAGAATTTTGGATGAGTACAGAGGACCACCTTATCATGATGGAATACTGTGAAAGGTGGGTCTCCCACTAGAGCTTGGAGCTCACTGACTCATCTAGAAGAGGTGAGTGCAATGAGAAACACCACTTTCCAAGTGAGATATTTAAGATGAGCCGAATCTATTGGTTCGAATGGAGGCTTCATCAAGTGAGTAAGAACAAGATTGAGATCCCAAACCACTGGAAGTGGGTTGACACTGAAAAGTCCTTTCATAAATTTGGAAACCACAGGATGAGCAGAAAAGGATTTCCCTTCGATAGACTGATGAAAAACAGCAATGGCACTTAGGTGGACTCTAATAGATGTGGATTTGAGGCCAGAGTGAGATAAGTGCAGCAGGTAATCTCAAACTGGAGACAAGAAGGTAGATTGCGGCTCCTTGTGATGAGTAGTACACCAAGTAGAAAATCTAGTCCATTTCTGGGTTTAACACTGCCTAGTGGACGGCTTTCTGGAAGCCTCTAGAATGTCCTCTACAAATTGAGAGAACTGTAGAATGGGCAGTTAGGTTGAGAGGTACCAAGTTGTTAAGTGTAGAGACTGCAGGTTGGGATGAAGCAGAAACCCTTGATTCTGTGTAAACAGAGAGGGAAATACTGGTAGAAGTAGAGGCTCCCTGGTGCCGAGCTGAAGTAGAAGGGAGTACTATGGTTGTCTGGGCCACTGAGGAGCTATCAGAATCATGGTGGCATGCTCCTTCTTGAGTTTGACAAGAGTCTTGAGAATCAGAGGGAATGGAGGGAACGCATAGAGAAACTGATTCGCCCATTCCAGAAGAAAAGCATCTGCCTTGAGAAGCAGAACAGAGGCAGTTTGTTGTTGTGGGGAGACGCAAAGAGGTCTATCTGAGGAGTTCTCCACTGAGCAAAAATGTGATGTAGAGGCAAGAAATTGAGTGTCCATTCGTGAGGTTGTAGAAGATGACTCAATTTGTCCACTAGACAGTTTTGCTGCCCTTGGATGTAAACAGCTCTCAGGAAGGAGTGGTGATGGATCGCCCAGTCTCATACTCTTTGAGCTTCCTGACAACGAGGGAGAGATCCTGTTCCCCCCTGCTTGTTGACATAGTACATGGCGACTTGGTTGTCTGTTCGAATGAGAACTACCTGGTCATGAAGAAGATTCTGAAAAGTTTTGAGAGCATTGAAGATAGCTCTGAGTTCCAACAGATTGATGCGACACTGATGATCCATGCTGGACCAATGGCCTTGAGTACCGAGATGAGCCCCCCAAGCGTAGGTTGAAGAATCTGCCGTGAGGATCTTCTGATGAGGGGACGTGTGAAACCTCTGGAAAGATTGGAAGAGAGCATCCACCAGTGGAGAGACTGTCTCAACAAAGGAGTCACTGTAATGTGTTGAGAAAGTGGGTTGCAAGCTTACTGCCACTGAGATGCCAGGGTCCACTGAGATATTCTGAGGAAGTCTGGAAAAGGAGTCACGTGAACGGTAGAAGCCATGTGAAGAATCATCATGTGCCTTACCGAGAGTGATGTGAGGGAAGACACTTGTTGACAAAGGTGAATGTCTTGACATGATTGAGGCAGGAATGCTCTAAGTTGAACAGTGTCCAGTATGGCTCCAATATACTGTAGAGTTTGGGAAGGATGTAACTGGGAGTTTGGAAAATTAATTTAGAACCCAAGGCTTTGAAGAAATGTGATAGTCTGTTGGGTCGCTACAATAACCTCCTGTTGAGACGATACTTTGATGAGCCAGTTGTCCAGATATAGAAAGACTTGAAGGCCCTGTGTCCGCAGGGCTGCAGCCACCACCAAGCACTTCGTGAAGACTCTGGGAGATGAGGCGAAACTGAAAGGAAGGACCCGGTACTGAATATGGAGATTCCCCACCCTAAATCTAAGGAATTTGTGAGAGGCTGGATGAATTGGAATACGAGTATAAACCTCTTTGAGATCTAGGGAGCATAACCAATCACCTTGATCCATCAGGGGATACAGTGTTGAGAGAAAGAGCATGCAAAACTTTTCTTTGACAAGAAATTTGTTGAGAGCTCTGAGGTCCAGGATAGGTCACAAATCCCCCGTTTTCTTTGGGGCTAGAAAATAACGGGAATAAAAGCCAGTGGGTCAAGGGGACTTCCTCGACAGCTCGGAGGCGAAGAAGAGCCTGAGCCTCCTAAAGAAGGGGAAGTGGCGACATGCTGGAAGGAAATTCTCTTGGAGGGAGATATGGTAGAATTTGAAGCAATTGAAGCGAGTAACCCTCTTGGGTGATGGTGAGGACCCAGAGTTCTGATGTAATCTGCTCCCATTGTTGGTAAAAATGATGGAGCAGACCTCCTATGGGGAGGAGAGAAGTCTGATGGATGAAGGCAGGCGTTATGCTCAGACTTAGATTGTCAAAAAGACTGGGCAGGTTTAGCTGCAGCAGGAGTCTGGGGTTTTTGCTGACGTTACTTCTGTGGTTGTTTCCTAGGTGGAGGTCTGGAGGAGGCCTATAAGGCTTGGAAGCTGAAGGTTTAGCCTTAGGCCGAATCAAAGAGGAAAAGGACCGCTCATGCTCTGAGATGCGCTTGGTGGCAGCCTCAATGGAGTCGTCAAAGAGCTTGGTACAGTAAATTGACTAGACAATCCTGTAAATTAGGGTCCATGTCCACAATGCGCAGCCAAGCCAGACGTCACATTGCCACAGCAAAAGCAGTGACCCGAGATGACATTTCGAACGCATCATAAGTGGCTTGAAGTATGAAGAGACATATTTGTGAAAGGGTCAGCTGAAGTTGTTGAAATGCAGGCAGCTAGTGCTCAGCCATATCAGGAAAAAATAGGGCATGGTCTTAATGCAGTACTTCAGGTAGGATGTGAACATGAAGTTGTAATTCAAGATCCTGTTTATCATCATGGAATTTTGATAGAGACGGCATCCAAATTTATCCATCGTGTGGCCTTCTCTGCCCAGAGGGACCGCAACATAAACCTTGGTGGGATTAAATTTTTTAAGAGATGATTCCACCACTAAAGATTGGTGAGACAATTGCGGCTTCTCAAACCCTTTACAAGGAACCATGCGGTAATGAGATTCCATTTTAGAGTAGATAGCCGGGATTGAATAAGGAGTCTCGAGATTCCTGAGAAAAGTTTGTTTCAAAACAGGATTCATGGGAAGCCTCATGGTGTCCTTTGGCGGATGTGGCAACTCCATCTCAGCCAAATATTCAGGAGTATACTTAGACTCAGACTGAAGATCAACTTGAAGAGCCTTACTCATGTCAAAGATAAATCTTGAAAAGATGTAGACTTGGAAGCCGAAGAGTCGTCAGGAGGAGAAGCAGAGCGAGACTGAAGCGTCACTGAATAAGAAGCCTCCCTGGAGTACTGAGAAGGGAGGTCTGTATCCAACGTAAGAGTCACAGAAGAAGCTCTGCTGTGTGATATAGGCGGAGTCAGAGAGTGCTTATGTTTAAGGAGTCTCGATGGAGAAGTCCCAGGAGTATGAAGAATTGACAGCCTCAACTCATGCTTCTTAGAGAAAGGCGAAGGAGGGTCCCTCGAAGATGGTCTCGATAGAAGAGTCCGGGACCTAGATGGGCCTCAAGGCGGAGAAGTACGAGGCGTTGAAATCTTCGGAGTTCAAGATCTATACCTGGGTTTGGAAGGGCATAGGAGACTCAGTACTCTTCCGAGGAGACTCTTTACTCTTCTTCAAAGCTAGGTGCCTCGAGGATGAGGAATGCTTCGAGTGAGGTCTTGATCGAGGCTTCTCCACCACGTCTCGAACAGGTTGAGTAGCTGGAGACCCGGACCTGGAAGGACAAGATGAGGAGTCACTGGAGGACAAAGGTCAAGACCGACGAGGTTTTGCTCGTGGTGCCTCAACAGTATGCTCAGACTGACTCGCAGAAAGCAGGGTTGAGGCAGCGGCAAGCTTGGCCAAAACAGAGGTAAGCTGCGTGGTCAAGATGGCTTGCAGCATGTCCTCAAAGACAGGCACCCAAGACCAATGACTCTGGTCTAGAAGGTGCAGCAGTGCATTCCATAGAGGGTGACCTCGAAAATGAGTATTCCCTATGTTTGGAGGCACACTTCAAAGGAGGTCTCGTAGAGGCTGGCACGACTGCACTCGTTGCCTGGATTGCCTGAGAATCAGCTGAAGGCTTCTTAGGTAGCATACCTGCGGATGGAAGAGGAGATTTGCCTGAGGATTAGACCTTCAGAGGCACAGCAGACGAGGAGGACTTGCTCGAAGTCAAGGACTTTAACGACGAGGCCGCCATGGGGGTCGAGGCCTTTTCAGCAGGCGACTCCATAGGACCGAAGAACTCCAGGATCTTGGCACGACGCTTCCGGAGAGCTCGTTTTTGAAGGGTAGCACAGCACAGGCAGGACTCAGGACAATGTTCAGGCCCCAAGCACTTGATACACCAACGATGGGGGGGTCGGTGAGAGAAATCGCCCGATTACACTGGCTACACTTCTTAAACCCAGTAAGAGGCCGGGACATAGGAAAAAAATACGGCCACAAGGAAACAAGGGCCAGCGGCAGCGCCTGAGCCCTGCCGGAAAAAAAAAAGAAAAAAATAAGTTTATTGGGGTTTTTTCTGAATGAGACGCGCTGCACAGCGACTAGAAAAAGAAATAAATAAAAAGAGAAAGCTGCAGTGCGAGAAGGTAACTCAAAAATCGGCAGAGCTGAAAAACAGGTGCTTCTGGCTCCACGGAAAACTGAGAACTATAGTACCTCACCTATGTTCAGCGGGAAGGCACTCGTGCGTGCGCGGTGCAGCACTTGAACTCTTTGAAAGTTCTACAAGCAAGTCTGTTGCAAGGCTGTCCGCTACAGGGCTCCATGGATGATGTCACCCACATGTTGAGAATATGCTGCCTGCTTGTCCTGGGATAATGTGAATTAAACTCAAATTAGTTGCCAGAGAATGTGGTGAAATCAGTTAGCTTAGGAGGGTTTAAAAAAAGGTTTGGATAATTTCCTAAAAGAGAAGTCCATAGTTAGGGAAATCCATTGTTTATTCCTAGAATAAGCAGCATGAAATCTGTTTTACTACTTGAGATCTAGCTAGGTACTGGGGACTTGGGTTGGCCACTGTTGGACCTACTGTCTGTCCCTCTATGGCAGTTCTTCCCACAACAGATCTGACTGATCAACATACAGGTAATCTTGTTAATATTAAGACACTGGATGAATTTAGCAATAACAATTATAACCCAGCATTTTAATCACAAGACCTTTTAAAACAACGAAAATACTTAGCTGCCAACGTTAATTTATGTAACTGCCAGCACGGGGAACTTTGGGAAACTTTAAAAGAAAAAACAAGTGCGACGAGATAGGTTTTCCTTTATAGCTTGCAGAAACTAGCCTGTAACTTGACATAAAAAAACAAGTCGGGGCATAAGCTGCTATAAGTCTGGGTGTGCACAAAGAGAGCAAGTGAATATATCACATTAGAGTACCTCTGGAAGCTGGAGAATTGGGGCTCTTCCTCTCGGGTGAGCTCCGGTGCTCAGGAGATCGCCGCTGGTGCCAAGTTCTCCCCGTACCGCTGGAAGGTGGAGCAGCAGCCTCTACAGCCCACAAAGGAACGGGAGAGGAGCACGGCGAGGATGTACTGCCCACTATGGGCTGATGAGGAAGAAGAAAGTGGTGTTGCTGCTGCGCGCGCGGAGGACTACCACGCGCCCCAGTACAACCGCGCGTGGGGCTGCCGCGAGCTGGGGGCGTTGTATCCGTCTGCGTACCCACCGTGGGGCTACCGCGGGATGAAGATGTAGCGGACTGCGGCTGCGCGCTGCCGTTAGCCGAGCTGCCGAGTGTTGGACTACTGCTGCGCGAGGGGACACGCGCGGCGCCTGCGGACGCTGTAGCGACCGAGGAACCACTGCTATTGAGCCGCGCGAGGTTTGCGTAGTGTTGTTGCTGCTGTTTGAGCTGAAACGGCACTGTTGCCCTCATGGGCTGCAAACGGCTACTCGCCCCCATTGCCGCAGCTCCACCGCTTCCTGCTCCTCCTACGCCAAGGCCGCTGACTCCTGGGGTACCCGTGGCTGGAGTCGGTGACCCATTCTTCCTCACTCGCTGGGACATCTTCACTTTTCCTCCACGCCAAATGACCAGAGAAGAGACTGCGACCCGAGAGGTCCCCCGCCACAGAAGTGGCAACACACGGGAATTACAGTCTGAGAGCACATGCAGCGTTCTAATAACCAGACGCCCGAACTTTGTGACCCGCTCCCAAATGAGCGGCACTTTCAGGCTCAGCAATCCGCCAGTTCCGCTCGTTAACAATAGTGCTCGGGTCGTAGGACTCCCATTGGTGTGATGTCAGAACTCTCCGGAGCAGCGTCCACGCCTATTGGCTTACAGCTGGACCGAACTGGGCTCTAGCGGAGGGGGGAGAAGTTCTTAAAGCAACAGTAGCTATTCGAGCATCGAAAATAGGCCTCCAGTGTGTATGTAACTCGGAGGCAACAGATCACCTAGCGGAGACAGTCTGAGGAGCGTAACTACTCTCTCTTTTTTTTCACTTTACAACTAAAAACAAAGACGGAATTTAGTGCAGGGGAGGAAGCCCAAATGATGATGCTATCAATCGTGAATAGCTAGTTACACAATGTATTGCCTTTAGATAGTGGGTTTCTAAACCTAAACCACCTTGTAGTTACTGTTATTCTTTACAAATGTGATATTTGTTTATATATTTTTTAAAATCACTTTCAAGCAGTCTAGCCAGGTGGGGTTGTATCTCTCTACCACACCACTAGATGGAGACAAAGTTCCTGGATGTTCTGGTCCAGAGATACGCTCTTGGAACTTTTTGGCTGTAGCAGCACATATATAGTACTGTAACTTGACAGACTTAGAACTGCAACCTCTAGCTGTAGAGAGATATTTTTGTTTGTTTTAACAGAGCTAGCTTAAGCATCAAGAAAACTGAAAGCAGAGGCCCCAGGTGTCAGTTGTCCCAAGGATGGCAATGACGCTTAAAGAATAGGTTCTGACAGCTATGCAAATTCAGAGCCATCAGCATTTTTAAGTTCCAAATGAGGAGCAACCATTGTGGTGAGAGGAGGGGAAGAGATGCCCCCACAAGTTAAATGAGGCAGAGAAGGCAAATATGACTTTAAAGTGGACTATATCACATCACATAATTTTGGAATGAGAAATTCACAGAGCTCTATAGACACGCATCTCCTGTGAGGTACCTCAGTTTAATGTTTTCCGTGGAGCCGAGAAGTCCTCTTCACTTCAGCTAGGCAGCTCTTCGTTGCCTTCTCGCACTGTGGCTTTGTTATTTTTCTTAGTCGCTGTGCTCGCGTATACTTTATCTTTTATTTAAAAAACAATAAATAAATAATAAAACTTTTATTGTTTCTTTTTTGGCCGACCGCCTTTTGGCCTAGGCCTGGCCGCTGAACCTCGTTCTCATCGTTGGTGTATTGTTTGCCTGGGTCCCGAACACTGCCCCAACACTTGTTCACGCTATGCTACTCTTCAACCTCAAGCCCTTCGCAGACACCGTGCTAAGATTCTTCAACTAGTTGGCACTATGGAACAGTCTGCTGAGAGGGTCTCGACCTCAGCTTCGGGGACGGCCTCGACTTCCAAGACCTCGACCCCCATGGTTGCCTCGACCTCGGCCTCGACAACTTCGGCCTCAACTGCAATCCCTTCTAAGTCTTCATCTGTGGGTAAGTCTCCTGTTTCTCCTTCAGGTACCCTTCCTAAGAAGCCTCCAAAGTCTCAGGCCATGCCTACGGTCCTGCCAGCCTCTACGGGGACCTCCAGCTAAGCATGCCTCCAAACATAGGGAATACTCGTCCTCGAGGTCACCCTCTTTGGAGCGCACTGCTGCACCTTCGAGACCTGATCCTTTCGTCTCGGTGCCTATGTTCGAGGACATGTTGAAAGCCATTTTGACCACACAGATTTCCTCGGTTATGGTTCATCTTGTCCCAGCCTCGATCCTGCTTCCTGTGAGCCAGCCTGAGCTTCCTGTCGAAGCACCTCGAGGCAAACCTCGAAAGTCTCGTCGCTTATCATCCAGTGACTCTTCGCCTCCTCCTGGGACAGAGTCTCCTGAACCTCGATCGAGGCATCACTCGAGGCATTCGAGGCATCTTGCTTCCAAGCAGAGTCAGGAGTCTTCTCTCAAGCAAAAGGGCTCTCCTCCTCCCAGTACTGAGTCTTCTATGCCTCGTTTATCGAGGGCTGTCAAGGCTTCTTCAAAAACTAAACAGGCGAAATAGAAATCACTAATGTAATGTAATAAGTCTCAGTCTCGTAAAGCTTTTACACCTGCTGCTTCGCCTCGAAGCCCATCCAGGTCGAAGACTCCTCCATCGAGACCGCCTCCGAGGGAGCTTTCTCCTCCTGCCTCGACCCACTCTATTCCTCGGACCCCGGGGACTTCACCATCGAGGTTTCTCAAGCGCAAACACTCTCTCACGCCTCCTATCACAGCTAGTGGAGCTTCCTCAATAACCATGGTGCTGGACTCTGAACCTCCTTCTCAATATTCCAGAGAGGCTTCTTCATCCTATTCTGTGGCTCCTAGGACTCGCTCTCCTTCTCCTGAGGAACCGTGTATCTCCAAGTCTGCCTCATTTGTGAGATTTGTCTTTGACATGGGGAAAGCTCTTCAGCTGGATCTCCACTCTGACTCTAAGTACACTCCTGAGTAACATAGTAACATAGTAGATGACGGCAGATAAAGACCCGAATGGTCCATCCAGTCTGCCCAACCTGATTCAATTTAAATTTTTTTTTTTTTTCTTAGCTATTTCTGGGCGAGAATCCAAAGCTTTACCCGGTACTGTGCTTGGGTTCCAACTGCCAAAATCTCTGTTAAGACTTACTCCAGCCCATCTACACCCTCCCAGCCATTGAAGTCCTCCCCTGCCCATCCTCCTCCAAACGGCCATGCACAGACACAGACCGTACAAGTCTGCCCAGTAACTGGCCTAGTTCAATCTTTAATATTATTTTCTGATTCTAAATCTTCTGTGTTCATCCCACGCTTCTTTGAACTCAGTCACAGTTTTACTCTCCACCACCTCTCTCGGGAGCGCATTCCAGGCATCCACCACCCTCTCCGTAAAGTAGAATTTCCTAACATTGCCCCTGAATCTACCACCCCTCAACCTCAAATTATGTCCTCTGGTTTTACCATTTTCCTTTCTCTGGAAAAGATTTTGTTCTACGTTAATACCCTTTAAGTATTTGAACGTCTGAATCATATCTCCCCTGTCTCTCCTTTCCTCTAGGGTATACATATTCAGGGCTTCCAGTCTCTCCTCATACGTCTTCTGGCGCAAGCCTCCTATCATTTTCGTCGCCCTCCTCTGGACCGCCTCAAGTCTTCTTACGTCTTTCGCCAGATACGGTCTCCAAAACTGAACACAATACTCCAAGTGGGGCCTCACCAATGACCTGTACAGGGGCATCAACACCTTCTTCCTTCTACTGACTACGCCTCTCTTTATACAGCCCAGAATCCTTCTGGCAGCAGCCACTGCCTTGTCACACTGTTTTTTCGCCTTTAGATCTTCGGACACTATCACCCCAAGGTCCCTCTCTCCGTCCGTGCATATCAGCTTCTCTCCTCCCAGCATATACGGTTCCTTCCTATTATTAATCCCCAAATGCATTACTCTGCATTTCTTTGCATTGAATTTTAGTTGCCAGGCATTAGACCATTCCTCTAACTTTTGCAGATCCTTTTTCATATTTTCCACTCCCTCTTCGGTGTCTACTCTGTTACAAATCTTGGTATCATCTGCAAAAAGGCACACTTTTCCTTCTAACCCTTCAGCAATGTCACTTACATACATATTGAACAGGATTGGCCCCAGCACCGAACCCTGAGGGACTCCACTAGTCACCTTTCCTTCCTTCGAGCGACTTCCATTAACCACCACCCTCTGGCGTCTGTCCGACAGCCAGTTTCTGACCCAGTTCACCACTTTGGGTCCTAACTTCAGCCCTTCAAGTTTGTTCAACAGCCTCCTATGAGGAACTGTATCAAAGGCTTTGCTGAAATCCAAGTAAATTACATCTAGCATATGTCCTTGATCCAGCTCTCTGGTCACCCAATCAAAAAATTCAATCAGGTTCGTTTGGCACGATTTACCTTTTGTAAAGCCATGTTGCCTCGGATCCTGTAACCCATTAGATTCAAGGAAATACACTATCCTTTCTTTCAGCAACACTTCCATTATTTTTCCAACAACTTGAAGTGAGGCTCACCGGCCTGTAGTTTCCTGCTTCATCCCTGTGACCACTTTTATGAATAGGGACCACATCCGCTCTCCTCCAATCCCCAGGAATCACTCCCGTCTCCAGAGATTTGTTGAACAAGTCTTTAATAGGACTCGCCAGAACCTCTCTGAGTTCCCTTAGTATCCTGGGATGGATCCTGTCTGGTCCCATCGCTTTGTCCACCTTCAGTTTTTCAAGTTGCTCATAAACACCCTCCTCCGTGAACGGCGCAGAATCTACTCCATTTTCTCGTGTAACTTTGCCGGACAATCTCGGTCCTTCTCCAGGATTTTCTTCTGTGAACACAGAACAGAAGTATTTGTTTAGCACATTTGCTTTCTCCTCATCACTCTCCACATATTTGTTCCCAGCATCTTTTAGTCTAGCAATTCCATTTTTTATCTTCCTCCTTTCACTAATATATCTGAAAAAATTTTTATCTCCCTTTTTTACATTTTTAGCCATTTGTTCTTCCGCCTGTGCCTTCGCCAAATGTATCTCTCTCTTGGCTTCTTTCAGTTTCACCCTGTAGTCCTTTCTGCTCTCCTCTTCTTGGATTTTTTTATATTTCATGAACGCCAACTCTTTCGCCTTTATTTTCTCAGCCACTAGGTTGGAGAACCATATCGGCTTCCTTTTTCTCTTGTTTTTATTGATTTTCTTCACATAAAGGTCCATAGCCATTTTTATCGCTCCTTTCAGCTTAGACCACTGTCTTTCCACTTCTCTTATGTCCTCCCATCCTAACAGCTCTTTCTTCAGGTACTTTCCCATTGCATTAAAGTCCGTACGTTTGAAATCTAGGACTTTAAGTATCGTGCGGCCGCTCTCCACTTTAGCCGTTATATCAAACCAAACCGTTTGATGATCGCTACTACCCAGGTGAGCACCCACTTGAACATTAGAGATACTCTCTCCATTTGTGAGGACCAGATCCAATATCGCTTTTTCCCTTGTGGGTTCCGTCACCATTTGTCTGAGCAGAGCCTCTTGAAAGGCATCCACAATCTCCCTACTTCTTTCCGATTCCAACATGGCCGACATGGAGTTGGCCGACATGGAGTTGGCCGACATGGAGTTGCCTCATCCACCCAAGGAGATCTTGAAGCTTCCCATGACTCCTGTCTTAAAACAAACTTTCCTAAGGAATATGGAAACTCCTTACTCTATTACAGCCATACCTTCTAAACTGGAATCCAGGTATCGCACCGTCCCTTGTAAGGGGTTTGAGAAATCCCAATTATCTCACCAGTCCTTAGTTGTGGAATCTTTATTAAAGGAAGTTCAACTATCTAAGATCTATGCTGCGGTCCCTCCAGGCAGGGAGGGCCGTACCATGGACAAATTTGGCTGCAGGCTATATCAGAATTCCATGATGGCCAATAGAATTCTCAACTACAATTACATTTTCACTGCTTATTTTAATCACTTCCTCAAAATAATGCCTAAGTTTTTCCCGGCTCTTGAGGAGCAGTGTCTTCCTGAGTTCAAACAAATTATTCGTACAACTTTGACTCTTCATGCTACAAGCCATGTACAATGCCTTTGAGTTCTCATCCAGAGTTTCTGCCTTTGCGGTGGCTATGCGTCACCTCGCTTGGCTCCGCATTGTGGACATGGACCCTAATTTACAGGATTGTCTAGCAAACTTGCCTTGCCAAGGGACTGAACTTTTTGATGATTCCATCGAGGCTGCTACAAAGCGTCTCTCTGAACATGAGCGCTCTTGTGCCTCCTTGATTCGACCGAAGCCTAAGATTCCTTCTGCTCGGCCTTACAAGCCTCCACCACGTCATTATCCTCAAAAAACACAACATGGAGCCAATATCTGCCTCCTTGTCTTCAGTTTTGGATTATTTACTTCACTTATCGCACTCGGGCCTCAAGTCTACATCTATCCGAGTCCACCTTAGTGCGATTATTGCTTCCCATCAGCCTCTTGAGGGGAAACCTCTGTCTGCACATCCTGTGGTTTCCCACTTCATGAAAGGACTTTTCAGTGTTAACCCACCACTCAAACCGCCTCCAGTGGTCTGGGATCTCAATGTCGTCCTGGCTCAATTAATGAAGCCTCCATTTGAACCAATTGATAAGACTCATCTCAAGTATCTCACTTGGAAAGTCGTCTTTCTCATTGCCCTCACGTCTGCTCGAAGATTCAGTGAGTTACAAGCCTTGGTTGCAGATCCACCTTTCACAGTTTTCCACCATGACAAGGTGGTCCTCTGCACTCATCCAAAATTCTTGCCTAAAGTTGTCTCTTAATTTCATATTAATCAATCTATTTTTCTTCTAGTATTTTTTCCAAAGCCTCATTCTCACCCTGGAGAAGTTGCACTTCATACTTTGGACTGTAAACGTGCCTTGGCTTTCTACTTGCAACGCACTCAACCTCACAGAACAGTCCCACAACTTTTCATTTCCTTCGATCCAAATAAGTTGGGGCATCCTGTCTCGAAGCGAACCATATCCAACTGGATGGCTGCTTGCATCTCCTTCTGCTACACTCAGGCTGGTCTCTCTCTGCAGGGTCGAGTCACGGGCCACAAAGTTAGAGCAATGGCGGCGTCTGTAGCTTTCCTCAGATCAACTCCTATTGAGGAAATCTGCAAGGCTGCCACTTAGTCCTCGGTTCATACTTTCACCTCTCATTATTGTCTGGATACTTTCTCCAGAAGGGACAGCCATTTTGGCCAGTCCGTTTTACAAAATTTGTTTTCTTAATTTGCCAACTCTCCCTCCATCCCATTATGCTTAGCTTGGAGGTTACCCACATGTTGAGAATATGCTGCCTGCTTATCCTGGGATAAAGCACATTTACTTACCATAACAGTTGTTATCCAGGGACAGCAGGCAGATATTCTCACAACTCACCCTCCTCCCCTGGTTGGCTTCTTAGCTAGTTATCTGAACTGAGGTACCTCACAGGACACGCGCGCCCTAACTCGGGCGGGAAGGCACTCGCATATGCGCGATGCAGCACTCGTAAGCTCTTAAAAAGATCTTCAAGCAAGTCTGCTTGCGAGGCTATCCGCTGTGGGGCTCCATTGGTGACGTCACCCACATGTTGAGAATATCTGCTTGCTGTCCCTGGATAACAACTGTTACATTAAGTAACTGTGCTTTATCCCAGGACAAGCAGGCAGCCTATTCTCACATATGGGCGACATCATCCATGGAGCCCGGATGCGGACAGCCTTGCAAGCATACTTGCTTGTAGAAAACTTCAGAAGTTTCGAGTCAGCCGCACCGCGTATGCGCAAGTGCTTTCCCGTCCAGCACAGGGCGAGTCTTCTTAGTACTCAGTTTTCCACGGAGCCAAGACGTCTGTACTTTGACACTCTGTGCTGAACTTCGTTCGCTTCGTGCCTTCTCTCACCACGGTTTGTGGTCTTTTTAGTCGCAAATCGCTGTTACTTTCTTTATTTTCTATTTCAAAAAAAAAAAGAAGACTTTATTTTATTTTTCTTCGTCGACTGACTGGTGGGGCAGGCTGCACGGCTGCAGCCTGCGGGCTTCAACTTCGCAGCAGCTGTCTTCCCTCCTGTGTCTCGGCCAGTCACGGGCTTCAAGAAGTGTAGCCAGTGCCAGCGTGCGATTTCTCTCAAGGACCCACACCGCTGATGCCTTAAGTGCCTCGGGCCTGACCATAGTCCTAAGTTGTGCAAACGCTGCACTACTCTTCAACCTCGAGCCCTTAAACGTCATCGGGTTTTAGTGGAAAAACTTCTGGATGGACTCTTCAGTGACACCCTCGACCTCGAGTGCTGCCTCAGTCCCACCTTCCACCGAGGGTCCTCCTGCTTCCACCACTCTGACCTCAAGTCTCATTAGACCTTCCTCGTTTGGATCGTCTTTGGCCTCAAGTACACTTGCTTTATCTTCGCCTGAGCTTCCCTCGAGTCAGATACCTAAGCAGAAGGTTCTGGTGGTGGTCTTCAAGCTCTCCAAGACCTCCAAGTCGAAGCACATCTCCACTGCCACCTTGGAGCCTTTAGCTCAGCAAGTGGTCCAGTTTCAGACGTGGATCCACATTTGCATGCTTCTCTCCAGACCATGTTGGAGCAGCAATTTGTTCAGTTACTGAGCAAATATGGTTCTGCCTCGACTCTGCCTCCTGTAATCCAGCCTGGGCAATCATCAGTCTCCCGCAAAGTCGAGTCCCTGCTTGTGCCTCGAGCTGAAGCTTCACACTCTATGCAAGGAGTCGAGTCTTTGCGAGTGTCTAGTCTGGCATCTACACACTCTATGCAAGGAGTAGATTCTTTGCGAGTGTCTCGACAGGAATTCTCATACTCCATACAAGGAGCAGAGTGGGAGTGCTTGTAAGGCTACTATTGCGTGCTGGATCAAGGAGACTATTGCTTCCGCTTATCTTCTGAAGAAGCCTGTTCTAGAATTTCTTAAGGCTCATTCCACTAGGGGTCAGGCAGCTTCTTGGGCTGGATCTTCTCTGGTGTCTCCAATGGATATTTGCAAGGCTGCAGTTTGGTCTTCTCTGCATTTCTTTGTAAGACACTACCATGTGAACGTGTTCTGGTGTCGTCCCTTCAGGGGTCCCACCCTTAATGGGTACTGCTTTGGTACGTCCCATTCGCAAGGTCTATACCAATCTACCAAGCGATACAGAAGGAGAAATTAGGTTCTTACCTGCTAATTTTCTTTCTGTTAGACTGGTATAGTCACCCACCCCGTCTGTCTTTGTGCGGTGATTGCAGGTTTTTGTTTTGCTCGCGTGCAGATTTTGTTTTTTCTGCAGTTTCTAGAATTTTTCTAGGGCCGGGAAGAAGTAAGAACAGCAGCTATAGCTCAGCTGGCTAACCTGGTGAGCTGTGGGGATGTTTTATATAGCAAGCTTAAGTTCTACACATGTTCCAACAGTAGTTTATAAGTATTTGTTGTTATCCCAGGACAAGCAGGCAGCTATTCTTGACTGATGGGTGACGGCACCGACGGAGCCCCGGTACGGACAATTTTAGAGTGATTGCACTCTAAGAACTTAGAAAGTTCTGGTAGGCCGCACCGCGCACGCGCGAGTGCCTTCCCGCCCGACAGAGGCGCGCGGTCCCCAGTTTCTTAGTTTCCGCGGAGCTAAGAAGACGCGTCTCTCTCAACGGCTGTTGTGAGAGGATTTTTTGTGAACTTCCCGCTCGCGTAAACTTTTTGAGGAATATTATTTCCTTTCCTTTTTTCTTTATTTTCTTTCTTAAAAAAAAAAAAAAAAAAAAACATTTTGTTTTTTTGCCTGTTTTTCGGCCTTGCCCCGGCGGGGCCTTTAGCCACCATCGAGGCCTCGGCCTTCGATTTGGCTGAAGCCGTTTTTACATTCATGCCCCCCCAACCCGGCTTCAAAAAGTGCCAGCGGTGTGCACGACCAATTTCACTAACTGATCCTCATAATTGGTGTCTCCAGTGTCTTGGTCCCGACCATCGAGCGTCAACCTGCACCCGCTGTGCAACTTTAAAAAAGAGAACTCTTAAAAATCGAGAGATTCAACAAAAATTATTGTTTGGTGCCGAGATGTCTGATTCTACACCGGCACCGACATCGGCACCGGCGCAGTCGGCACCCACATCATCGACACCACGCGATACCGCGGCGGTGTCGACTCCAGGTAAGCCGGCTAAGAAGCCTTCCCCGTTGGAGCGTCCTCCGGTCTCGATGGCAGCGAGTCCAATTCTGCCGACCTCGAGGCGCCCACGGAAGCGCTCCGCTCCAATAGAGGTGAGCCCCTCGACATCGGGGTCCTCATCCTCGGAGCGTAGAGCGGCACCGCAGGTACCATTAAAGAAAAAGACGGTACCGGTGCCTTCCCTTGAGGAGCGTATAGCTGCTGTTCTGAAGGAACAACTTAAAGAACAGCTACAGCACCTCCTACCTCCAGCCCTGGCATCGAATTTGCCGGTACCAGTCCGGTCTGAGCCACCGGTACCGATAGTGGACCGTCCTATTTTATCGACGTCCACTCTATCGGTACCGGTACAGTCGGTTTCCTCGGTCTCCATGCCGATTCTGGCGCCGGAGCCGAGAGCTCACCATCAAGCTGTACAAACTTCGGCTCCGGTGCGTACTGTAGCATCTCCCGGTACCGAATCGGGCAGGTCAGGGAAGTCTCTTCACAAGTCCCGGCATTTAGAGCCTTCCACTTCAGAGTCTCGAGACCGGAGTTCTCAGGTTCGAGACCCTGACTTATGGGGTGACTCGGAGGATCCTCTTCTTTCGGAGGGAGAATGCTCTTCTGGTGATGAGGACCCGTCTCTTTTAGAAACCTCCTCTAAACCAGAAGTATCTTCCTTTTCTTCATTTTTGAAGGAAATGTGTGATTCTCTCTCCATTCCTTTGGAGGCTGAGTCAAAGAAATCCAAGGCTTTCCTTGATGCCTTGGACTTTGACCAGCCTCCAAAGGAATACCTTAAACTCCCTCTCCATGATATATTGAGAGAGACGTTTTATAAAAATCTGGAATCTCCTTTAACTATTCCTGGAGCGCCTAGAAAGTTGGATTCCTTGTATAAAGTCATTCCTATTCCTGGGTTTGACAAGCCCCAATTAGCTCATGAGTCCCTTTTGGTTGAGTCCACTTTGAAAAAGTCCAAAGGGGCTAGTGTATATGCCTCAGTCCCTCCTGGCAGAGAGGGCAAATCTATGGACAAGTTTGGTAAAAGGCTATACCAAAATGCTATGTTAGCAAATCGATCAGGAAATTATGCATTCCATTTCTCTTTTTATCTTAAGCACTTAATACAAAATATCACTGCTTTTGAGAAATATCTTCCTGATAGGAAAAAGTCTGCTTTTCACCACACTTGTTCATCTCTTTTACAGCTTCGAAAATTCATGGTAAGATCTATCTATGATACTTTCGAGCTGACCTCCAGAGCCACGGCCATCTCAGTGGCCATGCGAAGGCTAGCCTGGCTTCGTGTTTCAGAACTGGACGTTAATCACCAGGATAGGCTAGCCAATACACCTTGCTTAGGGGATGAGCTGTTTGGAGATTCCATGGACTCCACTACCCAGAAATTATCGGCTCATGAGACCAGATGGGACACGCTTCTTAAACCTAAGAAGCCTCCACCAACTAGGCCCTTTCGTCCACAATCAACCTACCAACGTAGATTTGTGGCTCGTCCTCTGCCTCAAACTGCTCAACAACCTAGGCGTCAGAGACAACAGCGTCCAGCTGCTAGACAACCTCAGCAACAACAGCAGGTAAAATCTACTCCTGCACAAAAGTCTACTCAACCCTTTTGACTTGGTTCTCCAGAACATAGCCAGTCTTCTCCCTCCTACTCAACTTCCACAGCCTATAGGAGGACGTCTTTCTTATTTCATAAGCCGTTGGGAACTTATCACGTCAGATCAGTGGGTTCTGAACATCATCCACCACGGCTACTCTCTCAACTTTCAAACTCTACCTCCTCCAAGTCAACCAAAAGAGTCTGCTTCGCACAATCAGTCTTTCCTTCTTCTCCAGGAGGTTCAATCCCTTCTCCTTTTGAACGCCATAGAGGAGGTTCCTCTAGATCAAAAGGGACAGGGATTCTACTCCCGTTACTTTTTAGTCCCCAAAAAAAACAGGAGATCTCAGACCAATTCTAGATCTCCGCGATCTCAACAAATGTTTGGTCAAAGAAAAGTTCAAAATGCTCTCTCTAGCCACTCTTTATCCTCTTCTAAATCAAGGCGACTGGCTATGTTCTCTCGATCTCAAAGAAGCATACACTCATATACCGGTCAATCTGGCCTCCAGACAATACCTACGCTTCATGATCAATCGTTGTCATTACCAATACAAGGTGCTACCCTTCGGTCTTGCCTCCTCTCCGAGAGTATTCACCAAATGTCTGATTGTGGTGGCTGCCTTCCTGCGATCTCACCACCTTCAGGTCTTTCCTTACCTGGACGATTGGTTGATAAAGGCCAATTCATCTCAGACTGTTCTCCTGGCCACCAACCAAACCATCAGGTTTCTTCAACTTCTGGGGTTCGAGATCAATCTACCCAAATCCCATCTCATCCCCACTCAGAGACTTCAATTCATAGGAGCTGTCTTGGACACAATCCTCATGAGAGCGTTCCTGCCGTCCAATCGTCTTCAAACGCTTCACTCTCTATGTCAGCAGGTGCTTCCACAGCGTTCCATCACAGCAAAGCAAATGATGATTCTCTTGGGTCACATGGCCTCCACAGTTCATGTCACGCCTCTTGCACGTCTTCACCTGCGCACTCCTCAATGGACACTAGCTACCCAGTGGTCCCAAGCGACGGATCCTTGCTCACGTCACATATCTGTGACATCATCTCTTCGTCAGTCTCTACAATGGTGGTTGGTATCCTCAAATCTGTCCAGAGGTCTTCTGTTCCATCAACCTCCTCATCAACTAGTCATCACCACCGATGCCTCCCCTTATGCATGGGGAGCTCATTTGAACGAGTTCCAAACTCAAGGTCTTTGGACTGCCCAGGAAAAGAAGCGTCACATCAATTTCCTGGAACTCAGAGCGATGTTTTATGCCCTCAAGGCCTTCCAACATCTTCTTTTTCCTCAAGTTGTCCTGTTGTGCACAGACAATCAAGTTGCGATGTACTACATCAACAAACAGGGTGGGACGGGCTCTCGCCTCTTATGCCAGGAAGCCCAAAAGATCTGGACTTGGGCCATAAATCACCATCTATTCCTGAAAGCTATTTACATTCAGGGAGAGGAGAATTCCTTAGCGGACAAGCTCAGCAGAGTTCTCCAACCTCACGAATGGACAATCGATCCGGTAACTCTACAATCCATCTTCGCTCAATGGGGCACCCCTCAGATAGACCTCTTTGCAGCTCCACACAATCATCAGCTGCCCCTATTCTGCTCCAGACTCTACTCACCTCACCGTCTGGCAGCGGATGCTTTTCTCCTCGATTGGTCCAATCTGTTCCTGTACGCTTTCCCTCCTCTGCCTCTCATGTTGAGAACCTTATTCAAGCTCAAGAGGGATCAAGCAACCATGATTCTGATTGCTCCGAGGTGGCCCAGGCAACATTGGTTCTCCCTTCTACTTCAACTCAGTTCCAGGGAACCTTTTCTTCTGCCTCTGTATCCTTCTCTGCTTACTCAGCATCAGGAAACTCTCCTACACCCCAACCTACAGTCTCTGCACCTGACAGCTTGGTATCTCTCGGGCTGACTTCTCATGATACACTCTTGTCTCAGCCTGTTCGTTCAATTCTGGATGCCTCCAGGAAACCGGCCACTCTTCAATGTTACCATCAGAAGTGGACACGGTTTTCTTCATGGTGTTTTCTCCATCATTATGATCCCACTTCCCTTGCAGTGGAGACATTGTTGGATTATCTCCTTTCTTTGTCAGACTCTGGCCTCAAGTCCACTTCAATCAGAGTCCATCTTAGTGCTATAGCAGCTTTTCATGAGCCAATCCATGGAAAACTCCTCTCAGCTCATCCCTTAGTGTCCAGGTTCATGCGAGGTCTTTTTAATGTGAAACCACCTCTTAAAGCCCCTCCTGTTATCTGGGATCTTAATGTAGTTCTTTCCGCTTTAATGAAGCCTCCATTTGAACCCTTGGCTACTGCTTCTTTCAAGTTTCTCACTTGGAAGGTGCTTTTTCTTATTGCTCTTACCTCTGCCAGGAGGGTCAGTGAGCTCCATGCACTAGTGTCGGATCCACCTTTTACAGTCTTTCATCATGACAAGGTGGTTCTGCGTACTCATCCAAAGTTTCTCCCGAAGGTTGTCTCTGAATTCCATCTCAACCAATCCATTGTTCTGCCTGTCTTTTTTCCAAAACCTCACTCTCATTCTGGTGAACAGGCTTTACATACTTTGGACTGTAAGAGGGCTCTGGCTTACTATTTAGACCGTACTAAGCCTCACAGATCATTCCCTCAACTCTTTCTGTCCTTTGATCCAAATAAATTGGGACGTCCTGTTTCGAAACGTACGTTGTCTAATTGGTTGGCAGCGTGCATTTCATTCTGTTATGCTCAGACCGGACTGACACTGGAAGGTTCTGTCACAGCCCATAAAGTCCGAGCTATGGCAGCATCTGTAGCTTTCCTCCGATCCACGCCCATTGAGGAAATCTGCAAAGCTGCCACTTGGTCCTCAGTTCATACTTTTACATCTCATTATTGTCTGGACACATTTTCCAGACGGGATGGACACTTCGGCCAATCTGTTTTGCAAAATTTGTTTTCCTAATGGCCAACCTTCCCTCCATCCCTCTTTTATTAGCTTGGAGGTCACCCATCAGTCAAGAATAGCTGCCTGCTTGTCCTGGGATAAAGCACAGTTACTTACCGTAACAGGTGTTATCCAGGGACAGCAGGCAGATATTCTTGCGTCCCTCCCTCCTCCCCGGGTTGGCTTCTTAGCTGGCTTATCATAACTGGGGACCGCGCGCCTCTGTCGGGCGGGAAGGCACTCGCGCGTGCGCGGTGCGGCCTACCAGAACTTTCTAAGTTCTTAGAGTGCAATCACTCTAAAATTGTCCGTACCGGGGCTCCGTCGGTGCCGTCACCCATCAGTCAAGAATATCTGCCTGCTGTCCCTGGATAACACCTGTTACGGTAAGTAACTGTGCTTTTTTTCCACTCCTGTTTGGAGTGTGTTATACTGTTATACAGCGGCATGGCAGTACATCCAGGTTCTGAGGACCATAGTGACAACAATCGATGTGGTCCCTTGGGCCAGAGCCATTTGCGTCTGCTGCAGGATGCTCTTTTTTCATGCTGAAATATATAGCAGGACCCCTACCCTGGTCATCTGTGGTACGAAACAGTCTTGCATAGGGATTGTAACTTCTCTCGCTTTCAGGAGCCTTGCCCTCCAGATCTCAGATTGGGCGATTCTGTCTATGGTTGTATTTCTAAGGGTCCTGTGGCAGACAGCTCATTTAAGGAGTCATTTGCTAAGAGGCAGAGGCTGATGAGAGTACCTAACAAGGTAACATGACACCCAGAGAAAACCAAACTTTCAAGCCAAAAGATATATTTTAATGACAACCATGAGATTGATTTATAATTAAGTATATATGGTAAGTATCATTGTAGACAGTAAGCTAAACTTTTCTGCTTAGTGTGCAGTAGCAGCCAAAAAAAGCAAAAAGGATGCTAGGAATTAATAGGAAAGGAACAGTAAGTAAGACTAAGAATATTATTGTGCCTCTTTATTACTCCATGGTGTGACCTGTGCTTGGACGTGTGCTTGAGTTTGTGTTCAGATCTCAAAAAAGATACAGTGGAATTAGAAAAGGTTGAAAAAAGAATGACCAAAATTATAAAAGCTAAAGAGGTTAGGGCTCTTCTGCTTGGAAGAGAGACAGCTGAGGGATGATGTAATTGAGGTCTACAAAATCCTGAGTGATGCAGAACGGTTAAAAGTTAATCAATTTTTTATTCTTTCAAAAATTAAAAGGACTAGGGAACACTCAAAGAAATTACATAAAAATATTTTAAAACAAATAGGAGGAAATATTTTTTCATTCATCAAATAGTTAAGCTCATCTGGAACTCGTTGGCAGAAGATGTGATAACAGCTGTTAGCATATCTGGGTTTAAAAAAAGTTTGGACAAGTTCTTGGTGAAAAAGTCCATAAGTTATTGATTCTATAGCTTTGTGTCTGTAGCTTACGTATCTCTGTTCCTGAAAACTCTGTGTATGTATCCTTGTGACCCGTTCTGGGCTCCTGGGGAGGACGGGCTATAAAAATGAATAAATAAATAAATATTTTGCTATTGAGATAAACTTGGGGGATGCCACCTCTTGTCCTGGGATAGGTAGCATAGAATGTTGTTATTATTTAGGTTTCTGCCAGGTACTTGTGACCTGGATTAATTATTTATTTATTTGCTTTGATTTCTAACCCATCCTCTCAGGAGCTCAGAACAGGGTTCAAAAGGATATTTACAATATACAGTATAACAATACATTACAAGGACATTTTGAGATCATCATAAGTACATGGCTGAAGCTGAAGTAGAACCACAGCAGAATAAGAGAGACATGGTGTAGAGCAAGTGTTCATAGAGAGGGGGGGAAGAGGAGGGGGTCTGCTTGTTGGTGGGTGTTCAGTTGAAGAGGAGGGTCTTTACTACTTTTTGGAAGCACATCAACGAGTCCTGGGATCTTATCTGTGCAGGCAGCTGGTTCCAAAGTAGAGGGATGAAATGGCTGTACGAGTGCTTACATGCAGTTTCTATTTGGAGAGATCTTCCTGGGGGAATACACAGTTGTATTTCAGCTTCCGAGCAGAGGGTATGGGGGTATACTAGTGCAATTTGGATGTGAGGGTGGTATGGGGGTATACTAGTGCAATTTGGATGTGAGGTAAGAGAGGTTGACGCCATGGAATCTTTTGTATGCTATTACCAGGGCTTTGAACATGCAGCGTTTGTTGACAGGCAGTCAATGTTCTGAATGGGGAGATGGGGTCCCAGTAGTTGAGGCCTCGGTAGTTGAAGCTGTATAGGAGGAGGTTTGCGACTTTTGGACTCGTTGGAGGCGTTTGGAGTTCTTTTGCGCTAATTCCATTAAATAGGGAGTTACAGTAGTCAAACCTGGAGAGAACAAAGATGTAGATGAGCTGGGCTAGGTTGGGTTTAGTGATGTAAGGTTTGATCCTTCCTAGTTGGTGCAGATAATAGAAGGAAGTGGAGACCACCTGCGAAATGTGAGCTGCGAGGGACGGTGACCCGTCAAAAGTGCGCCGGACATTGGCGCGCTGACAATCACGCACCGACATTTTGTGCGCAAGATTAATATGTGCCGCTGCTCTGACTGTTCTCATTTGTGCTATGATGGGGGTGTGGGGAGGAACCCCCCACTACACTTACAACTGTTCACAATCCCCCCACTACACTTAAAAATCCCGTTTTCCTCCCGAAGCCCAGCTTTTCCACTGTCAGGGGTGAGTATGTGTCCCCCCCCCACTACAATCGCGCTGTAGTTCAAGGGATGCCGATGTGAACATTGCTGTAACCCCCCCACACACACTATACTTACAATTTCACACTAAAACCCCCACTCCCTTCATGTGCATACTTGTCGGTGCGCACATTTGATGAAGTGGAATTGTCGGGGCGCAATTGTCCTGCGTGCTAATGACTGTGTACCGAGAGAGACATGTGGCCATCAAGTGTTGCACCAAGGCTGCGAACCTGGTCATTTGCTGTTAGGAGGGTGGCATGCTAAGATAGCGTTGGGCAGGTGTAGCTGGTATTTCTTTTCCTGATCCATAGGTGTTCTGTCTTTGCGGCATTCAGCTGGAGTTTGTTGTTTGTCATCCAGTTCATCATTTCGGTGAGGCAGTGTTAGAGTTTGGTGAGTTGGGTAGATCAGCTGTCACCTAGTGGGAGGTGCAGCTGTATGTCATCTGCATAGGAGTGAATTTTGATGCTGTAATTCTGGGCAATAGCAATGACTGGTCTTATGTATAGGATGAATAGGAGTGGGGAAATCAGGGCACATTGGGGGACTCCATATTTGATGGGTTTAGGTTCTGATATGTTTGGGCCTAGAAGTACTGATTGCATTCTCTGCTGTAGGAATGAGGTGATCCATTGGAGGGCAGAGCCTGTGATTCCAAGGTCAGTGAGTCTGCGCAGTAGAAGCTGGTGGTCAGTGGTGTCAAATGCAGCACTTAGGCCAAGAAGTACTAGTAGGGTATCACTTCCTTTGTCTAGTACTGACCATCTGTCATCAATGATGTCAAGAAGGACTGCCTCTGTGCTGTGGCCTGTTCTGAAGCCAGATTGGAAGAGGGATAGGGCTCCTTGTTCTATGAAGGGGAGTAGGCAGTGAAGAACTATTCGTTCCAAGAGTTTGGATACCAACGGGAGGTTGGAGACTGGGCGGTAGTCATTTGGGTCAAGGGTAGATTTCTTGAGGGAGGGCCTGACCATGGCCGTTTTCCAGCAGAGTGGATCCTTCCTGGATGATAGGGAGGAGTTTGATGGATAGGATGGATTCCGCTAAGGCGTCTCTGGTGGATAGGAGGATGCTGGATGGACAGGGGGTCAAGGATAGTGTTAGAGGGTTTGAGTTCTTTCAATGTTTCAATAAACTCGTGTGTGACTAGGTGAAGTTGAGTTAGGGATTTATATCTTGGGATAGCAGGGTGGTGTGGGGAGTGTGCTGGGGGGTGGGCATTGCTAAGTGTGGTATCCAGGTTATTTTGGATGCTGTCAATTTTGTTATGGAAGAAGTCGGCGAGGGCCTCACTGTCTAGGTTTGTAGAGTTTTTGTGTCCATGACCTTGAGCAGCTGAGAAGAGCTGGTTCATTAGGGTGAAGAGGTGTCTGGATCGGTTAGGAACTCTCCACAGTAGTTGTGAGTAGTGAGATTTTTTTGCCACCATAATGGCGAATTTGTAGGTGGTTGATAGATTTCTCCAGTGTGATTTAAATCTCCTTGTTCGGGTGTTTGACTCATTTCCTCTCTGCTTTCCTCAGTGATCATTCAGTGAGTGAAGGTCGTTGGTAAACCAAGGGGCAGGGGATTTGTTGGTGGACCGTCGAGTAACTTTTTTCCAGGCAAGACAGTTATAGAGAGATTGAATTTCTGAGTGCCAGGTAGAGGCAGCCATGTCGATGGAGTGGAAAAATCTGTGGAGATATTGAATAAAGCTACCCTTATTGCTACATTCGCATTAGAATACGATAGGAACTGGATATTACAAAAGTATTTTAGATTTAAGGATGTAAAATTTCTGGGTAACTCCGTTTTGATTTTTCCTGACCTTTGTAGGTCCACTCAACAGAGGAATAAGGCTTTTTTGGCTTTAAAACCTCTGGTATTGGACCTCAAAGGGTCTTTTTTTCCTCCAATTTCCATGTAAATGTATTGTTAAGAAGGAAGAGAAAACTTTTGCATTCTTTGATCCTTTACATTTACAGAATTTTTTGGAATCAAGGAAACCTCTAGTTCCAATAGCAGTTTCCACACTCTCCAATGTGAACGAAGTGGAATCATAGATAGTTAATTTGCTAATCCGCCAATTATACAACAAGCTTTTTCGTTATTAATTTACTTCATTTCCCTGTTTTTTTCCATATCTTGCCTCCCCTCTTCTGCTTTTGTTATATTGATGAAGTGTAATTAGAATTGCATTAAATTAACTCTGTTGTTTTTCCTAATTGGATAAGGAATTTACTTTACTTTATTGCGTTGTGATTTTATTTTCATTGTCAAGATTTATGCTTGTAAAATTGTAAAATTTGAAGAAATAAAAAAAAGTAAATAGTGAAGAACTTAGGCCAGTACTGGGCAAACTTGCATGGTCTGTGTCTGTATATGACCGTTTGGATGAGGATGGGCTGGGGAGGGCGTCAATGGCTGAGATGGTGTAGATGGGCTGGAGTGAGCTTTGACTGAGACTTCAGTATTTGGAACCTACGCCAGAGCTTTGTATTCTTGCCCAGAAATAGCTAAGAAAAAATTTTTTTTTAGATTGAATCAGGTTGGGCAGCTTGGATGGAACATTCGGTTCTTTATCTGCCGTCATCTACTATGTTACTATGTTTAATGAGAGCCAATGTGAGTGGGTTATTGTTTGTGGTTGGAGGGGAGGGCGATATAGGAATGAGGTTTAGGGGGCTCCTGGTTCGGTGGCTCTTGTATTGAGAGCTTAAGTTGCCATATTTGCCTTGTCCTGTGTTGACTGGGATGGTGAAGCATACTGTAGCTAGTAGTGTTAGGGTTGTGGGAGTGTGGGGGAAGTTGTGTAGTGGTTGCCATTGTGTGGGTTTGGCCCAAGCTGGGTTTGCGGAGGGGAAGGGGGAGTGTGCGGCTGGGGGCATGATGGTATGTTGTGTAGTAATTGAGTGTTTAGATAAGGGGGTGGAGGAGGGCTAGTAATAGGAGAATGAGGTATAAGTGGTTGAGGTGTAAGTAGCGATTGCTATTGTGGGAGATGGGAGAGGGTACCTTGGAAGTAGCCTTGCTAAGCTGGAAGGTTGTGTGAGCCCTGATTGGTAGAGCTCCCAGTTTGGTCCCCTTGGTCCCAACTAAGGGCCACACTACGTGCCCTTTGGTGAGACCCGCCTGCTCAGCAGCCCTTTAAGAGGGCTGGAGAGGAGTGGCTGCTGGTGCAGGAAAAGGGGGCGGGGCTTCCTGCCGAAGATTGAAGGCTTTTCTTTGCAGTGAGGGAGAACGAATTGGCCTCCTTTCCCCTTCACTGTGCTGGGAACGAGGAGAAAGCAGCCGCTGAGCCCTTTAAGTGGGCTGGAGAGAAGCTGCTGGTGAGGCAGGAAAAAGTGGGTGGGGCTTCCCACTGAGGATCAAAGGCTTTCCGGTGCAGTGAGAAGGGGGGGAGACAACTTGGCCTCCCTTTGCCCTCACTGTGCTGGGAACAAGGAAAAAGCAGCCCGCTGAGCCCTTAAGAGGGCTGGAGAGGAAGCAGGACACTGGGCTTGATGGACTACTGGTTTGACCAAGTATGGCTATTCTTATGTTTTTATGATTACAGTACTTAAATCTAGTCTGAGGGTGGCAGGGAGCAGCAGTGATGAGACAGATATCTATTTAACCTATGCATTTCTCTTTTCTGTTCTAGAAATTTCAAGATCATGATCTTGAGACCCTCAAAACAAGATTCCGAGCCATCCAGAGAAAAATGCCCAACCTGCTGCAGTATTTCAGGCAGGAGGTGGCAGACAAAGAAGGTATGTGACAGCTGTTCCTGTATCAGTTGTAGTACGCTTTTTTATAATGTATGCACACAGCCACAAGCTTGGCTCTCTCAGGAGGGAGGGAGCTACTGATATAATTAACATCAGCATTCAAATGAATGGCGACGCAACATGTTAATCTGAATAATCATCATGCTGCAGAGGATTGTGACTATACTTAATCCTCCGAAAACCTTGACTAGAGTGCATCCTCATCTTTGCAACCCCCTATATCAATGATTTGGTTACTATCCTGCTCCATTTAAGGCAGTCTACAATCAACTATTGCGCCATATATTGATCAACAGAAATGTATCACTCCCCTCCTCATCCCAACACTGTGCCATTTGTAGCTAGGACCAGCCCACCAGGAGATGCAATATCCTCTTGCACCGAGGATGTGTCTCCAGGGGCCTCTGCCCAGGAGGGAAGGGTTAGTACAGCTGTTGTAGTTGGTGATTTGATCATTAGGCATGTAGATAGCTGGGTGGCTAGTGGACATGAAGATTGCCTGGTCACTTGCCTGCCTGGTGCAAAGGTGGCGGCCAGTTGATATAGTGTATCTAGATTTTCAGAAAGCTTTTGACAAAGTTCCTCATGAGAGGCTCCTGAGAAAATTAAATAGTCATGGGATAGGAGGCAAAGTTCATTTGTGATTTAGGAATTGGTTATCGGATAGAAAACAGAGGGTAGGATTAAATGGTCATTTTTCTCAATGGAGGAGAGTAAACAGTGGAGTGCCGCAGGGATCTGTACTGGGACCAGTGCTATTTAACTTATAAACGATCTGGAAATTGGAACCGAAAGTGAGGTGAATAAATTTTCAGATGACACTAAACTGTTCAAAGTTGTTAAAACACATGTGGATTGTGAACCATTGCAGGCAGACCTTAGGAAATTGGAAGATTGGATGTCCAAGTGGCAGATGAAATTTAATGTGGACAAATGCAAAGTGATACATATTGGGAAGAATAACCCAAATCACAGTTACCGGATGCTAGGGTTCACCTTGGGGGTTAGCGCCCAAGAAAGGGATCTGGGTGTCATTGTAGACAATACGATGAAACTTTCTGCCCAATGTGCGGTGGTGGCCAATAAAGCAAACAAGTTGCTAGGAATTATTTTAAAAGGGATGGTTAACAAGACTAAAGATATTATAATGCCTCTTTATCGCCCCATGGTGTGACCTCACCTGGAGTATTGCGTTCAATTCTGGTCTCCTTATCTCAAGCAGCACTAGAAAAGGTTCAAAGAAGAGCGATCAAGATGATAAAGGGGATGGAACTCCTCTTGTATGAGGAAAGACTAAAAAGGTAGGGCTCTTCAGTTTGGAAAAGAGAAGGCTGAGGGGAGATATGATTGAAGTCTACAAAATCCTGAGTGGTACAAGTGGATCAATTTTTCACTCCGTCAAAAATTACTAAGACTAGGAGACACTCGATGAAATTGCAGGGAAAAATTTTTTAAACCAATAGAAGGAAATATTTTTTCATTCGGAGAATAGTTAAGCTCTGGAACACGTTGTCAGAGGTTGTGGTAAAAGTGGATAGCGTAGCTGGTTTTAAGAAAGGTTTGGACAAATTCCTGGAGGAAATGTCCATAGTCTGTTATTAAGACATGGGGGAAGCCTCTGCTTGCCCTGGAACGGTAGCATGGAATGTTGCTACTCTTTGGGTTTTGGCCAGGTACTAGTAACTTGGATTGGCCACCATGAGAACGGGCTACTGGGCTTGATGGAATATTAGTCTGACCCAGTAAGACTATTTTTATGTTCTTATGTTTGTCCCTTGCTATATTGCCACAGAAGGGAACATGGCATCTGATCTAGATGTGTGTCCACAGGTACACTACCATATAATTTGTATACCTCTAGGCATGACCTCCAAACTTTCCATATTGCATCCATACAGCCAAAGATGCAGCAGGAACACCAATGCTTTGTGAACACCCCTTCATTCACCCATGTGCTCACAAGTATCCCATTTTTCTACCACACTCTGGGTGAAGAAGAACTTCCTAACGTTCGTACGGAATCTATCCCCTTTCAATTTTAGAGAGTGCCCTCTCGTTCTCCCTACCTTGGAGAGGGTGAACAATCTGTCCTTATCTACTAAGTCTATTCCCTTCAATACCTTGAATGTTTCAATCATGTCCCCTCTCAATCTCTATTAAAGGGAGAAAAGGCCCAGTTTCTCTAATCTTTCACTGTACGGCAATTCCTCCAGCCCCTTAACCATTTTAGCCGTTCTTCTCTGGACCCTTTAGAATAGCACCGTGTCCTTCTTCATGTACGGCGACCAGTGCTGGACGCAGTACTCCAGGTGAGGGCGCACCATGGCCCGGTAAAACAGCATGATAACCCTCTCCAATCTGTTCGTGATCCCCTTTTTAATCATTCCTAGCATTCTGTTCGCCCTTTACGCCACTGTAGCTCATTGTGCAGACAGCTTCATAGACTTGTCGATCAGAACTCCCAAGTCTCTTTCCTGGGAGGTCTCTCCAAGTACCACCCCGGACATCCTGTATTCATGCATGAGATTTTTGTTACCGACATGCATCACTTTACACTTATCTACGTTAAACCTCATTTGCCATCACTTGTAAATCCATCAAGAAAAACCACAATTGTATATATATAAACCCATAACGCACCCCCCTCCCCATTATTATTATTATTAATATATACAATATAATAGAGAGAGGGAAGGGTTCTTATTATATTGTATATATTAATAATAATAATGGGGAGGAGGGGTTATGGGTTTATATATATACAATTGTTTTTCTTGATGGATTTACAAGTGATGTTTTCAAGATTATGTATGGTTCTATATTGTACACTTGTTGAAAGATTAAAAAATAACAAAAGAACCTCATTTGCCATGTCGATGCCCATTTCTCAAGCTTGATTATGTCACATTGCAGATCTTCACAATCCCCCTGTGTCTTCACTACTCTGAATAACTTTGTATCGTCCACAAATTTAATCACCTCACTCGTCATACCAATGTCCAGATCATTTATAAAGATGTTGAAGAGCACGGGTCCAAACACCAAGCCTTGCGGCATCCCACTGGTGACGCTCTTCCAGTCTGAGTATTTTCCATTTACTCCCACGCTCTGTTTCCTATGCTCCAGCCAGTTTTTAATCCACGTGAATATTTCACCTTCGATTCCATGACTCGCAATTTTCCAAAGTAGTTGTTCATGTGGAACCTTGTCGAACCACTTTTGGAAATCCAGATATACAATGTCAACTGGGTCGCCCTTGTCTATCTTCCTGCTTACTCCCTTGAAGAAGTGCAGCAAGTTCGTCAGACAAGATCTTCCTTTGCTGAAACCGTGCTGGCTGGTCCTCATCAGACCATGTCTGTCAAGGTGATCAATGATGCGGTCCTTTATCAGCGCCTCTAACATCTTTCCCGGTACCAAGGTCAGACTCACCGGTCTGTAGTTTTCCGGATCTACCCTCGAACCCTTTTTGAAGATCGGCATAACATTCGCCACCTTCCAGTCTTCCGGAATCCTTCCTGATTTGATTGACAGGTTGGCTATTAGTTTATCTTCAGTTCTGGATTGTCTATTTCATTTATCTCAATCTGGCCTCAAAAGTCCATCTCAGTGCAATTGCGGCATTTCATCAACCACTAGAGGAAAAACCTCTATCTGCTCATCCTGTGGTTTCCAGATTTATGAAAGGACTTTTCAATGTCAAACCACCTCTCAAACCACCTCCAGGGTCTGGGATCTCAATGTTGTACTTGCTAAATTGATGAGGCCTCCATTTGAACCATTGTCATCTCAGATATCTCACTTGGAAAATAGTCTCTCATCTCTCTCACATCTGCTTGCAGAGTCAGTGAGCTACAAGCTTTGTTAGTGGATCCACCATTTACAGTATTACATCATGATAAAGTAGTACTTTGCACTCATCCAAAATTCTTACCCAAAGTTGTTACAGAATTTCATCTCAATCAATCCAATGTGCTCCCAGGTTTTTTTTCCTAAGGCTCATTCTGGAGAAACTGTTCTTCATACTCTGGACTGCAAGCGTGCTTTGGCCTACTATTTGCAAAGGACTAAATCACACAGATCTTCTCCACAACTTTTTGTGTCCTTTGATCCAAACAAGTTGGGAAATCCTGTTTCCAAAAGAAAAATCTCCAACTGGTTGGCTGCTTGCATCTCCTTCTGTTATGCTCAGGCTGGGCTGCAACTTGAGGGTCGAGTCACAGCCCACAAAGTTAAAGCTATGGCAGCTTCAGTAGCTTTCCTTAGATCCATTCCTGTTGAGGAAATATGCAAAGCTGCTATTTGGTCTTCGGTTCATACCTTCACTTCTCATTACTGTCAGGATTCCTTTTCCATACGGGATGGCTACTGTGGCCAAACAGTATTACAAAATTTATTCTCCTAAACGCCAACACTCCCACCATCCCATTCTGGTTAACTTGGAGGTCACCCATACATGAGAATATGCTGCCTGCTTGTCCTGGGATAAAGAACAGTTACATACCATTACAGGTGTTATCCAGGGACAGCAGGCACATTTTTTCACAACCCACCCACCTCCTCTGGTTGGCTTCTTAGCTGGCTATCTGAACTGAGGAGCCGCGCAGTCATAAACTTTCTAAAGTTCTTAAAGTGCACATACACTTTAGCAGTTGTCCATACTGGGGCTTTGTGGATGACATCACCCACATGTGAGAATATCTGCCTACTGTCCCTGGATAACACCTGTTACGGTAAGTAACTGTGCTTTCTGCTTTCCTCAGTCTTCTCTTAACTCTCGTACCAGGGTTGTGTTCATTTGTCATTTTTCTCTCTCCTCCTGTCTTCATCTTCTCTACTACATCCATCTCTAACATTGATTTTATTCCTCTCAGTGTTGTTCAGTTTATTTTTCTCCCTCTCTTCATTCATTCTTACTCTATAGTCTTCAATTTCCCTCTTTTTAGTGTCTACCTATAGCTTTCTATCTCTTGTCTCTCATACCACACCTCATTTCCCTTCCTCTTATTTCCAGTCTTTCACTAACTCTACCCTCTATCCCCTTCCATTCAGCATGTCCTTCTTTCTCTCCCCCCTCCCCTCATGCCCTCATCACCTCGTGCTTAGATTACTGCAACTCGCTACTCTCAGGTCTTCTGCTCTGCCATCTTTCTTCCCTTCAATCTGTCCAGAATTCAGCTGCATGACTCATATTCCATGAAAGCTGCTATATTCACTTTATCCCTCTCCTAAAGTTGCTTCATTGGCTTCCCACCCGTTTCTGAATACAATTCAAACTCCTCTTACTGACTTACAAATGTATTCACTCAGCTGCTCCTCACTATCTCTATTTGCTTATCTCCCCCTATTTTATTTATTTTTATTTATTCAATTTTCTATACCATTCTCCCAGGGGAACTCAGAACAGTTTACATGAATTTATTCAGGTACTCAAGCATGTTTCCCTGTTTGTGTGGGCTCACTCTCTATCTAATGTACCTGGGGCAATAGGGGGATTAAGTGACTTGCCCAGGGTCACAAGGAGCAGCTTGGGTTTGAACCTACAACCTCAGGGTGCTGAGTCTGTAGCTTTAACCACTGCGCCACACTCTCCCCTATGTTCCCCCCAATCCCCCGTGAGCTCCGCACAGCTGATAAGTCTTTCCCATCCATGCCCTTCTCCTCCTCTCTCAACTCCAGACTCCGTCCCTTCTATCTTGTTGCACCATATGCCAGAACAAACTGTCCAAATTCCTACGGCATCCTCCGTAACTGGCAGTGTTCAAGTCCAAGTTAAAAGCCCACTTCATCGAGAATACTTTCCACCCCTAACTCCTCTCACCTTGGATTCTGCATCCACAACCCCCCCACCCCTGTCCCTCCTTCCATTCCCCGAAGCAGCAACGGCAGCAGTCCTGAGCAGACATCCCCCCCATCTCTCTATACAGAACCCGAGGCAGCAGCGGAGTGTTATCTTTTCCTGGGAATCTTCTTGTTCTGCGAGTTTTGGTCCTGAGGAACTTTTGTTGGGTTTTGTATTACTTCATAATCCTCCCTTTTACTAAGCCATGGTAGAGGTTTCTATCGCAGCCCAGAATGCTAAATGCTCTGATGCTGCTCCTATACTCATAGAATTCTTATGAGCGTTGGAGCATTTAGCGCTTTGGGCCGTGGTAGAAACCCCTCCCATGTCTTAGTAAAATGTGTCTGCTACTGGAGAGGGTTTATGTTGCTGTTACTGAGATTAATCAGAATCAGGTATTTTGTAAGGTGAATTATATAGGGAAATGTCTTAGTTCTTCTCTGCACTCATTGTTAAGTGAGTGGGATTTCTGCAGATGCAGAATATGTTTACAATAAATACTAGGATGCTCCATTATGCAAGGTCAAGGGTCAGTATTTTTATATTCACATAATTTAATTGTTACACTTCTTGCTGAGTCTAATCAACAACTTCAAAGTTGTCATTGCTTCTATTTTATAGCCTAGGAATATAAATTGCATTTTTTTTATTTGGGCAGCTACCGGGTCAGTGTTCTAAGTGAGAGGACCCTCACTCCCAATTCCCTGTCTACACAGCTCTAAAGGGGCTCTCCCTTTTTGTATGAAGGTAATATTTGAAAAGATAGAAGATAAGCATCGGGTTGAAAAAGTTGGGTTAGAGAGAATGCAACCCAGGATGCATGCACAAGAGTGGAAGTATAATTCATTTTTCAACACCTGGATGTAAAAACACAGGATTTAGGAGGTTATAGATTTACCTGAAATCTTTCCTGTAGGATGTTGTGGTAGTATGAGTGTGATTAATGGGACAATGAGTACATGATGGAACAGTAGATGAAAAAGAAAAAAGCTCATGCCCAGGGGAGCAAGAGTTTAAAACGCATGCCGCAAGCACACCAAAAGAACGCCAACAATCAGCATACAGCAGAGAACACAAGCGATATAGCTAAAGTGAGTAATCTTTGTAGAACTTAAAAATAAAGAGAAAATCAAGTTGTATCAAGATATAGACTTAAGCTAAAAAGACAAAGTGCTTTAACTAAGCATATAAGAAAGTGCATAGGAGAATGTTACCGGAGATGCCAGGAACAGGCAGTCTTTAAGAAAGGCATAGATTAAATACTGTATATAAAACAGACAAGGAAATGGTCGGATATATTCAGGAAACTTATGAAGAGTTACAACAGTTTTTCGAAGAACTCAACATGCTGGGGGCTCTGAACCATAGTTAAGATGTAATGCAGATAGGGAGAAGTTCAATGAAGATGCTGAGAAACAGCGCAATTTATTAACTAGTAAAGACAAAGGCCTGGATTCTATAACCAGCGCTTAAATTTAGGCGTCCATAGGTGCCCTGCCAATGGTCAGAAACTGCAGGGTTGAAGTGGCTACTGACGCCTAAATTAAAGACAGCTAAAATGGCTGCTGGAATCACGGTTACCTTGGCGCTTTAGATCACCTAATGCCAAAGTAGGCGTGGCCAATGCCCAAAGTTGCATTAGGCGATCTATAGTGCCAAGCTAGCCATGAATCACACCAAGATAGGTGGCTGAAATGTAGGCCTGGGTAACCCTGCCCTACATTTAAGCCTATTTTTTTCCTAGACTGCAGCAGCCACTCGCGGCAGGAGAATTCCCCCTCCCCCATCAGCAGAGCGGCAGGGATTCCACAAAGCTGCGACCTCAAATCAGCTGGCAGGAGAGACGCCTACTCCCTCCTGCCGGCGCCCCCCTCCCCGCTAACTTCCCCGGCAGAAGGGATGCTCAATCCCTCCTGCCAGAATCACCCTACCCACCCCCATCACGTAAGGTTACTGCCTCGCCAGACCCCGCCAACCTATCACTCCTCTGACCCCCCCCGTACACATATCAGTCCACCACTCCTCCAACCCCCCCATACACATATCAGTTCACCATCCCGGACCCCCCCTAACTTATAATGTTGGCTGGCTGGTGGCATCTTTCCTGCCTCCAGCCGGCTGTCCCGCCATCGCACAAATGGTGGGCCTGCCTCTTCCCAGTCCATCGTGGGATGCACTGGGGAGGGGCCTTAGGCACCTGGGCCAACCGTAATCTTAGGCCCCTCTTGCAGTGCATTCTGGGATGCACTGGGAGTGGCCTAAGATTCCAGTTGGCCCAGGTGCCTAAGGCTCCTCCCATGGGGGGGGGAGCTAAGGGATCTGGACAATCAGAATCTTAGGCCACTTCCAATGCATCCCAGAATGCACTGCAAGAGGGGCCTAAGATGTCAGTTGGCCCAGATGCCTAATGCCTTTCCTAAGAGAGGGGCCTTAAGCACCTGGGCCAATCAGGGCCTAAGGCCCCTCCCCGGTTCATCCCATGATGCACAGGGCAGAGGCAGGCCCGCCATTCGTATGATGGCGGACTAGCCAGCTGGAGGCAGGGTGAGCTGATATATGAACAGGGGGTGCAGGAGGGGTGGGCTGGGGAGGGGCCTGCAGGGGGCGGTAACCTTACGGGGTGGGGGTGGGTAGGGTGGGATGTTCAGGGGGCTGCCGGGGATGTTAGTGGGGGGTGGGCATCTCTCCTGCCAGCTGATTTGAGGTCGGGTACCCTGCCGCAACTGCTCTTAGCCGATCGCAGTAAGGGAATTTCCCTCTCCATTATCAGCTGAGCAGCAGGGATTCCTAAAGCCATGATTCTGTAACCGGCACCCAGAACTTGAGCGCCAGCTACAGAATTGCGGCTTTGGGGAATCCCTGCCGCTCAGCTGATGGGAGAGGGGGAATCCCCCTGCTGCGATCAGCTGTTGCAGTCTAGTGGCAAAGATAAGTGGCTGAAATATAGCCCTGGCCTACATTTCAACTGCTTATTTTGGAGCGATTCTGTAACCGGCACCCTAGTCTGATTGACAGGTGGCCACCGACTTGTGTGCCAGTTACAGAATCTGGCCCAAAATGCGTTAGGATGATAGTCTGAAAACAAGTGCGAGTCTGACTATGAAACATTTGAATGTAGACGTTGAAAATGAATACGATTTTATAACATGGAAAGAAGATAGGTATTGTTAATATGCATGAATAAAAACTTGGTTGAGAAACAATAATTATATTTAATAAGAAAAAGAAAGATAATAATAGAGAAAAATGAGAAGAGTTTAGGAGGCACCATTAAGGGAAACAGGCGGTTGAAAAATAACTAAATAATGACATGAAATATAAGTACGTATGAATAATTGAGAATAGCAAACCCTTTTCTAAAATGTAGAATATATGTGTGATTGAAAAAATGAAGAAGGGATATTAAAGAAAAAGATAAAGGTGAATTATCAACGATATGATATAGATTGTAAGAGAGTATGAATAATGAATGGATGGTGTCTTACAGAATTATGCAGCAGCTTGTTTGAACCCTTGAAAAAGCCAATAATTTTGGCAAAATGGGTCCGGGCTTGGGCTGTCTGCAACATTGAAGATAAGTAATCTGAAAAGATTAGCTTATATATTTTAAAAGAGAATATAATCAAGAAAGTTTTAAAATATAAAAAGATAAATAAAGATGATAAAGAATAAAAATTAGAAATTAGGGAGGAGGAGGTTTTTCAGGATTAATGAATGAAACGTGCAACCTTGTCAGACTTGGCTGAGGTTTATTCCATATCATCAAGCAGGTTTCTGAGATCCTTTTCCTCCTCGATCCACACCTTATGCTTTGAATAGTGAGATTGTTTTGTTGGTTTAGAGCAGGGGTGCCCAATACGTCGATTGCGATCGATCGTTCGATTGCTCAGGCAACACCTGTCGATCGCAGAGTCGGATTCCCTTCTCTTTTTCCCCCTTCTGACTGGCCCGCTTCTTGAAGAACGCCGGCCAATCAGAGTGTTGGCAGGACGGGGTGAAGGTCGGTAGCGCATTACAGGAGAAAGAAGCCTGTTGAGGTAAGAGCCGAGGACTTAATGCTGCCCGATTCGAATCGATTCACATTGGGTGAATCGATAAGATTTTAAACCCCCCCCCCAAAAAAATCATCCTCCCAATTCTATAATTGACCCTCCTCCCTCGCCCCCTAAAGCAGGATCGGCAGCGCTACCTCTTGCTGGCTGGCCGCCGCCGCTCCTGCTTTAGAGGGCAAGGGGGGAGAGTCAGTCGGGAAGTCAGCTTTCTCCCTGGCCTCCCGGTACTTTAGCAATTCTTGCAGGTTGCCATAGGCCTCAGGAGCTGTCTTCCCTCTGCCGCGGTCCCGCCCCTCCTCTGAATCAGAGACAGGATTGGGGCAGAGGGAAGACAGCTCCTGAGGCCGATGGCAACCTGCAAGGATCGCTAAAGTACTAGCGATCCTCTCTGCAGGCTGCTCCCTGCATAATTAGGTGAATGGATGTGGGAGGGCAGGGAGGAACATGCAAGCCTTCCGGGGGGGGTGCAGACCTTCAGGGGGGACAGGAAGGTCTTCTTTGATGGGGTGCAGGCCTTCAGGGGTAGGGTGCAGGCCTTCGGGGGAAGGGGGAAGGGAGGGAGGGAAGGGGGGGTTCAAAGAGATGTGCATATGCCGGACTTTGGAGGGAAGAAATAATGGGTCTAAAAACAGAGGAGTAGGAGAGAGATGGTGGGACAATGAGATTTAGGGAGGGAAGGAACAGAAAGGGAGACAAGTTGGACACAAGGGATGGTGTGGAGGGGGGATAGAGATACTGGATAGGAGGGGAGTTGGGAAAAGAAGGGGAGAGACGGTGGACCTTGGGGTGGTGGGGAAAGAAGGAGAGATGCTGATGAAAAGGTAGTTGAGAAAAGGTGGATCTGTGAATGGAGACAAAAAAAAAGGAAAGATGCCAGACTTCCAGGGGAGGGAAGGGAAACGGAAGGGGAGGACAGAGATAGAAGATGGATGGTTATTACGGAGAAAGAAGAAAGAAGGAGACCCCGGCAAGCAAGTTATCAGAAGATAACTTGGGGACCAACAAGATTTGAATAATGACCAAACAACAAAAGTAGGAAAAATGATTTTATTTTCAATTAAGTGATCAAAATGTGGCCATTTTGAGAATTTATATCTGCTGTCTATGTTTTGCACTGAGCCCCTTTTACTAAATCACAATAGTGTTTTTTAGCGCAGGGAGCATATGAGCATCGAGAGCAGTGCAGGGCATTCAGCGCAGCTCCCTGCGCTAAAAACCGCTATTGCGGTGTAGTAAAAAGGGAGGGTATATTTGTCTATTTTTGTATAGTTGGTACTGAAGTGACATTGCATAACGTCATCTGCCTTGATCTCTTTGAAAAAAAACCCAGAATATAAATGATAATGAACATTTTCTGTGCGTACAGTGTGCTTTGTGTTTTTTAAAATTTTATTGTTGGTAGATCATTTTGACTTGGTCATTTTAAAAGTAGCTCACAAGCCCAAAAAGTGTGGGCACCCCTGGTTTAGAGGCTCTCCCTTTATGGCCCATCTCATCCCTGGGCTTAAGCAGCAGATTGCCTTGAGTAGCCCCTGGGGGGACACAGCATACAGCTGAAGTTTCATTTTGGTCATCAGATACCCTTGGGCTGGGCTTGTATTTTAGCAGTTCTGCTTTATTGGTTCTGTGGGACAATTGTCATGCTCAGAACTCTTGTTGTAGCCAGCACATAATAATACACATCCCTCTTTCTTGTCCTTAATGTGATCTTTAATAAATGGAATAATGCATCATTTTACAGCAAGCCTTGCTTTCAACTAAATAATTATATTAATTTTTTTCAGCCACTGTTTCAGTTATTACAGTCTTTATTTAGGTTTATAGATATCAAAGCATTTACTTAAGTATTCATAGAAAATTCCATAGTAGCCTAATTCCAGCTCCCATGGTGGCAACCAAAGATAACAAAAATACAACAAAATTAATCTACATTTTCAAAAATTAATAATTGCATTGTTCCATGGAAAACAAATTATATACCAATAAAAGCTTCCAAAACACAGATGAACAAACTAATTACTGTGTTCTTTATGTTTTTAGTACATCTGTGATTTTTAAAAACAAAGTATTTCTCAAAAAAACACGTTAGCAACAAGGTCTCAATGAAATTCAAAATATTTTTGTGTGCCTTTTTTCTTAAATGGGGAAACTTCATTTTAGATTGCCTTATTTTTAAATTTAAATTTTATTGTATATTGATATAGCAGCTGTTTATCTCGATTTTCCATTCAATACAATTTAAGATCATAGTTTTCAAGTATCTGTCGAAGGCTGCTTTTCTGATTTTATCAACAAATATTATAGATAATGACTTGTGTTTAAATATAATGAGGCCTATGAAATAGAGATTATCCTACAGTAAAAACAGCCCTCTGTATCATAAGAACTTGGCATGCACACCAGAGTCAGAAGATGTTAGCATAGATTTTACCATCTCTGAGAAAAGATGACTAAAACAGCAGATCCAAAATGTTGAAAATGGCCAGTTTTTCCAGTCATGGGTCCATAAACAGCCTGAACAACCTGGGGGCGCGGCCTGAGGCACATGGGCCCAACCCGACCATGTGTCTCAGGCCGCGCCCCCAGGTGGGACCTAAGGCTCCAGGGCCTATTCTGATTGGCCCACGCGCCTTAGGCCCCACCAGTAGGCAGAGCTTTAGGACGGATGGGCCAATCCGGCCTCATTCCTTCGTTGGCTGCCTGCCGGACAGGCGGGTTTGGCTCCCGTCTGTCCGGCCAACTACCAAAGGTACGGGGAAGGGGGGTGGGGGGGTCGTGGGGGTCGGCCAGGGGGGTCGCGGGTCGGCTGGGGGGGCGGTCGGAGGTTCTTGGGGGGGGGCGGTCGTTGGGGGGGGAGGGGGGTTTGCGTCGAGGGCAGGAGGGCCTGGGATCCCTCCTGCCCGTAATGTAGTGCGGGGTGGGGTTAGGGGGTCGCCGTGGCCAGGAGGGTTTGGGCTCCCTTCTGGCCCAACTACACAAAGGTACGTGGAAGGCGGGTGGGGGGTGTCGTGGGGGTCGGCCAGGGGGGTCGCGGGTCAGCTGGGGGACGGGCGGAGGTTCTTGGGGGGGGGGGGGGGGTCGTTGGGGGGGGGGGGTTTGCGTCGGGGGCAGGGGGGCCTGGGATCCCTCCTGCCCGTAATGTAGTGCGGGGTGGGGTTAGGGGGTCGCCGTGGCCAGGAGGGTTTGGGCTCCCTCCTGGCCCGATATTGTTGGGGAGTCGGCGGTCCTTCGGGGTGAGGGTGCGAGTGGTCCTGCCGGGGGGGGGATGTATCGGATGTCGGGGGGGGCATCAGGCTTTCAGGATGGGGACAGACCTTCAAGGGGGGACAGGACTTCAAGGGAGGACAGTGCACGGAAAGTCAGGGGGGGTGAACGGAGAGTCGGGACAGCGCACGGAAAGTCAGGGCAGTGCACGGAAGTCAGGGGGGGTGAACGGAGAGTCGGGACAGCGCACGGAAAGTCAGGGCGGGCGAAAGGAGCGTCGGGCATCATGCGCGGTATACCCGTGAGCGCGGTATACAAAAGTTTTTGTACATGTCATCGTGATTTCTGCGCGCTATACCCGTGTGCGCGTTTTACACGGGTGCGCGTTATATCCGCGAAAATACGGTACTTTTTTTTTTTGTTTCTGGTGATTTTAGCCACCTTTTTCAGAGATGATCACATATGTACATGTAAATAAGGCATTTAAATGTGCACAGGCAATAGTGTGGTATGCCCCTCTATGCTTATTTAACATACCCTTAAGGCCCAAATGTCTCAGACAGAGCTATTGAATTGATCAATATGCTTTATTGAAAGTGAAAAGGGTGAAAGTAAAATAACATTCCACAATGTAATGCAGAATTGCATATTCTAATCATTGCTATTATGGATAAGGGAGGTAACATCAGAATGGGCTGTCTACAATTAATTTTGTCTGAATACAAAACTGTATTTGGAGGCAATGTTATCTTGGTCTTCTACCTATGAGCAGGGCTGGCACCATGTAGGAGGCATGTCACTTGATTCTTTGCTCTCATGAGAGCTATAAGCTTACAAGACTCCATTTTCTCAGCTGTGGTACCAACATTACTGTTTGCTCAGAGAAAGACCAGTAGATTAGGTGCAAGTGCCCTCTGGAATCAGGGCAGAAAAATTTCTATCCCTGGCATGAAATAGGAGGATATATTGTGGTTGGGATGTTTTGGTGATGATATACAATAGGAGAATTATTGGAGATGTAGAGTGAAAAACATAGGAGAGATAGAGGAGAGTAATACTGAGAAAGGGAGATAAGGAAATGACAGAGGGGAGGCAACACATACTTGTTCACCTCAAAAATGTATTCTCATTTATTTAAACATAAATGTACTTCCAAGCAATATGTTAACAAAATGCAAAGGTCTTTGCTTCTATTTGCATTGTGAGTGTGGCTAAAGACCAGAATAAGTGCTCCAGGTCTTGAGGCTGAAAAGCAATCTGTGCCTCAAAAGCTTCTTTGAGCTGATTGAAGTGCAAGACACTTCTCTTTGAAGCCCTGGCAAACTGAATCATGCATGCATTATAAGTCCTATAGTATAGACTGATTGGAGAGGGGATGGGGAAGAGCCAAACGATGGTATCCTTCTGAGTCAAAGTAGCTAAACCCTCCTCTTATCAAACATATCATCTCCCAGTACTTTCTCGAAAACCTTTACTGGCATAGAAAACAAATGGGCAAAAACACACATACTTCTGATTTGTCCTGTCATGAAACTGTTCTCCCTTTGCATCTTTTCTTATTTTTCCACTCAGCAAGGCCAAGTAACCATATACTGTACTGGTTTGAAACTAGGAGCTGGAGACAGGAAGGAAAGAGAACTGTGGAGATTCAGTCTAGCATCCACACATTTTTTAGCTTTTCGAATATTCTCATCTGACATTTTTATTTGCACTTTGGGTAAAACGAATGTTAATTGCACTGATCGGTCATTGAAAAAATGTTTTACCAAGTTGTGATCTTTTAATGTGCATGTTAATTTTGTATTGATTTGCTTGTTAATTTTCTATTTCATGTTTTATTGCATAGGTCCCAATATGTGAATAGCACATTTGGCCAGCTGATATATGATCAGATCTAATGATATTGGTTAAAATCATGTTCTAGAAAAATAAAACAGGTAAAAACTGAAAGATTTACATGTTTTTCAAATAATAATGTCAGCTATATTTCAGATTTACTTTTTTTGTACTCTATTTTTCTATTTTTAATCCATTTCACTTCAAATACATTTCAAATAGATTGTGATGGGCCATTTTCAAAAGGATGTCTGTATACACAAGCCTCTATAGAACCAATAATTTTATCAGATCATGGAGGAGTGTGGATTTCTTTAAATTTTAATGACCCGGATAATGGTAGGCCTGTATGGAGATTTAATAATGCATTGCTTGCATATCCAAAATTTTGTGAAGAATTTCAATTAAAAATGGATGAATATTTTCAAAATAATATTACAGAGGAAATATCTACAGAAATAATATGGGATGCTTTTAAAGCAACGATGAGAGGGCAAATTATATCATTTTCAGCTTATTCTAAAAAACAATTAAATAAGCAATTTACGGAACTGGAACACGAAATAAAAGATTTAGAATTAAAATTGATTAATAAGTGGGAGAATTCTACGTTGCAAACTTTATTAAAAGCAAAATATAAATATAATGAGATTTCTTCTAATTTGGCTAAAAAAAATATTATGTGTCAGCAAGCTTTGTATTATGGTAGTTCAAATAAGGCGGGAAGATTATTGGCTAATTATCTTAAAGTGAAAAAAAGAAAGATGAAATTGAATGCAATAAAAGATGAAAAAGGTGAAACTCATTTTCAGATTGGTCCTATTTTAAAACAGTTTTTAAATTATTATAAAAACCTGTATTCTTCTGAGTCTTATTTAAATAAAGAAAAAGATGGTATAGTGTTTTTAAATAATATTGAAGGTCCGAAGATTCCTGATCATATAAAAAGAAGTTTGGAAAATCCAATATCTTTACAAGAATTACAAACAGCATTGAAATCTCTTAGAGTAGGGACCGCTCCAGGTGGTGATGGTTTTACGGTAGAGTTTTATAAAACATTTCAAAATACTCTTTTACCTCATTTATTAAATTTATATCAAAATCAACTAAAGAAAGGTTGTATATCAGGCACTATGGCAGAATCATTAACTATTGTTTTGCCGAAGCCAAATAAAGATCCCATGTTGGTTTCAAATTACAGGCCTATTTCATTGATAAATGTAGATGGTAAATTATTAGCCAAACTTTTGGCTACACGTTTGGCAAAAGCTCTTCCTCACATAGTTGGTATGCATCAAACAGGGTTTGTTGCTCAGAGACACTCTTCTAATAACACCAGATTGGCATTGCAAATGTTATATTTAACAAAAGAAATTGGAGATCCGGCTTTTTCTGTGTCTCTAGATGCAGAGAAAGCTTTTGATCGTGTGGAATGGACATTTATGTATCAGGCCATGGAGTGGTTTGGTATTGGTTCGGGATTTATACAAATGATTAAAACTCTGTATAGCTCTCCTGTTGCTAGATTATATATCAATAATAATTTTTCTGATTGTTTTAAATTGCAAAGGGGAGTTAGACAGGGATGTCCTTTGTCTCCTTTACTTTTTGATATAGTGCTTGAACCCTTATTATTAGCTATTCAACAAGAGGAGGAGATACAGGGTATACCGCATAAAGATAAAGAATATAAAGTTTCTGCATATGCGGATGATATATTACTTCATTTGAGGAATCCGGAAACAACCATTCCAAATTTATTGGTTTTGATTGAAAGATTTGGAAAGTTTTCAGGATATAAAATAAATTGGACTAAATCAGAAGTTCTTCCTTTAAATGTGCATTGCACAAAAGGATTATTTGACTCATTACCTTTTATTTGGAAAGAAGAAGGAATAAAATACTTAGGTATATGGATAAAAAACACGCTTGATGAGACAATTATAATGAATGAAAAAAGTTTATTGCAAAAAGTAACAGAGTTATGTGAGCAATGGAATCCTTTACATTTATCTTGGTGGGGAAGAGTTCAAACTGTCAAAATGATGATATTGCCTGTGGTTTGTTATCAAATGGGAATGATACCAGTTTTTTTTCAGGGGTCTTTTTACAAAAAGTTAAATAATATTCTTAGTAAATTTATTTGGCTGGGTAAAGCTGTAAGAATTGCTCTAGTGACTTTACAAAAACCAATTGAGGAGGGAGGGGTAAATTTTCCAAATTTTTATAGGTTTCATCAATCATATATATTGCGCCAAGGTATGTATTGGGTCCTCCCAGAACTCATGGAGAAGCTTCCAGATTGGTTATGGTTGGAGTGGCAGCTCATGTCTCCTATCAGGCTTCGTCATCTGCTTAGCATTAAAATGCCTAGAATAAGGAAAACCAATAGGATATTAATGGACACATGGACAACATTAAAGTATGTAAACAACTTAACTCCTATTACTATTCAAAAATCTACTTGTCAAAATATATGGCTGAACTCCAAGATACAAATAGGCGGTTTTATGATTGTCTGGAAGGATTGGATTGAAGCAGGAATACGTACTTTAGATGATGTTATTAATGATGGTAAGCTGCTGGAGTTTTCACAATTGCAACATAAATTTGGACTTAATAAAAAACAAAGTTATAAGTGGTTGCAATTGAAGCAGGCTATTCAGGCAGGGTTCCCTGAATGGAAGTCTTTAAATACTCATTTTACTCTAGAATTCTTATGCTTCCAGGCAGATTTTATGGGTCACCAGGCCGCACAGTGGTATAAAACATTATCTGGATATTTAAATAAAAAACCAAGGACTGTACTTAGAGATATTTGGAGCATTGAGATTAAGCATCAAATTAATGCATCTCAATGGCCACGTATTTGGTCTTGGAGGATAAGATGTACAATGTCTGCGTCTATGAGGCAAACATGGTTTTTCCTGTTGCATAGAGCACTCTGGACCCCTGTTCGCTTACAAAAATTGGATTGCTCTAAGTCTAATAGATGTTGGCATTGTCATCTTGAGGCTGGAACTCTAGATCATTTATTATTTTATTGTCCTTTTATTAATAATTTTTGGAAATTGATCTGGGGTCAAATAAATTGTATGTTAGAGAATCCTGTGGCCCTATCATATGACACAGTTTTGTTTGGAATGTCTATGAGGGCCAAAAGTCAAATTTCATCGAATAATAACAAACTGTTAATGATTTTAACAGGAGTTGCCATCCAACATATAACACATAACTGGAAAGACTATAGAGGATTGAATTATTGTTTCTGGTGGAGTTCGGTTTGTCAGGTGTATGAAATGGAAAAAACATTGGCAATCAAGAGAGGTTATTATAAGAAATTTAAAGAGGTGTGGAGACCATTAATTGAGTATTATAATAAATAAATAATTATATTTATCCCCATTAAATATATGTAGGGGGGAGGAGGGATGGGTGGGTTTTATGACATTATGAGGGGTAATATATGGAAAGGGAGGGAGGGGAGATAGTTTATGGTATAAAATGAATGTAGAGTTTCAAGTGAAGAATGTATAGTATGACTTGAATTATTGTACACTTGTTTGCATAATGTAAAAACGAATAAAGATATTTAAAAAAAAAAAAAAAAAAAGGATGTCTGTATGCGGATGATATATTGCTTCATTTGAGGAATCCTGAAACAACCATTCCATGTTTACTTGAATTGATTGAGAAATTTGGGAAATTCTCAGGTTATAAAATAAATTGGTCTAAATCAGAAGTTCTTCCTCTAAAGGTACATTGTACAAGAGGTTTATTTGATTCATTTCCTTTTATATGGAAAGAAGGAATAAAATATTTAGGAATCTGGTTAAAAAATACACTCAATGAGACAATGAAAGTGAATGAAAGACTTTTATTGCAAAAAGTAACAGAGTTATGTGAGCAATGGAATACTTTACATTTGTCTTGGTGGGGAAGAGTCCAAACTATTAAGATGATGATTTTGCCTGTTGTTTGTTACCAAATGGGTATGATACCAGTTTTTTTATTTGGCTGGGTAAAATTGCAAGAATTGCCTTAGTGTCCTTACAAAAGCCAATTGAGGAGGGTGGAGTAAATTTTCCAAACTTCTATAGGTACCATCAAAATATATGGCTAAACTTCAAAATTCAAATAGGCGGTTTCAAGATTGTCTGGAAAGATTGTATTAAAGCAGATATACGTACCTTGGATGATGTTACATCTAATGGTAAGCTGCTGGATTTTTCACAGTTGCAACATAAATTTGGCCTTGATAAAAAAACAAAGTTATAAATGGTTGCAACGGAAGCAGGCTATTCAGGCAGGGTTCCCTGAGTGGAAATTTCTTAATAATCAATTTAGTTTAAAATTCTTATGCTTTCAGGCAGACTTCCTGGGTCACCAGGCCGCGCAGTGGTATAAATTATTATCTGGCAATTTGAATAAGAAACCAAAAACTGTACTTAGAGATATTTGGAGCATTGAGATTAAGCATCAAATCAATGCGTCTCAATGGCCACGTATTTGGTCTTGGAGGATGAAATGTACAATGTCTGCATCTATGAGACAAACATGATTTTTCCTGTTGCATAGAGCACTCTGGACCCCTGTTCATTTACAAAAATTGGATTGCTCTAAGTCTAATAGATGTTGGCATTGTCATCTCGAGACTGGAACTTTAGATCATTTATTGTTTTACTGTCCATTTATTAAAGCTTTTTGGCAATCGATTTGGGATCAAATAAATTGTATGCTAGAAAATCATGTAGCATTGTCATATGACACAATTTTATTTGGCATGTCTATGAGAGCTAAATGTCAAATATCCTCTAATAATAACAAACTTTTAATGATTTTAACAGGAGTTGCAATTCAACAAATAACATATAATTGGAAAGATTGTAAAAGATTAAATTATTGTTTTTGGTAGAACTCAGTGTGTCACATGTATAAAATGGAAAGAGCGTTAGCAGTTCAAAAAGATTATTTTAATAAATTTAAGGATGTGTGGGGGCCATTAATAAATTATTATAATGATTAATTAGCATTTTTCCCTACTTACTATACATGTTGTTTGGGGGTGGGGGGGTTTGAATTTCACTAATAAAATATAGAACGAATGATATAAGTGATTATATTATGTGGTATATATTTGTTTAATATGATTTTGGGGGGAGGGATGGGGGTTAAATTTTTTTTTGAGAGAAGTTGTAGATTTTCAAGTGAAGTTGTATATTAACTGTTGATTTTTCTGTACACTTGTACAATTTAAAATGAATAAAGATTTATATATAAAAAAAAAGGATGTCTAAGTCCAACTGGAGAAACATCCATTATCGAATGGGACATCAAAATAATTTTTCCCCAAAACTCCCCTACTTGGATGTTTTGGCTGCCAAAACATCAAGGCCACAAGGACATATAACTTTATTTGCCATTTTCAACTACACAAATATCCAAGTTAGAAACCTCCAACTCTAGACCATTTAGACATGGAAGGGACCATATAAGTGCCACCTGTAGCCATAAGAGCTATTGGAGAGGGATATAGGTGGGTATAGTAGGTTTTGGGGAAATTTTGGAGGGATCACCATACATTTTAAGGGGATTATGTTGAGATATATACCTGTGAAGTTCACAGAAGTGCCCTCTAAGGTGCCCCACTGCTCTACTGGGATGTCTATGTGGCCAGTCCATTACAATGCTGGCCCCTCCTATGTCCAAATGGTTTAGATTTGGATGTTTCTGTGGCCTCATACTTCCCACCAGGGCAGGATTAATTCGTCGAGGGCCCCCTGCCCTACTCCACCACACCATGCCCCGCCCCCACAAAGCCCCACCCCTACCCTGCCCTTATGTATTTACTTTTTTATTTCCACTTTTTTTCTTTTATTTTAAAATTCAAAACAAAGAATACTATACCTGTGCCAGCGTACAGTTTTTCTTCTATGCAAACTCCAAATATCTCTGAACAAAACTCCCCTTCCTTCCTAGAGGAAGAGATCTTCAGCTGGCAGGGCTTTGGGAAGCCCACCAATTTATATTTTGCATTTGGGTAGGAGGCATGGGACATAGCGGGAATAAAATTTAGTGCCCATCATTTTATTGGACTAATACATTTCTTACTTAGCTTTCAGAGGTTAAAACCTCTTTCTTCAGATCAGTAAACTATACTGCTGTTAAAGTATCCATGTCCTGACCTGAGGAAAGGAGTTATGGTCTCTGAATTTGTAAAAAATGTATTAAAATTAGTTCAATAAACAGTATCATCTTATTTCCATTTTCTATTAATAAACGATTATCAACACAGCTACAATAATACCTTATCCTAAAGCAAAAATAAATGAAAAAAAGAAATTTTTTTTCTACCTTTGTTGTCTGGTTTCTGTTTTCCTCATCTTCTCATCATTCTCTTCCTTCCATCCACTGTCTGCCCCTTCCAGAAAATGTTTGTCTCCCTCTGCCATCTCTGCTCCTGCCCCCTCTCCCCTTGGTCTGGCATCCATCACCTTCCCTCTGTTCCCCTCATAGTCTGACATCTTTCTCCTTCCATCTCTCCTTCCCTCCCCCCTGTGGTTTTCAGCATCTCTCTTTTCATTTCCTTCACTCGAATGTGATATCTCTGTGTCCTTCCCTGTTTTTTAGCAGCTCTCTCCTCTCTCTTCTCTTCCCTTTTCTTCTCTGGTCTTCCTTCTCTATTTTCTGCCTCTGTCTAAATTTAATTCTTTCTTACTATTCAGCCCTCAGTTTCTCTCTTTTCACTGTCTACTCGCAGCTTGCCACACCTTTCCTTCACCCCTACACTATATCACTATCTTCTTCCCCCCCATCCAGCATGTGGGAAAGCAGTAGCAGTGGTGAGGAGGTGAGGGCTGGGCACAAGTTCTTCCCAAATCCATCATCTGCCCTGCTCCCTTCTGTCGCCCTTCTCTCCATTTCCATTATCTGTTTTGCCTTGCCCCTTTTTTCCCACATCCATCATCTGCCCTGCCCCACCTTGCCCCTTCTCTGTCTCCCTCCACGCTAGGCCCATCTCACCACTCACCTTTCACTCCGAATTATTTTTTTATAGAACAGCGATGCCCCCCCAAGCATCGATCGGCAATGCAGCCCCTCCTCCCCGATCGGCAACACGGGCCTCCCCTATCAATGGAAAGTAAAACAAACATGCAACACGGGTAAGAAAGGCAACGGGAACTGTAATTTTGCAAGTGGTTCTGCTTGCCCAAAGCTTTCCTCTGATGCGCCCAGACGGAAACAGGAAGCTGCGTCAGAGAGAAGCTTTGGGCAAGCAGCACTGCTTGCAAAATTACAGTTCCCGTTGCCTTTCTTACCCATGTTGCTTGTTTGTTTTACTTTCTGTAGATGGGGGGCTGCGTTACCAATCGGGGAGGGGGGCCCGCGTTGTCGTTCAATGCTGGAGGGGTCCATCACCGTTTGGAAAAAGAATGTTGATGCCCTCCTTCATTGGACCCCATGACCATTTTGGGCCCTAGGTATGTGCCTACTGGGCCTATTGGTTAATCCGGCCCTGCTTCCCACCATAAATGTGGTGGTTAGAGTGTCTTATGGGCCTAGCTTCTCCTCTCTATGTTTCACTATCCCATTCAATAAGTTACTTAAGACACCTGTGTGCTACTGTAATAGGCTTTCCCATACCTGGTGGTGCTGTTCTAGAGACATGTATATATTTTTTTCATTCAGAGTTTTGTGGGGTAGAAGGGGGGCTTTAAACTAGGTAAGTCGGGGGAGGGTACCCACTTATATATCAGTGCAGTAAGAAACAATCCTGATGTGGTGAACCAAAACTGCGCTTCTAAGTCCGAGGTAAGTACCCTCACTGCTAAAGGTTCACTAGGAAACACTCTGAATCAGATAGGAATCTCTGTACAAAGGTGTAATAAACGCACAGAGTGGAGAGCTATGTATGTCAACGCACATAGTTTAGGGAATAAATTTCTAGAACTGGAAACAGAAATTGTGAATGCCAACCTAGATGTGGTGGCAATATCAGAAACATGGTTCACGGACTCCCATGGGTGGGATACAACTATACCAGGATACAACCTGCTTCGACAAGACAGGAAGGGTAAGCTAGGAGGAGGGGTAGCAATTTACATCAAAGAGAACATCAGGATAACCAGGATCACAGATGTTAAGTACACCGGGGAATCCATCTGGGTCAACCTAGCCAGAGGTGGAGAAAAGTGCTTGTACCTTGGTGTGGTATACAGACCTCCAAGACAAACAGAGGACAAGGATAATGAATTGATTGAAGACATTGAAAATATTACTCTACGGGGGGACACTGTTCTGCTAGGGGACTTCAACATGCCCGATGTAGACTGGAACACACTCTCAGCAACAACTTGTGGTAGCAGGAGGATTTTGACGTCCATGATGGGAGTACAGCTCAAACAAATGGTGCTAGAGCCCACTAGGGCCGAGGCCATCCTAGACCTCATACTTACAAACGGCGAGAGTGTCTCGGAGGTCTCAGTGGGAGAAACGCTAGCTACCAGTGACCACAACATGGTATGTTCAACCTCAGGAAAGGTTTCCCTAAATCACAAACCAAAACGAGGGTACTCAATTTCCGGGGCACTGATTTCGCACGTATGGGAGATTTCGTCCAGCAGACGCTGCAGGATCAAAAGGCAACTGATAATGTGGAAGCCATGTGGTCAAACCTGAAATTGACCCTACACGAGGCAACTATCCGCTACATAAAATTGGTACATAAACAACAAAGAAACAAAAAACCCCGATGGTTCACTGAAGAGGTCTCGCACCTCGTCAAGGAGAAAAAAAGAGCATTTCTTTCATACAAACGTACGGGAACAAGTGAAGCTAACATAGAATATAAGGCCAGGTCTGCAGCAGTCAAAACAGCAGTCAGGGAGGCCAAGCTTGCGGTGGAAGAAACTCTAGCAAAGAACATTAAGAAAGGGGACAAATCCTTCTTCAGGTACATTAGCGACAGGAAAAAAAACACAAATGGAATAACACGCCTCAAAACACCAGACGGGAATTACGCGGAAACAGATTCCGATAAAGCCAAACTACTAAATGAATACTTCTGCTCGGTTTTTACCTGCGAGGCACCAGGGCAAGGGCCAAATCTGGAAGCAATGTCAAGCACAGAAGACCGATTTCAGAATTTTGAGTTCACACCAGCTGATGTCTACAGCGAATTGTCAAGACTCCAGGTGAGCAAAGCTATGGGTCCAGACGAATTGCACCCAAGAGTGCTCAAAGAGCTGTGCGAGGTCCTGGCGGAACCATTAGCCATGCTCTTCAATCTCTCCCTAAAGAAGGGGAGGGTCCCCCAGGATTGGAAAACAGCGAATGTTGTTCCTCTGCATAAAAAGGGTTGCAGGGCAGAGGCTGCGAATTACCGACCAGTGAGTCTCACATCGATAGTATGTAAAATCATGGAAACACTAATTAAACGTAAGTTGGACACGATCTTGGATGAGGGAAATCTTAGGGATCCTAATCAACATGGATTCACTAAGGGTAGGTCGTGTCAATCCAACCTCATCAGCTTCTTTGATTGGGTAACAGAAAAGTTGGACTCAGGAGAGTCTCTGGACATAGTATACTTGGATTTCAGCAAAGCTTTTGACAGCGTCCCACACCGCAGGCTACTAAATAAGATGAAATCAATGGGGTTGGGAGAGACGATAACTGCATGGGTCAATGATTGGCTGAGTGGTAGACTTCAGAGGGTGATGGTCAATGGTACCCTTTCTGAAACATCAGAGGTGACCAGCGGAGTGCCGCAGGGCTCGGTCCTGGGTCCTCTCCTTTTTAACATATTCATAAGGGACTTGACACGAGGGCTACAGGGTAAAGCAACGTTATTCGCCGACGATGCAAAACTGTGCAACATAGTAAGTGAAAGCTTTTTACAGGATAGTATGACACAGGACCTTCGTACATTGGAAAACTGGTCCTCGACATGGCAGCTAGGCTTCAATGCTATGAAATGTAAGGTCATGCACCTCGGTAGCAGAAATCCGTGCAGAACTTACACCCTAAATGGAGAAACATTAGCCACGACCTCAGCAGAACGAGATTTGGGAGTAATCATCAGTGCAGACATGAAGGCTGCCAAGCAGGTAGAGAAGGCCACATCCAAGGCAAGGCAAATGATGGGATGTATCAAAAGAAGTTTCGTCAGTCGGAAACCAGAAGTCATAATGCCGCTGTACAGGACCATGGTGAGACCTCATCTGGAGTACTGTGTGCAGTTCTGGAGGCCACATTACCGTAAAGACGTGATTAGAATCGAATCGGTTCAGCGGATGGCCACTAGGATGATCTTGGGGTTCAAGGGTCTCTCATACGAAGAGAGACTGAGCAGACTGCGGCTCTACACTCTAGAGGAACGCAGGGAGAGAGGGGACATGATTGAGACATTTAAATACATCACAGGACGGGTCGAGGTGGAAGATGTCTTCCTCTTGCCCAGGGGACCCTCGACCACAAGAGGGCATCCGCTTAAACTCAGAGGAGGAAAGTTTAATAGTGACACCAGGAAGTATTTTTTCACGGAAAGGGTGGTGGATCACTGGAATAAGCTTCCGGTGCAGGTGGTCGAGGCCACCGGCGTGCTTGACTTTAAAAGTAAATGGGACATGTACGTGGGATCCCTACATAGCACGAATCACTAGCATCTAGACTTATCGGGGTGGGTCAGTAGAGTGGGCAGACTTGATGGGCTATAGCCCTTTTCTGCCGTCATCTTTCTATGTTTCTATGTTTCTATGACCACTGGAAGAGTGTGTGGGGGTGGGGGTGGGGGTGGGGTCATTAATTAATCCCTCCAGTGGTCACCTGATGAGTTTGGGTACCTTTTTTGGCACTAAGGGCTAGATTCACAAAGCAAACCAATCGTGTACCGATCGGTTTGTGAACCCGGCCCGATTCACTTACCTCTCTGCCGACCATCCTCCGATCCGCACATACAAACGAGGGCAACTGCATGCAAAGTAGGCAGGGACATGATTCACTAAACAAAACCCTGCAACACTGACTGGGCTGGCCGATCAAAAAAAAAGTGACTGCTGAGGACCAGTCGCTGAAGCCCTTTCCAGATGCCCTGCCTTCTCCTGCCCTGCTCTCTGCCCTGTCATCCCCTATCCTGCAGCCCTGAACACGCTGCCTGCCTGCCCCAAATGCGCCTGCCTGCCTCCCTTCCCCGCACTGCAAGCCCGTGGTTTTAATCCACGGGCTTAAGTGGGCTAAAACCACGGGCTCCAAAAAACACAGGCTCCAATAAAACGATTGCCTATTTTTTAAAAAAAAAATCTATGCTGGCCCTGAGGTCCAGCACATGCACAGACCATCTACAGATGGTCTGCGCATGCGCGCAGATCGCACAACAGCGATCCATGCAGGCAGATGGGGGCATTCCTCTGATCACCCCCATCTGCATATAAGAACATAAGTAATGCCTCTGCTGGATCAGACCAGAGGTCCATCATGCCCAGTAGTCCGCTCATGCGATGGCCCATCAGGTCCAGTACCTGTATAATAATTATCTATACCCTTCTATCCCCTTTTCCTTCAGGAAATAATCCAATCCGTTCTTGAACCCTAAAACCAAACTCTGTCCTATCACGCCCTCTGGAAGCGCATTCCAGGTGTCCACCACCCTCTGGGTGAAGAAGAACTTCCTAGCATTGGTTTTGAATCTGTCCCCTTTATGCCCTCTTGTTCTTGTAGTCTTCGAATTCATCGGACCTGCTCGGATCGGGCCCGATCGGGCAGGTTGATGAATCTAGCCCTTAGACGCTTCTTTTTGGATTTTAAATTCTTTATTCATTTTTGCACATTACAACAAGTGTAGCAGATAAACTCATATGAATCTAGCCCTTAGATGCTTCTAAAACAGGTCTAGCTTGGAACGTCTATGTTCCATCTAGGAAGTTCTGCAAAAAGTTTGATTATCATCGCAAAATGTCCAAGTCTAATCCAGCCCACAATTCATTTATTTATTTATTTGTTCATTTTTATAGCCCGTCCTCCCAAGAGCCCAGAACGGGTTACAATAAAATAAAAATAAAAGTTCACCCAAAACACGCCTCTAGCATGCCCCTGAGTTGGACATTTTGGAGGGTGAACGTCCTACATAATATCTAAGTTCTTAGTTTTGATTACACTAGTCAACAAGCATTTTGCTACTGGAGTTCTGTCACCTGTACCTTAACAAAGGCCACATGCTGACTCTAAATCTGAAAACAGTTTTCGTCTATCACATCCTGTTTTTAAGTTATGCGTCAGTTTGTGTTAATATCATTTTCGTCAATAACGCTACCATGAAGCATCAGTATTTTACTGTTTCTGTAACAATATTTCATTTTAGGACAGCTCCTCGATCACATATACAAGTAATTTGAAAGTTTATACTAAAAAGTGATTGTGCTGCTTTTTCTACCTGTGAATTTTTATATTTTGTTTGTTTTTGTCTAAGATATTATAATTATTATGAACATATGAGGTTGTGTTAACCATCCAAAATGGATTTCCTGTCCTATTAACCCTCTTTCTTCCTCCCCTCTTAAAGTCAATCAATTTGTAACTTTGCTTAATCTTTGTAAACCGCATAGAACTTCACGGTATTGCGGAATATAAGCTGTTATTATTATTATTATCCTGATAATTTCTGTTATGTTTGCAGGCAATTTACTGTACAAGATCAGCGAAAGAATTTTTAAGCAAACATCAAAGTGCATCCAAGCATTATTTTGGCTGTATAATTGGTACCTCATGTGCTATTCCAGATTAACACAGTGGCTGAATGGGAAATGGAAGAAGATGCCTTTCGCTTTACCCATGGTGTGGTGTGAACCAACAAATCATCACTCAGACTATTATTTATGCATAAGAAAAATTGCTGGATTCACAAAGAGGAAAAAAAATCAAAAATTGTGTATCCTGATTGCCCGTCAGCAATTAAATCCATTCCTCATGACTCGGAGAATCCAGTTCCAATTCCTCCTTCCACATCTGCAGCACCATGTGCCGAAAGTTCAGATGAAGAATGTGCCTCTGCTGCTGTGGAGGAGTTGTATAAACCTGAAGTGGATGAAAAACAACTTCACCTGCTAACTCAAGAAGATCTTAATGATCTGGTAAGAAACTTGTCACTTTGAAAGGAGAAAGCAGAATTGTTGGGTTCAAGGCTAAAGCAATGGAATCTTTTAAGGCAGGACATCAAAATATCATTTTTCCTTGATCGTCACACCAGCCTGGCTTCCATTTACCAAATGGAAGGAAACATTTGTTTCTATACTGATATTAATGGTCTCAAGCGTGAACTGGGATATGAACATGTTTCTGACAAATGGAGACTATTCATTGATTCAAGCAAAGCAAGTCTTAAAGCGGTAGTTTTACTCAATGGAAACCAGAATCTGTTCCTGTTGCTCATGCAGTTGGGTTGAAGGAAACGTACGAGTCAATGGAGACACTTTTAAAACTCTCACGCTATGCAGATCACCAGTGGAACCTCTGTGGTAATCTCAAAGTTGTGTCACTCCTTCTGGGTCTGCAACTGGGGTACACCAAATACATGTGCTTCTTGTGTCTTTGGAACAGTTGTGATGATGCCAACCACTATAGGCAGAAACAATGGGCAAACCGAGATGAATCCATACTTGGCAGATACAATTTGAAGCACCTGCCATTAGTACATCATGAGAAAATCTGTCTTCCAGCACTTCACATAAAACTGGGTCTGCTGAAAAATTTTGTCAAGGCGATGGACAGAAATGGTGATGCATTTCAGCACCTAAGAAGTATGTTTGCTTTCGAGAAAACTGAAGCCAAAATCAAAGAAGGTGTTTTTGTTGGACCTGAAATCCGTGAACTGATCCTTGATGATGCGTTCAAACAGAAGCTGAACTTAGCTGAATCAGCAGCATGTGAAGCATTCGTGCTGGTTGTTCAGAATTTTCTTGGTAATCACAGATCAGAGAATTATGCTGAGCTTATGGAGAACATGCTGACAGCATATCAGCTAATGGGTGCCAGAATGTCACTTAAAATGCTCTTCTTACATTCTCACCTCGATTTCTGCCCACCCAGATGGTGATGTCAGCGATGAGCATGGGGAAAGATTTCATCAAGATATCAAAGTGATGGAAAGCAGATATCAGGGAACGTTCAATCCCAGTATGATGGGAGACTATTGTTGGTTCTTGCAAAGAGAGACAAATATACAATACAAGCGTAAAAGCAAGTGTCTCAAATATTTCTGAACATGCTGACATCACTTTTTTGAATTTAGAGAAGCGTAAATATATGCTGTAACATGTCTCCTTATTGTCTTCGTGTTTGTTTTCAGAGCAAACTCCTTAACACAAGTTTGGTGGGATACAGTTCATATCAAAATATTGTGCCAATATGGCAAACTGTCTAAAAAATCAGTAACGTGTATCTCAGAAACCTGACATGCTAGTTGAATTTTAATGACAGATCTGAAATCAGCGTCATTAAATTAATTAAGAACACTTCTTAAGTTCTCAGTAGCAAAGAAAAACTTTTTTTTGTTGACTAGTGTTATCAGCACTTGGATGTTTTGCAGAGAAAAACATCCAAGTGATGATTTTTGGACATTTTTGTGTTTTGAAAATATATCTTTTGTGTTTTGAATATATCCTTTACTTTTCTCTTTACACAAATAATGGTTCTTTATTGGAATACAGTTTATGAGAGAGATTGTATAGCCTGAATGAAATAATTTCAGCATTCTACATCCTTTTTCATTGTAACGTATTAAAGATGCACTTTAAAACTGGACTATTTTCCATGTACATTAGTCATAGGTTACTGAAAATAATGAATAAAATAAATTGCATGTAACTCAACAGTATGATTCTTGACTTTATTAGACTATCTTGTTTGCTGAAACAGGAATTGTGGAAGGTAATGCATGCAGTACAAAATTGTTCTGAACAGGACATAAAATCAATACTCTCTAGTGGATACAAATTTTCACAGGTCAAATTCAGATTTCAAAAAATATTTTCAGGGCAATTTTGTAACAACCTGTCTAACATATGCAGCCAGTATTTGTATGCTTTCCTTCTGAAAATTATTCCACTCAAAATACCTGCTGGTTAACATGCACATACTTTCTAGAACATGTACTGTATGTGCATTTGAAAACTGAAATGCATCTGTCCAAACCCCATCCTAGCTCTACAATGGAGAATTTTTTGCTCACAGTTGGGAAAGTATGCACCTAATTTCCCCATTGCCCTAGGTTTATTAAACAGATTGTGAGCCCACTAGGACAGACAGGGAAAAATACTTGAGTAAAATTCATGTAAACCGTTCTGAGCTCCCTGGGGAGAACGGTATAGAAAAATTAAATGAATGAATACAATGGTATTATGTGCATGCATCTACTCATGTATTCTCAAAGCAAATTTCTGGCAAGCTAAGAGCCTCTTTTATCAAAATGAATAGCAGGGCTGGCACAGTAAATGCACTGAAGTCCATAGGGATTGAAAAGACTTCGGTGCATTTGCCACACAGCACTCACTACAACAGCTTGATAAGAGGCACTAAATTATGTGCATAAAATGGTAATTTGAGCATTTAGGCGACCCTTTTACTAAAGCTTAGCATGTGCTAATAAACAGTGTGTGCTGCCATATGGCCCATAGGTATAAAATAGAACATGTAGCATTTAATGTGAGCTAATTTCCTTAGTGTGTGTTAAGCTTTAGTAGAGCCGGTGATAAAAAAAACAAAAAACCCTAATGCGGTTCATAAAAGGGGGGTTACTTTTAGGGGATAATTTAATATGTTCTTTTCTGCACGTTTTAAGTGTGCAACTGGTTCTTCTGAAATTTAAATGGAGGTAGGTGCACAGAAAAATAGTAATTACTTTCACACCATCTGCATATAAGTATTCCTGAGAGTTTGTTAGGATGGAGCAAGGTCAGAATTGCAATATGAATGTGTCCTTTATAAAATATACACACATACCCAAATATTTGCATCTACCTCAGAGCAGATGTACCTTGTAAATTTGAGCAAGACAATGTGTGTGTTATTGGAGACAGGCTCCCATAACTAATTTCTAAAGGCACACGGGGACCTATGTTGCCTTTATAAACAAGCATAAAAGAGATGCATTTTTAGAAATTTTCATATGCAACCTCTTATAAAATTACCCTCTTTGTATCTAATTTATAATACTGATTTTGTCTTGGTTTTCTAAAGAGGATGCCAATCAAATGGATGGATTGTTTGTAAAGGCGGGTAAGACTAAGATTTCAGTTTCCCTAAGGAACTTTGATCTGCATGTCCACATATGTACATTCCAGTATGTAAAGCAGCCCTATTAGCAAACCAGCCTCCAGAACACAATTGCAGTTTTTAAACAAACATATGCTTTTCAAATAATGACAATTATCAAGTCACTCAGTATCAAAATCATATTTTTTTTTCAGTCTTAAGCAAGATATGTAAACCTACTTTGATTTAGGACAATTCACGGCCTCTTTCTGCTAAAAGCTAACAGCTGGCACATGCTTTGTCTCTATGTAAACTTGCATAGATTTGGCCTGGGATTTGCTAACAAAATGCTACATGTTAGAGACCTAACTTTATAAAAGGAGATATACCTGCACTGACAAGTTTTTTTCTATACAGTACATTTAATTTCCAATAATGCTGTATTTATATAGATGATGCTGAATTCTTTTCCTCTCATTCTATACCATAGTGCCTAAGTTTACACGCTGATTGTGCTCATAAATTTATAGAATACTAGTATTTTGCAGTTGTGTCTAAGTAACATGCACAGTAACACAGTAAATGCTAGCTCAGTGGAATTTGATAAATGACATGTGGAACTCACTTAGGCCTAGATTCTGTATTGTGAGACCCAAGTTGCACAAGCAACTTAGAGCTAGATTCACAAAGCAAACCGATTGTGTACCGATTGGTTTGCGATCCCTTTGCGACCAGATTTCCCTCCTGCACTATTCACTAACGCCTGTAGCGATCCGATCCTGATTGTCCCATGCAGATTAGTAAAACCCCATGCAAAATTGCCAAGCGATTGATTCATTAACAATTGCATGGCTATTTTGAATCGGGTTTTACGATTGGCAAACCCGACTGCTGCAGACCTGTCGGTAACTGGTCTGCAGGTTTTTTGACAGGCCTGCCTGACTTTTTTTATTCATATTTTTCCATGGCACAGATATTTTGTGTATGTTACACACGCAAAATATCTGCCCCGTAAAAAAAATGTAAAGAAAGGCAGGTCTGTCAAAAAACAGCTGAGGCCCCCTCCCCCCCCCCGACAACCCACAAATAGCAGGAGGGATGCCCACTTCCTCTTGCCACCACCCGATGCTGCCCTCCCTGCCTGCGCAAATATGACAGGAAGGATGCCAACTGTCTTGCCACCAAGTCATCCCCCCAAACCGGCCCACCACATCCGACCGGCCCAGCCCACCCCTGGTTGGGCCTGGCCCGACCCGACCTGACATCTCCCCTGTACCTAAAAGTTGGGAGCAGGAGGGGTTCTCAGTCCCTCCTGCTCCTTAGGCTTCCAGCACTGTCTTCCGGAGCAGGAGGAACCACAAAGTCCTCCTGCTCCTTCTCCTGCATGACGCACCACAAATGAGGGCCTTAGGTCCCGCCCCGGTGCATCATGTGATACACGGGGAGGAGCCTAATGCCTTGATTGGCTGAGGGGCCTGTGGCGCCTGAGTCAATCAGGGACTTCCTTAGGGCTGAGCCTAAGAAAGTCCCTGATTGGTCAATAGCCAATCAGGGACTTCCTTAAGCTCAGCCCTAAGAAGTCCCTGATTGGCTCAGGTGCCACAGGCCCCTCCCAAGGGAGGAGCCTGAGGTGCCTGAGCCAATCAGGGCCTTAGGTTCTTCCCCGCGCATCACATGATGCATCCTAAGGCCCACATTCGTGGTGCATCATGCCAGAGCAGGAGAAGGAGCAAGAGGACTTTGCGGTTCCTCCTGCTCCGAAAGACAGCACTGGAGGCCTAAGGAGCAGGAGGGACTGAGCACCCCTCCTGCTCCGAACTTTTAGGTACATGGGAGGGGTCAGGCTGGGCCAGGCCGAGTCGGTCGGGGGTGCGATGGGCCGGCCGGTTGCAGTCGTTTCGTGGCAGGAGGGAGTGGGCATCCCTCCTGCCTTTTGTGGGGCATTGGCGCTGGGGTGCATCAATGCGGGGGTGAGCATATTTTAGGGGTTTGGGGAGGGAGGAGGCACTTCGGGGGGGAGAGGCTTTTTATTTTTTTAACCAAGCAGTTATTTTGCATGTGTAATACACGCAAACTGCCCGATTAAAAATAAAAATTGAAAAGGCCGGCAGAAGCCCTGACAGCAGTGACAGGAGGCTGCTTCTCCTGTCACTATTGTCAGGGTCTGCGCATGCTCCAGGATCGCTCTCTAGCAATCCTGGCCGTGGGTGGGGGCGTGTCAACGATCGTCCGCATTTGCATGCAGGCCTATTGTGACTTCGTCAGCCTGCATGCAATTGGGAACGGATCGGAGACAGACTCGGGGGTTAATGAATCTAGCCCTTGTTTAACAAGCTAATCAGCGCTGATCATTGGCAACTAACTCCTAATAATTGATGCTAATTGGCACTAATTAGAAGTTATGTGCACGACTTTCTAAGCGCACTGAATAAAGTGGTATGCGTAAATTCTGCGTGAATCTCAAAAGGGGGCCTGACCAGGGGAGAAGAATCATGGGCATTCCGAAAAAGTTATATGCCCTGTTATAGTATAAGCCCATTCTGTGCACAATTTAAGTGCAGGTATTTAGATCTGGTTTTCATTAGTCTAAATGGATGTGCCTAAATGTTAGTCAAATGTATGGGCGCTAAGCATGATCCTATATATGGAGTGTGCCTTTTCTAGAATTGTGCTAAATGCCTTTAAGGTCAGCACTGATTAATTAGGCATATATACATGTAAAAGTAAGGGGCATCACAGGGGAAGAGCACAGGCAGGACCTGGTTGGGACCAACATTTATGGAGGTAACATCAGTGCCAGTTATGCACTAAAGTGCCACAATTAGGAGTGCCTGCTATTCTCAAGGTATAAGTGGGCACACTAAAATGTAAAATGTGTTGATGTCAATTTACGCTAGTATTTCATATCAGAATCTTGGTACCCAGACTCTTGTTAAAGAATTTGCACTATGCGGCATCTGGATTGGCCACTGTGAGAACGGGTTACTGAGCTTGATGGACCATTGGTCTAACCCAGTAAGGCTATTCTTATGTTCTAAATTGTGGTGCCCAGTTATGGAATGGCCCACTTCAATTTCGGATCTTCCTACAACACAATATTCCTATTAAATATTTTCCCCAAAGTGTTACATAACAGACAGTATGGAATTGAAAAATTATGAACCATATTTTGCTCAGCCTATTTAGCATTCATATAAACATTTCAAAGCATCTTCTGAAATCATTAGAAACTTAGAGGACATCGAATATTAATCTACATATGTTAATAAGGGATGCTTTCTGAGTAAAAAGTAAGATATACATCCTTTGTTAACTACATTTTTTCTCATTTTTAAATTGTATACTTAAGTCTTATTTCAAGTTTTAACTTGTGTCACATATCAGAAACAATAAGCATTTTGTATATGTTTCTATATAGGGAGAAAACACTATGCTGTAATTTTCATTTTAATGTTGGCTAGATCATCCAAATACAGCTCTGAATCCTAAACACCCCTCCATTACTTGCTTTAGTCTTTACCCAAAACCTTGACACAATAATGCAGTTGTTTCCAGTAAAGTCACAGGATGTCCTACAGTAAACATTAATTAAAGACACAAAGAGTAAAGTATTTGAATTTGCAGGTTAAGGCAGACAACTCAAGACTTTGTACAATTAACATTAACATTCCTTGGTGTAGAAAACAATATTAATTATACATGTATTATATGTCAACAATGAAACCTGTGAATTAAGGCCACCATTGGATTATACATTTTTAATCTTTATAAACAGATTTCACAAAATCTACAATATATGTGTTTTGGAGAATATTCTGCATAGCCAGTGGGCGATCTAGGAATCCAGGTTTTCTTTATTCACAGGTTATTCTTTATTCACAGCTTCACTCTGTGTGTACATATATATTAGGAATGTTAAATATATTTACCACTGTAAATAAAATAGATCTCTGAGTAAAATAGTGATAATATTCTTCTGTTTATACAATGCTATTTGAATTCATTTTCCTGACTGAGCCCATACAGTAAAAAATGCAGCCTGAAATATGGTTGCAAAATAAGGATTAGTCTACTTTACCTCTAGTTATTATATGTGATAATATATGTTTATATTGCAGGACATTTATGAACATCTTTTTAATGAGACATGGAAGTGTGGACAACACAACATTTTATATTGACAAGTTGTATTTTTTTATATCAGTTTCCAAATCTATCATTCTGAGCTGGAGATATCTGCAGAAAATAAACTTCTGATATGAAATATGTTTGGATTACTTATCAGGTATCATATCAAATATTCTATCATTATAGACGCACCTCCACAACTATTTGCATTGTCATCATTCTCTGCAAACATTGCTCTGGTCTCTCTCATTATCAGGAACGAGGAAAATACACAGCATGGGTGCCTGAATTGGTGCAATTTTGAAATTTGTGAACATTGTTAAGAATTCAACTGTTATTTTCCAATTAGTCAACCTCTTTCAGGAGAGTTCAAAGTGAAAATCTCATTCACTTTCCATATCATTCACTTAGCAGTTTCTCACTATACTCAGTTTTTCCCTCCTGAAAATATCCTATTGGCACTAAGGGGCCCTTTAACTAAAAAGCATGCAAGTTATAAAACGTAGTGACTGCAAAGCCTCTACATTAATTGTTGGGGGCACTGAAGAAAAACCTTTCCTGTGCATGAAGTACATGACAGATAATGCAGATGCACAATACCATCTACTGAGGTGATGTTAAGTGATCTGCACTAGATGTTGCAGTAACAATTAATGTGCAGTACATTACTGTGTGCTGATTGCAAAGTGCAGTCCAAGTCCAGTACGTGCTGTGCTCTTAGGAGCCTGCTTAACAAAGCATGGCAACTTTTTGTACATGATGTACCTCAAGTGCAAAACTAAAAGGTATGGCAAGCATTTAGCCTGTATTTATTGCATTGGGTAGACATTTACTGCATGGGCCCATGTTATATGCCTTAGAAAATAGCACCTGTTCTGTCTTCCGAGGCATATAACATAGGCCCCAATGCAAAGCAAAAAAAAAAAAAAAAAATTAAGCTCTTAAGGTGGCATTAATTACTCTGTCAGTAGTTGTGACAGCTAGCATATGGTAGCGTCCTGCGCACTGGGACTAAATGTGCTGGACTAAACTTTGTGTCAGTCCACGACTTGCCCAGATCCTGCCCCTATCTGCAAAAGCAGCTAGCACAGGATTTTGCTATGGTGGCTGGTTTTTGTATGCAATAAGCTGCCATAATGACTATCAAATGATAAAAACTACGCTAGCCAATTACCATGGCCTAGTAAAAATGCATAAAGTGTGAATTAGTGTACTCTAAGGGCTAGATTCCACAAAAGTCACAAAAAATATGGTACTAAGCACCAATTCTGTTAACAATTGCATATGAAACTGCCATTGTAGAACAGGGTGTAAGAACATAAGAATTGCTGCTGCTGGGTCAGACCAGTGGTCCATCGTGTCCAGCAGTCCAATCCTGTGGCAGCCCTTAGGTCAAAAGACCAGTGCCCTGAGTCTAGCATTACCTGCGTATGTTCTGGTTCAGCAGGAACTTGTCTAACTTCGTCTTGAATCCCTGGAGGGTGTTTTCCCCTATAACAGCCTCTGGAAGAGCCTTCCAGTTTTCTACCACTCTCTGGGTGAAGAAGAACTTCTTTACGTTTGTACGGAATCTATCCCCTTTTAACTTTAGAGAGTGCCCTCTCATTTTCTCTACCTTGGAGAGGGTGAACAACCTGTCTTTATCTACTAAGTCTATTCACTTCATTATCTTGAATGTTTCAATCATGTCCCTCTCAGTCTCCTCTTTTCAAGGGAGAAGAGGCCCAGTTTCTCTAATCTCTCACTGTACGGCAACTCCTCCAACCCCTTAACCATTTTAGTCGCTCTTCTTTGGACCCTTAGATGCTGGCACTTATGCAATGTAAAAAGCTGGTATAAATGATGCTTTGACCATCATTTGGTTTGCAGTTTGTATATTGGAAAATTTTAAGTCTTGTATGGGTTTTAGTGTTTTCTGTACTGGTTTAGTTTTTGACTCAATAAAAATCATTTGACATAAATGATGGTACCTAAAGTTGGCAGTTGTGTGCATGATAGTATTCTGCAACTTACATGCGCAACTGCATGATGTGCCCACTATGTAGATGTGCATTACGGCATTTAAGTGCCTCTAATACCATTCCTCTTACTACTTCAAATACCATGTCCTCCATCCCAACTATTTGGGGCCGTCGTTATGCCGAACCCACAGTTAGTAAAAACCAATTCAAACTCCGCCCTAGACATTACATTTCTATCCCACTTCATCCCCCTTCCAACTTCTATTCTAAACACCCCCCTACATTTAATGCCGGTTTAATAAATGTTCGCTCTATAAAAAATAAACATCATTTAATTCATGATATTATCACTCAACATAATCTTCAATTACTTTGTCTTACAGAAATATGGTTAACCCAGGGAGACGATGCTTACATCACACAGGCTTGTCCACCTAACTATAAAGCATTTTTTCAACCACGCCCAAATAAAAAAGGTGGTGGACTGGCAATCATACACTACACTTCAATTTCGCTTCAGGTAAATACCTCCAATCTTTTCTCTCATATCCCTACCGAATCTCTCCAATTTTCAATTAAACTCTCTACCTCTCTTAACTTTCTCCTTATCTATTTACCCCCGCCAATAACTAAAATATCTCTCTCATCTCTTATCGCAACTCTAACTGATTTCAATATTGCTTACCCTGAGTCAATAATTCTTGGAGACTTTAATATCCATTTTAATTCCCCTAATCACTTTAATACTTCTGAACTTTTAACTTTGATATCTGATTTATCACTATCTCCACTCATCCATATGCCCACTCACTCTGCTGGAAATACACTGGACATGATCTTATGCCCAACCACTATGACCTCTCTTTTCCACAATATAGAATTCATCTCTGTACCATGGTCAGATCATACTCTAATCATCTGGCAATCAAACACTCCGACTCATCCTAATCCTATCAAACAAACAAATAATTCCTTTTTCACCCGTAATCTAAGCAACATATCTCTTCCTGCCATCCAAACCTCCTTTGACTTGAATCTCAAAGATTTTTCTTCTCTAACAGTTACAGAACAATTTTCTAATTGGGAAACTGCTACGACTTCTCTGCTAGACTCACTAGCTCCTAAATCTAAAAAACAAAATAAACCTGCCATTAACCCTTCCTCTAAGAAACATCAACCTTGGTTTAATGAAAATTTGATTCTCCTTCGTCGACAGGTCCGTTCGGCCGAAAAAAAATGGCGTAAAACACCCTCTAGCAATCACCTACTTTCTTATAAAGAAAAAGCCTCCCATTATAAAAAGACCATTCAACAGACAAAAAAGGATTACTATTCAAAACTCATCTCTAAAACCAGTAATTCATCTACTCTCTTTAGTATTGCACAATCTCTTTCAAAATTTTCAAAAAAAAAACTTCCTCTTTCTGCTTCAACATCACCATCCGCAGACGAACTTTCCCAATTCTTCCACAAAAAAGTTACTACTATTCGAACTCATCTCGGACCCTCTCTTCCCGCTTTCTCTCCACCCATTAACAACGATTCAAATTTCCTACCCCTCAGTTCTTTTTCTAATTTCAAAGTACCCTCATTATCCCAATTATTCTCTGTCATACAATCTATAAATTCTCCCAATAATATTATTGAAAGCTTTCCTCCACAAATTCTTAAAAAATTCTTCTCTTTCTTCGGTCCTTATATAAGGGAAATGATTTCTAAATCTTTTTCCGAATGTCAGGTTCCAACAGCATGGAAAACTGCACTAGTTTTCCCAAAACTCAAACAATATAATACTGATCCCTCTTTACCTAATAATTACCGTCCAATTGCAAATCTGTCTCTAATTTCTAAAGTTACCGAAAAAATTGTTCATTCCCAATTATCCGATTATTTTGATCAAACAAATGCCCTACATCCGTATCAGACAGGCTTTCGTACTTCACATTCCACCGAGCTATCATTACTAGGCCTTATTACAACCATACATTACTTTCACGACCACTTAAAATCGGTCATACTAATTTCTCTTGATTTATCCGCAGCATTCGACACCATTGACCATTCTTTACTTTTATCTAGACTAGCAGATTGTAACATCACAGGTCACGCTCTCAACTGGTTCATATCCTATTTTCATCAACGTAATTCCAAAGTTTATGCAAAAAAACAAATTTCTTCCTCAGTAACTCAAACTTTTGGAGTTCCTCAGGGCTCCATCTTATCCCCGCTATTATTCAATATCTTTCTACACCCTCTTCTCTCTCTTGCACAATCATTAGGCTTCTCTATTTTCGCCTATGCTGACGATATACAGCTGCTTTATCCGATTAACACTTCAAACCCCTTAGATATTACTGATCTAAATACTAAACTGGATATCTTAAGTGATTGGCTCTTCTCTAACAAACTCTCACTCAACGTCGACAAATCTTGTGGTCTTCTTCTCCCCATTAAAAAATCTGAAATACTACCAGGAACAATCTACATCAAATCCACACCTATACGTATGGATACTAAAATAAAATTATTAGGCGTCACCTTAGATAGCGAACTTACTTTTCATGACCATATAAGTTCCGTCGTAAAAACTTGTTTCTTCAAATTACGTATCATTCGTTCCCTCAGATCTATTTTAACTACTGACTCGATTAATACCTTAATTCATTCCTTAGTCATCTCCCACTTAGACTACTGTAATTCTCTTTTAAATGGACTCCCCCAAAAAGAACTTCGACGGCTTCAACTCATTCAAAATACCGCAATCAAACTCATCTACAAAATAGGTAAATTCGAACATGTCACTCCTCTTCTTAAAGAGGCTCATTGGCTCCCAATCACCCATCGGATAACTTATAAAATCATATTGCTCACTTTTAAAATTAAACACTCTCACCTGCCCTTATTTCTAGATAAACTATTAATCCCCCAAAGTTCCCCTCGTTCCTTAAGATCTACTGATCAAAAACTGCTTTTCATTCTATCATTAAAAGAATCCTATTACACTAGGAAAACCAACTTTTCTATAAATGCCCCCACATTATGAAATTCTCTCCCTCAATTTCTTCGGGACGAAACCCAATTACCAAAATTTAAGATTAATCTTAAAACTTATCTATTTCAAGATGCCTTTGCCAAATCTTAATCTTTACTTGGTTCATTCGTCGATCTCTTTCTCAAAACTAACCTTTTCTTCAGCGCATATCTCTTATACCATGCACCCTTACCCCTCGTGTTATATCCCTCCCCTCTATCTCATTTCTTCTATTATTATGTAACTTTTCCCTTCCTCCCCACTCATCCTCACTGTCAGGTTTTGTCCGTACATGTTTTATATGTTTTTCTTTTTTTTTTTACACCATTAATTAATTCTTTCTATTCTATTTTAAATTTTATTGTTAACCGGTCAGATACTTGTTTTATGATCGGGATATTAAAAACCAATAAACTTGAAACTTGAAACATGGACTCAATTCTATAAATGGCATAGGATTAAAATTTTGCACTAAGCACTATTCTATAACTGGCACTCAGAGTTGGGTGTGGTTTATAGAATAGCATTTAATGCTGGGATGCATTCCAACTTTTAGGTGTGAGGATTTACACCAAGTAAATCCTGATGCTCATGATTGCACCTAAATTATGTGTGGATCTCCAGGTCCACACCTATGTGAGGAGGTTTCCTGGAGAGGAGTTCAAGCCTGAGTGCCTCAACCTCACTGTGAAGCATCCTTTGAAGGTCATGGTCTGGGGCTGCATGGCTCCAAGTGGCGTCAGACATCTGCACATTGTTGATGGAATGATCAGCAGGGATATGTGCACCGCAATACTGCAAAGTGCATGGTGCCATCAGCTCAACAGCTTTCCAGGCCAGTTCCTGTTCCAAGATGACAATGTATCAGTGGTATGTGGTCAGGGCCTTCAGAGAATTTGCCCCACCCCCTAGAGGTCCTGAGGGCACTGACCTGAATTTGATTGTTCGAGCAGGCAACAGGCAGATGCTGCTCAATCAATCAAATTCAGATCAGTACTGACAGGGGGCTCAGAGAATCCACAGCCCAAGAGTCCTGCTTTTTTCATTTTGGGGGTTTATTTTTGGTTTGATGCAATTTGACTGGTGGAGCAGGCTGCCTACTCAATCAAACTGTATCAAACAAAAAGTAAACAAGAAAATAAAAAAGCAGGGCTGTAGAGATGTGAATTCCCTGAAAGCCCTCAATGCAATGCACCTTGCCATCACTCCAAATAGGTGATCAACTGGAAGCGTCAAAACAACATCAAGTCAATCGACTAGCCTGCCCAATCTCTGGATCTGAATCCGATTGAGAACTGGGAGATATTTGACAGACATCCAATGTCAAAACTTGAGTTGACCGAGTCACTCTTTACAGCCTGGAACCATACTGTCACCTATGATGACCTCATCAAACTGGTTCACTCAGTGAACCTATGCTGTTTGTAATTGACTGTCTGGTCTGTTTGCCATTCTCAATAAAAACATTAAAAAAAAAGAACAGAGGGTGGCCCACCAAATTCTGAACCATCACTGACACACAAAACAACCTTTTTCAAGGTCATCTACATGTATATGAAAGATAGATGATGCTTTTTTGACCAGCGAAGTACGTTGCTCGATTTATACAGAAAAATGATTAACATAGCAACTTAAACTCAGAAATTTAAGGCCAAGCTAGAATAAAAAGTTGATTCTAATAACCAAATGTATCCCTTATAATATGGTACACAGATAAATCTATTGGGTCCACAAAAATATTAAAATAAAAGGTCAGAAAGTTGAAAGAATGCAAAATTCACAAGTGGTTCCAGACTTTTGCACCAAAGTGCAGTTCCATGTGTAACATAGAAACATGATGGTAGATAAAGGCTAAATGGCCCATCCAGTCTGCTGATCCACAGTAAGAGATCTCACGTGCCTATACCTCACTTTCTTGAATTCAGACACAGTCTCTGTCTCCACTACCTCTTCTGGGAGACTGTTCCATGCATCTACCACCCTTTCTGTAAAAAAAAGTATTTCCTTAGATTACTCCGGAGCCTATCACCTCTTAACTTCATCCTATGCCTTCTCATTCCAGAGCTTCCTTTCAAATGAGACTCGACTCATGCGCATTTATGCTATGTAGGTATTTAAACGTCTCTATCATATCTCTCCTCTTCTGCCTTTCCTCCAAAGTATACAGATTGAGATCTTTAAGTCTGTCCCCATACATCTTATGACAAAGACCACTGACCATTTTAGTAACCTTCCTCTGGACTGACTCCATCTGTTTTATATCTTTTTGAAAGTGTGGTCTCCAGAATTGTACACAATATTCTAAATGAGGTCTCACCAAATAGCACCAATTAATGCCACTTAAGTTAGGTACACAAATGGTACTGTTCTATATACTGCACATTTAAATTTGCAAGGCATGCAACTTTATGGAATGCGGGAGTAAGCGTCACGCCAACATAGCGATAGTTAGTATTGTCATGTGCTAATTCATGTGATAAATGCTTTACACACTTTAGTAAAAGGGCCCTTAAATATATTGAAAAACTGAATGGATGGCTAATCATCATTTTGAGCCCATCATACCAGTTAGATCACATGACTTCATTTGATCAATAATGGTGCTTATATTAATTATTCCTCTGCCAAAATGGAACAGGTGAGATAGGGGGAGAGTAAGAAAAGTGGAAGTCAAGCTTCCAACTTGAATATTTTCACTCTCCTTTCTATGTGCTATCAAGTATCTATCATATCATACTTTTCTGTGTATGAATAACAGACTAAAACAATACTATTTCAAAATAACTTCAATTATAAAATTGACTTCAGAACTGAATTTTTTTTTGTTTTTTTTTTTAATAGAGCTAGCCTATCTAGGTGCTTAATTATTTTAAAAGCTTAATAGGTGCCTATGAGCAATTAGCACCTCATAACTGACTTGTTAAAATTAACTGCCTACCATTTTCAGCTAGGTGCTTAGGCCAAGGTGTCTACCAGAGAGTAGGTATGGTTAGGGATGGATCGTGGACATATTTGCTATGGTAGGCACCTAAACTGGACTTAGGCACCGGTATTTAGGCCCTGGCATAAATAGGGAGTGCCTAAGTTCAGTTTAGGTGCTGCTAGACATGATTCTATAACTTGTGCCTAATTTAAGATTGACATGTGCTTTGCGCCATGTTCTTCAGCACCTATGATTTAGGCGTTATTTATAGAATCAGGGCCTAAGTTTCTTTCTTTTAATTGTAAGAAGATTTACAACTACTGTATATATTTCTGTTATATGACAGAATTCATCAGTCATGATACTTTACTTGTGAAATCTGACATTTCCAAGACAACGCATAATACCATAAACAAAGAATTAAGACTTTGGATAGGGCTTCCCAAACTTGTAATATGAGTTTTCATGATAGCTACAATTAATATGCATGAGACACGTGCATATACCAAAGGCTCCTTTTACTAAGGTTTGCTAGCCTTTTTAACACGCGCTACATTGCCGCGCGTGCTAACCCCGCGCTACATGCCAAAAACTAACACCAGCTCAATGGTGGTGTTAGCGTATAGTGCACGTGGCAATGCAGCGTGCGCTAAAACCGCTAATGCAGCTTAGTAAAAGGAGCCCCAAATCTCCCATACAGATACAACAATTAAAAAACCAAGCTTAATTAAGCCCAAAGTTCAAGGGTGTATAGAATCTTCTAAAAAATGTATATATCTCTTATGCATATCCATTGTGAATATCCTGAAAACCCAGCTGGTCCATAGAGTTACCAGGATAAATTTGGGAAACTCTGACACAAGCATTGACAGTGATGAACAGTTGACTACAGGCTTAAAAAGACTAAATGATATGAGAACATGCATCAGTATTATCAGAGGCTCCAACCCCGAGTTTGTCAGTTTTACTGGGAAAGATCTGCACCTAGTCATTCTAAATAGACTAGATAAAAATGGCCATCTTTACCAGTCATATATTTCTATACTAGGTGAAATAGCATTCTAAGCAACAGCCAACATATGACATATCTATTCAAGGAATAAAATGTAGACAAGAATGTTTCAAGCCTAGTCCTCCTCATAATATCTCATTATTAGGAACCAGGCACAGTGACAAGGTTTAAGACTGTTGGATTTGAGACACTGCAAAACACTGGACTGTCCCTCGATACAAAATCATACAATTTAGTTCTTTGCTCAACATGACTCAAAGGGACTCTGTAATGGTGGGTAAATCATAGCTGGCTAATACATACTTACTACCCCAGTGAATAAAAATGCAAAGCAAAATAGAGGAACAGTAGAAATTCATCAAGAACTGGATTAGCAAAATGAATCCTTCTGCTTCAGTTTACATTCACATACTGATGTACCACAGAGGATAATAAAAATAAAGTGGGAAATTCAAAAAAGACAAAAACAATAAGTGCCCTTAATCTCAGAGCATACATATAAACATTTAGGAGGCTGTTGTAGAAACACTTGTGGGTCTTTGACACATGCAAATGCCCTACATATGGTTTTTTTTGGTGTTGGGGGTGGGGTGGTTAATGCCAGTGGTGGCAGTCCAAAATTATCCAGACATGTATTCAGCACCAGTATCCAAATAGTGAAGAGTGCTGAATATCCAGATAAGGCAGTCACGCTAGAACTTATTCGGATAGTGATGACATTCAATCTGCTATCTGGATAAATGTGGACATCCTTCTATCTGTGCTGAGCTATTCAGTATGTTCTCCAGTGAGCAGACCATGTCACCACTATCCAGATAAATTCTGAGACTGCCCTGGCACTATCTGTAAGGATACTCGGAGGCAGCACTTGCATAGTGTCTCTGAATATCCTGGTCAGCAGCACTTATCTGGATTGTAGATGCTGTTATCTGGTTAAGGGCTTTTCAATAATGACCTGATTTTAGACAACTGCTAATAACATATATAGATCTGCAGCATGTGCATTTTTCAAGTGGATATGTTATAAGTAGGCTAGAAATGTATGTATATATGTAGCTCTGACTATACAGTGGCAATATATGCACAATTTAAAAAAATCTGGATGTTGAAATTTATACCTTCTCCAATGTAGGCATAAGTGTGTCACCTAACTGCTTGTTTGGATTTGGAGTTTGCTCCAATTATCTAAAAAAGGAAAAGGTGGGGGGGGGGGGAAATGCTTCTTTTTTTCTTTGGAGGCTGGGGGAGAAACTTGGACAAGATGGCTGCCTGAGGCTTCCACAATGCCGTTGCGCTGTTGAAAGGGGTTGATGGTTAAAAAAGAAAATTGAAGACCTGGGTTTTTCCATCTGAACCTGGGTCTGGATTGGTATTACCTGGCCCGATGGATCATTTTTTGGAGCGTGAACCTGGCAATCTGGAGGAATTGGCCTCAGCAGAAGGAAGGAGTCAAGTAGAAGATCTCTAGGCCTCATTTGAGGTGGTTAGTCTCTCTCCAGAAGATCGAAGCCCACTGAATCAATTGCAGCTCTATTCTGCGTCATTGTTGACGCTAAGAGATGAGAGTAAAAGTGCTCTGTTTCAGAGCTGTGAGGTGAAGAATAAACCTGCGGGGGTAACAGAGCACCTATGAACATCATTGGACTTGGCAGTGAATGGTTCAATATAGGGGGAAGAAGGAAGGCCTGTTATCCCTCTAACTTTGAACACTGTGAGTACTGAGGATTTTGGTTCACAAATGGCTCTGACCCCAATACAAAGACCAGCTGTGGTTAACTTGGAAAATATTTGGGAGGCTATTACAAAATTGCAGGTTTCTCTGGGTACTCAGATCCAACAAATATCTTCCCACTGTAAAAGAATGCTATCTGAATCGGTTATTATAAAAGAAAAAGTGAAAAACTTGGAAAATAAAATTGGAGATTGTACAACTCGATTAGAAACAATGGAAGCACAGGGTCATACCTGGATAAAAGATAGTGGGAATATGCATTATAAATTTGAGTCTTTAGAAAATACAGTCAGACGGCATAATTTTTGATTAATAAATTCTCCTAAAGTATATTCAGTACTAGCTGTTGATATGTTTAAAAGATATTTATCTAAGGTTTTGAAAATTTCTGAATCTTCCTACCCTCCGATCTCTAAGATATATTACCTACCTCAGGGAAAGAAAAAGGTTCCCTTGGCCCAGTAAGGTCTTTCAGTAAGCAGCTCAGACCTAACTAATTTTCTTGATAGGTCCAATATGGAGGTGGTGGTATCTTCATCGTTGCTATTACAGCTGGCATTGGACTCTGACAGTGACTGGTTGTTGACAATTTTTTTCAAACACCAGGGTGTACTGTTTTTGGATCAAAAAATTTGTATATATCCTGATGTGGCTAGAGTTACCCAGAAGAAGAGATGGCAATTTTTATTGCTCTGTCCTCATGTTTTACAGCTAGGTGCAAAGTTTCATATGAGATACCCTTGTAAATGTTTGATTATATATTGCAAGGAGTCAGATATGTCTTTTTTGAACCTTCTAGCTGTCTAAATTTATCTTGGGGAAAGCAGCGGTTCCTCCAGGTACTCCCTCTAATTTGAAACCATAGACTTCGACTTAGTATTTTAGGTCCATTTATAGGCACTGTTTTTCCTATTATTGATATGGTATAATATAATTCTGCTTTTTCTTATAGCACACCCCCATGATTGTGGACTAATTAGCAATGTATAATGATCAGATATATATTCAGCACCAGAGGGAAGGCTTCAGCTGGGAAGGCCATGAAGCAGCCCGTTCAGAGCGCTGCTGCTGTTTTTGGAGGCATCGGAGCGGAGATATGTCAGTCCCACGGTGGGAGGGTTGGTGGGGTTCTGCTGCACAGGAGGATGGGAGGGAGGGCTAGAAAGATGCTGTACAAGGGGATGGGTGAGAAGGTCGGTGGGGTTCTGCTGCACAGGGGGATGGGAGGGATAGAAAGATGCTGCACAAGGGGATGGGTGAGAGGAGAGGAAAGATGCTGCACATGGGGGGGAGGGGAGAGAAAGGAAAGAGGAAGAATTAGGGTGGAGGAGAGGGAGAGATGATTGTTGTACATGAAAAAATAAGACATCCCCTGAAAATAAGCCCTAATGTGTTTTTTGGACCCAAAATTAATATAAGACACTGTCTTATTTTTGGAGAAACATGGTAATATTGCAGGAATTTTCTGTGCACTTTTTACTTACATTTTCCTCCATGGTGCAGTAGTATAGCTATGCAGATTGAAATAATGGCCCATTCTGATGAACTCTACGACCACTCTAAAACTGTGAACAAATGTGAGCCTTGCTAGTGTGTCAGGCCAATGTTCTAAATTCTTCATATTTCTAGCAAGAACAATAAAAGAGCAGCATAGAATGTTAAAATTATTTGAAGCATCAATAATAATTGATATATATTTAAAAAATCTATTTTAACAATGTTACCAATCCTGACGTTGTGCCTTTAGTAATGGAAGATATTTCTTTGAAGAAAGTTTTCCATGCTCCTGAGGATCTAAAGCCAACAGTCCACATGTGATAATATAAATAGTTCTTACTGTTCTTTGTTCATTATGGCTTCTAAAAAAATAATAATTTTGTCATCACTTTTTTCTAGTAACTATTTTGCTCCTGTTCACAATACAGACAAATAGTTTCTCTTATGGACAGTCTCATACTGCAAAAAGACTTTAGGGCAATGTGAACAGCAGTTTCACCTGGCACCCAGTTCTGAGCATTTCTATAGTAATCTTTGTCTAACAGAATCTCAAAGGACACCTTGTATTAGACCATATAATTATTAGTTATTCTAGGAAGATTTGTAGCTAGAAATTTGAATGAAATATTTTTGATTTATGACATTCAGGAAAGATGGTTCAGACGTGCGAGAAATTAATACAAAAAGACCTGAGGGAGCCTAATCTGAGGCACTGATTGATGACCATTTGTCACTTGTGAAAATATGAATAATAGTGCAAATAATTTTGGGGCATATTCATGAGCATCCTCTATAAAATCACTAGGCTCATCCTGTAATAGAATGAGATTCGGTGTTGTATCTTTCATGCAGAAACTTTTATACACTGACAGTGTGATGGTTTTTAGGAATTTTGATTTTTTTTTTTCCTGTATTCTTTTGTTCTTTCTAAATTGAACACCAATTTTTTTTCTTTATTAAGATTCAATAAAACAACAGAAAATTTCAGGTTTCATATCGCTTTTGTGTACAAAATAGCAGATGTGTAATAGAGGCTCACTTATACGCCACCTTACCGTACCCCATCCTCCCAAAACAATCTTCCCAATGTTGAGCCATCCCATTCTCTTGATGGCAGATTGTTAGAATTATGTATTGCTATCTTCAAGAAATATCAGTACCAGGTTCTAACTTTTATGCTTTGCTGCTTTTCCTTTATATTTGGTAGTTGGCATTTCGATTTCTACCGTAAACCCTACCTAAGTCTATGACTTTAGTGTGGACACCTTTTGATTTTTCCAGTTAGCTAGTAGGAAACTTCAGCTTCATCATCTTCCCCTTACCCAGAGCTGCTTTAACTATGGGGCCCTGGGTAAACTTTTCTGGATGGGTCCTTCCCTCCAAGTTCTATATGTGTCAGAAGGGGCAAGACTAATAGAGCCCTCAAGCGCACATAAGCTTGACGGCTTCTTGGTGCTAAATTACGGCTGATACTGGGTCTAACCTTTTCTTGTTGCTGCCATGGATGGGCCTGGTCTCAGAGAGGCACTGCAGCGGTAAGAGATTTATGATCAACTTAAACTCAGGCCTTGAGATCCGATGGACCTTCCTCCTATGGGTGGCTGGGACCCCCTCTATGCAGAGGCCCAGGGCAACTGTCCTTTTTGCCCATTGGAAAAAGCAGTCCTGCCCCTACCCCATGTGACTGGTAGGTAGACAAAAATAAAAGAAATGTTGGCTCAATAATTAACTCCAGCCTCAGAATTTCAATGTATTTTTAACACTTTCATTAATATTATTTTCTTCAGGATTTTCTGGTGGTGTGTTGGTAAAATTACTATTTGATTCAGAATGAAGGAATGATTGATATCAAAATTGTACTACTGAGTAAATAGTGACACTGAGCAAGAGTCCATTGTCTCATCTAGATGAACCAATGGTGACCATAATCACAATTTTAAATTAAACAAAATGATTAATTTGAACTACCTGAATGGGTCAAAAGGAACCATCATGAATATATTTCCAACAACCTTTGCATGCCCAGTACCATAAGGAGACAATAGTATTTTTTAGAAGTGATGCTTGGGTTTTAGATGTCCTTACTGCACAGTCTAAATTACAATTTTAAATAACCAGAATATGAATGTCCAAAATTGAGGAACAGGACTTTTTGTGTGGGACTAGGATGAGCTTAAAATATAGATATCTATTCCCTGTTTCAGAAGGAGAATGGATATCTATGTCTAAAGAGATGGAAGTCTAGAGTTAGACCTTCTATCTGGGATGTCAGAAAACTGCTAGATAGAAGATAGACCTTCTATCTAGATGTCAGAAAACTGCTCTGAAGATATTAAGGGAGGTCATCCCCATAATCCCCCAATGGTTGATAGGCGGTATATAAAATCCTAATAAACTTGAACTCCATAAGTGAAACTGGCAAGGGTTTCTGCGATAGCTTCCGGAAAAATGGATGTTCATATTTCTAAAATGGATCACACAGATGTTTATGCTGCTGTACACGAACATCTATGCTGCCATTCATGACATGGATATTCATGCGTACCCTCATAGATATCCATGCATCCTTTTAGCCCTGTTGCTATTTTAGATGTCTATTTTTCTAAAATGGATGCCCATTCCACATAGAGCAGCATATGAACACCCATTTCTCCATTTATTTCAGAACAGGCTCTATGTCAATAGATTTGTTCAAAAATACTCGTGAAACTTTAGACATCTTGACTTAGACATCTAATCTCTGATCTAAATGCCCTTTCTAAAATTCTGTTGAATACTTTTGGCCTAGTGGTTAGAGCTGTAGCCTCAGTACCCTGTTGTGTGTTCAAACCCTCCACTGTTCCTTGTGACTCTGGGCAAGTCACTCCATTGCCCCCAGGCACATTAGAAAGATTGTGAGCTCACTGGGACAGATAGGGAAAATGCTTGAGTACCTGATTGTAAACCCCTTAGTTAACCTTGATAGGTGGCATATAAATACCTAAAATAAAAAAAAATTATAAAAGATGATCTCATTTTAAAGACTTTTTCCATATTGTTGAATATGCCTTTTTCATTGACTTTCTTGATGTCAGTAACTCTGCAAATATTTTCTTACATGACCTTAATTTTTTAACATCTTTTCACCTTCTAAATGATCAAGGTCAAAGAACCCATCAAAATGGTTTGATGTTAAACCATTCTAAAACTTTTGAGAACAAATGTCCTTGATCAGTAAGGAGATATTAGTATTATCTCTGCTGCATGAAATCTTGACATTCCTTAATTCTTGGGAATGAATGATCAAGGAAAAAATAGAGGGATGTTCATGTTTAAAACTGAGATTATAATGCCTAATGTATTGCTCCTTGGTGTGACCACACCTCGAATATTGTGTGCAATTCTGGTCACTGCATCTCAACAAAGATATTGTAGAATTAGAAAAGGTACAGAGAAGGGTTCCCAAAGTAATAAAAGTGATGAAACAATGTCCCTAAGATGAAAGGCTAGAGCTCTTCAGCTTGGAGATGTGGCTGAAAGGAGATATGATAGAGGGCTATAAAATCTAGGGGGCACACAATGAAGCTACCAAATAGTACATTTAAAACAAATCAGAGAAAATATTTCTTCAGTCAATGTGTAATTAAGCTTTGTAATTCATTACCAGAGGATGTAGTAAAAGCGGTTTGTAGTAATAGCAAAGTTTAAAAAAACTTTGGACAAGGTCCTAAGAGAAACATCTGTAAACAATTATTAAGATGGATTTGAGAAAATCCACTGCTTATATCTGGGATAAGCAGAATAAGTTCTGTTTTACCCCTTTGGGATCTTGCCAGATACTTGTGACCTGGCTTGGCCACTGTTGGAAACAGGATACTAGGCTTGATGGACTTTCAATCTGTCCCAGTATAGTGATGCATAAATTCTAGACACCACGTGTGAGCTGTTTTAGCTACTGTTTTGCTTTCTCTTTGTCTTATATTTGAATTAGCTGCCATCAAATCTCTGTGTTCAATGTCCATTCTCCTGGATGTAATCCAACCTGCTGAGCTATCTGTTTGTTCATTCATATTTCCTGTCATTTGAATTGCAGAAATGCTTACCTAATGTGGTTGTATCTGTGGCAAAACTGTTGGTTTGTTCTTCACTGGTGTGCATTTTGTACTTCCTTGTATGTTTAGGCATGATAGGCTAACTAAATCTGAAACATTAACAACCACTCTCATTTCTAAAATACTTATGTTAAATGAACTTTCTTGACTGAAACATGGATCTTAAGCAATCTTGTTTTTTAATGTTGCTCACCAAACTCTCTGGCTTGCTTTGGTCATAATGTACATTTGCTGAGAAAATAGACCCAATCCCAATTTTTAAAAATATTCTTGACCTCGTAAAACCACTGAGAGACTTTTATTCTGACACTAACAAATGGATTGAAAGATCTCTTTTGAACCAATTCTGTAGCATTCTGAACTTAATATCTGCCCAAAACATAATGTCAGATATTGGGATAATGAGCTCTAAGATACACATACTTGGTTGTCATGCAGGCATTTAACAGTGCCACCACCGTGAGGATTTTTTCTTCTAGTAATCTATTTCTATCCTAGTACAAACTCCGACTCATAGAGAGTTAAGATGTGGAGATAGAATATGAAAACTCTTTTCCAATTTATAATCCAACAGTGAATTTCGGCTTTGTGTTACAAAGGTTTCTTGGACAAATACTGAACTGATGAGAATATTGTTAAAATATGGGGGGAAAAAAAGTTATTCTGTTAAATTTCTTGAGTTTTATCAGCACTTTTGAGATGACCTTGGGAGTTTATAAACTGAATGGCATTGTGGCATTCTGGTGCAGAACTACAACCACCATTTCCAATGGTATTTTACGACAGTGTGCATTTGTAAGCTTAGGCCATAATGATGTTTCTTGATCTGAAGGCTTGTATTATTATCCTTAGGAGTTTCATCTAAAAGATTTAAAAAAATAAAAATAAAATTTCTACCCTAATTGAAAAAATTGCAATCGCCTTAATTTTCCTTTTTGGTGGGCGAGTTTATGCTACAGATATGAGAAAATGAATGCTGATATGTTGGGGCATAGCAATTTATTAAAACTGGTTTGGAGCCCGTTGACATCCTTTGTAACTTCATTATAGTTATCTTTTGTTTTTAATTTTTATTTCCATACACATCCAGGACAGGGTGGGGGGGGGAGATAACTTTTTGGTTTATTCTTTGATTAAACGTATTGGATGGGAGGAGAGGGATATTTTTCTTCTGCATTGTTATTGATTGAATATAAATGCTTGTTTTGATTATTAATGTCTGTATAACTCCTGGCACTTTGTATTAGTTTTGAAAAATTAACAAGATTAAAAAAAAATATAAATTTCTACCCTGTTCCACTTTATACCTCTTCATTCTTAAATCCTACAGCCCCCAGGCAGCGTTGAAAATTTGGCAGCTGAACAGCATCTCCTTGAAGTTGCACTGGTTACGAGTGCTACTTGCTGACTGGCATGGATCACCACTTTACCAAGTTTACTTGTAAATCCTGTGGCAAGGCCTACTTTACCCACAAACTGGCAAAATCTATACAGTCTGCCTAAAGTTAGGAGACTAACTTAATTAATAGGCTTAATTGGCACTTAATGCCTCATAATTGGCTTTAATTGGACTTAATTGAACATTAGACATCTAACTTGCAAAACATAATTCTATAAAAAGTAGGTTCCTAGTCGAAAGCACTTACTTAAAAGTGGGCATGGACGTGTTTTTGAGTTAGGCGCCTCATTGTGAATTAGGCACTGGTATTTAGGTGAAGAAAATCCTGTCAGAAATCGGGTGTGCCTAAAGTCAGGATGCCTAGCGACACCTAAGCACAATTCTAGAGCCTAACTTTTACAGAATTGCACTTAGCACCGCACTAGTCGGTGCCTAAATTTTAGGAATACTTTACAGAATCTGGTTCCAAAAGCATCAGGTCCCAAAAGGACCAATCCCTATGTATACTGTTTACTATCCATTCAGTCGGATACTCTGTAGGCCAGTCCTCGCCATGCTTCCCTTTTTCCATGGCTTTTTTCAATTGCTTATTGTTCATTCCCGTGTCATTCTTGATGGTATCCAGCCAACAGGCCTTTGGTCTCCTCTGCTTCCTTTTACCATTGACCATTCCGAGTAGCACCTCTTTTTCTAGTAAATTTGCCCTCATCACATGTGCAAAATAGGTAATTTTCTGTCTGGTAATCTTCCCTTCCAGGGACAAATTCTGGGTTTATATGATCAAGAACATCTTTGTTGGTGATCCTAGCTTTCCATATGTGTATACAGTGGCAAAATTTGTACAACAAATTTTCTATGTACAAAAGCAGGCTAAGGTAGAAAGATTTTTTTAAAATTTCCTCTTAATTCTATATCCAAAAGGGTGCTTATTTTATAAAGTCAATATAGGTGCCTATGTATTTTTATAAAACTGACATTCAGAATTGTCCCGAACTGTGCAAATTCTCATATACAAAATTATGCTTGTTTAAAAGGTGTAAATATATGCATGTACTCACAGCTACATCCCTACTCTGCCCAAATTATGCTCATATTATTATATATGCGTTATTTGCCCAGTCAGTTTTATAAGAGCTTTTTTTCTATGTATAAAACATTCTTTACATTTGGAAAAAGCTTTATAAAATTATTCCTTTTGGCCTCTGTTCATTAAAATGCACTAAGGTTTTGCTAACTACACTTATCTGCAGGGATGAGCAACCAGAAAATTTGTGTTTCCTTTTTATTTGGCATTTCAAAGTGAATAGTGCAGACTTTTCTTAAAGACTGAACATCTTGGCACCTGAAGTTTGGCTCTCTTTCTTGAATCTAACCCCTATATGTTCAGGGCCAGATTCTGTAAATGGCTCCTACACTGGGTGCTGGCTACAAAAACTACACTGTCCATATGTCAATCACGCGTAGGCGCTGTTTACAGAATCGTGGCTTTAGAAAAACATATTGACCAAACAGCACAATAGTTCAAGTTAAATTTTCTGTGAGAATATAGCCCAAACTTCAGATTGTAAGGGTGTATATTCTCTTACCCCTCCTAACTCTCTTCACAGTAAATAGTACAATGTTTACAGATCCTCAGAAGTACCACATAGCACTTATACAAATTCATTGTGTCAGGCTTTATGTACTACTTCCTCCCCGGATCTTCCATACTTTGCTATTAAATTTATAAATACTTTTTTCCACCTTAGTGTATAAATAGTTGAAATACTTAGCTTAAAACTTGTGGTCATGCTTTCAGGGATTTATACCGCCAACATGTTTCACCCGAAGGGGTTTTATCAAGGCACCATATCCCTTTCTAAAGCTTAACGCCGCTGTACCCGACCACTGAATAGTTTTAAGCCAGTGGTCTCAAACTCAAACCCTTTGCGGGGCCACATTTTGAATTTGTAGGTACTTGGAGGGCCTCAGAAAAAATAGTTAATGTCATATTAAAGAAATGACAATTTTGCATGAGTTAAAACTCATTATACTTTATAAATCTTTCCTTTTGGCTCTCTTAATAATAATATTGTAATTTATAGCTGAAGAGACATATGATCAAGAAATTGTTTTATTTTATTTTTGTGATTATGATAAACATACCGAGGGCCTCAAAATAGTACCTGTGGGCCGCAAATTTGAGACCACTGTTTTAAGCTAAGTATTTAAACTATTTATACACCAAGGTGGAAAAAAATATTTAGAAATTTAATAGCAAAGTATGGAAGATCCAGTGAGGAAGTAGTACATAAAGCCTGACACAATGAATTTGTATGAGTGCTAGGTGGTACTTGTGAAGATCTATAAACATTGTACTATTTACTATGAAGAGAGTTAGGAGGGGTAAGAGAATATACACCCTTCCAATCTGAAGTAATGTGGGACAGTTTTAAAGGCCTACATTACATCTACACCACTAACCATGCCTACACTTTGACCTTAGTTGCCATGCTTAGATGTGATCCCGGCGCCCACTTTTCTAACGTCTCCTGGCATCTACTTTTATTTAACGAGCTTTTAATTGGATTGTAATGGCACAGTCAATTACCATACCAATTAAAGCAATTAAATAAGGCGGTGATAGGGTGCCTACCGCTGCCTGCCATTTCTAGAACCCAGGCCTTAGTGCATACATGCATAAACCACTACACGTGCCTGCACGTTCAAGAAAGAGTGAGAGCTAAGTGCATATAAAATACACTAAGAAAAGTGCCCACTATATACAGATAATGCACACTCTTATTGGTGAACAACATGTATTTCAAATGACAGCCCGGCCCTTGTTACCTGCCAAATGAACAGTTAATGCTAATGACCTCTGCTATTAACAGGAAGACACAGTTTCAGCCCATGCCATGCCTGATTGAAATTTTCGTGCTAGATGGCCTATTTGCTAAATTGTGTTAGCGGTTAATGCAGCAGTTAGCACGCACTAACAGTTATTCTCATTAGCAGTAGATGCACACTAATTTCTGTGCTAACTCACTAATGCAGATTGAGGCAAGAAATGTAGCTAATTTGAATTAGTTATTTGCCATTCAGATAATATACAGGTTTTGCAGTTATCGTGTGTTATTCTTAATGAATGTTTATAATAATAATGCAGTGTGCAAAACCTCAAGACCATCAGGTAGACAAGTGATTGGACACGTATGGATGTATTTCACTGTCTGGTTGATCACACATGCTTTAATTCTATTATTATTTTGGCTCCTATAAGTTCCACTAGAAATCTATTCCAGGTGTTCTTGATTTTAACAAAGAGAAGATCTGAGCAAGTCCTCTGAAATCTTTCCTGAGGAGAAACAAACTATGGCTTGAATTTTAATTAATGATATTTGTATACTTCTGTTGTTTTCATGAAAAATAACTTGTAATTTTTTGGAACTGTGTTAAGCAATACGTTGACATGATATCTATTATCCAAGAGACCTGAGGTAGAAGTTTTTCACCAGATAGACTTGGTACCTTTCTGGAAGAAGGCTATAATCTTGATTTGGTCAAAGTTGTTTGAAAGTATTCTTTCCCTGAGTAAGCTGCCAGTTATATGAATTTGGTTCAACAGAAAGACACATTGAAAATTGAAGATGATTCCGTTTCTTTCTTAAAATTTTGCAGAGAAAAACTGAAATGTTGAAAAATTTGTCTTAGTTGTTCCTGAGGTAAGAAATCCATGTTCCTTCAATCAAGCTGTTAGTTTTCTCAACTTGTGGACCAAACAGGTAACAACTCTCATAAGGAAATGAAGAATTATTAGATTATTAGTTGAAGAACTGGCTGGCCAGATTTTTATCCATAGACATGGTGTTGAGATAACTTAATTTGACAGAAATTTGCTTTGCAAAGTTATAAAATCATTTGATTATTAATCAGCATATTAGGCAGAAGTACTGAGATGATTTATGCCCGGAGCATAATTATTAGAAATGCATGATTTTGTAGTTGTCAACCCAACTTTCAGTTTAGCACACTATTTCTCTGAACATATAAAAGATGACATTGATTCCATATATTCTCTTTTAGAAATATGCCCATTTGACATTTAATAGATCCTTTTAAAATGCATAGTTCTTAAACATAAGTAGAAGTACTGTATATCTAGATAGATTAAGAATACTTTTCAAGCTGGAGCGATAGCTCAGTGGCAGTATTATATACTGCTGTGCAGAGGGACTAGAGTTGATGCCCTTGGTGAATCTTCAGCTATGCACTCTCCCAAAGTACAGCATTTTCCCTTCTCTATACCTCCATATAAGAACATAAGAAGTTGCCTCCACTGGGTCAGACCGAGGTCCATCTCGCCCAGCGGTCCGCTCCCGCGGCAGCCCATCAGGTCTGCGACCTGTGAAGTGGTTTCTGACCACTTCTGTAACCTACCTCAAGTTATATCTGTACCCCTCTATCCCCTTATCCTCTAGGAACCTATCCAAACCCTCCTTGAACCCCTGTACAGAGTTCTGGCCTATCACATTCTCCGGAAGCGCGTTCCATGTGTCCACCACCCTCTGGGTAAAAAAGAACTTCCTAGCATTTGTTCCAAACCTGTCCCCTTTCAATTTTGCCGAGTGACCCCTAGTGCTTGTGGCTCCCCACAGTTTGAAGAATCTGTCCTTATTCACTTTCTCTATGCCCTTAAGGATTTTGAAGGTTTCTATCATGTCCCCTCTAAGTCTCCTCTTCTCCAGGGAGAACAGCCCCAGCATTTTTAACCTGTCAGCATATGAAAAATGTTCCATACCTTTTATCAGTTTAGTCGCCCTCCTCTGCACTCCCTCGAGTATCACCATGTCCTTCTTGAGGTACGGCGACCAGTATTGAACACAGTACTCCAGGTGCGGGCGCACCATTGCGCGATACAGCGGCATGATGACCTCCTTCGTCCTGGTTGTAATACCTTTTTTGATGATGCCCAGCATTCTGTTTGCTTTCTTTGAGGCTGTTGCACATTGCGCCGATGGTTTCAGTGATGTGTCGACCATCACCCCCAGGTCCCTTTCAAGGTTACTCACCCCTAGCAGTGTTCCCCCCATTTTGTAGTTGAACATCGGGTTCTTTTTCCCTACATGCATGACCTTGCATTTCTCTACGTTAAAACTAATTTGCCACTTTTTTGCCCAGTCTTCCAGTCTCGTTAGGTCCCTTTGCAGGTCTTCACAGTCTTCCGTGTTTCTAACCCTGCTGCAGCATATCCAGCATCTCCTCTTCCTTTACCTACTATAACCTCAAATATGCAGTATCTTAACTCCCTTTCCTCATGTCCAGCATCTCATCCCTCCAGATTTAGCACCACTTTTCTATTCCCTATCCCTCCCAGACATTTTCCTTCCCTCCCCATCTTCCCTTTCCAGCAACTCCTTCCTCTTACCTTTCTTTCATGCTGCTCTACTTTACTTCCATTAGGCCTTAGACTGCAGTAAAATAGAAGCATGGGTACAGTTTGGCACTTGATAGCTTTCTGATAGTTCATATAAGGTTTTGCAGCACAGGCCTGCACTCAAGCATTGCAATCTTCCCGTTGAAGCATTGCAGTCTTCCCGTTGAAGAAGAGTTGGAAGGGGTGAAATGCAGCAGGACTTGTGTGTGGGCCTGTGGTTCAAGGCCCCGCACCAGCTCACAACAGCGATAAAATGCCACTGTGGAGCCAGGCTACCAATCTGTAAATTTACCTCCCTAAGCAAACAGTTCACCCACTAGCAGGACCTGCCCTAGTGATAGCTGGGCTAAGTGGGCAGTTATAGAACATAAGATGGGTGATAATGAAGGTGCTAGCATCATAGTCCAGTCCAGCTCTGATTGATCTGAAGGTCAAAGAAACAGGAGGAAACAGTCAAGCAAAATAAAGAAATAAAAAATTGATCAGTAAAGAACTAGGTGCCAAAATGGCATCGCTTCAAAGCCTTTTCACAGTGTGAGACAATATGGAAGAGTTATTGGTCTGTACTACAAATGGCAGCAAACTACTCACAGTACTTACTGGGATGAATATATAAACAAATATTTTTAATGCTAACAACCAATAAGAAAAAGATTATAATAAAATATAAATGTGAAATTTCTTCAAAAATTTTCAAATAATAAAAACCCAGTGCTTTTTCTAAGAGAGTTTGTTCTTAGCATTTCGGTTTCTTATACTGCCTAATACCACCAAAAGTTCAGCATTCTAGATCAGGGACAGGCAAGTCAGATGCTTGAGAGCCACTGACAAGTCTAATTTTCAGGATAAATGAAACATGCAAATTTATTAAGTTTATTGACAGAATATGAAAATATGATAGATATCCTGAAAATTGAACATGTTTGTGGCTTGCAAGAATCAGCACTGCCTACCTGTGTCTTAGATTCCAGCACTAGATGGAAAGAACCTATTAAGTACGTGGAAAGATGAAACCAGTGGCAGCTCACATTTCTGTTTACAGGTTCCTTTTATAAGCTCTCTCTATAGTAAGTAAAATGGGGAAAAATCTTCATGGAATTATATGTTATCTATGATCATCTCAGGAACAGTGACAGAAAGATATAGGGCTCCTTTTACGAAGGTGCGCTAGCGTTTTTAGCCCACGCACTGGATTAGCGCGCGCTATAGCGTGAGCTAGCTGAAAAACTACCGCCTGCTCAAGAGGAGGCGGTAGCAGCTAGCGTGTGGGGCATTTTAGTGCACACTATTCCGCATGTTAAGGCCATAACGTGCCTTCGTAAAAGGAGCCCATAGTTGCCCAATACTGGCTACTCCATATAACTTGTCATAGATGTGCTAAACAGAAAAAATAATATAAAATATTCACAGAATAATGGGGAAGGAAGTGTTAGGAAAAATGCACTTTCCAATTAATTGTGCAGCAAATCATAGACTATTGCACATTCCAACAAAACACACACAAGAAAAATAGGGAAGTCAAAAGATGATACACCCATGACATATGAAACATACAAACTAGCCTAAGCATAAAACATGAATATAAGACACCACTGCAGTCAAACCTGTCTTATAGTCTGCTTACAAGTTTAGAGACCTTAAGAACCTGGTCCAAATTGATTATCTGCAACACAAATTTTCTGTTGCTTTGAAAAAATATTTTTAAGACCACTTTTTGATATACATATATATAATTTTGTGGTCAAAATAGACAGACTTAACTTGAGCGATACTAATTAAAAAGTGCAAAACTGTTAAAAAATAAAAACAAAATAAAAAAAATATGGAAGCATAAGCTACATCTTTTTCTGCATAGCTGAAACCTATTTAAAGCAAGTCCTTGATAAGGGTGTTGACAGGAGGATGAAACAGTTCATTGGGATTTTTTTAATGTCTTCTGCTCATTCTGTTTCTGCAAAAAAAATGTCAGTTTGTAGGCATAGAAAACATTTCACAGGCAGTTCATTCCTGCATCTTTCGACACCATAGTTGTGGCTGTGCCTCCTTCTATGAGGTAAACAGCAGTGCTGGATTTGGAGTGGATTGCCCTGTCACTACCATTGTTGTTGACCTCACAGTCCAGTGGCTCTGTGGGGATGATCCACGTTGAGGGGCGCCACCTTTTAAGTGAATAAGGTGTCTTCACACGTTTCTTTATCTTATCCCCTGAGTCTGCCCCACTATCTAGTAATGACTCACCTAAAAAACAAAACAAAAACAGGACACACGGCAAAGTTAGTTTGGTAAACCAAAGCTGTTACACAGTCAAGACAAAGCCATGCAGTGCTTTTCATGACACCACCTCTCACTGCAGTTTGGAAGGGGGACCAATCATATGTAAATTGCAGTATAATTCCAGCAACTCTTAGTGGCTCAACAGGTATTCTTTCTAAAATATTATACTTGCAGGAATTTAGTATATGTGAAAAAGCTTAAAAATGGTCCTGAAAAATTCAGGTATCATCTATCAAATAACAGCTCTAATTGTTATTAAATAAATACTTAAATAATAGTAGTAAAGTGCTCATACCACTAACCAATAGTTTAGTGATAACACCAAACTGTGGCTAAAATAGGGATCATCATAGCCTTTACTGTCCCTGACCCAACCAAAGAAAAGTGCTTAGTAATGATTTAAAAACTACTTATCTGGAATTGCTGAACGGTTGGATCTCTGTAGCCACAGCTGTGATACAGTGGTAGAGTGCCAGTATTAAAGTGCCAGTGCTCTATGTGCTTGAACGTGCTTTCTAATAACTAAATCTCCATGCTCTAATCCCTGGCCCCCCGACTCGAGTTTCAGCTCTTCATCAGGAGGGGACACTTGTTTCGGCACAATGTACTCAGAATACAATGAAATACGGGCATCAAATAATTTAATAATACTTTGTGAAATGTGTGGAAAGGGAGGAATCCAAATGAACCATCAATGCACTTTTTGTTGGCATTAAAAACTAAATAAAGTTAATAAAAAAAAAGAACCATCAATGCTTTTTGAAGATTTATATATCATAAGAGATAAATCAGGGGCTATTGAAACAGACATGGGAGGAAAACCATTTAAACAGCTCAGCCATCTTAGGGGTAGAAATATTCAAAGCAGTTTAAAGCAGCCAGGAGAGACTCCTGGCAGTTTAAATCACTTGTACAGGACTATTTGGTGATATTCAGTGGCACTTAACTAGATAGTGCCACTGATTAGCCCCTCTAACTGCCCATGCCCAAACTGGCTAGTTTATGGAAGGTCTAGGAGCAGAGTTGGGGCAGAGTGGAAGCTTAGCCAGTTAGCGGCTATTTTCAGTCCACTAACTGGCTGAGCAAACGCATATGTTTATGTTTATTATGATTTGCTGAATCACTTTTTTTTTAACATGTAAATCAAAGTGATGTAACGTTCACCCTACAGTAGGCCAAAAACTCACTGAGCGCCTTCTTCCCTGGAAGTCTGAATGTCATTGATAAAATGACTCAGCAAAAAAATAGGTCTTAAGGTTAACTTTAAATTTCTTTAGCGATGAATCAGATCTAATGGTTAACAGAAGACTATTCCAGAGAAAGGGGGGCTATAAAATAAAAGATACTCTTTTGCCTAGCCTCATCAGAAGTCTGTTTTGGGCTCAGCAGGATAAGTCTGTGATCCAATGGTGTAGTAAGGGGGGAGGGTGGTCTGTCCTGGGCGTAGTGTTGGTGAGGGCGCAGGCACCTGGCCTCCTCTCTGCCCACCCCCACTGTCGCGTGCATGCTGCTTCCCTTTCCCCATATCTCTGTAACGTTCCTGGTGTGAACAGCAACCCCCAATCTGTTGTCACGCCAATGTCGGCTCTTCCTCTGATGTCACTTCCCAGGCGTGGGTCCAGGAAGTGATGTCATAGGAAGAGCCGACGCTGGCATGACAGCAGCTTAGGGGTTGCTGCTCGTGCCAGGAAAGTTAAAGTTGTACAGGGGAGGGAAGTGGCACATACATGGCAGGAGGGGGTGGGGAAAGAGCATTTGGAGGACGGGCACCACCGCCCTGGGCACCTCTCACCCTCACTACGCCACTGCTGTGATTGTTTAAAGAACTTAGACATTGAGCATGAGCATAGGGGATAGTTAATTTGACCAAATATTCAGGGAAGCTGGTATCAACCGCTTTCTGAGATAAAGTAGGAATTTTAAACTGAATTCTGTAATATATGGGAAGCCAATGTATGTAATTTTTGAAGGACTGGAGTAACATGATCACCTTGAAAAAAGGCTGTCTTTACTTAAATTAAGAAATATGAAAATATGGAACCAAGATGGTGGATTGAAGGCTTGGCTGAGCGCTTCGGTTCAGAAGCTCTCCAATATTTTTTATTACTATATTAAAATTACCTCTACATGCCGAAGCGGAGAGGACGTAGTGCTACTGGAGCCTTGCGGCGCCCAGACCCGACCGCTTTCGGCAGTATGGATCGGCTTCTGCGTTGAATGCAGGATATCGCTGGAGCATTGGGTCGCCTGCTGGAGACGCACCGGGGTGAGGTGGAAGCAATCTCCTTGGGCCCGGAAACCACCCTGAGTCCTGAAGCTGGAGTGCCTCCCCCTCCTCCCCAGGATGCAAGTTCCCAGCGGGATGAGGAACCATCGGGAGTTGATGAGGGACTCTTCCCAGAGGCTGGTGACAACATGCAGGGGACCTTGGAGTGGGACTCTCTGCATTTGCAGAGTGTCCCTTTGGAACCTGGGGACTTACCAGCGCCAGTGCAGGTGATCAAGGCCACTAGCATGCTCGACTTTAAGAATAAATGGGACATCCAGTGGGATCTCTACGTGGGTCGAGAAGCACTCTGACTTAATGGGGTGGGACAGTGGAGTGGGCAGACTTGATGGGCTATAGCCCTTTTCTGCCGTCATCTTTCTATGTTTCTATGTTTCACATTTGATTTGTGAGCAAGAGACCAGCAGCCATGAAGGAACCTCAGTTGGTGAGGATATTGTTTCTTCTAAAAAATTCTTCTCTACATTAAAAAAACCCCCAAGAGGTAACTCTTGAGGCCATTTGGGATCTAGTGGCGAATTTGGCTAAATCTGTTAATCCTCAGCTCTCTCAGTTAGAGCATAAAGTTAATACTCAAGAAAAGGAAATTAAGAATATTAAAGTTGACTTACAAGATTTAAAAAATTCTATTTTGAATTCTTCTCAAGAAGTGAAAGTTTCTAAACAAACTACAGAAACACTTGTGAGAGATAACATTAATTTAAGGAGAAAATTGGAGTCTTTAGAAAATTTATCTTGTAATAATAATCTAAGACTAATTAATTTCTCTAGAGTAACGGCAGTAACTCCTAGAGATATGTTGAAAGGCAATATGAAGGAGATATTGGAAATTTCTGAGGTATTGCTACCGCCAATTACCCAAGTGCATTATTTACCAATAAAAAGGGAAGAAAAGTTAAAGGAAGAAGATGGTCAACGAGTACTTAATATTTCTACAATTTTGGAACTTTCAGATAGCAAACTTGCAAAGCCGGCAACACTTCTTCTTACAGTTGCTTTAACACCAGACAAGAATTGGCTATTAAGACTTTTCTTTAAGAATAAACAGAAAGACTTTCTAGGGTATAAAATACAAATGTATCCAGATCTGTCATGAGATACACAAAAACGTCAACGTGAATTTTTGTTGTTAAAGCTGGGAGTTATTGCTCTTGGGGCGACCTATTTTCTTTGTTACCCAAGTAAATGTGTGATATTGTATGTTTTCTTTGATCTTAGTCAACTAACAACCTTCCTATCAGCCCTCTCCTGAAAAAAGGAGTGGATATTTGAAACACTCATAGATTTTGATTTCCTGTCTCAGCCAACAACCTTTATTATATCTTCATTTCTAATTCTTTGTTATTATCTTGCTGATTTCTACATTTTGGTTCTATTATAGAGGACTTGAGTTAAAGTTAAGCTATATTAAGTTATCTTGGACTATTGGGTTAGTAGGATATAATTTATAATGTACTTTATTTGTGGCTTAACTTTATCTTTCTGTACAAGTGTTAACTTGATTGTAATTGAAAATTGATAAATAAATAAATTAAAAAATAAAAAATAAAAATTTGGAAGGCTGGTTTGATGCTGAATTAGGAACAGTGAAACAAGAATTACGGAAATTAGAAAGACAATGGTTGAAATCGGGAGATAGTGAAAAGAGATTGAATTGGAGACTGAAATTAAAAGAATATAAAAAACTAATAATAGATAAATGTACTAAGTTTTATGCTTTAAAAATTGGTTCACCAAATACTAATAGTAGAAATCTCTTTGAGCTAGTCAACAGTTTTTATGATATACAGGCACTCTCTTGTTCTACTTTAGATTCTCCACCATCTGCAGATGCATTGGCCGAGTTCTTCAATCACAAATTAATAAGTTGAGATCCCAATTGCCAGTTTCCACAAACAACTATTGGAATTATCCAGTTGCTCAACATATTAGCGGACCTAGGGTAGATATGTCCTGGACTAACTTCATTATTCCTACCTGGCAACAATTCTGCAAATTTTACAAGAAATATGTTAACTCTTGCTGCAGAATAGATTGTTGCCCTCCAAATATTATGAAAGTTGCCTCAGTTACCTTCAAAGACAAGCTATATGATTGCGTCTCTTCTTTGTTACTGGCTGGTATATTTCCTGAGGATCTAGGTCAGATTTTGATTACACCAATTGTAAAAAACTCTAAGGAATCCATTAAGTTGACATCAAACTATAGACCTATTGCGAGTATCCCCTTATTTGTCAAATTGATGGAAGGGATGGTTAACCTAGATCTAGTAATGTATTTGGATAAATTCAGTATACTACAAGATAATCAATCAGGCTTTCGGTCTGGTTTTAGCACTGAAACAGTTATTGCATCATTATTAGACTTTCTTCATAGTCTGTTCAGCCAAGGCCCAAGCGTTCTAGTTTTGCAATTAGATTTAAGTAGTGCCTTTGATCTAGTTGATCATATTATTCTGCTTGACTGCTTGGAGTCAATTGGAATTTCCGGTAATGTGTTGAAATAGTTTCAGGGTTTTTTGGGTAAATGATCGTATCAAGTCTATAGTGATAATAAGCAATCATGCAGTTGGGTAAACTCTTGCGGAGTTCCGCAGGGTTCCCCTTTATCCCCTACTTTAACATTTACATTGCCTCTTTAGGGAACTTATTGCAAAGTTTATGGGCTCCTTTTACGAAGGTGCGCTAGCATTTTTAGTGCACGCTAGCCAAAAAACTACTGCCTGCTCAAGAGGAGGCGGTAGCAGCTAGCGAGCGCTATTCTGCACGTTAAGGCCCTAATACGCCTTCATAAAAGGAGCCCTAAAAGTAATATTTTATATCTATGCGGATGATATCACTATAGTTATTCCTTTTACTAACCTGACTTCCGAGATAAAATATTATCTGCCTTTTATTTTAAAGCAAATTGAATTGTGGATGACTGCATTTAAATTGAAACTCAATTCTGACAAAACTAAATTCTTTCTGGCAAGCCCGAATGACAAAATTAAAGATTTATCGATTTCTTTAAATGATCAGGTCTTCCCAATTGACTATTCCTTAAAAATTTTGGGAGTGACATGGGATCGATCCCTGACTTTAGATGAACATACGGATGCATTGGTTAGAAAATGCTTCTCTGTATTGTGGAAACTAAGATTTATCAGAAAATATTTTGAAGCTGTATCATTCAGTTTATTAGTTCAATCTTCCATTCTAAGTATGCTTGACTACTGTAATATCATTTACTTGGGAACTTTTAAGAAAACCCTTCAACGATTTTGAGTTATTCAAAACTCGGCTGTTAGATTGATCTTTGGTTTGAAAAAATGGGAACATATAAGTCCCTATTATCAAAAATTGCACTGGTTGCCCCTGGAAGCAAGAGTTCTGTTCAAATTCTCTTGTCTGTGTTTTAAATCAATATTTGGGTTGGCCCCTACGTATCTGGTCTCTAATTTTAGACCGAACTGTTCTAACAGGCCTACTCGTGGAATTCACATGCTCACTTATCCTACAATAAAGTCCTGTCGATATAAAAGATTCTTGGATAGAACTCTTGCTTTCCAGGCAGGTAAATTGAATGAATGGTTGGGTTATATCATTATGCATTCCTCATCCTACTTCAGTTTTAGAAAATTAATAAAAACAAAATTATTTAATCGATTTGTAAGTTAAGGTTTTACGTTTTTTTATTTTCATATTGTATGTACGTACTGATGATTTTATATTGTGTTTTATTCCCTGATTGTCCAGCACTTCTTGTTGTAAACCGCCTCGAACTATTATGGCTTTGGCGGTATATAAGAATAAAATTATTAATAATGCTGAGTTAATGGACCACTGGTCTGGATGTTGGCTGGTGCCTTGTTAACTTCCGGGTCCTGCTCAAATGTGTTGCCAACTCCCTCCCCCCCCCCCCCCCCCCACAGAAGCACAAATGCTCCACTCTTCTGATCTCCCTCCTTCCCTCTCAACCCCCCCCCCCTTGAGGGCAAAAGGGCCAACGGAGGCCACCTCATACTCCTCTTCCCCAGCAAGATACAGACCCCCTCCTAAACCCCTCTTCCCCAGCAAGATCCAGCCCTCTCTGACAAACTTCTTATTTCTGTTGACAAGGGCCGCAGTGGAGAGAAGATGCAGTTGGTTCACGGACTCCCATGAGTGGGAGATGGCTATACCGGGATACAACTTACTTCGGCGGGACAGGGAGGGCAAAATAGGAGGAGGGGTAGCATTATACACTAAAGATGACATCAAAGTTACCAAGATTGCAGATGTCAAGTACACCGGGGAATCCCTCTGGGTGAATTTGGCTAGAAGGAAGGACAAATGCCTGTATCTTGGCATAGTATACAGACCTCCAAGACAACAGGAGGACATGGATTTAGATTTAGTCGAGGACATTGAGAATATCACTTTGCGTGGAGATACAGTATTGTTAGGAGACTTCAATATGCCTGATGTGGATTGGACCAAACTTTCCGCTACGACCAGCGGCAGCAGGAAGCTATTAACCTCTATAAAGAGTGCTAGACTCAGACAATTGGTATTGGAGCCCACTAGGGATCGGGCGATACTAGACCTAATACTTACCAATGGAGAAAGTGTTACTGAGGTCTCGGTAGGCGATAAGCTAACCTCCAGTGACCACAACATGATAAGGTTTAACCTCAGGAAAGGTTGCACAAAGGCATACACATTAACCAAGGTCCTTAACTTTAAGGGCACAAACTTCAAAAGCATGGGAAATTTCGTCCAGAGGGCGCTGCAAAACCAACCTGAAACAAATAATGTAGAGGTGATGTGGTCAACTCTCAAATCAACCATACGAGAGGCAACCAACCGCTACGTCAAATCAGTAAGTAAACGGCGAAGAAACAATAGACCACAATAGTTCTCTACGGAGATCTGAGACCTCATAAAAAAGAAGAAAAGGGCATTCATCTTCCACAAACAATCAGGGATGCCAGAATCCAAGGAAGACTATCTGGTCAAGTCTAAAGCGGTAAAAACGGCAGTCAGGGAATCCAAACTCCGAATGGAGGAAGACCTTGCGAAGAACGTCAAGAAGGGCGATAAATCCTTTTTCAGGTACATTAGTGAAAGAAAAAGGAACACAGATGGGATAGTACGCCTTAGGAAACCCGACGGGAACTTTGTGGACTCAGATTCTGAAAAAGCCAAACTGTTAAATGAATACTTCTGCTCGGTCTTCACTTGCAAGGCGCCGGGATCCAGCCCTCAGCTGCCGACAAGGGAAAGCTCGGAAGACCCATTTCAAAATTTTGAGTTTACGCCCAGTAGTGTCTATGATGAGCCATCTAGACTCAAGGTGAACAAAGCCATGGTACCGGACAAACTACACCCCAGGGTGATCAGGGAACTGAGTGACGTCCTGGCGGAACCGTTATCCGCGCTCTTCAATCTTTCCCTAAGTACAGGAAGAGTTCCGTTGGATTGGAAGATGGCTAACATCATTCCACTCCACAAAAAGGGAAGCAGGACAGAGGCTGAGAATTACAGACCGGTGAGCCTCACATCAATAATAAATAAACTTATGGAAACGCTAATCAAATGCCAATTGGATACAATCCTGAATGAGGAGAAACTACGTGATCCCCATCAACATGGTTTTACGAAGGGAAGGTCCTGTCAATCAAATCTGATCAGCTTCTTTGACTGGGTAACAAGGAAGTTGGATACAGGAGAATCCCTGGACATCATGTACTTGGACTTCAGCAAAGCATTTGATAGCGTCCTACACCACAGGTTATTGAGCAAGATGAGTTCAATGGGACTGGGTGTAACATTAATCGCATGGGTTAGGGACTGGCTTAGGGGTAGACGACAGAGGGTAGTGGTTAACGGTACCCTCTCTGATACGACGGAGGTGATCAGCGGAGTGCCGCAGGGCTTGGTCTTGGACCCGATCCTATTTAACATCTTCATAAGTAACTTGACTGAGGGGCTTCGAGGTAAAATTGCATTATTCGCCGATGACGCCAAACTATGCAACATAGTAGACAAAAGCTCATCGGTCGTTAGCACAATGCCCGACAAAATGCCTGACAGTATGACGCAGGACCTACTCCTGCTTGAGCATTGGTCAAAGACTTGGCAACTAAGTTTCAATGCCAAAAAATGCAAGGTATGCACCTTGGTGGCAAAAATCCATGCAGGACTTACACCCTAAATGGTGAGATCCTAGCAAGGACTGTAATAATAATAACTTTATTCTTCTATACTGCCACAATCTTGCGACTTCTAGGTGGTTTACAATCAAGAGTGCTGGACATTCAGCGAGTTACAATGTGCAGATAGTCAGAAGAAATACCGAGTGCATAAACATTAAGGAAGCAAAATTATAGATATATAAATTTGTTGAGCGAGAGTATACGGTATACAGATTGGAAGAAATGTCCAAGTGGGCCTGTTAGGGGAAGGCCGTGCAATTCAAAAAATACAGCGAAAATTACGATATGATAACAGTAACAATTTATATATATCATACAGCCATGGAGTTTTAGGCAGACTTAAGAGGGGAGAGAAAGAAGAGTAGGTCAGTTGTTTAGGTATTTCAGGAATAGGTGTGTTTTTAGGCGCTTCCTAAATTCCTCGTAGGTAGTGGGCGAAAGCAGTTGATCTAGGTCTTTACCCCATAAGGCTGCTTGGTGTGAGAGAAGGTGATCATGGTGTTTTTTCAGTTTGCAACGCGACTTGGGTGTGATCATTAGCGAAGACTGCCAATCAAGTGGAAAAAGCTTCCTCCAGGGCTAGGCAAATCATGGGTTGTATCCGTAGAAGTTTTATCAGCCTTAAACCCCAGGTGATTATGCCATTGTACAGATCCATGGTGAGACCCCATCTGGAGTATTGTGTGCAATTCTGGAGGCCGCATTATCAAAAGGATGTGCGGAGAGTCAAGTCGGTTCAGCGAATGGCCACCAGAATGGTTTCAGGACTCAAGGATCTCCCGTATGAGGAACGGCTGGATAAGTTGCAGCTATACTCACTCGAAGAATGCAGAGAGAGGGGGGACATGAATGTTCAAATATGTCACAGGCCGTATCGAGGTGGAAGAAGATCTCTTTTTTCTTAAAGGTCCCGCGGCGACAAGAGGGCATCCGTTGAAAATCAAGGGTGGCAAATTTCATGGTGATACCAGAAAATACTTCTTCACCGAAAGGGTGGTTGATCGCTGGAATAGTCTTCCACAACAGGTAATTGAGGCCAGCAGTGTGCCAGATTTTAAGAAAAGATGGGGTTGGCATGTCGGATCTCTTCATGGAGGTAGATAGGGGGTGGGTCTTGGTGTGGGCAGACTAGATGGGCTGTGGCCCTTTTCTGCCGTCATTTCTATGTTTCTATGGCACGTGGGGCAGCTTTGTGTATTGCTGCTGCCGCCCAACATTTTTACTACAAATTAAAGGTAGATGTGAGGTGAGGGTGGGGAATTGTAAAAATGCCGATTGGGGGAAGGGTGAAAGAGTTAGATGCTGGAAAGGGATGCGGCCCTCTCTGACTTTTTTTTTTTTCTTTTTGTGGGCTGTGGGGGAGGAAAAAGAGAAAGAGTGGATAATGCTGAAGGTGGAAAATGGGAGGAAAGAGAGGATAATGGGGTGACAGAAGAGGCAGAGGGGCAAAGCTGAATATTGGGGGAAGAGAGACAGAGCAAAGCTGAATGGTTGAAGAAAGATGTGATGAGAGATGAGAGGTGATGGTAGAGTGAGAGAAGGAGGAGCAATACTGGATGGTGGGAGAGATAGAGGTACATGGTTGGATGGAGAGAAAGAGCGAGAGACATTGAAGAGATCCTTAATGTTAGATGGGGAAGAAACAGAGGTAACAGAAAAGGGCAATTGGATGGCAGATAAAAAGGGAATAGTGATGTTGGATGATGGGAGAAAAGAGAACAAAGGGGATTGTGGAAGCATGGAAGTATTCAAAGGATTTGGGACAAGAGTGTTGGATCTCTGAGGTAGAAGAAGGATTAGTATATGGCAGTGGTCTCAAACTCAAACCCTTTGCAGGGCCACATTTTGGATTTGTAGGTACTTGGAGGGCCGCAGAAAAAATAGTTAATGTCTTATTAAAGAAATGACAACTTTGTATGAGGTAAGTACCTACAAATCCAAAATGTGGATTATCTGAAATTTGAATTTATCAGAAGCAATTATGGAAATATTTATAAACTATAGTTTATAAATCTTTCCTTAATTGCTTCTGATAATTTCAGCTATACAATATACAACTGAAACCAGTGCAACATGCAGAAAGTGAAAAATTATCAAAGTATCAACTGCAAGAGACAAGATTTTGGACCAACTAATTTGGACCAACTATTTTAAGGCCCTCAGTATTATAAAGAATGATTCTTTATGGAAAACTTGTGCCTTAAGTGCCCAGCAGTCTCGTCCGCAACCACCTTCAGCTCTTACCTCCTCCAGCACAGGACACAAGTACGAGCTGCACTGCCTCCAATGGTTACCTTACGTTCTGGAACATTGCCTATCTCACTGCTGTAACCTCACGCAAGCGCTTTCTTGCATCTGTATGTGACTGTGAGGTGGAGTGGAGAGGACAATCACGTACAGATGCAGGAAAGCGCTTGCATGAGGTTACAGCAGTGAGGTAGGCAACGTTCCAGAACATGACCGCCGGACACTTAAGTCACAAGTTTTCCAAAAAGAATCATTTTTTTATAATACTGAGGGCCTCAAAATAGTACCTGGTGGACCGTATGCGGTCCCTGGGCCGCGAGTTTGAGACCACTGGTATATGGTATGGATGGCCAGGCTACATGGGCAATGTGTTCCTTATGTGCCATTATTTTCTATGCTTCAGATTTCATAATAAACAGTTTGTTTCATGTCAGTTTGCTGTTTTCTATGACTCCCCCATCCCTTTATGCTCAGATTGTAGTTCTGAGAAGGAATATCCCTGGTGGTGGTGGAAGGGGGGGGGGAGGGACGCCATCTCATCTCTTGCCTCAGGCAGTAGATTGCCTTGAGCCACCCTGTTAACTGTTATGTAATTTGATTCTACTTAGACAACAAACTGAGTTCGATTCAGCTTTTGTTCCCACACTCCGAAGGAGCTCACCCAGCCTGCTTAGTTGGCCACATCACTGTTTCCAGTTGTCATCCATATGGTTCCCAAGTATATATTTTTTTGGATCCCTGAGGAAGCAGTGTTTCTTTGAAACACGGACCGTGTTGGGTCCAGGTTCACCAACCTTTTTGGACACAAACTATTTTATTTTCACATTAATGTTTGTTTATTAAAGACTATGGGGCTCATAATCGAAAAGGAAATACGTCTAAAAACCAGCCTAAATCGGCACTTGGATGATTAGTAAGACAAGTTGTCCAAATGCTGATAATCAAACTGGGTTTTAGATGTATCTAAAAATGACTTAGGCCTTTTCAGTGCTGCTGTACACCCAGAACTAAAAAGGGCGTTTTAGGAGGAGTGGTGAGGGCAGGATTTGGGCAGGATGTGGGCCGACCTAGACTTAGTCATACTACAAGTATAACCGAAAGTTTAATGAGGATGCCCAGACGGAACTAATACGTAGCAACTTAGGTGATTGAAAACCAGGTCTAAGTGACCAAAAGGTATCCAAAGTGACCAGATAACCACTGCAAACACAAAGTACAGTCCCCCCCACACACTCCCCCAGTGATCACTGACCCCCCCGCCATAAAAATCGTAATAAAAACTGTACATATCTGCCTCCAGAATATCAGCACCTGGCTTAGGAAAGTCTAGTAGAGCAGCATAGAGGTGGCTTAAGTAGTCTGGGGCTATTAGGGTTGTAGACAGGTGGGTCTAGTAGATTTTGGGGGGCTTACCATGACCTATAAGGGAGTTGTGGTGAGATGTGTATATGGCACCCTTTTGTGAAGTTTGCAGCTGTGCCCTGTAAGGTGCCCCACTAATGTGTTGCCATGTCTGGGTGTCCAGTCCATCACTTGCTGGCCCCTCCCATGTCCAAAAGGTCTTATTCTAGGCTTTTTTGACTTGGACGAATTTTTGGATGAGAATAGGGTATAAAGATAGACAACTTAGTGGTCTGGCTGACCAAATGGCTGGACGTATATTTAGATGATTTTCGATAAAGAAAAATATTTTGGACGTATTTTTTGGGAATGGATTTTAGACACTGCCGACTTTGAGCGACTAGTGACTTAGGTCCAAAATGGACTTAGATATTTCTTTTGATTATGCCCCTCCAGGCATTTCGTACACCATTCCTGCAGTTTTATTCTTTTGTTCCTTGTTTGACATATCACTGCAGTTCTGTTTAAGATTTTATTTATGTTTACCTTGCGGACAATTTACTGCACAAGATCAGCGAAAGAATTTGTCCAGCAGACTTCAAACTTCAAAGTGCATACAAGCATTATTTTGGCAGTAAAGTTGGTGACCAAGATAAAGCATGGGCACCTCATGTGTACTGCACTGTCTGCTATTCTAGATGAACACAGTAGCTGAATAGGAAACAGAAGAAGTTGTCTTTCACTGTACCCATGGTGTGGCATGAACCAACAAATTATCACTCAGCTAAAATCAAAGAAGGTGTTTTTTGTTGGACCCGAAATCCGTGAACTGATCCTTGATGATGCGTTCAAACAGAAGCTGAACCTAGCTGAATCAGCAGCATGTGAAGCATTCGTGCTGGTTGTTCAGAATTTTCTTGGTAATCACAGATCAGAGAATTATGCTGAGCTTGTGGAGAACATGCTGACAGCATATCAGATAATGGGTGCCAGAATGTCACTTAAAATGCACTTCTTACATTCTCACCTCGACTTCTTCCCACCCAATCTTGGTGATGTCAGCGATGAGACTAGGGAAAGATTTCATCAAGATATCAAGATGATGGAAAGCAGATATCAGGGAAAGTTCAATCCCAGTATGATGGGAGACTATTGTTGGGAGAGGAATGGGAGGCCACACATTTCCTCTCTCTCCACCAGTCAAAGAAATCCACTGCCAAAGCTGCCTCCTTCCTCCTTGTGCTGTCTCAAGAACGAGAAATTTAGCAGGGTGCCTCCAGTTGCCAATGCCGGCACTCTCTGAGCATACTCAGTTCATGCATGAGATGAGCATGCTTGAGGAGTGCAAATTTTGGTGGCTGGAGGCACGCCACTGACTTCCTTGCTCCTGAGGCAGTATGAGGAAAGGGGCAACTCAGGCAGCAGATTTCTTTGGTTACCTCACTAGCCACTGACAGGTACTGCAGCTTTGGAGGGGACAAGGCATCCCAGGACCATCCCTCCCCCAAGGTTGCCTCTGGTACAACTCCCTCCCTCATCCCCAAGGTCCAATTCCTCCCCCCCCAACCCCTCATCCAACTCTCTGCCTCTTCCATACCCCCCAGGTCCAACTCTCTATCTTTCTTCTTCCTAGGGTTACCAGATTTTAGACCCGTAAAATCCGGACATGTGGCTCTGCCCCCAGGTCCGTCCAGTTCCACCCAGTCCTGCCCTGTTCCATCCAAGTCACACCCCATTTCGCCCCAACCCCCCTGAACCTCTTCTTGAGCTCAGGACTGCATCAAGAGGGTGTCTGAGCATGCGCAGGTGTGATGTGATGATGTTATATGCATTTGTGCATGCATGTGATGTCACCACATTGCATCTATGCATGCACAGATGCCCTCCTGATGCAGCCCTGAGCTCGCTTTTTAAAACCTGGACAAAGTGCCGGGTTCTGTAAACCTATCCAGATGCCTAGATAGTTTTCTAAAAAAAGGGCATGTCTGGGTAAATCAGGACATCTGGTAACCCTACTTCTTCTCTCCCCTAGCTCTACAGCCCTCAGATCCCAAGATCCAACTCTCTTTCTTTTCTCCCTTTCCCCCTCATCCAGCCCTCAGATCCACTCTTTCTCTTCCTCTTCCCACCTACTCCCCAGGTCCAACCAACTCCCTCCCTCAGGGGCATCTTTCTTTCTTCCCTTCCCAAGGGCATCTCTTCCTATTTCCTTCCCTCCCCTCCCTTTCTTGGCCCTGCATCAATTCTGTTAATTCCCTCCTTCTCTTCCACACAGTCCGGGCATTTCGACCCATTGCCCCAATGTGGCTGCTTTCCCCTCACCTCACAGATCGAAAGCGGCTGCTCTCCCTCCCAGACCCAATGTAGATGCAATTCCCTCCCCTCCCCCCTACAGCCCCCAGCTGGCCTACTTTAAAATCACAGTGGCAACACTACAGAAAGGCTTCCTGTGGCATGCACCAGGTCTTTCCCTCTGATCTGGCCCACCCCGCCTCTTCTGAAAACAGGAAGCTGCATCAAAAGGGGTGGGCTGGGTCAGAGGAAAATGCCCGGTGCAGGCTACAGGCAGTCTTTCCATATGGCTGCTGCTGGCCTGACGGAAAACTGATTTAAAGATAGACCAGCTGGGAGCTGCGGATGGGAGGGGAGAAGAGAAGCCATGTCGTGTCAGATTGGGAGAGAGGCCAGACTGAGAGTGCATATGAAAAAGAAAGTTGGAAAGTGGCTGCATACGATTAATTATTAATTGTGATTAATAATTTACATGCTAATTGCAGCATTAGCTGTGATTAATGTACAACTCTAGTTTAAAAGGAAAAAAACACAAAAAAATGCAAAACTTTTTGCTGCAGAGTTCCAAGCTACATTTCTTGAATCATCTTGCAATATCTGTCCTCTTGCCAATAATAGACATTTCATTTTACAGTTTTTAAAATGTACTCAGCTTCCCCAATACAGGGCAGAAAAGACAATACATACCTTCCTAATATTTCAGTTCTGAACAAAGAATACCCTGTTCTCTAAAGTCCAAAGGTAATAACTAATATACTGATTTCCCTTCATCTATATATTAATCTTTCTATTAGCCCTTTTGTAACTTAACTGAAGTAGAAAAGCATCATGTGCTCAAATTTATACATCTTACTTTTATTAATGCCTAATATTTAAATAACTGCAAAGGTTTTATACTTACTCTGCATACTGTTGCTATCCAAAATATTGGTGGATGATAGATCCAATGAATTTGGTCTTTGGGCTCTTCTGGTATAACACTGCCTAGAATCTGGTGGCATAGTCTGTGCACCAAGAGCAACAGTACTGGACTCTTGAAATGGACACTGATTACTGTTGTTGTTATTGGAATTTATTCGTCCGTTATCCATTGGACGTTCTCTTCTGTCTACTAAATGATCCAAAACCACCTCATCATGGACAGCTTGCTGCTCGCGTCTCAGTAATGGCTCATGCTCATCAGGGCTTGAGTTAATATTTAGTCGACTATCCTCTCCACTAAACTGGTTTTGCAGCATATCTTGGGTCCTATGAGACACTGAATTGGCAGGCTGCCCAGTTACTACTGTATTGGCATACTGTGAAGTTGTGGCATGTGAGTTCACAGTGTGACTCCTCCCTGCTACTCCATTCATGGCAACTGTCACTACATGAGGTTCTGCAGCATTGATTGTGTTCATCTTGGCTACTCCAGTCTCTACTTGTTTTAAATTTGATTTGTGTTTGCCGCCAAATTTTAACCTCGACTCCTTTACTGAGTTTTTGGTGTTTAGGGGCAGACTAGTTGGCCTTTTAGGAAGATTCTGTTGCTTGGGGAGCGGATAAGCCTGAGCAGTTGGGATATCCGGAATAAAACAGGTTTGCCCAGTTCCAGTTTGAGTGAAATCCTGCTGGCCAGACCCTTCCACTGCAAGCTTTATCAATGGGTAAAGCAAGTTAGAGCTGGTATTGCTGAGTGGGTCAGGTCCACTGAATTGTTTGAGAGAATGCTCCATCAGGTTCTCATCAGAGCTTTCTTTTAAGTTCTTATCTACTTCCTTTGGGTCCAGCTTATTAGTTTCTAGATCTTCCTCTGTTAATTGTAGATAAACAGGAGTTGGCCCCGTAGGCTGTAGCATATTTGTAGCCTGGAGATTTGATTCATCTGAACAGTGCATTTCAGATATGGTTGTCATGCCAGTGCTAGGGGTAAGACCTGCTGTGTTGGTGGTAGTGGTATTAGTAGATAAACTAGTGACACTAGTCTCTGGGCTCGGAATGCGAGCCTGGGCCTGTTGTCGCTCATAGTTAATGGAGTTTCGATTTTTTTCCCCTGTAGTCAGGGGTATGCTAGATGTTGAGTACTCAGAAGATATATTTTTCACAATACTATCAGTATGATGGATGGAGTCTTCAATGTAAGAAGATGAAGAATAATCCGGATAGGGCCCAATCTTTGGAACACGTCGATTGTGCGACAAGTTGCTTAAATGAAATAATAAAAAAAGAATATTAGATTGAGAATACATTATATGTAAGCTGCCTCATTTTATTTCCAATATAATTTGCAAAAGAGAAACTGCCTCAACACAAAGGTCTTTTTATTAGCCAAACTATCAAAAAAGTATTTTAGTGAACAGTATATATGAACATATCCCTGGATTCTCTAACCAGCGCCCATGACGGCAGCTGCCAATTACATGTCAATCATGCGACAGTGCTGGTTAGTGAATCATGCTTGTGACACACTGGTTAGAGAATCACACCTGATTACGGTAAAAGAGGGAATAACTGTGTCTACCACTTGCTCAGAAAAGCAATTGCTAGGCACAGCTCCTTCCCCTCATACCTTCTGTCAAAATTTAAAAAGATTTCTTCTGCCCGCTGCTACTGCTCTTATTGCTGGCTGAGCTGATGTGGCAGAGGAATCCCCGATCAGCTGAACCAGCTTTAGGGCTTCCCCTGTGCTCAGCTGTTTGGGGCATCCATTATTGACTCATCAGCTGAGTCAGCAGGGGAAGCCCCAAACAGCTGAACCAGCCCTGAGGCTGGCAGTTTCAGGAAGTCCTGCTGGCTCAGCTGATTGGGGATTCCCCTGTGATCAGCTCAGTCAACAGGGAAAGCAGCAGTGGCAGGCAGAAGACTTCCCCCAACCAGCAGGAGGGATGCCCACTCCCTCATGCCTGAGGACACCCCCAAACACCCCACCCACACTCAAAATCAGCAAGAGGAATGCCTACTCCCTCCTGCCTGAACAATCCCCGCCCCACACACCTGAAATTGGCAGGAGGGATGCTCACTTCCTCTTGCCTGAACAACCCCTCCCCGATAACCCCCACACACTCAAAATCAGCAGGAGGGATGACCACTCTCTCCTGCCTGAAAGACATTCTCCAAATCCCCCCAAGACTCCTCCCATACCTTTACTGGACAATGAGCATGTGGGATGCTCACTACCTTCTGCTGGCAAGCCTGCCGCTTCAAAATGGCGGCCTTCCCCTTCCCAGTGCAACCTCAGAAAGCTGAGAAACAGCATAACTTCAATGAAACCTTTCTCCACTGGGATGGGTAGGGTTTCTATCCAGGGCTTCTCAACATACTCTTTTCTCACCCCTCTTCCTTCCCTTCTCTCAGCCCATGGAAGTTTACATTTTCTAAAGGAGATAAACCATCTCTAGTCCCTCTCCTCTGTGATTGGGGCATCAAACCTCCTGGGTGGAAATTATGCTGTTTCTCGGCTTTCTGAGGTAGCATCCGAGAAACAAGGCTCATGTCAAAGCCAGGGTCTATTCCTGCTGTTATTTCACTAAGCTAAGTGGCTTTGTAATTGGTTATTTGTTGAAGCATACATTTATGAAGATCTTTAAAAAATACTGTTTGTCTGTCATTTATATGCTACGATTAGATCACCATTTGTACCACTGGTAAAAGAAAATCTTTTTACTGCATGGTGCCCTGTGAATTGGCATTCTATGACTACATGAAGTATTCATTACTTGATATAAAGCTTATGCAATAAAGCATTTGTGATACTTCATTTATGTGGAGTTGATATTGAAGTGAAGTTGTTTCTATTTGTCTCTGCATTTGGTTGGTTTTGGAATAAGTCTATATCCATCTTTTGTATTAACTTTTAACATTCAGTTTTCTTCCATTTTTCTGCTTCCTCCTCAAATCTACTTTTCCATGTCTTCCCTTCCCATGTATCCATGTGTACCATCTTCTCCCTCTTTCTTCTCCCCTATTCCCATCTATCCATAAACAGCATGTCTTCCATTTTCTTACCTTCCCCATTCCTCCCATCCCTATGCACCATCTCCTCCCTTGCTCTCCCCTTCTCTTTCCCTACCCTTCCATCCCCGTGTACCATCTCCTCCTTCTCTTTCCCGCTCCTGTGGTCTGACATCTGTCTTTCCCCCTCCTATGGTCTGGGATCTTTCTCCTCTCCTTCCTACAGTCTGGCATCTCTCTCCCCTCCTTCCTTTCCCTTCTCCCCCCTTTTGTGGTCTGGCATCTCTCTGTCTTTCCCTCCCCAAGTCTAAGGCAGTATATTTAGTTCACTCATGCTGCTGATGGCAAGAAGAATTACAGCAGCGCCGGGTGAGCAAGCACAGGATCCCATTTGGAGGGGGGATAGAGAAGACTCCAGATAGGTGTGCAGAGGGGGGGGGAGAACTCTGTCTAGGTCGGGGGTCGGCAACCTGCGGCTCCAGAGCCGCATGCGGCTCTTTTCCACCTTTGCTGCGGCTCCGGTAGTGTGTCACGCAGGCATGCAGCTTAAGTCCGGCGTCGCGGCGGGAAATAGCCATGCTGAGCAGTGAGCTCAGCACTACACAGATGAAAGCCTTGCTTGCTGATTGGTCCGGCGGCCCCGCCCCGCCGGACCAATCAGCAAGCAAGGCTTTCATCTGTGTAGTGCTGAGCTCACTGCTCAGCATGGCTATTTCCCGCCGCGACGCTGGAGTTGTAAGGTGCCTGAAAAAGAAATCATCCTGGCCGGGGTCGGTGTCATGCTCCGGAGATCTACAGCCTTCCTATCTCCCTCTCCCTTCTACCTGCTTCCGGCCACATCCCCTGCTCCGCGGCTCTCTTGGGCAACTCAGCAGCAGCGATCGACACAAGCTTCTGGACGTCGGGGCCTACCCTCTGCGAGTCCCGCTTGTTTCAACTTCCTTTTTCCACAAAGGCGGGACTCGTAGAGGGAAGGCCTCGATTGTCGGCAGCTTGTCTTGATCACTGCTGCTGACGAGTTGCTGAAGAGAGCCGCGGAGCAGGGGGGTGTTGCCAGGGTGCAGGTAGAAGGGAGAGGGCCAGATGCAGTACTTGTGGGTGAGGGAGGGGAAGAGAGAGAGAAAGAGAGAGGGGAGGGAAACAAAAGGAAATATTTCATGCTGGGCCTGAGTGGAGGGAGGGTGGAAAGGTTCTGGCTACCGGGTGCAGTAACAAAGGAAAAGGGGGGAAAGCTGAAAATGGAGATAGTGACACAAAGAAGAGAAAGGGTAAGCAGGACCTACTGAATAAGGATAGAGATACAGAGGGGACATGAAGAGGAGGTGAAATAGAGACATAGAAGTAATGCTGAAAAAGTGTGTGGGGGGAGATAAAGACATTGAAAGGGGCAAATGGTGAACATGGCGTAAAGATAAGGACAGAGACAAATGAAGATTCTGAAAAAGTGGTGAGATAGGGATATAGGTGAGATGGACACAAAGAAGGGTGATGCTGGAAAATAGGTGGAATGGTAATTCTGACAGACACAGAAGGGAAATGCTGGATCAAGGAGAGATGGGGCTCAGGCTGGATGGAATGAGGAGAAATGCCTTGTTGGCCCGGAACTTCCTCTCCTACGTCAGAATTGACGTCAGGGAGCGGAATGCTGGTCAGCGCAACACTTCTGCAGGGAAGCTTGGGACGGCGGTGGCTTGGGGGCTGTTCCCCGATTGCGGTGGCAGCAAACCGAGTGGCTTGGGGGACGGCACGGAGACAGAAAGAAGGGGGAACAGGGAGACAGAAAGAAAAAAGTTGGGGGAGAGAATGAGGTCTGGAGGAGAGGAAACATACAGGAGGCTGAAAGAAAGGAAGAAAGATTGGATGCACAGTCAGAAGAAGAAAGTGCAACCAGAGACTCATGAAAATCACCAAATAGCAAAGGTAGGAAAAAATGATTTTATTTTCAATTTTAGTGATCCTGTATATAGCATTAAGATAAGAAACAATATATGCAGTGTTAGATTTGTTTTATAATGGTTTTGCGGCTCCAAGTTTTTTTTTCTTTTCGAAAACGGGTCCAAGTGGCTCTTTATGTCTTAAAGGTTGCAGACCCCTGGTCTAGGTACATAGGGTGGAGGTGGGAGAGGGAGGAGGACTTCGGATAGGTATACGGAGGGGGGGAGGAGGATTCCAGATAGGTGTGTGGGAATGGGGGAGAGGGAGAGGGAGGAAGACACCGGATAGGTGTGCGTGAGGGGGGGGCGAGGAGAACTCCAGATACGTGCACAAGTGTAAGGTTACTAGATGTTCAGTTTCTCCAGACAAAAGTTCTAAAATTTAAAAGCCACCCAGACTCCTGACAGAATCCTCAAAAAGAGGACATGTCCAGGGAAAACCGGACCTTAACTATGTGTTCCTTTCTGCCACCTATACCTCTAAAAAATTATTGGGAGGAAGGGAAGCGGAAGAGGTGGGAATGCATTTTGGCCCTGGTGCCTAAGTGCTGGGGGTACAGAATGCTTTTGGAAATTTTGAGCCCAATTCTATAAAATACATGGGCACCTAATTCGGTTTCCACTGTTAATTGAACAGCACCATTAAAAACCAATATAAAAATGTAATATTCTGGTAGGTGCCTATCTTGACAGGAGTGATGTAGGTGTCTACACCGAAGCACCTACCTGACAAGTAGAAGTGGTTACGGATGGAGTTTGGGCGTGGATTGAGTTAGGTGCCAGTATTTTAGGCAAAGAAATCTCTGGCCTAATATACTGGTGCCTGTTTTGATGCCTACTGGTACCTATTTCAAGTTAGGTGCCACTGGGCACAATTCTACAAACAGTGCATAACTTTGAATGATATACGGTAGATGCCGTTTTCCTAAGTGCCTACCGAGTTAGGTGTCATTTAAAGAATGAGGATCTTTGTGTATTTCATGGAGTACACTTTTCCAAACTTCTTGTTCTGTAACATGCTTTATTTCCTTTCCTTTCAAAGCAAACACCCATGCCAAATTATCAGGAATTGAAGATGATTTTTGTTATCAAGTAAATTCATACAGGAACAAAAAATAAATGGCTTTTCACCGATTCCTAATGAATTTAGGATTCATATTTGAAGAGAATGAGACCTATTCTACTATAACAGTTAATATTCACTTTGTGACATATGCAGAAGTACCCATTTGTGAGTTGAAAACACAAACATATCAATGCAATAAAGAAACTGTGTTTTGGATATCCAATCTGTTGCTCCTTCTGGAGCTTTCTCTTGGCACTCGCCATCATGCAAAATTTCAAGCTGACAAGTAGTACTGTAACATTCCATCCTTCATGTGGAAAAAGAAGGTGTGCTTTTGAAATTACAAAACAAGTATCTGTGCATCAAAAAAAAAAAAAAAGACATTTAAAGGATATACTTTGGTCAAATTTCATAGTTATATATGGAAACAGCATATATACTTCACACTTGTTTATTGTGTAACATATCAAGACAAGTTTTATCTACAGTAGTTTAAATATTCATAATGGAATACATCCTACTCACTAGAAAAAGTACATACTGGCAGCATTCAGTCAGTAACTTAGCCATAACAAGCCACTGAAGAGTAGCTGAGAGGAAACTGATTTTGTGGCTTGTTGTTTAATACTTTTCAGATCTTCAGTGTCCATTTTTACTTTTCCAGTTAGGTTTTAAAAATAGAAACAGACCAGTGACATAGGTCACAATTCGTTTTCTCTTCCTCAGTCTACTACTCTTTTTTCTTGTGCACTTGATTAGATCTTTCCTGTATTTTATGGCCTTCTTTTCCTTTTTCATGTATTTGATTTTAATTGTTTGCTGCTGAGAACTGTTGTAAGCTTCGGCGGGTTATCAAATTTTAATAAACATACAAATGACACTCCATTTTAGCAGTTTAAAAATTTGTGCAACCCCATGCCCTACCTCAGTGCAAGCACCGGGCTTCCAATCCTCCCCACCACGCCTCTGCTCCCTGGCCTGTCCCTGCCTCCTCACCCTGAGCCACTACACACATGGGCTGCACTGTTGACTGCTGACACTGTTGTAGTCCCTGCTTCCCACTTAGTCTACACAGACTGAGTTAAAGCAAGGGCCCGTCACATTGCCCTGCCTTTTTTTCGTGTGTGTGATACAGATGTGGTCATAATGTCAATTTATTTATGAAAAGGCAAATTCTATAAGGGGTGCTTAAAGTTAGGTGCCTAAATGAATAGGAGTCTAACTTTATTAGTAAATTGTCTTCAATTATGAGCTTTAACAAGCTCATAATTGAAAAAAAAAAATTGGGCGATAGGTGCCTATCTTCTTAGGCACAATTCTACAAAAGGTAAGTGCTTATCGCATGGTGCCTAATGCCAAGGTAGGTGTGTTTAGGAATGAGGAAGGACTTAGGCACCTCTAGGCGCAATTCTCTAAAGGACTTAGGTGCTTATAATGTAGGCCTTTAAAACCCTGGCCTACATTACAGGCATCTAAGTTTTCAGTTAGGCCCCGGTAGGCACGATTCTGAAAAAGGTGCCTAAGCGTGACTGACACGCAGTAGGCACCTATCTCTTTAGATACCATTTACAGAATTTCCCCCCAAATGCTTTCATACTGAGTGAGACGATTTTCTGTTCATGCAGATGTAATTTTGATTTAATAGATTTGTGGTTTTATTAATTCTACTGTATTTGTCATTTTATCATTACATAACATTATGAATGCTATTTTGTGATCCATTTAGAATTGTAAAGGTAGGTGGAATAAAAATTAAACAAAAAACAATGAATAATACTTGGGGGCCATGACCCACAGTTGGAAAGCACATGGGGTTCTTTTATTAAGAACCAATTTAGTGCGTGCTAAATGCTAAGATGCCCATAGGAATATAATTGATATCTTAGCATTTAGTGCGCACTAATCTTTAGCGCACGCTAAATCGGTTAGTGCACTTTAATAAAAGGACCCCTATATTACAGTAATATGGGTAAGATGCTACATAAAAACTAGCTAAAGTATATGGTGGCCAGTCAAATGCGTGCAAGACAGGTGAGCGCAAGACATATAAGCACAAGACAAGAGAGCGTAAGATAACTGCGTGAAGACATAAGCGTGCGGACAAATGGGAGTAGACAAATTAGCGCAAAGACAAGTTTGTCTTGCGTGCATTTGACTATGAACCAAAATATATAGCTACAACAGATATTCTTCTACATCTACTTAGCTATTTATAGGTTACAAGAAAGAAAATGCTCTTTTTTTTTTCCTATTCTGTGATGATTCTGAATGGTGAAAGCACAGGAATATCACAATTGCTCAAGAAACTGAAGGGCCAGGTCCCAACAATTTCCTCAACCTCTTTCTCTCAGCTGACAGAGAACAACAATGAACTCAACAGCTCAAAAACTTTTCAGGCTTCTTAATCATGTAATGTTCTCTCCATTTATCCCTCATTCTTTTGTTAGTTTCCTTTGTATTTGTAGCTCAGTTGGAACAATGTTGGGATATGGTGCCATGAACTTTCATTTACAATTATTTGGGGATTTTTTTCCTCAACACCCAACATACTCAAGTTGGTTACTTCAAAAATGATGATCCCAAATTGGGTTCCATGCACCAGGGCTCCTTTTGAAGCTATGGGGCTGTGAGGTGTCACATGAATCTCTCACCTTCTTATTTGAGAGCTATGAATGCTCCCTCTGTAGCATTTTCAGTCCCATTCAATCTGGGAGCAGAAGACTCAACTTGGCATTAAGACTGGTGCCTTCTGCATGACAATGCACAGCACTGCCACTGGGTTGACCTCCATTTCTCTCTAGTTCTTATTTTCTGTATTTATTTTGCATTCCCTCAGTAGCTCAACACAGACTTTATTTTGTTGTTTTAATGGACCACCAGTCCTCTGATATTACAATTCTAGCCTCAGGCTATAAGACCTAGGATTCTTCAATCACACTAACCCAGTCTGTCTTTTCCTGTACTCACCGCTCATTCTGCATAGCAGTAGACATTGGATTGACTGTTGGACTGACTGATTTGTTCCTCTCCCAGATCATCATAAGTTCAGCCATCCTCTCCTCAGCGCACTGTGCTGTCAGTCTGGCTTCAGCATCCTGGTCCCAACAGTCATCGATTGTCTCTTTCAGTGATCTCACAGCCTGCAAGAGAATTCCAGGATGAAAACTGTAGTCTTTCCTCTGCTCTCATTTTTTTATTTTTTTTTTACAGACTTGTTATTTTATGTAAGGTAGAAAATAAGTTCCTCATGTTATAAAGGGAACAATTTTAGAAGATTTGTGTGTGTAAAAGAAATTCATTGAACACAAAGCACGAAGGTGCAAATCATTTGCATGCAAACTCACTGACTCAATCGCTCAGTTGGTGCAGAGCCCTGACAGTATGACAGGAGAAGTAGACTCCTGTCACTGCTATCATGGCTTCTGCCGGGGTTTTTTCATTTTTTTTTATTGGGAAGATGCGTATATTACACATGCAAAATATCTGCCCAATAATAAAAAAAAAGCCCCCCCCCGACAAAGCGCCCCTCTCTCCCCCCTTGAACCAAATAAAATGGAAGAAGGGATGCCCATTCCCTCCTGCCACTGGCCCCACCCCTGCGCAAAGTGATATGGCAGGAGGGTTGCCCACTCCCTCCTGCCGTCAGGCCCCTTGGGCCAGGTTGGGTTTCCCTCCTCCGATCAGGTCTTGTCGCCACAGTCCCCCTCCCTGTACCTTTAAGTTGGGAGCAGGAGAGGTGCTCAGTCCCTCCTGCTCTTTTGACAGCCGCCTGAAAGCAATGTGAACCTTAGGCACTGCCCCGGTGCATCATGGCCAATCAGGGACTTCCTTAGGCTCCTCCCTAAGGAAGTCCCTGATTGGCTCAGGTGCCTCAGGCCCCTCCCAAGGGAGATGCCCAAGGTGTATGAACCAATCAGGGCCTTAGGCCCCTCCCCATGAATCACATGATGCACCGGGGCGAGGGCCTAAGGCCCGCATTGCTGACGTGCGGCCAGCGGAGCAGGAAGGACTGAGCACCCCTCCTGCTCCCATCTTAAAGGTACGGCGATGAGACCTGACATGACTTGACCTGAGGGGCACAATGGCAAGAAGGAGTGGGCATCCCTCCTGCCATATTTTTCAGTGCGGTGGGGGGAGCATCAGGTGGCAGGAAGGAGTGGGCATCCTTCCTGCCATTTGTGGATTGCTGCGTGCCGGGGGGGTGCGCGTGTTTGTCGGGGGGGGGGGGGAGCTGTTTTTTTTAATAAGTCTGCCTGTTTGTTTTTTTTCATTTTTTAAAAATGGGGCAGATATTTTGTGTGTATAATACTCTCTCTCGCTACCAAGGGAACTATCCCCTCCCCCCACAGCAGTGAGAGAAATGTCCATTCTCTTCCCCTAGGACAGGGGTGTCCAATGTCGGTCCTCGAGGGCCGCAATCCAGTCGGGTTTTCAGGATTTCCCCAATGAATATGCATTGAAAGCAGTGCATGCACACAGATCTCATGCATATTCATTGGGGAAATCCTGAAAACCCGACTGGATTGCGGCCCTTGAGGACCGACATTGGACACCCCTGCCCTAGGAAGAGAGAAGAATGCCTTGCCTTGGGATAAGGACAGTACAACAAAAATGCAAGGGAGGTGTCTTTTCAACCAATGATCAGTTTTTATTCAAAGTAGTAGTCCCAACAAGGATCCCTGTTTCGGCGTGTAAATACACCTTCCTCAGGAGACACTAATGAAAAATTACAACACATGAAGAAGAGTTTAAAATCATAAAACCTAACCAATAAACAACATAACATATAAAAAAAAAAAGAATAATATGCAAGGCATAAAATAGCTCAAACAAAAATAACCTGCCATGTGAATATGCATAATGTTTATCATAATGAACGGACTAATGTATAATATCAGCTAACAATCATACTAAAAATAGACCTCTTCAAACTGGGCCTTCCCCTCCCTGGTGCATCCTGGCAACGGGAGAGAAAGGGCATCTCTCCCACTGCTGGGGAGGTTCGCATGGAAGCAGGAGTGAGTGCATCTCTCCCGCTGCGGGGGGGGGGGGGGGGGGGGAGTTGTGTGGCAATGGGAGAGAATGGGCTTCTCTCCCGCTGATGGGATTTTAAACAGTGCTGTTACTGTACCGGCACCCTGGACCAGTCACTGATTTTTGTCATCAAAAGCTGACACCGCTCTTAGAAAATGGCTCGCCGATTTTCAATAATCCACAATACAATGGGGGGTATAGAGTCTGGAGTAGAAATGTGGAAGTTTGTTGTTTTGGAAGGGGAAGCGAAGAGATCTATGGGCTAAATTCACTATACAAACCGATCGTGTACCGATCGGATTGCGACCCCTTTGCGACCAGATTTCCCTCCGGCCCGATTCACTAACCTCTCCTGCGATCCACTTCCAATCCATGCTTGCAAATGAGGGGAAATGCAAGCAAAGTAGACAGGGACGCAATTCACCAAAGAAATTTTTGAAACTGACTGGGCTGGCCGATCAACCCAAGAAGCAACTGCTGGGGACCAGTCGCAAACATTTTTCCGACTCTCCAGCGCCACTGAAGCCCTGCTCTCTGCAAGCCCTGCTCTCTGCTGGCCTGAATCTCTCCTGCCTGCCGCAAAGAAGAAGGTTTGCGCATGCATCAGGGTGAGGGTCTATCTGTGTTCTGCTTGTGCAAAAGAAACAAGTAGTACACTTTGATTATTTGATTTGTTTGATTTAGTGGACTCAGGTCCCCTTAATTTCAGCACACTCAGGGTGCTCAATGATGGTGTGTGGGTGGAGGCTTACCGCCTTGACCCAGAAGTGAAGTGTCGGAGCTGTGCTCCTATCACTGAGGGTTCACACTGAGAGCACCCTATATTATATTCACCCCATTTTGGTTTGTTAGTTGCGAGCCTTTTTGGCGTCTTGAGCGTCCCCCACACAAACCTTGATGTGACTAGGTTGCCTTTTTGTGTTTTTTCTACAGTAGGAATTTTGGCAAATTTGGAGTGTAGTGTTGTTGTTGTGAATAATAATAGGAATGCCTGGATGAGGCAGAATATCTTCTATATGATGAAGAAGACTGAGAGGTGTGTGGTTTAGATAAAGTTGTCAAATATCTGCAAATTTTTTTATCTTATCTGCAACTTCTTCAGTTATATTCCCAAATGTAATCTCCCTTACAAAGAACATTTGAAAGACATTCTTGTACTGCAGTTTCCAGACCAGGCACTAAACCCAAGCCAAATGGTACAATGCAATTGCCACAGCAGATGTTTTGGAAAAAACATCAAAGTTTTCAAAAGATCCTCTAGTCATAAACTTTCTCGTAGTGAACAAATTCTTAGATAATTGCTTTAGCTTATCTGGAGAGAGGAATTCCTTAAACTCTGACAGTTGTTTAAGTAAGGATTTAAAATAAATGGAGAATGTAAAATTGGTAGTCCATAATTCTGTTGATGAGCACAGATGATTGGAAAATACATTTACCAAAAGTGTTTGGCTTCTCTGTCTGGAAGAGCAGATGCATAAGATTTTGGGTTGTGTGAACACTGGGGAGCAAATTCCACAACTAATAAATGATGTTGAAGTTGAGTTTTGTCAAATCTTGGACACTTTTGACTTCTATACACTGTGTCTATCTTTGTTAAGGGCTACCGGAACTGACAGGGGATTCTCCCAGTTCTCAAATAAGGTATCTTTTACAACTCTATGCAAAGGAACCTTAATGCATTTGTTTGGTTGTGCTTCAAAGTCAAGAAGTACAAATAGTTCAGAGCAAGGCTCTTCCTCTGTTTCGTTTGATAGACAAATTTTGCCCCACCTGCCTTACAAAGCCAGTAAAAGATAAACTTTCTGGTGGAGACTTGCGTCACTGAGAAGTTGGGGAAGGATCAGAAGGCATGCCATAGGATTCTTCTGAGTATTCTGTCAAGTTCTCATCTGAATGGTTGGAAATATCCAAATTAATAATAATAATAATAACTTTATTTTTATATACCGCCATACCACAAACAGTTTTAAGCGATTTACAAGGGAAGAGACTGTATACAGATAGCGACATTACAGAGAACTTTCGAAATTACACTGGCATGCTAACTTTAGTCAGGTTTATCTGGAAGTGTTTTGGAAGTACATCAGGTTGAAGTGGGGTCAGAGAAATTTGTCAAAGAGATAAGTTTTTATTGACGTCCTAAACATTTGGTACGAAAGTGCGTTTGAGATGAAGTTGGTTAAATATTTGTTCCATTTGCCTGCTTGGAATGATAGTGCTCTATCGACGTATCTCTTGTAGGTGCAGCCCTTTAGGGATGGAAAAGAAAACAAGTAACAAACCATCTAAAATGAGCCAGCACTGATGGCTGTTGCTACAGCCCTAATGGTATGCAGGGGTGTCCAACCTGCGGCCACGTGAAGTATTTTGTGCAGCCCCAGTTGAGGGCGATCTTCTCTGTTTTGCTGCAGTGTTTGCATGTTTGTGTGGTCCCAGAAAAAAATTTTTTAAGCTAATGCGGCCCAGGGAAGCCAAAAGGATGGACACCCCAGGTATAGAGAATGCCTCTTACGTCCAGCTTTCAGTCTAGAGCCTCCGCTTGCAACCAGCTCCCAGCCCAGGACTTCTTCTGGAGTCCCATGGGAGGACGGTCCACCTCTCTTCGTTCTGCCATCTCAGAGCAGGCTGGCGGAGCTGCAACATTTGGTTTCTGCCTTTCAGGAGCACGAAAATTGAAGCGGATGAGTCGCTTTTGTGGTACCGGCCCGGGCTGGCCTGGCTCAATTGAGGATATGGAATTAGAAGCAGATTGAGGGTCGTGAGAATGACTATGATTTATTTTTAATTTATTTTTGTTGGGCTTGTTTAATTTTGCTATTTTTTTCTCCCTGCTTTTATTTTTAGATTTTTCTTTGGGGTTCTTTGATATTGAAGTTTTTCCTTCCATTGGGCCTTTTACACATCTGTAGTATTGAATTTATTATATTGTCTTTTCCCTCTTCCTGCTCTTTATATAGGTAAATATAAGTAATTATTTATTTCATAGGTACTATATAGATTGTGAACCCATTGGGACAGAGAGGGAAATTCAAAGTACCTGATTAGATTTTTGACCATTACTTAAGTCAATTTAATTGTTTTGTAAACCACTTCCAATCCTTTGGGAGATTTAGCAGTATATAAGACATCATATTAAAGTAAATTAAACAAGCGGGGGAATTTGCAAGCCTTGATTTTAAATTTCCACAAGACAGAGAAAGGCCATCTAGCCTTTCCAGTAAGGTGGTTGTTTAAATGTGATTTATTTGTTTTAAGTTTTCAAGTTTTATTAAGGGCTCCTTTTATTAAGCTGCGATAGCGTTTTAGCGCACACAGAACTGCCCAGCATTGAGCTGGCGTTAGTTCTAGCCGCGTAGCGCGGGTTTAACGCGCGCTAAAAACACCATCACAGCTTAGCAAAAGGAGCCCTAAGTCTTGATAAACTATTGACCTTCCTAAGTTATAAGTTAAGTCTGGTCGCATTTCGACTTAACTTATAACTCAGACTTAGAGCCCTTCTCGGTAGATTCTTGGAATAACATGAGCACTCAGATACTAAACAAAATCGCCCCCATCAAATTAAGAAAGAAGAGAAACAATAATCTAGAAGGCTGGTTTGACAACGAGTTAGGAACGTTGAAACGGGCACTACGAAAACTGGAAAGACAATGGCTGAAATCTGGAGACAGCAAAGGGAGGATGAACTGGAGACTAAAGCTAAAAGAGTACAAAAAACTCATCTTAATCAAACACACAAACTTTTACGCCCTAAAAATTGGCTCGCCTAACATCAACACTAGAAACCTTTTCAACCTAGTTAACAATCTCTACGACACACAGGCCTTTTCCCACACTACCTCAGACTCCCCCCCTTCGGCTGACACACTGGCGGATTACTTTAACAACAAAATCATTAACTTGAGATCCAAACTGCCAGTCTCCACTTCCAATCATTTAAACTACCCAGTGGCACAATACAAAGACGAACCTAGGGTAGACATGTCCTGGAATAATTTCACCATTCCTACCTGGGACCAATTCTGCAAACTTTATACAAATATGCCGATTCCTACTGCAAACTAGACAGCTCCCCTCCAAACATCATGAAAGTCGCACCTGTCACCTTCAAAGCCGAATTATATAACTGGATTTCCTCCCTTTTACTGACCGGTACATTTCCCGGGAATTTAGGTCAGATCCTGATCACTCCGATCATAAAAAATCAAAAAGAATCCAACAAGCTGCCATCAAACTATAGACCTATAGCTAGCATCCCCCTATTTGTAAAGCTGATGGAAGGCCTAGTTAACCAGAACTTAGTAAAGCACTTGGACAACTTCAGCATACTACAAGAGAATCAGTCAGGGTTCCGCTCAGGTTTCAGCACTGAAACAGTTATAGCCTCTCTACTAGACCTCCTTCACAATTTATTCAGCCAAGGCTCGAGTGCACTAGTTCTATAACTTGATCTAAGCAGTGCCTTCGACTTAGTCGACCACGACATTCTAATCGACTGTTTGGAGTCAATCGGTCTTTCCGGCAAAGTGTTAAATTGGTTCCAAGGTTTCCTGAGTAAACGATCTTACCAAGTCCACAGAAACAACAAACAATCCTGCAGTTGGACAAATACTTGCGGAGTCCCGCAGGGCTCCCCTCTATCCCCTACCCTGTTTAATATCTACCTTGCCCCATTGGGAAATCTACTGCAAAGCTTAAATGCCAAATTCTATATCTACGCAGATGACATCACCATAGTTCTTCCCCTCACAAACCTAACCTTTGAGACAAAGAATCAACTGGCATTCAACCTAAAACAAATCGAATTATGGACGACAGAATTCAAACTGAAACTCAACACAAACAAAACAAAGTTTTTTCTCGCGAGCCCAAATGATAAAATCAAAGATTCTAAAATTTCCTTGAACAGTCAGGACTTCCCTATTGTTGAATCCATAACAATTCTAGGAGTGACCCTCGACCGACACTTTACTTTTGACGCTCACACGGATCTACTGACCAGAAAATGCTTCTCAACACTATGGAAGCTAAGAACCATCAAAAAATACTTTGATGCAGCATCATTCCGTCTACTGGTTCAATCTTCTATTCTAAGCATGCTGGACTATTGCAACATCATTTACTTAGGATCCTTCAAGAAAACCCTTCAAAAACTCCAAATTATTCAAAATTCGGCAGTTCGTCTGATTTTCGGTTTAAAAAAATGGGAACACATTACCCCCTATTATCTAAAACTTCACTGGCTGCCCCTCGAAGCCAGAGTAATATTTAAATTCTCTTGTCTCTGCTTCAAATCAATCTTTGGACTGGCCCCTATGTACCTGGTCTCCCACTTCAATCTGGGTTGTACAATCCGGCCCTCACGTAAAATCCACTTATTTACACACCCAACAATAAAGGCCTGCCGTTACAAAAGATTCCTGGACAGAACTCTAGCCTTCCAGGCAGGTAAACTGAACGACTGGCTGGGTAACATTATCATGCTTTCCTCTTCCTATCAAGGCTTCCGAAAATTAGTAAAAACGAAACTGTTCAACCGATTTGTCACCTAAGAATTTGTTGTTCATTATCTCTCATATTCTGTATTCCAATTCATAGCTATGTCGCTGACTGTCCAGCTCTTCTTATTTGTACTTGCTTTCAGTGTACTTTTATTCAACGATTCTATATTGTAACTTATCGCTGACTGTCCAGTGCCTCTTATTTGTACTTGCTTCCAGTGTACTTGTATTCATTGATTCTATTTTGTAACTTATCGCTGACTGTCCAGCTCCTCTTGTTGTAAACCGCCTCGAACTACCATGGGTTTGGCAATATATAAGAAAATAAATTATTATTTATTATTATTATTATTAAACGGTTTACATAATACAATTTTAAAAATGATAGAAAATTAAAAAGGGATTTGACATACATGATTAAAATATTTAAAAAGGAAAATTGAACAGACATAACAGGGAAGAGGGTGGGATTATTACATTGCATAAAATAAGCAAATCGAAGATAAAACAGAAGGGCACATGGGTTAGATGGGTCTAAAGAAGGTTGTGAGATTAGACTTGCATTAGAGTTGTTGTCAAGCTGCAGTGGCGTACCTAGGGTATGTGGCACCCGGGGCCCATGTAAAAAAATATTTTTTTGTAATAACCATGAAACGAAATAAATGGTCAGAATAGAAACAAGCAGTGAAAATTTTCTTTTATTGAACCTCATATAGGTAACCATTATTCCAAACATAACTTAAATTATGTCTGAATTGTCATGACATTAGAAGTACATATGGAGCAGTTGCAGGTGATGCTTGGGATATTTCTGATTGAGTTAGTTTGGTTTTATGTGTTTTTTGAACAGAAGGGTTTTTATTTCTTTTTTGAAGTTTTATAGTCTGTGGTAGAGACTCCTCATAGTATTGTGTGTAAGGTGAGCTGGGGGGTAAGCATTGAGGGGAGCATCAACTGTGCATTGCGATAGAGGGCGATTGTTTGAGGCAGGAAATAACTCTTTTGATGATGTGAATATATGCATCTAGAGAGTCTGTGCCGACTCCGACGCTTGATGAAGCAAGAGTTTGTGACTTTGTTCTCAATCAATCCTTCAATGTGATCCTTGGGCTGGGTTAAGACAGGCATGGAAGCCTTTAAACCCTGTGAAGATTATGACTGCAGAAGAGACATCAGCATGGAAGCAGTCTGCTGTACTGGTTGTTGGGATGTGGGAGACTGATGTCGAGGCACACCTACAAGGAGACAACATCTGGATAGAAGGAGAGTGATTTTCAGTGTGTTGATGCTTGGGAGGACGCAGTGGTATGCCTAGAAGGGAAAAAAATGTTTGTTTCTTAGTTTTCTTATGTGTCACATGCTCAAGTCAAAGATGACGGTGGTGTAGAGGCTTGCCTTGGTAAGCAGCTCATTGTCTAATGCTCTGGACACGGTTTTGATGCCGATGACTGAGTTACAGAAGGATGAGTATTGGGTTCTGAGTTCCCTGTAAGCTCAATGTTGATGCCGATGCAGTACCAAAAAGCTTCAACCACTCCACAATACAAAAACTGATCATGCAGTTTGCAGAAAACTGTTTTATTCCATTGTGCATATCTGCCAAAATTAAATTGAATAATTCCAAATTTTTGAAAGTGGTGTTCACAGCTTGAAAAATAAATTGCTACTGAATTGTTTTTCAGTTTTAGCATTTGAACAACAAATTAGCTGTCTCTTCTTATCTTAACAGATGAAGATGTGTTAATTAATGTAAATATCCCAATTTCCTGAGCCCTGTAATTTTAAAAGCACCCCAAATAACCAGACAAAAACAAGTGACAAAATATGATATACATCAAATACACTCCCAAAAAAGCAGATGTTTGAAAACTTTTATACTAGCATAAATATCAAGTTAAAGATATTAATAAGAAATCTATTTATTAATCCATGCATACAAGTAAACCTTTTTGTTATTCTTAATATATAAATGGAAATTAAACAAGCCACCAAATCCAAACAAATAAACCAGGCCCTGAATTTCAGAGTCAGGTATTTTCTTCTTAACACAGACTCCAGATTGTCAACTAAATTGATTTCGCAGCAAGACATTTTCTCACATTTTCCTTCCTTCCATTTGCTGAGGGAGATATACATCCAACCTCTGAACAGCATAAGAGACATTAGCTGTGAACCAGAAAGGTATATGATTATCCCATTAAACCAGGCAGAAGGTCAAGGTCACATGCCAAAGGAACCACATGAGACAAAGCCAGAATTTAATTTTGACCTACAAGAACTTACTGAAATTATAAAATGGCAAACTAAGAGTTATATTTGCTAAAATATGCCAACACTATTAATATACATTGTTAAGAACATAAGAGTTGCCGCTGCTGGGTCAGACCAGTGGTCCATAATGCCCAGCAATCCGCTCATGCAGCGGCCCTCTTGGTCAAAGACCAGCGCCCTAACCGAGACTTGCCTTACCAACGTACGTCCTTGTTCAGTAGGAACTTGTCTAACTTTGTCTTGAACCCCTAAAGGGTGTTTTCCCCTATGACAGCCTCCAGGAGAGCATTTCAGTTTTCCACCACTTTCTGGGTGAAGAAGAACTTCCTTATGTTTGTACTGAATCTATCCCCTTTCAATTTTAGAGAGTGCCCTCTCGTTCTCCCTACTTTGGAGAGGGTGAACAACCTGTCCTTATCTACTAAGTCTATTCCCTTCAGTACCTTGAATGTTTCGATCATGTCCCCTCTCAATCTCCTCTGTTTGAGGGAGAAGAGGCCTAGTTTCTCTAATCTTTCACGGTATGGCAGCTCCTACAACCCCTTAACCATCTTAGTCGCTCTTCTCTGGACCCTTTCGAGTAGTACCATGTACGGCGCCCAGTGCTGGATGCAGTACTCCAGGTGAGGGCGCACCATGGCCCGGTACAGAGGCATGATAACCTTCTCCGATCTATTCGTGATCCCCTTCTTTATCATTCCTAGCATTCTTTTCGCCCTTTTCGCCGCCGCCACACATTGTGTAGACCAGTGGTTCCCAATCCTGTCCTGGAGGACCACCAGGCCAGTTGGGTTTTCAAGATAACCCTAATGAATATGCATGAGAGAGATTTGCATATAATGGAAGTGAGAGGCATGCAAATCTGCTCCATGCATATTCATTAGGGCTAGCCTGAAAACCCGACTGGCCTGGTGGTCCTCCAGGACAGGGTTGGGAACCACTGGTGTAGACGGCTTCATCGACTTGTCTATCAGAACTTCCAAGTCCCTTTCCTGGGAGGTCTGTCCAAGTACCGCCCCGGACATCCTGTACTTGTGCTTAAGATTTTGATACTGACATGCATCACTTTACACTTATCCATGTTGAACCTCATCTGCCATGTCGATGCCCATTCCTCGAGCCTGGTTATGTCACGTTGTAGATCTTCCCAATCCTCCTGCGTCTTCACTACTCTGAATAACTTCATGTCGTCCGCAAATTTAATCACCTCGCTCGTCGTACCTATGTCCAGATCATTTATAAAGATGTTGAAAAGTACAGGTCCAAGCACCGAACCCTGCGGCACCCCACTGGTGACGCTCTTTCAGTCCGAATATTGCCCATTTACCCCCACTCTCTGTTTCCTATGCTCCAGCCAGTTTTTAATCCATGTGAGTATTTCTCCCTCGATTCCATGGCTCGCAATTTTCCAAAGTAGTCGTTCATGCGGAACCTTGTTGTACACCTTCTGAAAGTCCAGATATACAATATCGACTGGGTCGCCCTTGTCTATCTGCTTGTTTACTCCCTTGAAGAAGTGCAGCAAGTTTGTCAAACAAGATCTGCCTTTGCAGAAACCGGGCTGGCTGGTCCTCATCATACCGAGTTTGTTGAGGTGATCAATGATGCGATCCTTTATCAATGCCTCTACCATCTTTCCTGGTACCGAAGTCAGACTCACCAGTCTGTAGTTTCCCGGGTCTCCCCTCAAACCTTTTTTAAAGATTGGTGTAACATTTGCCACCTTCCAGTCCTCTGGAATCCTTCCTGTTTTAATTGACAGATTGGCTATTAGTTGAAGCAGTTCAGCTATGGTCCCTTTCAATTCCTTGATGACCCTCGGATGGATGCCATCCGGTCCTGGGGATTTATCGCTCTTAAGCCTATCGATCTGCCTCTTCTAGACTAACCGTAGACCATGTCAGTTTCCCATTTTTGCTTCCAGCATATAGCCTGATGGGTTCTGGTATGCTGTGTATGTCCTCTTTGGTAAATACAGACGCAAAAAATGTGTTCAGTCTATCGGCAATTGCTTTGTCCTCCTTTAGCGCTCCCTTTATTCCATGGTCATCCAACGGTCCCACCGCTTCCTTCTTGGGTCGTTTCCCTTTAATATATCGAAAGAACGGCTTGAAGTTTTTTTGCCTCCTTGGCTATTTTTTCCTCATAGTCTCTTTTTGCTACTTTTACCGCCTTATGGAACCTGCGTTGATGTTGTTTGGGCTTATTCCAGTTTTCATCTGTTTTTGATCTTTTCCATTCCTTAAACAAAGTTTTTTTGTCTTTGATCGCTTCCTTAACCTCTACAGTGAGCCACGCCGGTTCTTTATCCTTTTTCCTCTTTGATCCCTTGTTGATACGTGGTACATATAGATTTTGCGCCTCGGTGACCATATCCTTAAAAAGAGACCAAGCTTGCTCCAGCATCTTTATAGTGTTTATTCTCTTCTTAATTTTCTTCCCCACCATGCATCTCATCCCTTCGTAATTTCCTTTTCACAAGTTTAGGGCCATGGCTGTCGTTCTGGACCTACGTTTCGTCCCTATTTCCAGGTTGAAGCATATCATATTGTGATCGCTGTTTCCCAGCGTTCCTTCTATGTCTACATCTTGTGCCGGTCCTCGCAGCCCATTTAGAACTAAGTTCCATTATATAAAATTATTCATGTATTACTAGTTCATGCTAATGTGTGTCATTGTACAGTAATGTGGTAACACCTTTTAGCAAATACAAGTATAGTCCTAACTCTATCAATCAACCACTGGTTAAGGGCTAGATGCACTAAAGATACCGACTCAATTGCTGTTGGCCGATTCTCTGACCAATTCTCCAGCAGTGATCGATGTGCTATCGTTTGCATGCAAATGCAACCAATCAATGAGCGACTGACACATATGCAGAGCCCTAGCAGAAGTGACAGGGGAAGCAGCCTTCTGTCACTGCTATTAGGGCTTCTTTTTTTTGATGGCACAGATGTGTGTGCGCTACACACGCACAATCTGACCCATTTAAAAGAAAAGAAAAGAAAAAAGCCCCCCCCACACCAGGCAGCCCCCAGCCACCATCTCCCTGAACCCCCCAAAAATGGCAGGAGGGATGCCCAATCCCTCCTGCTACGCAGAACACCCCTGCACCATGTCCCCCCCTGCACCAGGCACCCCAGAGCCACTGCCTCCCTCCCGAACCCCCCTAAAATGTCAGGAGGGATGCCCAGTCCCTCCTGCCACTGGACCCCCTCACCCTGAACGTCCCTCCCCCGAACCTCCCTCATACCTTTTTAAAATATTGGAAGCAGGAAGCCCGCTCTCTGGCTCCTGCTTTGGGCCCACTTTTCTAAATGAAAGGCCTTTTCCTCTCTGGTGCATCATATGATGCATGGGGAGGGGCCAAAGGCCCTGATTGATTCAGATGCCTAAAGGGGCCTTAGGCGTTTGAGTCAATCAGGCCTTAGGCTGTATAGTGGAAGTAAGGGACACAGCAGAGAAACTGCACCGACCCCAAGCATTTTATTCAAAGTGGTATCTATTAGTGTTGCGATAGCTTTACGTGAACCAGAAACAGACTAGTATTGCAGCTTATGATAAAATTATGTTCTAATGCAAAAAAAAAATAGCCTGTACATTTGATGTTTCAAGTTCTGTTAGCACTTAATCCTTCTTTCAAATGATCATCTCACCAAACTGTTTTCTTTCCAGGCTTCTGGGAACTTTGGTCGTTGTTTCTCTCTGGACACCAGGACTTGCATATCTTCAAAAGTGGGATGGTTTCCAACCTCTGCCTGGAAAACCATCTGGTATTCTGGCACCAATTCTCCTGGTAATACAGAAGCATTTTAAAATAAGGAAACCAAATGGAAATTGACTGTGAAACAAATAAAGGAAGAAGCAACAGGAAGAGGCACTGGTGAAAAGAATTAAAGTGAGGCAAAACTAGTTCAAATTATTTGTAAAACTTATGCTGAAATTAAACAAAAAATATGCAGATGTTTTGTGATCCTAAAATTAAACATGCTTTTTTAAAACAAAATTGAGATATCCTTTTATTGAATCAGTGGATCCATATTGTTGGTTAGGTAAAATAAGAAAAAAAGAACAGAAGTAGGGGCAGGAGCGAAACCCTCTCTATTGCTCCATATTACTGAGTATGGTGAGGTTGCTGTTACCTCTTATGGCAGCCACTAGGGGCAGGAGAAAGTGGGTTTTACTTCTGCTCCCATCGCCCACCCCACTGGACCACCAGAGATCCTAGGTAGGCCTAAGGGGTGGAAGAGGGTTTCCTTCATTGCTGAGGGGTTGGGAAATCAGAAGGAATGATATTGTTTTGGGGGGGTGACAACTTTAGAAAGTTATGTGGATCCCTGCTGATACTCAGCTGGGGCCTGCATAGCTGTGCCTCAGGTACAAAAACTTAAGATTTCTGCTACTCAATGGTCACGGATTTGGACTTGGGAGAATGAGATGTACAACGTCAGCATCTATGAAAAAAATTTGGTTCTTCTTGTTACATAGAATTTTTTGGACCCCTGTTCATTTACAAAAGTTGGGCAGTTCTGAATCTAATAGGTGCTGGCATTGTCATCTTGAAGTAGGGACACTGGATCATTTGTTGTTTTATTGTCCTTTGATACTCAATTTTTGGAAATTGATATGGGGACAAATTGATATGATACTGATCATATGTGGGACATTGCTGAAAGTTAAAAATCCATTAGACAGGTATAAAAGCAGACTTCTTATAATTATGACAGGGATTCCCAGCAAATGATCACCAGGAATTGGAAAAACTGGGCCAGATTAACTTTTCCTTTTGGTGGGAAACTTTGGGCTCCTTTTACAAAGGTGCGCTAGGGCCTAACACGCGCAATAGCGCGCTAGCCACTACCGCCTCCTTTTTAGGAGGTGGTAGATTTTCGCCTAACGCACACTAAAAACCCTAGCACATCTTCGTGTCAATATTACAGATATGAAAAAATGAATACAGAAATATTGGGACATAATAAAATATTTAAAGCAACATGGGGTCCATTAATGGAATTTGTTAAATTTGATTAATTGTATAAGCCTTCAGGTCCTACTTAATTTTCACACACATTCAGGGAGAGGGGGAGGGAGGGGGGGGGAAATATATTTTGAATTATTATTTGATTAAGTGCTGTTCATTGTATTTCTTGTTTGTAAAATTTTTAGCACTTTGTATTCGAATTGAAAATCAATAAAGAATTATAAAAAAAAAAAAGATTGTGAGCCCACTAGGACAAAGAAAATACCTGAATGTAATATGTATACCACAGTTTTTGGACCATAGAAAGGGAGTATATCAAATCCAAATCCATGACTCATCTTAACAACCTGAGCTGTTTGCAGCTCTCAAGGATGGAGGATGACTGCAAAAAAATACCAATAGTCTACATAGTTATTCTGCCCAGCTCAGCAGCCAGCCACAGAAAGCAGGATGCCACAACTTGCCAATGTCAAAAGAGACAAAAAGTTGTAGAGATGATCTGTATGCAAAAAAGCAGCTAATGCTTGCTTACAGTCTGCAGTAGGGAGAATCAATTCTCCTAGATGAGAATGAGACTTGGAAAATACTGGTAGAACAATTTATTTATTGGAACAGAGTCAGTGATAATGTATGAAAACAAGTTTGTATTTAGTGAAAAACACCAAAGAATAACTTTGAATGAATGCAAAGCACAATATTGTTGTGGAAGTGATGCTGTAAAAGTGGATTCGCTACTCATGGTTCAAGTCCATTCACTCGTCTGGCAGAAGCACAAGAGAGATAAGAAAAGGATCTTTAAAGGAGGAAAAAAACGGAAGGTATTGATTCAATGCAAACTTCCGTAAGTGGACAGGAACCACAGCCCGGGGGCCACATGCGGCCTGCTAGGTACTATTTTGAGGCCCTCAGTATGTTTATCATAATCACAAAAGTAAAATAAAAGTTTCTTGATCATATATCTCTCTAGCTATAAATTATAATATTATTATTAAGACTTAGCCAAAAGGAAAGATTTATAAACTATAAAGAGTTTTACCTCATGCAAAATTGTCATTTCTGTAATAAGACATTAACTATTTTTTTCTGAGGCTCTCTAAAGTACCTACAAATCCAAAATGTGGCCCTGCAAAGGGTTTGAGACCACTGATCTTACTGATCACTAGGCTAACAGCTAACAACTGAATATTTTATAATCCTGTACATTACTCCCCAGCCTCCACCCAGTTACTATTTCATGCCACCTAGCTGGCAAATTTCGACAGAACACCACAATTTGCGTTAGTAGTACATACAAAATATTAATAAGGATTTATACTAACAGTTAAATTACTTAGGACATTCTCAGATGTCCCATCTTACATATTTCACACATGAAATTAAGATCAAGGCATGCCAAATTAACAGGTAAATTTTATTTTCCCATTTCCAACACTTTTGTTCTTACATCATAAAGGCAAAGGAGGCCAGTGAGGGTTATAATTTTTTTACAACACTGACCACCACTGCCAAAATTATGCCTGGATATTCAATGTTGAACCATGTCTGGGTACTAGTGTTAAATAGTCAGATATGTGAGGCTGGCTGGCTCTTAACCAGATAAGTGCCGATATTCAGCCTTTAACCGGTTAAGTGAAATAAACTGTACAAAAATAGGACTATTTATAAGGTCCTATTTGGCCTGTTAACTGGTTGAGGGTTGAATATTGATACGACTGCACCCCTGAATTGCCCCCACAGTGACTGGTTTCAGCTTTAGAGGGGATATTAAGTGACACTTTCCAGGTAGGTGTTGCTGAATGTTACCTTGTACTGTTAAGTGGCTTTTAACACTGACCCCAGAATCAGGGCCAGATTAAAGAGTAGGCGAAGTAGGTATGTGCCTTGGGCTCGAAAAGTTCAGAGGGGCCGGTGTACATCATGTGGGGGGAGCAGATGACTATATTCACCTAAGCACACGATCATCAGACAAACCCGCTAAGGAGGCAGTCACTCAGCTGCCCATTGGAAATTCATCCACAATTCCTGCCTCTCTCCCTCTCCCTTTGGCCTTTTCCCCCACCCCCATGCAAGTCCCATCTCTCTCTTCCACCCTAAATAAATGCTGGTAGGGAGGGTGTATAGGGAAAGGGACGCAGACAGGCAATAGTGGCCAGGAAGAGGGTAAGGACACAGTGGAACACAAATGAACAATGCTAGAAAACATGGAAATGGGGACCCAGGGGGCAGGCAGTGTTGGAAAATGGTGGTGATGGGGACATAGAGGGCAGTGCTGGAAAATGGGAGAGCTGGAGACACAGGGAATGATGGGGACATAGAGGGCAGTATTAGAAAATGGTGGCAATGGCAAAGATAGAGATAAACATAGAAACATAGAATATGACGGCAGAAAAGGGCCTTCAGCCCAACAAGTCTGCCCACTCAAATAACCATCCCCCTAAGTTCTTCTTTGAAGTGAACCCACATGTTGATCCCATTTGTTCTTAAAGTCAGTCATGTTATTGGCCTCAACTACCTGAAGTGGAAGATCATTCCAATGGTCAACTACCCTTTCAGTGAAGAAGTACTTCCTAATGTCACCATGAAATCTCCCGCCCCTGAGTTTTAGCAGATGCCCTCTTGTCGCCGTAGGTCCTGTAAGGAAAAAGATGTCTTCTTCCATCACAATACGGCCAGTAACGTATTTGAACGTCTCTATCATGTCACCTCTCTCTCTGCGTTCCTCGAGAAAGTATAGCTGCAATTTACCTAGATGTTCTTCATATGGGACATCCTTGAGTCCTGAGACCATCCTGGTGGCCAACCGTTGAACCGATTCTATTCTCAGCACTTCCTTCTGATAATGTGGCCTCCAAAATTGCACACAGTATTCCAGATGTGGTCTCACCATCGATCTGTACAGCGGCATTACCACTTCGGGGCTTACGGCTGACAAAACTTCTCCGGATGCAACCCAGCATTTGTCTAGCCTTGGATGAGGCTTTCTCCACTTGATTGGCTGTCTTCATATCTTCACTAATGATTACTCCCAGGTCCCCTTCTACAACAGTTCTAGTTAAAGTCTCACCTGCATGGGTTTCTGCTACCAAGGTGCATAACTTTACACTTCTTGGCATTAAAATTCAGCTGCCAAATAGCAGACCAGTGCTCCAGTAAAAGTATGTCTTGTGTCATAGTGTCGGGCACGGTACCTCCACCCACTATGTTGCATAATTTAGCATCATTGGCAAATAATGCAATTTTACCCCAAAGTCCCTGAGACAGATCTCATATGAAGATATTAAATAGGATTGGATCCAGGACCGAGCCCTGCGGGACAGTGCTGGAAAATGGTGATAAGGACACAGGGGGCAATGCTGTAAGAGAGAAAAATGTCCTCAAAAGGAGGACATATCTGGGGAAATCCGGACATCTGGCAACCCTAGTAAAGGGGAGATACTACAGTTTTGTAGTTATCATTCTTTTAGGGGAGTCATAAGAGAATGTTTTGGTTGCTGTGCACATGTCTGGTTATCTATTTATGTTTATGTATGTTGGTTGTAACCAGCAAGATTTTGGGATATGTAGGATATAAATGTTTTAAATAAATAAATAAAATAAATTATTCAGTGCAGCGGACAGCGGTTCCTACACACTGCTTGTAGCTGACCTGGAAGGCTTTCCTCTGACACTGGAATTTTGCATCAGAGGGAAGGCTTCCGGGTCAGCTGACGCAGTGTGTAGGAACTGCTGCCCATGGCCTTTTGAAGACTGCGAGTTTGGCTGCACTGAATAATGAAGAAGGAAGGAGGTGCTGTTTGGATGTCTGGAGCTGGGTTCTGAATACACTCTTGCAGAAGGGTGGACATGGGGAGGGGCAGGGGCAGGGGCAGGCCAGGGGGCCTACGAAGAATTAATCCTGCCCAGAATAATTAACTCAGCTTATAAATCAGACTTATTGGCATTTTCCACCCAACTTCCAAAGGTGTCTAAACTGATGTTGCACACTCAGTATTGAAGGAGGGATCTGAAATGCTGGAAATGGGAAAATAAAGTGGATGTGAACTATTAATTTGAAATATCCAGACATATGTTTTCATTTAGTTCTTTAGTAAACCTCTCATTGAGAAAAGCCCCAAAGGATTCTAAGGGTTAAAAAAATCTGTATGGCACAGTCAAGAAGGAATATATACCGAGAGGCTTGCGGGTATACAAGGAACCTAGAATGTTTAACAAAGATGCTGAATTTAACCAAAAATGGATATCTATCCTAAACAAATGCTCATTGGATCTGATGGTTCTAATCATTGACCGGACTAAGAGGGCAATGACAGCTTTAAAGACTGAGATTGAGGAGAAGTTAAAAACCTTAAAACAAAACTCCAATGATAGTGACTTCAAACATCAGGATGATATGAAAGCTAAAGTTGACATATTTCGGGCTGACATACAGAAGGATAAGTTTAAAAAATTTAAGAGAGATGAGCAAGATTACCTGCAGTATAAAGTTTACCCATGGCTGAAATCTAAAGGGACAGATAAGAATTCAGCAGAGAAGAAAGTTACATTCGATAAGACCTCTGAATCTTCAAACTTTAGCTTAAGCTCTGATGATGATTTTTTAGGCCCCAGACCACGGCAGCAACACAGAGGCAGATGGAGAAGAGGCAACGGCTGTGGACAGGGCCAGAATCAATCTCAAAGGCCACAAACAAGATCACAAAGAGGGCAAAGGTATCCATAAATGAAAGTGTATTACAGCATGAGATACCAATTTAAACCGCTCTCAACATAGAGTAACCACAGATGAGCGTTCAGTTTTGATGAAGGGCCTCTCGTTTGTTCCAACTAAACCTATCGATTATTTCCAAACCAAGATAGATGTAGAAAAATTCTTTCGCACCTTAAAAATTAAAATGTTTTTTTTGCCAATGAAGACCCCAGTGAAGTTGAACAAGATTGATCTATTGTTACCCGAAGTCTACCTGGTTCCCCCAGGTCCCACGGATCCTGTGCTGGAAACATTCCATAAATTATTATTAGCTGACATTAACAAGTACGAGCATGTAACACATAGTTAATAGTAGAAATTTAATATCACTAAAAAAGAAAAAGAAGCTCTTAGAACACTCTAGGAGGATAAAAATCTAGTAATCCGTCAGGCCGATAAGGATGGAATGTTTGTGTTATTGAGCAGGGAAATGTATTTAGAAAAAGCACATAAACAACTTTTCAGTGATGACTATGCTATTCAAGAAATAGATCCTACCGAACATTTACAAGTGAAGATTAATAAGCTAACCAAGAACGCACTAGATAGGGGTTTTATAACAAAAAGGGAATTTTGGTTCTTGAATGTTGTACACCCGAAAGCTCCAATTTTCTATTTGCTTCCAAAAATACATAAGTCCCATACCCACCCGCCAGGGAGACCAATTGTTTCCAATCGGGGATCATTACTTGAAGCTTCTTCGATATATGTAGAAAAATTTCTTCAGAGTGCTGTTAAACTAACATCTTCTTATGTTCAAGATACGACAGAATTCCTTAGAAAACTTGAGGGAATTATCCCTGGAGAGAATTCATTTATGGTAACCATCGATGTCTGTTCATTATACACCATAATTCCTCAAAATGAAGCAATTTCTATTATCCATGAGACTCTAGACAAAAGATCTGATACAATGGTTCCTATTGACTTTATTGTAAAACTGGCAACCTTGGTTCTACAAGACAGTTTCTTCATGTTTGAAGACTATCTTTTACAACAGAAATCAGGGGTGGCAATGGGTATAACAATGGCCCCCCTCAGTTGCCAACCTGTTTATGGACAAATTCGAACGTGATTGGCTATATTCCTCCAACCATTTTGAATATGTAAAATTTTGGACACGATATATCGATAATATATTTTTAATCTGGGATGGAGGATTAGATAAATTGGAAATATTCTTGCATTATCTGAATACCTGTCACGAGAAAGTTAAGTTTACTAATACACATAGTAAGTCCAAGATATCTTTTCTCGATATTGACATAGAGATAAGAGAAAATGCTATTTACACTAAAGTATTTAGTAAACCTACTGACTGTAATTCAGTATTACATTACTCTAGTGCTCACTTCTCTACTCTAAAGAAAAGCTTACCTTATTCTCAGTTCTTGCGACTTCACAGAATCTGTTCCTCTACAGCTGAATTTAAATCACAAGCATCTGATTTAAAAGACAAATTCTTGAATAGTGGTTATCTTCCAAGAGTAGTGAAATCTGCCTATAAAAGGGCGTATTTTAACCATATGGAAACTCTTTTTGCCCCTAAACAGTCCTCTGGTCATCAGTCAGAGGAACAAACCGTTACATGCATGCTCACGTACTCCCAAAATAGTTAAGTAGCACATTCCCTTCGAAAACATTGGGAGATATTGAAAATCTCAGGGATATTTAAAAATCATGACCTAAGAATAGCTTATAGGAGGAATCAAAATCTAAGAGAAATACTTTGTCCATCCATGCTCCCGGATATTAATACTAACATTGATGAAAACCCCTATGGTCACCACGCTTGCGGTTCATGTCAGATGTGTGATATTATGATTTGTACTGATAGTTTTCAAAATCCATGAGATAAGGCAATCTATACCCTTAAACATATCTCAGACTGTAAAACAGATGGAGTGGTATACATTATCAAATGCCCATGTGAGCTTATATATGTTGGTCAGACCTCTAGACACTTTAATACCAGACTTACTGAACATAAAAGTAACATCAAGCTGCAAGCTCTAGGAGCTCCATTAGCTAGACACTGTGTAAGAAAGATGCATGGTTTTCAGTCCCTGAGAGCTTGCGTGATTGAAGTAGTGCATAAAGGAAAAAGAGGGGGTGAAGAAGTGGATACATCGTCTTGACACTCTGTTCCCTAAAGGGTTGAATAAAAATATCGAATGGCAACATTTTTATTAATCCCTTATATGCTTTTTGTAGTTGGTCTTTTCAGCTGTTTTTATAAATCCATTAGATGTCTGTTTAGATGTTTCCCCCCCCCCTCTGCTAGTGGTTTGTTCTAGTAGATATTCAGCAGGCTTAAAGCCAATAGTATAAGGGAAGGGGTGGAGCAAGTGATGTCATGAGTTTGAGGGTGTATATAATTCAGGCCGGTGCCATCTTGCCGGTGTTTGAAAAATTTCTGACAGAAGACAATGAGGTAGTAAGTACTCTTGCTAGAATAAAACTGACATTAGTTTCAATTGTTATCCTTCTTGATGAATTAACGTATTGATTTTAACTTTTAGATATTGTTGTGCCCTAAAATTGGCCCTGAAGCAGTGGATAAACTAGCGGTTCATGAAATGTCGGCCGCGTCGGCTCCAGTTCCAGCTCCGAGAGCAGGGAGCAGCTCCGGTAGTTTGTGGTGGCACATAGTAAATGAAATCTATGATTGAAAACTGAACAACTACAAACACTAAAGATAAGTAAACCTCTGTTAGTTTTTTCAAACTGTGAAGTGGTCTATATTCAGAGCTCCAGTGTGGAATATATTCATCACAAGATACAATTAAGAAAAAAAGATAAAATAGGTCAAAAATAGTTAAAGAGTTATAAGTTAAAGACTAATAGTAAAAATGCACTAAGCAGGTTTTTGACCAGTGATTATAGTATGGAGTATACATTTGGACTATATCTACGCTGTTAGTGAATGTCGATGAAACTATAAGCGTAGTACTTCTTAACTCTAGGCCTTTTCCTGCACAAACAGTGTGCTTAAAAAAATGCTTATAAAATGCTCAACATATGACTAATCAACTGGTTTAAGACAAGTATAAGAATGAGTGACAGAATATAGATCATTTCATATGAGTGGAGTATTGATTCTTATTGTATACTGACAGTCAATACTTAATCAATAACAAATTTAAACTCAGGTACATTGCTGGTTTGTAGTCCTATCCTTGAGTTATTTATGATATGCCAATGAAAATACCACAACTGAACAATAGATGGCAGTAGGATACCAAAATGCCTAAAAAAAAATCACTGATATTTTTGACCTAACACACTGAAAACTTCAAGCAGTGGCGTAGTAAAGGAGGGTGACTGCCCTGGGCACTGTCTTTGTGGGGGGCACCAGCATAGCTCTCCCTCTCCACCCCTTGCATACCTCTTTAAATGTTTGCCAGCACGAGAAGCATCTTTCACTTGCTGCTTGTGCTGGCATCAGCTCCTTTCTGACATCATTTCCTGGTAGTGGGACCAAGATGTGATGTCAGAAGGAATCCAGCGTGCTCGCACCGGTGAAAATTTCAAGAGGTAAGAAGGGAGACTCTCAAGTAGTGGGGAAGAGTGGGAGGGCAGCAGGGAAGAGGGAGGCACAAGGCGTAACAATGCCGGGCGCCTGCCATCCTCCCTTGCTGTACCACTGACTTCAAGGGTCTTTCACATTTTATTTCATTTTCCAATTTCTTCCCATTTTCATCTCACCACTTTGTTTCCTCTTCTCCAAAGAACATGTCTGGGTGGCTACAGAGACCTACCCCTAGTCCAAGGGATATTTTTCCAAAGCACAGCTTCAGTACTGCTTATTGGTTAGTAAGAGTCAACATAGTAGCAACTAAAGCTGTACCGAACAGCATATTTTATTATTTGGCCAAATACAAGTAATGAAAAATAATATTTGGCCAAATATGAAGACTGGGTATTGAGCTTTAACATAACAAATAATAAAAGAAGCAACGTCAAATCAGAGATCAAGTGTTTATTTCAGTAGGATTCAGCATAGTAGAACCCCAGATTATTCGTTTTCGAAAGTAAATCACCATTTGGTCGAATACAAATAATTAATTTGGGGCTGATTTAAATCAAATATGAAAATTCAGAAGGGTATGGCTTCCCTTCCTCCCCATTCCTGCACCATTCATCAGTGTACCCAAATCCAAATGCTTCAATGGATGAGGATCTAAACATTCCAACATACAACAGTAGAATCTGAGCCAAGCTAACTCTCCCTTTCTAACTTATTTCATAAATTAAGATGAACTTTGAATAAATCATTTACAGTTCTGCTACAGGAAACATTAAGAGGTCCTTTTATCAAGCCGCGCTAGCGGGGTTAGCGAGTCGGACATTTCATTGACTGTCTGCCAAGTCTCTTCCCTGAAGAAGCCCTTTCTGGAAACGTCAATCGCTCCTCCTAAACTTACTTGCTCCACTTCATCACTGATGCTGAAACCGTGGATTGAAGACAAAATTTTATTTTATTTTTCTTTCCAGCTTATGATTTATCTTTAATCTTATCTATTGTTTTGCCTTTTGTCTTTGTTTTGTTCTATTTCTATCATTTAAATTTCTCCAGAATTCTACTGTTCAACGGCTCCCCCTTCTATTCTGCTTCTGCTTCTATTCCTTTCTCTCCTCTCTTCTACCTTCCAAAGTATTTAGATCAATGCTGTCTTGTTAAAATGTTTATTTTATTTTTATTTTTCCTCTAACTCTACTTTTCACTTCTCTATTACCCTCCAGGTACTTTAGTTAGATTGTGAGCCTTCGGGACAGTAAGGGAATTTTTCAAGTACCTTTCTTATTTCTAATCTTAATGTATATTTTCTGTAAACCGCTTAGAACCTAACGGATGTAGCGGTATATAAGAAATAAATTACATTACATTACATTACATTCATCATGCGCTAACCCCCGCGGCAAGCAAAAAAACTAACGCCTGGTCAATGGAGGCGTTAGTGACTAGCGCAGCAGGCGGTTTAATGCGCGGTATTCCGCACGTTAATCCCCTACCACGCCTTGATAAAAGGACCCCTGAGTCTCCCCTGACCCAAAAACACGGGGTGAAGGGAAGAGATAGCCCCAACGAACAACCTACCATAAATGATCCTAAATTTTTTGAGCACACTTGTTTGTGCACTAGTTATTTAAGTTACAATTCTCACACGGGTTAGCTCAGGGATGTTTCACAGATAATACCCTTTTGGGTGTATGACTGTGTCAGCTGGTGCTCTAGGGCGTGTCACTATTGCAGGCTGTGTGACTGAGGGCTTTCCCTTCACTCAAAAAATTTAGGATTATTTATGGTAGGTTGTTCGTTGAGGCTATCTCTTCTCTTCACCCCGTGTTTTTGGGTCAGGGGAGACTTAATTTTTTGGGATACTTTTCAGTATTCCTCTTTTTGGGTTTTTCCATTGTTTCTTTGCAGGAAACATTGAGGCAAAGCTAACAAAAATTGACAACATGTTTGAGAAAATATTTTTCTTACCTGGGAAAAGGTCTGTGCATCTCATAAATATCTCCCAGTATATGAGACCTAGTGCATACATATCAACTTGTTTTAGAGCTGATTCACAATCCCTCAAGTTTACTGCTCCTTCCAGAACTTCAGGGGCCATATAGCGGATTGTACCAACCTGCAGAGACACAAAGGCAGCATGCAGAAACAGACACCAACAATAAATCCTTATTTTAGTACTGAACTCAATGGGGGTAACTAACCTCCCTTCAAATTCTGAACTAACAAATACACAAAAGAGGTGATTTTATAAAGCAATTCCCACAAGTAATTCAGAAAAAAACTGTATAGGTGTATACGTGTGAACAAATACACATGCTGACAATAGCAGAAATACTCTTACAGAGCCCACTTAGGTGATCTTGGAGGCAACATAATTTTACTTGACATGCAAGGTATATGAATACATTATGTGCACCTGCACAGAGTACACACAAAGCTGAAAGTGCATCAGAGCAGGTGTCACCTTGTGCCGGAGCATTTGTGCGCTATTAGAGATTATTCTAGGAGTCTAATTTATAATGGGAGCATATATGCATATGTTGACTGTATAAAATAGGTAGAAAATGTGTATTTCAATGCATTTTTAGGTGCTCTCATGTAAAATATCCCCCAAATGTTCTAAATTACCCCAAAGGCAAAAAAAAAAAAAAAAAAACCACCTGAAACTGCCGAAAATCTTAAATAAGAACCAAAAAAGTCAGCTAGTAGTATGGGGAGAGAAGGACACCTCTCACCATAACCCTGGCGAGAAGGAGGTGATGAATAAAATATTTTTTTGTGACTTTATTTCATCTGACATCCACAAATATGGAAGAGACCTCAGTATCAGGGAACTGTAATGCGTCTGTCAAGCCTCTAAACAGTATCCCCTAGGCTGACAACTCTAGTAAGGACTATTTAAAAGCCCAAGTGAGTTCGCCCAATACATCATAATGTCTCCACCTTTGAGTGATAATGTGAAGCAAAAAAATCAAATCCAAACTCATAAAACAAAATCAGAACAAAAACAGTTAAAAATGTATAGAAACGTGTATAATTCATGCACCTCCCTCTCTCACGGATGAGTCCTCAATTTTCAGTATCTTTGTTTGTAATATCTTCCAGATGACGGTTAATATCTCCGATAATCAGCAACCTTGAATATTTTAATTGGGCATCAATTATAATATTTGAAATAAGTTCTGAGGAGTCCTTCCAGGGTACAGGAGGATGGTAAAGCAAGAGTATTCCTAAAGGATCTTTGGATAACTCATTGTTAAATGACACTATCATGTATTCTAATTCAGGGTAACTAGCTTTGTCGACATGAAATAAAGTAAAAAATGACCTAAAAATTATTCCCAATCCTCCGCCCCGCTTATCTCTTCTAAAATTGAAAAGACTATGAAAGACATGCGGATAAAGCTTGAACCGCTTCTTCCCCACAGGAGAGTGGACATCTGGAGACCGGATGGAGGAAAAGGCTTGACAAAGAGAAAATGATCAAAGAGAATGGCAACATTCTCACCAAGTCCCGCGCAACTGCCCTAAAGCTTTTCCTCTGAAGCACTTCCTGTTTCAGCCTGGGCGGCCTGCGTCAGAGGAGAAGCTTTTGGGCAGTCATGCGGGACTTGGTGAGAACGTCGCTGTGGCAGCAAAAAGTTGAAGCATCAAGCTGAAGAATCAAAACAAAGACAACAGTGCTGCCATCAATGGCCATTGGATTTGCCAATTGCTCAAGGGGGCTGCAGCTGGTCCTCAATACCCCCTCAATATGACTTGGACACAAAATGCCCCCTTAGACTTCTCAGCGCCCACTGGTGGGTGGTAGCACCCCAGTTGGGAACCACTGATGTAATTCATCAGCAATGGCTGAATTTAGCAGTTCTTGAAACAACCCTGCTGAGGACCAGGGGCTCTGTTCTTTACCACGAACACTGGCTGAACAAAATGATAATACTTATCACATCCCCTCACAGAAACCCTCAGTTATATCTAAGAAGCTTTAATTCTCAGGCAGTAAACCCAGATTCTCCTGTAGAGCATCCCATAGTGCTGTGAACTCTGCTAGAAATATATATTAATGGCTGTACATCCTTCATGGTGCACTAACCTCACTTATAGCTGCATTGTCCTCTTCACCTGGACGCACTAGTCTGTTTCCGGTTAATTTCATAGATAGTCCAAAATCACTAATGACACATATGCCATCATTTTTTACCAGTATGTTACGACTGTTTAGGTCCCGATGAGAAATTGCTGGCTTGTAATGATCTGTTGGTACATAATAAAGTACATATTATATCATTTACTCTCTCTCTATAGAGTTGGTAAACTCCAGTCATTCACACCAAAAATCTAGCTAGTCATGGTTTATTATGTACCAAAACAACCTTACTGGCATTATTTTCCTTTTTTATAATTTGATTGGTTTTATGTACACTGCTTTGATCCTTGAATGGTAAAAGTGGTATATCAAATCAATAATATATAATAATAGCCTTCTGCACCAGAGTGTGGGATACTTGTATCATTCAAGTCCCAGCCAATGCTTAACCTGAGTCATTAGAAATAGTATACTAAATTTCATATATTAAATTAAACTTGCTTGCAAATGCTATTCAAAAAGCAGGACCTCAGATGCCAGTTAATAGTGATAGAAAAGATAGCCTAGAACAGGGCTGCCCAAGTCTGGTCCTCGAGATCTACTGGCAGGCCAGGTTTTCAGGATATCTACGAGAGAGATTTGCCTGCACTGCCTTTTTGGTATGCAAATCTCTCTCTCATGTATATTCATTGTGGATATCCTGAAAACCTGGCCTGCCAGTAGCTCTCGAGGACCGGACTTGGGCAGCCCTGGCCTAGAAGGCTTCTCAAATGCTTATTTTCTGTTGCCCATAGGCAGAAAAACAAAGTAATAAGGTGCAGGTAACAGATCTAGGTAGGTAACTTTGTAACGAAACTCAAAGTCAGGTAAAGCAATCATGCATTTGATCATCAGTTTTGTGCTGATCCGTCCTAAATCTGTTACCTACCTGATTTGAGCTTTATTATTAGAAAGCAACCTACCTGGAACTGTAATCTGCATCTCACTGCTCTATCAATCCGTGAGATTTTGGTTGCTCCTTTTTTGTTTTTTATAATTCTTTATTCATTTTCACAAATTACATTAAGTGTTAATATTTTCATTCACAGTAACAATAAATACATCACTTATAAACAATCATTGGTATATTACATAGATTCTTATCCCTACCCCTCGCCCATCCCTCCCAACCATATACTCCATTATTATATGATATATGCTCCTTTTTTGTGCTCTTCAGATCCATAGGAAGAAACAATAAGAAGCCTTCCAAAGCTAAGAAATAATGTAAAGACAAGGGGGCCAATATTCAGCTGGTGCCGGGCAGCATGCTTTCTGCCCAATGCAGGCATTCAGTCTGGCTATTCAATGCCTGGTCATTTCCAGTGACTGACATGGAATATCCAGTTTTATTTTTAGCTGAAGCAACTTAACTAGTTATGTTGATATTGAGCGCTAACCGGTTTGTGCTAAGTGACTATCTCCCACTGAATATTTGTGGTTAAGCACTGATATGCTATTTAACTGGCCTGGAGTTGTTCCTGGCCGGTATATCAAGAAAAAAGGATTTATTTGATTAATTTATTTATACATGCTTAATACCTTTTTCATTGCAGTCAATGCTTTTGTTCCTGTCAGCAGATTTTGAACTCCATTGTGGCATTTGTGTCAGAAGACTCATCTGCTCTGGAAGAGGTACACAGTGCTGGAGAATTTGCACTGATGGAGAATACTAATTTGTCATTTAGCCCTGGGTAATATGATACCCCAGAGACCTCGAAGTGAAACACTGATTGGAGTGTGCAAGGTCGGGACTATGTCAGAAGGTGTCTCAGCCCCAAACCCTACAGGCAGGAGTTTTTGTGGTACTGCTTTCTTCTTTGGTTGGACCCAGCTCCTCTTTAACCATAGTTATGCGATGTGTGGTGAATGAAGAGGTATTTAAGCCCAGATTTGCGATAATTAAGGAGTCTATTGGAATTAATGTAGCTGTCCTGGGCGGTAATGATTTTGTTTTCCTTGACCCAAAGCAGTTATTGCTACTTTGGCTAATCCAGCTGGGTTTGTTGCTCCTCTCAAGTGATAGATATTGCTTAATTAGATCCTCTGGCTTTTTTTTTTTTTTCTTTGCTCCCTAATTTCCTTATATTTTACTTTCTTTCTCCTTCCGGTGATGTTCTTTTTTCTTCATTATCCTGTGATAATGATTGGGTAGCCTTATCCTTTGCTTGAAAGATTTATATAGAAATCATATAAAAGTTCAAATAAAAAGGTGCCCTTTCTAACATCTTACCTCCTCGTGATAACTCTGTATGCAAGTAAGCAAGGCCCCTAGTCACAGAATGAGCCAAACGGCAAGAATTCACCCAGTCGCTGGTGTTAAGATTCAGGTACTTGCAGAGAGAACCCTGTAAGGGAAAAGAAGAAATTCAGAACTATTCCTCCAAGATCAAATATTATGCTAGTATATGTTCCATAGCTTGACTTTTTCTTCTAAGCTAGGCTTATTCCTATGTGAACATGCATGAATAGCACATGAACAGGAAGTGGAGCTATAGTCATTTCAGTAACTAGTTTCCTTTTGAAAAGACCTTTGAGGGTTTGGTGGTAGCATTGCACAAATAGTAATTGCATTCATAAACCTTATCTATAATATGAGTATTCATCTATGGGCAGAGTTTACAAGAGCACTATATGCAATAATATACGGTAAGCTATGTTATCAGTTCCTTATACAACACACAGAGGGATTAGCAATGAAATGTCCCCTTTCTTTTTGAATTTGGATAATCTTGTTTGAATTGTCTTTTTTCACCTCTTGAATCTTGCTTTCTGTACAAGTTAATCTTGATTAAGTATATTTAAAAATTTATAAATAAATAAATAAATAAAGAATAAAGAAATGTCCCCTTTAAAATAAATATGGAATTTGAGTTGTGGCAAATACAAATGCATGTATTGCTGCAGATGGAATGTCTAATAGCTGTTAATTTGCTGAATGTTAAGAGAAAAAAAACCCAACTTTTGCACATTTGGTACTCCTTCTTGACTGCACTGTTTCCTTGACAACACAGTGAGATAACTAATAAGGCTAGCATTTGTTTTTTTTTATTTATGAAAATTGAAGGATTTGTTGGGTGTGGACAGGGCCGGATTTAGATGAAAAGAGGCCCTAGGCTATTCCACTTATGAGGCCCTTTCACCTCCCATTTTTAAGTTTGTAAATTACATGAGAGATAATAAAATACCAATTTATCAAAAAGTATTTTAAACTGTATCTTTATGAATCTTTTCCATGGAGTTTTTTGACCTGGGATGTGTTTTGTATGGCAGTTTATAACTGAACATATAGTTTCTTGGTTGTTTCCTTGAAACACTGAGGTCTTTTTCTCCATGTTAGTTACTTGCCTTTCAGCCTGTTTCCTTCCACTATTAGCAGCTTTATTCTGAATATTTGTTGGTTATTTTTTTGATAATAAAATACATCATTACTGTGATACATATCAATATGTTAAATGAAACATGTTGTTATTGGTACTAACCTTTATAAAAAATGTGACACGGATCTTGAGGCCCTAGGCTGAAGCCTAGTTAGCCTATAGGAAAATCCGGCCCTGGGTGTGGAGGAGGGAGGGTTTACTTGTTCTCTGTCCTGGTTCTTTTGCCTTGGTGTGACTAAGTTAAGTGATTACCCTCTGAAGATCATTTTAAAGAGATATTCCTTCCTGAGCGAGTGAGGGGTTGGGTTAGGAGTGGGGGAGGGGAAAGGGAAATTGTAGATTTTTTAAATTTTGTGGTCTTTATGTTGTGAATATGGATAATGGGCCCAATATTCAGTGATTTAAGTTGGCAGGAGAGGCTCCAGCCTGCGTAACTTGTCTGGGGCTGCCCAGTTGCCAATATTCAGCAGCATTTAATCTGGCGGTCCCACAATATTCCCACTGAGAAAGGGAAATGAAGGGACAGGAAGAAGGAGTCCTTTCTCTCTCCTGCTCCACTCAATCCCAGTCCCTTCTTTCTTGCTTCCCAACTCAGGGCCAGATTCTCAAAAATTGTCGGCAAATACTACTATTAATTATTTCTGTAGCACTACCAGACACACGCAGCACTGTACAGAGTCACAAAGAGTAAGAAAACAGTCCCTGCTCGAAAGAGCTTACAATCTAAACAGGCAAGACAGACAAACAAGATGTCATGGATACAGTTAAGGGGAACAGTTAATCAGCTGGCTGGATTGGAGGGCAGAGGAGTAGGGTTAATGATTGAAAGCTATATCAAAAAGGTGGGTTTTAAGTTTGTTTTTAAACACGGGAAGGGGCTTAATGGACAAACTCGGGTAATTTATTCCAGGCATAGGGGGCAGCTAGATGAAAGGAACAAAGTCTGAAATTGGCAGTGGAGGAGAAGGGTAACATGTAACACTAAGAGAGACTTATCTGAAGAACGGAGTTCTCTGGGAAGTGTATAAGGAGAGAGAAGCGAGGAGAAATATATTGAGGGACAGCAAAACGAACACACTTGTAGGTCAGCAATAAGATCTTTAACTGTATGCGATGGCAGACAGAAAGCCAGTGAAGTGACTTAATGAGAGGGGTGACATGAGTGTAGCGAGGTTGGTAGAAGATGAGTCGCACAGCAGAGTTTTGCACAGATTGCAAGGGGGAGAGGCGACACTGAGGGATACCAGTTAGGAGTAGATTGCAATAATCTAAGCGTGAGGTTACGAGAGTTTGGACAAGGGCCCGGGTAGTGTGCTCAGAGAAGAAGGGGTGAATTTGGGTGATATTGAAGAGATAGAAGCAATAGGTCTTAGCAGCTTGTTGGATATACGTAGAAAGTGAGAGGTCAGAATCGAAGATGACTCCAAGGTTGCGAGTAGAGGAGATTGGAACAATCAGGGCCAGATTAATGGGTAGACCCAGTAGACACATGCCTAGGGCCCGCAACTGTCAGGTGGGCCCGCTGAAGAGGCTAAAAAGATGACTCACCTTGCAATTTTTTTTTTCAAACGGAAACGCCCCCCCCCCATGGCATCAACAGTGACGGCCCCACACCCCGGCATCAATGGCGACGGGCCCCCCAGGCAATATGGCCGGCTCTGCTCCAGGAAGGTCCCACGATGACTACGTATGCCGGTCCATCCCCTTTCAACGTCACTTACAACGCTGTCATCGCGGGACCTTCCTGGAGCAGAGTTGAATGCGTTGCCGTCGATGCGGCAAGCTGTTCTAACGATTTCTGCTTTCGGGCTGCCTTTTGCCAAGGAGCTCAGAGAGCAGAGCCGGCAGCACGGGACATAACATAACGTCATACTTCTTAACCGCGTAACCATGAGTTCTACGCGGTTTACAAAAGATTATAAACTAAAATCAATTTAAGAATGACAAAAAGAAATTATTTGACCAAGTATTTTGAAAAGAGATTAAGTTTTCAGTTCAGTTCTGAAATATTTATAAGTGCAAGCTCCAAGCAATAACAATCGAAATTCTTTGATAAAAGACAGCATCGATGAGCATCTAGAAAGAAATAAACTGATGAAAACAAGCCAGCATGGCTTCTGCAAGGGAAGATCGTGCCTAACGAACTTATTGCACTTCTTTGAAGGAATTAACAAACAAGTGGACAAAGGGGACCCCATAGACATCGTATACTTGGTTTCCAAAAAGCCTTTGACAAGGTACCCCATGAACGTCTACTATGGAAACTGAAGAACCATGGGGTGGAAGGAGATATATGGATCAAAAATTGGTTGGCGGGTAGGAAGCAAAGGGTAGGAGTAAAGGGTCACTACTATGACTGGAGAAGAGTCACGAGTGGTGTTCCACAGGGGTCCGTACTAGGGCCACTGCTGTTCAATGTATTTATAAATGATCTAGAAACAGGGACAAAGTGTGAAGTAATAAAATTCGCAGACAACACCAAACTATTTAATGGAGTTGGGACTAAAGAGGACTGTGAGGAACTACAAAGGGACCTAAACAAGCTAGAAGAGTGGGCGATGAGATGGCAGATGAAGTTTAATGTAGAGAAATGTAAAGTCTTGCATGTAGGGAACAGAAACCTGAAGTATAGTTATACGATGGGAGGGATGGTAATGGGTGAAAGTACCCAAGAAAAGGACTTGGGGGTAATAGTAGACAACACAATGAAGCCGTTGGCACAATGCGCAGCGGCCTCTAAGGGGGCGAATAAAATGCTAGGTATTATCAAGAAAGGTATTACAACCAGATCAAAAGAGGTCATTCTGCATTGTATCAGATGATGGTGCACCCGCATCTGGAGTACTGCGTCCAATATTGGTCGCCGTACCTTAAGAAGGATATGGCAATACTGGAGAGGGTTCAGAAAAGACCAGCGTGACTTATAAAAGGTATGGAAAACCTTTCATATGATGAAAGATTAGAGAAACTGGGGCTATTTTCCCTGGAAAAACGGACGCTTAGAGGGGATATGATAGAGACTTACAAGATCATGAAGGGCATAGAGAAAATGGAGAGATACAGGTTCTTCAAACCTTCGAAAACTACAAGAACGAGAGGGCATTTGGAAAAATTAAGAGGGGAAAGATTCAGAACCAATGCTAGGAAGTTCTTCTTCACCCAAAGGGTGGGGATGCGTGGAATGCGCTTCCAGAGGGTGTGATAGAACGGGTACGATATCGGGGTTCAAGAAGGGATTGGATGAATTCCTGAAGAAAAAAGGGATAGAAGGGTATAGATAGAGGATCACTATACAGGTCCTGGACCTGATGGGCCATCGCATGAGCGGACTGCTGGGCATGATGGACCTCTGGTCTGACCCAGCAGAGGCACTGCTTATGTTCTTTTTTTTTTTTTTTTTACTTAAATCTTTATTGATTTTCAATTTAAATTTCAAGTATTACACTTGTACAGAAAGCAATAATAGCATAGATATTAAATACAATATAAATATAACTCATAAGTTAATAAATTTACTATTTATGCTCAAGTCCTCAACTTAAGGTCCAAGAATCAAAGAAAAAAATGGTGAAACATAATGAAAAATACTAATACTTACACAAGAAACTGAAAGCTATAGCACTGAAATGAGGTCATAGGGCTCAAAGATTACTTTCATTCAGACGAGACATTGCCACAAAGTTTGTCAGTTGAGATGGTTCAAAAAAACACATACTTAACAGTACGGTAACACACAATACATTTACACGGATGTCTCAAATAAAAAGTTGCCCCCAAAGATATAACCCCAGGTTTCAAAAGAAGAAATTCACGGCGGCGCCTTTGCATCTCCCGTGCCAAATCTGGAAACATTTGTATTTTGAGACTAAGGAAACTTTTTTGTCTATTTTTAAAGTAAAGCTTTAACAACCATGTTTTATCAATTGGTAAGGCTAAAGTAATAATCATAGTGGCTGATGATGCTAAGTCCTTCTCAGATGTCTCTAGAATTTGTGAGATATTTAAGGATTCTTGGTCTGAAGATTTTTCTTTTTGTTGTTGGTTTTGTCCTTTATGGAGTGTGTGGCGCAGTGGTTGGATCTACAGCCTCAGCACCCTGGGGTTGTGGGTTCAAACCCCGCGCTGCTCCTTGTGACCCTGGGCAAGTCACTCAATCCTCCATAGCCCCAGGTACGTTAGATAGATTGTGAGCCCACTGGGACAGATAGGGAAAATGCTTGAGTACCTGATTGTAAAAACCGCTTAGATAACCTTGATAGGCGGTATATAAAATCCTAATAAACTTGAAACTTAATAAACTTGAAACTTTATCAGGCAAATAATAGACCCGTGAGAATGGTGGTAACAATTCTTCAGATATCTCCAAAATTTCCACTAGATATCTCTTAAGCATATCTCTAGGTGTTACCAAATCAAGTCTTGGAAAGTTAATTAACCTTAAATTGTTACTATGTGAGTTGTTATCAAGCATTTCAATTTTCTTCCTTAGATTAATATTATTTTTAACTAAAGTCTCTTGCAATTGTTTTGATGTTATAATTTCCTTTTCAATTTTCTGAATAGATGAATTAGAAGTATTTCTTTTCTTATATCCTTCAATTCTTTATTATGTTCATTGATTTTCCCTTCAATTTGTTGAAAGGTAGGAGTAATGGTCTTAACAAAATCAGCCATTAAGTCCCAAATAGAATCTAGAGTCACTTCAGCAGGCTTAATCAATACAATTGGAGCTTGTGTTAGTGTAAAGTGCTCACCGTTCTGAAGATTTCCTTCGGGGCATGTCTTTTGTCCTTCTCCCTCATGCTGAGATGGTCCTGCCCCAGATATCTCCATTGGGGCCCTTGTAGTACGAGCCCCAGCCCTCCAAGCTCTCCTGAAGATCCTTGCTTGCCTCTGGAGAAGAGAATACCTCAGAATCCAGGGTTTCCCCACCCCTGGGAGGGCTGATAATCTGAGGCTGCGGGGGCAGCGCCTTAACATCGAGGCTTAGAGTAGTGACGGGCCCAGGAGTGTCCACCGCGGGTTCGCCTCCTTGTGTCCTCAGCAGGCCGCCATCCGATGTTGCTGAGACCTCCTGCATACGCCTCAGAAGATCCTGAAAATTGCTGAGACCCGGAGCTCCAGAGCGCCGCGAGGCAGAAGCAGCGCTCCGGCCCCTTCTCTTTGGCATCGCAGTAAGTAAAACTACCGCTAGGAAATTCCTTCCAAAAATTGCTGTTCTAAGACGAGCAACTCAGCACGTCCTGCTCTCAGTCGCCATCTTGGATCCTCCACCACCACACCACTGCTTATGTTCTTATATTCTCTGTCGTGTGAAGCTGCTTGGAATGCTAAAGTATGGTCCAGAAATTTCTTACTTTTACAGCCCTGTACTGACGGGAAGGTGAAAAGGGCATGAGACTTTCTACTATTTTTATACGATACTAGAGAGAATCTATTAACCATATAAGACGGAGCGGTACCATACATAACCTTATAGCAAAAGCAACCCAACTTAAACAAAACACGAGCCTCCATTGGGAGCCAATGCAATTCACAATAAAATGGAGTCACATGATCATAATTTTTAAGACCGTAGATCATTCTAACCGCTGTATTCTGAATCAGTATGAGTCGAACCATGTCTTTCTTGGGAATTGTTAAATACACACTATTACAATAATCCCAAAGACTCAATAATAAAGATTGTACCAGAAGTTTAAAAGCAGAAGACTAAAAAAAAAAGGTTTAATGGTATGCTGTTTCCATAGCGTGTAATAACCTTTACGTACCACAGCATCTATTTGTTTTTTCATAGTCATATGCTAGTCCAAAATAACTCCCAATATTTTAATTGTTAGTTGAATTGTATATAAGGTAGAATTTATACTAATCGATGGCTCGTGAATAATCTTATGTGGCGACATAACAAAAAACTTTGTCTTATCAGGGTTAAGTTTAAGTTTGAAATCCTACATCCAAGAGTTCATCAATTGCAACACAGACTCAATTTTATGAGAGATATGCGATAGAGCTGTAGCACAAGGTATGACAATTGTAGCCACCGACCAACTATGGCTCTTTTTCAAACTTTTGTGTTGTCTGTCGCTAATTAACTTATGGTTAGAGCATCCTCAGGAAGTGATATCAGAGAAGAGATATTGCTGTTGGAGGCAGGGCAATCAGATGGCATCATTTCCTCTTTGGTTTTAGAGATGTTTTTCAGGGATTGGCAAAAAGCACAGGAAACAAACACCTCTGCACCAATGAAATCCAATACACAAGAGCAGAAGGGGCCAGGTCTTCAAACTGTAATAACAACCAGTAATGCAATACAAATAAGAACATAAGAAATGCCTCCGCTGTGTCAGACCTGAGGTCCATCGTGCCCAGCAGTCCGCTCACACGGCGGCCCAACAGGTCCAGGACCTGTGTAGTAATTCTATATCTAAACCCTTTAATCCCCTTTTCCAGCAGGAAATTTTCCAATCCTTTCTTAATCCCCAGTACCGTACTCTGCCCTATTACGTCCTCTGGAAGCGCATTCCAGGTGTCCACCACACGTTGGGTAAAAAAGAACTTCCTAGCATTTGTTTTGAATCTGTCCCCTTTCAACTTTTCCGAATGCCCTCTTGTTCTTTTATTTTTCAAAAGTTTGAAGAATCTGTCCCTCTCTACTCTCTCTATGCCCTTCATGATCTTGTAAGTCTCTATCATATCCCCTCTAAGTCTCCTCTTCTCCAGGGAATAGAGACCTAGTTTCTCCAATCTCTCCGCGTATGAAAGGTTTTCCATCCTATCAGACGTGTCGCTCTCCTCTGAACTCTCTCGAGTAATGCTATATCCTTCTTAAGGTACGGTGACCAATATTGGACGCAGTATTCCAGGTGCGGGCGCATCATCGCCCGATACAACGGCAGGATAACTTCTTTCGTTCTGGTTGTAATACCCTTCTTGATTATACCTATTCTATTCGCTCTCTTAGCAGCCGCTGCACACTGTGCCGTCGGCTTCATTTTCTTGTCCACCATTGCCCCCAAGTCCCTTTCTTGGGTACTCGCATTCAATAACATCCCTCCCATCGTATAGTTGTACCTCGGGTTCCTGCTACCCACATGCAATACTTTACATTTCTCAACGTTGAACTTCATCTGCCATCTCGTCGCCCATTCCCCTAGTTTGTTCAAGTCCCTTTGCAATTCTTCGCAGTCCTCTTTAGTCCGAGCTCTACTAAATAGTTTGGTGTCGTCCGCAAATTTTATTATCTCACACTTCGTCCCTGTTTCCAGATCATTTATGAATATATTAAATAGCAGCAGCCCGAGCACCGAGCCCTGCGGAACACCACTCGTGACCCTCCTCCAGTCCGAGTAGTGGCCCTTCACCCCTACCCTCTGTTTCCTACCCACCAACCAGTTTCTGATCCATCTATGTACGTCTCCTTCCACCCCATGGTTCTTCAGTTTCCGGAGTAGACATTCATGAGGCACCTTGTCAAAGGCTTTTTGGAAATCTAGGTATATGATGTCTATAGGGTCTCCTCTGTCCATCCGTTTGCTAATTCCTTCGAAGAAGTGCAATAAGTTAGTTAGGCACGATCTCCCCCTGCAGAAGCCATGTTGGCTGGTTATCAGAAGTTTGTTTCTTTCAAAATGTTCATCGATGTTTTCTTTTATCAGTGCTTCTGCCATTTTCCCGGAACCGAGGTCAGACTCACCGGTCTGTAGTTTCCCGGGTCCCCTCTTGATCCCTTTTTAAAGATGGGTGTGACATTGGCTATCTTCCAATCCTATGGGATCACGCCTGTTTTCAGGGATAGGTTGCAAATTTGCTGTAGTAGTTCTGCTATCTCCTCCTTTAATTCCTTCAGAACCCTTGGATGGATTCCATCCGGACCCGGGGATTTAGTCATAAAAACATCTGGCATTTTTCTTTTTAGGCAACAGAATTACAGTGTACTGAAAAAAATTTTCAATAGAAGAAGCCTACACCCAGTCTCTCTCTCATCCCGCCTCCTCACAGCCTTCTCTCGCTCATATCTTCTCTCCCTCTCCTTCCACCCTCAGAGAGATTGTAGATCTTGCCATCCCATAAAATTGGGAGCTGCAAGATCAGTAAGTTCTTCGTGAACATTGTTATTCAAATTGAGAGCTCAGTGGCTGCCCTGCACAGTCGCAAGGAAAAGTACATTTCTGCAGCATAGGGTAAATAGTTGAGTTCCCAAGGGGGTTTGTGCTGGGACTGCTGCTTTTTGCCATATTTATCATTAATCTAGAAATAAGAGTAACTAGTGAGATAATTAAATTTGCTGATGACAGAAGTTGTTAAAAGTTATTAAATCAAAAGTGGATTGTGGAGAAATTGTAAGAGGACCTAGTAGATGATGTTTAACGTGAGCAAGTGGAAAAGAGGAACCTGAACTATAGCTATCTGATGCAGGGTTCCATGTTAGGAGTCACCAACCAGGAAAAGGGTCTAGGTGTCATCATTGCCGAAATCCTCAGCTCTGGGTACAGTGGCAGCTAAAAAAGCAACCAGACTGTTAGGAATTATCAGAAAAGGAATAGAAAATAAAGATGAGAATGTTATAATGTCCTTGAATTGCTCTATGGTGAATCACACCTTGAATACTGTGTGCAATTCTGGTCACTGTATCTCAAAAAAGATATAGTGGAATTAGAAAAGGTACAGAGATGGGCAACGTAAATGGTGAAAGGGTTGTGATACTTCAATATGAGAAAAGGTTAAAGTGGCTAAGGCTCTTCAGCCTGGAGAAGAGAAAGCTCTGAGGAGATAGGTTAGAGGTCTATAAAATAATGAGTTGTGTGGAATAGGCACATATTAATCACTTGTTTACTCTTTCCAAAAATACTAGGACTAGGGGACACGCAATGAAGTAACTAAGTGGTAAACTTAAAACAAACTGGAGGAAATATTTCTTTACTCAATGTGTAATTAAACTCTGGAATTCATTACCAAAAAATGTGGTGATAGCAGTTAGCTTAGCAGAGTTTAAAAAAGGTTTGGATAACTTCCTACCATAAGCCATTATTAAGATCGACTTGGGGAAATCCACTGCTTATTCCCAGGATAAGCAGAATAAAATCTATTTGGGATCCTGCCAGGTACTTCTGACCTAGGTTGTCCATTCTTGGAAACAGGATACTGATGATCTCCCTAGCTGGAAAGGGGACCAAACATGGGGGAGAAATATATAGGTCTATGTTTAGGGCAAGATACAGGCTCACTGAACTGTTGCCTAATAACTGTAAAAATATCCATTCTCTGGGAGGATACATTGACGAGAGATCTGGACATTAGGTGAGATATTTAGAGCCCTTAACATTTTTATTTATTTAAAAACATATACCCCGCTTAAACCTAAGTGGTTCATAAGATACATACACAGTTTTCAAAACCAATACAATGAATATGAAAAAGAAACCTCTCCAACAGTATTATTAAAGTGAGCAGCTTTCAAGAAAAGGCCTCTATAAATAAAGTCATTTCTAACACCTTTTTAAATCTCTGAATGTCAGAGAGCATCCTAAATGACCTGGTCAGCTTATTCCATAGTAGCACCCCTGACACTGAGATTACTGAAGTCCTCATTTTTGCGTAATGTATGCATGACAGCCCTTCACTAACTACCTGTAGTGTCCCCTCTGACTTCAGGGCTCGACTTGGCTGATATACTTCCAGCACCTGAGTCAGATACCAGGGGATATGAAAGTGTATCACTTTAAAGATCAACAAAAGAACTTTATAAACCACACTTTTTGGGCTTGCGAGCTACTTTTAAAATGACCAAGTCAAAATGATCTACCAACAATAAAATTAAAAAAAAACCCACAAAGCACACTGTACACTGAGAAAATGTTAATTATCATTCCTATTCCGGGGTTTTTTCAAAGAGGTCAAGGCAGATGACTCTATGCACTGTCACCTCAGTAACAACCATACAAAAATAGACAAATATATCCCCCTCCATTTTTACTAAACCACAATAGCAGTTTTTAGTGCAGGCAGCTGCGCTGAATGTCCAGTGCTGCTCTCGACGCTCATAGGCTCCCTGCGCTAAAAACCGCTATTGCGGTTTAGTAAAAGGGGCCATAGTGCAAAATATAGACAACAGATATAAATTCAGAAATATTTTGATCACTAAATTGAAAATAAAATAATTTTTCTACCTTTGTTGTCTGGTGATTTCATGAGTCTCTGGTTGCACTTTCTTCTTCTGACTGTGCATCCAATCTTTCTTCCCTTCTTTGAGCCTGTATGCTTCCTCTCCTCCAGACCTCATTCCCTATCCCAACTTTTTCTTCCTCTCTCCCAGCCCTTTCTTTCTCTTTTTCTCTCTTCATGCCCCTTTTCTTTTTTTCTGTTTCCCTTCTATCCTTCTGTCTCCCTGTCTGCCCCCTTTCTTTCTTTCTCCCTGCCCTCCCCCAAGCCACTGCCAACGCCATCGGGGAACAGGCCCCCAAGCCGCCCCAAGCTCTCCCTGCTTCTCTGCATCCAGCCGACCAGCATTCCTCTCCCTGACGTCAATTCTGCCGTCGGAGAGGAAATTCCGGCCCAGCCAGGCAGTGATTGGCTGCCCCGAACTTCCTCTCCGACAGCAGAATTGACGTTAGGGAGAGGAAGGCTGATTGGCCCGGTAGATCGCCAAGGCAAAGTGAGTCTATCATGGAGCCAAGGATGGGCTCCGCGATCGACTCACTTTGCCTTAGCAATCTACCGGTTGATCACGATCGACCTATTGGGCACCCCTGTTATAAACAATCTGATATTTCATTGGTAACCAATGAAGTCGTTTCAGTAAAGATGAGATATGATCAAATCTGTTCTCTCCACAGATCAACCAAGCTGCTGCATTTTGAACTTGCAAAGCTTTACATCTGGTAGCTGTAATCTCCAGTTACAATGCATTACAGTAATCTAATTATTGAATGATAACAGTTTGCACAACAATCTTGAAATCATAATGTAATAACATCACTTTTAAACTATTAAGCACTTGCATCCGGAAGAAAGTAAACCTTATCACAGTCAACACCCGTGCCTGCATACTCAAGGTAGCATCTAAACAAATCCCCAGTATATTAAGTTGCTTATATATTAGAATTCTCATATTATTGATTTCAATATATTGTGGCCACCTAGAGTCTTCTTCCTTCCCAATCAACATTATATCAGTCTTTGTAAGACATCCAAGCCACAAGACCACATTCTTCCTAAGAGACAAGGTGGCTCCTCTATGCTCTAGAAATTAGGAAGGAATAAACTGGTTAACATAAGAACATACGTACTGCCATCTCCGGAACAGACCTTCAGTCTATCAAGTCTGATAATCCGCACATGCGGAGGCCCAGCCAGGTGTACACCTGGCGTAATTTTAGTCACCCATATCTCTCTATGCCTCTCGTAAGGATCTAGTTTGCTTTTAATTAGAGAATGACACGGGGAAAAAATCTGTCCCCGTCACCGCCCCGTCCCCGTCCCACCATCCTCTGCACCGCCCCGTCACCGCCATTCCATTCACCGCCCCGTCACTGTCACTGCCATCCCTTTCACCGCCCCGTCACCGCCACTGCCATCCCATTCACCGCCCCGTCACCGTCCCCGCAGCATCCATATAAGCCTTAGTACTCTAATATTTAGCGTATTCCATTCTTATAAATCAAAGTTCCTGCTGCTGAACTAGAGAAAGAGATGTTCAGCTGGCAGGGCTTTGTTTATAAATTTTTATTAACACAACTAATATACCACCATAATGTTTCCGACAGAGGACAAGTATGCAATAAATGCATTTTGCTGTTTCAATGCCAGTGCTCAGCAGAACAATAGACAGCAATATGGACATTCACCTTATGTAGTACTTTTTTAATATATAAAAATAGGCAAAATTAGTTGCTGTTTTATCATTATATTTTCTTGCCATTATAGTATTCTTCATTGATCATTTTTCTTTTTAAATTCAAAACAAATTCAACCTATCTTGTGTCCCAGCATGAATTCATGTTTCACTCAATTGGCTGTTTCAAGGGAATTAACCCTCCAACTTCCATTTGCAAAAATACCCAATGTTGTTCCTTCTATGAGCAATATTTAAATTATGAGGAACAACATTGGGTATTTTTGCTGAATTGTGTGACACCATTTGGGCTGAACATGAAGATTGAAAATGCCTTGTTAGCCCTGGACAGATGATTTGAACAGCCAGGAGCCTGTCCTGGCCATTTAAATCATTTTGAATATCTAGTCCAATGATAACAGAATTAGGGTGATTATAGAAACATAGAACTTTGTTGATCACTAAAAACAGTGGAGACTAAGGGTCTATCAAGCTCAGCATCCTGTCTTTGACACTGGCCAGTCTTGGTCTTTGGAACTGCCCATTGTGTCAGAAGCAATAGGGATTAAGTGACTTGCCCAGGGTCACAAGGAGTGTAGTGTAGCTCTAACCACTGGATTTAGAAGTTGGCTTCTTTTGGGATCTTTAACTCATCATCGCTAGGACTCGAATCTGAGTCCGTGGCACCTAACATAGAATGGAATTAGTATGGCAAAGTAATGAAGAATGGTCCAGCAGCCCCCACCCTCCCTCCACCTCACCTTATATTCGTTCCGAGTTTGCCGGCTTCCTTTTTCCCTAGCCGCACGCGTTCAAAAAGCCGTGCATTTAGCCAGCTCCCTCCCTCCACCTCACCTTAAATTTCGAGTTTTCCGGCTTCCTTTTTTCCGAGCCGCATGTGTTCAAAAATCCGTGCACGCGCGGCTGCGCGAGTCAATCAAACTTCTCCTCTCCTACAACTTCCTGTTTCCGGTTGCGTCAGAGGAGAAGATTGATTGACTCGCGCAGCCGCGCGTGCACGGATTTTTGAACACGTGCGGCTCGGAAAAAAGGAAGCCGGAAAACTCGAAATTTAAGGTGAGGTGGAGGGAGGGAGCTGGCTAAATGCTACGGGCGGGCGGGCGGTGGCTGCGGGAACCGCGCGATCCTTGATACCTCACTGCGGAGACAAGACCATTCACCGCCCCGCGGGCGGTGAATGGCCTTGTCCCCGTCGCCGCAGCGACTGCTAGTTTTCTTCCTCGTTTTCGGCGGGTGACCCGCGGCTAAAATGCGGTGGCCGCGGGTAAACCGCCACCGTGTCATTCTCTACTTTTAATCCCGCAATAACCTCCTCTGGGAGGGCATTCCAGGTGTCCACCACTCGTTGTGTGAAGCAGAACTTCCTGATATTTGTCCTAGACATGTCCCCCCTTAGCTTCAGTCCATGTCCTCTTGTCCGTGTCACATTGGACATTGCAAATAATTTTTTTTCCTGATCTATTTTGTCGATTCCTTTCAGTATTTTGAAAGTCTCGATCATATCCCCTCGCAGTCTCCTTTTTTCAAGGGAGAACAATCCCAGTCTCTTAAGTCATTCCTCGTATTCCAAGTTCTCCATACCTTTTATTAGCTTCGTTGCTCGTATTTGCACCCTCTCCAGCAGTTTTATATCCTTCTTTAGGTTGGGAGACTAATGTTGGACACAGTATTCCAAGTGTGGTCTGACCATTGCTCTATAAAGCGGCATTATAACTTTCTCCGATCTACTCGTGATTTCTTTCTTTATCATGCCTAACATTCTATTTGCTTTCTTTGCCTCTGCCGCACATTATGCCGACGGCTTCAGGGTCCTATCTATCAGTACACCCAGGTCCTTTTCTTGTTTTCTCTTACCCAGAGTTGCACCTGACATTCTATACTCGTGTTCCTTGTTCTTTCTGCCTAAATCATTACTTTGCACTATTCCACATTAAACTTCATCTGCCATTTCTCCGCCCATTTCTCTAACTGACACAAGTCACTTTGGAGTTCCTTGCTATCCTTCTGCGATCTGTTTGCCCGGCATAGCTTTGTGTCGTCTGCAAACTTGATGATCTCACTGGATGTTCCTTTTTCTAGGTCATTGATGAAAATATTAAATAAGATGGGCCCAAGTACCGAGCACTGGGGCACACCGCAGTCACTTTCTCCCAGTCTGAGAACTTCCCATTTATGCCCACTCTCTGCTTTCTGTTCTCCAGCCATTTGCCTATCCCTCTATTCATGGTTCATAGAATAAGGGCTCCACAGCTGCCAAACCATAGCTACAGCTGAACTCTGCTGTGCTAAGTCAATCCCAAACAACCAGACAACTGAGATTACTATCCTTTGACTGACAGGTAACCCAAGGGAGGAGAGCGAGAAGCTATCAGAGAGAGAAAAAGAAAGTGAATGTTGGATCTCTGGAGGAGACCCTTGCAGGGAAATCCCTGTATATCGCAGCAGAATCTACCCAGGAGGCTTGCCTGAGCAGCCCCCTGACCAAGTAGATTCAGAGCCCTCATTAAGCCCATAAACCTGGATCTCTTCACCAGTCTAATATTGCCCATGAAACCTACAGTGAGAGTAAAGGGAAGTCTAACCTTCCAGTAAGAAGATGCCAAATATTTTTGAGAAGGAGCACTGTCAGGAGCCCGTAATTAGGAAGGCCCATCTCTGCCAATCATTTGACAAGGATTACCTCCCTCTTGAAGAGAGCGAAACTGCACAAAAAGTTCAACAATGTTGTAACGCTCACTCTGTCTGGGAACTCCCAAGTACCTGGTTGAAACAGTGATGCCTTACCTGGAACTAGTCCCAATGAGGTGTTATGAAGGGTCCAATCAGAGCAGCTCCTAACATGATTTACTCCTTACATGCAAGACCTGCTAGCTGCAAATTTTGACCAAAAGCTGTCATGTTCTGTGTAGGGATATTCAAAATCTCACTCAAACTGTAATCTGTAGAAAGTTCAATGGATCCATCAAGGTCAGGGGTGTCAAATTTGGCCACAAACAATTAGATTTATCCTGAGATTTGGCCCTCTGTTCCTTCCCTCCCTCCATCCCGGCTTCCCGGTCTCACCTTCATAGCAGCCTGCAGAGGATCACCGGTTGGCTGTGGCGAACCTAGCAGGCTGCTGTCGACCTCCGCAGCACATTCCCTCTGCCGCAGTCCTGTACATCAGAGGACGGGCGGGAGCACAGCAGAGGGAACGTGCTGCAGAGTCCAACAGCAGCCTAGGTTCGCTACAGCACTGGCGATCCTCTGCAGGCTGCTTTGAAGGTGAGACCAGGAAGCCGGAGGACACTAGAAAGAAGGCGGGCCCTGGTGTACAGAAGGGGGAAAACATGCAGTCCTTTGGGATGGGGTGGGGGGGGTGCGGCACTGGTGGGCCCTGGTATAGAAGTATATGGAGGTAGGGGTCCAAAGAGACATGCATATGCTGGACTGAGGGTGGGGTGGGGGTAAGGGAAGAAATAATGGGTCTAAAAACAGAGGAGAGGGAGAGAGATTGTGGACAATGGAATGGAGGGAAGGAAGGAACAGAAAGGGAGAGAAGCTGGACACAAGGGATGGTGTGGAGGGGGCTAGAGATACTAGATAGGAAGGTAGTTGGGAAGATAAAGGGAGGGATGATGGTGGTAAGGAAGGAGGGAGAGATGCTGGATGAAAGGGTAGTTGAGAAAAGGAGGGATGGTGGATCTAGGGATGGTGGGGTCCATCGCTGCAGATGCTGGGTTGGAGACGAAAAAAAGGAAAGATGCCAGACCTCCGGGGGAGGGAAGGGAAAAGGAAGGGGAGGACAGAGATGGAAGATAGATGGTTAGCACGGAGAAAGAAGAAAATGACAAATGGGCAGGAGACCCTGGCAAGTGAGTTATCAGAAGACAACCAGAGCCTGGGACCAACATGATTTGAATAACAACCAGACAACAAAAGGTAGAAAAAATAATTTTATTTTCTGTTTTGTGATTACAATATGTTAGATTTGAAGTGTGTATGCTGCCAGAGCTGGTGTTAAGACAGCAAGCATGAACTAGGACTTAAAAGAGAGAGGAAAAATCTTTTTTATTTATTTTGTTTACATCACAGAGCCGGTATGGGGTTGATGTAACCCTATACTTCTACTAAGGGGTCTTTTTATTAAGATGTGCATTTAGCGCACGCTAAATTGGTTAGCATACCTTAATAAAAGGACCTCTAAGTATCTGAGTAAAGGCATTTTTGGCAGATAGAGGGTGCTATGATATGCTGGACTGGAATGGATAGTGTGCAAGAAAAAATCAGAATGTTGTAGATTTTTTCTAAATATGAGATGCCTCCTTTTCATATAATTCTGGGTAAATCTAGTTAGATGCATATGTGATAGTTAAGGCCACACCCAATAGAAACTTATGAAAAGTTGGTGCATAAATACAAAAATAAAAATCTGAATATGGATTGTGGCAAAGGCCAGAAAAATGACATTAGAGAATAACAGGAAAACACTAGGGGTTACCAGGAGGGAAAAAGTATATGTATCTGGAAATCAGGTAGATATACATAACACACTTATAGAGGTATTAATCTGACTCCATTTTTTCATCTTTCTTTCATTCTTTGTGCTGTTCTTTGTCTAAGATATTAAGATATTTTCTAAGTTTTATTTACACTCAATATGTATAACAAACGAAACCTCAAAATACATTACTCATATTATGACCGAAATAGAACATTGGACAAGCAACTTCAAACTGAAACTTAACACAGAAAAAAACAAAAATCTTCCTTGCAAGCCCAACGGATAAAATTACCAATTCAACGTTACATATAAAAGACCATGATTACCCAATTACCAACACAATAAAAATATTGGGAGTCACATTGGACACACACCTCACAACGATTGAACACACGAATATAGTGGCAAAAAAATGTTTCATGATGTTATGGAGATTAAAGACCATCAAAAAATACTTTGACCCACTATCATTTAGATTACCAGTGCAATCATTAGTGCTTTCTATTCTGGACTATTGTAATATCGTTTATATGGGTATAGCCAAAAAAACAATGAGGAAGCTTAGAATAAGACAAACCAGAAACAGCTATCTTTTTGCATACCCAAGCATAACCAATTGTAAATACAAAACCTTTCTGGACAGAACTTTCATGCACCAAGCAAACAAACAACAACATTGGTTAGACAGTTACATTAATAAAGCTGAACTGACCTACAATGCTTTTAGAAAACTCATAAAAACTACCTTATTCGACAGATATATCACCTAAACAGAACCTCTCCAAACACTCTGTTTCTTTTCAAAATGCCCTCTGAAATCCTAATCGAGCAGCATTTGTAATTTCAGGACCTTTCTTCTAATATGTCCCCTCCGAATCTCTAAACTAACTATATATTGTAATTTTCGCTGTTTTTTTGAATCTCTAAACAAACTGTATATTGTAATTTTCTTTTTTTTTTTGAAAGCTGCGACTTTTCTTTACAGGTTCACTCCGAAATTCTTAGCAAACAGTATATTTTGCAATTTCAATTCTTAAAGTCTTTGTACTCTGTACTTCTTCTACATATTGTAAATCGCTGAATTGTCCAGCTCTCTTGAATGTAAACCGCCTAGAAGTCACAAGATTGTGGCGGTATTGAAGAATAAAGTTATTATTATTATGTTTATTAGGACCTCTGAGGAAGGTTTGTTGTCCGAAACACGGACCGTGTCGGGTCCCTCGGTTGGTAATAAGGTTGTATATACCATTAGAGTTTGAAATAAACAGTGCCTGCATCTTGTACATAGTCTGCAGTTGTCTTTGGTTTTTGGTTTTGGCTCCTGTAAGACTAGCATGAAGTGCCAAAGCCTGTAGAGACCTTTTAAAGAAGGTCTACTGATTTGCCCAGGGTCACCAGGCACATCAGCGGGAGAATTAGGATTTGAACATCACTTTCTCTTGGTTTTAAGTCTACTCCTTCCTTCCTACCCCCTGTGGGGGGTGGGAGGAGGGTGGTCTGTCTACCCAGGAATCTAGGATTCCCATACAGGTTACTGTCCTTCATGACTCATCCGACAACTATCCAGCATACAAACCTTTAAAAATCAGTGCTACCAGCTTCTCCCTCTCATAATCTGGGCTATAATCTGTTCATGAAAGACATGGTAGAAAAGAAATGGTGGGAGGGGGGACATTTTATATTAAAAATCATATTAAAGTCACACAATTGAAGGATCTACAGGATAAGAAGAGGCATTGTGGGTCAAACTGGAAAAGAGGGATATACAGGTCTCTTTCACAGATGGAAGAAGTGGACAGAGATTTAATAGAAGTCATTCAAAATATAGCTGTAAAAGGAGAAGTAACACAGAAACATAGAAATAGACGGCAGATAAGGGCCACGGCCCATCTAGTCTGCCCACCTTAATGACCCTCCCCTTCCTTTGCCTAGCAAATAGATCCCACGTGTCGATCCCATTTGGCCTTAAAATCAGGCACGCTGCTGGCCTCAATCACCTGCAGTGGAAGACTATTCCAACGATCAACCACCCTTTCAGTGAAAAAGAATTTCCTGGTGTCACCTCGTAGTTTCCCGCCTCTGATTTTAATATGCTGGATGTTTATTGGGGTATCCCTATTGAGGGATTTCCTTGAAGTAGGGAGATCCTAGATTTTCTACAAGGAGAACTGTTCTAGCAGTTAGTAATAGAACCGATATGGGAAGGGACCATACTGGACTTAGTGCTTACAAATAGGGAAAGTATTTCTGATGTTATAGTGGGTGATCATTTGGCATCCAGTGATCACCGCATGGTGTGGTTTAATATTAAGAGAGGGCATTAATATGTAGAGGGCTCATTTAAAAGTGAAGGTTCTAAACTTCTTTAAAAAACTAACTTTTTCAGATAGAGATTATGTCAAGGAATTGTTGTCTGAATGGGAACATTTGGAAGGAGGAAAGCAGTGAGCAAAACTGAAAGAAGCTATTGTAAGGGCAACAAACAATTTTATAAGAAAAGTAAGTAAAAGTAAGAAGTAAAGAAGACAGCTTTGGTTCTCAAAAGTAGTAGCAGAGAAGGAAAAGGAGATTAGCTTTCATAAACTAAAGAAGACAGGCAAAAATATCTGGAAAAGTTAAGACAGGCTGGTAGAGTAGTCAGGAAAGCAAAGATATAAATGGAACAAGAGGGCAAGCAAAGATACAAATGGGCAAGAGGGAGCCCAAGCCCTCTTGCCCCGCGATCCCCAACCTCCCCCCCCTGCCGAGTCTGATGGGGCCAGGAGGGAGCCCAAGCCCTCCTGGCCCGGCGATCTCCAACCCCTCTCCCATGATCTGGCCAGGAGGGAGCCTAAGCCCTTTTGGCACAGCGACACTCCCTAACCCCCACCCCTCACTAAAATACGGGCAGGAGGGATCCCAGGCCCTCCTGCCCTCGACACAACTCCCCCACGACTGCCCCCCTGCCGACCCGTGACCCCCTGCCGATCCCACGACCTCCCCACACTCCCCTCCCCATATCTTAAAAATTGTTGGTCGGACGGACGGGTGCCAAGCCCGTCCGTCCGACAGGTCAGCCATCTCCAAAATGGCTGGTCTTAGGGCCACAGGTGGGGCTTGAGGCACCTGGGCCAACCGGAATCAGCCCAGTTGTCTTAGGGCCTCCTGTGGGCGGGGCCTTAGGCACTTGGGCTGGTTGTGTCACGGGTCGGCGGGGGGGGGGGGCGATCGGGGAGGGGGGCGGTCATGGGGGGTTGTGTCAAGGGCAGGAGGGCCTGGGATCCCTCCTGCCACTTTTTAGACGTTGGTTTTTTTTTTTTTGATTATGAGCTCCTAAGTTATTAAGCACTTAAAGCACTTTAGAAAATAATATATTAAAATAAAAGATCAGTGACAAGTTTGGTGCTATTCGTCTGTGTATATGAAACTTATACTACACGCAGTTGCACCACTGAGGTCTATGAGTTGAATATTTAAATGTTGCTTTTGATTTACTCTGCAATACAGTACTGACTTTAAATAAATGCTTAAGAAAGTTTGAAGCTATTGACTCTCAGCAATAGTGGCATTTCTTCAGAAGCAGATATTTCACATGGTTAAAAAGCCTTCAGCAAAGGACACATAATTGGCAAACTTTCAAATATCTTATAAAATAAACATGTGGGAAACTGCTGATAAGAGCAGACCAAGGATTTTGCTAGTTTTAAATAAATATTTGTTAATGTGCAAAACATACAGCAGTGATATCACTTCTTCAAATTGTTTAGAAATTTGTTTGTGTTAAGTCTATCTAGTGTATTTTAATGATGCCACTGCAGTTACTCTCACAGCTCTTCACTAGATGAGATGAACTGGCAGAATGTCAAAGAAGTAGATAACTATTAGAGCCCCAGATAAACCTCCAATCCAAGGTTTATTTCTATTTTCAGTCTATAGCTAACTGTACATTCATTTTCTGTCATGCCTTTTTCTTTTAGCTTTTTAAGAAACCTAGGGCTAGATTCACTAAGGACACCGATCGTGTCCCGACCATTTTGCGGTTGCGACCCTGACCCGATTCACTAATCTTCCTCCCACACCCGATCTGATCCATGCACGCAAATGAGGGGGAATGGCATGCAAATGTAGGCAGACAGCAATTTACTAAAAAAAATGAGGAACACCGACTAGGCTGGTCGATCTCAAAACAAGCGACTGCTGAGGACCAGTGGCACACGTCCCTGCTGACTCTCCTACTTCATGCCACCCTGAAATCCCAGCCAACTTCCACCAGCCCTGCTCTCTGCCCTGCTCCATTTAGCTCTCTGCTCCCTCCCTGCTCTCTGCCATGATCCTGCTCTGCCGACAACTCTGCTCCCTGCTCTCTGTCGCGATTCTCCTGCTCTGCTGAAAAAAGCTCTTTGCTCTTGCTTGCCACCCTTCCCTGCAGCGTGAGTCAGTGATTTTAACTCGCTTTAAACCCGTGGGTTAAAACCATGGGCTCGCACTGCAGGGAAGGGTGGCAGAGAGTAGGAGAGTCAGGGCGAGTAAAAAAAAGTTGGATAGCAAACACATGCGCAGACCATCTACAGGCAAAATAGATGGTCTGAGCATGCGTTGAGATCGCTCTCCAGCGATCCGTGTCATCGATGAGGGGCGTGCCTCCGATTGCCCCCATTTCCATGAAGATGGTTGGTGAATCAATCAACCTGCCTTGGATTGCCCACGGATTGGGTAAGATTGGTGGGCTTAGTGAATCTAGGCCTTAATTACTAAACGTTTGCTCTCATTTTGTGTAGTGGGCAAAATGTTTAGTATATAAGGTGCTAAGGAAAAATTCTGTCTAATTGATAATTTTCTTTCCTTTAGTCACAGCAGATGAATCAAGTGTCCTATGGGTTATGACCATCTACCAGCAGGTAGAAATAGAGAGAATTAAACTGAGCTCTGTCACACAGGAAAGCATGTTCCTTGGACAGTCAACATTTCTCATAATAAAACAGAAGAAGAATTAGTGAAAATAATGACATGAATCTGACAACAATCAGAACTTGATGATGCCAGAGACCAAACACCTGAGTAAGAAATCGAAATAAAAAAGGGAGAGTCTCTGGATTCATCTGCTGTGACTAAAGGAAAGAAAATTATCAGGTAAGACAATTTTTCCTTCTTTGTCATCAAAGTTTCCAAGTTTATTAAAAATTTGATATACCACCTTATCATGTAATTCAAGGTGGTTGTACAATAAAAACTAGAATAAAACAAATAGTATACTAAAAAAAACAATTAACATACAGGGACAACAAACAGGACACCAAGACAGATTATATTAAGACTGGACAAACAGATACAAAAGGGAATAGGGCGAACTACAATATAATTTTAAGAAAAGAGAAGAAGCATGGGAAAGAACATGAGGGTGGGGGAATAAACATGTAAGTCCAAAAGAAATGGACTAAGAAAAGTTTAAAAATCCTTATGAGGACAGCTAAACTTTGAAAGCATCTTTTTTTTTTAAATTAAGTTTCAAATTAAATACAAAGCACAAACTTTGAAAAGAAACAAAAATGAAATACAACCAATTTCCACAATGGATATTGAAATATCTGCCAATGAAAATAAATACACCGTATAGTCCTCAGCTTGGCTGAGGGACAAAGATGCTAATCCTCCATGGAAAGGAAAAACACAAGAAGGAAATATATATATATATATATATATATATATATATATATATATATATATATATATATATATATAATGAAATCGAGCAACACCCTTCAACTTCTATTTCTAACAGACTTGCTTCTTAGGCTAGATTTCCTTGGGCTGCAAATGAAATCCCCTTTCCTTCCAAAAAAATGGAAAGCATCTTTAAAGAGAAGTCTTAAGAGAAGACTTGAATTTCTCAAGGGTTGTTGTCTCTCTTAACGAGTTCAGGGCTGAGTTCCAAAGGGTGGGAGCAACCATGGAGAAGATAGCATTTCTCCTAGTATTTATATGGCTCAGTGACGGAATAGCTAATAAGTTTTGATCAGAGGATCGAAGAGTGTGTGATGAAGTGTATGGAATCAAAAGTCTATTAATAAATTCCGGCTGACCTGTTTTTCTAGTTTTAAAAGTCAACAATAGTGTTTTATATGTAACTCGATGATTAATAGGGAGCCAATGAGCTTTAATTAGAATAGGAGTTAAATGGTCAAATTTCTTGGCCTTATAAATGATTTTAACGGCAGTATTCTGGATTATCTGTAGACGTCTTAATTCTTTCTTGGTGAACGGAGGTGAAAACAGAGTGAAAAAGAGGTGATAGCTGAAGTGGCTATTTAATCAGCAGCAGGTGAATCCAGAGACTTGTGGGATGTATCAAAACAGTCTTCATTAGGATGGGATAGTAAATTTTATGCAGATATGCCAATGTCACAAAGGAGGCTAGAAAGTTACGAGCGGCGTTCAATAATTTATCCACCTGAATAGGACAGAAAAGAGTTTTCAAAAAAATTTTTTATTTATTTTTCAATATAGTCCCCTGATAGCTCAATACACTTCATCCACTTTTCCTGCAATGCCTTTAATCCCTTTGAAAAGAATTCTTCTCTTTGACCTTCAAACCAGGATGTCACAGCTTCCTTGACCAGTATCCACTGACAGATTTCTTCAAAACTCAAACAGAAAATAATCCAAGGGAGCCAGGTCAGGACTGAAGGGTGGATGGTTTAGCTGCTGAAACCCACATTCTCAGATGGCAACATGTGATTGTCACGACAAGTGCACCACCAGCACATTGTTATGAAGAAGCAGCAAGTTTGCTGTGAGTTTTCCTCATCTTTTCTGTTTGATTGTCTCCCACAAATTGATCATTGTGTTAGCGTATCTTTCCCCTGTTATGGTTGTTTTGTGTGGCATGAACTTCAGAAGCAAAAGTCATTCATCGTCCCAGAAAACAGCTGCCATGACTTTGCCTGCAGAATTTTCTGTCCTGAACTATTTTGGGGTGGAGGGGAAGACTTGTGATCCTACTGTATTGACTATTTTGGACTCGGGATCTCTGTGATGGACCCAAGTCTCATCTCCAGTCACCAAATGATGAAAAGAATTCACTTGGTCTTCACAGCATCTCCAAGTTCTCCTGACAGCGCTGGAGCCTCGTGGCCTTCTGATATGGCATCGGATTCTCAGAACCCATCTTGCACTAACCTTGGACATGCCAAACCTATTAGGAATTATTTTCCAAACTGTACCTGCTGAGATGCTCATTTCTTCAGCTATTTGGGAAGCCTTAATTTGTCTGTCTGACAAAATTAAATCCTCAACTTTCTTGCACATTTCTGTGTAAGTTGCATTCACAGGTCTTCCAGTGTGAGCATCACCTGCAACTACTCCATATGTACTTCTCATGTCTTGACAATTCAGACATAATTTATGTTATGTTATGTTATGTTTGGAATAATGGTTACATATATGAGGTTCAATAAATGAATATTTTCACTCCCTGTTTCTATTCTGACCATTTATACCGTTTCATGGTTATTACAAAAAATATTTTTTACATGGAGGGTGTCAAAAAATGATGGGCCCCGGGTGCCACATACCCTAGGTACGCCACTGTCATCAGGTGTGGCTATTCAAAAATACCATCCTGGAAGCCCAGATTAGATATATTCCATGTATTGAAAAAGGAGAAAGGAAGACCAAATGGCAGCCAGCATTGTTAACGAGTGAGAGGAAGGAAGTTATTAGAGCTAAAAGAGAATATTTCAGAAAGAGAGAGAAGGATTCGACTGAAAATAATTGTAAACAGCACAAAGAATAACAAGTTGCTAAAAAGGAGAGCAAAGAGACCCTGAAAAGAAAATTGCACTGGAAGCAAGAATACACAGTAAAAACTTTGTTAGCTAAATTAAAAGCAAGAAGCCAGGAAGAGAATCAGTTGGACTGCTAAATGACCAAGGGATAAAAGGGACTCTCAGGGAAGACAAGGCCACAGCGGAGAGATTAAATGATTTCTTTGCTTCAGTTTTCACTGAGGAAGATGTGGGAGAGTTACCGGTCAACCAACAACAAAAAAAGAAGATCTGTGTTCTACTAAAACTGAATATACTCGTACTCAAGAGCAAAACAAGAAGTATAACAATGGTTTGGTTTCCGGATGTAGCAGGAAAAATTAAATATTGTTTATTAATTATAAATCATATTAAAACATTTAAAATCATTTGATAAAAACCACACATATATATATGATAAAAGCAAAGGTCAATAACAAGAGTAGTCCAAGATACAGTCTGATTGGTTTAAAACAAATAAACCACACATATATATATGATAAAAGCAAAGGTCAATAACAAGAGTAGTCCAAGATACAGTCTGATTGGTTTAAAACAAAATAACGGGCTTGACCCGTTAAGGTTCCTGGGTCAATCTATGGAGCAGTCGCTTCATTTTCAGCTTAAGTAACTGTGCAACATCAGGGAATTAACAGTGTTGCCTTTGGCGTTCTTTCCTGATGAAGCCCCTGTTTGAAGTATAGGGGCGAAACGGAGATCATCCGTCGTCAAGTCAATATGAAAGTTAAGTGAAGTTGCTAAAGTTTGCTCAATAGTTACTCATGCATAAAGTGGAAGAGTAATAGATCAGCAACACAGCCGTGCTAAATGTAGTAAAAAGCATATACAATACAGAAAAAGTTTATAAGCAAAAAAAGTTAAAAAGTAAAAAATAAGCAAAAAATTTTACAGAGAAAATAAACGGGAACGAAGATAGCTCACCACATTAGCCATTAGCCCTGTAACATATATCGGGCTTCTGGCTGGGAGCACTTGAGACCCCTGGTTTCTCTCTGTAATACTTACCTTTATGTTCATATTTGTGTGACAGCCTACCAATATAAGATTTTAGTGTGGTTCACAAGGTTTGGAAAGTGGATTTAAAACAAATAAATGCCAAGAGTGGTGCTATAGGCTTTATATGCTTAAAAGGATGAATGCTCAATACAGTCCAATAGCTTGAACCAATGAGTGTCAGGTTCGTGTTTCGGCTGGCCTTTTTCAGGGGTCCTTATGATGCAGATTTGCTATATAACTAAAAAATAAAAATTTAAATGAATTGAATTGAATTAAAATTCACTGGACAATGTTTGAATGGAGATAGTCAATGGAAGTGATCAATAAATAGATCTTTAATGAGCAAACCCATGGGCGAGATATTTGGTAAGTAAGAAAATATGTCTCTATGAGACTAAGGGGCTCATAATTTTAAAAAAAAAAACAAAACCCAACGTTCAAAAAGTGTCCTAAATCGGTACTTGGCTCCCTCCTGCCTGTATTGTCAGGATTTAGCTAGATCATCCAAGTATCAATAATCAAACCTGGTTTTAGATGTATCTAAAACCAGCTAAGGCCTTTACCCTGCCTCTAAATGCCTACAGCGAAAAGAGGCGTTTTTAGAGGAGGGTAAAGGGTGGGAGGTGGGCCGACCTAGACTTAGTCGTACAGCAAGTATTTCCAAAACTTTACAAGGTTGCCCAGTCAGAACATTTATGTTTTGACTTAGACCTAGTCAAAATGGGTATAAGTTCCGAATAGGGGCCGTTGAGCTGATCGCGGCTGCCACGATCAGCTCAGCAGCTCCGGTAACCTGCCCACCCACCACCGCAAAAATCACGGCAGGAGAGATGCCCAATCTCTCCTGCCGCGATCGCGATTCCCCCCCCTAAACCCCGACAATACAGGCAGGAGAGAGCCCAACCCCTCCTGCCGAGGCGCGAGCACCTGAACCCCTTGACTCCCTCAAATACCAGCAGGAGGGAGCCCAAACCAATCCTGCCGAGGCACGAGCCCCTGAATCCCTCAAATACTGGGCAGGAAGGAGACCAACCCCTCCTGCTGAGGCGCTCCCCCCCCCGCGACACTCCCACCTTGACAATACCAGCAGGAAGGAGCCCTCCTTCCAGAAGGCGATCCCCCTCAAATACAGGCATGAGGAATCCCAGGCCCTCTTGCCCAAGGTGCACCACCCCAATAAGGCCCTTGGCCCACCATTCAGAGGATGGTGAGCCTGCCAGCTGGCCAGGCTTAGGATCCGTCCGTCCAACTTAACATAAGCGGGGGGGGGGGGGTGTCGGGGGTTGCAGGGTTAGAGGTGCCGTTCAGGAGCGATCGGGGGGGGGGGTGCACCGTGGACAAGAGGGCCTGGGATCCCTCCTGTCCATATTTTAGGGGGTGGGGGGTCGCCTTCTGGCAGGAGGGGTTGGGCCCCCCCTGCCGGTATTGTCAGGTGAGTGGTCGTGGGGGGTGTGCCTCGGCAGGAGGAGTTGGGCTCGCTCCTGCTGGTATTGTCTCGGGGGAAGGGAGTCTCGGGGGGGTGTGCGCCTCAGCAGGAGGGGTTGGGCTCCCTCCTGCTGATATTGTCGGAGTTCAGGGGGGGGGGGGTCAAGATCAAACGGCCGAACTGATGCGAACCACAGCAGAAGAGATTAGGCATCTCTCCTGCCGAGATCGTTGCCAGAGGGGGGATTCTGTAACTGGTGTTGTTTTTGATAGACGCCGGTTACAGAATCCAGCTTTTAGGTGAAGGACTGGCTTCCTCCTTCGCCTAAAAGGTCTTGTTTTGGGCGTTTGGGACTTGGGCAATTTTTTGGTTGATAATATGTTCTAAGGTTAGACGTAGTGGTGGTCTGTGCGATTAAACTGGATGGTTTTTTTTGAGAATGGACATTTTCCCTGCTGCTACTTTCAGCATTTAGGGCCTTTGGCCAAAAGCAGACTTAGACATTTTTTTTTTATTATGCTTCTCTAATGGTATAAAAGAACATAAGAACATAAGAAGTTGCCTCCGCTGGGTCAGACCAGAGGTCCATCGTGCCCAGCAGTCCGCACCCGCGGCGGCCCATCAGGCCCATGACCTGTAATGTGATCCTTCTCTAAGCCCTTTGATCCCTTTTATCCTTCTATCCATACTCTATCTAAAACCTATCTCTACCTCTATCTGTATCCCTCAATCCCCCTATCGTACAGGAATTTATCCAATCCTTCTCTGAACCCCCGTAGTGTACTCTGTCCTATCACAACCTCCGGAAGCGCATTCCAGGTGTCCACCACCCTCTGTGTAAAAAAGAACTTCCTAGCATTGGTTCTAAAATTGTCCCCTTTCAGCTTCTCTGAGTGCCCCCTTGTGCTTGTGGTTCCCCATAGTCTGAAGAACCTGTCCCTTTCTACCTTCTCTATGCCTTTCATGATCTTGAAAGTCTCTATCATGTCTCCTCTGAGTCTCCACTTCTCAAGGGAGAAGATCCCCAGCCTTCCCAACCTGTCTGCGTATGAAAGATTTTCCATACCTTTTATCATTTTTGTCGCTCTTCTCTGGACCCTTTCAAGTATCACCATGTCCTTCTTGAGGTATGGTGACCAATACTGGACACAGTACTCCAGATGCGGGCGCACCATCGCACGATACAGCGGCATGATGACCTCCTTCGTCCTGGCTGTAATGCCCTTCCTAATAATATCCAACATTCTGTTTGCTTTCTTGGAGGCTGCTGCACATTGTGCCGTTGATTTCATTGTAGTATCTACCAGCACACCCAAGAAGCTAACCGTGGAGATGGTGTTAAGTGAAAAAATAAATAAAGAGAGCATGGGTTTGCTTCTTTTCTTATTTGGATAACGTTTGGCCAGACATTGAGTTGTTGATCCAAAAATTATCTGTTAGCTGGCTCCAAAATTTTAAAGTAAAGGACACATACGGTTAATAGCTGACATTAGCTGTACAAGTCTTTATGAATAATTATCCCCAAGAATTCTGTTCATTCTATAGACAAATAAAATAATTAAGAAAGTGTTTAATCAGTTCTCAACATTACTAGCACAGGTTCTTTTGATTTGCATTTATCTGCTGTAGGGCAGAAACAGTGCTTATATTGTGGATGTTGATAGTGATGCTATAGTGTTTATACAGAGATTACTTACATTCTGGTAGTACTCCATCACCAGCAAGTATTCCATGCGCCCATCTGCTGTAAATCTTTCATCTCCAACCATAAAGTGAGCAATGTTGTCATGCTCCATCAGTGGGGTTCTATAAATGTTCCTCTCATTGATAAAGTTCTGGCGGTTACTTAAGGAAAATATTTTTACAGCCACTGGTCTCTCATCCATAGACCCTTTGTATACAGCTCCATATCGGCCACGTCCAATAAGCTACAAATAATTGTAAAAATGTATTAATAAGATGCAAGTATATTTCCGAGCAGGTGGATCAAATGTAGTAACATAGTTTGCTTCCATTCTATTAACACCCAATACAAGAATCAAAGAAAATTAAACCTTACTGTAAATATTTTGTCTTTTAAAAATGAATAGAATAATGATTTTTCTTTCTGTTAAGAAATTGGTTGAGTGGAAGGCATCCTTACAAGTTTCAAGTTTCAAGTTTATTTAACTCTTGATGTATCGCCTATTTTGAATATTCTAAGCGATGTACATAATATGATAAAACATAAAAACATTAATATAAACTTAAAAACAGCAATTTTCAATATTGACTAACAAGAAAGCGAGCCTGTTGCTAGAGATTTCAGTGCCCATTCAAAGGCCGAAGCTATGATGGGCAAGAGTGAGTCAACATTGTTCATGCTCACAGGGACCTCTAAACCACAAGGTATATCACAGGTAGATCGGGGTGAGGTGTTGGCTTATTTGGAAAAGGAGATGAGATCAGGAGGCACCAGAAATCCCTCAAACATTACCTGGAAGTTAACTGGGCAGCAGCTGATATTCAGATCAGTGCCTGGTTAGCTTGGACAGACTTCTTGCTGTTGATTAGTGATCGGAATATCAGCCACTAACTGGTTAAGTACCAGCTCCACTTACAGACTACCCTAGTGCAAAGTGGACATTTAGGGGTGGTTTGTGCTGTTATTCAACAGCACTGTCTTATATATTCCTGAATATCAGTAGATAGGTAGGCGCAGTGAATTAGCTGGGCAATAGGCTCTCCTGCCTGGATAATTCAGTTTGAATATCAATCTGATGGCTTTTATCTGCCATAATTAAGTTCAGTCTTGTTCCATTTCACTTTGTATCCAGATATCCAAGAAATTGTTTTATTTGGATTAGTTCTGTTTAAGAATGTTGGAGGTTAGAGAAATATAACAGAATGTCATTGGCGTAGGCAGATAGTTTAATTCAGTGTCCGCTATATTTATTCCATTTTCTCTAGGATTTTGTCTAATAGTGGACAAAAGAGGCTTAAGGGCTAGGTTGAACAACAAAGATGACATAGTTACCCCTGGCAAGAACCTCTGAATAACAAAAATGGGTCAGATAATTCTTTATTAACCATAATAATAGCTGTATAGACTAGAGTAAAGAAGACAAACCATCTTTATATAAAGTTACAGGTTGCAGATTTATTCAATTTGATATACCGCAAAATAACAATGCAATCTAAGCAGTTTACAATTTTAAATAAAATCACATACTGTATTAGAAAAAGATCTCCATTTACTAGATAGGAAAGTCCCCACCAACAGCCCATCCAAATACACAAAAACCCAAAGTACAGTAATATTTTTTTTAATTTAAAAAAAACACTCTAAACAACCAATTCCAAGGGTGAACCTGGAAAGGCCTGCCAAAATAGGTTCTGGAAAACCAAAATGTTGTAAGACACAAAAAAGACACTTCCACTCTACCCGATCAAAGGCCTTTTCTGTGTCAATAGAGACTGTGAGTAACGGGTCATTTACTTGACCAGGCATCTGAGCCATAAAGACTTTTCAAAAAAAAAACAACTTTGTCTGGGTAAATAAGAGGATATATTACTTTGACTGATTTGTTGACTACTAATTTTGGGATGATCTTGTAGTCTAAATTCAAAAGTGAGACTGGGCGGTAGTTCTTAATCAATTGAGGATTCCCTATTAGGCTTAGATAGGACTATGACATGAGCTCCAGAAATCGCTCTAAAGTATCCGGGTAAGACAGCAGGTTGGAGAAATATGAATATAATTTTGCTATAAGAAAAGCAGGGAAGATTTTAAAGAATTCTGCTGGCAGTCTATCTGGTCCAGCAGCTTTAGATACAGCTAAAGACTTTATGGCTAGTTTACCAGAATGTAGAGATAGGTTCAGTAATTCAGTAGAAGTAGATTCAGACTTGTATAAATATTGATTAAAGGATTTGAATAGACAAAGAATATCTGAAGAAGTGGTCATTAAGGAGCAAGAGGAAGTGTTAAGAGTGGTTTATCCTGTGTTTAACATGTCTGACTAAGATATGAAGCTAGGAATTTGCTCAACTTGTTGGCAGAGGCACAGTATACTGAGCTCTGCTTAGAGTATATAGCAGTGGCAATATGGCTTAAAATATTACTGTATTTGAATTTAAGTTGTTGTAATCTGTGAAAAGATTGTTCATAGTAGTTGGAATAGAGAGTAGTTTCTATATCATGTATTTCTTTTACCAAAAAGGATAATTTGGATCTATGTTTTTCTTTTGATGTGCAACACAGCTTATAGTCAAATAATTTTTATTGAGCCAAATATAATGCAAAGGTACAGCTTATACAAGTGGATAACACAGAGCTCCAAGTTTAAACAATAATATAAAAGTGCAATCTATGAAAACCCCAGTCCTCCCCCACTGAGTCTTCATCCCAAGTCAACAGCAAAATTTAAGGAACAGACTAGAAAGTAAGAGCACATAAGCATACAAGTCAAACATAGAGGAATATCAACAGTTCAAAAGGCGGCTATGCACCAGTGGAGTCTTGGTGTCCCAAAAAGGTTCCCATGCTGCTTGAAAATGAGCCCCTCTCACAGAGGAAAAATATTTAATATCTCTGTGTTCCCAGGTTAATAAGTAGATCAGCTGAGTCCTCCAAAGGGAAAAGGCGAGAGCTTCAGCATCCAGCCACCTAATCAGAATACATTGTAGAGCAATCAGAACTGATCATTTAAGGAAAGTGCTTGTTCCCTTTTGTCTAGGATGATGAGCCAGAATATAGTTAAAATGCACAGTTGGGGAGCGCCAAACAGTCATCTTCCAAATGGTTCCAATGAAGGTGAAAACCTGGTCCCAGAAACCAGTGATGCAGGGGCAAGTTCAGAACATGTGGCACAAACTCGCCTCTGGCTGACCACATTTTGCACAATCTGCCGTTAAACGAAACCTCGAAAGGCTTGCTTGCTTATAATGCAGTGCCCAGAAATACATATATGTCCTTAGAGAAGGCAATTTTTTAAGAGCATTTAACACAATGTCATCTGGCAATACAACTTGAAGATCACGAGACCGAGAGGCCTGCAATCTATGATGGTCAAGCAAAGGAGTCTCATCTTTCAAATATCTGTGATGAAATTTGAGTGGTACTTTCATCTGGAAGCCAAAAGTGTAAGCAGTAGGTAAAAGCTCCTGACAGCAAGAATCCAGATTCGACTTCCCTAAGGAAGTAACGTAGTGATAGATCTGCAGTGCAGCATAGCCTATAACTTCACCTCTTATCCAAGCTTTGCAAGATTCCCAAATAGTTGAATATGAAACAGATGAGGTTTCATTATGTAAGAAGAATTCTTCAGATAAGGATCAGATCTGGTTTAAAAAGTCTTCATCTAATAATAAAGCTGTATTCAATCTCCTTGTGGGTTGATTTGAGCAGTGAAGAGACCATTTAAAGGAGCAGGAGGAGACAGCTGCATGATCTGATATATTTATATCATGTATTTTAGATACTTGTAATAATATTTTGTATTTTAGATACTTGTAATAATAATATTTTAGATACTTGTAAGCAGGGCTGTGGAGTCAGAGTTGGAGTGGGAGTTGAGGAGTCGAGACAATTTTAGGTAGTCAGGAGTCAGAAACTGAGGAGTCAGCGTATTTATCTACTGACTCCACAGCTCTGATTTCAAAACATATAGATAAACCAGGGCTATGGAGTTGGAGTCGGAGACAATTTTGGGTATCTGGAGTCAGAGTCGTGGGTACCAGAAACTGAGGAATCGTAGTCGTAGTCGAAGGATTTATCTATTGACTCCACAGCCCTGCTTGTAAGTCTGTATCAAATCTTTTGATCCAAAAATAATCCAGTCTTGAATAAATATATTTGATGTAGTGGTAAATAGTCTCTGAGATGGATGTTGCAGATGCCATAAATCACTCCAACCATATTAAGAACATAAGAACTGCCATATTGGGTCAGACCAAAGGTCCATCAAGCCCAGTATCCTATTTCCAACAGTGGCCAACCCAGGTCACATGTACCTGACAAGATACCAAGGAGTAAAACAGATTTTATGCTGCTTATCCTAGGAATAAGCAGTGGATTTCCCCAAGACATCTCAATAATGTCTTATGGACTTCTCTTTTAGGAAATTATCTAAAACTTTTTTGAACCCTGCTAAGCTAACTGATTTCACCACATTCTCTGGCAACAATTCCAGAGTTTAATTAAATGTTATGTGAAGAAATTTTTCTCCTGTTTGTTTTAAATCTACTACTAAGTAGCTTTATTGCATGCCCCCTAGTCCTAGTATTTTTGGAAAGAGTAAACAAGCAATTCACATCTACCCTTTCCACTCTACTTGGTATTTAAAAACTTCTATCATATCACCCCTAAGCCGTCTCTTCTCCAAGCTGAAGAGCCCTAGCCACTTTAGCCTTTCCCCACTTTAGCCTTTCCCCATCCCTTTTATCTTTTTTTTAAAATAAATTTTATTGGTCAAAGCAGCCAATACAAAAACATGGAACACAAAGCATACATCAATGTGATCCAACAACAGTGCAAACAGTCCAGGAAGGGTAATGAGAAACACATCACCTGGATATCAACAAATACAAAGACAGCAATAGAAAGGGTACGCCAGAGAAGACCCCCATTAATATCCTGGTGAAAGAGAGCAAGAAGAAGAGCTCACCCTCCTGGAATACTAGTCAGGGCTGCAATAACATTTTGAATTCGAACTCGAAACCACACACTTTCCCTGAACAGTCTAACAAGCAACATCTTCCGAAGCAAAACAGTCTAACCTCACCAAGCATTCCCCAGACATACCCCATTCACTCATCAATCAAACCGGCTTGAGAGCAGGCAACCAGAACCCGGTCATGGCGGGGTAGTAGGTACAGCTGTCTCAGCTGCATCTTTTATTATTTTCGTCGCCCTTCTCTGTACCATTTCTAATTTCACTACATCTTTTTTGAGATATGGCAACCAGAATTACACATAGTATTTGAGGTGCAGCCGTACCAAAGAGCAATACAAAGACATCATAACATTTTAGTCTTTGTTTTCCATTTCTTTCCTGATAATTCCTAACATTCTATTTGCTATTTTAGCTGCCACCACACACTGAGCTGAGGGTTTCAACACATCCTCAATGAAGACACCTAGATCCTTTTCCTGGGTGCTGACTCCCAACATTGAATGCTGCATTATGAAGCTATAGTTCTTTCCTCCTTCCCACATGCGTCACTTTGCAGTTGCTCACATTAAACATCATCTGCTATTTTGATGCAGAATCTCCCAGTCTCAAAAGGTCCTCTTACAATTTTTCACAATCCTCTTGCATAAGAGAAAAAAGAGAAGTTCTAATTTGCAATTTAGCAGGTCAAAATGTTGAAGTTATGTCTCGAAAAGGATCCAAAGAGAAGTTGAAGTCTCCAACAAGTAAACTGTGTGAGCAGCAAGATAAATTAAGGGAGGCCAGTAGTGTTTTAAAAAAAGATGGTATCATCTGAGTTTGGTGCACATATATTCAGAAGATTTATCAGTTTGCCCATAATAGTGCCTTCTACACAAGCCCAGTGGCCTTCCTATTCAAAAGTAAGTCAGGGACACTGAAATCCAAAGTTTTTGCATATAAAAATTATGACTCCATTCTTTTTTTCCAAAGAATGGAGCCGAATAACATTGATCAAAGTAGTTTTTTATTAAGTTTCTTAGCTTCTAGTTCAGAAACATGAGATTCTTGTAAAAAAGCATATATCAGCTTTTAGATGTTTAAGATAAAGTATTTTTTTCTTTTGATAACATTTTTGATACCTTGAACATTTAAAGACACAAAGGGGCAGATTCTATAAACGGGCGTCCCTAAGAAAACTGAAGTGTGGCACTGAGTTCACTATCTGAGGTTCCAACTGGCTTAAATAAGATTGAATGGGAAGGAATATTGATTTGTTTTAACTTTATAAAGTAGCCACACAGTTGCCCTTATTTTTCCTTGAGTAAATTTATAAAGTTACAGAGGCTGTATGCTATGTTTAGAAAACAGGTGCAACATATGAACCTAGAAGCTTTGATATCTACATGTCCAATTATAAAGTAGCTTATAAATGGGAATTTTTTCAAAAGGCAGTGTTTTATGTATAGAAATTGACTTTTCTAAAAGTGTCCTACTGACAGGCATATAAATTTATATACTTAAAGCCTTTTTACACATAAGTTTATCTGAACTGAGCAAACATATTCCTGAAGGCAGGGGTGGGAAGGGGCTAGCACTTATGGTTAGACTTTATAAAATACATACAATCTTTTGCTGCATTTTGATAACTTCCCCCCCCTAAATAGCCCAATACTAATTATAAAGTGAGAGGTATTATCAATATGGGCCACCTTTAAGATGTGTTATTTTACTGTTAGCTCTAGTTATTAGTTAATTATATTTTGTTGCATAAAATAGGACCTGTGGTAAAATAACATGGTTCAGTGGTAGCCCATATTGATATCTATACCCCATATCTTCTAAATATCTATGGATACGGGACTTATATGTTGGGTCAATGGTACATATTTAATAAGCATTTCTTACCTCTAATAGTTTAAGATTGTCTAAGTCCAGAGAGGGCTCTGAAGTTGCTGCCTCCATCATGTCCATACTATGAAGACCTTGTTTTCGATCCCCTGTAGGGAAAGGATTAAAATGCATGGAGACTATTTCCGCAGATTTTAGTAAACATCTGCACATCATAAAAGAAAAGCATATACAGGTAAGAGGCTCTCTATAGTACAAGATACTTGGGTCTGGGAGATTAAGGGCTCCTTTTACAAAGGTGCGCTAGCGTTTTTTGGGGCACGCACAGGATTAGCGCACGCTAGCTGAAAAAATACAGCCTGCTTAAAAGGAGGCGGTAGCGGCTAGCGTGTGCGGCATTTTAGCGTGCGCTAAAACCGCTAGCACACCTTTGTAAAAGGAGCCCTAAAATCTGGTACATAGCAGTGTTAGTTGATCAAGGGACAGAAAAAGAATGTGTAAACAAATTATTTTGGACGACATATCTAGAAAGCAATATAATTTTAGGCTTTGTAATTCGTGCCTTCCTAGTCAGAGAAAAAAAATACATTGACTAGGGCTACATGAATAATTTATTAGTGATATGTCCATGGTTCATAGACAAAAGCACGCACCGACAACCCAGCGCAGACAACTGAGCGCAAGGTGAAAGTGCGCCGAAGAAAAACAGTATTTTAAGGGGCTCCGATGGGGGGTGTTGGTGGGGAACCCCCCACTTTACTTAATAGAGATCGCGCCGGCGTTGTGGGGGGTTTGGGGGGTTGTAACCCCCCTCATTTACTGGAAACTTAACTTTTTCCCTCTTTTTTAGGGAAAAAGTGAAGTTTTCAGTATAATGTGGGGGGTTACAACCCCCCAAAACCCCCCACAATGCCGGCGCAATCTCTGTTAAGTAAAGTGGGGGGGGGGTTCCCCCCCACACTCCCCAACACCCCCCCGTCGGAGCCCTTTAAAATTCTGTTTTTCTTCAGCACGCTTCCGCCTTGCACTCAGTTGTCTGCGCTGGGTTATCGGTACGCCTTTGTCATTGCGCGCTTTTGACCTGTCACTATGTCCATATTCAGTCTTCAGCCAGAGATAGGAAATATAATTTTTTTTTCCTGAAACAAACAAAAAACTATATTTTTAAAAAAGTTTCACAGCTTCTTACCTCCAAACATCCTGTATCCAAAGAGAGCAGCAGTTATCAAAACAGCTAATGCAAACACTGATGACAGGGCAATAACTATAGTTTCTTCACGACGGAATTGATGAGATGGAGCTGAAATAACCATAAAACATTTTAAAAACTATTAGATAAGTAACAAACAATATAGTCACATTCTTTATACTGTATATAATACAGATTAACTGATAAAGTTTCAATGCATTATTACATTACATTACATTAGTAATTTCTATTCCGCCATTACCTTGCGGTTCAAGGCGGGTTACATATGAATTATCAGGACATTTAGAAGAACATAAGGAGTGGTCTGGCTATTTTCTAAGTTGCTAAGGAATGGAGAGTATTGCAGGTGATGCTTGAGGTAGATCTAGTTGTGTTAGTTTGGATTTATGTATTTTTTAAATAGTAGAGTTTTTGTTTCTTTTTTGAAGGTTTTGTAGTCTGTGGTCGAGATCAGTAGATTGGAGAGTTGGTGGTCCAGCTTTGCTGCTCAAGTGGCTAGGAGGTTGTCATACATAAGAACATAAGAATTGCCGCTGCTGGGTCAGACCATTGGTCCATCATGCCCAGCAGTCCACTCACATGGTGGTCCTTCGGTCAAAGACCAGCGCCCTAATTGAGACTAGCCCTAACAGCGCACGTTCTTGTTCAGCAGGAACTTGTCTAACTTTATCTTGAATCCCTGGAAGGTGTTTTCCCCTATGACATACTCCGGAAGATCATTCCAGTTTTCTACCACTCTCTGGGTGAAGAAGAACTTTCTTACATTTGTACGGAATCTATCCCCTTTCAACTTTAGAGAGTGCCCTCTCGTTCTCCCTACCTTGGAGGGGTGAACAACCTGTCCTGATCTACTAAGTCTATCCCTTTCAGTACCTTGAATGTTTCGATCATGTCCCTTCTCAATCTCCTCTGTTCGAGGGAGAAGAGGCCCAGTTTCTCTAATCTTTTGCTGTACGGAAGCTCCTCCAACCCCTTAACCATCTTAGTCACTCTTCTATGGACCCTTTTGAGTAGTACCATGTCCTTCTTCATGTACGGCGACCAGTGCTGGACGCAGTACTCCAGGTGAGGGCACACCATGGCCCGGTACAGAGGCATAATAACCTTCTCCAATCTGTTCGTGATCCCCTTCTTTATCATTCCAGCATTCTGTCCGCCCCTTTCACCACCGCCGCACATTGTGCGGATGGCTTCATCGACTTGTCGATCAGAACTCCCAAGTCCCTTTCCTGGGAGGTCTCTCCAAGTACCGCCCCAGACATCCTATATTTGTGCATGAGATTTTTGTTACCGACATGCATCACTTTACACTTATCCACGTTGAATCTCATCTGCCATGTCGATGCCCATTCCTCGAGCCTGATTATGTCACGTTGCAGATCTTCGCAATCCACCTGCATCTTTACTACTCTGAATAACTTCATATCGTCCGCAAATTTAATCACCTCGCTCATTGTACCTATGTCCAGATCGTTTATAAAGATGTTGAAGAGCACGGGTCCAAGCACCGAGCCCTGTGGCACCCCACTGGTGACGCTCTTCCAGTCCGAGTATTGTCCATTTACCCCCACTCTCTGTTTCCTATACTCCAGCCAGTATTTTATCCATGTGAGTATTTCACCCTCAATTCCATGGCTCGCAATTTTCTGAAGTAGTCATTCATGCCTACTTTTCGGTAGGGTGTCAAAAGCATGGAGGACAACTGTGCACTGACAATCCCGCATTGACATTTGAGCACAGGAGAAAAGCGCACCACTGCTTCTGCAGCTTTGAGGCCTTCCCTTTTGCATTGTAAGGGGGGGTAACCTCCCGGTCTACACTTAGAAGTCCTCGTGTTCCTGTTGGGGGGCCAGTACACTGAAAACCCCCATTCTCCTTCCCATTTTCACTCTTTGGGCATTTTCAGTGTAGTGGGAGGTTCCCCCACACACACCCCTAATGGGAGAACGAGGACTTCTAAGTGAAGTATGTGTGTGTCGGGGGTGGTCCACCCCCCACACACCGTTAGAGTGCAAAATGGAAGGCCTCAGAGCAGTGGAGGTACACTTTTATCCTGCACTCAAATGTCAATGCACTGTTGTCTTCCGCAGTTATGACGCGTCACCTACTTTTCAGGTTGGCAATGTTAGGTGTCAGAGTGTCTCAGCTTAGGTTTTTCTAAGTGGCACTCTGAGTTCAATGAGGAACTCTTGTTTTTGTTTTTTTTAATTTATCAATTAACTTCAATGACACAGTCAATTAGAACTCCATTTAAACTAATTAACATAATTTGGGTTGCATGTGGATTTTGGGGTATTGCTAGGCATCCGTGATTAGGGCACCTAAGCGATGATTAACATAGGTACAGTTTATAGAATCTAGCCCTAAGTGCTAAGGAGTCCATTTTATACCTATGGACTTCTTAACATTTAGCACATGCTAAGCTTTGGTAAAAGGGCCCCCAAATATTTGGACGGTAACTTTTTAATAGGTCAGATAGGTTGGGTGGCTTAAAAGGTGCTTATTTGTAGCATATTTTATATAAGGAGTAAATCATCAATATTAATTTTTACCTAAAATGAGGTCTAATGTCAAAATGTGCATTCTATTATACAAAAGACTTGCTGAACATGAAGCATTTTGGATTCTATAAATGGTTCCTAAATTGGTAGGTGCCTAGGGAAATGGTGCCTACCGCATGCCAATCAAATTTAGGCCTCATTTGTAGAATTGTGCCTACTGGCATTTAAATCGAGTTAGGCACTGATAGTTGTCTACAACTTAGGCACTGGTATATTAGACCAGGGTTTTCCTGGCCTAAAATACCAGCACCCAACTCTTTCCATGCTCAAACTCTGCCCCTAACCATGCCTACTTTTCGTGTAGGCGCCTTGTCAATTTCAGCACGGATCTTACATTAATCGTTTTTAATTAACTTTTAATGGTGTTTTCAATTATCATACCAATTAAGCCAAATAAAACATTTCAAGTTCTGTGCGGAAATCAGATGAGCGCTGCTGATCTAGGCACCATTTATAGGCTCAGGCCCAAAATGTTTGGTTACGTTTTGGAAAATTTAATTTTGGCTGATTCTAATTAATTTTTTTAGTTTATTTTACACGTTTATATTTAAAAAATAATTTGTAACCTGCTGTAACCTATAAAAATTGATCAAATAAATGTCAATTTATAAGTTAATATACACTGAACTGATTATGCATGCACTAAAATTTTTAAGATACATAACAAATCAAATGTATGTTAACACTACACATCACTGGTATTTGGTGACACATATAGCAGGATCAATCAGAAGTGGAGCAGCCTAATGGTTGAAAGCACTGACCTAAGAACCAGGAAAACCACGGTTCAAATGCTACAGCAGGTTATAAAACTGTGGTAGTGATTCCTGTGCATCGCTTTTGCCACACTGAGTCTTGTAACTATGGCATTGTAAAAGGGGCCCTTAACTCTCCATTGCCTCAGGTACAAACTGAGGGGAAGATTCTCAAATGTTCATGGTAAAATCAGACGAGCCACAGTCGCAGCCGTTAATGTAATAATTTAAAAAAGGCGAGTCATTCTTAAAAAGCCTCACATGCAAATGGGGTTCGCAAAGAGTCACAGAATGTCGCTAAATTTGCATGTGCTGATCGCTGGTGATAGCAATCGGCACACGCGCAGAATAAACCCACAAATAAAAAAAATAAAAGTAAAAAAAGTCCCCATACTGAAGATCGGCAGGAGGGATACCCATAGGAGGTGCCTTAAGAAACCTGGTCCAATCAGAGCATTAGGCCCCTCCCTGGCACATCCCAGGATGCACTGGGGAGGGTAAGGCCCACCATTTTGAAGAGGCGGACCTGCTGGCTGGAGGGAGTAGGCATCCTTCCAGCCGGCCTTCGTAAACAAGGTAAGGGAGGAGGGGTTTGTCGGCGGTATGGGGGGGTCGTTGAAGGCACAACGGCGGCGGAGGGAGGAAGTGGGCATCCCTTCTGCTGCCAGGTGGGGATGCTTGACGGTGGAAAAATTTTCTGGCAGGTCTGAACTGTTAAACCTTACTTTCCTGTCAATGCCTGAGCCATAAAGAAAGCCTAGGACAGCTCAGACCTGCTAGAAAATTTTGCTTGCAAATACAGGACAGTGAGGTTAAGGAATCACCTGGCGATAACAGAGAATTGCCCAGAGTGCTCATTTAAACATTAATAACTTCATTGTAATACATTTGCATGGCAGAGTCGGAGACTGCTAGGAAGCTCGGAGAAGACCATGATAAGCCATTTTGATAATCCGTTGCTAAAATACACGAATGCTAAACTGGCTGGAACCAGTTTAGTGACCACATTAAAGTTTTGAGACTCCTCCCCTGAGAGTGTAAGCCCTCCAGGGACAAAAAATACCTGTTGTATCTCAATGTAATTCATCCTGAGTTACTACTTAAAAGCTATAAACAAATTCTCTTCCCCAAAAATCAAAAACAAATACAGCAGACTCTCTGTAACCGGAACTCAATTAACCAAAACTCTCAAGCAACCAGAAAAAAAAATCTAAGAAATGCTGTAATACTTTAAATAAAAATGAAAATAAAATCAATTTCTGGTGGAAATTTAAGTGTAAACTTGGCACACCACATCTAAGTATGCCCACAAGTTGCCTACCACAAGTCCGGTAGCTAGTCTAGAACAATTTATGGTAGGGCATAGTATAGGATATAGTATTAGTTAGGCCTATTTTATCATAACTCTCAAGCAACCAGAAACTACATCTATCATCCCCCATGGGTGCCCATTAACTGAAAGTCCACAGTACTAAATTAATAAAAACCAAAAACACTCCAACATTGAACAGCAACATCACTCAGGACAGTGCTATACATGAGCAAATGCAGCTGTACAGGGCACAAATATGGAGGAGGTACATAAATGGCTCCCAGCCCACTGTCTCTTCTCTTTGAAAGTGGTGATTTGGATAGGGTGAGGTAAGGAGGGCACCTGTGGGTAAGCTGCAAAGGGCACACCTTAGTATAGTCCTGACTCACAGCTTTCAAGCAGCATTTACATGTGTTACATGGCAGATTGTATTACTTGTACATGTAAAACAGCCAGTGAAACAACCAAGCTCTGAAACTCAAATATTTGGCATTCTGAGGTAGTTATAAACACTTGTGGGATAAGCACAATTCCCACCTCAAACTCTCCTTCCAAACCCACCTAAACGAGAAGTTAACTGACATGTATGCCCAGGGTTGCCAAATGGATCCAGATTCACCTGACAGGGTTCATCTAGTCCTAGGTTTATCCTATTGCATGCAGGGATTAATCTTGCTTTCTTAGGGAATATAATGGAAAAATCAGAATTACAAGTCCATGCATGCAATGGGGCAAATCCAGGACTATATCAACACTATTGGGCAAATCTGGATTCAGTTGGCAACCCTACGTATAACCAACTCGAAATAGATATAAGGGATCATGGATTTTATATAGCACCTTTCTGTGGTACAACCAAAGTAGTTTACATTTATTATGTATATGGTAAGTCCTTTCTTTGTGTAACTGTTGATGGGGAAATGTTTTGAAGCATACATGTAGTGCTATTGTAAAATATAGTCTATATCAGTGGTCTCAAACTCAAACCCTTTGCAGGGTCACATTTTGGATTTGTAGGTACTTGGAGGGCCTCAGAAAAAAAAGTTAATGTCTTATTAAAGAAATGACAATTTTGCATAAGGTAAAACTCTTTATAGTTTATAAATCTTTCCTTTTGGCTAAATCTTAGTATTGTAATTTATAGCTAAAGAGACATATGATCAAGAAACTGTTTTATTTTACTTTTTTGATTATGATAAACATACCGAGGGCCTCAAAATAGTACCTGGTGGGCCACATGTGGCCCCCAGGCCGCATGTTTGAAACCACTGGTATATATGTATACTTTCAAGGATTGCTCAGTCCAAACCCCCTTTAAATGTGTGTGTGCTGCCCAGAATCATATATAAGTAGCATTTGCTCTAAAATCACTTAAATACAGATGCCAATTTACACTGGCAAATCAGCTTTTCATATACAGTGGTACCTCGGAATCCGAACGCCCCAGAACTCGAACAACCTGGAATCCTAACTAAAAATTCAAGCAAATTTTGTCCCAGAATCTGAACTCTGCTTTGGAATCTGAACGTCCTGCACCGACCCCGGGACACCCTGCACCAACCCTGGGAACCCGCAGTATTTCTCCCCCGAGGCCACCGGCGCTGCTCCTTCCCTTCACGATCACCTCCTCCCTCCCACTGACTGGCCCTGTCCTTACCCGTGTGCCACCGGTGTTAGAAAGCGCCTGCCGCCAGTTTTCTGCTGGGATGCTGCTGGGCCTTGAGCATCTGCGCATGCTCAAGGCCTTCTGGATCTCACCCTCACCGAGAATCTCAGAGAGGGTAAGATCCAGAAGGCCTTCAGCATGCGCAGATGCTCAAGGCCCAGCAGAAAACTGGCGGCAGGCACTTTCTAACACCAGCAGTGCATGGGTAAGGACAGGGCCAATCAGTGGGGGGGGGGGGGGGAGGAGGAGGCGATCGCGAAGAGAGGGAGCAGCGCCAGTGGCCTCGGGGGGAGCATGGGAGTCAGGGTGAGTCTGGCAGGAGTGGGCCAGCATCTGAGAGTCCCGGCGGAGGGGGGTAGTGGCATCTGTGAGAGGGGGGCAGCATCCGGGAGCGGCAGTGCCAACGGTGCTTATTTGGGCTCGTGATGGCAGCAGCGGTTTGATTTACTGCCAACACCCTGGAGCCGGGGTGCACCATCACCACCCGCACAACCCGTAGTGACATGAGCACCCTGCAGTACAGCCCCCACCAAGGTACCACTGTATTTTTAATATTGTCCTTAAAATCCAGGGCATTTACTGTTACAATTTCCATTTGTGGGACCCAGGAACAGATTAATCCAGTTTCTATTATTTTCAATGGGAAAAATTGTCTTGGAACTCGAACAGGGCTCTGGAACGAATTAAGTTCAGATTCCAAGGCATCACTGTATATGAAAATAATCTATCTGTTATAGAACCACCGCCTTAATTTGTAACACTGTATCTTACTTTTCAGTTTGGGATCTTGTCAGTTGAACAAAATCAAACAAACTTTCAGTGAAAGTCTCAAATTCATGAAGCTTGTTTTACTAAAACTGTGCTAGTAGAGCAGTGAACTTCCTTACATAAATTTTTTAAATGTAAGATCAGACTCTACAATCAAAAAAGAATGTGAACTGGTCAGTGACTTTTTCTTTATACCCTTCATAGCCCAAACATCAAGTTCATACAAGGTGCAAAACTGAACAGGATGTCCAATTGCTTTTCCTTTGTGGTCTTAGCCTTTGCTGTCAGCTCGTTTTAAAGAAATGCATGTAAAGAAGGGACATGGTTTTAACTCTGTTGATAATAAAATCTAGCTAACTACACAGCTATCCATTGTCTATTCCCTTCTGCAATTCTGCAAACACATTCCGTGAAAAATTTCTGTAGGCAAAACTAAACATTTGACTTAATTTGTCCCAGATTTTTGGGAGTGATAAGATTACTGTTCGTGTACAATGAAAGACATAATATGCAAACTTCCGTAAAGAACTTCAGATCCAGGCTTTGAGGCACCAGTTTTCCTTTGGATGTGGAAATTTAATGTGCATGCTTATACTATGATGTTTGGCCTTTTAATCAACAGCTGCCAAACAGGTTGCAGCATGCTATGGGGTAATTTTATAAGTCTTTGCTTACATGTAAAAGAGAGTTTTATGTGTTTAAGTGTTTTTATGCCTTTCCTGCATAAGTAATCTGTTATAGAGTTAAATGGTAATGAAAATAGTCCCCTTCTCCATACCCATGCAGTTTTTCTCTTTTCTCTTCCCCAGTCTATTCTCACTCATTTAAGCAAAGAAACATAGAAATATAGAGTATGACGGCAGAAAAGAGCCGACGGCCCAACAAGTCTGCCCACTCAAGAACCCTCCCTCCTCCCTCCCTCCATCTTTTAAGCATTCCTCTGGAACGACCCCACCTGCCTGTCCCACCATCCTTTGAAGTTGAGCCTGGTTCTGGCCTCGACTACCTGACGTGGAAGTAACTTAGAGCTTAAAGAAAAAAAACTACAGTATTTAGCCATCAAGAAAGTACTGATTATACTTCTCACAATTTCCATGCATGTAAAAATAAGTCTATCAACCATTTCAAGCTTCAGCTGTGTTCTTTGGTAGTCTATGATAAGTCCAGCAAGTGAAAAGGTCCTTTCAGATCAGTACTGGTTGCTGGAACAGCTAAAAAATAATTTTATAATGGAAGGTGGATGATAAAATGTTTCTCTTCGAAGTCTGCTAGCTTCTGCTTTTGCAGTGTGGGAAGGACTATAGGGGTACACAAAAACCATAGTTTGACACAGAATTTTAAATGTAGTTACTATATGATTTCACTATTTCTTTTGGGAGGATCCTATAAGTAATTTAAGATGGAAAGTGCAACTTAACAAAGTTTGAGAAACATTGCCATAGATCATCCTTTGCCTTTCCTTCCCCACAGTTAGATTCCTCTGGTTTCTTGTTGCTTTTCTGAATTCCCAGAAGGGTTTATGTCATTGTGAGGCAATTCCACATATTGACCTCCCTCTCTCAGAAGAAATATTTTCTTTTTAAAAATTTTCTTTTTCCTTATTTTTTTATAATAAATCTGACCAAATACACCAGAAAGAAAAGTGCTAGGTCAGACGAGTAGTCCATCGTGCCCAGCAGTCCACTTACGCGGCGGCCCCTAGGTCAAGGACCAGTGCTCTAAATGAGCCCAGCTTCACCTGCGTACTTTCCAGTTGAGCAGGAACGTGTCCAGTTGTGTCTTGAATCCCTGGAGGGTGTTTTCCCCTACGACAGATTCCGGAAGAGCGTTCCAGTTAACCACCACTCTCTGAGTGAAGAAGAACTTCCTTATGTTCGTACGGAATCTATCCCCTTTCAACTTTAGAGAGTGCCCTCTCATTCTCCCTTCCTTGGAGAGGGTGAACAACCTGTCTTTATCTACTATGTCTATTCCTTCAGTATCTTGAATGTTTTGATCATGTCTCTAATCTCTCACTGTACGGCAACTCCTCCAGCCCCTTAACCATTTTAGTCACTCTTCTCTGGACCCTTTTGAGTAGTACGTCCTTCTTCATGTACGGCGACCAGTGCTGGATGCAGTACTCCAGGTGAGGGTACACCATGGCCCGGTACAGCGGCCATGGTACTCCAGGTGAGGGCGTACCATGGCTTTCTCCGGTCTTTTCGTGATCCCTTTCTTTATCATTCCTAGCATTCTGTTCGCTCTTTTTTGCTGCCGCCGCACATTACACAGATGGCTTCATCGACTTATCAATCAGAACGCCCAAGTCTCTTTCCAGGGAGGTGTCTCCAAGTACCGCCCCGGACATCCTGTATTCGTGCATGAGATTTTTGTTACCGACATGCATCACTTTACACTTATCCATGTTGAACCTCATCTGCCATGTCGATGCCCATTTCTCAAGCCTGATTATGTCACGTTGCAGATCTTCGTAATCCCCCTGTGTCTTCACTACTCTGAATAACTTCGTATCGTCCACAAATTTAATCACATCACTCGTCGTACCAATGTCCAAATCATTTATAAAGATGTTGAAGAGCACCAAGCCCAAGCCCTGCGGTACCATACTGGTGACGCTCTTCTAGTCTGACTATTGTCCATTTATCCCCACTCTCTATTTCCTATGCTCCAGCCAGTTTTTAATCCACGTGAGTAATTCACCCTCAGTTCCATGGCTTGCAATTTTCTGAAGTAGTCGTTCATGTGGAACCTTGTCGAATGCCTTCTGAAGATCCAGATATACAATGTCAACCGGGTCACCCTTGTCTATCTATCTGCCTGTTTACTCCCTCGAAGAAGTGCAGCAAGTTCGTCAAACAAGATCTGCCTTTGCTAAAACCATGCTGGCTGGTCCTCATTAGCCCGTGTCCATCAAGGTGATCAATGATGCGGTCCTTTATCAGCGCCTCTACCTTCTTTCCCGGTACCGAGGTCAGACTCACCGGTCTGTAGTTTCCCAGGTCCCCCCTCAAACCTTTTTTTGAAGATCGGCGTAGCATTAACCATGCTTATAGAATGTGATGGAAAAGACTGAGCTGGATTTTGTGGCAATCATGGAACGTGGTTCATGAAAGGCCATGACTAGGATAAAGTTATACCTGGCTATAATCTGTTCAGTAAAGACAGGTTATCATGAAAAGGAGGGGGAGTTTGTTTTGTACCAGCACATAATACAAGTTTGTGGATATTGTTATCAGAGAATTGTTATATTTAAGAAGTATTGTGCATGAAACTGAGATGCTCTGTCCATCAATGTAACCTGATCTGATAGCACATATTGAACCTTTGGTCCATGATCATACTGCATGTGGTAACTGTCTTATGTGTGCCGTTATAGAGACAACTGATATTTTTGTAATCCTGTAGACCATAAACAATATGAACTGAAATATAAAACTGACTGTAAAACAGAAGGGGTGGTTTATTTAATTAAATGTCTGTGCAATAAGATCTATGTGAGACAAATGTCACGGAAGTTGTCTGTCCATTTAACAAAAGCAATATAAAAAAGGCAAAATCAACATGCTGCATTTGTACAGCACGGATTTTTTTTTTCCATTATGAGTATTAGTATTGGAATGTGTGTTTAAGGAAAGGAGGGGTGAGGCTATAAAAAGTATTTGGCACAGAGAGGACAACATTGGATTTACACATTGCATTCTTTAGTTCCATTGGGGCTTAATTCTAATTTTGAATGGCAGCGTTTTTACTGAGGTTTTTTTTTGCCAGCTATACGTTATACCATTTTCTGATTGGTTTAGAGCAAATGTTTTGCCTGTGATTAGTTAAAACTGACCTGAGTGTTTGTATAAGAGGTTAGCCGCCATTTTGTTTTGTGTGGGAAATCAGCAGTGCCAGTTTGAGCAATCGTGAGTATGAGATGGTGCTTTTTGGGCCTATTCTTTGTGTTATTTGTGCTATTGCTTGGTTGTGATTGGATTTTTATGTTGTAAGATTATGTTTTGCTGCAAGTGAAAGTACCTTGATGCAGCAGTAGCAATTTTTCCACTGCAAAATGCTGGCCATGTTGGATTTTAGCAGTGGCAGTACATCCAGTGTGGAATTATGAACAAACACAGTTTATAGAGTTTTCACTGAGGCAGTTGGTTACCTTGTTAAATAGTTTAATACTTTCAGATATATAAGATATTTTAAGCTGTTTGAGTCCTATATAGTCTTGGTCGCTCTTCTTTGAACCTTTTCTAGCGCCACAGAGGGTAGGGTTAAATGGTCACTTTTCTCAATGGAGGAGAGTAAACAGTGGAGTGCCACAGGGGTCTGTACTACAACTGGTGCTATTTAACTTATTTATAAATGATCTGGAAATTGGAATGACGAGTGAGGTGATTAAATTTGCAGATGACACTAAACTGTTCAAAGTTGTTAAAATGTCTGCGGATTGTGAAAAATTGCAGGTGGACCTTAGGAAATTGGAAGACTGGGCATCCAAATGGCAGATGAAATTTAATGTGGATAAATGCAAAGTGATCACATTGGGAATAATAACCTGAATCACAGTTACTTAGCGTGACCATTTACTTTTTTCATCAAAACGGGACATCTATTAATATTCAGTCCCGTCCGAACTCCAGCCCCGCCCCCAATTTCTTCCATTCATTTTCATGTACACACAATATCTTATTAATTCATAATGGTAAACATAAAATTTAAAAAAAACACAAAGCACACTGTATGCGGAGAAAATGTTAATTATTTATGAGTTTCAGGGTTTTTTCAAAGATGTTAAGGCAGGTGACTTTAAAATATGCAATGTCAGTAACTATAGAAAAATAGACAAATATAGTACAAAATATAGACAGCAGATATAAATTCTCAAAGCTGACACATATTGATCACTAAATTGAAAATAAAATCATTTTTACTACCTTTGTTGTCCATCTCTCCCCTTCCTTGTCTCCCTTTTTGTGGTTTATCTTCTCTTCTCTCCTTCTCTTTCCTCCTCCTATTGCCTACCATGGTCTGGCATTTCTGTCCTCCCCTTTCCTGCCCCAGAGGTCTGGCATCTTTCTTGTTTCCCTCTCCATCCCCTCGGTCCAGGATATCTCTATCTCCCCCCATAAGCTCTCCCCCATCCCCATCATGCCTAATTTGGAACCTTGTAATTAATACCCCCCAGCCCTGCTTTGTACTTTTTTTTTTTAACCCAGTTAGTCCAGGCCTAGCATGTTCTCACTTCTTTCCTGTCCGGTTCGATATCCTTTACCTTCCGTCAAGCTAAAAAAACTGCCGGCTTCGGCAGTGATTCAGCGATGTTGCCCACAGCTCCCCTTCCTGCTTTCCGTTTGCCGTGGTCCACCCAGGCAGAAACAGTAAGTTGCGTTATTGGCAGATGTGGAAAGCATGAGAGGGATCTGCGAGCAACGTAGCTGAATCACTGCCGAGGCCGGCAGTGTTTTCAGCTTGACGGAAGGTAAAGGGATATCAGACAGGACAGGAGAGAAGGGCCGTAAAAAGGTGAAGTTCATGACTCTAAGGCCGGGAACACCCCCCTCATGCTTGCACCCGGGGCGGTCCACCCCTCCTACCCTTGGTATGCCGGTGGGGGGAATGCTGGATAAGCAGCATAAAATCTGGTTTTCTACTTGGGTCCTGGGTTGGCCACTGTTGGAAACAGGATACTGGGCTTGATGGACCTTCGGTCTGTCCCAATATGGCAATTCTTATGTTCTTATGGATCATGTGGAGGATAGAGATTGGGAGTGGAAGAGAACACCAACAGCTCACCAATTAGCAGACCATTTCAAACTCAAGATCATCAAAATCAGAACAACCTTCAACAACTTAACTACCACACTCGACGAGTTAATAACAACCCCCACAATAGAAGAAGCCATAACTGCAGACAGAACATGGACCACCTTCCCAACTCTACAATGGCCTGATTTGAACCGACTATATAAAAAATACAGCCACACCTCATGCGACTTGAACTACTGCCCATCGTATCTACTCACAAATGCCTCCCATAAATTCAAAACCAGCCTCACGCAGTGGATACAAAGCACTCTCATAGAAGGCCAATTTCCACAAGATCTTGGAGAGATCATAATCACACCCTTACTGAAAGACCAAAAAGGTCCAGTAGACACACCTACCAACTATAGACCTATCGCTTCGATCCCATTATATGTCAAGCTGATTGAAGGACTTGTGGCTCAATACCTCACCAACTACCTAGCTGACCACAATATACTTCACTCATCTCAATCAGGATTTAGATCTCACCACAGCACGGAAACACTACTAGCAACACTACTGGACATAGCCCGACAACACCTCAGTAAAGGACACAGGATCCTAATTATCCAACTAGATCTTTCCGCCGCCTTCGATCTAGTTGATCATACCATACTACTCCAGATACTTGATGCAATAGGGATCTCAGGGGTGGTTTACAACTGGTTCCAAGGATTCCTTAAAACAAGAACCTACAGAGTTAAGATAAACGATATGAAATCTAACCCATGGTCGAATCCATGCGGAGTCCCGCAGGGATCTCCACTTTCACCCATTCTATTCAATCTCTACATCTCCTCCCTTGGTACCACTCTTGACAACCTAAAAGTAACATCATTCAGCTACGCAGACGACATAACTATTCTCCTCCCCTTCGAAACCCAAGACCACACCTCAACAGGACACCTGGAAACAATACTGAACGAAGTAGAAAAATGGATGACAAACCACAAATTAAAACTAAACTCGGACAAAACCAAATTCTTAATGCTCGAAACAGACAAAAACCCATCCATAACAGACCTGGAAATTAAAGCAATCAAATACCTAATCCAAACCTCCCTCAAAATCCTGGGAGTGCTGATAGACAGATGCTGCACTATGCAGACTCAAATCAACAAAACTACCCAAAAAGCATTCTTCACAATGCGCAACCTAAGAAAAATAAGGAAATTCTTTGACAAAGAACACTACAGGATCATTGTACAATCCCTGGTACTAGGTCTTGTGGACTACTGCAATATCCTATATCTACCATGCCCTACAAACATGATCAAAAAACTACAGACCGTTCAGAACACAGCTCTCAGACTAATCTACTCCCTCGGAAAATATGACCACATCACCAACGCCTACCTAGACTCACATTGGCTACCGATTAAAGCCAGAATTCAATTCAAACTGTACTGTCTAATCTTCAAAGTTTTCAACGGTACTGCACCTGCCTATCTAAACGATCGCCTAAACCGTAACCTTCCACCCAGAATAAGAAGAACACTGACACCATTCTCATATCCACCACTCAATGGCACTCATCGTAAAAAGCTTTATGATAACCTCATAGCAACGCATGCAGCAAAACTCGAACCCTCCATCACTAGATTGTTAACCTCAACATCTGACTTCAAAGCATTCCGTAAAGAAATCAAAACGCTGCTCTTCAAAAAGTATTTACAATCTACCTAATCTCCCTCTCCTCTTCCACCAACCAGGTTTGCTCACTCCCTGGCACCATACCATCAATCGACAAAAAATACATATAAAAAAATAATAAATAAATAAAAAAAATACCTGGAACCTAATTCACCCTACCGAAACCGATTACCTACCAAAGTATGGAAACAGAATATTTGATATGTATAGTAATGTAACCTGATTTATCTTCCATTGTTATTATGTCTACACCCTCACTCTGTCATTAAGTCTATACCCTCAATCTGTATTCTCCAATGTCATGTACCCTCCTGGAAATGTCCAGCTCTCTTCTTATGTAATCCGCTTTGAACCGCAAGGCACAAGCGGAATAAAAATCACTAATGTAATGTAATGTAATGTAATATGAAAAAGTTATTAATTAATTGCAGAGTTAACTGCTATTAACTTGTAGCCCTACTTTAATCCTCTCACTCCATTATTTTCTATCAGTTTTTTTACACTCATTTTAGGGTCAGGCCCACCCAATCAGCAACACCCCTGCTACTCTAGCCCTGAAGTCACTCTGAAAAAAAGAAGTGCTAGGATAATAGGCTCCAACATTTTTCAAAATAATTAGGGATGTCAAAACACCATGCAAAGCTGGATAAGGAGCTTTCTCAGTATTTGGAGTGCTCAGTAGCCACAGAGCTGGATCCTATGGGTAGAACTGCACTGGGATTCTTCCCCACAAATTAAGTCCTGTTTATGTACCCGACCCATATATAACATCTGGCGTTTATGCGGTATTTCAGACAGAAACGCTGGTCCTATCTAACCTGGAATTCAACTGTGAGAAAGTGGAGTGAAGGTTTCAGCCCCTGCGGAACTCCTCCACTAACTCTTTCAGCTTTCTCAAGAGGGGAGAAAGGGCTCCCATCGCTTCTGCCTGAGGTCCAGCACAAGTGCTGCGAGCACCTATTGGCCTGTGCAATCCACCCCCTCATGCCACACAGGGAATGCGGGCGGCACGAGCCTGTGGCTTCCCTTTCGCTTGGCAAGTTTTTGCGGTGAGCATGTGCTGGTTTCTATGTGCCGAGGGAGTCTGAGGAGCCACCACTCAATCCAACCAACTTTCTGCTTCAAGGGATCAGTAGAAAGACCGGGAAAAGGCGCATGGGCACCGTGCGCTGGGTTGTCAGCAAGTTGTGTCTCGGGCATCGGACAGGACAGGAGAGAAGGGCCGTGAGAAAGGGAAGTTCCTGGATCATGACTCCAAGGCCGGGAACACTCCCCTCATGCTTGCACCCAGGCTGGACCGCCCCTCCCGCCCCACCCTTGGTATGCCACTGAGTTCCGGGCCAGCCAGGCAGCGACTGGCTGGCCCAGAACTTCCTCTCCGACGTTGGCGGGGTGAAGGCTTGAGGGCCGGCGCCTGGACTTTGTTTTCCTATAGTTTCAGTGGTGGGCAAGGAAGCAGGGAGAGAGCCCATTCTCCGTGATTGCCTCTCCTGTTGTCCCCACACACAGCTTCGGGACGCTGTCTCTGAAAATGGGACATTTCAGCGTCCCGAAGCTGTGTGTGGGGACAACGGGACAGGGGATCTGAAAACGGAATGGTGCCGTTCAAAACGGGACGCATGGTCACATTACAGTTACTGGATGCTAGGAACTGGGTATCATTGTAGACAATACGATGAAACCTTCCACCCAATGTGGGGCGGCAGCCAAAAAAGCAAACAGGATACTAGGAATTATTAAAAAAGGGATGGTTAACAAGACTAAGAATATTATAATGCCCCTATATCACTCCATGGTGCGACCTCATCTGGAGTATTATGTTCAATTCTGGTCTCCTTATCTCAAGAAAGATATAGTGGTGCTAGAAAAGGTTCAAAGAGCGACCAAGATGGTAAAGGGGATGGAACTCCTCTCATAAAACTGTTAGGGTTCTTCAGCTTGGAAAAGAGACGGCTAAGGGGAGATATGATTGAAGTCTACAAAATCCTGAGTAAAGTAGAACGGGTACAAGTTGATTGATTTTTCACTCCGTCAAAAATTACAAAGACTAGGGGATACTCAATGAAGTTACAGGGAAATATTTTTAAAACCAATAGGAGGAAACTTTTTTCACTCAGAGAATAGTTAAGCTCTGGTATGCGTTGCCAGAGGGTGTGGTAAGAGCAGATAGCGTAGCTGGTTTTAAGAAAGGTTTGGACAAGTTCCTGGAGGAAAAGTCCATAGTCTGTTATTGAGAAAGACATAGGAGAAGCCATGGAATATTGCTACTCCTTGGGTTTTGGCCAACATGTATTGGCCACCATGAGAATGGGCTACTGGGCTTGATGGACCATTAGTCTGACCCAGTAAGGCTATTCTTATGTTCTTATTTTCTTGTTTTTCTAAGCTGTGGCCCCTTGCCAAGACTCCATATTAATTAGGAGCATAAAAGTTTCAAAAAATACTATGCAAGAAAATTAAATAATAAAACACAGTTTAAACAAAAGTGAGCTATTTAATCATGTGAAAACATCTCTGAATAGAAAAAGTTTGCTGCATCTGTTGTTAGGGTTGGTTTCTAATTAGGCAGACCTAGGAGATTCTCTAGATAGAGGGCAATGATTTGGGGGAAAAATAAAAAGCTTCAATATGCACAAGCAAACATGTATCTATTGGCCAGTATTCTGAATCGCAGGCAGCAGAGACTATCTCTCTGCTCTGGCCTCTTCCTTACACTCCTAGGCGCCATGCAGGAAAAAGGAGGGGAGGGGTATGCCTGGAATAGATAACAGTTCAATTGTTTTGACTACATATTTCTATTTATAATTTGTGGTCATTTCTGTATATGGTGAAGGTTTTTCTGAGTTCTCTGCATGACCAATGAAAGTTATTAGGTTAATGCATAGTTTCTGTTTAGTTCAGTTTGTTTGTTTTTATCTTATAGGAAGTACACTGTTAATATATTTGACATTTTAGTCCACCTTTCCATTTAAAGAATTCAGGCATGCTAAGGTGTTGTCCATGAGAGCTTACAGTATAAGTGGGTATCTGAGGCACATGAGAGACAAGTTGACTTTTCCAGTCAAAAGAAGTGTTAGTGTGAAGTGGAATTTGAATCTTGGTTTTCCTAGTTATTAGCTTATTGTATTAAACACTATAGCTTTTCTACCCTAATGATACTGGTGTAATAGTTGCATTAATAATTTTTTCATAGGTAGGATTGTTGCTATTGAATTCTGGGAGTTGGTATTGCTTTGGTATAGAAGGTTTCCTATAAAGATTTAGAGTGACTTTTTAGCAGGGATTTTTATTACTTCATAACTTACCAGATAATAGAGCAGTGGTCTCAAACTCGCGGCCCTGGAGCCACATGCAGCCCATCAGGTACTATTTTGAGGCCCTCGGCATGTTTATCATAATCACAAAAGTAAAATAAAACAGTTTCTTGATCATATGTCTCTTTAGCTATGAATTACAATATTATTATTAAGACAGCCAAAAGGAAAGTTTATAAACTATAAAGTTTTACCTCATGCAAAATTGTCATTTCTTTAATAAGGCATTAACTATTTTTTCTGAGGCCCGCCAAGTACCTACAAATCCAAAATGTGGCCCTGGAAAGGGTATGAGTTTGAGACCACTGTAATAGAGGGAGTTTGTGTCATTGTTACTGAAGGGACTGGAAAATTTGATTTTTTGTAGTGTGAATAGTAAGGGGGGAACATTCTTATTCACTACAGTCTGAGACTATGTTCAGACAATGTAGTATTTCTTTTTTTAATTTAAAAATTTAGCTGACATATCAGATATTAAGATGTGTCGTATTTTTCAGACCATAAGATGCTCTTTTTCCACCCCCAAAAGGGGGTGGAAATAAGGGTGCATCTTGTGGAACAAACCCCAACCCCGTTGCCTTATCTCAATTCCACTGCCCTCCCTTGCTAGACGCGGCTCCCCTGTTGCCTTATCTCAATTCTACTGCCCTCCCTCACTGGACGCAGCTGCCTCCTCTTCTCTAGCGGAACAGTGGTGCGTGGGACTGCCTGCCTGGTCCTGCACAGCTTCCTGCGAGAACTGAGTTCGCGCGGGAGGTGGTATGGGACCGGACAGGTGGCCTTGTGTGCTGCTCTGCCACTGGAGAGGAGGAGACGGCTGCATCATATGACCAGGCAGGCAGCCGCATCCAGTGAGGGAGGACAGTGGAATTGAGATAAGGTAACTGGGACCGGGGCCTGCCGAATTAAAAATAGGTATGGGGGAATTAGATACAGGCGGGGCCGGGGCCTGCTGAATTAAAAATAGATATGGGGGGGGAGGGGGAGAGAGGCCAGGGCCTGCCTGCCTGCCTGCAGAGGGGAAGAGGCTTGGGGGGAGGCCTGTCTGCCTGCCCTGTCTTCTGTCCCTACCTGCCTGCCAACCACTAGGCTTGCCTGCCCTGTGCTCTGTCCCTACCTGCCTGCCAGCCACTAGACCACCAGAGGGGGACAGGGTATAGAGCTTGGAAGGGAGAAAGGACAGGGTGCAGAGCCTGGCAAGGAGTGTGGGGTTGGGTGCAGAGCCTGGCAGGGAGAATTTGGTTCAGAATGATTTTTTTTCTTGTTTTCCTCCTCTAAATCTATGGTGCGTCTTATGGTCCGAAAAATACGGTAATACAAATATTCTTAATATATCATATCTGTCAATCTATATTAAACACACATTTTACAGCATATACAGAGTGAATCAAAAATTAAAGTCAATTGTTAACTTTTGCAATAACCAGAACAGAGCTAGTGACATGCAACATATGTACTCGTACATTGCCTGCTGGATAAGTTTGTTCACACACAGTACAGCACTTGGCTTTTAGGTATGTGGTAGCCACGAGGTCAGCAACATGGATGCTCTATTGAAAGACTGCACCATCAAAGAGTAACGTGCAGTAGTGTGCTTTCTTTGGGCAGAGGGAGTGAAACCTGTGGAAATTCACCATCGGATATTGACTCAGTATGACCATAGCTCCATGAATCATTAAAAGGTTTATGAGTGGGTAAAAAGGTTTAGAGTGGGAAGAACAGGTATAACCGACAAAGGTTAACATAGAAACATAGAACTAGACGGTAGATAAGGGCCACGGCCCATCTAGTCTGCCCACCCCAATGACCCTCTCCTACCTTTCTCTGTGAATGGATCCCACGTGTCTATCCCATCTGGCCTCAATAACCTGAAGTGGAAGACTATTCCAGCGATCCACCACCCTTTCAGTGAAAAAGAATTTCCTGGTGTCCCCGTGCAGTTTCCCGCCCCTGATTTTCCACGGATGCCCCATTGTTGCCGCGGGACCCTTGAAAAAGAAGATATCTTCTTCCACCTCGATGCGGCCCGTGAGATACTTGAATGTCTCGATCATGTCACCCCTCTCTCTGCGTTCCTCGAGTGAGTACAGCTGCAACTTATCCAGCCGTTCCTCGTATGGGAGATCCTTGAGTCCCGAGACCATCCGGGTGGCCATTCTCTGGACCGACTCCAGTCTCAGCACATCCTTACGGAAATGCGGCCTCCAGAATTGCACACAGTATTCCAGGTGGGGCCTCACCATGGATCTATACAATGGCATAATGACTTCAAACTTACGGCTGACGAAACTCCTGCGTATGCAACCTATGATTTGCCTTGCCTTGGATGAAGCTTGCTCCACTTGATTGGCAGTCTTCATGTTCTCACTGACGATCACCCCTAAGTCTCGTTCTGCTTCAGTTCTTGTTAGGATCTCGCCATTAAGGGTGTAAGTCTTGCATGGATTTTGGCTGTCACAGGTGCATGACTTTGCATTTTTTGGCATTGAAGCTGAGTTGCCAGGACCTAGACCAGCGCTCCAGTAGGAGTAGGTCGTGCATCATGTTGTCGGACATTGAATTTATGTCTGTTGTACTTTTGCCCACTACATTGCTTAGTTTGGCGTCATCGGCAAATAATGTTATTTTACCTCACAGCCCTTCTGCCAAGTCTCTTATAAAGATGTTGAATAGGATCGGGCCCAGGACCGAGCCCTGCGGCACTCCACTGATTACCTCTGTCATTTCGGTGGGGGTGCCGTTCACCACTACCCTCTGAAGCCTACCTCCAAGCCAGTTCCCAACCCATTTTGTCAATGTGTCACCCAATCCTATAGAACTCATCTTGCTCAGCAACCTGCGGTGTGGTACGCTGTCGAATGCTTTACTGAAGTCCAGGTATACGATGTCCAGGGACTCCCCAACATCCAGCTTCCTCCCATCAACATCAAAAACACAAGAGACATTGACAGGGCAGATGCTTGGGTTTAAATGTCTTCCACATCCTCCTTATAGCCCGGATCTGGCACCTAGCAATTATCACATCTTCAGTCCACTGAAGGAGATGCTGTGAGGCTGCAGATTCACCTCTGATGATGAAGTAAAGGAAGGGGTGTTCACCTGGCTTCGGGAGCAGTTGAAAAACTTCTTCCTTGCAGGAATGTAGAAGCTAGTTGAATGATATAACAAGTGTGTTGTCTTGCTTGGGGACTATGTGGAAAAGTGGTATGTTCAATTACTCACAGTTACTTCTATTAAAGCCTTTAAATGTATTTTGCCTTTACTTTTTGATTTATCTTTGTATAAAAATATGGGAAACAATTTTAAAAATTAAAGGGGCAATTCTAAACAGTGGTGGTGACAAAGAAACGCACTTTGTGCCAATTTTGTAATAGCATAAATAGCAATTTAGTAGCGCAAAGCCTCTCTGATGCATTGAAACTTAGGCATGACAGCTTATGAGAGGTCAATGACAGGTATAAGCTGTTGTACCTAAACTAAACTAAACCTTAAGTTTATATACCGCATCCTCTCCATAATTATAGAGCTTGGCACGGTTTACAAAAGTTTAATATAAGGAAGGAACAGCATAATGGGGTTGGAGGTTGAGTATAGGGGGGAAGAGAGCCTTACATTTTTGTGAATAGCCTAGTTTTTAGATGCTTTTGGAATAGTTGGAAGGAGCCCAGATTCTGTAGTGGGGCAGAAAGGTTATTCCAAAGCCCTGTGATTCTGAAGAAGAGAGATTTCCCTAATCTTCCCGCATAGAGGATACCTTTTAGCGAGGGGAAGGATAGTTTAAATTTTTGGGTGGACCTGGTGGTATCGGGACTCAAGGAGTTCCAAGATAGTGGAATTAGGAGAGGGAGGATGCCGTGTAAGATCCTGAAAGCTTGGCAGGTGCATTTAAAATGAACCCTGGAAATTACTGGAAGCCAGTGAAGTTTGGACAGAAGAGGGGAAACATGATCAAATTAGCTTTTTGCGAAGATCAGCTTGGCCACAGTGTTCTGAATTCGCTGAAGTCTTTGGAGACTTTTTGGGGTTAGACTTAAATAGATGGAGTTACAGTAGTCTAGTCTGGAGAGGATGATTGATTGTACAAGGACGGCAAAATGTTGTTGGTGGAAGCAGGATCTCACTTTCCTCAGCATATGGAGGCTGAAAAAGCATGACTTTATCAAGGAGTTGACATAGTAACATAGTAGATGACGGCAGATAAAGACCCGAATGGTCCATCCAGTCTGCCCAACCTGATTCAATTTAAAAATTTTTTTTTTTTTTTTTTTTTTTCTTCTTAGCTATTTCTGGGCGAGAATCCAAAGCTTTACCCGGTACTGTGCTTGGGTTCCAACTGCCGAAATCTCTGTTAAGACTTACTCCAGCCCATCTACACCCTCCCAGCCATTGAAGCCCTCCCCTGCCCATCCTCCTCCAAACGGCCATACACAGACACAGACCGTACAAGTCTGCCCAGTAACTGGCCTAGGTCAATCTTTAATATTATTTTCTGATTCTAAATCTTCTGTGTTCATCCCACGCTTCTTTGAACTCAGTCACAGTTTTACTCTCCACCACCTCTCCCGGGAGCGCATTCCAGGCATCCACCACCCTCTCCGTAAAGTAGAATTTCCTAACATTGCCCCTGAATCTACCACCCCTCAACCTCAAATTATGTCCTCTGGTTTTACCATTTTCCTTTCTCTGGAAAAGATTTTGTTCTACCTTTAAGTACCCTTTAAGTATTTGAACGTCTGAATCATATCTCCCCTGTCTCTCCTTTCCTCTAGGGTATACATATTCAGGGCTTCCAGTCTCTCCTCATATGTCTTCTGGTGCAAGCCTCCTATCATTTTTGTCGCCCTCCTCTGGACCGCCTCAAGTCTTCTTACGTCTTTCGCCAGATACGGTCTCCAAAACTGAACACAATACTCCAAGTGGGGCCTCACCAATGACCTGTACAGGGCATGGTCATTGAAGGAAAGAGAAGAGTCAATAATGATGCCTAGAACTTTGCTTGAGAACTCAAGCTGCAGTGGGGTGCCAGAAGGTAATGAGATGAGGATGGGTAGCTGTTCTAATTTTGGGCCGAGCCAGAGTAGTTTCGTTTTGGACTCATTCAGTTTCATTACCTAAGTGAGCCTTGATTGCATGCGACCAATATTATAAGGTGTGAACATTGCTAGGCGGAATTCCCATGACATATCCATGCTATGTCTATTGGTACACTTCAAACATAGATTAGTTTTATATATATATATATATATATATATATATATATATATTTATATATATATCCACTCCTCACTTAGAGAAATTTCACAACGATAGTATTCACCTCCAAGTATACACCAATACTTTAACCAGCTATAACACTTTTCTATTTTTCTTCTGAGCCTCAGAAGAAAAGTGTTATAGCTGGTTAAAGTATTGGTGTACGCTTGTGAGTTGTGGTAATACTGTGGAATTAAAACAAACCAGAGCACTTAATAACAGAACTATATAACTAGATGTTGTGGAACATATTGTGAGATTTTAAGACTTTTTGGAGGCTTTATTCAAACTTTGTGAAAACTGTGCTAGTTCTAAAGGGCTCAGGTTCTGTTTGTTGACTATGATGAAAGGTGGTCGATCAAATTTTCATAAACTTAATAAATCTTTTTATATACTGTAATATCTCTACTTCCAATTCTTATTATTAACTTCTCTGTTCTGTAGCTGTACTACTGTATAGTGGAATTATCATCTTCTTCCTTATCTAAAGGCTCCCCCCCTACCCCCAAACTTTGACAAGAATGCCTTTAGTCAAACTGTGCTTATAATGGCTGAGCTTGTACAAAGCGGGCATTTCCTGCTTGTAGTTCAGAAGAGATGCTGCTTGCCGAATGGAGCCTGGGATGTTTCTGTTTACAAAACCTGGAGCCAGACCACAGCCCTGCCTGGAGGCGTGCTGTCTGCTTCCTCCCTACCCTTAGCCTTTGTCTGCGTCTATGTCAAAGAAAGAACGCTGCACTGCTTAGCTAACAGCAGAAATGGCTTAAATGCTAACATTCCAGCCAGAGCTGCTTAATCCTTTAACATTCCTGTTCAGAAAGATATACAGTATTAGAGATTAACTGCTTTTTAAATAAATCTCCATCCTTCCTGCTTCTAAATGCAAGCTAGATAAAATCAATGAGATCAATAAACTATCAGGATGTAGCTGATCCAGTGAACCTGCTCAAAAATGAATTTGTTACACATCAAACCTTTTACAAATATAGCTTAAATACATCACATATGTACTTTAAAATCATAGTGGAGCTAAGATTGTGATGCTATGTATTCTTTTGGTAGCAAATGTATTTTTAGAAATGTACTATCTAAAATTAAATTAAAATTCTATTTTGCTTTTCTCTACATGACTTACATAGTACAATGAATAATTTATTCATTTAAGAAAGCTGTTCATTACAGCTATGAATTAAATCATCATTGCATTTCTATACATCACATCAAAAAAAACCTTTTCCTAGTTTTTGTACCTATGGAAAAAAAAATCATAACTGAATTAACCCTTGGAGGCTAATGAACTTAAGTGCAAATGTAATGAATTTTTGTACTATGTATGTTTTCTACCTGGATATTCATAGTGGGGCAAAATGAAGAAGCAGAGCAAACAAAATACAAATGTAAAGTCTTTATTAAAAGTATTCCCAGGAATACTAGGATGTGCTTGACCAGGCTGTGTGTCGCCTATATGGCTAAATCAGGGGCAAATTATATTCACAACTCATAAAATAGGACATTCATAATAAAACTATAATCCCAAAACCTGCGATTATACATTATTTCAAATAATAAAGGACATTGGAGATAAACATAAATTGCATACTTTCTACCAATTTAAAACTGAACATAATGTATGTACATAAAAGAGAACTAAAAGCTTACATAGATGGTGAAAAGGATGCTAAATTCACCAAAGATGTAAGTACAACTGAATAAAACAACAAACAACAAGTCATAGTGTTCATCAACTACATTGTCAACACACCACTGGCATGGACTAGCACTTTTTGACAAAATCACCTTGAAACTTTGCAGAGGGGATTTGCCTTGAAACAGCCTGGTCAGGGCGAAACACGGATTCGTGTTGGCGTTAATATCCCCCTGATACGTTTTCAAAAGATAAGTGCTTTAACTTCATATTATAAGTTTAAATAATGTGCAATAATGTTTAAGAAATTTTAAAAAATTGTTCAAAATATGGACTAATGAATAAGCAAGGTTCATGCTTTATGCTATGCTGAACAGTATACCTTGTTTACCTTGACGGCCCAAGGATTATTTTAAAAAATTTATATTTGGAATGTGGTATATACTATGAGGCTCATAATAAAAATAAAGAAGTCTAAAAAGCCAGATTGTCCAAGTACCGATAATCAAAGCTAGTTTTAGTATCTAAAACCAACTTAGGCCTTTTCCCTGCCTCTAAACACATAGAGCGAAAAGAGGCGTTTTTAGAGCAGGGGAAAGGGCGGGAAGTAGGCCGACCTAGACTTAGTCGTACAGCAGGTATAACCAAAAGTTTGAACAGGCTGCCTAGTCGGCACTTATACATTTTGACTTAGACCAAGTCAAAACAGGTATAAGTGCCGAAAACGGGCTGCTGAACTGATCGCGGCTGCCGCGATCAGCTCAGCAGCCCCGGCAACCTACCCACCCCACACCGCAATGATCGCAGCAGGAGAAATGCCTCATCTCCCCTGCCGCAATCCTCCTCCCTAAGTGCTGCGGTTTGGGGGGGAGGGGATCGCCATTGCGGCAGGAGGGATAGCCAATCTCTCCTGCCGAGACGCGAACCCTCACCCCCCAATCCGATCCGGGCAGGAGGGAGCCCAACCTCTCCTGCCCCGGCAACCTTCCAATCCGATCCTTTGCCTCAATTCTCACCCCGAAGTGCCACGGGAAGTTTTGGTGACACTGCCTTATCATCAAAAACTCAAACATGTCCAAGATAAGTAATAACTATAACAGTCTATGCTGAATAAGAACTATAGTAGCTTATCAGAGACGCGGCAGAGGAAATTAGGCCAGTAGAAGAGCCGAAGCAGCGTGTTTAGTGTGCCTGGGACGCTGCTGGAGCTGCGAGGTTGTCGGCCGTGTAGCGGTGGGAGGGTTGGCTGGGAGGGTCAATGGGGGTTTCTGGTGTGGCGGGTAGGGTCGGTGGGGGGGGGGGGGAGTGTTAGTGGTGTGCCGAGTAGGGTCTGTGGCGGGGGGGGGGGGAGGAGGGGGAGTCACGGTGTGTTACCTGGCCGGACCTTCAACGCGCGCATGCACACTCTGCCGGCCACATCCCGACAGATCAGATCTCAGGGAACAAGGGGTAAGAGTGCGCATTGTTACAACCCCAGTCTTAAGGCTAAGCTTGTGCCAGGTAAATCTCCTCAAAACCCAGGCCTTATCCTTAAAAGGGCTGATCAGTGTAAACAGGTTCTACTCAGACAGACAAGGAGGTTCTGAGTTCAAATTGAACCAGCATGATCCAGAACCCTGGGGAGGAGAGGAATATTGGGACAACAGCCTGGAGCAGCAGGAGGTGCCTTGCAAAAAGGGACAGCCTAGGAGGCAGGCTCCTAGCTCAGGTAATGCACAACTGCTGGGTCCAATTAAGGCTCAACAGAAAACTCAGCAGAAACAGCATTTTGCCCTTCCCCTCACAGGTTAGGGCGTGTCCAGCTCAGGGCTTTAGAAGCTGAGTTGAGAAAGAACAATTCAGTCTACCCTGGGTCAGCCCAGGAAGGAGGCTCGCAGGACTGGGCTCCTGACTCTACACAAGGCCAGGACATTGAAATGTTGGAGGCAGCTCCTGTCCCTGAAGCCAGACAGACAGCTAGCCCAGTTGCCATGGAGTTTATGGATACTGCCATGGAACCGGAAGACATAGTCATGGAGGAAAGCTAAGTGAAATCGCTTGACCTTTTTTCTATGTTTTGAATTTTGGGGTTTTTCGTTTTGAACTGCCTGGAAGCACAAGTCTGGGACCAAGTGAGCTGTGCTAGCCTCACCGCTGTAGGTGTGCCTGATTTTTGGGACATTGAATGTAGTGTGGTTTTTTTTTTCTTGGCATTTTTACTTTTTGCCTTTTTGCTGTTTGGATGGGACTTTGTTGCTGACCGTGTGAAAGGGGTAGTAGTGGGGAGAATCCACTCAAGATCCTCAGGGTGGGATTGTGGGGCCAATTTTTGGCAAGCTTTAAATAAGTGGATTCTGCTACTCCCCTCCCCCACCAGCTGTTTGTTAAGTTGGCTGGGGAAGGCCTGTTAAAAAAACCGGGCCTAGGCAGCATGTTCTAGACTGTTTAAAAACCTAGTGAAGAACCAGTATAAAGGCTGGGTAGTTTTTGTAGCCTTATTTTGCCCTTTTGACTCTGGGACTGACAAGGCAATGCTACACTAGAATCATTTGTACATAAAAGATAAGTTCCTACTGGAACGGAATACACATAAAGTGCAAATAAAGTGCTCAGATCACCAACTTAAAGTGTTTATTAGTACAAATAATCATACTAGCGCAGGTTGTTTGAAGGGACCATCATAGCATTATTAGGTCCCATACACCGCCTTCTTTATCTATAATAATAATATGCTTATTGTTGGGAAGGCTATTTTAGAGCTTTGTTAGCATATGCTTTTATGAAAAAGGTTTGATGATACTGTTTTTGCTATGTTTGTATGTATCAAAACTGTATGTTTTTATTGTTATCCACTTACCCCTTCTTCTACGAAACTGCGCTAGCAGTTTCTAGCATGGGGAGCCCTGCTGAATGGCCTGTGCTGGTCCCGACACTCATAGGAACTCTATAAGCATCGGGAGCAGCGCGGGCCATTCAGCGCGGCTTTCTGCACTAGAAACTGCTAGCGCAGTTTCATAGAAGAGAGAGTTAGTTATTAAGTGGAGAAGAAATTTTTAAAATAAATAAAAATGACTTACTTTCTTCTTATTAGAAGTCAAATAACTATTAATAATACTCCTGAAAGCTAGTTAAAATATATTAATTGAGTGCAATAAAAATATATCACCTCCTATTTTTGTATTCTAATTTAGTAACACATATCCTACTTTTTTTTTTAAAATAAATGTTTATTGAGAACAAGTAACATGACAAAGTAACACTAGCCGTACATAATACAATAATGCACAACAATGATTAATGTCACCACATCTTATTGTAAAAACTATAAAGTCATAGTAAAAAGTCATTCTTTCTTCTATATGCGATTCAGAAAACTAGATAAAATGTTCTTTGACTCATGATGCTGGCAATATTTGTTCAGATCCTTCAGCATGCTGCATTAATAATCAATTGAAGACATGAAAAACTGGATGTGATTCTTCTGGGATGTTTTATAGACACAAATGAGATTGATACTTGCATTGTACTGTTAATAGAAGGTTAATATTCAAGTGTGACTAGTAGTGCCCTTATTGACAAAGAATGGTACAAAACTTTCTCTTTTATGTTCTTGAATTCTTAAACTTATCTGGAGATATTTGTGCAGATGGAATAAGCACAGATTAGTTGCAAAAGAGTGAAAAGATGGAAGAGGTATGACTTAATGGCATGCACTCATGCTCTTGTCAAATGATTGAACAACAAATGTTTGGGCTGCCAGAAGGAATAGCCAAGTGGGTAATATGTTAGAAGTCTTATAAAAATACAAGCAGCAATATTGTCTGGCAAGCTGCGATGAAAGTTTGGGTCTGTCTGGCAGGCTGCAAGTACAGTAATATTTAAAAGTCCTCATGGGAATACAGGCATTCACATAGCTGGATCTGTCTAATAGGCTACAAAAGGGACCTAGAAAGCTTGATATCTGGGTAACAGCAATGGCTATAAAAATCTTTAGAAAATATAACTATACCACTTTGTCATCTTCACAAGACACTAGTTCATTTTATACAGTTCTTTTATGGCCCTCTTCCTTACCAAGAAGATCACCTATACATCATTATCAAATAGACAATACCATAGTCCTGCTGTTTCCAAGGTCTCACACAAATAAATAGAAACAAAATTGACTCCCTAGGGCACTGCAACAGAGGGTCCATGGAGGAGATGAAACTGGCCTATATATATACCCTTCTGTCATCTGTCCTGCAAGAACGAGACAAACTACTTTGAGACTATTCCCCCAAAACCCTTAGACCAGTGTCTTTCAAACTTTTTTGGCACACTAAATGGAGCAAATGTTTTTCGCAACACATTATAATTGAAATTATAAAATTACAAAACCAACAAAAAATTAAATTTGAGAGGTATTTATTTAAAGTTCTTTAAGCTATGTATGGGTAATTGTAACAATGGTGAAACTAAAGTAGATAGAACAGAATTGCTAATCAATGCAATGGATATACTTGTTTTTGAGTGCAAATTAACTCAAAATATGGCTCGATAGTCAACAAGCAAACATGCATTTCATCAACCACCAACTGCAGGCATTCTTATTTTTATTTACTTTCTGTCAGAGCTGAAAATTCAAGTTCACAAAGATAAGGAGAACCAAACATTAACAAGTCCTTGATTGCTTTGTTGCTCAAGTTAGGATAACTACTGCTTAAAAAATAAAAATAAAATTACTTGCTGTTAATTTTCAAGGACCAATCGCTTGTCTGGGTGGTTGTATCCTTCTGTATACAGATGCTTATAACATTGACGCAACTTGCATGTCATCTATTACAGTGTATAATTATGAAGGGAAGTTTTAAAAGTAAAGTAAAATTCTGGACTCTCTCATGGCACACCCAGAATCTCTTTGGGGCACACCACCTTGGGTTTGGCCAGCTTTGGCCTTAAATGATATTCGTTGTTGATGCGACATGTATGGTATATGTAATTTGATTTGATATGCAAATATGTAATTTGTTATAGTGTGTCTTTGAAGTGCTTTGTACAACAAATGTAAATGTTTTATTTTGTATGTTAATATGTAACTCACTCTGGATAAGGGCGGGTGAGAAATAAACAAACTGTGCCGTAGCACACAGTTTGAAAGACACTGCCTTAGGCAGTCAAACAACATATTATGAAAAACCATGTTGAAGGTGGCAGATAATGAAAATATCACTTCTACCACACCTTATCCTTTTTTTGAGATCCCTATGGACATCATCTAAGAGGACTGTTAAAACTATCTGGTGCTGGGTTTCTCTTTAAATCCAGGCTGGAATTGATCAAATAAGTCTACCAACAGGGTAGGAGAACATTTTATCTACAATCTTTCCCCAAAACAAGTGGTTTGAAATTCCATGATAGTGACATTTATGTTTAATCTTGTTTAATAATAGACCGCTTTTCAGTAGAAACCATCCAATAGGTTTACATAAGCCAAATTGGAAGAAAATTGAAAGGTATACCAACATTAGATAGGACAGTAAAGTAGTAAAGAGTCAAGAATAGAAGATAATAGTCCAACAGGAGAGCCAGACAGGTAAGGGTGGCCAATGTAATACCAATCCTGATTAAAATATTTTATTGAAAGCAACAACCTTTACATAACACAGCAGAACATACAGTTGTTCCTTATGCATGCTGCCCATGAGATTGCTGTTAGGTCAGAGATGCCATTTTTAACAGAAGCCCGAAAAGACAGGAGCAACTGGAAATTGCTCCTGATGCCATTTAAGCACCAGGGACAGCACAATTAACAGCCAAGGTGTTCAGGGAGTATGCTGGATGCCAGGAGGGGAGGGGAGGAGCAAAGGACAGTGAGAGAGGAGTATGCTGGATGTCAGAGAGGGTCTGAGGAGGGTGAGGCAGGGATGCCATCAGATTTTGCACTTGCACATGTCTTGAAGAGAATATTAAAGCCAAGATGGATATTCTGAAGTCTAGATTTGTCTTTCCTTTGTAAAATAAGGAGGAGACATTAGATTAGCATGTTCCTGTTGCTCCCTTTTAAATCTCTGCAGGGGTATAATTATGAAACATAATGAACTCATACTTATTTCCCCATATCACAACATAAACGCAGAACAAAAATGCCCACATTGAATTGAAACAATCTCATTGGGCGTGCAGAGCTCTGTGGTGCGGTGCGGTGCGATTTGGGGAACATAAACATTTTTAATAGGAATGGTTAACTGCTGATTGTGACCCTGGGCAAGTCACTCAATCCTCCGTTGTCTCAGGTACATTAGATAGATTGTGAGCCCACTGAAACAGATGGGAAAAATGCTTGAGTACTTAATTGTAAACCGCTTAGATAACCTTGATAGGCGGTATATAAATACCTAAAATAAATATTTTTTTAAAACCCTGAAAGATACTGGTATGTGGATGACTACAATGCATTAGTCTGGTTTCCCTCTTTTTTTAAAAAATATATTTTTTATACTTTCAAGTATAAAAAATATATTTTAAAAAAAGGAGGGAAACCAAACTAATGCATTGTAGTCATCCACATACCAGTATCAGAAATAATATACCAGAAATAATATGTACTGAGGATAATGTGTAGCTTATCTTTTTCATATTTTAACATTTTTAAAAATGTTTTTTTAACATTATAGATAACATAAAATTTTATTTGTTTACTGCAATACACCGTGAAGTTCGATGCAGTTAACAGGAATTAAGTAGAAGACCATAAATGAGAGGTCAGGATACAAGTACAAATAACATAGGATCATGACAAAGTCAGACTAAAATACAATTATGGTATGGTAATACGAGAAGAACTCAAGTAGGTGAACAGCTTTCAAATACCAGATACAGAGACCCAAAAGACAGATACAGAGACCCAAAAGAAGGTGACGAGAGAGGTAAGGGAGGGGCAGGTTTAAGAGTTGAATGAGTCTGTACATAGAGCGTTTTCCATCATCTTGAGGAGCATGTGAGACATGCCAATAGGGCACAGGGTTTAATACTCTAATAGGAATTTGTTGAAGTATGTTTTCAATCCTCACCTGAAATTCATGTATGACAAAGAAGACCTTATAATGCAGAGAGACTGGGTCTTTGAAAAGAAGTAATCAGCAAGTTCATTGACTAGAGGGGGGTTCTTCCTGGGGGGGGGGGCTAGGACTAGTTTGGTGGTGTTGGTCAGTTTAGACACCATCCTAAAGAGTTCCTTGGTGCTGATGGACTGGTCACCCACCAGCTGGGAGTAGTAGGCTTTGCACTTTTCTTTGAGCATTTGTTTATATTTGTGTACTTGTTCATGCTCGTTGTGTACTAATTCGTGTGTACTTGTTGACCTGGTTTTGATGTTTGTGCCATGTCCTCCTCTCTAGGTGTCAGACTGTGCATTTTAGGTCACAGAGCTCTTCATCAAACCTGACTCACGGATCCGTCTTTTTCACAGGGATTTGGGGGTGAGTCTGTTGTAGATGTCAGCACTGACTTTGTCCCAGGTTGCACAGAAGTCTAGTGGGTCTGAGAAGTCTTCAAAATCTTTGAATTTGGACCAGAAGAAGGGTGCTTCAATGGCTGTATAGGTGACTCCTAGCTGTATAGGTTTTTATTGGCTTGGGAGAATGTTGTTTGACTTCCTACCAAAGTAAGTTAAACCAGAACATGAAGTGGTCTGACCAAAGTGAGGGAGACCAATTCCCATCATGCAGAGTTATACTGGAGTATACTGTGTCCACTTCCAGGGTGGCAACGAGGTCTAGATGGTGTCCTTTCTGGTGAGTAGGAAAATGAGGGGATGGAATACCCAAGGGACTGTAGAAAGTTGAAGAGGTCCTTGACAGTCTGGGTGTGAGTAAGTTCTAGGTGTAGATTAATGTCTTATAGTAGAAGACAGTAGGAGGAGGAGAGTGAGTTTCTAAGTACGAACTCTATGAAGTCTTGTTGTGCCTCAGTCAACTTACTGGGAGGAACATAGAAGAGGATATATGTGAGGGGGTCTTTCAGTGTGTTGTTGATTCAGTATGATAGAATTTCTAGGTTGCCCATTTGCTTTGAATCGAGGATTGTGAATTCAAAAGAGTATTTGATCATAATGGCCAGTCATCCTCTCTTGAGTTGCCTGCATAAGGAGACCATTCTGTACCCTGGTGGGGCAAAATTATCTGATTAGAGGGTTGTCTGGGGAAGGAAGCCAAGTTTCTGTCAGGAACAGGATGTCCAGTTCAGATGTGAGTCATTCTTTCAACAAAGTTGATTTCTTTTTCTTTGGATCGGATATTAATATAGGTACAGGGAACAGGGACAGCCTTGCGGTGTGTGTCTGCAGGAATAAGCGTCCCTATGCAGGGACAGAAATCAATAGCCCCTGAAGGTAGAGTGTTTACTTCACTCATGCTGCCAGTGGGCCAAAGAGTAAAAGCAGTGCTGCTGGGAATGAGAATGCTGTGCAAGCACTGGATCTCACTGGAAAAGGGGGGAAAGGGTACTCAGGATAGGTGTGTGGGCCTTGCATTGAAGGTCTTTTCCTCTACTCATAAGAACATGAAAGCAAACATTTCTGTGCTAGGGCAGACTAATGGTCCATCAAGACCAGTATCTCATTTTCGACAGTATCCAATTCAAGTCACAAGTACCTGGGCAAGATCCTAAAAAAGTAAAATAGATTTTCGGGTTTCAGGTTCAGGTTTCTTGTATTTGATTAACCACTTTAAGAGAAAATCATCAAAGCAGAGTACAATAAAATAATCTAGAAAAGCATAACATCACTCTGAAAGGAACTCCCATCAATAAAGACAAGTAAGAAGGGAGAGACATTACTGAGATACTACATCTCCAGACTCCAGCATAAAATCATCATTAGTCTGTTACTTAAAAATAGATGAAAACCCCCCCAAAGCAAAATACCACTCTGATTTCTTTCCTGGGCAGTGACTCGAACCTTGCATAATGCAGCTATAGTTTGGATTCTTCTTTCCTTCATGCATCACTTTGCACTTGCTCATATTAAATGTAATTTGCCATTTGGATGTCCAGTCTTCTATTCTCATAAGATCTCCTTGCAATTTTTCACAATCCCCTATTTATCTAATTCCACTGAGAATATTGACCATTTATCTTGTAACCAGTTCTTAATCCATAATAGGACACTGCCTTCTATCCATGACTTTTTAATCATTGATGAGGTACTTTATCAAAAGCCTTCTGAAAATCCAGATACACAATATCAACTGGCTAACCTTCAAACAAATGTAGCAGATTTGTGAAGCAAAATGTCCTTTGGCTAAATCCAGGTTGGCTTTGTTCCATTAATCTATACCTATCTTATGCTCAGTAATTCTATAATAGTGTTTACCATTTTGAATGGCATAGATATCAGGTTCACTGGTCTATAATTTCCCAGGGCACCTAAGGAGCCCTTTTTAAAAACTGGTATTACATTGACTATCTTACAATCTTCCAGTTCCATGCTTTATTTTAAAGATAGATCCCATATTACTAATTATAGCTCTTTAAATTCATTTTTAGTTCTATCAGTACTCTGGGATATATACCATCTGGTCTAGGTGATTTACTACTCTATTGTTTGTCAAATTGCCCCAGTACATCTTCCAGGTTTACAGAGATTTGCTTCAGTTCCTCCAACTCATCAACATTAAATGCCATTTCTAGTACTGTTCTCTCCCATATCTTCTCAGTAAAGACCATAGGAAGTTAGTTAATCTCTTCAGTATGGCCCTCTTCAGTACCCCCTTTTACCCCTTGATCATCTAGTGGTCTAACCGATTCTTTTAGTGGCTTAATTCCAGTGGTGTACCTAGCATATGTGACACCTGGGGCCCATCATTTTTTGGCACTCCCCCATCTGTATGAAAACATGAGTTTTAGTAACAAGCCACATGTCACACATGAATACCTAGAAAAAGGCAGCATCTTACATACTGCAGTGAGCAGTACAACAGCAATACACCCACTGTAAAACTAAACAAGCCAGACTAGTACAGATCAATCCTACACCGTCAATCCTAACAGAAAACCATGTCTTTCGAACACAAAGAACACAGAAAACACACAGAACACAGAAAACACCTTCGCCTAGTATGGAATATGTCATCAGAAACTAACCCCTCCCCCTTTTTACAAAACTGTAGTGTGGATTTTAGCCACGGTGGTAACAGATCTGACACTCATAGAATTCTGAGAATCAGAGCTGCTACCACCATGGTTGGCGCTAAAAAACGCTCCACAGTTTTGTAAAAGGGGGGATAAAATAGAAATACATAGACAAAAGTTAAATTGAACCAGCAAGAAGCTGGACTCTGCATACAATGCAACACCACAGAAACAGTGACACATGTCTCCTAAAGCAATAAATAAATAGAAAATTTTTGTTCTACCTTTGTCTTCTCTGGTTTCTGCTTTCCTCATCTTCTTGTTATTCTCTTCTTTCCATCCACTGTTTGCCATCTCTCTGCCCCTATATGGCATCTTCTCTCCTTCTATGCCCCTTCTAGAAACTATATGCCTCCCCCTTCCATCTCTCCTTTCACCCCCATTGGTCTGGCATCTCTCTCCTCTCCTTCCCTTTCCCACACCTCTGTTCTGCAATCCCTTTCTTCCCTCATTTTCCTTTTCAATTTATTTTCTGCATCCATCTAGATTACATTCTTACTTCCCTCTCATCAATTTCCTTTTTTACTGTCTACTTACAGCTTGCCACCTCTTTCCCTCACCCCTCCAGTATTTCTCTAACTCAATCCTTTTCCCCCCAATATTTGCCCTCCTTTTATTTATCCCCTCCTTCCATCATGTGCCCTCTTTCTCTACCCCTTCCATCTAGTACCTTCTTCTCTCTCTGTCCACTTCCATCGTCTGCTCCCCTCTTTCTCTCCTCCCATTTCCTTCCTGCATTTGCTCCCTTATCTCTCCCATCTGCACTTCCATCCAGCATAGGCTCCCCCTCTACCCGCCACACTACAATCCAATGTCTGCCCTTTCTCTCTCCATCCACCCCTCTTCAATCAGCATCTGCCCCCATGGACCGGCATAAATAAAATAATTATTTTGTGGACCGGCAAACTACTAAGACTGAAATTTAAAAAACACATTTCCTGTTGTACTGCCCCGTCTCCACAAGCTCAGTCCCCGCAAACCATCTGATCCCATCCGCACAAGTCTCAGTTATGATTTTATATTGAACATATTTTATTAAAGTTTAAAAAGAAACAACATTCTGTACAATTGTCATTTTATAAATATAAATATACAGTGCAAGAACCAACAAAACCCCTGTCTCCCCTCCCCTTCACATATGTCCCCTCTACTATCAAGAAAACTGAACAAGCCAAATTATTATAGAATGCTACACAGAAATATCATGCTAACAGAATACTGCAGTCACACATGACAGGAATAGTGTTAGGGGAGTGCAACTAGGGCAAATGCCCCCTGGTCTGAGAGACCTCTAAGCCAGTTAGAAGCTAAAGAAGCACTGCCTGGGCTTTGCAGTCCCCAGTTATGTCTCTAGCAGGATATATATTTTAAATCTGATATATTCTGACAAAATAGAAATAAAATGATTTTTTTCTACCTTTTGTTGTCTCTGGTTTCTGCTTTTCTCTTCTTTTCACTCTTTTCCTTCTAGCGTCTGCCCTGTCTCTTCAGTCCAGCATCTGCCCGTTCCATCCACTGTCTGCCCTTCCAGAAACTGTCTGTCTCCCCCTACCATCTCTCCTCTAGACCCCACCCCCTTTGGTCTGGCATCCATCATCTTCCCTCTGTTCCCTCATGGTCTGGCATCTTTCTTCTTTCATCTCTCTTTCCCTCCCCCCTGTGGATTTTAGCATCTCTCTCTTTTCATTTCCTCCGCTCAGATCTGATATCTCTGTCTCCTTCCCCGTTCTCTGGCATCTCTCTCTCTCCTCTCTCTCTTCCCTTCTCTGGTCTTCCTTCTTTATTTTCTGCCTCCGTCTAAATTAAATTCTTTCTTACTATGCGGTCCTCAGTTTCCCTCTTTTCACTATGTCTACCCACAGCATGCCACCCCTTTCCTTCACCCCTCCACTATCTCACTAACTCTATCTTCTTCCCCCATCCAGCATATGTCCTTTTTCTTTATCCCTCCTTCCATCCAGTATGTGTTCTTTCTCCACTTCCATTCAGCATTTGCTCTCCCTTCTCCCCACTTCCATCATCTGACCTCTTCTCTCTCTCCCTTCTCTCCACTTCCATCATCTGCCCCTTCTCTCTCTTTTCCCCCACTTCCATCATCTGTCCTCTTCTCTCTCCTCACTTCCATCATTTGCCCCTTCTCCTTCCCCCCTTCTCTCCACTTCCATCATCTGCCCCTTCTCCCCACTTCCATCATTTGCCCTCTTCTCTCTCCCCTTTCTCCCCACTTCCATCATCTGCCCCCTTCTCTCAATCCACCACAGGCCCATCTTTCTCCCTTCCTCACCTTTCCAATTTTGGCTACAAGATCGGCAATACCCCCGCGATGACACTTAAGATCAGCAAGGGGCCTCCTTCTACCCCCGGCATCAACAGAACTTCAGATCGGCAACGCGGTGCTCAGTCAAAAGCAGAAACAGGAAGCTGAGTCAGAGGGAAGTTTTTGATGTCAGCACTAGAGAATGACACGGGGAAAAAAATCTGTCCCCGTCACTTCACCGTCCCCACCATTCCCTTCACCGCCCCGTCACCATCCCCGCAGCATCCATACAAGCCTCAGTACTGCAATATTTAGCTTATTCCTTCCTTATAAATCAAAGTTTTGGCTGCTGAACGAGAGAAAGAGATGTTCAGCTGGCAGGGCTTTGTTTATAAATTTTTATCAACACAACTAATATACTACTTTATCCTGATGCAAAAAAAAAAGAAAAAGAAATATAATTTTTTTCTACCTTTGTTGTCTGGTTTCTGCTTTCCTCATCTCATTCAATTCCTTCCATCCACTGTCTCTCTTCTCTCTGCATCTTCCATTTGCTCTGTTACTGTGCCTCTCCCTGTCTCTCTTCTCTCTGCATCTTCCATTTGCTCTGTTACTATGCCTCTCCCTTTCTTCCCCCTTCCAAATTGGTCTGGCACCCATCTTCTTCCCTCCTCTCCCCCCCCCCCCCCATAGTCTGGCATCTCTGTCTTTTTCCCTTCCAGCATCTTCTCCCCACTCTCTGTTCCCTATTTCTCTTCAGCATCTTCTCCCCACTCTGTCATCCCCATTTCCCTTCAGCGTCTTCTCCCCCTCTGTCTTCCCCATGTGCTTTCAGCATCCTTCTCCCCCCTCTGTCTTCCCCATGTGCTTTCAGCGTCCTTCTCCCCCCTGTTTTACCCATTTCCCTTCAGCGTCTTTTCCTCTCCACCCCACCTTTCCTCCCTTTCTCCCTCCCTGCCCCTTACCTTCATGGCGCTTTCACCGCCCCCCCCCCCCCAACAAGCCCGGGCTGACAAACCTCCCTGCTCTGTGTCCGGCGATGTCTATACTGCCTTCTTAGGCAGCCGGAGTGTTGTAGTTGCATATGGCTGCCGTAAAGGTCGTTTCTGATGCAACTTCCGGTTGCGTCAGAGACAACCTTTACGGCAGCCATATGCAACTACAACACTGCGGCTGCCAAAAGAACACAGTTTAGACATCGCCAGCCACAGGGCAGGGAGGTTTGTCGGACCGGGCCTGGGGGGGGGGTGTGAAAGCGCCATGAAGATAAGGGTGTGTGTGAAAGTGCCACGAAGAAGGGCGGCAGTAAAGAGGGAGAAAGCACGATAGGGACCGGCCGGCTGTGCACCCCCCCTAAGGCTGCACCCAGGGCGGATTGCCCCCCCCCCCTTGCTATGCCACTGCTTAATTCTAATATACCTCAAAAAGGTATTATGTGCTTTTGTCTCCAATGCAATATTCTTTTCAAAGTCTTTCTTTGCCTTCCTTATCAATGCTTTGCATTTGACTTGCTATTCATTATGATTTTTCCTATTATCTAAAGGATGTTCTTTTAACTCTAAAAGCCTCCTCCGTCTCACTTTTTAACCATACAGGCTGTTATTTGGCATTCCTTCTACTTTTTAAATATGTGGAATAAGCCCTTATGTACCCTGCGGCATTTCACGGAGGTGAGTGATTTGACTATCGCCGGACATAAACTCAAAACTTTAGCGTTTGCTGACGACTTAATGCTCATACTTATGGATCCTAAAAAATAAAGCCTTAAGAATATATCAACCCCGTATATCAAAAGATTTAGAGCAAAAAAAAAGAGGAGAGAGAAATATATTATCATTCAGTAAACAATCAATTAATTTAGATAAAATCTTAAGCTAATTTTAGCCATTATAGCTACTAATAAATTGTATATAAATAAATTAATTTATAATATATGTTAATACATCTACTTTAAAGATAATATCACTAATTTCCTTATTGAGTATTAAAGTGAAATGGTGGTGGACATATCAGCAATTATACCGACATCAATCTTTGGAACCTCTTATGATGTATACCATTCCAAGTTCCTTTCTTGTATTTCGTTGTAATCATCTATGTCCATCACCTCCTACCAAACTATCTAATTACCAATCAAACTTCATTATTAATGAACCTTATTTAGATTATTTAAATTACTATTAATGAACCTTATTGGGATAAATTATTTGCATAATTTTTAGGTTTTAATCTTGTGTTTCATTTGATACCCTAAGTTTGTCTTCCATTAAAACTTAATAAATATGAAAAAAGCATATAAAACCCATGAAATACATCTTCCTAAGAAATCTTATAGATATAATTTAACATATTGAAGTTCAAACTCTAAAGGAAAGACAACACTTAGGGCTCCTTTTACGAAGGCGTGTTGGGGCCTTAATGTATGGAATAGCATGCGTTAAAATGCCACGCACGCTAGCCGCTACCGCCTCCTTTTGAGCAGGCAGTAGTTTTTCAGCTAGTGCACGCTATAGCATGCGCTAATCCGGTGTGTGTGCTAAAAATGCTAGCGTACCTTCATAATGGAGCCCTTAACTTTAGCATCTAGTGGATCCTGCCACCATCAACGTTGAAAATATAGCAACTCCCGACGCTCTCTCCTTTGTTGGGCGTTTCAACCCTCACCAGGTCTTCCTCGGGGGATGATAAACATAAGCTGCCTCTCTAATACTTGTAAAACTAAGCACAATATCCAATATGCATATTAGTAAAGAACTTGAATCGCGACTAGCAAACAGTGTAGCTGGCAAATTTGACAGTCATAACACTCAAATTTTTGTGAGAACAGCGTCTTCTGAGCGGAATATGGATTTCACTTGGGCCTCCATATAAACCTGGATAAATCAGTGGCTTTGCCATCCCATCCTTCTGTTCGCCAGCAATGGGAAGGGGACTTCCCTCTGCAGTGGGCTGATAAGGCTATTAAGTATCTTGGAGTACTAATTACTGTTGATTTGTCCACGCTCTATGGGCTAGATTTACTAAGCAAACTGATCGTGTACTGATCGGTTTGCAACCCCTTAATGAGCAAATTTCCCTCCGGCCTGATTCACTTACCTCTCCTGCGATCCGCTTCGAATCCGTGCATACAAATGAGGAGAAACGCATGCAAATTGAACAGTGATGCGATTTACTACACAAAATTTCACATCTGACAGGGTTGTCCGATCAACGGAAGAAGTGACTGCTGGGGAGCAGTTGAATACGTCCTTCCGACTCTCCTGTTCTATTGAAGCCCTGCTCTCTGCCCTGTCAGCCCCGATCCCCCGAACGCCTCCTGCAGCCCTGGCATGTCCTTTCTGCTCCTCCTGGCTCTGCCACCTTCCCTCCAGTGCGAGCCCATGGGTTTAAAGCGGGGCTGCACGCCGCAGTGCAGCCCCGCTTTAAACCCATGGGCTCGCACTGAAGGGAAGGAGGGAAGAGGCTGCCACTGCCGCATGGAAACAGAAGAGTCGGGCCCGAACATGCCTGCCCCGAACACGTCTGCCCCGACTGCCTGTGCAAGCCCATGGGTTTAACACGAAGCAGGTTAAACTCATGGGCTGCAAAAATTTAAAGTTTAAAAAAAAAAGTCACGGCTGGGACGGATCTGCGCGGTCTGTGCATGCGCACTGATCGCGCATGCGCAAGACGTGCAGGCAGATGGGGCATTCCTCCGATCGCCCCCATTTGCATATTTTTGTTTCCTGAATTAGTCGGCCCTGCCTGGATCGACAGGTTAGTGAATCCTGGCCTATGTGTCCAATGTGGACCTGTTGATCAGCTCCCTGACTGTCTGATTGCATTTGTGGCAGGTTTATCCATTATCTCTCATGGGCAGGGTGGCGCTCCTTAACATGATTATTCTTCCCACTTGGCTTTATGTTTTCCAGGTTCTTCCGCTTTGTTGTGTCAAGACGAAACCAAATTTATACGTTTAATTCAGCACTTTCTGTGGTGGGGTCGCTGAGCGCACATCACCTATTCTCAATCGGCAAAGCCAACTTACAAAGGGGGTTTGGGCCTACTAAATTTACATTACCTTAAGATTAGTTGTGGAGCCATATTAATGATTTTTTTCAGGATATCGCTGACTTTTCCAATATCTCTTTGGAGCTTGGGTGCTTCCAGAGGGAGCATTTTAGTGCATATTTGCATTCTGTCCCTGCACCTCCGCGGCCTGATATGCGACTCCGTGTAGTTGGCCTTCCCTTACGCAGGGTTTGGAAGTGGGTGTGCAAATTTCATGGTGTTAGTGATCGAGAGTCCCTATTTCTGCCTATTTGAGGGAACCACTAATTTCTATCTGGCATAGAGAGCTCTCGATTTTTGCAGTAGGAGGCAAGGGGGTTAAAATTTTTGTTTCATCTGGTGACAGAGGATGGCACGATGAAATCTTTTGCACAATTGTGTCAGGAATATGGCCTTACTACTGTGGACAGATTTTCCTATATACAGATCCAGCATTATGTGCATTCTTTACATAAAGAAAATCTATGTTCGGCAGACAGGAACTGTTGTCCACGGCCTATACCATTGGTTCCCAGATGTTAGTTCCCCTCAAATTTCATCACAGACATTTGAAGGATGAGACCCCCTTGCCTGACTATGATAGGATCCAGTTTTCTTGGTCCCAGGATCTTTCCATGGTGTTACCAGATGCTCTGATAATGAGTGCTGTGGCTTGCATGCCGTTATTGCCAAAATACATGTATTTTGGGGAAATGCAATACAAAATAATCTTTCATATTTATGTGTCTCCATATAGGGCCTTTAGGGCCAGATTTCGACCTGCTGCGGCCTGTGACAAATGTGGTATCCCTCAGGCAACACTGGGACACATGTTGTGGTTGTGCCCTGACATCATGGCATTTTGGACAGCACTTTTTACCTACATTGGGACATTTTGGAGGGTAACCATCTGATCCTCACCTCTGCTGCTTTTTGGAGTCATCCCCTCCCATCATCTGAGACAACTGGGATCCAGTGGTTTTCTTCGATGGTCCATCTTGTCTGCCTTGCAATGTATACTTCTTAAATAGATGGACCCTGATGCCCCCACTATATCCCTGTGGTTGACTCGGATGATAACTTTGTTGTCTTGGGAACGTAGGGGTGTTTCTGATCTCTCTACCTTACGGGGAGAGCCCTTTACAGTTGTTTGGGAGCCCTTCTGAACAACCATGACTCCTCTGGTTAGAAGCTGCATTTTGAATTGTTGACTGTGTCTCCTTACCCTTTATGTGGGTTGCTGTATTGTTACTTGTTATGCTTTCTGGGATGGTGTTGGGGACTCCAGACTGAGGGGATTGGGTGGGGGGGTTAGTATTCCTAAAATAATGTGTTGAAGCACTGCTTACCTGTCTGAGCTTTGGTATCTGCACTTTTGTTGGCTCTAATAAAAATTATTTACACATAAATATGTGGACTGGGCTTCTGGGATGGTATTTTTGAATAACATCTATACCTGATGTTAATTTTTAACCTTTGTAGTTATTCCTTTACATTTGTTTGTTTTATAAAGAGTAGTCCGAGAGCCCGTCTTGAAGGGCGAATGATAACACGGGGCTGGGAGCCCCGTGTTGCCTTCGAGTCGGGGGAGGGGGGATTAGGGGGAGGAGAGAGAGCAAGGTTTAGTGGGTTGCTAGGAGCGCGCGAGGAAAAACGATGCGCGATTGGATGGGGAAGTGGGGGTGGCTGCGGAGGAGGTCTTAAAAGCCGGGACCCTGGAGGACTGAGGGTTTTTCTGGTCCTCCAGGGCGGCTTTTTTCTTCTGAGCAGTTGTTCGCAGTCTTTTTGGCGGTTTGCGGTAGGGATGGAGTCGGATGGCGTGCCTTGTGGGGGAGAGGAGGCGGCGGTTGGCGAGATTTCGCTGCTTGTGGGTGACTCTTTTTCGGAGGAGCCGGAGGAGCAGGTGGGTCGTGAGCCAGCGGTGGTACGTCCGGCGCGTCGTTCCAAAGTGGCTGCACTGTCGGCGCTTGCGGGGGCAGGAGTAAGGGGGGCCCTGGGGAGCAGGTCCGTGGTTTCTGGGTCGTCGGTTAAGGCAGGGCGCAAGTCGGGTGCGTCTAGCAGCTTTGTTCAAGCTGTTTCGGCCGGCCGTAGCTCGGTTACCTCGTGCGAGGGCGGGGCGTCTGCAACGGTTGCTTTACCTGTTGCTACCAGTCCTGTTTCTGTCTTGCCGCGGATTGTGAGTAGGGGTGGGTCTGAGACTGCGGATGTTCTGCCCGCTGATCTCCCTAGTGCGGAGGTGGGGTCAGGTCACCTACGGGTTGAGGCCGCTACTGGGATGCCTCCGGTTTTGAGTGGGTTGCAGACTGGGGGGGTCTCCAGGAGTGGTCGGTTTTGGTAGGGGGGTGGAATGCATGGGTTTCGGGTCTGTTCCGGTAGGGGGGCCCTCTGGTGCATGGTCTGGGGTCTTTCCGGGGGGCTGGGGTCCGGGATGGGGTTCCCCGGGTTGGGGGCAGGGCTCTTCGGTTAGTGGAGTGGGTCCTTCTGCTTCTCACTGGGGAGGGAGTCCTGGTCCGGTAGCCCGCGGGCACTTATGGATCTGGTTGGGGAGTTCCTTTGGGTATGACGGGAGGAGTTTTGCCTGGTCCTGCCTCTCTTTTTACTTGGTCTCCACAGGTGCCTTCCTTTTTCCCTGGAGGTCGAGAAGTGGGAGCGTCGGATGTCGGCGGAGTCGGAGTGGCGGAGCGGCCTGGAGGTTCCGGTTCGGAGCGCAGTCCGGCGCTCGGGGGAGTCGTGGCTGCTGGCGGTGGCGCTACAGGTCCTACTCTACTCTCATCCACTTTACCTGGGGTTGCTGTTCACGGCGTCTCGGCTTCGACTTCTGGTCCTGTTTCAGCGGCAGGGACTGCTGCCAGTGGCGTCTCAGCAGTTCGAAGTGGAGAGCTTGGCTCGTCTTCTACTCAAGGTAATGTGGCGCCTGTGCAGGTTGCTCTTGGTGGGAAGTCACGCGGTAGGAAGGGAAAGCGTAAGCGTCAGCGCCGGGAATCGTCGTCCTCGTCGTCGGGGTCTTCTTCATCCGATTCGTCGGCTTCGTCGTTATCCTCCGCCGGTCGGGCGGGCAGGTCTGAGGCTTCAGCGGGCGGTGAGGGTAGTGTTTCTGCAGGAGGAGTGCGGGGCGCGCCTGCGTTAGTGGCTCTTACCGAGCTGTGGGAGAAGGTGCCTAGGGTGTTGCGTCGGAAAATTCGCAGACGGTCTTGTCTGGATATATTTCGCCTTATGGAAGGCAGGGCTCAGAGGCGGGGTCATAAAAAATCTAAACGGGATCGTAAAGAGGTCAAATCTTTTCCGGTTGCGCGGTCTATTATTAATTGGATGAGGGCCTTCTTGAGACTGGCTAGCGTTTGGGGGCACGCTAACCCGCAGGAGTATGGATTATTGTTGACTTATGCGGACACCGTACTTGATGCTTATCAGCGGTTTGGAGGGTGGGCTTGGCTGAATTATGATGAGGCGTTTCGGGACAAAATGGAGGAAAACAAGTTTATGTCCTGGGGCACACAGGACGTGAACCTGTGGCTTACTCATATGTCTTCCAAACCTCTGGCGGGTCCACTGGGTAGGGCGGGCGTGGGTTCTGTTGGCGGTGGGTGGCCCTTTCGCGGGAGCGGCGGGGGAGGGGCGACGCCGAGTTCCGACGTGTGTTGGAAATTTAACAAGTCCACCTGCCCCTTTTCTGACTGTAAGTTTCGGCATGCCTGTTCCGTCTGTAGTCAGTCCCATTCGGCCCTTAAGTGTCCTAAGCGGAGTGGTCTCCCAGCTGGACCGGTTGGGAAGTAATGGTAGGCAGTCGTTGCCGACGCCCATACGGGTTACAGCCATGCTCCCTTGGCTTGGGAGGTATCGTCCTAGGGAGACGGCGGTCTTTTTAGAATCAGGTTTTACGTCTGGTTTTGTTATTCCTTTTCAAGGGTCCATGGTCGGAGGGAAAGTTCAAAATGCTTCTTCTGTTTCACAGTTACGAGATGTCGTTCGGGATAAATTGTTAGCGGAATTGCGCTTGGGTCGCGTTGCTGGGCCATTTCGAGAGCCTCCTTTTTCGCGGATGCTTATATCTCCGTTGGCGGTCATTCCTAAGAAGGTGTCGGGTCAGTTTCGTCTCATCCACAATTTGTCTCGACCCTTAGGGAGTTCGGTTAATGATGGCATTCTGCGTGATCTTTGTTCGGTTCGTTATGCATCCTTGGATAGTGCATTAAGGCACATAGTTGCGGCCAGGCGTGGAGCTCTTTTGGCAAATGTGGATATTGAATCGGCTTTCCAGTTGTTGCCTATTCATCCACAGTCTTTTCCTTTATTAGGTTTTCGTTTTGAGGGTTCTTATTTTTACGATCGCTGTTTGCCGATGGGTTGCTCGATCTCTTGTGCGTACTTTGAAAAGTTCAGCACTTTTCTGCATTGGGTTTTGGTACAGCAGATGGGTTTATCTTCGGTTGTCCATTACTTGGATGATTTTTTGTTTGTTGGAGCAGGTTTGAGTACTGATTGTGAGCGTTTAAAAAGGACTTTCGAGGAGATGGCAATGACTTTCGGCGTTCCTTTAGCTTTAGATAAGTCTGAAGGACCGGTTTCTTCCCTAGTGTTTTTAGGGATTGAATTGGATGCAGAGGCTATGGTTACTCGGCTTCCTGCAGAGAAGGTACAGCAATTGCTCGCGCGTATCGAGCAAGTGCTATCGACCCCTAAATCGACATTGCAGGTGGTTCAATCCTTGTTGGGTTCCCTTAACTTTGCATGTCGTGTGTTGCCTATGGGCCGGCCTTTTTCTCGTCATTTGGCTGCAGCTACTTCAGGCGTGCGGGATCGTAGGCATTTTCTGCGGCTTTCGGGAGGGGTGCGTTCGGATCTCCGTATGTGGGCCCTTTTTCTGCGTGATTTTAATGGGACGCTTCCGATGCAGATGCCTGAGGTTACCAGTATGGATTTGGAGCTGTATTCTGATGCAGCAGGTGGGGTAGGTTTTGGGTTATTCTGCGGTGGCGCTTGGTGTGCTGAGCGATGGCCCGATGAGTGGGCAGCTGCTGGTATTACGAAAAACATTACCTTATTGGAATTGTTCCCTCTCGTGGTGGCGTGTGAATTGTGGGCAGACGTTTTCCGCAATCGGCAGGTTGTGTTCTGGTGCGACAACTTAGGAGTGGTGGAGGTAGTGAATAGACAGGCTGCGCGTTGTTTGGCGGTGAATTCTTTGATGCGGGAGTTAGTGCTGCGCTGCTTGCGTTTAAATTTGTATATGCGAGCGCGTCATGTTCCGGGTTTCCAAAATGGTATTGCTGATGCCTTGTCTCGTTTTAATTTTTTGCAGTTTCGTCGGTTGGCGCCAGAAGCTCGAGCGGAGGGTTTGCCGATGCCAGCTCATTTATGGAACCTGGTCAGGAAGGAATCTGGGAGATGCTCCGCTTGTCAGTTGCTGCTTCCACATGGTCGCATTATAATATGGGGTTTCGAACGGTGGCGGCTTTTTTGGCTGCTCGGGGCTGGTGCCCGGGGGACGTGGCCGAATCCTTGTTGGCTGATTTTGTGTTGTCGTCCTTTCGAGCTCAGGTGTCTCGTGGAGTTGTCCGGGCACGTTTAGCGGGATTTTCCTTCTTTTGTAGGGCTTTAGGGTGGGCTTGCCCGGTGTCTGGATTTCTGGTTCAGCATATGCTCCGAGCTATGAATCGCGTTCACCCTACTCTCCCTGATTCCCGTTTACCTATCACCCACGAGCTTCTTCTGAGGTTGCTTGACGCTTTGACGGTTGTTACCTGTTCGCCCTATGAGGACAGATTGTTTAGGGCTGCTTTTGCCACATCCTTTTTTGGTGCCCTGCGGGTTAGTGAGTTGTTGGTGCGTCCCTTGTCACGATTAGGTCTTCGCGGGCTTTTGGTATCACATGTCAGCTTTCAGGGAACGACCGTGCGGCTTCGCATTGTCAGTTCTAAGACGGATCAGTGTGCGGTTGGACATTGGGTGGTTTTACATGCAGTATCAGGCTGTCGTTCGTGTCCCATTACTTGCTTGCGTTCTTATCTTGCGGTGCGGCCGGAAGGTGGCGCCGTTTTGTTTGTCCATGCAAATGGCTCTCCTCTTACGCGCTATCAATTTCAGGCGGTTTTGCGTTTGGCTTTGAGGTGCTGTGGTGAGAACCCGACTTCCTAAGGGACTCATTCCTTTCGAATTGGAGCGGCTACGAGTGCAAGCATTGCAGGCATGTCGGGGGAGGGTATCCAGCGTTTAGGGCGTTGGGTTTCAGATGCTTTTAGGGGTTATATTCGTCGGAGGGGTTCGGGGTCGCTGTCGACCGGTAGGAGGGGAGCTCGGTGACTGGTGGGGGTGATGGCATGATCATTGTACTGTTTGTGAATAGTTATTGTTGTTTTATTGCAGATTCCAGTGGCAGTCGTTACTCCTTGTGGATCGTTGGTCACTCTTTCGTTCACTGGGCGGCTGAGCGTGCGTTGATTCGCCCTGGCGGTCGCCATCTCGGGCTGGGTTCTCAGGGCCTCCGTGTTTCCTGGTGGGGCCAATGTGGGATGCGATGGAGTCAGCTGCTGCTGTTGATGGAACGTCTGCGATCTCGACCTTGTCATCCTGACATTTTGCTTATTCATTTAGGGGGAAATGATGTTGATTCCTGTTCAGGGAAGGATTTGATTAACATTATTAAGGATGATTTAAGGGTTGTTTTAGATTGGTTCCCTGGTGTGTTGTTAGTTTGGTCGGATATTGTACCGCGCCCTCGTTGTTTGGCGTCACGTGGCTGGACTCGTGGGTTGGCGAAGCTTAATCGACAGGTTGGGAAATGGGTTATGGGTCAGGGTGGATTACAGTTGTTGCACGACTGGGTGGATGTTTCGTGTGCTGGGTTATTTCATAGTGACGGGGTTCATTTGTCTGCAGTAGGTTGGGATCTCCTGCTAGATGACTTTGCATCGGGCTGTGAAAGAGTGCTGGCCACACGGTGAAAGTCGCAGCTCCCTGAGCGGGGGGGGGGGGGCCTGTATGAATACAGTCCTGTGGCGGATCTCCCGAGCTACTGGGTGCTGGGGCTCATCCGGCGATGAGCGGAGGGACGGCGGGGAGCCGTGTCTTGGGGGATATTGACCTGGTTAAAGGGGCATGAGGTCATGCCACCCCTCAGACTCTTGCTGTTTATGGCGGGGTTGGGGGCCATTTATTGATGGTTACACCGGGTAGCTCGGGAGGAGCTGGCAGATTTTGTTATATGAAGTTACTGTGTTAAAGATGTTAATTTATACAAATAAATTTGTTGATATTTTATTAATAAATTGAGCTGCGGCTATATTCCAAGATGGTGTGTGGTTTCAGTTATTTGGTCTAGGATAAGGGGATGGGGTGGTTGGGGTGAAGACAGTAGGGGCTATCCAGATTCCGCTGTTAAGAGTAGCCCGAGAGCCCGTCTCGAAGGGCGAATGATAACACGGGGCTGGGAGCCCCGTGTCGCCTTCGAGTCGGGGGAGGGGGGGTTAGGGGGAGGAGAGAGAGCAAGGTTTAGTGGGTTGCTAGGAGCGCGCGAGGAAAAACGATGCGCGATTGGATGGGGAAGTGGGGGTGGCTGCGGAGGAGGTCTTAAAAGCCGGGACCCTGGAGGACTGAGGGTTTTTCTGGTCCTCCAGGGCGGCTTTTTTCCCGCCCACCCACCCTCTTTCAGTGGCCTTAGTGGCTCGGGTAGGCGGATCTCCCGAGCTACTGGGTGCTGGGGCTCATCCGGCGATGAGCGGAGGGACGGCGGGGAGCCGTGTCTTGGGGGATATTGACCTGGTTAAAGGGGCATGAGGTCATGCCACCCCTCAGACTCTTGCTGTTTATGGCGGGGTTGGGGGCCATTTATTGATGGTTACACCGGGTAGCTCGGGAGGAGCTGGCAGATTTTGTTATATGAAGTTACTGTGTTAAAGATGTTAATTTATACAAATAAATTTGTTGATATTTTATTAATAAATTGAGCTGCGGCTATATTCCAAGATGGTGTGTGGTTTCAGTTATTTGGTCTAGGATAAGGGGATGGGGTGATTGGGGTGAAGACAGTAGGGGCTATCCAGATCCCGCTGTTAATCATTTTCCTCATTTTATCAGTGTCTCCTTTTTGAAAATTAAATGCTAATGTGTTAATACATATCCTTAAATTGTTCTTATTCAAATCAATAATTCAGAATATAAACCTGTACCTAAATACTCTGTATACAGAAAGGGTTGTACCTCTCTGATTAGGAGTTAGTCACTGAGGAAAAAAAAAACCCAAATCACTCAGGAGATTGCCAACATCCAAAGCTGCAGCAAAAGGTCAATGTTTCCATCACTGAGCCATCGCTAATGGAAACTGCAATAAAGGAAAGAATTTGGTGTATTCTTCAATAAAATACTTGGATTCTAGTTGCTATGGTAACGTGGCATTATTCCTTTTATAATATTTAGAGTTGTCATCAAATGCTCAATTTTGAAAACACTCCGGGCATATTCTGCCAAATTATTTTGTTTACTTTCCCTTTGTGAGGTTTCTGTTACAGCCAAATTTCAAATGATTATGTTAGGGGAAGCTGTCAGTTTTAAACCAATGGAAAAATAAGTTGCATAGTGATGTTTGTCTTTAAAAAAGAAAATGAAAGTTAATCCTGTAAGGGATGGTTCAGCTGTGGCTTAAAACACTGCTTTGATTTTCTTCCCCTTCAAAGGTTCATTAAAGACTTTCTGGAGTAATTTCATTAACCCCACAATTGCATCTTTGTTTACTGTCAAACTAGATGTTTTTTGGGTTGTATTTTTATAAACTGTCTCTTGTTTGTTAATTTTTCAATGATTCTTTTGCTTTCTCCTGAAACTTTATTGAAAAAATACCTCAAAGAAGTTTTAGGTTTAGATAATGCTGCAACATTTTCATTTTCTAATTACTTTTACCTCCCTTCTAAGAAAAAGGCTTCTACTGAACAAGGGGTAGATAAACTGGTTTCTCCTGATATTAATTTAACTGCTTTTTTTGAAGATTCTCAAGAGATGATCCAGACTAGATCCATTCTTTTAGTTACATGTGTTAGTGATGCGATAGTCCCTGATTATGAAGCTTTATTTAAAAAAAAAAATATATATATGATTTTATTGGTGGGACAATAGTGATAACATTTCCTGATGTTATGTTTCCAGGGCCATGCAAAAAGGCTTTTTTTTTTTTTTAAGCTTTGAAACCTAGGGTGTTGGTTGTAGGTGCAATCTTTTTTCTAAAATTTCCATGTAAATAGCTACCAAAGTAAGGATTATATTTTTGTTGATACTTTGCAATTAGAGCAATTCCATAAGGCTGGACTGGATAAATGAGAATAAAAAGTGTATATTTTAATTAATTGTGTTTATACTTGTATTTTAATTTTTGTTAACCACACAGAATCGCAAGGTAGCTGTGGTATATAAGAAATTTTGTTATGTTACGTTATAAGTAGATGAGATAGATATGTTTTTCTCCCTTGATGAGGGCTAGATGGAATATCTATGATATTCATACATATCTTTATTGTTTCCTATTGTCAGTGTAATGTGAATTCCATATTCTGTAATTATTTTATCTAAGAAATATTATTTTGAATTAACAAAAACCCAAAACTGTTTCATCTCTGCAAAAGGCTAAAACAGCAGCTAATTGCCTTGTGGATATCCTCCAAGCTGTCTTGCAGTGAAATACCTCTTCGTGACCAAAATTTGTGGACAGTAAATTAGTCATGACGAGGTATTTCACTGCAAGACAGCTTGGAGGATATCCGCAAGGCAGTGGAGGATCTTAACATCAACTCTAGCTTCTCCCGCTCATCATGAAGATATTCTGTTCTATAATGAGCAAAGGAATGTAGTGATCAAGAAAACAAATTTGTATGGTAGAAGAAAAAAGAAATCATCCAAGGCCTTACTTTCCAAAGCTTAAGTGTTTAAAATGTTTCCTGAAAAGCAGTAATGTTGTGCCTTTACAATATGTCAAGTTGAGGTCTTTTTACTAATCACTCACTCATGCTTGTTGCAGCTTAAAAGGTCTTACCTGCAGGTGGAGCTGAGGCATCCTGTGGTAAGTTGTGCACTGAAAAATATTTTTTTGGTCAAGAAGGCATGTCTGGGGAATGGAAAGGGAGCGTTTTTGTGCTAATCAGTGTATCAGCACTGCCACACACTAACTCATTAGTGCAGTGTGATGGTAAGGGCTCATGTGCTACTTTTTATTAATGGTCAATGTGGTAAAGGCGGAATAGAAATCACTAATGTGATGTAATAATGTAGCGCCTCTGCCAGGTTGCCTGCAGTGGGGATGAACCCACCAATGCTTTCTGTGCACCTTTCCAGACACATCTGAGAGTCTACACTTCTTTTCAAGCAATTAAACTTTATTCACCAAATCAAACTGGAGTAACCTGTTACTTCTTTTAACATAGGGTATATCACTTATGTTGGCAGCTTGGCAATAAGTATATATCCTCCTTCTATCCTCATGGGGTTCCCACTTCCCCCAGTTTATTCAAGCAGCCTGGGAACTAAAAACACTAGGATCATCTTTCTCTCCTAGGTGTAACCCAGGGGTGTCCAACCTTTTGGCTTCCCTGGGCCGCATTGGCCGAAAAAACATTTTCTGGGGCCGCACAAATGCGCAAACGCTGCAGCAAGACAGAGGAGGGAGCCAGCAAGACGATAAACACCCGGGGGCAGCAGAGGAAAACACTGCATCGCCCTCGACCAGGGCCGCACAAAATACTTCACAGGGCCACATGCGGCCCTTGGGCTGCAGGTTGGACACCCCTGGCGTAACCTTTCCCCTTGATCAGGCTTCCAAATTCCAGCAACACCTGTCCCTCCCAAAACAAACAGTTAACAAGCTACCTTCCCCAGTTGCTTTCAACAGCCCAGAAACCATACACACTGAGACCCCCTTGTCTTCCCAGGTGTAGCCTTCCCTTCTTTAATCAGGCTTCTAACTTCCAACCATACATGTCTTTCTTAAAGCAGACAGTTAACAAGCTTTCTAAGCATAGCACTTAATTCACAATCAGCCAGCTGTACAGCTTCTGCCCCATCTCTGTCTCACCAAACTCCAGGTGAAGCAGTGGGTCCACCCTCCAGCTAGCTATCTGGGACAACATTACCTTTCCCTATGAAAAACAGCATACTGCAACTTATTGGGATCTACCTGCTGCAGGTCTCTCTTGCCTCTCACAGATCCTAGGGGACAAATCATTTTTCCTTTGGGAAGGCTGTGAGTTGGGGCTTCCTCCCAGGGAAACTCCTTTGCCTCTGGGAACTGACCCTGCCTTCCAATAGGCTCCTTCTTTCCCTCTGCTTTCTGAGGAAAACAACCCCTCCTGTACCATGAACTTCATTTCTCTGCTGGATTATTACTGTAGCTGAAAACCTAATAAAAGTCTTTCTGAATCAGACCAAGATCCATCACATCTAACATTCTGTTTCCTCTCTCCAATAGTAGCCAGTCCAAGTCACAAGTACCTAACAGATGGGGAAATTATGTCTTACCTGATAATTTTCTTTCCTTTGGATAGGCCAGGATGGATTGACATGGAAAATTTCTTATATGGCGTGACCCCCATGAAATTCCTTCCTGGCTATACTCTATCTCGCCTGGATAAAGATGATTGCATTCTCCTGTCATATAAATCTGCACTTCAGGTCCTTGATTCCACCATGTCTCATAGTTGGGAACAATCTACTTTACTACCAATTTGGAACAATCAGAGGTTTCTGATTCAGTCCAAATCTTTCCTTTGGCCCCTTTGGCAACTGAAGGGCATTGAGACGGTTAAGGACTTGACGAATGCCGAGGGATGGATGTCTTTTCATGATCTGTCTGCAACTTGGGGTCTCCCCAAAAATCAGTTCTACGCTTGGATCCAGCTTACTCATTGCTTACGTGCTGCTATCCCGGATCTGCAGACTCTGGTCAAGAAACCGAGCTTAAGTACGTATTTAGACAAGTCTCCAGTACTCACCTGTAAAGCCTCCTTCTGGTATAAGATGATCCAATCGACCCCTGCTAAAGTTCCTCTGTCCTCTGAATTAAAATGGCAGCATGTGTTGAACTTACCTTCTGACGCCATAGATTGGAACACTGTATGCTCACCATACATAAATCCATCAGATCCGCTTCGGTGCTACAGTCCATTTTCTTCCTGCTGCATCGTGCTGTCTGGACTCCCACGTTATCTCACAGAATAGACCCCTCCTCTTCACCTAAATGTTGGTCTTGTGACAGTGTGGATGGCTCCTTGGAGCATTTGTTATTCAACTGTAAACACCTTGGTATTTACTGGAATAAGGTATGGGATACTATATGTACTATTTTAGATATTTCTGAACCAATAACTATCAGAATTCTGATTTTAATGTCTCATGGCCTGACCTTACCTATAGATAAACACAAAGGTCACCTTCTGACCGTTATGATGTCTTTAGCAATTCAAAATGTTCTCTTTTGTTGGAAAAATCTAGATACTGTTGAATATCATGCTTGGTGGAACACTGTGTACCTTCATGGTAAATATGAACAGGTGTTAGCTGAAAAAAGAAATGCCATTGGCAAATATAAATCTGTTTGGTCTCCTATACACCATTACTGTTCGAATGTATAAATTTGAATTGGTTCACTTTATTATGTCTATATATTTCTTGCGCAATGATGACCTGCTTGTACTGTACTATTATTGATGTAATCTGCAATATTTTTGCATGCTTTTCATAGCTGCTTACTTGACTCATGACTTCAATGTTATTTGTCCTGTGTACCTGGACCGTGTACTTTGTAATTATATTTCTGTTTGTTTTCCTTTGTATTGTGTTTTTGGAAACTTAATAAAAAACCTTTGAACTCAAAAAAAAAAAAAAAAAAATTTCTTTCCTTTATTCACAGCAGATGAATCCATAAATGTGTGGGTTATGTCCATCCACCAGCAAGCGGAGATAGAACAGAGTGCATTCTGTCATATAGGATAGAATGCACTCTGGATAGGCAATGTTTCTTATAACAAAACAGAAGGATAATCCTGGAACACTCTGAGGCAAAGAATCTCCTCCTCACAGCCCTGAGAAATGAATCCAACTAGAAGTCAACTCAAAAGCAGCCTTACGGTTCCAGATCTTTAGAAGAAAACAGGAACAGAGCATTAAGGGTAGGACCCTGGATTCATCTGCTGAGACTAAAGAAAAGAAAAATAACAGGTAAGACATAATTTCTCCTTTCTTGTCATCAACAGTAGATGAATTCAGAGATGCATGTGATGTAGCAGAGCAAGTCAGTCCTTATAAGTATGTGTTAGCACACGAAATATGGAGAAAGCAACAAACGATGATACTGAGATAGCCGGCACCCAGAGTTTGGAAACCTTAGAAACCAAGGGATAGCCTAACCAGAGGATAAGAAAAATGCTGTCCCCAAAACCCCAGCAGAGATAATAAACCACCACTGAGGCAGAGGGAGTAAATCATGAATGACTGACCCACTCCAACCCTCAGTGGACAGAGGGAGACTGGACCTAGCGATTCAGAGCAGGGGTTCTAAGGGAGACACAGTAAACCGTCCCCAAAGATGGCATGTATCCTCATGGCAGCCAATCTCCACAAAGGACCATATGCCTGAACAGTAACAAATCAGTCCTGCACACTAATTTGAGGCCCTACTTCTGAGGCCAAAGTGCAGCTCAAGTCACTAGCATTCTACATCCTGAGATGAAGCCGTGTTGCAGTCAGGTGGAGTTGTGCTCTATAGCCCAAGATGGAGCCGTGCTGCACAGACAGCTGGAGTTGCATTATACAGCCCAAGATGGAGCCGTGCTGCACAGACAGCTGGAGTTGCGCTCTACAGCCTGAGATGGGAGCCATGCTGTAGACAGGTTGAGTTATGCTCTCAGAGATGGAGTTATGCTACATAGACCAGAAGAGACACAATCTACATCCAGTGATGGAACTGTGCTGTGCAGACTAGAGGAGAATGCTCTACATCCTACGATGGCGTGATGTAGTGCAGACAAGAGGAGATTTGCAACACAGACAAGAAGAGCCTCTCTTTACATCCATGATGGAACCATGCAGCACCACCAAAAAGCTGTGTGTTACATTCCATGATGGAACAGTGCTATACAGCCCGGCTGAGTTGCTATACAGCCCAGAGATGGAGCCACACCACATAGCCATCTGAGGCATCTCATCTGCATACAGGCACTCCATGGTTGGCCACCACTGTGGACCTGGTGGGAGACATTAGAGGCAACTGACCTTTGTGCAGGCACTCTGTGGTTAGCTATTCCCTGGTGACATCAGCAGGAGGTCCGGCCTCAACCTACATCAAACTGCTACTACTGGAATGTGGCCACAGGCCCAAACAGGTGTGCCCAAAGGGGCAGGTCCTGTCTCTTTGTAGCAACTGAGGAGTGAGAAGCGTGAATCCCTGTTCCTCTTTGTTTTCATATGGGGAAGCAGAAGACTGGAAAAAAATAAGAGTACCCTGATAAAGAACGAACCAATATACCAGCATGTGAAGCCAACATCAGCCTTAGAATTGTTGGGCGCTGTAAGTAGTGCACTTTCTTCAAAAACTTCCCTTTCCTCAGATGATCATACCTCACCCATTCAACATGCTCTTTTACAGGAAATGACAAGTCTACCCATTTCAGAGGGAGATATGACTCTGGGAGTTAAAACCTCTTCAGAGTCATGTTCTGTTAATCCAGACTTTAAAGTGCAAGATACTGTTAAGCCTTCGATTAAATTGCATATTCCAGTAATGTGCTCATTGCCTTCAACTGACAACATTTCTTCTCAGATAACGTTTAATGATATTATTTTAAAAGATCTTTGGTCAATTGTCACTAGGATCAATAATTCTTTACATTATAATTTGAAGCTCCTAAGCAGTTTTACTAATGAATCTGCAGCTAAGATTGCAGAACAAGAAAACAGACTTATTAAAATGAAACGTCATTTGAAAAAGTTTGATTCATAAGTTCTGTCTTTCCATTCTACAATTGCTACAATTAATAAAGATAGCTTGGTGACCCAATTACAACTGTAAACCATGGAAAATGTGATGAAAGCTCAAAACTTATGGCTGCTGAATTGTCCAAAGACTCATTACTTAGCTCTAGTTAAGTTATTTAAGATGTGTGCCAAAGATGTTTTGCAGCTATCTTATGATTCCTTAATGGTTAGTAATTTGTATTATTGGCCTAGGGGTGCTTGGGAAGTTAACAAGGGAGAATATTATGATCCTATTACTACTCATGATAATCTGGATGTCTCTAATTTTATAGAATCATCTCAAGATGCTATAAATAAGAATGTTACTTTGTTAGTAAATTTTCATAGTGAGGATCAAAAGATGCTAGTTTTGAAAAGACAATTGTTCCTTTTTATGGGTAACCCACCATGAGCTGTAAATTGTTCTTACAGATGAAACCTCAAGTTTTATCTTTGCGAGCTACTTTTTCCCCTTAAATTTCCCTGTAAATGTCCAGTAAACCATAGTAGAAATTATTATGTGTTTTTGGATCCTTCTCACATGTAGAGATGACATTTCCTTAGTTTAATGTAAGCAGGAATACAGAGTTCTATTTCATTTATTGTGCCTGGAACAGTTTTATTATTATGCAGAGATTTAAGTACGTAATGTTTTCTCTGATGTATATCCCTTGATGTGGACTGGAATAGGTTAATATTCTTTATATCCTTTATTGGAGATGATTTTCTTTGAGTTCTCTATTTTTCTTGTGGTTATTATGTAATCAAGTTATAAAAGTTTAAATAAAAAAAGAATAATGCTTCAGCATTATATTGGCATTATTTTAAACATATATGCACATATCACGTTACAGAATTGCTCTAATGACATTTAGGGCCTGTTATACATAGCCACGCGGCAACAGCCCCGAAGCCCTTTAAATCTCTATGGGTTTCGGGACCGTTATCGCACGGCAGCCGTTAGTGCGGCTTTGTAGAGGAGGGGGTAAATGAACTGTTGGATTTTGTCAGTTGATTTGTCTTTTTTACTGCATAATTAATTCTTTACTGGACACTAAGGGGCTCATAGTCGAAACAGAAATATGTCTAAAAAGCTGCCCAAGTTGGCACTTGGATGACCAAAAGGACAGGTCGTCCAAGTTCCGATATTCAAAACAAATTTTTCGATGTATCCAGGGACATTTTAGGCCTCAGAATCTCGCTGTGCGCCCAGAGCAGAAAGGGGCATTTTTGAAGGAGTGGTGTGGGCAGGATGTGGACTGATATAAACCTAGTCATACTGCAGGGATAATCGAAAGTTTGACAAGACCGCTTAGGCGGAACTTATACATTGTGATTTAGGCAATCTAAATACAGGTCTAAGTGCTCAAAAAGTATCCAAAGTGACCAGATAACCACTGCAGAGACAAAGTACGGACCCCTCGACACACTCCCCAGTATTCACTGACCCCCCCCCCCCCTCACACCACCATAAAAATCAGAATAAAAATGTACATGCCTGCCTCTGGAACATCAGCACCTGGCATAGGAAAGTCTAATAGAGCTGCACAGAGGTGGCTTAAGTAGTCTGAGGGATGATCTACTGGACCATAGAGAGGAGGACCCAGGCCCATAAGTCACTCTAACCACTACATTAATGGTGTAAAATGTGAGGCCACCAAACCCTACTGTACTGCTATATAGGTGCCACCTGCAGCCATAGGGCTATTGAGGTTGTAGATAGGTGGTGTGACAAACCCATTGCCGGCTTTGTCCCTGGGATTAATAAAAGCAGAACACTGTCCCTGGTCAGGAGAGCTGATCAGGTTAGGGGTAATGATGTAGAAATGGCTGACTACCCCTCAGACAGTGAGGTAGAGCAGGAAAGGTATGAGCATGATGATATTCTGCAGAAAATGCCATATCAGTTTAAATATACCAGAAAGCCTGTTAGGACTTTTATTGAGAAGTAGAAACCTGGCCCTTTAAGGTATTCTCAGTATCAGCAACCTAGGAGAAACTAGGTTCCATTTCCTAGGGAATTTCAGCCCAACCCCCCTCCTAGGGGTGTGACTATGATACATTTAAAAACAGAGCCCTGAATCACAGACAAGGGGAAGCAAGGCAGAGGCACCAGCAGGAGTGCAACCAGGAAGGTGAGGAGTCTTTCCCTTCAACATCACAGTAGTGAGGACATGGAAATGGCTGAGGACTTGCCCAGCCTGAGACCAGCTGCTGAGAGCTTGGTAGGAGAAAAGACTATGGACACTTGTGAATTACCTCTAGGTGCAAGCTTTAACCATGAGTGGATAGAGGTTAGTTCCTAAGCTAAAGGAAAGGATAGAGTCTGTCTTTTGAATATCAGAACTGAGTTTTTTTGTGCTTGCTGACTCTCTGCAAGCAGAGGTCAGGTGACCTTAATTAAACAGCAAAGGAACAGCCTCTCCATTTTCTCCATGACTTTTCTTTTGTTTTTGTTTGCTAAGAAGCTGAGATACTGAGACTGTGCCCTTACCCTGATAAAAGCCTCAGTCTACAGCAGGGGTGCACACACTTTTTTGGCTTGTGAGCTACTTTTAAAATTACCAATTCAAAATGATCTACCAACAATAAAATTTTAAAAAACACAAAGCACACTGTACGCAGAGAAAATGTTAATTATCATTTATCTTCGGGGGGGTGGGGGGGTTTCAAAGAGGTCAAGGCAGATGACTTTAAAATATGCAACATTACCTTAGTAACAACTATATAAAAATAGGCAAATATACCCTCTTCCTTTTTACTAAACCGCAATAGCATTTTTTAGTGCAGGGAGTTGTGCTGAATGCCCCACGCTGCTCTCGACGCTCATAGGCTCCTTGCGCTAAAATCCGCTACTGCGGTTTAGTAAAAGGGGGCCCTAGACAGCAGATATAAATTCTCAAAACGGACACATTTTGATCACTAAATTGAAAATAAAATCATTTTTCCTACCTTTGTTGTCTGGTGATTTCTTACTGTGCATCCAATATTTCTTCCCTTCTTTCTTCCCTTTGTCTCCTCCAGACCTCATTCCATTCCCCAACCAACATCTCTGTCCTTTCAACTTTTTCTTCCTCTCTCCCTGCCCCCCTCCCCTTTCTTTCTTTCTGTTTCACTGTCCCCCTTTCTTTTTCTCTCTGTCTTTCTATCTCCCTGCCCCCCTTTCTTACTTTCTTTCTCTCTAATTTTCTGTCTCCCTGCCCCCTTTCTTTCTTTCTGTCTCCATGCCCCCCATTCTTTCTTTCTGTCTCCCTGTCCTGCCTCCCTGTCTTTCTGTCTCCCCTTTCTTTCTCCCCAAGCCACCGCCGGGGCTGTCGTCTGGGAACAGGCCCCCCAAGCCACAGCTGATGTCTGGGAACAGGCCCTCAAGCCACCACCAATGCCACCATTGCTGCTGAGTTCTCCCAGTTTCCCGATGCTGCAACAGGCTAGCAGCCTTCTCCCTGACATCAATTCTGACATTGGAGAGGAAGTTCCGGGCCAGCCAGGCAGCAATTGGTTGGCCCACAACTTCCTCTCCAACGTCAGAATTGACATCGGGGGGGGGGGGGGGCGGGGGGGTGTTAGAAGGCTGGTTGACCCGTCACGTACGTAGTCGCTGCTGGCCTGTTGTGGTGTCAGGGAACAGAGAGAGCGCAAAGGCAACGTGAGTCTATCGCGGAGCCAGGGTTGGGCTCCGTGATCGACTCGCGTTGCCTTTGTGATCTACTGGTCGATTGTGATAGACCTTTTGGGCACCCCTGGTCTATAGCATAAGTAATTTGCCTTAAGCACCCTGCTATGTCACATTTGTTCAGAAGCTTAACTGTTAGTGATAAGCCCTCTCAACAACGGAGCTCTGCCAGCAAAGTTAACAGTGGCAAGAACTCAAGGCTGGGTTCTGGCTTTCCCCACTTCAGGCTGCAAAGCAGTTAACTTGGCTGTATGACCAGGGAAACTGGCTACTGTATAGAATATACCAAACCAGTGACTGAAGCCTTGGAGGTTTGGCTTTATTTTCCTATTTGGATACAGTGCTGGCCTTCTATGTTTTGTGTTTCTCTTTTGGATTTATTTTTCATGGCATTGATGGACTGAGAATATTACTTGCTACTTACCTGAACCCTGGTGAAGAGGACTGTCTTTAACAATATAAAGTCCAGGGAAATTATAGTGAATGCCGTACCTGAACTTTGGACATTGCTAACAAATATTTGAACTATTTTATTTTGTTTCATCTTGGTATATGGACTGCATGACTGAGGCTGGCAGTGCTCAGCCGAAATAGCCTGAATCACCCAATAAAGCATAAGTTTTTGGATTCAATATTATCTTGTCTGGGTCTCCCATTCTTTTGCGATTTCCGCTCCTCAGTGTGGCCTGGGCACAGTGTGCCTAGTCTTGTCTTACCTGAAGGGCCTTCCTCTTTCCCGGGGAAGCCATACCAACAGGCCAGAAGAATTACTGTTAGGACCGCCAGCAGACCTAGGCAGGGGCCTAGCATGTGACAGTGGATATAAGTAGGTGTTTTTTTGGGGGGGAGGCTCACTATAAATTATATAGATGGATGTTTTTTGAAAAAATATATACTTTAGACGTATTTTTCAAAAATGGACACTTATGCCCTGAGGCAACTAGCACCCTACGTCCAATTTGGACTTAGACATTTCTTTCGATTATGCCCCTCTAAATATTTTGTGGTGATCTGGTAAATCACACTCTTCCCCTTAATAGGCTTATAATGATTGGGGTTGGTGGAATGGTTCTGAAATGGTTCCCCTCATTTTTACATAAGCACACTTTTCAAGTTCTATCATCATCCGTTTCTTATTCTCTTATATGTGAAGTTCTACAGGGTTCGGTGCCTTCTCCCGTACTTTTCAATCTTTTTGTCAGCTCACTTGCCATCTTAAACCACTCCCATAACATCAGCGCTTACTATTATGTGGACTATTTAGTGCTGGTTTATTATACAAAACCTTTAACCCTTAATCTCACTAAATGTCATCTGTTTAGAAGATGTGGCTAGTTGGCTTCCTATTCATTAATTGATACTGAATCCACAAAAAACAGTAGCCTATTGTGTAGCAAGTTTGTTCTCTCTTCCTCAGATTACATTTATCCTCTTTGGTCATCCTGTTTCTCTGGTGTCATCATTTAAATATCTAGAGATTATAATTAACATAGAAACATAGAACACTTCAGGTCACTTATACCCTTGTTCATCTCACACATATGTATGCAAAAATCTAAACTAATAAGTAGTTTTATATTCCGCTATTTTTGAATTCAGATTCAGAGTGGATTACAACAAGAAGAACCCCACATTAAGGGGAGCATATATACTTAAAATTATTGCACATATAGATTTAATCAAAAAGTAGGTCTTTAAAACTTTATGAAAAATATATGAATTCAGGCTTATTTCTAAAGGAAGACTGTTCCACATCTGAACTGCCTGATAAGAAAACAATCATACCAGTTAAGTTTTCCTAATCACTCTAAAAAGTTGGAGACCATGAAAATTCTGAATCCAGCATGTTGCCTTGACATTCAATTATTGCACCAACAAATGAAATCTTTTGTTGCACTCACTGAAGATTTTATAGAAAATTAATTTTAAGTAGCATAGAATAAACAATTTTATATAATCTGTGTGATTTTAAAATTTCTTTCTAGCCCACCCTCTTTGTTTCGTCATCATTCTACTGCCTCCAGTTCATTCTCCAGTTCAACCTCCTTCAACACTCAGGCCCTGATTCTCTAAAAGGCACTTACCGATCTAGACGCCTAACTTAATTTTTTTAAATTGGCTTACTTTAGTTAAAAATGTCATTACTTATTACTGTAAAGAAATCTGAAAAGCAAAATTTCAATTTTAGTCTAATTTGATATTGTGTGATGATTGTCCTTCATACCAATTGTTTTCTCTGCTACATTCTTGGACTATAGGAAATAAATAGTTACCTAGTCTGACTCCCAATATGGATTACTTAATAGATCATTTTTGTGTTAAGGTGACTGATGTAGCCTTAATAACTCAGGGTTGGGAAATAATTTAACTACATAATTGTCTGAGGCAAGTAAAGAGGAGTTAGGGATTAAGTTTATGGTTTATGTCAGTGAAACAGACAGAATCATTAAGGGTAGAGTGAAAGCCTCAACTATAATTGACCCAATTCCTTTATCGTGGTTGTCAATCCCTAAGCATGCTAAATAACCTGCATGCTAAATAAAAGCCTAGAAACAGGGTTGGTTCCATCCTTATGGAAGGATGTGGTTGTGATGCCCATTTTGAAAAAATGGAATGTCAATCCTTTACTTCTGGTAAATTATAGGCCTATCTCTAATTTACAAATTTGTGCTATAGTAATAGAGAAAGTTATTACAGTACATAACAACTGGTTGAATTTTTTTCCGATAATAACATCTTGCATCCTAGAACAGTGTTTCTCAACAAGCGGTATGCTTACCCCTAGGGGTACACGAGCCGCTTGTAGGGGGTACGCGGCACTGGCGCTGTATGTCTCCCAACTTTCTTCTTCCATTGCGTCTATGCAGTGCCGGCAATGTATGTCGTCCTTCCTCCTGCCGTCACATTATCTCCCGCCTTCCTCGTCTTCTCTCTGCAGCCTCCCTCCCTCCCCGAACAGCAGCAGCTCACTGTGTGACCTTTGCTAGGCCAGCCCGCTTCCAACGATAGAGGAATTTGCATCATCGGAGGCAAGCCGAACTAGCAAAAGGCCCCAAGGCTGCCTAATGGAATCACAAGCTCAGCAGTACTTGCGTGTTTTTAACTTCCCCATGCAGCTGTCGCTAGCGTTAGTTTAGCTGCGGTTCCATCAAGCAGCCTCCACTGACAAAAGAGGAAGTTGCATCATTGGAAGCGGGCCGGCCTAGCAAAGGCCCCGAGGCTGCCTGATGGAACCGTGGCATGGGAAGAGAACATGTTGTGAGTGGGGATGGGGACAAATGGGAGGTGGGAAGGAGGGATGTCACACTTGAGCATGTGCAGTATGGGCAGGCTTGAGAATGAAAATTTTTAAAGTGAAAGTACACTTTTTCACTATCCATACTAGGCTCCGTGGATGATGTCACCCACATTTGAGAATATGCTGCCTGCTTGTCCTAGGATAAACTTTTTTTTACAGAAAGGGTGGTAGATGCATGAAATAGTCTCCCAGCACAGATTGTGGAGACAGACTGTGTTTGAATTCAAGAAAGCATAGGACAGGCATATGAGATGTATTAGGGAGAGTAGGAGATAGTGGATGCTTCGGATGGGCAGACTGGATGGGCCATTTGGCCTTATCTGCCATCATGTTTCTATAAATAGGGCCATTTTGAAGAACTGTGCCAGTGGATTGAAGGTGTGTTTCTGATATCAGCTTGATTCTTTATCCCCTGATGTAGTGTATTAAGAGGCGAAACAAGTGGACCACTGTCGGGACAAGATAACAGAGTTAGACAATGGCTGTGTCCTAGAAGATTTGTTCCAGTTATTTGAGATAAGTGGTATTTTTTTCATGTTTGTTCTGGACAGTATTTTCATGAATATTCTGACTAATTGTCAATATATGTTTCACGACAATTAAAGCACTTTCTAAAAATCTTATTATTCCTACAATTGTAGCTTTCATTTCAAAGTTTATTGGCGTGGAGCCATGATTTCAACAAACTCACAATGATAAAGAAGATTTTGATGAATATCAGTGTGTTTGAAATTTGACAAACCTACTGCAATACCAAGGTTTATCACAAAGTAAATATAGAATATCACACAAACCCCAGTGCAGAAGGGCAGACCATGACAGAGGCCATGATAGTAATATAGCTGACTACCCTATGAGCAGTGAAGATGAATTTGACACAGAATGGCACGACAGCTGAGAACAGGAAAGGTTTGCCTTACCGGAGGCAGTGCCAAAGCCAAGCAGGAAATCTCTGCCCTGTAAGGCAGAAACCAGAAAGAAAGTTTTCTTTCAGAGAAACGTCACAAGCTGAGGAAGGAAAGCCCTTCCCTCCTCAGAAGCCAAAGGGGTGTGGTTTTCCTCAGCTTAAAGCGAGGCTCAGCAGAAAACAAGGGGAAAGACAGGAAGCTCAGTCGAGGACTCAGCTTACCACAGACCAGCCAGCTGAGGTTACATAGCACGGATTGGGAAATGGCAGAGGAGCAAGCTGAAGGTAACCTGCCTTCAGAGTTCTTTTCCTCAGAGCCAGGTGAGGCTATGATTGTTGAGGACAACAGTGCTGCAGCTGAAGTTTGGCCAGAGCAAATGGAAGTGGCTTGAAACAAACACTGTTTGCTGGATGTTTGCCTTTAATGTTCTTCATGGTATGCAGACTGTAGGTACTGCAAGAGAAGGTATTTTTGGACTATAAAGTTTTCTGCATTTTTTCTCTGTGCCTTAAAACTAAGGAACTGTATCTTTCACTGATCAGAACAATGGTTAAACTAAGTCAAACGATGGGTATGCCGTGTTCTTCAAGTTTCTTCTAAATCTTCTCGTTATTTACCTATTCAGGGAAATGGGGATTTTGTACCAGGTATTCACTGTCAAGCTATTAGATTATGGCGAACTAAGGGTCTCCAATTTCTTTTTCAATTATTTGATGATGACGGTATTCTGTATACGTTTGCACAACTGCAAGATATTTATGCTTTACCTAGTTCTGATGTATTTCATTATTTTCAGGTCAGGCATTATATTCATTCTTTTCTCCCAGTAACATTTACGGAAGCGAATCGTGAGGTGCTGTCTGAAATGTTTAGCCTTTTGGCGCAAAATATCATCCCACTTCGCTTCTATCATGTTGGCCTATTGGAATGTCAGAAGGGGGCAAACTTTATGCTTATAGCGGAACTTTGGGGTACAGACTTACAGTGTATGCTTTTGGAGCAACATTATAGTAGAGCTTTGAAGAAGGCTCTTAAATTGACGTCTGATAATATCCTTTGGGAACTTCAACATAGGTTCTTACTTCGCCTATATATACCTCCTACACGGACATATCAGATGCATATTATTCAGTCTCATTGTTGTATCAAGTGTTCCACCCCCTATGCCTCCCTGGGTCATCAATTTTGTTCCTGTCCGAGAGTGATGCTATTTTGGATGGCTTTGGGTAGATATGTCTCGAACCTCTTGTCTCGAAGTTTGACTCCCACACCAGCAGCTTTGTTTGGACAATACAAGATTGTCACACCAAAACCTTGGGGAATGACAGCTTTTGTGGACCGAGTTATGTTGCTGGGTAAGAAAGCTATATTACATGTCTGGCTATCCTCGGATGCTCCGTCGGTGCAACATAGGCATTCACTTCTGATTTCTCAAGCAGCCTTGGAATGTCGCAGTATTGCTGATATTGGCTCTCCCTCCCGACGCCATTTTTGTGCGTTATGGGAGCCATTTTGGACTGATCTCATGCCTCAGGCTCGCAGCAGAATTTTGAATGTCTAACATTGTTACCAGGCCTGTTGTTTTTCATTTGCAGGATTGTCATGTGGATTGATGGGGGGGGGAAGGTTGGGGACTAAATTGATGTTATGGATGCTGTATTGCTGGATGGTTCTATATATTTTGTTAAAACCAATAAAAATTATTGAAATACAAAAACTAAGTCAAACGCTGGGCAGGAAACTCAGTCTGTTTTGTGTTTATGAATCATTGCTGACAAAGCTCCATGCTCAGAGAACAGCTGCTAGCTGTTGCCATAGCAGCCCATTGATTGCACAGTGCCTGCATGTCTCTCTTAAAACGTAGTGAAAATTTCTGTGAGTAAATGCTGGTATATTTTCACTAACCACCATCCTGGTTTGTGACTAAGACTGTCCTTTAGAACCATTATTGTTTCTCTGCTGGCTGAATGCCATAAAGCTGTCTCTCTGCTGAAACAGGAACTTATTGTCTAGAAATGGAAACTTTCAAACATTCCCAGAATGAGGCTCTGGTGAAGAGGAATGTGCTTAATTCACTACCAAGCCCAGAGCCACTGACTGGGTTAAACCTGATTGTGGATTACAATACAAATCTTTTTTGTTGATTATATTTTGTTTTTGCTTTCATGAAAATCTGTGATGGGCTTATGTTTGTGTTGCATTACCAAGCTCATGATAAGGACTATGATTTTGAGGTCATTGGCCAAATAAAGTTTACTTTTTTTTTCTTAAGGCCATTCTGACTAAGTGGTGTTCTTTGAAAGGCCATTGGAAAGAGCAGTTCTAGACTGTTGCCTAGGGATAACAATCTGAAAGGCTCCCCTAGTTCCAGGGGGACCATGCCAGATTTAAGCAGCGTGTCACTACCTGACATCTTTGCTCTTTGGGGGCACAGGTGTGATAGATTGAGTTATATTGACCTTGTGGAGTTTTTTTCATTCCAGTGATGATACAAGCTCTTGTTGGGTACCTTGTGGCCCGTGAACCCACTGTATTGAGGTTTTTTCTCCACAATTTACTTATTATTTTTATGATTTGAGTTTTTGTTTGAATGACTGTGGCAATCCCTCCAGTACTTATTAGTAGTGCGTTTTCCACATTTTGAGTGATTTTGCTTGAAGCTTTACCACTACTCCCTTTTCAGATTTTGTTTTTTCTACATATCTGGCAACAAGTGGAGATAACCCACTATTTGAACCGATGTGACATGGACAATATGTAAATGCCTATTAGCTTTATATCTTCATTTAGTGCCACACATGCTGCTTTCCAATTTTATTCATTAGAATTAGCTAACAGATGACAGGAGTAATTTGGAATTATTCACATTTCCTTGCTCTTTATTTAAAAGCATCTGAGCTTCTTCAACCTTTCTCAAAATGCTCTGTTAGACTATTTGAACTTCTTCACTTTACTGAATAAGTTACTATTGGCTTTCCCCTAGAGCCACTTTTACCTGTGGGCAAAGGAAACAGATTCCACAGGTTCTTCTTAACAATGGGCCAATAACAAAAAAGGCTCTGACCATAGGGTCCACTTTAGTCCAGTATCTTCCTTCCATTCCTTCCCATCCCCTGGTCCAACTGAGTCTCAGGAAAAAAAAAAAGGCAGCATAAATGTGTGGATCTGTGGCCAGCAGTGTTCCCGCTAAGCTGCGTTGGCCTGCGCTCGCGCACAAAATATTACATCGCAGCGCAAAGTTTCTCTTCACAGCGCACACACGCGTCGGTAAGGTAAGGGGACGCATTGGGGGGATTGCACTTCCCCACAATTGCCATGCTTCGGTTCCTCTTCTTCCTTCCTTCCTCCCCCCCCCCCGCGGGACCCTGCGGCACCATCAACTCTTACTCCCTCTAATGTCGGCCCTGCAGCTCCAGACTTCCTCGCACCTTCTCCCCTCCCCCTTTGGATCGCTATTATTTTAAATGTTATAGCCGCGGAGCTGTATCCATCAGTGGAGATGTCTAACCTCGGCCTGCCCCGGAACTCTTACTGCAACAGTGACTTCCTGTTCCTGCCTAGACGGGCGGCTGCTGCAGTAAGAGTTCCGGGGCAGGCCGAGGTTAGACATCTCCACTGATGGATACAGCTCCGCGGCTATAACATTTAAAATAATAGCGATCCAAAGGGGAGGGGAGAAGGTGCGAGGAAGTCTGGAGCTGCAGGGCCGACATTAGAGGGAGTAAGAGTTGATGGTGCCGCAGGGTCCCGCGGGGGGGGGGGAGGAAGGAAGGAAGAAGAGGAACCGAAGCATGGCAATTGTGGGGAAGTGCAGAGCTGCAGGGAAGAGTGTTGCGGTACCCAGCTGGAGGGAGAAGGAAGATGAGGGAGGGAATTAAAGGAGATGCCAGGGCTTGGAGCGTAGGAGGAAGGTATGCCAGTCTAAGGGAAAAGGAAGGGGGAGATGTGAGAGCATGGAGGGGGAGCGAAAGATGGAAGAAAAGGAAAGGAGAGAGATGCCAGAGAATCAGGGAAGGGGAGATACCAGACTATGAGGAGAGGTGTGGGAGAGGGAAGGCGAGGAGAGAGATGCCAGACCAATGGGGTGAAAGGAGAGATGGAAGGGGGAGGCATACAGTTTCTGGAAGGGGCATAGAAGGAGAGAAGATGCCATATAGGGGAAGAGAGAAGGCAGACAGTGGATGGAAGGAAGAGAGTTACAAGAAGATGAGGAAAGGAGAAACCACAGAAGACAAAGGTAGCAAAAAATTTCTATTTATTTATTGCTTTAGGAGACATGTGTCACTGTTTCTGTGAAGCATTGTATGCAGAGTCCAGCTTCTTGCTGGTTCAATTTAACCTTTGTCTATGTATTTTTATTTTATCCCCCCTTTTACAAAACTGTGAAGCGTTTTTAGCACCAGCCTTGGTGGTAGCAGCTCTGATGCTCAGAATTTTATGAGCATCAGAGCTGTTACCTCCGTAGCTAAAATCCACACTACAGTTTTGTAAAAGAGGGAGGGGTTAGTTTGTGATTACATATTCCTTACTAGGCGAAGGTGTTTTCTGTGTTCTGTGTGTTCGAAAGACATGGTTTTCTGTTAGGATTGACGGTGTAGGATTGATCTGTGCTGGTCTGGCTTGTTTAGTTTTACAATGGGTGTATTGATGTACTGCTCACTGCAATATGTAAGATGCTGCCTTTTCCTAGGTACTCATGTGTGACGTGTGGTTTGTTACTAAAAATCATGTTTTTCTTACAGATGGGGGGGGGTGCCAAAAAATGATGGGCCCCGGATGTTACATATGCTAGGTACGCCACTGTATGTAAAGATACCAGAAAGCTGGCGTAGCAAAAACTTCTAAGTTTTGAGTATTTAACCCTCCCACAATCTCACGGGCACTCGTTTCAAGTTTATTGAGATTTTGATTTAAACGCAATATCAAATATTTTCAATGCGTATAACAAAAATAAATTTGGGGAAATAAATAAAACCATTTGAACCAGTGTTCCCGCTAAGCTGCGCTGGCGTGCGCTGGCGCACAAAATATTACATCGCAGCGCACACGTTTCTCGTCACAGCGCACGATTGGAAGAGGCGTACGGCAGATGGCAGGGCGGCGAGAGGAGAATCGGGCGAGTTGGCTCATAACTTGCTGGCGCCCGATATTTTTGGCTCACGGTGAAAAAAGTTTGCTCACAACACCCGCCCGCTTAGAGGGAACACTGCTAGGTACGCCACTGTATGTAAAGATACCAGAAAGCTGGCGTAGCAAAAACTTCTAAGTTTTGAGTATTTAACCCTCCCACAATCTCACGGGCACTCGTTTCAAGTTTATTGAGATTTTGATTTAAACGCAATATCAAATATTTTCAATGCGTATAACAAAAATAAATTTGGGGAAATAAATAAAACCATTTGAACCAGTGTTCCCGCTAAGCTGCGCTGGCGTGCGCTGGCGCACAAAATATTACATCGCAGCGCACACGTTTCTCGTCACAGCGCACGATCGGAAGAGGCGTACGGCAGATGGCAGGGCGGCGAGAGGAGAATCGGGCGAGTTGGCTCATAACTTGCTGGCGCCCGATATTTTTGGCTCACGGTGAAAAAAGTTTGCTCACAACACCCGCCCGCTTAGAGGGAACACTGGTGGCCAGTCTATGTCACTGTCCTGCTCCTCAGAAACAGGAAGTCATGTCAAAAGGGATGGATTAGCATGGTCATCAGCAGTGCAGACTGATAGCTGTTCTACATATTTATGTTGTCGTCGTCCCCCCACCTACCCATGAAGTGGGTTGGCTAGTAGGGAAGTAAACTGTGCTACTGAATGAGATGGAGGCATTCACAGAAGGTTGCCTAGGGTCCCACAGGTGGTTAATATTGCCCACTTGTACCTCTGGCTAAGATTAAAGTTGCTCTATCTCCTTTTTACATTATAACTTAGGAGATCTCAGAAAGAGAGAATAGGTTAAAAAATTTGTACAGTAAAACCTTGGATTGCAAGTAACTTGGTATGCAAGTGTTTTGCAAGATAAGCAAAACATTTTATTAAATTTTAACTTGATATACAAGCAAGGTCTTGCAATATAAGTACATACAGTATACACACATCACATCATCACAACTGAGCCGATGGTTCTTCTCTCTTTCTCTCTGACACTGCAGGAGTGTAGTGACTGTTCTAAACAAGCAAAGTCTTGCAATATGAGTACATACAGTATTTCATATTAAAGTTTTTGGGTTGTGGAGTTTCCATTATTTCTTATGGGGAAATTCGCTTTGATATACGAGTGTTTTGGATTACAGGCATGTTTACGGATCAAATTATGCCCGCAAACCAAGGTATTTCTTATTTGTTACATAATTCAGCAGCACATTCTCTGCCATTATTACATACAGGGTTCTGTGAAATGCAGTAATAATCAGGATAACTCATTGTAAATAATTGTGGTCTTATGAAAGGAGGACAAAATCTTGCCCTGTCCAAAGATCATTTCAGAATGCATCTTAATCTAACAAGAAAATATTTTGGTTCAGTTAGCAGACAGCTGATTTAAGAACGTCAGATTTTAAGGCCTAGCAAATAACTTGCTTATCTTAATTTGCTTTGATGAGAGATGGAACTGGTAGAAGAGGTCATATTGACCTTCTTAGAACGATAAATCATTCTATTACACATTTTTTTGAAGAAAACATACGAGACAATTAAACCAATAAGTTTATGCAGCTCATTATTCATAATTTATAAAAGACTGATATACCCCTCAGTTAAAAGTGAATATTTTTCTGTAGAAGAACCTCCCTATTTCTAATTCAAATGTAACAAAGGTTCCACTAGTTTTAATGCTATTTTTAAATATGGACATTAAATAGGAATTTGTCATAAGTAAAGAATAGATGAAGGTGCTTTGAAATTATAGTGATAAAAATGAGAGAAGACACTGAAAATATCACAATATCCTGACTCCCACGAATGTCTCATGGACATTTATAAACACGTTTGCCATTGTTATTTAAGCAACTTGTTTAGAGTTCTTGGAGATCATCATTAGATCTTTATCTGAGGCTACAATATTGTTAATATGCAAAATGGGAAAAAGACAGGAACCTAGCTTGTATAGACTCATATCTATGATAAGCTCTGGTATGATAATTTGGGCAAAACTTATACACCTTAGATTAGAATAGATAATGTTCGGCTTCACTGGTCCATAAAGGAACAGGTTTCATATAGAGAGTTCTTTGGTGAATAATACAATAGAAAATGCTGCAAAGTCTGTGACAAGAAATATAAGGTTAGGTTATTTATTCTTGATATACCAAATTAAAGCAGTTTACATATCAAATATCAATAACAGCGAAGGAACTATAATAGTGAATAGTATAGAACTCAAGCATTCACAGACAAGAAGAAGAAGCAAAAAAAAAAAAAAGATTCCCCCTCTCTTAAAAGCTTTGGAAGATTATTTCATAAATATGGTGCTAAAACGCAGAAAGCGCTCTTATGCATTCGCTTAAGCCGTGCCAAAGATGGGGACGGGAGAATAAGATGGCAATCATCAAGGGAATATATTGCATGGGATGGAACATATGAGGTAATTAAAGAAGCCAAAAAACCGAATGTTCATTGATATCTTCAAAATGTCAGAAGCAATATTAGTCAATGCAGATGAACCAATAGTGGCCAGCCATGATCAAACTTACAGGTGTGACATAAAAAATCAGCTGTAGTATTCTGCAAAGTCTGAAGGCCTTTTAGGTGATACTCCGGAACACCCACATAGACTAGATTACAAATAGTCCAATTTAGGCAATATGTAACTAATATAATAAAACGGTAAGCCGCGCATGCGCAGTTCCTAAGCGTGCATCCATTTTCCATGCGGCTTTCAGCCGTGCTGTTCTTCCCTCTGCCCTGCTCCTTGCCTTACTATGCTGCTCCTTGCTGTTTTTCAGTCTGGCCTGCTCCCTGCCGTATTGTATTTTTTAGTTGAAAGACGCGGCGGTGGCTCCTCTCACGATCCCCGCCTGGGTCAGACTTCTGACGCAGGTGGGGATCATGAGAGGAGCCACCGCCGCGTCTTTCAAATAAAAAAATACAATATGGCAAGGCGGGCAGGGAGCAGGCCAGACCAAAGCTCCAACTTGAACTGTCAGTTGGCCGGCTCCCTTGCCACAGTTATTTTTTCACTTTAAAGGTGCCACCGCAGCTCCTGTCACCAGGGAGTCGGCCAGATCACCACGGCAGCCACTCCCCACCTCTCTCTTGGCCTACTGGGAGCAGGCGAGTGAAGCCCGGTACTTCCGGGTAGCTAAGGGGCGGAGCGCGGTGCGTGCTCAGGGTCCAGGTGGAGAAGCCGGTGCTAGAACCGCTCGCGCACATTAGCGCTGGCTAACGCAACCCGGGTAAGGGAGGTCAAGCGGGGAATCAGTTTGGGAGGATCACTCAGACTTGGGACTGGCGTTCACCTTCGGATGGAACAGTAACCTGCTCCAGGGGAGCCGGACGACACCCACATATAACAGACCAGCACTACCCATGATTTCCCGAACCCCCCCTCCCCCCAAGCAACAACAAAAACTACTCCCGATGCCTGCGGCTGTGACCCCCCCACCCCAAGTAAACTCCCCTGGAGCAAGATCGGATGCCCGGAAAAGGGGGGAGGGATAGATCACTCCCAACCGTTCGAGGAGAACTGAGGGCTGGAAGAGTAGGTATGAGAAGGGGGTTGGGTTTGGGGGCTATAAAGGAATGTGTGAGAGAAGGGAGCTGGGGATGAAAAAAGGATGAGATGGGAGAAGGGGGGCTAAAAAAGGGGGCATGTGAGAGAAAGGGGCTGAAGACAGGAGCTGGAAGAATAAGTGAAGGGGGAATGAAGAGGGAGTTCTATGGAGGTGAAGGACAGAGAAAGGGGACAGATTTTTAAGTTGGTGAAAAAAGGTGGAAATAGGGAGGGTAAAAGGGGAAATGGGAGCCTGAATAGAGGGGGTAAGACATAAGAAGAATAGCCGTACTGGATAAGACTAATCTATTCTAGCACCCGTTAATGTAAGGTGATGATGGACAGGGGGGATGTAAAACAAAGGGGCTGCTGCTGGATAAGGTGAGCAGTGATGGAGTGGTGGAGGACACAGGGGAGGTAAAAGGAAGGGATAATGGATGGGGAGCAGGCAAGGGGTGGTTGTGGAAAGCCAAGGAAACCCCCCCCAAAAACACAGAAAGCGACTAAAGAGAGAGAAAAATAAATAAAGACAGACACACACACACACATATATTCTAGCACCCGTTAATGTAACGGGCTATAAGACTAGTACAGATAATAAAGTCTTCAAATATCCTCAATAAAATAGCTCTGCACTATATGTAACTGATGTAAAGCATAGAAAATAGCTTTGACAATATTAGAACTATGTGGCCCAAAGGATCAGTCTATGAACACTCCCAAGTATTCAAATGATGACATTAATGTAATGGGAATATCCAAAAGCACAGGGTGCTTTGGTGAAATGTGTACATTTCATCGATGTAGGCACTTATAAAATTACCCCAAAGTAAAATATAAACATTTAAATTTAAAAATTATGATATTTGTAATAACTTTTGAGGTTTCGCTAGAATCAGAGGTCTTGCAGAACTTCAATCCCATAGCGTGGCATTTTTTATTTTATTTATTTATTTATTATTTATTTTTATAAGTATTTATATACCACTTATAACCTAAGTGGTGTACATGCAGGTACTCAAGCATTTCTTGACAGAAGCATTTGGGGTGCTAGTGAGAAAAGAGCAAGCTAGCTATGAAAGGGGCAAGCCAAAATGATATTTCTACATATCATACCCACCATATCATCACAGCCACCGCTGCTCCTCTATCCCCCACCCATCTTTAAATTACCAATATTTGCAGGGTTAACTCTGCCACTAGGCAGCCTAGGTGTCTACCTAAGGTGGTAGTATGTGGGTGGGGGCCAGCAGTGAATCAGCTCTCACACAGCAAAAAAACAGCACTGTAATGCTGCTCTCAGCCAAATGGCAGACTTGTGTACAGGCCTGTGCTCAAGTCCTGCCACATACTGCCCAAATCCAACTGGAAGTGTGCATCCGGGGAGTGGTGGGGAGCAGATAGGTGGACAGCAGGATTTGCATATGGGCCTGTGCTTTTTTACCTGTGCTTCTTCCTGCTTGAACAGAGGTAGAACAGCAGGGGCAAGCCTGGGAGAGATAAAGGAAGAGGAAGAGTAGAGCATTGACCTGTTCTTAAAGCACTATGCTGCACTGCTTTATCTGTGCTTTTTCCAGGTCAGGTGAAGGAAGGGCAGTAACAGTGGCAGGCCCCGCAGGCCCCGAATAGATGGAAAAATGAACAGAGCATGTGATCTTCTTCTATATTTATAAGTTGCTATACAGAATCTATCAGTCATATAAATTGGAGCAATACCATACACGACTTTATAGCAAAGACAACAAAATATAAGGCTAGAAGGACCATTGGTCTGACTCAGTATGACAAACACAAACTTTGCTTTTTGAAAGTTTTCAGTGCAGGAAAAGCTGTCATTAACATCGGCTGAACCATCACCATTTCAAATGATGAGAGGAGTGAAAAAAGTGGGATCTTGGACACTAGCCTGGGACCAGATAAATATTAGTGAACTGAAAATCAGCAGCACATTGGAAGTAAATTAATGCAGTCTATTATGTTGGCCTGTACAGCCTTACTACATCAGAGAATGGTTCCTGTGATAGCACAGAAGCATAGGTAGTAGGGAGGCTCCTGCAGTAATAGCTAAAGAGGAAGGAAAGAAAAATTCTGCAGATTGTCATGGTCGTGCAAAGTAAGGGAAAAGCTTTCTACCTATTCCAGTTGCCTAACAACACTTCAAATTAGTCAACCAGTTCCAGCCCTTGGAATTGATTACATTACATTAGAGATTTCTATTCCGCCAATGCCTTGTGGTTCAAGGCAGATTACAAAAGAATTACAAAAAAGGTATTACATGAAGAAGATATCTGGTAATTTCTAGAGGAGATAAAGAGTGGATGAGGCTGCTTTGGGGAATTGGGAAGGAGCTAGCGGTATTAAGTCATTTGCAGGAATTTCCTGAACAGTAGAGTCTTTACACTTCTCCCTCCGGATTCGCGGGGGATAGGGGCAGAGCCGGACCGCAAATGGTGAAATACCGCGAATATCTTCTGGTCCGGCTCTGACCCACCCCCGCCTTCCTCCCCGGCATCCAGGCCTTACTTGGTGGTCTAGTGGGCTTTCGGGGCAGGAGCGAACTTCCTACGCTCCTACCCTGTGCAGATCGCCAATAGGAAATGGCTGCCGTGAGTTCCCGTAGTCTCGAGAACTCCCCACAGCCATTTCCTATTGGCGATCTACACGGGGCAGGAGCGTAGGAAGATCGCTCCCGCCCCGAAGTCTGCTATACCACCAGGTAAGGCTGGGATGCTGGGGGGAAGGCTAAACTATGTTTTTTTTTTCTTTTTTCCCCCTCTCCAAAAAATCGCGAATATGTGAAATCGCGATTGCCGAAACCGCGAATGGGGAGGGGGAAGTGTATTTATTTTCTGAATGTTTTGTAGTCTGGGGTCATAATTAGTAGATTGGAGATTTGGTTGTTGAGTTTTGCTGCTTGTGTGGCTAGGAAGCCATCATATAGTTTTTTCCATTTCACTTCTTTGATTGGAGGGTGCGTGAATGGAGTGTGGGTTTTCCTATATCTAGTTGATGTAGTTTGGATGAGACAGTTGATGTAGTTTGGATGAGACAGTTGTTTAGGTAGGTTGGGCCGTCGCCGTTTATGGTTTTAAATAGTAGACAGTAGAATTTGAATAGTATTCTTGCCAGGACTGGAAGCCAGTGTGAGTTGAGGTAAGTCTCTGTGATGTGGTCATGTTTCCTCAATGAATAGATAAATCTCAGTGCTGTGTTTTGGATTGTTTGTAGTTGTTTTATCATTGTTGCTGGGAAGGGGAGGTAGAGAATGTTGCAATAATCTAAAAGACCTAGGACTAGGGATTGTACTAAGAGCCGGAATTGTGTTCTATCGAAGAATTTTCAAACTTGTCTTAAATTTATGAATCATCCCATTCTGAATCTGATACAGAAAATATAGGCATCCTCCAAATTTTCATTTGACCTGGTACAGTATGTTTATATTTTTTTCCTAATTAGAATTCTTAAAAAAAAAATATCAATTTGTAACATTAAAAAATATGTTTATAAATATTTTAATAAATGCTTGTTAGTAAAGTCAGAAGCTGTAGATAAAGTTTTAAGAGAACAGCTCATTTATAACATACCTAGTGTTGGAAATTAAATGGAACATTTTAATTAACAGCATACTAAACAGGTTGCTTATTTACTATTTGAGCAGTCCAGTTTGCTTTGATGTATGGAGTTAGGTCCCTATTTCACACAATGTTTATAAATCTGAAAACCATTAAAAAATTAGCATATTTTACAAAATAACAATAGCATAAGTTTCACTAGAAAACTATGTACAGTAAAACCTTGGTTTGCGAGCTTAATTCGTTCCAGAAGCATGCTTGTAATCCAAAGCACTCGTATATCAAAGCGAATTTCCCCCTAGGAAATAATGGAAAACTCAGACAATTCATTCCACAATCCAAAAACTTTAATCCGAAATACTACACGTACTTGTATTGCAAGACCTTGCTCGTTTAGAACAGTCACTACATTCCCGCAGCGTCAGAGAGAGAAGAACCATCGGCTCAGTTGTGATGATATGACGTGTGTATACTGTATGTACTCGTATTGCAAAACCTCGCTCGTTTAGAACAGTCACTTCACTCCTGCAGCGTCAGAGAGAGAAGAACCATCGGCTCAGTTGTGATGATGTGATGTGGGTATACTGTATGTACTTGTATTGCAAGACATTGCTTGTATATCAAGTTAAAATTTAATAAAATGTTTTGCTTGTCTTGCGAAACACTTGCAAACCAAGTTACTTGCAATCCAAGGTTTTACTGTATAAGAATACCCTCAAGGTGTTCCTATTAACAAATTAGCAGTTTGAAGACTCTAGAGTCCTTTTACCAAGGCAAGCTAGCTGATTTAGCACATGCTAAATATTAGCGCATGCTAATGCGTCCATTATATTCTATGGACGTGTCAGCGTTTAGCGCATGCTAAATCGGTTAATGCGCCTTAGAAAAAGAGGGGGGCTCTGCAAATAACTTTTAAAATCAGAAACCTGTTAAAAATGTTAGCATGCTTTTAAGTAAATAATCCACAAGGCTTGGTCAGTGTCTACTCAACATATCGGTTCATAGTCAGTGGCGCGCAAGACGCCAGCGCGCCGACAATTCGGCGCAAGACAGAAGCGCGCGGGGGAAAAAGTAATTTTTAAAGAGCTCTGATGGGGGGTTTGAGGTGGCAACCCCCCCCACTTTATTGGTTAGTGTTCATGCTGCTGTTGGAGGGGGGTTCGGGGGGTTGGAAACCTACATTATAGAGAAAATAGAACTTTTTCTGATTTTTTTCGGGAAAAGTTCCGTTTTCTCTATAATATGGGAGGTTTGGAGCTCTTTAAAAATTATTTTTTCCCCGCGCGCTTCTGTCTTGCGCTGAATTGTCGGCGCTGGATTGTTGGCGTGCTGGCATCTAGCGTGCAATTATCCCGTCACCCAACATATCTATGTCAGTTTATTAGTTCTTGATGCTACAAAACTAGAAAGAAAAAGTAGTGATGAAGGATCGATCACAGCCATAGCCAGCCATGATCATAAACTGGTTGCTGGATTTTATTCTGAATTTGATGAAAAGGATGCAATTATAGAGACTTACCAGTTAGCAATGGCTACGTCATCCCTCAAAAATTATTAAATGATTCATATGAGAATTTACATATTTGCCTAAATCAATATTATATATACTTACATAACATAGGTAAAAAATAAAAACATCTGGCATACCACGTTGAATCCTGCCTTTTCAATTTGCAACCTTATTGAATAGAAGGTTGATCACAGCTTCTACAAATGACACCCAGTTCCCTTGCAGACAGAAAAAAACATACTTAAAAAATACAAGCTGGTTATGCAGCTTGGAGAATTCAGCCTTTCTTTCTTCTATGTAGCAGCAGATATGAATCCGCCATGAGAGCTTGAACTAGCTGATTCTCTCCCCTTTTTAATTCCCCCTTTTTAATTCTATAGCCATAATGACATCTCAAAAAGAGGAGTTTTAATTTTTGTTATGTCAACATTATACAGCAGTTTATAGTACTCCTTCAATAAATTTAGGCAACAGAAATAGAAAACGCAACAGCTATGAAAAGCTTCTCACAGTAGCAGCTACTGTAACTAGAACATTTCAGTTTTACAGGCTGTAAATGCTTTTAATAAAATTCTATTTCAAGTAATCCTTGACTTTTGGAAATTAAGATAGCAAACGGTGGAGCAAAGTGAAATAGAAGCTTCAATCTTTGTATAGTTTACAGACAAGAGTACACAGAGGGTTGCAAGCCTCAAAGATGAGAGGATCTGACTTACTATATGGCATGGTGGCAGTAGGATCAGGAGGTGGAAAGTTCTCAGTGAAGTTAATATTGCACATGTCAGTGCTACAGCAGCAGAAACGATAAGTGCCATTCTGGATCAACGATGGAGTGTTAGTTACTATACACTCATCACTATCACACTCCAATGGGTCTCCGACACGAGACCAGCATCCTGCAAAAGAATAGAGAAAATATCAAAACAATAGTGTAAGCAGCCAATAACAGAAGATAATTAACATCAGTATTGATGGATATTTACCTGTAAAATTCATAGAAAGGGAGAAATGCTAAATGTAAAACACACACACTGGACTTTGGGGCAGATGTAATAAGCCAAGTGTTAGAACAGTTATTCTAAGCTTCTGTACACAGCAGTCCAACACACATGCTAAAAAAGGATGCATCCATTATTGGGAAATATTGCCTTATTTGGCAGACTGACTCCTAGAGATGATCCCAGCAAACCACTAGGGGTCAAGTGTCATTTTCCAAGATGATGCTGCTGTATGCCTCCCTAGAACAGGTAAGTACTTTTGGCCTACGGTTAACGTTGTTTAAAATCTACGGACATTTTGCGATAATGTTAGCAGTCAATAAAGTTTGATGTTGTTAATACGTCCTGACACTTCAATAGTTTCCAGCGTGACTTTGAACGTCAAAATACTTTCTAGTTATATTTGACAACAAATTTTTTTTTTTAAAAATAAACAAGTATTTATACCAACAATGGTTAAATTATATGGTTTTAGATTAACCAAAAACAACTAAATGATTAAAACAAATTACGCAGTTACGCAATGCGTCAGTGACATCAATATTTTCCAATCACAACAGAACGCCATCATGTAATAGCACTTCTGATACTGAATGCTCGTTACGAGCTTGAAAATTGCTAAACGTAAAAATACAGAATATTGGCTAGTAAGTATCTTTAGAACTTTAACAGATAATGAAGTATTCTTCTATTTATAATGATATTAAATGCGTTGTAGATTACGAAAGGGAGCATTATAATCAAATGGCCTAATAATGAGATTTTTCTATAAAGAGCAACACAACATTATGGAGTTTATAGGACAATGTTTTACTTCAATTTTTTTAATCTGAATAGTGTATGGTTATTGGGATAGTCTATGTTTCTGTGGGTGGGGGGGGGGAAGAAAAAGCAATGTTACTTACCGTCACAGGCAGCTATTCTCACTAATGGGTGATGTGATCCAACGGAGCCCCGATGTTGGCGCCTCACAAGCATTTTTGCTTGAAGAAACTCAAAGTTTCGAGTCGCCCGCACCGCACATGCGCGAGTGCCTTCCCGCCCAGACCAGGGCGCGTCTCAGTTCAGATAACTAGCAGAGAAGCCAACCAAGGGAAGGTGGGTGGGACGTGAGAATAGCTGCCTGCTGTCCCTGGATAACAACTGTTACAGTAAGTAACATTGCTTTATCCCAGGACAAGCAGGCAGGTATTCTCACTAACCACAATGGGATGGTGGGAGAATTGGCAACTTAGGAGAATAAATTTTGTAATACTGTTTGGCCAAACTGTCCATCCCGTCTGGAGAAAGTATGAACCGAGGACCAAGTGGCAGCCTTACAAATCTCCTCAATCGGTGTCGATCTGAGGAAGGCTACAGAAGCTGCCATTGCTCTGACCTTATGGGCTGTGACTTTACTGTGAAGGGGTAATCCAGCCTGGGCAAAGCAGAAGGAGATACAAGCTGCCATCCAGTTGGAGATGGGACGCTTAGAGATGGGACGTCCCAACTTGTTCGGATCAAAGGAGATGAAAAGTTGAGGAGCAGTTCTGTATGGCTTGGTGCGTTCCAGGTAGAAAGCCAAGGCACGTTTACAGTCCAGAGTATGAAGAGCTGATTCTCCAGGATGAGAATGAGGCTTTGGAAAAAACACAGGAAGAACAATGGATTGATTCAGATGAAATTCCGAGACCACTTTGGGGAGGAATTTTGGATGAGTGCGAAGGACCACCTTGTTATGGTGGAACACTGTGAAAGGTGGATCCGCAACCAATGCTTGAAGCTCACTAACTCGACGAGCAGAAGTGAGGCTAATGAGAAACACCACTTTCCAAGTGAGATACTTCAGATGAGCCTTGTTAAGAGGTTCAAATGGAGGTTTCATAAGCTGAGAAAGAGCAACATTGAGGTCCCAAACCACTGGAGGCGGTTTGAGGGGAGGATTGACATGGAAAAGTCCTTTCATGAATCTGGAAACCACCGGATGAGCAGAGAGAGGTTTCCCTTGAAGAGGCTGATGGAAAGCAGCAATTGCACTGAGATGGACCCGTATCGAAGTTGACTTGAGGCCAGAATGAGAAAGGTGCAAAAGATAATCCAAAACTGAAGACAAGGAGGAGTGTTGTGGCTCATGATGATGAGAAAAACACCAAGCAGAAAATCTAGTCCACTTTTGGTGGTAGCATTGTCTAGTAGCAGGCTTCCTTGAAGCTTCCAGGACATCTCTCACAGATTGAGAAAACTGGAGAGGAGTTACGTTGAGAGGAACCAAGCTGTCAGGTGTAGAGACTGCAGGTTGGGATGAAGTAGAGATCCCTGATGCTGTGTAAGCAGTGATGGAAACACTGGTAGAAGGAAGGGCTCCCTGCTGCTGAGTTGAAGTAGAAGGGAGTACCAAGGTTGTCTGGGCCACCGTGGAGCAATCAGAATCATGGTAGTATGGTCTGACTTAAGCTTGACTAGAGTCTTTTGAATGAGAGGAAACGCATACAGAAAGAGATTTGTCCAGTCCAGAAGAAAAGCATCTGCCTCGAGGCGGTGAGGAGTGTAGATCCTGGAGCAGAACTGAGGTAGTTTGAAGTTGTGGGGGCTGCAAAGTGGTCGATCTGAGGTGTTACCCACTGAGAGAAGATATGATGGAGGGGCGTTGAGTGGAGGGTCCACTCGTGAGGTTGCAGCAGACGACTCAAGTTGTCCGCTAAGGCATTGTCCACCCCCTGAATGTAGACAGCTTTGAGGAAGGTGTTGTGGCGAATTGCCCAATCCCAAACTTTCAGAGCTTCCTGACAGAGGGAGGCCGATCCTGTGCCCCCCTGCTTGTTGACATAATACATGGCGACTTGGTTGTCCGTGTGAATGAGGATCACCTTGTCTTGAAGCAGGTGCTGGAAAGCATTGAGAGCATTGAAAATCGCCCTGAGTTCCAGGAGATTGATGTGGCACTGGCGGTCTATGCTGGTCCAAGAACCCTGAGTGCGGAGACCGTCCAGATGAGCCCCCCAAGCATAAGTCGACGAGTCGGTCGTGAGGACTTTCTGATGGGGGGAGTATTTGAAACAGCAAACCTCTGGATAGATTGGAGGATAGCATCCACCAGCGAAGAGACTGTTGCAGAGCAGGAGTGACCTGGATGTGTTAAGACAGAGGGTCGGATATCTGCGTCCACTGAGATGCCAGGGTCCACTGGGGAATCCTGAGGTGAAGTCTGGCAAAAGGAGTCACGTGAACTGTAGAGGCCATGTGGCCAAGGAGAACCATCTTGTGTCTCGCCGAGATGGACGGGCGAGAGGACACCAAGTGGCAAAGATGGAGGAGAGCTTCCAGACGTTGGGGAGGGAGGAACGCTCTGAGTTGGGTAGTATCCAGAACAGCTCTGATGAAGGGAAGAGTCTGGGAAGGTTGTAGATGGGATTTCGGGAAGTTTATCTCGAACCCCAGATGTTGCAGTAACCAAATCATCTTCTGGGTCACGAGGATGACTCCCTGAGACGTGGAATCCTTGATGAGCCAGTCATCCAGGTAGGGAAACACCTGGAGGCCATGGTTCCTGAGCGCTGCGGCCACCACTACCAGGCACTTGGTGAAGACTCTGGGTGACGAGGCCAGGCCGAAAGGAAGCACTCGGTATTGAAGATGAATCTGAGGTATTGGCGTGAGGCCGGATGAATGGGAATGTGAGTGCAGGCCTCCTTGAGATCCAGAGAGCATAACCAGTCGTTCTGCTCGAGGAGGGGATACAGGGATGTCAGGGTCAACATGCGAAACTTCTCTTTGACCAGAAACTTGTTGAGGACCCTGAGATCTAAAATGGGTCGCAGATCACCCGTCTTCTTGGGAACAAGGAAGTACCTGGAGTAAAATCCCTTGTTCTGTTGAGATACAGGAACCGGCTCGACAGCTCCGAGCTGTAATAAAGCCTGAGCTTCCTGAAGAAGGGCAGTCTGGGTCAAGTTGGAAGGATACTCTCTTGGAGGATGTTCCAGGTGGACTCGATCGAACTGGAGAGAGTATCCTTCTCTGACGATGGAAAGGACCCAGAGGTCGGAGGTAATGATCGTCCATTGATGGTAAAAGTGATGGAGACGACCTCCAATTGGTGGAGCAACTGAAAATGGCAGGATGACTGAAGTTACGTCCTTTATAAGACAGTCAAAAGGGCTGAGGAGCCTTAGGGACAGTAGATGGCTGAGGCTTCTGTTGATGCTTTTGGGAATGCTGCCGATTCACAGGCTGTCGGATGGGGGGTGCCTGCTTAGGTGGGTAACACCGCTGGTATATCAATGGTGGGCGTGATGGATGAGGAGGAGCAGGCTTAGACTTCAGACGCAAGATGGATTGGAAGGATTTCTTGTGGTCCAAGAGCTTCTTGGTCGCCGCCTCAATGGATTCATCAAATAGGTCAGAACCAGCGCATGGAACATTGGCAAGCCTGTCCTGGAGATTAGGGTCCATATCGATGGTCCTGAGCCACGCCAGCCGGCGCATGGCCACCGCACATGCTGTAGCCCGAGCTAAGAGCTCAAAGGAATCATAGGATGACTGCATCAGCTGTAACCGGAGCTGGGACAGAGAGGTCAGAACCTCCTGGTACTCAGATTGTGTCCTAGGGTCCACATAGGGCAAGAACTTCTGGAGTACCGACAGGAAGAACTCAAAATATATGATGAAATGGAAGTTGTAGTTCAGAACCCTGGATGTCATCATGGAGTTCTGATAAATCCTCCTGCCAAATTGGTCCATGGTCTTGCCCTCTCTACAAGGTGGAATGGCAGTGTAGACCTGGGAGGGGTGAGACCGCTTCAGTGAGGACTCCACCAAAAGGGATTGATGGGAGAGTTGGGAACCATTGAACCCCTTATAGTGCACCGTGCGGTATCTGGCATCCAATTTACCCGGTACAGTGGGGATGGAATAAGGTGTTTCAAGGCATCGCACAAAGGTCTGATCCAGCAACTTGTGCAAAGGAAGCTTGAGGGATTCAGCAGGTGGTTGAGGGAGGTGCATAGTCTCCAGATATTCTTTGGAGAATTTGGACCCCGTGTCCAGGTGAATGTCCAGGTCGTCTGCCATCTGTCGAAGGAACGAGAACGACAGCTGGTCAGCCGAAGCAGGGCCTTGAGAGGGGCTCGAGGACATCGAGGCCTCTGGATCCAAGGAGGACGGGGATCGTGGGGGTGATAAAGACCCCAGCGTGTCCTCGAGCTCCGGCATCGGAGGAGGTGAAGTAGCTGGTGGAGAATACTCAAGAAAGGGCTGCTTCCTATGAGGCGAGGCAACATCTCTTAGCAATCCCCTCATTGAAAGTCATTAACACAAGACGTACTACAATCTTCTCTATAACAGCCCCTCAGTCCTGGAATAACCTCCCACTTTACTTAAGACTAGAAAAAAATTTAGGAAAATTTAAAGCTCATCTTAAAAGTTTTTTATTTACAGATGCATTTAATGATTAAGTTTGTTAATGACCAAATCTCTCTGCTTTGTCAATTTAATTCTCTGAACTTATTTACCTTTCCCCTCCTAATGTATTTCCCTTGAATTTTTAAATATAATAACTGTATGTAACCATCAAATTAAATAACTTTCCTTATGTTTTTAGTATTGTTAGTTAAATCCCATTTAAGTTTTAATTTTTCTTTTTTGTTGTTGTTTTTATTGTAAATGATATATTAATTAATTTCTGAACAATTTGTACATCGCCTAGAAATTTGAATAGGCGATAAATCAAGACATTTAATAAACTTGGAAACTTGGAAACTTGGATGCCTGGACGAGTGCCTCGATGAATGCCTCGACTGATGTGAATTGTATTTGGATATCGGCCTCGAGGGACGAGGCAATTGGATCTTCACTGAGGCCCCCAGGTAGTGGATGGGGCTGGAAGCGGTTGATCGAAGCACAGGTGGTTGGCTGGAATCACCCCGGGGTACTCGTGGAGACTTGAACTCCTGCATCGGGTGGATCGGCTCCAATGGAGGCACTCGCAAAGACTACTCCTTGCATCGAGTGAATCAGTTCCAATAGAGGCATGGGCAATGACTCTGCTCCTTGCGATGCATGCACCGATGCCAGACCAGACACTCGCAGAGACTCTGCTCCCTGTAGAGAGTGTGTGTACCGTTGAGGCACTGGAGGTGGTTTGACCTCGCGGGAGGCCTCCCCATCCCCAGGCTGGATTTGAGAGAGAAGCTTAGGCCCTATGGTGGTGAAGAGCTCAATGAATTGCTTCTCTAAGAAGGTCTGGAATGAGGCCGGCAAGGACGGATCTGCATCAGCAATGGGATCGCCTGCACAGGCCTCGCATTCTTTAGGGGTAGTGTGTGAGTGCTTGGGCTTAGAAACCTTGGGCACTTTTAGCACTACCGGTGGAATAGGCTGCTGTGCTACCTGACCTGAAGAGACCGAGGAAGGCATCGCAGCAGGCGCTGGAGTCGGGGCCAGCACAAATGATGCAGGCTTGATGAGACTCGGCGCCGCAGAGGTGGAAGGCTGGGGAGCAGCGAAAAAAGTCGAAGGCGAGGGACCTTTCGATGAAGACTGCTCCGTCGAGGACTCCATGCTGAACAGCGACTCCCACAAGACGCAACACCGCTTGAAAGCATGTGCGGTGAGTGTGGAGCAAGGCCGGCACAATTTCGGAAGATGTTCAGGCCCGAGACACCGAACACAGCGTCAATGAGGGTCTGTTAGCGAAATCGCGCGCTGGCACTTGGCACACTTTTTAAAACCAGTGATAGGCCGGGACATAGGCCGGAAAAGCTCCGCCGCAAGATCGAAGCCGCAGGGCTGCGGCCACTTGGCCTGCCCAGTTGGACAGATGGAAGAAATTTTTTATTTTTTTGAAAACAAGAAAGAACGACGAAAATCAGCAATTAAGAGAAAACCCAAAACCCCGGACTTTAGAAGGCACAAGTGAAAAATCTTCACGCAGAGAGTCGAAGACGGACTTCTCGGCTCCGCGGAAAAGTAAGAACTGAGGAGACGTGCCCTGGTCTGGGCGGGAAGGCACTCACGCATGCGCGGTGCAGGCAACTCAAAACTTCGAGTTTCTTCAAGCAAAAATGCTTGTGAGGCGTCCGCATCGGGGCTCCTTTGGATCACGTCACCCATTAGTGAGAATACCTGCCTGCTTGTCCTGGGATATTGGTTGGTTATGTATACTTGTAAGTTGAATGTGCTTTTATTAACTTATTATATGGTATATATTTGTGTATTGCACTTTTGAATCAATAAAGAATAAAAAAAAAAAATTAAGATTAATATGTTTTTTTGCAGTCCCTGTTCTTTCCTAGCTGAATGTTTTCCATTTTTCTCCTTTTTCCTATGTTAGCATTAGCGTTTAAGCTAACATACGCAATTCTCCTGAAGAAGCTCTATACAGAATGAAACGGAGACGCTCCGTCGAGCACTTTTTAAATTATCTAAAACCAGCTTAGGCTTTTACCTAGAGGGAAAAGAGGCATTTTTAGAGGAGGGGAAAGGGCGGGAGGTGGGCCGACCTAGACTTAGTCGTACTGCAAGTATAACCAAAAGTTTAACAAGATTCCTAGTCAGAACTTATACATTTTGATTCAGACCAAGTCAAAACATAAGTCCCGAATAGAGGCCGCTGATATGATTGTGGCTGCTGTGATCAGCTCAGCAGCCCCGGCAACCTGCCCACCACCCACTGCAACGATTGCAGCAGGAGAGATGACTAATCTCTCCTGCTGCGATTGCTTTCCCCCCTCCCCCCCCCCCCCCGGCAAAGATTTGGTTGCAAAGATTTGGTTGGCCCAGATGCCAAAGCCCATCCTATGGGTAGGGCCTTAGGCACATGGGCCAATCAGGCCCTAGGTTAACCATTCTGAGGATGGTGGGCCTGCCGGCCGGACAGGGGACCTGTCTGTCCAACGTTAAGGTAAGCTAGGGGGGGTGTCCGGGGTTAGGTGGGGGCCAGGTAGTGGGGGGACCATTTGGGAGTTCGGGGGCATTCGGGGGGTGGGATTTGTGGGGGGGTGCGCTTTGGGCAGGAGGGCCTGGGTTACCGGTATTGTTGGGGTGAGTGGACGGTTCAGGGGTCCAGGGGGTGGGCAATTCGGGGGTGCATCATCTGGAGGATTTGCGATCCCTTCTGCCAGTATTGTCGGGGGGTGGGCAGTTTGGGGGTGCGCCGTCAGCAGGAGTGCTTGGGATCCCTCCTGCCGGTATTGTCGGGGGGTGGGCGGTTCAGGGGTGCGCTGTTGGCAGGAGGGCCTGGGCTCCCTCGGGTTTGTCGAGGGGGGTGGGGTGCTGGTAGGAGAGATTGAGCATCTATCCTGCCATAATCGTTGCGGTGGGGGGTGGGCCAGTTACAGGATTCTGTAACCAGCGTTGTTTTTTGACAGATACCAGTTACAGAATCCTGCTTTTAGGTGAAGGACTGACCCCTCCTTCGCCTAAAAGATCGAGGTATGGGCGTTTGGGACTTGGGAGATTTTTTTGTTCGGGAATGTGTTGTAAGAATAGACATAGTGGCAGTCAGGGCAAGTAGATTGCTAAACGTGGAGTTGGCCATTCTAAAAAAACCAACAACTCATTTTGGATGTATTTTTGAGAATGGATATTTCTCTGCTGCCAACTTCAGCATCTAGGGACTTAGGCCAAAATGGGACTTAGGTTTGGTTCAAAGTTCTGTAGAAGCATGGAGGAGCATAATAAAAAAAATGTCTAAGTCCTGCCTGCTTTTCGAAGTTTAAGGCTTCATTTCACTACATAGATCTCCAGCTCAATCAGAGGTGTATTCAGCTGGGCTATTTGGATCTCCCGCAGTCTCTATCATATCAAATCCCCACAAAGCCACTACCTGTATTCTTCCTCTTTGTGATTGTATGGATCTTTATAATAATCTACAAGCTGATGTGCAATGTCTGTAGTGTGGTACATTCTACTCTTGTGATCCCATATCCCCATGCTATATATGTACTGTTCATCCCCTCAACAGATAGTCAAAACAATTTGCCCACCTTCTGACCATAATTATAGTGAAGGTACAGATAATTTATTTAAAAAATTTATATATTGCATATGCCCTACACCAATATTCTTCAACCTTTTGTTACCTATGGACCAGCGGAAATAAAATAATTATATTTGTGGACCGGTAGTTGAAGAACACTGGGCTAAGTCATGGGCCGGACCCTGCCCATCTCCATCCAATCTCCACCCCAGACCCCGCCCCCATAATAGTACTAATTGTAACACCATTTTTTCCATTCATTTTTCATGTATATTGTACACACACACAATATAATCATATTAACAACACATAATGGTTAACCACAAAATTAAACTGCACAAAGCACACTGTATGCTTCTCAATATTCATTCCTACCAGAACACAGATAACCCCATGCAATTATGGGACCAAAAACTAAAAGTACTAATATATACAAACAAACCCTAAGATGCAAGACTGCATGCAGTACAACCCCAGAGAAAAAGAAACAAATGCATTTCTTCCTGAACAGACAGCAGAGGTAAATTAATCACTAAATTAAAAAATAAAATCATTCCCTCTATTGTTGTTGTCTCCCTCCCTCTCTCCATGCTGTGCCTTGCCTTCTGGCCTGCCCCCGATGTTATCTTTGGGCCGGCTCCCTCTTCCTCAGTGCTGCAGTGCACAAAGCCGTGGGCAGCAGCTCCTCGAGCGTCCCGTACCTCATCTGGAAGCCTTCCCTCTGACATTGTAATGTCAGAGAGAAGGCTTCTGGTTCAGGAGCAGGATGCGCGTAGGAGCCTCTGCCCACGGCTTTGTGCACTGCAGCACTGAGGAAGAGGGAGCCAGCCTGAAGACAACGCCGCATTGATTGCACCATGGACCGGTGCCTGAAGAGCACTGTCTGAGGCCTGATGCACGTGCCGGCCCTGTGGACCGGCGGTTGAAGAACACTGCCATTTGGCTGTGGTGGTGTGTAGGGTCATACGGTTTACATGAGCAACATACATAAAATGTAACAATATAAACATAATTATTAGTAAAACAAGTCCTGCACTTCATAAAATAACATTAAAAGGCATAAATCAAATCCTTAACCATGCACACGGCTTTACTTCCTGATCACATTTGCATTCCATTACATAAATGTGTTGGCAACAATAAGGTTTTCAATAGTTTCTTAAGCCCAGTCTGAGTACATAAACTGCAAGTTTTTCCAAAGTTTGACTCCCACTACTGACACTATAGCATCTCCAATCCTTGAATGTATGATAGACTAGCTTTTATAGGAATTTAATTGCATACTTTTTCAGCTGGTGCAATAGTTTGTCCAGTGTATTTTCTCTAATCCCCCCATCTCACCCAGATTCTTACCCTTCAGATGACATTTTGTTTCTCCTGTAATAAGCAAGTCAGCCACAAAATCTCAGCATTCCTTTGCTTCCTCTGTTTCATTATTTCTGCAATTATATGACCTCTCATAAATGCTTTTCTAGTTTCCTACAGTAGCGTAGTGGATATCCCCATCCCCTTGATTAAGTTTAAACCCTGCATAGGTTTTAAATTCTGCATCATTCACTATCCTTTGACATGTTTTCCAATTAAAAGCTCTGTTGTTCAAGGTTCCTTACCATAACTGGAGCATGATCTGAAATATAAATGACACCTGCTGTATATTTGCCATTTTCAAAGAGCAAATAGGGATGTCAATATTGAAATAAAATCAATCTTGGAATGGCTTTGGTGCGCATGCAAGTGGAAAATGAAATCAGTCTCAGTGGTGTGTAGGGTCATACAGCTCTCCATCAATGCCAACTGCCACATCTGTAAATTAACTCCAACTGTCCTTCTGTCTTCCCTTTCATTTTAGGGGGTTTGCAGTCTCTACTTTGATATGCCACAATATTGAAATCCCCATCCAACACCGCCTAGTAGTCTGGGAATGGAGAACCACCTGAATTAGCTTGTGAAAATTTTCTCTGAATATATATTTGGAGAACAGATATTACCTAATAAGATCTTTCTTCCATATAATTTTCTTGCCATAAACATGCACCTCACCTTCTCAACCCTATCTGCACTTAATCAATGGATACCTGTCTATAAATTGAGATATCTATGCCACACCACACCTCCTACTAGTATAGGACCAATAACCACACTGGCCCACCCTTTCCCACTTTAATTTTTGATGTTACTGATTAAAGGAGTGCTTCTTCCCTATTAAAAATTCTAATTTCTACCTTCCCTTGCAATAATATAGAAACACATAACACTAATCGCTTGAGAATTAATCCCTGACATCTCTTCTTGATAACATATCCCCATCAATATCAAAAACCATTCCTTTTCGCAAAATTTTAAATCCTTGGTACACGACAGAACTTCGCTTGATCAAACAACAACTGCGTTCCTTAGGAAAAAAATGGCGACGTAACAAAACATTAGCTAATCTCCAAAGATATAGGGATAACGTGTCACTATACAAATCAAAAATCAATCAGGCAAAGAAAACATACTATTCCAACAAAATTGAAAAAGCAAAAAACTCTTCCACACTCTATATTATTTTAAAATCAATAGATCCAAAAAACAAAATAAACAACTTCACTCAAAAATCCATATTAAAAGCACAAGATTTAGCTGATGCATTTACACAAAAGATTAACAACATCCGTAATTCCTTTATTCATAACACAACAAACAATCCTACAAGCCTTGATCAAACAAAACTCATACCAACAGCAAGATGTTCAAACTTTAAAATCCCTTCAATTCAAGACATAGAATCCCTTCTTCAACAAGTTAACTTAAAAAGTTCCCGCTCTGAAATTATTCCACCTTTTTATCTGAAAAAACACTTTTCACATTTTGGACCTTTCATTCTTTCACTCATTCAGAAGAGTTTACTCACTGCTACAGTTCCACCTCAATGGAAGACTGCTATTATCACTCCTATTCTCAAAAATTACAAAATTAGCGTTAACGAACTTTCCAATTACCGTCCGATAGCTAACATACCATTTATAGATAAACTGACAGAAAAACTGATTTTTAACCAACTTTCTGACTTCATAGAAAATACAAATGCACTACATCCCAATCAAACAGGATTTAGAAAATTTCATAATACAGAATACTCTTTAATAGGCCTAACTTCGAACATCCAATACTACTTAGACCATCACAAATCTGTCATTCTTTTTTCTTTAGACATTTCTGCCCCCTTCGATACTATAGACCAGGGGTGCCCAACGCGTCGATCGCGATCGACAGGTCGCTCGCTCAGGCGACCCCAGTCGATCGCAGAGCGGGTTCCCTTCTCTTTTTTCCCCTCCTGACTGGCCTGCTCCTGAATTCTGCTGCTGCCTCCGCTGCTCAACATAAAAAAAAACCAAAAAAACGGCTTGGAGAATTTATGCTCCGGGGGCTAACGTGCGCTTGTACTGGCTTCCCTTCTCTTTCCTCTGAAACCGGAAGTTATGTCAGGGGAGGGGAGAGAAGGGAAGCTGGCACGCACATGTTAGAGCCCCATTCGCGGGCTAAAGCGGGAGACTGGTCAGTGAAGCTTGCGATTTGCTCTTCTTGCTGCCAGGTCCTGCCTACTTTCTGTTTCCTCAAAGGCAGGACCCGGCAGCATTTCTCCCAATAGGTCGATCTTGGGCCGATCAGCCTTTCTCTCCCCGACGTCAATTCTGCCTCGGAGAGGAAGTTCTGGCCAGCATAACTTCCTCTCCGAAGGCAAAATTGACGTCGGGGAGAGGAATGCTGGTGCGCCCGAAGCAAGGAGAGCTTGGCCGGCGGCGGGCGGCTTTGGGGGCCTGTTATCCGGCGGCAGTGGCAGTGGCTTGGGGGAGGGCAGGGAGGGAGAAAGAGGGCAGGCAGGGAGACAGAAGAAAAGAAGAGAAACAGAAAAAAAGAAAGGGGCATGAAGAGAGAAAGAAAGAGAGGGCAGGGAGAGAAGAAGAAAACGTTTGGGGTGGGGAATGAAGTCAGGAGGAGAGGAAGCAAACAGGCTAAAAGAAGGGAAGAAAGATTGGATGCACAGTCAGAAGAAGAAAGTGCAACCAGAGACTCATGAAATCACCAGACAAGGTAGGAAAAATGATTTTATTTTAAATTTAGTGATCAAAATGTGTCTGAATTTATATCTGCTCTCTATATTTTACAATATGGTCCCCTTTTACTAAACCGCAATAGAGGTTTTTAGCGCAGGGAGCCTATGATTGTCGAGAGCAGCGCTGGGCATTCAGCGCAGCTCCCTGCGCTAAAAACTGCTATCGTGGTTTAGTAAAAAGGGAGGGGGTGGGTATTTGTCTATTTTTGTATGGTTATTACTGAGGTGACAGTGCATAGAGTCATCTGCTTTGACCTCTTTGAAAAAACCCCGGAATAGGAATGATAATTGACAATTCTATGCGTACAGTATTTTTTTTTTATTTTATTGTTGGTAGATCATTTTGACTTGGTCATTTTAAAAGTAGCTCGCAAGCCCCAAAAGTGTGGGCACCCCTGCTATAGACCATGATCTGCTCTTAACCAGACTTGAAGAAATAGGAATAAATGAGAGAGTTCTTTCTTGGTTTACCTCTTATCTTGCTAACCGCACTTCTTCTGTCAGATTTAATAACGAAGAATCCACATTTTACTCTTCCTCATTTGGAATCCCTCAAGGATCTATTCTGTCCCCTCTATTGTTTAACATTTTTCTTTCACCACTACTAGGGATCTGTCAGTCCATAGGTTTCATTCCGTTTTCCTACGCTGACGACATTCAACTCATTCACCCTTTGGACCCGGAAAATAACATTGAAATTAAATCTATTAACCATAAATTGGAAAAAATACAAAATTGGCTCAACTCAAACAAATTAGCGTTAAATATCAATAAGACTAAATCAATGTTATTCAATTGGAAAAAAGACATAATACTGGCAAAACCGTTCATCCTTAATAACATTCCACTCAACCTGGTCTCCTCTGTAAAAATTATCGGCGTAGTAATAGATGATAAATTGATCTACCAAGAACACATCTCTCTTACCGTTAAAAACTGTTTCTTTAAATTACGATAGATCCGCTCAATCGCCAAATTTCTTAGTTTAACTTCAATAAAGATACTTATTCACTCCTTAGTAATATCAAAAATCGATTACTGCAATGCTCTTCTTATTAATATTACCCAGAAAGAAAAAAGGAGATTGCAGTTAATACAAAATACAGCCATTAAATTAATATATAACGCGAAAAAATATGATCATGTTTCACCGTTACTAAAAGATGCCCACTGGCTACCAATCCGCCATAGGATTATTTTCAAAATAATGTTACTTATTTTCAAAACATTAGCATCTAATGAACCACAATTTATTTCTAGATCTTTAATCCCACACAATACCCAACGTCCACTCCGATCATCTGCTCAAAATCTGCTTTCAGTACCCTCTTTGAAAATCATAGGAACAAGGAGATCAGACATATTCACAGTGATGGGACCACAATGGTGGAACGCCATCCCTCAATATATTAGAACTGAAAATGATATCGTAACATTTAAAAATTTTTTTTAAACTTATTTATTTAATGACGCTTTTAATATTTGAAACTTTTACATACTTTAGAGATCCTTCTTAAACTGTGCTTTGGTTTTATAACCCCTTACCTTTTATTTTTACCTTTTCTACCAAATTTAAGATTGTAACTTTTAATTATTTCCTTCCCACCTCATGTTTGTATTTTATGTAATTATATTGTTAATATGTTAGTTTCTCTGTTTTATTCTCTACTTGGATTATGTACATCGCCTAGCAATTTTAATAGGCGATTCATCAAATGAATAAATAAACTTGAAACTTGAAACTTCTTGTCAGAAATATATATTGGTCTTTAACCTTTTACACATGGTCAACAGTTTCTTCCTCTTTATTAGTGAGTGAATACCTGTCACATTTAATGTTGCTTTGTTGACCTGTACCATCTCTTATTGGCGTACAATACTCCTCTTACCCACTTAAAACTATATCCCAAAAGGGGTGTACCTCAATTCCCAACCTTCCTGGCACCACCTCCCAGTCTTGCAGACAGCAAATCTTTCCCATCTCCCACCCTATCTCCCTGTCATAAGAACACAAGAATTCCCAAACTGGGACAATCTAAAGCTCCATCAAGCACAGATCCTGTTTTCAACAGTGGCCAATCCAGGTCAAAATTATTTGGCAAGATCCCAAAAGATACAAACAGATTTTATGCCACTTACCCCAGGAATAAGCAGTGGATTTTCCCAAGTTCATTTTAATAATGGTTTACAGACTTTTCTTTAAGGAAATTGTCCAAACCTTTTTAAACCTTGTTAAGCTGTTTTAATCACATTCTCTGGCAATTATTTCCAGAGTTTAATTACACTCTGAGTAAAGAAATATTTTCTCCAATTTGTTTTAAATTTACTTTTTTGAAAAGTAGAAATGTCATTATGTCCTTGTATTTTTGGAAAGAGTAATGAAATGATTCACATCTACCTCACTGGGCCAATCAGGGCCTTAGTCCCCTCCCTGGTGCATCCCAGGATGTACTGGAAAAGGGAAGGCCCGCCATTTTGAAGAGGCAGGTTTGCCGGCGGGAGTGAGTGAGCACCCCTCCTGCAGGTCTTCTAAAAAAGGTATGAGGGGAGTCGGCTCACTAGACCACCTGTCGGGGGGGGGGGGGAGCTTATTACCAGTGTGTATGGAGGGGGTCAGAGAGGAGATGACCCACTAGACCACCAAGCTTGTGTGGTGGGGAGACTTTCGGGGGTATGCATGCTTTAAATAGATGCAGCTGTTGTGCACCCCCACAGCTGCACCCATTAAAAAAAACCTGCGACATGACAGAGTAAGTAACTCTCCTGTCAATCTTCCGAATGGAGTGTGGCAGGGAGCATCGGTGGGGGGCAGCAATGACTTGGGGCACTAGACTATCAGGCTTTTTTGGGGCTACATTTATAAGGAATCAAGGCTGGTGGCAGGTCTGAGAACTGCTTGATTTTCCTGTCAGTGCCTGAGCAAATCAGCACTCTAGCACTGACAAGAAAGTAAGGCTTCGCCTGCTCAGACCCCACTGCTAAATATCAGCCCTGATTCCTCATAAATTATGGGTGTTCCTTTTTAAGAATCACACAGAGAGGTCATTTTAATATTAATGACCTCATTAGACTATAGCTTTAATATTAATGACCTCATTATACTACATTTGCATAGTACAATCAGAGACTGCTAGAAAGCAAGGAAAAAACATGGTAAGCTGTTTTAATTATTAGGTGGTAAAATCTGTGCATTTAACGATGATTTAGCGCCATCATTAAATGGAGTGACTTTAGCGAATCGGCTTCTCAGTATTTTATAGACCTCTATTATAGCTCACCTCAGCTGTCTCTTCTCCAAGATGCACCCTATAAACTTTGTCTCTCCTCTGCACACTACTACTCAGCCATAACACCTCAGCCACTCACATTAACACAGTCAGCCTGACATGATGCAGTCTCTTCAGGTCTGGAATGCTACCCCAATTGCTCAGAGTTCTCCCTTCATCATCCTTCATACATCATACATTACAGTCAGAAGCGCGCGAGACAAATGCGTGCCGACATTTGAGAGCGGACAATTGAGCGCAAGACTTCAGCGCACCGCTCCAAAAGCTTATTTTAAAGGGTTCCTTTGGGGGTGGGGGGAACACTTTACTTAATAGTGTTGGCGCTGCCGTATGAGTGGTTTTGGGGGGTTGTAACCCCCATTATACAGAAAACTTAACTTTTCCCTGAAAAAATAGGTAAAAAGTTAAGTTTTCTGTATAATGTTGGGGGTTACTTCCCCCCCCCCCCACACACACCCAACATGGCAGCACGAACAGTATTAAGTAAAGTGGGGGGTTCCCCCCATTCCCCCCGTTAGCCCTGCTCACGTACCTCTAGGAAAGGAGGTGGAGTGACTACAATCATCAAGACCTCCACCACACCAAAACTGATAAACTCTATCAACATTACCTCCCTAGAAGCTCTTGCTTTCACCATAGGCCACAAACACAAAATCGCCTTCATACTCCTCTACAAAGCCCCCAACTTCCCAACAGATACCCTAGAGACCCTCCTCGAATTCATCACCGAACTGTCCATCTCCCTCAAACACGTGACCATCCTGGGAGATTTCAATTTCCCAGACTACCCCAACACCTAAGGACAAAGAGACAGCTTCCTCTCCTCCCTCACCGACCTGGGATTTCATCAAGCTATAACCACCCCTACACACTCAGCAGGCAACATCTTAGTGTAAAGCAATTTTTATTGAAGCGAAAATAACACAGCAAAAGATACAATCATGTGGAAATAGTAACAAGTCCCCCAACACCCACCCACCCCCCAAACCCAACCCCTCCCCAACCCACCCCCCAACCAAAACCATCCAAGCTGCTGAAAGAAAAAACAAGAATATACAAGCCCAGAATCCAGCAACATCCCAGCCCTGTGCCATTGGGGAGGCCCAAACACCAGCGTCCAAAATACCAAGCAAACAGAGCTCTGTACTCTGATGAGCCCTGAGAGGAACACTAGCCCCCCCCCCCCAACACCCCCCACCACCACCACCACAAGACAGGAGAAAAATAAAGAAACAAGGAAAAAAAAATATATAAAGAAATACAAATAAAAATATAAATTAAAAAAAACAAAAAAAAACAAACCACAGCCGGGGAGAGGCACTCCGGAGCACCCACACCCACAGCCCAGAACAGCTCAAAGCCGCAGCTGATTAAGAATTAAGCTCCGACTTCTAGGGGACAGTGAATTGATATAGGGCCTCCAAACCCATAGAAAAAGTTTTTTCTGTCGAAAGGAAGCACGCACCCGACACCTCTCAAGTAACATCAAAGCATGCAACCTATTGCGCCATGCCCAGTACGCCGGGGGGTCAGCTGATACCCACTCAGTCAATATGACCTTTTTAGCTACCAAGCCCGCCTTCCGCAAAAATAAATTGCCGACACTAGGCGGCAAACGAAAAGCCTCAAATTTATCTAAGAGAAACCCCACCGGGGTAAGCGGGATTGAGCAACCCAACACAGCCTCCAAATATCGGACTACCCGCCTCCAGAAAGACTTAACCACTGGACACCCCCAAAAGGCATGGAAGAAGGACTTCGGGGCAGCTGTACATTTCTCACAAAGATCAGAATCAGCCAAGCCAGAATGAAACAGTTGAACCCTCGTGAAATACGCCCTATGGAGCACCCGAAACTGGCACTCCCGAAGTTCAGCAGAAACAGAAAGAGTCGGGATCCTACGAATAAGGCCGCCCATATCCAAATCGGTCGGGAGAAGACTCAAGTCCGGGGCCCAACGAGCGCACAAAAGGGCCCAAGAGTGAGGCAGGGCCAGCAAGCAAAGCTCCTTATGTAACGACGAAACAGAAAGCCCTCCATCAGCAAAACCAGCAAAAAAGGAGCGAAACCGAGCGCCTAAACCAAACCGCAGGCCCTCCGCCCGCAAGGCGCGAACCCAGCTGTTCGTCTTCCCATCCCTAAAATTATGCCACTTCAATAGATTTCTCAACAAAACCTTTGCTTACCAGGCGGCTAAGCTGAATCCTTGGCTTGCCCAAATGATACTCGAGGCCCCCTCTTACCTTAGTTTTAGAAAACTTCTCAAAACGCACCTCTTCCGCGAACAGGGCTCTTAATCCCCTTTGCCCCCGGCTTCCCTTTCCCACTCTCCCCCGTTCCTTCTGCTCCCTCTCCTCCCCCCCTCCACACTTGGTCTCACTCTCGCTATTGCTTACCAACCCTACCTTCTGTCTTACCATTACCCCTGCTAAATCTCAGTTATAGTTTTTCCCCTCGCCCCCCCCTCTTCATTGCCTGTAATTTTTTTGTTAAAATTCTGTAATTTTGTAATTTTGTCAAAATTTTGTAAATCCATGTATTACCGCGGACCTTAATTAATGAATGTGAACCGCCTAGAACTTTTTGGGTATGGTGGTATACAAGAATAAAATTATTATTATTATTATTATAATGGTCCAACTGCAGGTAGGCAAAAAAATCAGTGGTCCGAACCCCGCTCCGAAGTTGAAATATCGGCCAAGAGAGGAGATTCCCATCCCCGGTCAGTACATGCTCCAGAATAGTCAGTCCAAGTTGGGCCCAGCGTCGAAAGGAATCTGAAGAGCGGCCGGGCAAGAATTGAAGATTCCCCTGCAAAGGCAACTGATCAGACACCCCCGGCCGTTCTCCCAAGCGCAGCACCAAAGTCTTCCAGGCGTCCCGCAAAGATCCCAACAAGAAGCTAGAGCGCAGAGAAGAAGGCAGAGCCGACCGAGGCGCATGCAATAAAGAAGATAAATGCCTGTTCATAAGCCCAACACGAATACACATCTTGGTCCAAAATCCAATCCCCAAGATAACGGAGAAGGCAAGCCTGATTATATGTCTGCATATCGGGAACACCCATGCCGCCCCTCAACCAAGACCCTATCAAAAAGTGAAACTGCATCCGCGGTTTCTTCCCATTCCAAAAGAACTTAGAGAGAAGTCGGTGAAGCTCCTGAATATCTTTCCGCAATAAACAAATAGGCAACAACTGCAGAACATACAGCCACTTTGGGAAAATAATCATATTGAAGAGATGAATGCGACCATGCACCAATAGGAGAAAAAACCGCCAGCCGTCTAGCCGCCGACGAGTATAATCAAAAAGCAGTTGTAGATTAGTCTGCTTAAGGGAAGAAACCGAGGCCGTCAGCTGGATACCTAAGTACCGAAAGGCACCGGTCGCCCAGCCAAGTGTCCCGAACCTCAGGAGATGTCGGAAGGGCCAAGGACTTATCCAAATTCAACCGAAACCCCGAAAAGTCCCCATATTCGGCCATCACCATTAAAAGAGCAGGTAATGCTGCAACTGGATTAGTAAGATGAACGAGGAGGTCATCCGCGAAAGCTGAAACTGTAAAGGACTCCTGACCAATACAAACCCCACAAATATCTGGATTTTGGAGAACGTCCCGAATCAAGAGGATCCAGGGTAAGAACAAACAGAAGAGGAGATAAAGGACAACCCTGTCTCGTGCCCTGCCGGATATCAAAAGACTCAGAAAGTATACCATTAACCCAAAGCGCAGCAGTGGGGGAAGCATAAAGCGCAGCAATCGCCTCCAGGAAGAACCCCTCAAAACCATAATGCCGCAGCGTACCAAACGAAACCCTATCAAAGGCCTTCTCCACGTCAAAACTTACCAGCAGGGAAGGCTCCTGACGAGAAGCGACGAATTCCAAGGAAGTCAAAAGACAACGGATACTCCTGGAACTAAGGCGGTTCCGAACAAACCCTACTTGAGAGTCCTCCACAAGATCCGGAAGAACACGACCCAATCTGTTAGCCAGGATTTTCACAAAAAATTTTGCTTCCAAATTAAGGAGAGAGATCGGGCGATAAGAACCAGGCAAGGTAGGATCCTTGCCGGGCTTCAACAGCACCACTATGTGAGCATCGCGCAAGGACAGCTGTTCTACATAAACAGTAAAAGTAGAGGCCAGAAGAGGGGTGATCTCCATCGAAAGCATTTTATAAAATTCAACTCGAAATCCATCAGGTCCCGGAGCCTTCCATAACTGACTAGACTGGATTGCCAAAGCCACCTCCTCAGGCGAAATAGGCGCATTCAGACGCTGGAGTTGAGGAGCAGTCACGCGCGGCACAGGAACATTGTCTAAATAAAGAGCACTTGGCAGAGACGGCTCTGCAGACCGCGAGTACAACCGCCGATAAAATGTACGAAAAACTTCAACTATTTCAACATCCGAGTGAACCAACCCGCCCCCTTCCCCCACCACCCGCAACACCCTATGAGGACCGTCCGCAGCACGCATCAAATTAGGCAAAAGCCTTCCTCCCTTATTCCCGTGTAAATAAAATTTATGGCAAAAATATTGTAAAGAACGAGAGGCTCGAGCCTGCAGCAACTCATTCAAGGAGGCCTGGGAGGCCAACAAATTGGTACGACGCCGAGGGGTCGGGTTACACGCATACCACATCCGATCAGCCCTCACCTGTTTTTCCAGGCGTAAAATCTCCCTGTCCCGAGCCTTCTTCTGAAAACTGGCATACGCAATGATTTCCCCACGTAACACAGCCTTAGCCGCATCCCAGAACAAAACAGGGTTATCCAGATGACCCGCATTGTGGAACTTATAGTCTGCCCATTTCTGAAGCAGATGATCAGAGAACCCTGGATCCTTATACAGCGCTGGCGGAAACCGCCACCGCCTGGAGCTTACATTGTCCAACCCGAGATCCAAAACACACCAAACAAAAGCGTGATCAGAAACACAATACGGACCAATCCCCGGCCCCGCAGCTCTCGTGGAAGAAAAAAGGGCAGAAGACAAAAGCCAGTAGTCTATCTGAGATTGAGTGCCGTGAGCCCGGGACAAGTGAGTATAGTCGCGTTCCCCAGGGTGCAACGTGCGCCAAATGTCCACCAGCTCTAAAGAGGAACAAAGATAAGGAATACCCTTGGAAGAATCCAACCGGTCCTGGGGACGGGGGTCCGACTTATCTAAACAGGGGTCATGAACCATATTAAAATCTCCCCCCATCAACAAAGGTAATCCAGAATATGCGCTCAGCGCCTTAAACAAACAAAGGTAGAATACTTTGTCATAAACATTCGGCGCATAAATATTACAAAGGAGAAGAGACGTTCTCGCCAAGATAATGTGAGCTAATACAAACCGGCCAGACGGGTCTGCGTAGACCCCTTGTATGGCAGCCTCCAGGGTCTTACGAAGAAGAATAAACACACCAGCCTTACGCCGCACTGCGGCCGCACCCACCGCCTTCCCCACCCACCAGCGAGCGAATTTGTCATGTTCCTGAGAGGTCAGATGCGTCTCCTGTAAAAAGACAATATCCGCCTTATGGCGATTCAGGGTTTGCAATATTTTTTGGCGCTTAACGGGGGAGGTAACCCCGCAACATTCCAAGAAACAAATTTAACCATCAGAATTCAAAAGGACCCAAAAGGAAAGAAAGTCCTGAGGTTGAGTAAAGGGATGGTGAGGATGTCCCAGCCTACAGACCCACCAAAACCCCAACTCTATCCAAGCAGTGAGCAGGACCCCTGAAAGCCCACCGGAGCGGCGAGCCCTGAGAGCCCCCCTCCGGCCAAACCTCCACACCATGGCAAAAAGAGAAACCCAAAAACAAACAAACAAAAAACCCCCACGCCAAACCAAAAAAGAAAATCAAGCGAAGAAAACAATCCCCACCCCCTACCACGCCCCAACCCCCCAACCCCCATCCCCCATAGGGACAACCCCCATACCACCCCCAAAACACCTGTGTCCCTGAGGACCACCTAGGGCTGCCCCGTGCCCCCCCGAACCCCCTGTCAACATGCCCAAAACTATGACTAGAACACTGAGAGCTACTTCCCCGCTCACCCCACCAACATACCCCCTCCAACTGGACTCCCCCCAAAAGCCAAGCAGCTATCAGGAACACCCCCCCCAACATGCAACCACACACCGGGAAACCCCCAAGGAACAACAGCCGAGAGCAGGCCAGGGGTGTCCACTAACCCAACCTGTGCCCTAACGGAACCCCTCCATCCAGACCCCAAATCCACCCCCCCCTCATGCAAGCAATCCCAAAAGTACAAAAGGAACAAAACAGGAAATCGGGATCACCCGCTCTCACCCGCACAGCTGCACAGATACACTGCCAAACACCCTCAACACAGACATACTGAGTCCCAACATACGAAACACACCCGAAGCACACTGTCAAGCAACCAAAGTCCCAAAAGGAACAAAACTCAAGAAAGGCAGTGGAGGCCCAACCCAAAGTCCAAAGATTCGGGCAACGAGCAGGTTGCAGCTCTCTCGAACCCAGAAGAGTAGCCCCTTGCCCTGCGAAACTCCTGGGCCATCAGTAACTCAGAGAAGAGGGAACAGCGAAGAACCAGGAAGGGCAGGAGCAGGCATGCCGGCCCGGCATGAAGAAAACTCAGCAGGCACCAAGGCAGAGACCACCCTGGGCTACCAAGCAGGCCACAATCCGTCCAACCAGAGTGATAGGGGACTACCACCCCAAGACCAGCAAGAATCACAAGGTCATCAAGCCATCAAAAAACTCGAAAAGGGAAGCAGTCCACAGAAAAAGCCAAGATAACATCACGGAGACGAGGAGCTGGTAGACGGAATAGCCATCTGTGCCATGAAACGCGTGGCATCCTGCAGATTGTCAAATAAATGAGGCTTCCCCTCATAAAAGATCTTGAGCTTGGCAGGATACAGCAAGGCGAACTGCACATGTTTGCGGTGCAGGTCTGCGCAGAGAGAAGCATAGGCCCGCCGCTGACCGGATACCCTAGGGGAATAGTCCTGGAAGCAGAGGATCCGGTGGTTGTCATACAAAAGCGGCCCCTTCTGACGGATGGCTCGGAGAATCTCCATCTTGTGCACATAATTGAGAAGTTTAAAAATCACCACCCTCGGTTTTTCTGAAGGGGCACGTTTAGGCCCAAGCCGGTGCACTCGCTCAATCCGAAGGGGTCCCGCCACCGAGCCCAACGCCAAAGACTCATGCAACCAGCGCTCCAAGAGTTCTCTGAGCTCCGCCTCAGAGATGGATTCCGGCAAACCAACCAGCCGAAGATTCCCCCGGTGCGAGCGGTTCTCAATGTCATCCAGCTTATCTTCAAGCGTGCGAATCCGGGACTGCAGATCGGCCTGCGTGGTGGTGACCTGGGATACAGTGTCCTCCAACAAGGACACGCGCTGACAGCACCCCGAAAACTCTCCAGTCAAAGACTCCAAACGGCCATCCACCACCTCCAGCTTGTCCGTGATGGATTGGAGGCGCTGATCTAAAGAGGTCTTAATAGCGTCTTTCACCTCGGCGACAATTGCCTGCAGCCATGCCGAGCTCACCGGAGGTCCCTCTGAGCCCTCCCCCTCCGCCATTTTGGGATCCGCGGGCCGCAACTTCTCCTTCTCCCGCCGAAGTGTCTTAGCAGCCATAGACGCTCAGTAGCGGGAAACAGCCGCCGGTAAAGATATGCAGCTGCAAAACGATGCAGGAGCAGAGAGAAAACGGGTTTTCACAAGGACAAAATGCCGATAAAACGTGAGGGGCTCAGGAGCTCGAGGCACACGTGTCTGCTCTCTAGCTCAGCACCACGTGACCCCCCTCAGCAGGCAACATCTTAGACTTAATCTTCACCCTCAGAGGCCCAACTGCAGAGCACCAACAAACAATCTACACCACCACACCTGTCCCATGGTCAGACCACCACCTCATTGAATTCCAACTCCCATTCAAAACTGCCCTAGCCCCACGTAAAGACCCTAACCCTCCCACCCTAAGCCAACTCCCTAACTCAATCAGCCCTCCAGCCATGGCCGCAGGCATTCGCACCCTGAATGAAATCTGCACCCAACATCCCCACTCCATCGACCTAGCAGCCTCCACGTGGCCCTCCAACATCCAATCACTCTATAACAGCCTTGCCCAGACAAAAACAACTCAAATAACCACCAATAAAACACCTGCTCCCTGGTACACCAGTGACCTCCGATCCATAAAACGATCTCTGAGGAAAGCATAAAGGAATTGGATCACCCAAATTCAGAAACCAAAGCCCACTGGAAAAGCACATCCATCACCTACAAAGCTGCCATCCCAGAAGCAAAGAAAGCCTACTATTCTCGCCTCCTACAATTAGCCCCTGCTAGATCCAAACAACTATTCACCCTCACAAACCAACTCTTCACCAGCGCCCAAGGAAAAAGCCACACCAACCAAACAGAACTTGATAGCGAGACTCTCTCGAACTTCTTCCAGTCCAAAGTACAAACCATCCACAATAATCTTGACACCAACACCAACCCCAATCCTGAACACCTCCAGCCTAACCCAAATACCCCATCCTCTACCACTCTCCCCCAATTTGATATGGCCACCCATGCCGAGGTTCTCGAAATCTTGAGAGAACTCAAACCCTCCACCATCCTCGACCCCTGCCCATCCAGCCTCCTGCTGTCCACAGAAGAAGCCATGGCAGAATCCATCCTCCCCATCATTAACACCTCCCTCTCCACAGGGACAGTTCCCCTCAGCTGGAAATCAGCTATTATCAAACCCACTCTCAAAAAACCCACCCTTGACCCTAACGAACCCAGCAACTATCGCCCGGTCTCCAACCTCCCATTTGTCTCCAAACTCCTAGAACGAATTGTGCTCGCCGACTACACTCTTTCACAGAAGAACAAGCTGCTCTATCCCCTGCTCAATCCGGCTTCCGAACAGGCCACAGCACAGAGTCAGTACTCCTAGATATCATCGATGACAGCTGGTCAATACTCGACAAAGGCAGAGATGCTCTACTAGTCCTACTTGACCTCAGTGCTGCCTTTGACACGGTCGACCACCACCTCCTCATATCCAGACTCTATGACCTTGGAATCAAGGACTCTGCCCTCCAATGGTTCACCTCTTTCCTCCATCAAAGGACCCAAACTGTCCTACTAGGGACGCACAAATCTAACCCCAAGCCTATCAAATATGGTGTTCCCCAAAGCGCCCTTCTATCCCCCCTCCTATTCAACCTCTACATCAGACCTGTCATTGATATAGCACAAAAGTACAACATTAAAATCCACTCCTATGCTGATGATATCCAGCTGCTCCTCCCACTAGGCAAAAATCGATCGTCCCAAATTGCTAACCTCCAACACTGCCTCTCTGACATGAAAACCTGGATGACAAACAACAAACTACAACTGAACGCCTTTAAGACCGAACTCTTATGGATCAGGAACAAAAACACCAAATACACACGCCCAACACTATCATGGGACTCCACTCTACTAATGGCAACAGATCAAGTACGCAGCCTAGGAGTAACCTTAGACGGACACCTATCCCTATCCACCCACATATCCCAAGTAGTCTCTACCTCCTTCTACTACCTCCGCCAACTGAGAAGGATCAAACCCTACATCTCCACACCTGACCTAGCCCAACTCCTCTACGCATATGTCCTCTCCAGAATGGATTACTGCAACTCCCTATTTAATGGAATAACCAAAAAAGATCTCAAGCGCCTCCAACGGGTCCAAAATCAGCTATCCGCCTCCTACACAGCCTCAACTACCATGATCCCATCTCCCCAGCACTCCGCGCTGAACACTGGCTCCCAATTAGCCAACGCTGTGAATTCAAGGCCCTGGCAATAGCACACAAAAGAATTTATGCCACCACCCCCTCCTACATAAAATCCAAGCTACCCATCTACATCCCCACCAGTACCCTCTGCTCAGAAACGGAGATATGCCTATGCATTCCCCCCGGAAGGTCCCTCCTCTCAGAAACCGCCCACAAACGCTCCTACAGCCACTTAATTCCCCAACTCTGGAACCAACTCCCACCTCAACTCAGACTACAGAACTCACTAATGACATTCTGGAAAATGGTAAAGACCCTCCTCTTCAACTAAAGGTCAACCTCAGTCTACACCCTTAAACCCCACCTCTACCCTTCTTTCTCCATTCTAATCTTCTGCCTAAATTTCTGTATAGTCCACTCTCAGCCTATACTCAAATAACTTGTATCTAAACTAAACTACTGTTCTTAATTTGCTGTATAATATATTTAAACTATATTTAAACTGCTGCACAATCTCGTATGTCCACGTATTTAAATCTACTGTATAATCTTGTATGTCCAATTCACTCCATTGTGAATGTTTACTTGTAAACCGTTCTGAGCTACTGGGAGGACGGGATAAAAATCTAAATAAATAAATAAATTGAATCAAATTTTTTTTTCCTGAATCGGGCAGCACTAGTACAGAGTGATGCATTTGAAGGGTATAAAATCTGAGGGAACCGTATGTGCTGGGAGGTGATAAGCTTATAAGCACTGATAGAGAGAGAGGCCTTGGAGTGATTGTGTCTGAGGATTTAAAAGCATCTAAACAGTGTGATAAGGCAGAGCCTGTAGCCAAAAGGATGCTAGGCTGTGTAGAAAGAGGAGTAACCAGCAGAAAAAGGAAGATGTTGATGCCCTTATTGGTGAGGCCGACCTTGGAGTATTGTATTCAGTTTTGGAGGCTATATCTGGTGAAGGATATAAAAAGACTTGAAGCAGTCCAGAGGAAGGCGACAAAAATGGTAAGGATTTTGAACCAAAAGAAGTATGAGAAGAGTCTGGAAGACCTAAATATGTTTACTCTGGAGGAGAGGAGGGGCAGGGGAAATATGATACAGACGTTTAAATACTTGAAAGGTATTAATATAGAACCAAATCTTTTCTAGAGAAAATGGTAAAACTAGAGGGTGTAATTTGAGGTTACAGGGAGTAAGGAGCAATGTTAGGAAATTCTTTTTCATGGAGAGGGTGGTAGATGCCTGGAATGCTCTCCCGAGGGAAGTGGTGGAAAGGAAAACGGTGATGGAATTCAAAAAAGCGTGGGATAAACATAGAGGATCTCTAATTAGAAAATGAAGGATTTAATTAAAGAACTAAAGTTGCTACTGGACAGACTTTCCAAAGTAAAATTGTTCTCATCTTTCTCTCCTAAGAATCTACAAAGCTGGGACAAACACACAGGCAATGATGAATCTACCTTAGCCTCTAACCTCCAATTTGGAGCCCCCACGCCAGTTACTAAACCCTAGTTAACCTTGGAGTCCAATTTTGCTGACGTTTCCCCTTTGACTTTCATTCAGGACTAAGAGGCAGATTCTCAAAACTAAAATCTGCTTTTAACGTGCTCGCCAAACCAGTTCCAGCCAGTTTAGAGTGCATGTATTTTAGCGGCGGATCATTAAAACAGCTTACTGTGGAGTTTTCTAGCAGTCTCTGATACTGCCATGCAAATGTAGTACAATAAGGTCATTAATATTAAAATGAGCACTCTGAGCGATTCTCTATAATCGCCGAGAGATTCCCTAACATCGTTGTGCCAAATTTGCAGCCAAAATTTGCCAAGCAGTCGTTGCCTTACTTTCTGATCAGTGCCCGAGCGCTAATTCAGTCAGGCATTGACAGGAAAGTATGGCTTGACAGCTCAGACCTGTCGGAAAATTTTGCTACCATCATGCAACCCCCTGTCACCACCCTCCCCCCCCCGGCAGCGGGAGAAATGCCTATTCCCTCCTGCTGCCAAGCCACCAGCCCCCCTCCCCCTTACTTTGTTTACGATGGCTGGCAGGAGGGATGCCTACTTCCTCCAGCCAGCAGGACCGCCTCTTCAAAATGACGGGCCTTCCCCTCCCTGGTGCATACTGGGATGCACCAGGGAGGGGCCTAAGGCTCTGATTGGCCCAAGTTGTTTAAGGCCCCCTCCTATTGGGGTTTTCAAGAGGGCATTGGTTGGCAGTAGGGAGTGGGTATCTCTCCCAATGCTGTGGGGATGGGGGTTGCTTGACTTCGGTGGCAGGAGGGAGTTGGCATCCCTCTTGCCAATCTTTGATTTCAGTTTTGCTTTGGGGAGTTTTTGTGCATTTATTCTGTGCATGTGTCCATCACTATCACCAGTGATGGGCACATGCAAATTTAGTGAACCTTTGCTACTCTTCACCATGCAAGTGTATGCACGTTTTTTTGAGAATGACTCGCCTTTATGAAATCACTACAATAACCGCTATGACAGCAGCCCATCAGTTTTTACCACCAAGTTTTGAGAATCTAGTCCTAAGTGACAAAGTCAGTAAAAGCATGGTTATTTCATAGAACATTTGGCCTCTTGTTCCAGTGAAGTCATTTAGTTGACATCTTCTGCAATATCTTTTCTCCTCTACCCTATCTCTAACTTCCTCCTTCCCTCATATTTTCCCATCTTTCATCACATCTCTGCCTTTTTTTGAACCTCCCTTCTTTACAATTACCCTAACTTGAACTCTTAGACTTCTTTTTGAAAGTGTAAACCACTGTGCTGCACCATGTTTGAATTGCAGTATATCAAGTGTAATACATAAATAAACTGCAGGACTCCACAGTAAAAGCTGTAAGAATTTGGACTCAAAGATAAGCTTTCCTCCAAAGAGTGATTCATTATAACTCTTCCAAGCCCAGTCACATCCTTCCCCAGGGAACCCATGAGACCACCCTTGCCAGAAGGAACCGCAGAACTCAAGCCTTTATTTTTTATTTTTACCCTCCTCACTATAGCCACTTGTATGACACTTCGCAGCAGGAGATATCTAAACAATACTTAAACCAGAGTCAAATTAAGAGTCAAGACAAAAAAGTATACCTCCAATCAAACGTCACCACACAAGGTGTTTTCTCCTATTGAGTTTTCAGTTGGCTCCAAAGAGGGCAGCTGCACCCCTTTCAGACACATAAGAATAGCCATACTGGGTCAGACCAATGGTCTATTTAGCCCAATACCCTGCTTCCAACAGTGGCCAACCCAGATCACAAATACCTAGCAGAAACCCAAATAGTAGCTACATTCCATGTTACCAATCCCAGGGCAAGCAGTGACTTCCCAAGTCTATCTCAATAGCAGACGATGGACTATTTCTCCAGGAACTTGTCCAAACCTTTTTTTAAACCTAGATACACTAATACCTATTACCACATCCTCAGGCAATGAGTTTCAGAGCTTAACTATTCATTGAGTGAAAAATGATTTCCTCCTATTGGTTTTAAAAATATTTCCATGTAACTTCATTGAATGCCCCCTAGTCTTTGTGCTTTTTAAAAGAGTAAAAATTTGATTCACTTTTACCCCTTCTACACCACTTGGGATTTCTGTAGACCTCAATCTTATCTCCCCTCAGCTGTCTCTTTTCCAAGCTGATGAGCTCTAACCTCTTTAGCCTTTCCTATGAGAGAATTTTCAACCCCTTTATCATTTTGGTTGCTCTTTTTTTGAACCTTTTCTATTTCCACTATATTTTTTTGAGATACAGCGATCAGAATTAAATGCAACACTCAAGGTGAAGTTGCATCATGGAGCATTATAATAATCTTATTCTTATTTACCATCCCTTTCCTCAAACTTTCTTAGGATCCTGTTTACTTTTTGGGCAGCTGTCACACATTGGGAAGACTTCAGTTGTCTACAATGACACATACTGTAGATCTTTTGCTTGGGTACTGACTCCCAAAGTGGTCTCTAGCATGAGATGCTAGAAATGTTCCCTTGGGTCACATTTTGCTTCAGTCCCAAGCTTTTATCAGAAGGTCTGGCACTTGCAATGATATCACAGGTGTGCTGAATGCCACAAAGGCCCAGGAACATGAGAATCCTCTTCAAACTCCTGGCACTCACAATCTGGACTAGTTCCCCTCTCTTCCAACCTTCCGCAGTAGGCCTAAGCTTTTAACAGGGTATCTGATGCTTGCAATCATGTCACAATGTCCCAAATTCCACACAAGCCCAGTCAGGCAAGAGCCCTCTTCAAACCTTGGTGCTCACAATCAAGACGGCTCCCCTCTTCCAATTCTTCATGGCAGGCCCAAGCTTTTTCAGGGAGTCCAGTGGTTATTATGAATTCAATGTGGGCTGAATGCCAGAGGCACAGTCCCCTACAAACTTCTGGTGCTTCCAAACAGGACTGGTTCTTCTCTCTTCCTATGTTCTTTTCATAAACTGTTTTAAGTGACTTATTGTTTATTCAATTTGCAATACTGTTTAACCTCACACAAGAACAAAGCGGTTTACAATACAACTGCAGTAGTCAGAAAGGAGAACAAAATAATCATAAGAAAGCATATTCAACCAGAATCAAATAGTCCAAAGAAAAATAAAATACTTCCTAAAAATCGAATTAACAATAAGGCAAAAAATAAATGTAAATGTAAACAACCAGGACAAGTGTGTTGGGGGGGGGGGAGAATAGGGGGTTTAGGGGGGTTCCTTTGGTGAGGGGCTTGGATTCTATAGGTCTTTGTGAAGGAATAACACGGAAGACCTTACTGGTTCTGCTATGCTCCAAATATTTGCTGTTATTGTGTTGTATGTATTTCAAGAAAAATTAATAAAAATTATAGTAAAAAAAAAAAATAACCCAACCAGGACAAATTCAAACTAATCATTCTAGGATTGAGTTCTAAAAGCAGCAGTTAATTAAAGCTTTCAGCAACCTTACAAACTTCTTCAATTAACCCTTCTGATCACAGTGCTGCCAGGAGAGAGTTCCACAGAACCAGGGCCAAACAGAAAAAAAGCTACAGTTCTTGTGGATCCTTTCTTGGCTCTAGAAAGTGCTGGGACCATCAATTTAAACTGCAGCAAATCACAGCATCCTTCCAGAGACGCGGAGGGGCATAATCGAAAGGGACGTCTAAGTCCGTTTACGTCCATCTCGCAAGTTGTCCAAAGTTAAGCTTAAGACACATTTTCGAAAGATACGTCCAACTTTTTTTTCGTTTCAAAAATCGTCTAATTATACGACCTGCCGATCTGATCGTCCAAGCCACTATCTCGTTCATCTTTATACCACATTTTCATCCAACTTTCCGTCCAAGTCCAAAACGCCTAGAACAAGCCCTGTTGGACGAGGGAGGGTCTGCAAAGTGATGGACTGCACACCCAGACATGCCACCTAAACAGTGGGGTACCTTACAGGGCACTGCTGTGAACTTCATAAAAAGGGTGCCATGGCTTCTCCTCCCTACAGCTCCCTTATAGGTTACAGTGAGCCCCCCAAACCACCTCCAGAATCCCCTAGACCCACTTATCTACCACCCCCAAAAGCCCTTATGGCTGCAGGAGCCACTTATATGCCAGTACAAAAGGGATTTGGGGGTATATAGAGGAGTGCACATGTTTCAATATCAATGCAGTGATTGCATGGGCTTATGGGCATGGGTCCTCCTCTCTATGGGTCCCTAACCCACCCCCAAGATGTTTTAAGACGCCTCTGTGCAGCACCACTAGGCTTTCCTATGCCAGGCGGCCAGGTGATGATGATCTGGAGGCAGAATTTTAAAGTTATGATTAAACTTTTTATGGGGGTGGGGGGGTTGGTAATCACTGGGGGTAGTGTGTGGGGGGTCTGTTTTATGTGTTTGCAGTGCTTATCTGGTGACTTTAGGTGGTTTTTTGTGACTTAGATGTTTTACATGGTCTAAGTCACAACGTCCAAGTTCCGTCTAGGCTCTGTTGTAAAACTTTCGGTTATACATGCTGTACGACTAAGTCTAAGTCGGCCCATGTCCCGCCCAACTCCCGCCCTCGACACGCCTCCCGAAATGCCCCTTTTAGCTTTGGTTGTCCAGCAGCACTATGAAGGCCTAGGTTGTTTAGAAATACGTTCAAAACCCGTTTTTATTATTGGCACTTGGACGTTTTTGAGAAATGTTCGTCCAAGTGCCGACTTAGGCCAGTTTTTGGATGTTTTTCTCTTTTGATTATGAGCCCCATAGGTACTAACAGCATTGCTAAAGAAGGAAATCTATCATAGAAAGCCCTATGAGTAAAAAGCAGCAATTTATATCTAAAATGGATTGGAAGCCAGTGTTTCAAACTGGGAGTGTGGGATATAAAGTTTATAAAAAATGAAATCCAAAACAGTGAAATATATTATGCCATGGAGAGAAGACATGGATATAGTGAACAATCACCTATGTTAAGTTGAGCAAAACCACCTCCTCCCTCTTCTTAACAACTCCAAGATGATCCACTATTAAAATAATGGTGGTGCTCTTTATCAGCATACATCCCTCACCTGCCTTGGGTTTCTAATGTGGCTCTAGACCCAGTTTTGTCTTTCCCGGCAATTTCCCTCCCCTGCCCCCAATATTTTCTCTAGTCCAGTGTTCTTCAATGCAAGGCCTAAGGGCCAATGAGGCAGCTCTCAAAATCATCCTGGGTTTTTTTCCCTCACCATTCTCTGCCTCTCTTTTCAAGCTCATGACAGAAAACAGGAAGTGGATGGGGGAAGAGCCGCATGCTTGAAGGACAAGGCATTTCTGCATAGAAAAAAAGAATTCATTGGGGATACCCCCAATAAGAAGTATGAAGGCAGCCTGATAGGGATAGATGTAATTGATGCACCCTGGTCAGCAGTGTCATGCCCTGCATTTTAAAATATCTGGTAGCTAGCTCTCTTTCACCTCGTTTGGATCCAAAGTGGCCCGACTTAAAAATTGGTGAAGACCACTGTTTTTGTCAATCTGAACCTGGGCAGGATGACACTATGAGTTTTTATCACAACTACCACAGTATTTTTTTTCTTCCTATTTTCATAGACCCACTTTTTCATTACTTTTAGCCTTGTCACTGCAGCAAATGTCCTGAGGCTGAGAACCATGCACAAGTATTCCTTTTAAACACTTTATCAGAAGCTCTAAATCTGGCCACCAGGCTTTGCTTTTAGCAATGTCCACAACATCCTCCATCTTGGGGCTCTGAACACCAGAGTATAATAATAATAATTAGCAAACTTGAAGGATTGAGAACTGCAAACTAGGACGCTACTGTAAAAGCCTAACAGAGGAAAACAGATGTTGGGTGATTAATATGATTTGTTAAGTAAAATAAAAGTAAAAAAAGATCAGGTGGCTATGCTGCAAGTTAACAGATTGACCACTACATATTTACTGTTACATTATAAAATGGTAAAGATATTATCAGTAGTTTGACATGATGTAATCAGGAACTGCTACTGTTCAATGTACTGTAGGCTTTAAGCCATCACCAAATACATCTTCCTCCACACCCTCTAATGTTGTCTTTGCTTTAGGCTGCCATCTTGTCTATGGCTGGTGATGTGTTTCTCCTTTCTGACAACTAATGGGCAACTGTGTTTAGAAATAAAATAATTCCAATTTGCATACACTGAATTGTGCCTGTAATAGATATAATAAATGACTGATGCATTAGTTTCACTAGTGCACTTAAATGAAAATGTCTGCGTATCAGCATCTTATTCAATGGCTTTCAAAGCTGACTATGTATTTTTCAGTAATCCTTCTGGAGAGCTTATTATTTTGCTGCTAAAACACATTAGAAGGGCTATCATTTTGCTTGAACATATTGGAGACACAAAAAGTAAGCAACAATTAAAAGGAGAAGATATGTTACATGCCTTGTTTCACAAGATTTATCTCTCCTTCTCGGGTTTTCTCCCATAGTCCATAGCAGCTGCCCTTGAAACATTCTATTGTACCATTCTCCTGAGAGATTCGGCTCTCACTAATTCCGTTGTCCTGTTGTAATGCGTCCTTAAATGCACATATTCGCTTATCACTCTGGGCAGCTAAAAGAGAAAATAAGGAAATAAAGATCAATTTGTAGTTTCTATGCAAGTGATATCACAAGACAGTTGACAATAACATATACAAACAATATAGCTGGAATGTAAAATTTCAAATAATTTCTATAAGCGTAGTTATGAATGTCTTCATTTTTTTACATTCACTTCTTCTTTTCTTATTCAGGAAAGATACTGTCCTGTCCTTCACTATAGGAAGAAACATGCAAAGCTACAATATTTGTTTTTTGCTCATGCCTTTTCAGTATTATTGTCGTAGGTTGTTTTCAGGTATTACTGACAAACTGAGGCATAGGATACAGCTATTGCAGAATATTGCTGCTCGAAAGATATTTAGACAGAGTAAGTTCACTCAGTGGTGTAGTAAAGGGGGGAGGGCGGTCAAAATAAACCATCTTGATCAGGGCGCCGGTACCTCTCCTCCTCTCCAACCCCCCCTTCCCACTCCTCTCCCTACCATGTGTACACCCCTTTCCCCATGTCTTTTTATCTTCAGCACGAGCAACCACCAACTTGCTGCCTGTGTCAGCTTCGGCGCTCTCTCTGAAATCGCTTCCGGGGCCCCACCTAGGAAGTCACGTTAGAGAGCGCACCGAATCCAATGCGGGCATTAAATTGGTGGCTGCTCATGCTCAAGTTAAAAAGGTACAGGGAAGGGGGCGCGCACGCAGCAGGGAGGTAGGGAAGGGGCACCACTCACCCTCACTATGCCACCGAGTTCACTCTTGTCACCTTTATTCAGACAGCTTCATTGGTTATCATTCCAAGCATGAATAGCATTTAAAACGTGTTTTCTTTTTATTGTATTTCAAATTTAACATATCACTAATCCATAGAGATATTCAGAAACAGAAATAATGACAATCCAAAAAAAAACAAAAAGCTGCCCATTGGGTAGCCCAACCAGAAATAAATATTATCAAATTGTCCACAAGTGAAGTAATTGATCCAAGATCTATCTAATTAACAAAGGAAATATTTTAAAACTTAAGAGGTTATTCAGAATCAACCCCCTCCCCAAGTCATTCCATACAGCAGGGGAGTCAAACTCAATCATATTAAGGGGCCGAAATCTAAAACACAGGGTAAGTCACGGGCCAGACCCCACCCAATCTCTACCCCCATAATAGTACTAATTGTAATACCATTTTTTCCATTCATTTTTCATATATACACACAATATAATCTTATTAACAACACATAATGGTTAACCACAAAATTAAACTACACAAAGCACACTGTATGCTTCTCAACATTCATTCCTACCAGAACACAGATAACCCCTATGCAAATACGGGACCACTAAAAGTACTAATATATACAAACTAAACCCTAAGATTCAAGACTCTGAATGCAGTACAACCCCAGAGAACATAAGAACATAAAAATTGCCACTGCTGGGTCAGACCAGTGGTCCATCGCAAAATATAGACAGCAGATGTAAATTCCCAAAATTGACACAATTCAATCACTAAATTGAAAATAAAATCATTCTCCCTTCTTTTGTTGTCTGGTGATTTTGGTTTTCAAACCTTCTTTTCCCAGTCTCTGACTGCACTTCCTTCTGTCTGAGCTCTTAACTATGTATCCAGAGCCACCTTATCCATTTGCTGTTTTTCTCTCCTACATTTTCTGCCATACAACCATCTTTAGCATTAACTTTTAACATTCAATTTTCTTCCATTTTTCTGCTTTCTTCTCAAACTCTATTTTTCATTGTATTTCCTTCCCATCTATCCATGTGTACCATCTCCTCCCCTATTCCCATCTATCCATAAGAAGCATTTCTTCTTATCTCTTTCCTGCCGCATCCATTGCTGTACATCATCTCCTCCCTCTGACTCCCGTTCCCCTCCATCCCTGTGCACCATCTCATCCCTCTCCCATGGTCAGACAACTCTGTCTTCCCCCTTCCCCCACATATGGTCTGGCATCTTTCTCCTTTCCTTGCCATAGCCTGGAATCTCTCTCCTCTCCTATGGTCTTGCATCTCTCTCTTCTTCCCTCTCTCTTCCTGAGGTCTAACATTTCTCTCCTTCTCTCCTCTCCTTTCTGCAGTCTGGCATCTCTCTCCACTCCTTCCCTTACACTCCGTGGTATGGCGTCTCTCTCTATCTATCTATTTCCAATTCCAGTGGTCTGACATCTCTCTCTTCCCCATGCATCTCTCTACCTCACTCATCTCCCACTACCATGTCTAATAATTCTCTCTCCCTCCCTCTGCCCAATAATTCTCCTTTTTCTTCATCTCCTCATGTGCACCATCTTTCTTTCTCCCTCTCAGACACCCAAGTCTCCCTTTCTATTCCCTCCCTCACCTCAGAATCTCTTTCCCTTACTCTCTCCCTCCTTCCATTCTATGGCTCTTTCCTTCCTTTCATTCTTTGTCCCAAGTTCATGCCCCATCCCTCCCTTCTATCAATTGTCTGAAGTTTGTGCTCCCTCTTGAGTCCCAACACGCCCCTCTCCCTCCCTCCATTCTGTGCCTCAACTAGGTGCTTCCCTCTGGCACGTGTCTTACATTTTCATTGCCGCCCCCGGGTGTTTTATCTTCTGGCCGGCTCTCTCCTCCTCATCGCCGCAGTGTGCACAAAACTGCGGTCGGCAGCAGCAGCAGCTGCTACGCTTTCCCTGCACCTGAACCAGAAGCCTTCTCTCCGACATCGTAACATCAGATGGAATGCTTCTTGATGAGGCACAGGACATGCAAGGAGCCATTGCCCGTGGCTTTGTGTACACTGCGAAAATGAGGAGGAGGGAGCTGGCCAGAAGATAAAACACCAGGGGAAGGCAATGAAAACGCGACATCACATCTCGGGCCGGATTGGGCCCACGGGCCTTCTGTTTGACACCTGTGCCTTACAGCGACAATTAGGTTCTTATACAATTACATTAACATCCTCTCTAGCCTTACGAAAATCATCCAATTGTTTAGGATCAAAAAACTGAAAATGATTACCCTCAAAAGTTACAAAGCAAATACAAGGAAAACATAAAACAAATTCAGCGCCCAGGGCTAAAACCCTAGAACGATATGCCAAAAAGTTCTTGTGCCTCATTTGTGTACCTCTAGCTAAGTCAGAGAATAGTCTAATCTTTTAGCCAAAAAACAAAGCATCAAGAAATCTAAAGGAAAGTTTCAAAATATTGTTGCGGTTATTAACTCCTCTCTAAAGAAGGTACTTAATGATCATACTAAAGATATAACAGTTCTTTCAGAAGCTGTCATTGCTCAGGCTGTGGCTATTGACCATTGTGCTACGGATTTAGAATTAATAAAAAATAAGATTCAGACTTTGGAAAGTTGTGAGTGCCTCAATTAAGGAGAAAATCTATACCCAACATAGATTGGAGTATTTGGAAAATCAAGTCAGAAGGCATAATCTAAGATTTTCGAACTCTCCAAAATCTCCATTAATCTCTTCTGTTGATATGGTGAAATTATATTTTGTAGAAACTTTGAAGATTCCAAGTGATTCGATTCCACTGATGATAAGAGCTTAGTATATAGTAAATAGTGAACTCTAAAAATGTTGAAATTAATTTAACATCTTTCTTGGAATCCTCTTTGGAAATAGTTACACAGAGAGCAACTATGGTATGCCTTAGTGACATTGGAAACACTTTGGGACACTGTGCAGGGCATTAACTCCTCTCTAAAAGTGTCCCAAAGTGTTTCCAATGTCACTAAGGCAGGTCTCTCTGTAACTGCCTCAAATGAAACAAAGGAAGCTGGTCTCTGAGCCTTGACCAAATCACTCACTGTTCTCTCCAAGAGAGTTCTCACAGCTGCTTGTCTCCTTCGATCCTCCTCCTGACTCAGAGAATTTTCAGAAACAAAATGCCCCCAATAGCTTTAGGGAGCTGCTTTGAAATCTGAGCAGCTCCAATGTCATTTTGCTTTGCCCCTGCACTGCTCCCTGGTTGGTAGAGCCATTCGTTCAACAGGGCTTAGAGAAGCCCTGTCTACACTGCTTTCCAAGGCAGAGGGTAGGGACAATCTGAAGCAGCGGAAGCCCAAACTCCCTGTAAAGTTGTTTGCCTCATTGCTGGTATAGAAAAAGCAGCTGAGGAAAACTCTGATTTTACCATGTCTCTTGCCCATTTTGCTCGGACAAGGAGGGACCGATAAAGCTTCAACAAATATGGGAGATAAGAGCCCCTGCTAAATACATGCTCCTATAGCAATGCCAACTTAGATCATGTCATGAACATTTTCTTATTAAGATTTTTTATGGATTGAGCTGGTTTTTCAACTAATATCTTTTCCATTTAGATCTAATTCCAGTCAAACCTCTCAGACTAGATATAGTTCACCTTTGTTTAAAGGAATTCGACTAAAATAATATCTAGTAAACTCTTTCCCTTATCAGTCTGTGCAAATTTGGAATACTTTACCTCAGCCGTTGAAAAATCAATCTTCATATATTCTCTTTCAGAAAGGTCTGAAGAGGTATTTATTTGAGAAATTTATGGGTTAGAAATTGGATGATTACACAGCACATTTTTCTAAATCAGTTTTCACGCTGATTTCAGATCTGTTATTAGGTTTTTTCAGTCACGTAAACTTTTAAAGTTATGACTAATGTTAGTTTATAGCATTTTAGCATTTAGGGTTTTAAGAATTGCAGCATCAAAATGTTGCAGTATCTTCGGTCCAAAGTCAAATTAACACACAGCATAGCATAATTATACTGGATTGTGTCAATTAGCAACCAATATTTCTTCAAAAATGATTCTTTTTGTGAGTTATGTCTGGATTGTCACGGCACAACATTCAGGAGTAGTCGGCCATCATACTCTCATTCCAGAAACCTTGGTAGCGACGCTCCATTAAATTAATGTCCTGGTGAAAAGGTTCTCCTTGCTCATCACTTACCATACCAAGATTTTCTGGAAAAAAGTTAAGATGTGAGTGCAAAAAATGCATTTTTAATGACATACAACAGCCAAGTTTCTGATATGAGTTAAGGAGATTCTGAACTCCTTCCTTGTATGAAGGCGACTTATGATTGCCCAGAAAGTTTTCCACTAACTACTTGAATGCCTCCCAAGCTTCAAGTTCAGCTACTGAGAGTGATTGCTTAAAATCTTCATCCTCCATAACGGACTTGATCTGTGGGCCTATAAATATCCCTTCCTTCAGTTTTGCAGTGCTAATTTTTAGAAATTTCTTTCAACAAGATATTGAAAACCTGTCGAGTTTGCTTGACCCATGGCTTTTACCAGGTTCTTCATTAATCCCAGCTTGATAAGAAGAGGTGAAAGAAGTATTTTATGAGGATCCACCAATTGCATAAATTTCACACTGCTTGTCCCTGGGGTATAGGTATCTTTCAGATGCCAGACACGCTTGACATAATGTTCAGCTGTAGATCTGCTATCCCACAAGCACAGGAAACAGCAGTATTTAGTGAATCCTCCTTGCATTCCCATTAGCATGCCAGTGGCCTTCAGATCACCACAGATGTTCCAGTGGTGTGTTTTATAACTGATTGATTCTAGTAAAATCTTCATATTCTCATAAGACTCCTTTAGATGAGAAGAATGGGTAATTGGTATACTTGGTTTGGAATTTCTGTTGTGCTATAACACTGCCTTCAAGCTTCTCTGTGAAGAATCAATGAAGAGACACCATTCATCTGGACAATACACTTGTGACAAACTGTTGAAGAGCCCATTGATGTCATGACAAAAGCACAATGAGCCATTTACAGTGAAAAATATTGTTAAGTTATGATTCCTTTTTCTGTAATGAGTTATATTAGCATCTTTTGCAATTAAGCCTTGAAGCAAAAAGTTCTGCTTTTTCTTTTGAAAGATTTAGATCACGAATAAGATCATTGAGCTCAGCTTGAGTATAAATCTCTGGTTCTGAATCTTCATCATTCACATCAAGATCAGATAATTCTGGATTGTGACCAGTTGCTGCATCATCATCACATTCCTCATCATGTTCCACAGAAGCAAATCCATCTTGTGGAGGTACAGGGTCAGGCTGTGAGTCATCATGAGGAACAGGCCTAATAGCAGAATCCAGAGTAGGATATTTAATTTTGTGCTTAGTTTTAGCTGAGAATCCACTTGTGTTCACAAGGCAAAAGTAGCAATCTTTAATATGGTCTCGCGGTTCCCCTCCATATCACTGGGTTTGCAAATGACATCGCTGTCTTTCGTCGATTGAGCCAGTCACTTATCCTGGTCACCCAGTGGCCAGCCAAAGTACAATTTGTATACTTTCTTCAGATATACGGTAATTGGGCAACGTTGTGCTTTCGTCGTGAATGAACCACAGATGTAATGGAAACTATCTGAATGATTAGTATAATGTCTTGGCATGATAAACATTGATATTAATAATAATGTCTGTAGCATAAAAAACAAAGATAACTGTCGTTAACCCTTCTTATACGTTTATCCTATAAACGCATGATATATCACCCAATTAACGTTTATAATTATATACAATGAGCATCATCACTAAAATGTGATGTGTTAGTGAAAAACTAAACACAAATTTGAAATCAGCATGAAAAATACTACAAAACCCACCCAATATTAACTCTGATGAAAATTATGTGTTGACCTGTGTTATTAGGGGAATTTTCAAAACACAAACATCCAAAAATCAGCACTTGGAGTTATCCCCTCCAAAACGTCCAAGTGCCGATAATTGAAACAAAGTACTATTAGAAGTTTTTTTGGATGTTCACCCTTCAAAATGTCAAATTCAGACAGGGGTGTGTTAGAGGTGTGCTTTGGGCAGGCTGTGGGCTGGGTTAGACTTGGACATTTTGTGCCGATAACCTTTTGTAGGACATCCTAGAAGGAACTTAGATATTTCATGCTAGACTTTTTTAGAAGCATCTAAGTGCCAAAAAGGTACCCAAACTGACCAGATGACCACTGGGGGGATTAAGGACCCCCCCCCCCCACTTGCCAAGTGGTCACTAACCCCCCTACCACCCCCTAAAATATGAATAAAACAGTATATACCTGTATATAGAATAGCAGCATCTGGGGCACCTTAGAGGACACTGCTGTGCATCTCACCATAACCCCCATATAATTTATAGTGATCCCTTCAAAACTTCACCAAAATCTACTATACCCACCTGTCTCCCGCTGCAATAGCCCTTATGGATGCAGGTGGCGCTTAAATGTCAGTATAGTAGGATTTTGGTGGACTCACATTTTCCATCAGAAATATAACAGTTAGATTGTCTTATCGGCCTGGGTCCTCATCTCTGTGGCTTATTAGCCCATCCAGCAGGCTACTTAAGACACCTGTGTGATGCTCTATTAACCTTTCCCATGCCAGATGTTGCTCTTATAGATTACCATGTACTAATTAATTCTTTTTTTTTTTTTTTTGGGGGGGGTGAGTCCACCAAAATTCTACTACAGTATACTGCCATATAAGTGCCATTGGGGTGGGAGACAGATGGGTATTGTAGGTTTGGTGGATGTTTTAGAGTGATCACCATATATCTCACCTTAATAAATGGTGAGATTTATTTCTGGCACTCCCACTGCTCTAATGGGATGTCTATGTGGCCAGTCCATTACAATGCTGGCTCCTTCCAGTCTAAATGGTGCCAACTTGGACTTTTTTTGGTCAAAAATGGCGACTATAGTTAGACGTCCTAGTGGCCTAGACATTTTGGCAGCTAAGACATCCAAGTAGGAGATTTTCGAGAGAAAAAAAAATATTATTCAAATGTCCCATTCAAAAATGGCCATTTCTCTGCCTCCAACTTTGGACGTTTTTCAGGAAAAGTCCAAAATCGAACTAAGACATCCTATTGAAAATGACCCTCCACATGTTTGTGATTAATTTTATCCTGTAATAAGTAGGAATATAATTTTTATTGTGAGTCACTCTGAAACTATTTATAGGGAGAAAGTAGTTTATAAATACCAATTTGGATTAGATTAGATCTCAAGAAAAGTTACATTCAACTAAAATAGGTATTTCCCTGTCTTAGGGATCTGCTGGGTATTTATGGTCACTGTTGAAAGACAGGATGCTGGACTTGTTAAACCTTGGTATGATAACCATGGCTTATGTTCTAAGTTTGTATCTGGGGCAATGGAGAAGTGAAACAATTTGCCCAAGATCACAAGAACTGTTTGCAAGATTTGAACCCTGCCTTCTTCAGATCTTAGCTTGCTACTTCACTCCATGAAGCCAATATTTAAAAGAGTTGTGCATTCATTTCAAAAATTAACCATAGAGTTATTTTATTTTAAAAAAAACCCATGCCCATGAATGGTAATATCTGCGATTTGTTGGAGGTTCTGCTGTGGTGTGACCTAAAGTTAACCAGATAATTGTATAAATTAACTTTCATATGCGGTGTATCTTGTTAAATTGGACCATAACAGCTGTCTTAAAGTTAGCTGCATAACTTATTCCTATTTGATCCTTCAGTCTCTTAGCACTTTCTCTCTCAATTCTACTTCTTGCTTTTCTTCTCATGAAGCTTCATCGCACAACCTTTTATCCTTCCCACATTTCCCTCATCTCTGCTCCTCATCTCCAGATTTCTCCCTTTACGTTCACACAACCACATCCCCAATCCTCTCCCATCTCCTTTCTCATTTTCTCCCTTTCTTTCTCAGGTCAGTCCTTTTTTCACTTCATTTCACTTAGAACCTAACGGATGTAGCGGTATATAAGAAATAAATTACATTACATTACATTTCCTTCTCTCCTCCAAGGCTGATCCTTTCTGTTCTGAGGTCAATCATCTCTCATTTCCAGCAGGAGCAGGAGTGACACCAAGTTTCCTCCTTCTGCTCAGACTAGGCCAGGGGTGTCAAACTCAATCACATAAGGGGCTGAAATCTAAAACATAGGCTAAGTCGTGGGCCCAATATTTTATTAAGATACTTAGGGGTCCTTTTATTAAAGTACACTAACCGATTTAGCGCACGCTAAATGCGTACCTTAATAAAAAGACCCCTTAGTCTTAGTAGAAGTATAGGATTACAACTTCTCCAAACCCACGCCGGCTCTCTGATGTAAACAAAATAAATAAAAAAGACTTTTCCTCTCTCTTTTAAGTCCTAGTTCACGCTTGCTGTCTAACATCAGCTCTGGCAGGATACACATTTCAAATCTGACATATAGTAATCACAAAACAGAAAATAAAATTATTTTTTTTACCTTTTGTTGTCTGGTCGTTATTCAAATCATGTTGGTCCCAAGTTCTGGTTGTCGTCTGATAACTCACTTGCCAGGGTCTCCTGCCCATTTGTCATTTTCTTCTTTCTCCGTGCTAACCATCCATCTTCCATCTCTGACCTCCCCTTCCGTTTCCCTTCCCTCTGCCCCCCCTCCCCCGAGGTCTGACATCATTCCTTTTTCCATCTCCATCCTCACAGCTGCAGCGATGGACCCCACCATCCCTAGATCCACCATCTCCTTTTCTCAGCTACACTTTCATCCAGCATCTCCCCTTCCTTCCCCATCTCTCCCTTTCTCTTCCAACTACCCTCCTATCCAGTATCTCTATCCCCCTCCACACCATCCCTTGTGTACAACTTTTCTTCCTTTCTATTCCTTCCCTCTTTCCATCCCATTGTCCACAATCTCTCTCCCTCTCTTCTGTTTTTAGACCCATTATTTCTACCCCTCCCCCCTCAGTCCAGCATATGTTTGGACCCCTCCTTCCCTCCTTCGTGTACTTCTACACCAGCGCCCGCCACTGCAGCTCCTCCCCTCCCCCCCCCGAAGGCCTGCATGTTTTCCCCCTTCTTTACACCAGGGCCCGCCTTCTTTCTAGCATCCTCCGGCTTCCCGGTCTCACCTTCAAAGCAGCCTGCAGAGGATCGCCAGTGCTTTAGTGAAACTAGCAGGCTGCCAATGGCCTCTGCAGCACGTTCCATCTGTCGCAGTCCCGCCCCCTCCTCTGACGTATGGGACTGTGGCATACTGTGGGACTGTGTTGACGACAGCCTGCTAGGTTTGCGACAGCCAACCGGCAATCCTCTGCAGAATGCTTGGAAGGTGAGACTGGGAAGCCGGGATGGAGGGAGGAAAGGAACAGAGAGCCAAATTTTAGGCCAAATTTGGCCCGCAGGCCTGAGTTTGATACCCCTGGACTAGGCCCATGGTTTGGTTGTATAGAACATCATATTACTGCCCAGTTCAAAGTACCAGTTAGTGCCAGGAAGAGACAGACACTACATAAAATCCTACTCTTCTTCCTGTTACTAGATTGTTGTGGTAAAGAGTAGAGGGAAGAGCAGGGGAATGCTGAGTGCTACAAGCCCAGTCAGTCACTGCTCCCCCCTGGGTTTCTCAGAATTTTACAGGGACAGGAAAAACTTCATAGCAGAGGCAAATTTTGTGGCAAATATATGCAAAAAGAGATCTACGGTGGAGACTGCTAACATTCACTTAACTGTCAAAGTTTAAAAAGTTAAATACAAGCCAGCATACTGTACAAAAGTGTATAATTTCAATTCTAAGATGAGAAAATCATGGGATCCCTGAAAATAGCTGCTGGGTGTCTATTTTTTCCTCTTAGTCTCTTCATGCCCCTATCACTAATCAAGTGCTTTTGCTTTCAGCAGACCTTATCAGCTATATTTATGGCTCCTAAGTTTCCAAGTTTATTAATTATTTATATACCACCTATCAATGAAGGTTGTCTTCTAAGTGGTTCTACATTCAGGTACTCAAGCATTTTTCCTTATCTGTCCCAGCAGGCTCATTTAACAGCAATCTATTTGTTCATGAAACCGATGATTAAAATGGGCCTTGTAGTTTCCCTTCTTTGCAAATGTAAATTCTGCAGTTTGACCAGTTCAGTTTATCAGCATCTAGCTAATAAAGGAATGCTTCGTGAAGCTTTATTTTGCTAATTTTTTTTTATTATGTCTATTCAATTTTGTAATAAATGCTTACAAATACAATTAAAAAGATAAACAGTATTGTAAATGTATAACTCTTCAAATTATAAGCAATACAGTAGACTAAATTCTATTAAATATAAGAATCATTAATGTGATGTGATTATATAAGGTTAAGGCAGGGGTAGAGAACTCCAGTCCTCGAGAGCCGTATTCCAGTCAGGTTTTCAGGATTTCTCCAATGAATATGCATTGAAAGCAGTGCATGCATATTCATTGGGGAAATCCTGAAAACCCGACTGGAATACGGCTCTCGAGGACCGGAGTTCCCCACCCCTGGGTTAAGGCTTAAGAAACACATGTTTTTCCTTTTCTTAAAGAGTGACTGGAGACTGAAAATTATTCTCCAATAGTTTTTCATATTGTCTCTTAAAAGGATCCAGTTCCATCACATATGGATAGATAGAGTGGAGTTGTCTTTCCAGTGATTGATGATTAACTTTACAGCTATGGACATGAGAAAGTCAAATAGGTTATCATAATGTAAAAGAGGAAAGGTGAGTACAACAGATTTTCAAATTATATGTTTCAAAGAAATAGGTCATTAAAATTCAAAATACGGAGTGTTTTATCTCAAATATTTTATCAAAAATGTTGAAGGTTTTTGCATTCAAATATATGAACAAGTGTTCCAGTTTCTTTATGACAAGACTAGCGATGATCTGATGAAGTAAAACCAGTTTTTTTTTACTTCCTGGAAGTCCAGAAAGAATGGTGCTTTAGAAAATATAGGGGGCATTTTTGATATGATGTCTAAATCAGAGTTTAGATGTTTTGTGGAGCATGAACCAAAATCCAGTACCAAACATGCCCATTTTCAAAACTGCAAGCCATCTATATTGTTTTTATAAAAATGGATGTTTGTGTTCAGTGCATCTACCTTTATGAACTATTTAAATAAAATACATGTCTAAAACAAAAATGAATATAAGCCATTGGAATGTAGAAGGAGCCAGCATTCTTAGTAGACTGGCCACATAGACATCTTAGCACAGCAATGGAGCACCTCAGGGAGCACTGCAGTGAACCTCACATAAAAAGGCCCTAATACACATCTCACCATAGACCCCTTATACTGTATGGTGAACTCTCCAAAACTCACTGTATACAACTGTACACAATAGAGTCTTACACTACAATAAACTAAACTAAACCTTAAGTTTGTATACCGCATCATCTCCACAGAAGTAGAGCTCGACACGGTTTACAGTAATTGGTATAGAAAGAAAACTACAATGAAAAGTAGAAGGGCTTAGAAAGAGAGGCTTAGAGGGAATTAGTAAATCGATGAGGGAGAGGTCATTGCATTTTGGAGAAGAGCCAAGTTTTCAGATGTTTTCGGAAGAGTTGGAGGGAGGACAGGCACCGAAGCGGGGTGGTAAAGCTGTTCCAGAGTTCGGTGATCCTGAAGGAGAGGGAAGTCCCTAGTTTTCCTGCATGGGATATGCCTTTTAAAGAGGGGAAGGATAGTTTGAATTTTTGAGTGGATCTGGTGGTGTTGGGATTAGAAGAGTTCCAAGATAGTGGAAAAAGGGGAGGCAAGATACCGTGTAGAGACTTGAAGGCTAGGCAGGCGCATTTGTAGTGAACCCTAAGGATTACTGGGAGCCAGTGAAGCTTAGACAGAAGCGGGGAGACGTCTATATGTGAGTACAGTGGGATTAGGATGGGGTTTGGAAGGCTCACATGTTTCGCTACAAAGATAGTGGTTAGCATGGAGTATAGGCTCGAGTCCCCATCTCTCTACCAGGCTACTCCAAAAACCTGCTTGCTGCTGTACTAAGACTGGCCATAACATCTGAAGCTGTCATACAAGCAAGTATGTACTGTTTCATTCACATCTCTGGGTGGGTGGGACATGGTCAGTGTGCTGAGGGGGATTGGGTCATGCTTACATCCCTCCAGGGGCCATTTGGTCAGTTTGGGCATCTTTTTGGCACTTATTCATTGTTAACAGGTCTAGCCCCAGATGTCTAAATTGTGCCCACCCTGTCAAAACAGAAAACGAGACCCAAACTTCTCAACAGAAGATGCATATAGACATCCCCCCAAACACAATGCACATGAATAAGGGAACCCCCAGCTCCCACCCCCATAATAAGTACATACAACATTACAAAATACTACAATATAAACAAAATGACCCAGGTCTACCCAGCCCAACTCCTCCTGCCCACGATGAACCCACGACCACCCCCCGAACCCCTGATTGGTACCCCTGAACCCCGCGACACTCCCCCAACTGGTGACCCTCTGGGGCTTTAGGCATATGAGCTGGGTTGGCCCCATGTGCCAAGGTCCTGCCCACAGGAGAGGCCTAAGGCAACTGGGCCAATTTCGGTTGGTCCAGGTGCCTAAGGTCCCTCCTGTGGGCAGGGCCTTAGGCACCTGGCCCAATCAAGCCCTAAGGCCCGCCATTCGGCGGATGGCGGGCCTGCCAGGTGGACGGGCTTGGGACCCGTCAGTCCGTCCAACTGATTTTAGGTAAGGGGGTGTCGGGGGTGGGTGTTGCGGGGTCGCAGGTTTGGGGGGTCGTGGGGTTTGGGGAGGCAGTCATGGGGGGGTTCATCATGGGCAGGAGAGGTTGGGCTCCCTCCTGCCCGTATCCGATCGGGGTGGGGGGTCGCCGGGGCAAGAGAAGTTGGGCTCCCTCCTGCCCATATCCGATTGGGGGATGGGGGGGCCACCGAGGCAGGAGGGGTTGGGCTCCCTGCTGCCCGTATTTTAGTGGGGTTGGGGGGGTTGCATCTCGGAAGGAGAGATTGGCTATCTCTTCTGCCGCAATACAGATCCCCCGAACTGCCGCAAACCGCGGAACTTTGGGGTGAGGATCGCGGCAGGGGAGATGCCTCATCTCTCCTGCCGCGATCCACACCCCGAAGTGCCACAGTTCGTGGCAGGGGAGATGAGCCATCTCTCCTGCCATGATCGTTGCTGGGGGAGGGGGGGGGATGTTCTTTTTGACAGACACCGGTTACAGAATCCAGCTTTTAGGCGAAGGACTGGCCCCTCTTTCACCTAAAAAGTCTGATTTTGGGTGTTTGGGACTTAGGCTGTTCTTTGGTTGGTAATGTGTTGTAAATGTAGACATAGTGGTGGTCTGAGCGTTTAAACAGCTGAACGTAGAGGTAGGCCATTCTAAAAAAAAAACTCATCTTTTGATTTTTTTTTTTGGAGAATGCTATTAAAACTGATGAATAGGCTAAATGGCAAGCAATCAATTGAAATTCAAAAAAGTCTCTCTTGCCATATACAACCAAGAATGCAAAGAACTAGTCAATGATATTTAAACACTGGGGATATCTCAGAACGCTACTCTGATGATCTTCTGTCAGCGTAGCAGCACTCCTCACTGAATTCACCCTGTGTATATCAAGACTTTTTGCAACTCTTTATTATATATCAACCTTTAACTTCTATTAAAACCTAGTTTAAACTTATTTTATCTAATTCATTATATTCATTATATCTCCCATTCTTGCAAAAAGTCTTGATATACACAGGGTGAATTCAGTGAGGAGTACTGCTACGCTGACAGAAGATCATCTTTAAAAATTTCATCTTTAAAACAGTAAAACAGAAGTTTGGAAAAACTAGCCGTTTGGTTTACAGCGGCAGGACTGGCGATTAACAACATTATTATTGCCCCTGCAGTAGCAGCATACAGCCTTACCTGTGCAGGCCTCTTTGTCGCAAGCCCTAGACTCCCCAGCAGTTTTTACAGGTCTACTCCTGAACAAGATAATCAATACTCAGAAAAAGCCATCTATCTATCTGTACCACAACCTAGTGGGCAACATCTTCAAGACTCTCCCCTCAAGCAAGCAACTATACAGAGCCAGGATTCCTGCTATCGAGCTAAACACATAGGTACTGCTTTCATGTAATATCTACATTCACCCACACACTCCTGCATTCAAGTGGAGATAAAGCTCTCAGAGCCATACAAGGAATTTGAAGCACTACTGTAGTATCTAAAGTGCTCTATAAGGGGGTGCTGAAAACTTCTCAGCCCAACCAACCAACTTTCTAAATTCTGAATGTCATTTTGCCACAGTAGCTGAAAAGAATGTTATCTCATTTTGTTAAGTGCCAATTTGCAGAAACAAAATTCTATGTTTTGACATTGTTTCAGATCATTGATTGAACCACAGCCATGTCATTCTCTTGGCATCCCCTTGTATTGTTGTTGTGTCCCTGATATTCTTTCAATCATAAGGAGAATTCCAGTCTTCAGTCCTTTTTTTAAATCTAAATCTTTTTTTTATCTCTTTGGGAGAACATTTAATTAATACCTCCTGGTTAGATTCCAGGATCTTCTGCAGAGCTGCCAAGTGACCTGGTTTCCAGACAAAGAACAACTTTTTTTTTTCTTTTGAGACCCCACTGCAGCTGCACCTTAGTATATGTGAGTGCTTGAACTGCTGCTATCAAATGAGAGAAGATTAATTTAACTTTGGACTGACAGGTAGGTCTTATTGGTTTTTGCCTTCAACTCGCCTTAAAATAACAAAGCTGAATTTTAGAAACCAAGTTGGTCCACAAGTTTAGTTTCAGACTATGAGTCATTCAGCTGTTCTGTTCTCTCTTATTTTACACTATATAGTAATATAGATCAGCTAACAATTTGAAGTGGATATTAGTATAATTTGGATTTAGCTCAAGCCTTTTTATTGGTAGCCCAATATCAGTTACATTTCACATTTCCCTGTCCCCAGAAGGCTTACACAGCAAGGGGTCTATTTACTAAGAGGTTTCTCCAAGTTGTTTCTATGAGGAAGAATGTTTAATAGAATGTGTCTGGGAATGAGGACAGTTTAAGTGTGTGTGTGTGTTGTATTGTAAAAAAAAAATGTTAAATAAAAACAGATGATTTGATGTTAGTAGAATTTGATATTATATGGGCTACTTATGCAAAAATATCCTTCAGGGCCATTATGTTCCTGTAATCCAGTGTTTCTCAAACTGTGTGCCCCAAAGAGATTCTGTGTGTGCCACAATAGATTCCAGAATTTTACTTTATTTTTTTAAATTTCCTTCATAAATATACACTAGAATAGATAAGATGTACGTCACATACGCTAGATTCTGTCAATGTTATGAGTCTGTGTGCGTAAGCATACAACCACACAGACAAGCATCATTTTTTGATGTGATTGGTCCTTGAAAATTAATAGTAAGTAATTGTATTTTTATTTTTTATGGAGTGGCTATCTTAACTGGAGCAACAAGGCAATCGGGGTTTTGTTAATGTTTGGATCTTATCTTTGTGAATTTGGATTTTCAGCTCTGACAAAAATGAAATAAAAAAAAGAGAATGATTGCAGATGGTGAATGATGAAATGCGTGTTTGCTCATTAACTATCGAGCCGCATTTTGAATTAATTTGCATGCATTACCAAGCACATCCATTGCATTGATTAGCAATTCTATCTACTTTAGTTTCACTGTTGTTACAATTACCCAAACATAGCTTAAAGAACTTTAAATAAATAACTTTCAAATTTCTGCTGCAAAAAACATTTGCTCTGTTTAGTGTGCCAGAGCTAAAAAAGTTTGAGAGATACTGCTATAATCCATCCTTGGTAACTGGTCAGCAGGCATGCTCTTCTCAAACCTAAAAGGGGAGAGAGGTTTAAAAACAGGGTAAAAAAAACCCTTTCACATAGTTGCAAAATAAAGCTTAGAAACTACAGCTTCAGATGGGACTTGAAATTAAAAGGAGTAGATGTCATGTTCAAAAAAAGAAAAGAATAATAATAAAACATTTTCCTTTATGAATGAAAACCTGAAGCTGCCTGATGATAGAATGTCAGTTTCTTGTCAGTATTCTTTCTCTATGGATCTGAGGAAGAAGGGTTTGCCTTCAAAAGCTAACCATAAACTACATTAAGTTAGTCCAATAATAAAGGTATTTTTTCCTTTACATTTTTGTTTTATTTCTACATATTATCATCTGTGAATACAATATTGTGAAACATATTCCGGCAGCAATAAAGCTCATCCAGAGGGTTTGCTGTGGGCCAGGCAGTGCTCAGATGCATGATCAGCCTTAATGCTGTTCTGTTACATTTCCAGTGTTTTCTGACTAAACAAGGCCTGAACTAGAGACCTGGCTGCTACTGAAGCACATGTCATAGTCTTTTGAAATCTGCAGTGCCTATCAAGTTGCTCAACACAGTCACTACTGAGAAACAATACTGTTTATCCATGATTTCATAAAAATTCTTCTCTATCCAATTTTTTTAAACTTCACATAAGTAAATGTTATATTTAGTTAAATCACGGAGGACAAATAGGTCATATTAGCTGCCAACATATGTGGCCTCGGGCAGTGCTCTCCAGTCACATGCAGCAGTTTTATTCCCAGGAACAGATGCTTCGCGTCTGGAATACTCAGCTGTCTCACATTCTATGTCCTGCAACATGGGACAGCTAGGGAAGAGTGGGAAGGGATGATATAGAACCACCATATCAAAATGTTCAAGATCTCAAAAAGAAAACTAGTCAAATGGGGAGAAATGTACTTCCGAAGTAATCTATAAATCTAAGACATCTGTCTTTCAAAATGGTTACAGTATCTGAATGATACCAAGTGCATTATAATACATATTTCCCAGCATACCATAATGATATGGTTTTCTGATGTGTCATAGAGTGTACAGGCATAAACAAAAACTACGGTAAGCCCATAAATGCAAAAGCAAGTAGTGGGGAGAGTGTGGCATAGTGGTTAAAGCTACAGCCTCAGCACCCTGAGGTTGTGGGTTCAAGCCCACACTGCTCCTTCTGACCCTGGGCAAGTTACTTAATCCCCCCATTGCCCCAGGTACATTAGATAGATTGTGAGCCCACTGGGACAGACAGGGAAAAATGCTTGAGTACCTGAATAAATTCATGTAAACCATTCTGAGCTTTCCTGGGAGAATGGTATAGAAAATTGAATGAATAAATAAATACTCCTTCCTAGTTCAACTTGTAATTTTACTGTTAAAGCACAAATCTGTTCAGTCTAAGCCTGCCACTTCTTTGCTTTAAAAAAAACATGGTATAAAGGATCTACAAAGCACTCATCCAAATTAGCAAAGAAGATTTATTATTTTAAAAGTTTATTATTAATTTTTAATAACGTATATTTTTGAATCACATTTTTCCTCCCGTTTCCTGCAGTATTTCAGTTTCATAGTATGTTCCTAAGAGAACCATCTTTGAACCGCTAGTGATTTGAAAACAATTTGCTGATAGGAAACAGAAAGACATAGCTGGAGGGAGGGAAGGGGGTCAAAAATCTTTGAAAATTAACAAGTACGGACAATTATTTTCAGTCTGCACCACAAAGAATATAGTACTACATGCAAGTTTTCTTGGGAGAAAACCCCCCATAACACCTTTTCCAAGCTATGAGCATACATTCATACCAATTCCACATTTTCTCACATATTTGCATTTGTCAGAGCTGATTTGATCCAGCTGGCAAAGAGAATGAACAAGTAAGTAAACCTCTATTTCTTTTCCCTTTGCACCTGTCCAAGAGAAGGATATCTTTGTCTAACAGAAGCATCCTGATCTCATGGAAACATGACGTTTGTGTCTTAAGGGGTGGGCATAGCAGATTCGTCAACACGCACAAGGCTGGAAGGTCCTGCACTGTCTTCTGAGGATGATATCACTGCTACTTATATGTGTGTGGTGCAGTGATTGGAGCTACAGCCTCTGTACCATGAGGTTGTGGGTTTAAACCCCACACTGCTCCAGTAGTGGGGTGCCTTACAGGGCACTGTTGCAAACTTCACAAAAAGGGTGCCACATAAACATCTCATCAGAACTACTACTACTACTATTTATTATTTCTATAGCACTGAAAGGTCCCTTATAAGTCATGGTGAGCCCCCCAAAACCTACTAGACCCACCTGTCTACAACCCTAATAGCCCTTATGGCTAGAGGTGCCACCTATATAGCAGTACAGTAGGTTTTGGGGGGTGCACATGTTTCACCATGAATGCAGTGGTTAGAGTTGCTTATGGGCCTGGGTCCTCCTCTCTATGGTTCACTAACCCCCCCCCCCCAGACTAATTAAGACACCTCTGTGCTGCTCTACTAGGTTTTCCTATGCCAGGTGCTGATGTTCTTGAGGCAGGTATGTACATTTTTATTCCGATTTTTATGGTGTTGGGGGGGGGGTCAGTGATCACTGGAGTAGTGTGTGAGGGTCTGTTCTTTGTGTCTGCAGTGATTATCTGGTCACTTTGGATACCTTCTGGGCACTTAGACCTTTTTTTACATCGTCTAAGTCACAACATACAAGTTCTGTCTAGGCAGTCTCGTTAAACTTTCGGTTATACTTGCAGTACAACTATGTCTAGCTCAATCCACATCCCACCCAAATACCGCTCTCACCACTCCTCCTAAAACGCCCCTTTCAGCTCTGGGCATACAGCAGCACTGAAAAGGCCTAAGCTGTTTTTAGATACGTCTAAAACCCGTTTTGATTATCAGCACTTGGACGACTTGTCTTTTTGATCATCCAAGTGCCGATGTGGGCGGGATTTTAGATGTATTTCTGTTTCGATTATGAGCCCCCATAGCGCATATGTTACCTGGACTTACCATGGAAAAACTAAAGGCAGGAATTTTCAATGGTCCACAGATCAGACAACATATAAATGACCCACATTTCATAGCATCAGTGAATGAAATCAAATCATGTGCCTGGTCTTCATTTGTTCTTGTGAAAAACTTTCTTGACAACAAGAAGGCAGACAACTACACACAATTAGTAGAGGATATGCTCTTTCATTTCAAAAGGCTTGGCTGTAACATGAGTGTTAAAGTCCATTATCTGCACAGTCACTTAGATCGCTTTCCAGAGAACCCTGGTGACTTAAGCGTAGAGCAAGGTGAAAGATTTCACCAAGACTTAAAAACAATGTAAGCCAGATACCAAGGAAGATGGGATGCACACATGATGGCAGACTATTGTTGGAATCTTATGCGGGATTGTCCTGGCAGATCCAACTCTTAGAAGTCTTAGAAAAGGAATGACTGGAAAGTTTGCATCATAAACTTGAAAGTAGATTTTCAAGTTGTACACATGTCTTTTAATTTTTAATATGTTTCCTTCATGCTTAAAAAATTCATTTAAACACTACATTAAAATATCCTGATTTTTTTAATGGGTGAGCAGAGTGAAGAATGGTATATGGCAGTGTTCTTCAACCGCCGGTCCACAGAAATTTCCTGCCGGTCCACAGGGCCAGCACGTGCATCAGGCCCAAAACAGTGTTCTTCAACCGCCAGTCCAAGGTGTGATCGATGCGGCGTTATCTCTTCCGCGCGTCCTGCGCCTGAACCGGAAGCCTTCTCTCTGACGTTGCAATGTTAGAGGGAAGGCTTCCAGATGAGGCACAGGACGCGCAAGGAGCTGCTGCCCGCAGCTTTGTGCACTGCATCAGTGAGGAAGAGGCAGCCAGCCTGAAGATAATACCGGGGGCGGCATAAAAGGGCCAGGCGGGAGCAGGCCAGAAGGTAAGGCATAGCATGGAGGGAGGGAAAAAACAAAGGTAGGAGGGGATGATTTTATTTTTGAATTTAGTGATTGAATTATGTCAATTTTGAGAATTTACATCTGCTGTCAGTGTGCTTTGTGTAGTTTAAATTTGTGGTTAACCATTATGTGTTGTTAATAAGATTATATTGTGTATCTGTGAAAAATGAATGGAAAAAATAGTGTTACAATTAGTACTATTATGGGGGCGGGGTCTGGGGTGAAGATTGGGTAGAGATGGGGGGTCTGGCCCACGACTTAGCCCAGTGTTCTTCAACTGCCGGTCCACAGAATAATTCTTTTATTTCTGCCGGTCCATAGGTATAAAAGGGTTGAAAAACACTGGTATATGGCACATGTTATCTCAAAAACTAGAGCTGATAGGAGAAAACTGGTGCCATTTTTGGAATCAGCAAGTCAAATATACCCAGAAACAGACCTAGCATTTGAGGCACTAAAATGAGTGTTGGCCAGTGTTATCCTTGCATTAGACACTACAATCTCAAATTTGCAGCAATTTTGCACGAATAGCTGCATCATAACATTCCTTCAAATTTGGCATCTTTGACACAGGGACTGAAATTCGTCAGCTTTCAGGGTCAATTATAAAAAAGAGTCTGCCTATATCTTCCTAAAAGTAACATTGAAAGAGAAAATTCTACTCTATAAGATACATGACTTTTGGTTTTGCAATGCCACTGTCATAAATATACAAATTCACCTCAAACTTGGAATGCTTGACAGTGTGACATGCAATATTTGCATTTAGCATTTATGTTCAATAATTTGAATATCACTGTATTTCTGTTTTATGCTTGTCAAAGATTTCTAAAGGTTCTACAATATTGTTGTAATGTGTGTTTTTCTGGTGGTGAGTGAGTTTAGTGATTGGTACTATATTTTGTGCTTCACTTGCTGTTCATTCTCCAGTGAAGGCAACACTGGTTGCTATGTATAACATTTGTATACCATTTGTATTTTCCAAGTATTATAAAGCACAGTTACTTACCGTAACAGGTGTTATCCAGGGACAGCAGGCATATATTCTCACATGTGGGTGACGTCATCTACGGAGCCCCCGCGCGGACAGCTTTTCAAGCAAACTTGCTAGAAGTTTCAAGTTTGCACACTGCACCACGCATGTGCGTGCCTTCTGCCCACTAGAGGGCGCATCCCACCTCGTGGTCCTCAGTTCCATAACTAGCTTAGAAGCCATCCCCGGGGAGGTGGGCGGGTTGTGAGAATATATGCCTGCTGTCCCTGGATAACACCTGTTACGGTAAGTAACTGTGCTTTATCCCAGGACAAGCAGGCATGATATTCTCACATGTGGGTGACCTCCAAGCCAAACCAAAAAGGGCAGGTGGGAGGATGGCAATTTTAAGAAAACAGATTTTGTAAAACTGACTGGCCAAACCGGCCGTCACTCCTGGACAGAGTGTCCAGACAGTAGTGAGAGGTGAATGTATGAACCGAAGACCAAGTGGCAGCCTTACATATGTCTTCCATCGGGGTGGAACGGAGGAAGGCTATCGAAGCTGCCATTGCTCGGACCTTGTGCCCCGTGACTCGACCCGGGGGAGGAAGGCCAGCCTGAGTATAGCAAAGGGAGATGCACGCCGCCAACCAGTTAGACAGAGTGCGCTTGGAAACTGGGTGCCCTAATCGATTGGGATCGAAGGACAAGAATAATTGCGGGACCTTCCGATGGGACTTGGTGCGTTGAAGGTAAAATGCCAACGCCCTCTTACAGTCAAGCGTGTGAAGCGCCGTCTCGCCAGGATGGGAGTGGGGCTTAGGGAAGAACACAGGAAGGACAATGGACTGATTGAGGTGGAAATCAGAAACAACCTTCGGGACAAACTTAGGATGGGTGCGGAGGACCACCTTGTCATGATGGAATACGGTGAAGGGTGGGTCCGCAACCAAGGCTTGTAGTTCCCCAATCCGCCTAGCGGAGGTGAGGGCAATCAGAAACACCACCTTCCAAGTCAGAAATTTCAAGAGGGACTTGTTGAGTGGCTCAAAGGGTGGTTTCATCAGTTGAGCTAAAACCACATTCAAATTCCATACGACTGGGGGAGGTTTGAGCGGGGGACAAACCCTGAGTAATCCTTTCATGAAGCGTGTCACCAAGGGATGGAGAGACAGAGGGCGTCCATCCAGGTGTTGGTGGAAGGCGGAAATCGCACTAAGATGGACACGCACCGAAGTGGTTTTCAGGCCAGAGCGCGACAAATGGAATAAGTAGTCCAGAACCGAGGGTACCGGGGCCGATACCGGGTCCAGGAGGAAAGAAGAGCACCAGGTGGAAAACCTGGTCCATTTCTGCGAATAGCAAAGCCTCGTCGAGATCTTGCGGGAGGCTTCCAGCACTTCCCTCACTGATTGAGACAGGTCCGGAGGGGTCAGGGAACAAGAAACCAAGCTGTCAGGTGCAATGACTGCAGATTGGGATGTAACATGGATCCTTGATTCTGAGATAGCAGAGAAGGACCGACAGGCAGAAGAAGGGGTTCCCTGGCGCTGAGTTGGAGCAGTAGGGAGAACCAGTTCTGACGCGGCCACCGAGGAGCTATGAGAATCATCGTGGCCGTGGACGATCTGAGGTGTACCAACGTTCGCATGATCAGAGGGAAAGGAGGGAATGCATAGAGGAACTTCCCGTCCCAATCGAGAAGGAAGGCATCCGCCTCCAGACGATCCCGCGAGTACATCCGAGAACAATATAGTGGTAGTTTGTGTGCCTCCGGAGAGGCGAACAGATCTACCTGTGGCGTTCCCCAGCGAGCGAAGACCTCGTGCAGAACTGCTGAGTGTAGAGTCCACTCGTGGGGTTGCAGGAGTCGACTGAGTTTGTCCGCCAGACAATTCAGTTCCCCCTGGATGTAGACCGCCCGGAGGAAGATGTTCCGGGAGGCCGCCCACTCCCAGAGGCGAAGGGCCTCGGAGCAGAGGGGCCACGACCCCGTTCCCCCCTGTTTGTTCACATAGTACATTGCTACTTGGTTGTCCGTGCGGACGAGGACCACCTGGTCCTGTACTACGTGAACGAAGGCTCGAAGTGCTAGGAAGATGGCCCGAAGCTCTAGCACGTTGATGTGACAGCGACGGTCCTCCGCCGACCACAGGCCCTGTGTGCGAAGACCGTCGAGGTGGGCTCCCCACGCGTAGTCCGAGGAGTCCGTGGTCAGAACCTTGCGAAATGGGGGAGTGCGAAACATTAGTCCCGTGGACAGATTTGAAGAGTCTGTCCACCAACTTAGCGATTTCCGCAAAAGCGGAGTCACCGAAATGAGGCGCGACTCCGGATCGCACTCCTGGCGCCATTGTGATGCGAGTGTATACTGAGGGATCCTCAGATGCAGCCTCGCAAATGGCGTGACGTGTACCGTCGAGGCCATATGGCCGAGCAGCATCATCATGCGCTTGGCCGACACCCTTGGTAGTTGAGAGACCTGGCGGCTCATCCGTACCAAGACTTCCAACCGTTGGGTCGGAAGGTAGGAGCGCAGGCGCACCGTGTCCAGCACCGCACCTATGAATTGAAGAGACTGAGCCGGCCTCAACTGAGACTTTGGAAAGTTTATCTCGAATCCGAGGGTTTGCAGGAAGGCAATAGACTGTCGGGTCGCTGAGATAACCTCCTCCCTGGTCGGGGCTTTGATGAGCCAGTCGTCCAGGTAAGGGAACACGTGGAGCCCGCGAGACCTCAGGGCTGCCGCCACTACTACCATGCACTTCGTGAATACTCGTGGGGACGCGGCCAGGCCGAAGGGCAGGACTCTGTACTGGAGGTGTAGGTCTCCCACCTGGAATCGTAAGAATTTTCGGCAGGTGGGGTGCACCGGGACATGGGTATATGCTTCCTTCAAGTCGAGGGAGCACATCCAGTCCCCTTCCTCCAAGAGAGGATACAAGACCGGGAGAGATAGCATTCGAAATTTCTCCCTGGCCAGGCATTTGTTGAGCTTCCTGAGGTCGAGTATGGGGCGCATGTCCCCGGTCTTTTTTGGGACCAAAAAGTAACGGGAGTAAAATCCCGTCCCCCACTGGTCCTTGGGGACCGGCTCGACCGCCCGAAGCTTCAGGAGAGCTTTGGCTTCGGTCAGAAGGGTCGGTAGTTGCGACCGGTTGCACCAGGCTAAACTTGGGGGACTGTCCGGTGGTGAGGACACAAAATTGAGCGAGTAGCCTTCGGAGACGATCCGGAGCACCCAAGCGTCTGAGGTAATCGCGGTCCATGCCTTCCGGAAGGACCGAAGACGCCCCCCGATAGGAAGGGGTTCTGGTGAAGGTGCGGAGGGGAACCCGCCCCGTCCGCTCAGCCCGTCAAAAGGAAGGCGCGGGCTTAGAAGGGCCCTGCGCCGGGGCTTGGGTTTGTCCCCCTCTGCCTCGTTGAGACGAACGTCTCGGAGGCGGTCTTGAGAAGGACGGGGTCGACTTCTGGGGGTACCGGCGCGGCGGAGGCCGGAAAGGTTTCTGTGGCGGGGGCCTAGGTTTGGGGCGGACCAGGGATGCTAAAGAGCGTTCCTGTTCCGACAACCGTTTGGTCGCCGCCTCCAAAGACTCGTCAAATAACTCGGACCCCACACAGGGCAGGTCTGCAAGACGTTCCTGCAGGTTTGGGTCCATGTCGAGGGTGCGAAGCCAGGCCAAGCGGCGCATGGCCACTGCGAGGGCCGACACCCTCGAAACCAGCTCAAAGGTGTCGTACACTGAATGGAAAAGGTACAACCGCAATTGAGACAGGTTGGACATAAACTTATCGAATCCTGCTCTTTTGGAGTCCGGTAACGAGTTCCGATATTGAGGAAGGTCCTTCACCATCCCACGCAAGTAGGAGGAAAAGGTGAAGGAGTAATTTAGAACTCTGGTGGCCATCAGAGTGTTTGAATAGAGGCGACGGCCAAACTTGTCCAGGGTCCGCCCCTCCCTGCCGGGTGGAACCGCCGCAGAAACCCGTGAGGGCTGTGATTTTTTAAGGGCAGATTCCACCAGGAGGGACTGGTGGGAGAGCTGCGCCTTATCAAACCCTTTCGGGGGAATCGTCCTATACTTTGATTCCATTTTTGACGGGACAGACGTGCCTGTAAGAGGGCTCGACAAGTTCTTCAGCCAGGTCTGCAGGAGGACACTGTTGAGAGGGAGTCTAGGTACCTCTCTAGGGGGAGTGGGAAGGTCCTGTTCCTCTAGAAATTCCTTGGAATATTTGGAACCTACCATCAGGTCAATCCCCAGGGCTTGGGCCATGTCCTGGACAAAAGATGAGAAGGAGGACGGCCTAGCCTGGGGGGACGGGGTTCTCGACCGTCCCACCGAGGAGCGGGGGGAGGCCTCATGGGAATACTGAGGATTCCTAACCGATCCTGAATCCCAGGATCCTCTCTCCACAGCCCTCGAGGGGGAGGGTGAAATCATCCTCCTAGGGGAGTCCCTGGGGGAGGATCCCGGGGTCCGTGGGGTCCTCTCCCGTTTCCTCGGCGAGGCGGCGCGGGAAGACTTTCCCCGAGGTGAGCGGAGGAGCCTCGGATTATCGAGGCGCAACTCCGACACCTGCAGCGCCTCGCCCCCGAACGACGAGGAACGATCGCGCCGAGGCGAGCCCCGGGGTCGCTTAGGCTTCCTCGATCGGCGCCTCGTCCGAGGTCGCCTCGAGGGCGAGGCGTCCGGGGAAGATCCCGAAGCCGAGGAGGAAAGTCGGCGCACTCTGCGGAACTTTTCTTTTGGGCGGACACTGCGCTCAGGAGGCTCCCCCGAGGTCGAGGTCCGGGGCGGGGCCGAGACCGAGGTGGACGGGGCCGCAATACCCGAGACCGAGGTCGCCGAGGCCGGGGCTCCCGAGGTCGAGGGAGCCGAGACCGGGGCCTCCGAGGCCGAGGGCGCCCCGGCCGAGGTCGACGTCGCCGGGCCCGCAGCACGCTGCAGCACTTCCAGGGCTCCCGACAGCTCCGATGAGATCAAGGCTCGAAGGAGATCCTGGAAGGCCGGAATCCCCACGAAGGTGGGGAGTTCCGAGTCCGGGGCACACTCCCTGGAGGGCGACCTCGGTCTCGAGTATTCCCTCGGGGTGTGCGGAGTCGAGGTCCGATGCGGGGCCGGGGTCGACCCACCCGCTTTGGCCTGACTCGAGGATGGCTTCTTTGCTGAAGGGGATGGAACAGAGGACTTACCCGAAGCTGGCTTCGATGACGACGGCTTCGAAGATGAGGGCCGAGGCGACGCCGAGGCCCCCGAGGACGCCGAGGCCGAGGTCAAGGCCGGGGCCGAAGCCGGGGCCGACGTCGAGGCCTTGGGCGGCGCGTCGACGGCGAACAATTCCGCCATTCTGGCCTTACGGCGACGGAGGGCCCTGTTCTGGAAGGTAGCACAGCGATCACACGAGGCTGTTGGATGTTCGGGCCCAAGACAGACAATGCACCACCGGTGAGGGTCGGTGATGGAGAGTAGTCTCTCACACCGGCTGCATTTCTTGAATCCCGTAACAGGACGGGACATCGACGAGAAAAAGAAGAAGGCCGGGAACGACCGACGTTCCCCGGCTCAGGCTTCCGGGAGCCCCCGGAGCCCAACGAAAAACAATTATTATTTTTTTTTTTTTTTTTTTTTTTGTAAGACGGACGAAAAATAAAGCAGCACCGCGATTAATCCGATCAATAAACAAACTAAACGCGGCAGCTAGAAGGCAAAAACACTGGAGCTCAGATCCACAGGGCTTTCTTGCTCCGCGGAAAAATTTGAACTGAGGACCACGAGGTGGGATGCGCCCTCTAGTGGGCAGAAGGCACGCACATGCGTGGTGCAGTGTGCAAACTTGAAACTTCTAGCAAGTTTGCTTGAAAAGCTGTCCGCGCGGGGGCTCCGTAGATGACGTCACCCACATGTGAGAATATCATGCCTGCTTGTCCTGGGATAATCATTTTTACTCTCAAAATTGATAGGTTTCAGAATTGATAGAATCATTCGGCATTACAAAGTCTCAAGCATATAAGTGGTTGCAGTTGAAGCAGGCCATTCAGAAGGGGTTCCCCGATTGGTGAAAATTAAAAACTCAATATAGCTTGCTGGGCCTATGTTTCCAGACAGATTTGCTAGACAGCCTAGTGGTATAAATTAATATCTGACTATATGAATAAAAAACCAAAAACAATCTTGAGAGACATTTGGAGCATTGAGATTAAGCAGCAGATTTCTGCTACTCAATGGCCACGGATTTGGACTTGGAGGATGAGATGTACAGCATCAGCATCTATGAGACTAACATGGTTTTATTTGTTACATAGAAGTTTTTGGACCCCTGTTTGTTTATAAAAGTTGGACTGTTCTAAGTCTAATAGATGCTGGCACTGTCATCTTGACATCATTTATTATTCTATTGTCCTTTGATACTCAGCTTTTGGAGATCTATATGGTGGCAAATCAACTTGATATTGGAATCCTCAATTCCATTGACATATGAGATGGTAATATGTGGGACATCATTACAGACGAAACCTTCATTAGATAGGCATAGGAGTAGGCTCTTTATGATTATGACTGGAGTAGCCATGCAAATGATCACTAAAAACTGGAAAAATTGGGACAGACTCCATTTGACCTTTTGGTGGGAATTTTTATGTTTATATTATAAATATGAGAAAATTAATTCGGAAACATCGTGCCATAATAAGCAGTTTAAATTAACATGGGGTCCATTGACAAATTTTGTTCATTCTGTTTAGTTGAATTATACCTTTATTTTCCCTTTTAGATTGCATAACCAGGATGGGTGGGAGGAGGGGATAATTATTTTGTATTAATATCTGATTGATTGTAAGTGCTATCTCTGATGATAATTGTATGTATAATTTGAAAGCACTGTTCCAGATTTGAAAATCAATAAAGTTAAAAAAAAAAAGAATTGCTAGGTTTAAGTAGGCCTTGATAAACTGATTATTACCAATCATTTTAGCCATTTTTTTATTGCTTTGGCTCCATTCACGTGCTTTAGTCAGGTATTTTTAAATGTTTTGAACCTGCGCCGAGATATCGGATTAAGATTGTATTCTTTGATTTTTAGGTTACAGATGTCAGACTTTGAAGAGGATATAGCTTTGCCTCCCTGTTCAACTGGGCAAGGTACCAGTGCAGCAAACAGCCATGTAATTTTCCATACAAAAAAGGCAGCATTGAAAAGATCTGAGGATTTTATTGATCATGAGCAGAAACAGGCTGGGTTCCTGTAGAAAAGAAACCTACAAACAGGCTTGGGAACCTGTGGAAAAGAAACCCACCCGTGGTTATTGTTGCATGGCTATTGGAGATACTGGTTTGCTCATTTGGAAACCAGTAGTGGCAAAGCCACCATGGACCAATGCAACACCTATTTCATATACATTTTCTAGCCTTGTGTTATGTGTATATCATGGGCCTTGCACACACAATATCCCACACTATTAAGCTTATTTATATTTCAATAATATTTGCATTGCAAAACAAACAAATATAAATCTTGTAGAGTAATATTTCCTCTTTCAAATGGTACTAGTTAGAAAAAGATTCAGGCAGGCTCTTTTTTTTCATTTAAATAATTGACCCTGAAAATTGTCAAATTTCAGCCCTTGTATCAATGACACAAAATTTGAAGGAATGTTCTGATGTAGCTATTCATACCGAATTGCTGCAAATTTGACAGTGTAGTGCCAGTGCAAGGATAATCTATGATAAAAAACACTTAAGTCTGTATCTACTTTTGCTCTGGAGCTATAGCAGCTGATAAACTGGTCAAAATCTGTCACAACAAACTGCAACAAGATTTAAGGCACACTTTGAGCAAAGGTTTTAAGCAGGCTTTTGCATCCATGATGCTCATAATAGTAGCATCGCTGAAACTAACATAAAAAGTTGTGATGGACTGCCCAAAATTAGTATTTTTCATCAATTATTGTCAGCTTTATGAGCAACTAAAAATGATAGTTTATTCACTGCTGGTCATGATGCTACAAGCACCCAGTAAAACAAGGGGGTCTAGCTTTTCAACTAACGGGGATGGGAATCTTTGTTAGATAAGGTGTTTAATTTTTTAAGTTCATGCGGGAGGGAGGAGAAGAAGAAATGTATGCCCAGTCAACCTACCTTCTGGCCTTCCCAAAAATTGTCCTTCAATGTGTGCAGTATCAATGGAAGATTACAGTGTCTGGTCAGGCCTATAATCAGACATTATACAATAAACTAAAAGTACAGTAGATTGCCTAGGTCAAAACTGGGTAGCTGGTTACCATAGCTATGCTGCGCAAGCAGGACTAATTCTAGGGATATATGAATGGTACCTTGACAGATTGACAAAAAGAACTGGATCAACTAGGGGCTCCAAAATTATCTCTTCCTACCTGATCTTAAGAGCAAGCAAAATAAACAAACAAACAAAAAAACAACTTAGGGCCTACAAGAGGCATGCACTTACAAGCTTTGTGATAACCCTGATGCCTCAGCCCTTTAGAGTATTCCTGTAAGCTAAGAAAGAAATTATTAAATTACATTACATTAGTGATTTCTATTCCGCCTGTACCTTGCGGTTCTAAGCGGATTACATTAGAAGATAACTGGACTTTTCCAGATTACATTACATCGGAAGACAGCTGGATTCAGGTTACATATTGAGGTTTCGGTTACATTTAAAGACATTGAAGAGATGTTACCAGAGGGGTGGTAAGTTCACGGGGAATTTGCAGAGGGGGTAGGAAGAGGGGGAAGATTAAGTTGATGGAATGTGTTTTTTGAATAGTAGTGTGAACATATACCATCTCATACCCCCCATTTTATTTGCTTAGATATGCATGTTACTAGCACGTCACATACTTCAAAGGACACAATCTTGAACCCCTACTCCTCAGATTTCCTGGATTTACAGGAGTACCTCCACCCAACTCTTGAGATCTCCAAGGGCACCGCATATGGAAGCATCACTTTGGCTTACCCTCTCTGTACCAAATTTGCCTCCTGTGTTGCCACCTCTAAATAGGTTTCCATGATACTTTTTGTGTCTTAAATGCTTTGAAAATGAGCCCCATTGTATACACCCCATAGTATATTTGGATTTTCAGAAGGCAGGTTTTTTTTTATACAGATACAAAGTAGATTCACATAAGACTCAATGAACTCTGTGTCTTGTTATGAATGTTTCAATAACTAACAAAATTATTTATTAGTTTAAAGGGAGGAAATTTATGATATTTATGACATATAGGAATTTAACCTCCCTAGCACTCCCCAATGTAACATTTAACTAGTCAATGTTGGGGTAATTTAGATAATCAAAAAGTAAAGAAAAATTATGCTGGACACTGATAAAAAGACACCACCAACCCTAAACAAACCAGAACTTGATACCACTGCAGGAACAACTTATCCAGGAAAAACTGAAAACACACTGTTGAAATCACACTGCTGTGGAGAAAAAAAGACCTCAGTAACAGCTTCATAGGTCTTTAAAAAAAAAACAACAAACTACTGTCTACAAGAGAGAAAGCATTTTAGTTTTTAGTTTTAGCAAACAGAACATTTGAAAAATGCAGCAAATCCAGGTTGCCCCCTATCCCCAACTTAACTACCAATATTCTGAAGATAGTCTTGGTAAACTTTCTATCTTCAACCAAATCTCATTAGGGAATCATGTTGCAGAGCAGTCAGTTTTTCCATCAACATAATCATATGTAACGTTTGTCTTTGTTTTTCTGAGTGGTGAGCAGCTGTTTCCAGACATAGTTTATTTTATATCTTCCATCAGACGACATTGAAAGAGGACTTTCCTATGATCATCCCCTAGAATTGAAACCCATAACTCAATAAGCAGTCTAAGCAATAAAAATTTGCATATATCTAAAATCTTTTTAAGTTCAACATCAATTTGTTGCCAGAAGGTTTGCACAACAGGGTTCCCCTTCAAATGTGGAATCAAGAGCTCTGCTCTTTGTACCCTCTAGGAATATCTTGTTCAAATTAATTGGTATCAGATACCATCTCACCAAAATTTTAAAGCTGTTCTTTAATTTTGCAAAGATTGATGTCTATTAGCTTTAGAAATAACAACTCCCCATTGACCCTCATCAAACTCTTTCAGATCTCATTCCCACTTCAGTTTGATTGACTTAGAACCTTTAATTTTCCTATATAAGATAGCAGTTAATCTCCTGGTCCCCCTCTTTTCCATTCATAAGTTTTTCAATGGATGAAACACTCTGTTTCACATCTCAATAAATGCCCCCTCCTTAACAATGACAAACCTGCAAATAACAATCTTCTGACTTTAAACCAAAAATGTAAATGGTTGCAGCTGCCCGCCATTCAGTATGTAATGTAGGCTACATAATCCTAGTTTGGTCCACCTCATAAATCTATTCCCCTAAACTGTTCCTGCATATCTCAGTGCTCATGCTACTAGGCAGTTAAGAGGGAGCCACATGTCCTACCCCAGATACAAAGTTAAAGCTCTCTACTATAAAAAGTATATGTTGTGTGTAAGGGTTGACAGCGCTGTTCCCTCTTAGCTGAGCAGGAGTTCTCCAACTGAATTGCTGCCAATGGGAGGTGATGCTTCAGTATTGTGTTTTCAATTGCTAGGGCAGCCAGGCTTCTTGGAGCCTTGCGGAGTTTGCTTGTCCTTCACTACCAAAAATGTGATAGTGAAACAGCACCCCTTACTAGAAGGACTACAGTACCCCCCAAAATTCATGGAGGTTGTGTTTCAGGAGCACCCGCAAATTTTGACAAACCACGATAATTGGATGCGATTTAGGAGCAGGGATCAGAAGCAGGAGAGAGCTGCAGGGGCGGCTGCAGCGAGTGCCGATGTGGGTGGTGGTGCTTGCGGCTTCAACCAGGGCCAGGATCGCTGGTCTGGCAAAGTGGATCGGGGGACCGGAGGATGTGCACGGCGGTGTCCCAGGTGAGGTGAACGGAGGATATTTTTGTGGAGGGAAAAAACTGAAAACACTGAACCGCGACTTCACGAAGGAGTACTGTATAGGTGAAGGACTCCAGCTAGCAGGGCCAGCTTAACCTGTGGACCAGCTGTGGCCAGCTTAACCTGTGGACCAAGTGAGGCTCTGGTCTAGAGCAGCACACACCTGGGCCTTGATGTCACGGTTAGGCTTGCTTGCTCTCTCCTTCCCTTCCTTACCCAACAAGCGTTCAGGCCTTAGGCGCCATCCTCAGCAATCTTTGTCCCTTCACAAATTTTCCTATCAAAGGGCTGCTAGCAGCAGCAGTGCTTCCCACACATTGCCTGCAGCTAACTCTTAAGCCTCTCTTCTGACACTGTTACCCCCCCCCCTCCGATGCAACTTACATTTTTGATTGAGCGGTCCAGGCAGAGGGGAGGTTTCTGTGGGCAGCATATGTGAAGCACAACCAGCAACCCTTTGATAGAAAAAATGAAGTCTGGGTCAATAATCAGATCAGGAGAGAAGAAAAGAAGTGATGGATGTGGGGGAGGTAAGAGAGGGTTAATTGCTAGATGTGGGGTGGGATGGAGTGTAAGGGAGAGAGGCTGCATAGAGTATAGGGGAAGGTATGGTGTGTGGTGCAGTGGTTAAAACTACAGCCTCAGCACCCTGGGGTTGTGGGTTCAAACCCACGTTGCTCCTTGTGACCCTGGGCAAGTCACTTAATCCCCCATTGCCCCGGTACATTAGATAGACTGTGAGCCCACCAGGACAGACAGGGAAACATGCTTGAGTATCTGAATAAATTCATGTAAACCGTTCTGAGCTCCCTTGGGAGAACGGTATAGAAAAATTGAATAGAATAAATAGGTAAAAGACTGCATGAGATATAGGGGAAGAGAGGAAGATATGTTGGATAAGGGCTATAAGGGAGAGTGGATGGAGGGGAAGAGAGAGGCAGAATTGTTGGATATGAGATGGGGTATGGGGAACAGAAAAGGAGAACTGATGGACATGGTATGGGAGGGAAGGGGAGAGAGAGAGGAGAAGATGGATGGGATAGGGTGGGAGGGAAAGGGGAAGATTTGTGGATGTGGGGTGTCAGGGAGAGATGATACACTAGAGAGGGAGATTTGCTAGTCACAGAATGGGTGGGAGAGAGGTTGCATGTGATGTGGGGGAAGAGGAAGATTTGCTGGACATGGGGTGAAAGGGGAAATATGGCATTGGATGTAGGGGAAGAGAGAATTGCTGAACAAGGTGAGCTGGGGAGAGGGACAAGAGGAAAAAATGCTAGATATGGGAGTGCAAAGGAGGGAAGGTAGGAAGGAGAGAGAGGAAGAAAAAGATGTTGGAACCGGGGCACAAGGAAGAGAGAGATGAAGGAAGATAGGTTGGATATGAGGGTGGAGGAGAGGAAGGCATTATCTTAGGGGGTAGAGGAGAAGGGCGTTATCTTAGGCGTTATCATTGATGACAAACTTTCTTTCCACAGTCAAATAAGCAATATAGTCAAACTGTGCTTTTATAAACTACGCCTGATTCGTTCAATTTCAAAATTTCTTGAGCCCAAATCGATCAATATACTAATTCACTCTTTGGTCATGGCCAAACTTGACTATTGCAACTCCTTACTAATCAATATTACACAAAAAAAGAAAAGACGCCTTCAAATCATACAAAACACAGCGGTCAAACTCATTCACAACGGTAAAAAATACGATCATGTCACTCCCCTACTGATTAAATTCCACTGGCTCCCAATTAGCCATAGTATTACTTTTAAAATAATACTTTTAACTTTCAAAACCTTAATTTTCAAAGAACCACAATTTATCAACCATATGCTTATTCCTCATAACACCTGTCGCTCTCTTCGTTCAACGACCCAAAAACTCCTTACAGTCCCTTCACTAAAAATCATTGGCACTAGAAGGCACAATATGTTCTCTGTAATGGCTCCCCAATTGTGGAATGCCCTACCCCATTACATCAGAGAAGAAAAAGACCTCAGTCAATTTAAGAAACTTTTAAAAAGCCATCTTTTTAAAGACGCGTTTAATCTTTAACTTCCTTCTTTAGATACAAATATTAGGGTTTAGATTTTTTTTTTACCCCTTCCTATTGTCTCATTCCTTATTTTCTCTCTCTCCTTAAGCCATGAAAATGTAACTTTTTCCCTTTATCCTCACGTTCCATGTATGTCAAAAATTGTTAGTCCCAAGACTTTTGTTTGTTGTTCATTTATTGTAACCCGCCTTTATGAAGTTGTTAATCGCTTAGTAAATCGAATAAGCGATCCATCAAATATAAATAAAAAACCTGAAACCTGGACAGAGAAGCAATAAAGAAAACAAGGGAGGAAAGAGCAAAAAAGGAAAGATCAATTTATGAAATGTATATGTAGTGAGGGAATAGAACAAGTGAGGAGAAAAGACAAATGGACAACAGCTGCTAGAAGGAAAATTAGCAGAAGACAGACAGTAAAGCACAAAAGAGAAACTGAAACCGACATGATGGAAAATTAAAGGGTCCAGAGAACAATAGTATAAGAAAACATTTTATTTTTGAATGTATTAATTTAAAAAAAAAAATTTTATATTCTGCATAACTTACAATTCTATGTAGATTACAAATTATTCAGGTACTCAAGCATTTTTTTCCCTAACTGTCCCAGTGGGCTCCCACTCTTTCTAATGTACCTGGGGGCAATGGGGATTAAGTGACTTGCCCAGGGTTACAAGGAACAGTGCAGGATTTAAACCCACAACCTCAGGGTGCCAAGGCTGTAGCTCTAACCACTGCACCACACACTCCTTAAATAAAATATATTAGCTATGTATGGGAAATGTGCATGACAGATGTATTTTGTATTGTGTTCAGTAGTAAAGGAAATGCATTTCTGTTTTTATTTCTCTAGTGTTACAGTACATGCCAAGTTTAACTTCTTGAGTTCCCAGTTCAATTTTTTGATCCCTTGTATTTGGGAAGGTCTGTTTGTATGATAGTAATGGTATATCTTGGGGTCCTCCAAGCATCACCAGCTGAGGTCCTCCTCCAAAGGTGGCCAGAATTCCCTTCTATCAAGTCTACAGTGTGCACCATCATCCTTGAATCATCGACAACTATGCATGTGTGGGTTGCTAACATTGGTCATTCAGAGATATTGCTGCTGCCTGTCAAACTTTGCAAAGGGGAGATCTAGCCACTTTCAGAGGAAGTCTTCAGCAGACAAGAGCTTGGGGATCCTCATTAGCTAAAGTATTTGTATTTTGAGTTGTGAGATGCTGGGGAAGGGTAAAGACTGGGCAGAGGCAGAGAAAATACTGTGCCCACCAAAAACTGGCTGTCTGGTTATGTCACTGCTCTAATAGGTGCCTAGAGCACCTTGGAACTGCTCCTGGTAACCCTCCCCTCCCAGAAAGAATCCTCTAAGTGCAATGCAAGGCACACTGGGATTGGACACTCAGCATCCAATCCCAACATGCCTTTTAGAAAGGCACGGGACATTTAAACGGTTTCAGTGTCTACCGTGGATTCTATTTTTTTGCTGAGCTGAGGTGCTCCTGAGTCCTGCTCCTGCCGATGTAGCACTGAGGTGCTCCTAGGCTAGCCAATGCATGCTGCCCTGTCTGCCTGGATCCACAGACACTATGCTGCTCCTATCTGCCTGACAACTGGACCTAATTAGAGCCTCTACAAATTCTAGGTAAGAGGACCTGGTCTCTGGGAGGGGGAGGGGATAGCGTAAACTGCTGTTTGGGACAGGACAGGAAGAAAAGCTGAGAAGAGGAGAAAATATTCTGGGACAAGGGAAGGAGGGGAAGGAAAGCTGGGAAGAGAGAAGAAAATATTCTGGGATGGGGGAAGGAAAGCTGGAAGAGAGGAGAAAATATTCTGATATGGAAAGCTGGGAAAAGGAGAAACTATTCTGGGGCAGGGACTGAATAAAGGGAAGGTGGCAAGACAAAACATTGCTAGGAAGGAAGGGATAATTAATTTCTGTAGCAGAGGACAGTAAAGTAGAAGATGCTATATCACATTGTAGGGGGGATTTTTATAGGTCAGAAGGATGGATGCTGCTATGCCTGCTGGAGGTGGTGGGGCTGATGTTTCCATTCTGATATTTCCTCATCTAGTTCTTGGGACACTGACCGATCCAGTTTTCTGGATATCCACAGTGAGTACAAATGAGAGGCTGGCTTACATATTTTGTCCTTGTTATATGCAAACCTCCTACATACCTTCATGATGGATGTCCAGAAAACTAGAATGCCAAGGTAAGTCCTGGGGACTGGGTTGAGAACAAATGGTTAAAATTATTGGATTGAATTTAGCTTGGCTTATGTTCTGAAATGTTTAATTGTGCTTACGAATTTTGTATTTGGTTTGATCTGTTTCCTTACCTACTCCTTCGGACACTGACTGATCCAGTTTTCTGGATATCCACAGTGGATACACATGAGAGAATGGCTTGCATGCATTGCCCTTTTTATATGCTGCAAACCTCCCATGTGTCTTCATGATGGATGTCCAGAAAACCAGAATATCAAGGTATGTCCTGGGGATGGGTTGTAGACCTCTGCCTCAGCCCCAGTCACCAAATAATCAGTGCATCAAATCTCACTGTCTACTGCTGCACAGCAGTGCGTCTGTAATCTCAGCAGACTGGTGGGGGCACAGAAGGGGGTAATTCATAAGTGCTACAGTGACCTGGTGTCCAGGGTTGTTGATGCCTGGATTTTACGAGATTTCCAGTTTTTATTTTTATTTTAAATATACATTGTATAATGATGCTGTATTTGTGTTGAACCTTTTGTTATTACATAGAGAATGATTAGGTTCATACCTCGATAATCTTCTTTCGTGTCTAGTGGTCCTGAACCATAGTGTTTTGCATCTGAACCCACAAATTGCTTGAAAAAAACTGTCAATCATTTTTTCAACTTCACCTTCTTCCCATGAAGCTGTTCCTGCTAGAGAATGACATGGGGACCCCATCCTCGCATGATCTATCTCCATCCCTGTCCTGTCTCCGTGAGTTCTGTCCCTGTCCCATCCCTGCATCTTTAAATGTGTTCACCTCCGCCGGTTATTTTGTCTTTGTTGGACACCATTTTGGGACACTTTAACACCTAGAGCTCGTAGTCATTTGTTGAATGTATGAGTCTTTTGTTGGGACTGCACTGGAATGGATTTTTGTTTTTAGTTCTTGTATAGGCAGTGGGATGGGGATGGGGGGTGGGAACCTCCCAACTCCTCAGTTCATACAAAAGCAATCAAGTAGCACTGCAATGAAAGACATAACTGGAAGGAGGGAAACGGGGAAGAATCCCAAATAGTACAATTCTGTTCTGCTCTATAACAAACATTACTAATAAATATAACATTCAAGTAGCTGCTTTAAAACTGATACAAAAACATGTGCAACCAGCACTAATCTAATATAGAGCTCGCAGCTACTTGCATGTCCTACTATCCAGCAAAGACTTGAAGCATACATTCTCGAGAGGTTTCCTTTTTTATTATTATTCTCTCAGCTCACCTGAACGACATGAGATTTCTCCAGCTCCAGACTGATTCCGAGACAGAAGGCAGGCAAAGCCCACATACAGGATGGGGCTTCAAGACCACTAGACACAGCTACAATAAAGATTATCGAGGTAAGAACCTAGTCTTTCTTTCTAGTGCAATGTGTTTTGTGAACCTGAACCATAAGGACTTACCAAAGCAGTCCCCAGAGTCTAGGGTGGGCCCCGCTGAGCCTGCCTTCAGATCAGAGGACCTGAAAGCAGTGTCTTTCCTCGCAGCTACATCCACCCTACAGAACCTGGTAAAGATATGGAGGGTACACCATGCAGCCACTCTATAGATCTTCTTGGGAGAGACAGCCCATGAGGTAGCAACTTCTCTGATGGAGTGAGCTTTCAATTCAATCAGCAGCTGCTCACTGCAACCCATATACGTAGAGGAAATGGCCATCTTAATCCATCTGGAAATTAAAGCTTTAGACGCTGGCATTAGAGAATGACACGGAGGCTGTTACCTGCGGCTAACCACGGGTAGCCGCGGATAACCCGCCAAAACGGTGGGGGGGGAAAAAAGTGCTCACTGCTGGTATGGGGACAAGGCCATCCACCACCCTGTGGAGCGGTGAATGGCCTTGTCTCCGCAGTTAAGAGAGGGAACGCGCACGGTCACCAATCACGCAAGGCCCCCTCCCTCCTTCCTACCTACCGGCCGCATCTATCCCTCTCCCTCCCCCTTACCTTCATGGAGCATTAGTGTAATTTGTGCAGGCCGCCAGAGCCTGCCTGAAATCGCGTGCGTCCGTGGGTGGAAGCTTCTCCTTTTACGCAATCGGAAGTTGCGTCAGAGGAGAATATTTCACCCGCACACAACTTCAGGCAGGCTCCGGCAGCCTGCACAAATTACACTAACACGCCACAAAGCTAAGGAGGAGGGAGGGAGATGCTCAGACCGCGCAAGGGATGCTGAAGAGGGGTGGCAAGAGAAGGGTGGTGGTGGAAAGGAATGGAACAGACGCTGAAGGGGGATGGGGAGGAACAGACGCTGAAGGGAAACGGGGAAGACAGAGTGAGGAGAAGACGCTGAAGGGAAATGAGGAACAGAGAGTGGGTAGAAGATGCTGAAAGGGAAGAAGACAGAGATGCCAGACTTTGGGGGGAGCGTAGGGATGAAGATAGGTGCCAGACTAATTGGGGGTGATGAAGTGAGAGGCACATTAAAAGAGCAAATGGAAGTAGTAGAGAGAACACAGGCAGTGGATGGAAGGAATTGAATGAGAAGATGAGGAAAGGAGAAACCAGACAACAAAGGTAGAAAAAAAATTTCTATTTATTTTCTTTTTTTGCTTTAGGATAAAGTAGTACAGTCAAACCTCGGTTTGCGAGTAACCCTGTTTGCGAGTGTTTTGCAAGACGAGCAAAACACGAGCCGAGATTCTCGGCAAGAGGGAGAATAGAAGTCCTTGAGCATGCGCAGATGCATACTCAAGGCAGGCAGAAGCCGAAGGTGTCAGGTCAAAAGCGTGCCGGGACAAAGGCGCGTTTTGTCTATGAACCGAAGCCGGAAGCCGGAAGATCTTCTAGGCACACAAGCTGTGCCTGCGTGCCGGTGCCGGTGCTGGTGCTAGACGGGGAGGTGGGTAAATTTAAGTTGTACTGGCAGGGGGGCCGGTTCGCGTGGTGGGGGGGTGCCGGTTGGAGCGAGGGGGCCTTTGAGAGCGGGGGGTTATTGGAGGTGGGGGGGGGGTGGGAACGTATCAAAGCGAGTTTCCATTATTTCCTATGGGGAAACTCGCTTTGATAAACGAGCATTTTGCATTACGAGCATGCTCCTGGAACGGATTATGCTCGTAATCCAAGGTACCATTGTATATTAGTTATGTTGGTAAAAATTTATAAACGAAGCCCTGCCAGCTGAACATCTCTTTCTCTAGTTCAGCAGCCAGAACTTTGATTTATAAGGAAGGAATAAGCTAAATATTGCAGTACTGAGGTTTATATGGATGCTGCGGTGACAGTAGTCGTGGGGACGGGGCAGGGAACAGGGGCAATGGTCGCAGGGACGGGGTGGTGATGGGGACAAATTTTTTCCCTGTGTCATTCTCTAGCTGGCATCCCTTTTTTGGCATGACTGGTTAGAACAAAAAAGGTGATCCAATACGCAAAACTAATTGGTAACCTCGAGGTATCAGAGGAGAGCTCGCTTGACATCTAGCTAATGAAAAGCCCAGTCCTTTTTCTTCAAACCCGTAGGGTGAAAAGCAGGAAAATGGACTTCCTGATTTATATGGAAGGCCAAGACAACTTTCAATAAGGACAGAACTGTATGTACGGAGAGCCCTACTTCCATAATTTTGAGGAACGGCTCCTTGCAGGAAAGAGCTTGCAACTCAGAGATTCATTTGCTGGCATAATTGTCACCAAGAACACTGTCTTGACTTTAAAATCTAGAAGGGAAGCTTCCTATAAGAGCTCAAACAGAGGTCCACTGAGACCCTGCAATATGGTTTTAAGATTCCAGGAAGGGAAAGAGAGATGCACCAGAGGGTGCAACTGAAGAGCCCCTTTAATGAACTGGTCAACATCTAGGTGAGATGCCAGGTAGTCTCTGTCCCCCTGCATTTGAAATCAGGAAAGGCCTGCTATCTGAACTTTCAATGATCCGAACGAGAGACCCTTCTGATATCTCTCCTGCAAAAATTCCAAGACTACTGACACTGGAGTTTGGAAGGGCTCTACATCCTCCACAGTGCAACCAGTGCTGAAAGGACTTCCAGGTCTTAGCATAGGCTACCACCATCAATGGATTTTTAGCTCTGAGAAAAGTGGTGATGAATACATCAGAATAACCCTTGCTCATCAGGGCCACCTGCTCAAGAATCCTGCTGTAAGCCCAAAGTGTTCCGGATTCTTGACAAGAACACGTCCCTGAGTGTGAAGATCCACTTGGACTGGCAGTCTCAGATCTTCGTCCCTCTGGAGACAGATAGGTCCACATACCACGGCCTGTAGGGCCAATTAGGCGCCACCTAAGACTACCAATCCTAGATGATTCACAATTCTGTGAATGGCTCGACTAAGCCTGGGCCATGTAGGAAGCATGTTTAGAAGCTCTTTCTCTGGCCACGGTTGGACTAACACATCCAACCCCTCACTTCTGGGCTTGTATCTTTGACTATAAAAGCGAGTCATCTTTGTGTTTACTGCTGAGGCCATCAGATCCAACTGTGGAGGCCCCCATTGCCAAACTATAGTGTTGAACACCAGGAGGACAGAGACCATTCCCTTGGGTTAAGCATCTGCCGACTCAGAAGTTGACCTGCACAATGTTCTCCCCAGAAATTTTTTCCAGCTGGGTGGCATGAAAATGTAGCCGGGTAGGGTAGGGTGGGGCGGGGAAATTTGGTGGTGGGAAAAATTAAATGTGTACTATTTTTATTAGTTAATTATTAATAATTATTTTCCAATGCTCAACATGACTTCCTTTTTTAAGATTTGACACTTGTGCCAGAATATTTTTACTAAATTTAAGAAGTATCCAATTCTAGAAGTGAATAATTAGATGTCTGCCCTCTTTCAAATGGTACAGAGGTTTTAAAAAAAGAGAAATGCGTTAATGAAGTCATTAGGTTCAATTTAGCCATTTATTTCTGCATGAATTTAACTAACAAAAAAAAAAAGCTATATTTATCTTGGATTATGATTTTGCAATCAAATCAAATTTTTAAATAAACTTGAAATAGGTAAAACCCCACAGTGTTTCAACTCCTCTTTTGCTTTCTTTGTATCAATATAACAATACATGGGGAAATTTTAATTTGGACAGCAAACTCAGCAGAAGTCAACGAGGCTAGCTGAGAAAAAAAAACAAATCTATACATAATATTATCTTTCCAATTACATGGTGGGAAATGAAAAGCATTAAAGTCAAGCAAGAGACATTACATAGCAGCTGAAGGACATAAACCAATGCTAACATGATTCATGTGCTCATGGAAGATATGCACTTCTAGTGGGAATTACTCGTTTTTCTGGAACAGTGAATTTAACTGTTCCACAGTAGTGCCTAATCTGGTGATTTATAGAAAATCATGAATGTTACTTCCATACAGACCTCTTCTTGTATGCCTTTCTAGTGTGTTACAAAAGATTATGACAGCTGAGTGTGAACAAAAACCAAACAGTGCAGCTACAAAAAAGATATAGATACTGTACTGTATTTCAAAACTTCAAAAATTTCTAGATAAAGAATCATATCAGAAAGCACTCTATTTGTTGTATCTGTTGGTTAAATAAGCAGGTTATATTGGTTACACAGCTGATTTAAATATATTTTATCATTCCTTTCCTGCCTCCCTAAAATATAGAATTGATGTATGTGCCTATTTCTGCTTGATCATTTTTGTAGTGGAGTAACCACCTACTGATTAGAATACCAGGCTGATAACCAGGGAAGCCCAGTTTAAATTCCACTGCTGCTCCTTGTGATCTTGGACAAGTCACTTAACCCTCCGCTACCTCAGGGTCAGATAGACTAATATCTCTGGGGAGAGGGAAAAATTAGTGTACCTGAATGTAATTTACCTTGAGCTATTACTGAAAAAGGTGTGAGCTACTGTAAATGGTCTAACTAAATATACACCTAAGGGATTAGAAGGGACATTGCTAATAAGAAATGTAAAACAGATTTTTTTTTTTTTTTGTCTTTCTGACCATCTCCATGGTCTTCTCAATCCCCTTTCTAATCTCAGGTAGCATACTACAAAAACAACAAGGAAATCTACTTTGCCCGAGTGCTAGAAGGGTTGGTTGGTACTAGGAACTGCACTGAAGAAGTTGCTGCCTTTTCTAAGCACAACACCTCTGTAGCATGTCCACACCTGGCCAAACCTTAATTATGTCAATCAAGTCATAATGCCTGCCAGACAAATCCCAGAGAGTTAAGAAAAGCAAGCAAGCAATAAATAAAAGATTTAAAATGCATAGAATTTATTCAGATTTCAAAATTATTCAAGTACCATATATATACTCAATATAAACTGAGATTTTGGGGCCCAAAAATAGGGGTCTCGGCTTATATTCAGGTCAGCACCCATGTGTCCCATCTCAGACCTGTTGCAGGCCTCCTTCGGGCCTGCCGTAAGACCTGGTGGGCCAGCGGTGGGCCAGGACAGGAAGGACCTCTCCTGCCTCCTGTCCCAGCCAAATGCAACAGCATTTACCTCCCTAACACATCCTCCTGCATATCTTTCAATTCCCTGGTGGTCCAGCAGTGGGCCGGGACAGGATGGATCCCTCCCACCTCCTGTCTCACCCAACTGTGACAATGTTTACCCCCTCCCACCTCCCCTACATACATTTCAGTTCACTGGTGGTCCAAAGGTGAACCAAGGCAGGAATGATCTTTTCCACACTCCTGCCCTGTGCAGATCCGCTCCCTGAATGGCCGACACAAGTTCTCACAACATTCTCGTCAGTTCCCGCACGGTCTCACGGTTGCCGCAAGAACTCACATCAGCCAGAGCGGAGCTGGCTAGATTCAGCTGAATATTCATCTTAAGATGTTTAGCTCTTCGCCCAAATAAGGGTGATATCAACTGTAGCTGTTATTCTTAGTACCCTAGAGAATGCTGGTCAAACTGTAGTGCTCCTCTCCATCCCATCATGTGAACTTGTATGCACAGAGGAGCACAATTTCAACAATTCACAAGGAAGTATAGAGAACAAATACTATGTTTAGTGAAATATCATATCATTTATTGTTTATGCTGTATATGAATGCATTTAAATTAATTTCTTATCAAGTTGCTTTTAGGCTGGTTTGGTTTGACTAGCTGTCAAAGTGCATCTATGAATTTCTTAACCACTGTGTAACTTTGACCTCCATCCCCATCTGATTAGCCAGAAGTTGGCTGTATCATTCCATTCTAATTTCAGAGAACTGTTTAAGTTCTAAAAACAAATCCAAATATTTTGTAATGCTTTCTTGGCATAAGCGTAATGTTTCCAGGAAGTTAATTAAATGATTAGTTAAATAAAGGTTTTCATATGATGGTTATTGGGTCTACTTAGGGTCTAAACCATGTAGGGCAGGCAAAATATCAGCCTTAGGAGACATCATGAACAACCCCCTTCTGTTTTTCCAAGCCAACAGTATGTATAAGAATTAGAAAGAAAAAAAAAATACAGACAAGCTAGAATGTTAGCCTAAGCCCATATTATATTCATACTGGCCCCAATTCTAAAAATGGATAGGATTGTAAAACATAGGTGCCGAGGAATGACGCATAGCACATGTCAATCTTAAGGTAGACATCATTTATAGAATTGTGCCTAGCGGCGCCTAAAGTGGACTTAAGCACTGGTAGGCATCGAAACCTCAGGCATACCCTATTTATGCCAGGGTTTTCTTGGCCTAAATACTGGCGCCTAAATCCAAAACAGGTGCCTACATAAAAACCATGTCCACAATCCACCCCTAACCATACCTACTTTCTGGTAGGCACCCTGGATTAGGCACCTACCTGAAAATGGTAGGCACCAACCATCCAATTAATTTTAAGTAAATCATGAGGTGCTATTTGCTTATCGGGAGCACAACTCTAATTTGAAACATGAGCGTTGCTCTGAAGTCATAGTTGAGCACTGCAAGATGATGAAACATCAATTTAAAGATCTATGCTGTCTTGTTTTAGATCTAGAACCCAAGTCACCTAGAGGAGGCAATAGGATTAATTGCCTTAAACAACGGGAATCTCGATGGATATTCAGGTTAAATAGTATATACCCACACTGACTTAATACAATGCTTGACTGGTCAGTCTTTATTTAGATTTTATCAATTTATTACATTTTATCACTTTTCCAGTTTGTGTGACGTGGCTTTTTGTGTCATTTTCTGATGGGTTCCCCCGTGCTTGATGGACATTAAAAATACAACCCTTTTAAGCATTTTAGACATTAAGGCCCTGATTCTGAAAAGTGCCGTTCCGATTTTAGGCATCCTACAGCTGTCTAATCAACCAATCGGGATGCATGTTTTTAAAAAAAATGTTCCCCAGGCAGGCCGCCTATATTAAAGGCGCCTCCGGGAGCCAAGGGAGGACCGTAAGATGCCTAAGCTCGCCTAAGGGCCTTAGGCGAACCTAGGCGGCCCTACGCGTCTCCCTAATAGAGGAAGAGATGCTTAAAATGTAGGCCAGCAAAATGCTGGCCTACATTGTAAGTAGACGTGGCCGCTATACTTATCGCGGCAAGGGATCTCCCTGCCGCAATAAGTATAGCGGCCATGGCCGCCTGTCCGATCACCGGCAGGAGGGTGCCGTACCCGTCCTGCCAGAATGCCGCCCCCCCAAGCTCACAGTCGCCGGCAGGAGGGTGCCCAACCCCTCCTGCTGGAACGCCGCCCCCCCAAACTCACAGTCGCCGGCAGGAGGGTGCCCAACCTCTCCTGCCGGAAAGCCGGACCCCTCTGGACCCCCCATGCTAACCCCTTAACCTCCCCCCAACTAACCTCCCACCCAACTAACCTTTAAATGTTGGTCGGCTGGACGGTCTTGCTGCCGTCCAGCCGACAGGCCCACCTGGTCGAAATGAGACGGGCCCGCCCCTTCCCGGCCCATCCCCGCCAAGTCTAAGGCCTGATTGGCCCAGGCTCTAGAAGCCTGGATCAATCAGGCCTTAGGCATAGTGGGTCCGCCCATCCCCACTAATCCTAAGGCCTGATTGGCTCAAGTCGTCCCTCCCTGCGATCTTACATGCTCCCCCGAGCACCAAAACGATATCCCTTACCCCGATTGGGCGCCAGCACCAGCACCAGCACCAACACATAGGACATGCCGGTGCCTGAAGATCCTCCCTCTTCTGTGCTGGGCTGGGCGGTGCATCGGTGATCCTTCCTCTTGCTTGTGCTGGGCTGGACTGGGCCTTGAGCATTTGCGCATGCTCAAGGCCTTCTGGTCTCGCTCTCTCCAAGATTCTGAATCCTTAAGAATATTATCCAAGGGTAACTTGAGAAGTTCTTTAGGAGGTTCATCATAACCTGAGGCATCAAGGAGCTCTACCCTGGGCTCAGTGTCAGCCTCTAAGGAGGGACTTGCCCAACTGTCTAATGTATTTAGTAAAAGAAAGTCTTTCAGGAGGAAATCTTCTTGGAGATGGATCTGAAGGTATGCCATATGACTCAGTGGCAGACAAAATGGGCTAACACTCAGAGTCAGTATGGTGATGTGAGAGATCAGAATCAACTACAGGAACTCAGGTGACTCTTTGTAAACTGAAGAATGTAGAGGAGAATGATGAGAACGACGAGATGTCTTCGGTACCAATCTAATGAAGAGGAGCAATGGGAAGTTCTCTTATCCCTGGAAACATGGGATCTATGCGATGCAGAATGACAGTGCCTCAGTGCAGAGCTTCTAATTGATGAAGAGCATTGATGCGTCAAAAAAGACACAACCTGCAGAGATGGAGAGCGATGACGTCGACGTTTGGCCTGGCTTCAGGGACTTGATGCAGTAGAGGCCTGCGATGCTTGCAGTGAAGAGGATGACTTCTTAGCTGGCTTCCCCGATGTTGGAAGCTCATCCGATATCAATGCTGATGCCGGTACTGCAGGTACCGTAGCCTGAGAGTGTTTTCCGGTGTCCATGGCTTTTCTGGTTGAATTTGACAAGTCTTTAGTGAGCACTTTTGTAAGGTGGAGCAGCGCATGCAGGTGTCAACACAAAGCTCAGGTCCAAAACACTGCAAACACCAACTATGTGGGTCAGTGATTGAAATAAGCCACTGGCACTGACAGCACTTTTTTTAACTGGTCAACAGTTTTGACATGGATGAAAAAATTGCGATAGCAAAATTATATTCAATAGAAAGCTTACCGAGAAAAATAACATGAGGCCGAAGGCCCAAGTGATGAAAAAGAAAAAAAAACTAAGAATAACAAACGTAAAGAAAAAGTGAAAAAAAACCAATGGCAAAAGGCCACTCATTAGAAAACCGTATGGGATGAAGGAAACGCAGACTAGACGAAGTCCAGAAAAAGCACTTCTTAGCTCCACGGAAAACTAAGAACTGAGGTACCGTGAGCCAGATTTGGGCAGGAAGGCACTCGTGCATGCACTGTGCAAGCAGTTGTAAAGTTTCTTAAAACTTAAAGTGACAGTTCACTTTTAACACTGTTCGTACTAGGCTCCGTGGATGACATCACTCATATGTGATAACATGCTGCCTGCTTGTCCTAGGATAAGTTCTTGACCCACAATTCACACAAACTCAGCTGTATACAGGTTTTTTTCAGTACACATCTCAGTTCAACAGCTCAAATTTTATTTGCAGCATTTCTCATGAAATCAAACATTTAAAAGAAATATTATTTCAAAAATATCCACTCCTTCCACACACACACAAACTCCAAAGCAGACATACAAATTTTTGCTCAGCTGCGACACGCCATTTCCTCACCAAAATTTGAGTTGCCTTGCAAAAACCTAGACCTAAAGTCTGATACAAGAGCATGGAGGCAAGGGAAGGAACATAATGGAAAAAAAATGAATAGAGAAACTCCATCCTCTACTAGAGGTATAAGGCGGATTCCGAGAAAACTTATATGCAAGGAGGCTGAGAAAATAATAAACGACCTCCTAGAGGCAGGTGAATCTAAATGCAGTCAAACCTCGGTTTGCAAGTAACGCGGTTTGCGAGTGTTTTGTAAGATGAGCAAAACATTCTTGCCAATCGTGACTCACAAAACAAGCATTGCCTGCGAACCGGCATCACCCCCCCCCCCTGCACACAAACGCCGCCCCCCGCGAACCAGTATTACCCCCCCCCTCGTGAACGCCCCCCCCCCCACGCGAACCGGCATCCCCCGAATGCCCAAACTGAAGGCTTACCCCCAATCTGGCACTGGCACGCAGCACCAACCCATAGGAGGTGCCGGTGCCGGTGCCTGAAGATCGTGCTGCTTGCTGGACTGGGCCTTGAGCATCTGCGCTTGCTCAAGACCTTCTGGCTTCCGCCTCTCTCCGGCCTCTATGTATTACTGGTAGTTTGGGTGACGCTCTTTTACTGCCTGTATGTACCAGCTATTTTCTCATTTCCACTTGCTGGGTGGGACTGGCTTCCCTTTGGGTTTCTCTTTGTTGCTCTGCTATACCTGTGCCATTCATGTACCTATTTGTGGAGAGTGTATTTTCTTGTGTATATGCTGCCTTTTTGTATTTGCGCTTTTGATATTCTTGTTGTTCCTGTTATCCGGTTGTACCCTTTCTAATAAAAATGATTACCAAAATAAATAAAAAAATGAAGGGAAGGGAAGGGCCAACGTGCAGTGATTGCACATTGCCGGCCCACAAGCCTTCGCCTGACGTCAGAATCAGTGGCATCAACTGACGATAAGGAGATACCATAGAGTTGAAAGAGACCTAACTAAACGAAAAGAGGCAATGTGCTGAAAAGAATCCTCTTGGGGAGCAATACAGGTACTTCAAGAAAAGTGGTCACAAGAAGCAGAAAACACAAGAGGAAATGGACAACCAGAAAGAGAAAACCGTAGTGTTTCACAGAAAAGTACGCAATGGAGAAAACCAAAATGTGGAGAACTAAAATTGCTGGAGCAGAAGCATAATACCAGAGGTCCAACAAGAAAGTAACTTAGACTCAGAATAAGGTCTTGTGTGTGTGTGCAGTCAATATGTGGAAGCAAACTTTTTTCTGCACTAAGGCCCAGATTCTATAAACGGCATCCCGATTGTAGGCAGCCAACTGCTGCTTAACCAGCCAATCGGAACACACGTTTTCTACAAAAAAGACCTCCAGAGGCAGGCCTCCTACATTGGAGTGGCCTCTGGGATCCTAGGGAGGCATGCAAGCCCGCCTAAGGCTAGGCGTGGCTTGACCCAGAAGTAGCCTTAGGCAGACCTAGGCAGCCATATGCATCTCCTTAGACCTGTGGTAGAAGTGTACAATGTAGGCCAGCAAAATGCTAGCCTACATTGTAAGCAGACGCGGCTACTAAGCTTATTGTGGAAAGGGATCTCCCTGCAGCAAAAAGTTTAGCGGCCGCAACTGCCCTTCCCCCCAGTACATCACTGGCAAGAGGGATGCCCAATCTCTCCTGCTGGAACCCCCCCTCGAACGATCGCGGCAGGAGGGATGCCCAGTCCTTCCTGCCCAGCACCCCGAACTCCCCCCGAATGATCGCGGCAGGAGGGATGTCCAATCCTTCCTGCTGACACCCCATGAACCTCCCCCATATTCCCCAGCAGGAGAGTGTCCAATTCCTCCTGCTGATACCCCGCGAACACCCCCCCAATGTTCTATGGCAGGAGGGATTCCCAATCTCTCCTGCCAACACCCCCCCTGCAAAAGTTCGCCCCCATCCCCACCTACCATGGAACATTGGGGAGATTTGCGGGATGTCGGCAGGAGGGATTGGGCATCCCTCCTGCTGCGATCGTTTGGGGAGGGGTTCAGGGGTGCCGGGTAGGAGGGACTGGGCATCCCTTCTGCTGCGATCATTCGGGGAGAGGGGTATTCCAACAGGAGGAATTGGGCATCCCTTCTGCCTGTAGTCTTCGCAGGGGGTGGGGCTGCTAAATTTATCGCGGTACCAGGCAACCCAATTCTCTAACTGACGCCTGTAACGTGGACATTGGTTAGAGAATCAGGTTCTTAGACGCGATTCTCTATAGGATGCCCGTGTGCGATTTTCAAAAGTTTCTTAGGCAGCTTCTGAGACTGGGCTTCCTATACAGGTCTAAGTGCATGAAAAAATACTTTGATTGGTAAACAGTTAAAATGGAGGACTTGCAGCTATCATGCAGTAACTATAAAATCATAGTGTACCTTAAGGGCTCCTTTTACAAAGCCATGGTAGCAAATGCACTGAAGCCCATTCAGTTCCTAAGGGCTTCATAAAAGGAGCCCTAAATGAGATCCACTGTGATTTAAGAGAGGAAAAGGCCACCAGAATTTACTTTAAACCTAATTTGCAAATCAAATAAATCAGACATGACAAAACAGTATTTGCAGCCAAAGACACAGACATCCAGCAAGTTGTGACTAATTCCTAAACCATTTTTCTAGTTTGTCAGCATTGTTTCAGATAAAATAGGCCAAGAATATTGGAAATAGGCGTGTGCTTCTGCAGGGAGGAAAAGTGAAATATGCTTCCTTTCTCAAGATATTAAGTCAAATGAATTCAAACTTTGCTACACTGCTATAGAATACTAAAACAACAATTTTGTAAACTGGGTACCTATATTTATGTGTGTACTGCACAACACTCAGATAAGTGCTAGCAGAGTACCTAAGTTTTATTCTACAAATAGCCACTTAATTCACAAAGCAGATATCTGCAAGGGAAGCATATGCTGAGATAGAGCTTGGGCAGGGCTCCCACTTATACGCAGTGGCGTACCTAGCAAATAGCGTCCGTGATGACGTACTTCCGGTGCCCTTGCTCTCTCACCAGGATCATTCAAATCCGGAGTCATCTTGTGTGAGCCATTTCAGAAGTTGGAGACGTTTTGGCGTCCGCTTTGAAAGAAGTCTGATTGGTCGGGACACACCCTGAGGCAGCATGTATTTGTGAAACGCTAGCCACCGTTGGTGTACCGATCAGTGAAGATAAGTGGAAATTTTTCCTCTATTGTTTAAAACAAATTTTCAATGGCATTATACAGTACAGCATAAGGCTTTAACACAGAGTGAAGGTTTTTTGCCAGTGAGGTAATTGCTCAACCACCTCTTTGAGCCGTTATGGTGAGGTGGGGGGGCCTGATCAGAGGCTTTTTCCTTCATTTTTGATTTGAGCTGGCCTATGCTATACTAGTTTTATATCACTGGACAGTACCATACTTTATACTGAAAGTGTTTATCTTATTACACATTGAGTTTTCATAACATCTGGGTCATTAGTACCTAGCATATGTGACATCCGGGGCCCATCATTTTTTTTTGACACCTCCTCCCCCCATCTATATGAAAAACATGATTTCTAGTAACAATCCAAACGTCACACAAGAGTGTACCTAGGAAAAGGCAGCATCTTACATACTGTTTACATATACAACATCAATACACCCATTGTAAAACTAAACAAGCCAGACTAATACAGATGAATCCTGCACAGTCAATCCTAACAGAAAGCCATGTCTTTCGAACACACAGAATACCGAAAAAACCTTCGCCTAGTATGGAATATCTAATCACAAACTAACCCCTCCCCCTTTTACAAAACTATAGTGCGGTTTTTAGCCACGGTGTTAACAGCTCAGACACTCATAGAATTCTGAGCGTCAGAGCTGCTACCACCACAGCTGGCGCTAAAAAACACTCCACAGTTTTGTAAAAGGGGGGATAAAATAGAAATACGTAGAAAAATATTAAATTGAACCACCAAGAAGCTGGACTCTGCATACAATGTAACACCACAAAAACAGTGACACTTGTCTCCTAAAGCAAAAAATAAATAGAAAACTTTTTTCTACCTTTGTCTTCTCTGGTTTCTGCTTTCCTCATCTTTTTGTTACTCTCTTCCTTCCATCCACTGTCTGCCCTCTCTCTGCCCCTATATGGCTTCTTCTCTCCTTCTATGCCCCTTCCAGAAACTGTATGCCTCCCGCTTCCATCTCTCCCTTCACCCCATTGGTCTGGCATCTCTCTCCTCTCCTTCCCTTCCCTCTCCCACACCTCTCCTCTGCAATCCCTTTCCCTTTTTTCCCTCATTTTCCTTTTCAATTTATTTTCTGCATCTGTCTAGATTACGTTCTTACTACCCTGTCATCAATTTCCTTTTTCACTGTCTAACTACAGCTCGCCACCTCTTTCTCTCCCTCCCTCCAGTATTTCACTAACTCAATCCTTCCCCTCACCATCATGTGCCCTACTTTTATTTATCTCCTCCTTCCATCATGTGCCCTCTTTCTCTACCCCTTCCATCCAGTACCTTCTCCTCTCTCTGTCCACTTCCATCCAGCTTCTGCTCCCCTCTTTCTCTCCTCCCCATTTCCTTCTTGCATCTGCTCCCTTATCTTTCCAATCCGCACTTCCATCCAGCATAGGCTCACCCCTCTACTTTCTCCACTACCATCCAATGTCTGCCCATTCTCTCTCCATCCACCCCTCTTCAATCAGCATCTATCCCTTGTCTCTCCCTTCCCCCCACTTCCATCAGCATCTGCCCCCTTTCTTTCCCTCCAATCCAATTCCATCCAGTATCCTTCCCCCTTATGTCTCTCTCCCCTTTCCCTGCACACCAATTCCATCAGTACCACCCTTCCATATCACCCTGCCCCCTTTCTCTCCCTCCACCACTCATCCATACCAGCAGTCCTGCTCCTTTCTCTCCCTTCATGCAGCAAGGTCCCGCGATGACTGTAGCTGCCAGTTGCTGGTTCACCCAACTCCAAAGTACTTGCTCTGGAGCAGAGTCGGCAGCCGCGCTGAGGTGCACAAAGGTCCCGCGATGGCAACGTCTGCCGGCTCTGCTCTGGAAGTAAGTTGCATTGGAGGAGGTGGACCCAGCAGACGCAGTCATCGTGGGACCTTGCCATAACTCCCTGCATCTGCTGGTCCACCCCCTCAAACATAGCTTACTTCTTCTGGAGCAGAGCCAGCAGACATAGTCATCATGAGACCTTCCTGCACCTCAGCGCAGCTGCCGACTCTGCTACAGAGCAAGTATGTCGGAGGGGGTGCACCGGCAGCCGCGTTGAAGTGCAGGTCCTGTTGGACAGTAGGGCGGGGAGGCCAGCTGTGCACCCTCCTAGGGCGTGCACCTGGAGCGATCTGCCCCCCTCCCCCTTGGTTCACCATTGCTTATATGAGGCCTGTTGAAAAAATTCCAGGACAGTTTGAATTGCACACCAACGGAAAGTTCTAGGTGGCATTGAGTAATATAAAAACTCATGAATAACCTCCTTTTTACTGCTTGTTTGTTTGGGTTTTTTTGCAGGTGACCAAACACATGTTTATTGAAGGCTTCTATACTGCTATTAATGACTGGGGAGTCAATTCAGTTCTGTTTTAGTCTCCAAGCTACAGCAGTTTTTCTGAAAATGTTTTTTCGTGATTGGCTATTTTTCATCATGTATGGCCTCAATGAGCAGCACTACAGTGTGAAATTCTGTTTTAAATTGGGTAAGACCGCTACTGAAACTTATGAAATGTTGAAAGTGGCTTAAGGAGAACATGTCATTAGTTGTGGAAGATGTTTTGAATGGTATTCATGCTTCAAAAGTGGTCATGAATCAGGCTTATGGAGAACATGTCATTAGTTGTGGAAGATGTTTTGAATGGTATTCATGCTTCAAAAGTGGTCATGAATCAGTGGAAGACTATTTGCGAACTGGAAGACAATCAACATCAACTGATGATGATCATGTTGACTAAGTGAGGGTTCTTTTGCGCGCTAATCAGCGATTAACTGTTAGAGAATTGGCAGAGGAATGCAACATCTCCACTGGTTCATGTCACAACATTCTAATAAAGAAGTTGGGGATGTCTCACATTGCGGCAAAGTTTGTTCCACGGTTGATGACTGATGACCAGATCAACCGCATCATGATCTGTCAGAATTTTCTTGAACAAATGAAGATGAAACATTTCTTGATAAAGTAATAACTGGTGATGATGTGGAAACCAAAGCTCAATCAACTCAATGGAAAACCAAAACACTGCCAAGACTGAAAAAAGCTCAGCAAGTTTGGTCAAATGTCAAAGTGATAAAAGTTTGGGGGGGGGGGGGGTTGACAGTCAAGGCATTGTTCACTATAAATTTCTGTCACAAGGCCAAACTGTCAACCAAAATTACTATTTGAAAGTGTTGAAACGACTCCTTAAGAGAATCAGGAGGAAGCAGCCCGAACTTTGGAGGGAGCAGTTGTGGTTACTGCATCCTGACAACATGCCCACTCATGCCACCGTCAAAATTCCCGAACTTTGTGCAAAAAAACCATGACGACAGTTCTTCCCCAACCACCTTACTCTTCTGACTTGGCCCCTGCTGACAACTTCTTGTTTCCTAAACCTAAATCCACGCTGAAAGGAAAGCAATTCAACACCATTGAAGACAAAGCAAAATTTGACATAGCGACTTTTGGCAATTTCTGAAGATGCGTTTAAGGACTGTTTCCAGAAGTGGGGATGTTGGGAAAAGTATATACCATAGGGAAGGGGACCAGATGGAATAAGTTATAACATTGTTTAATAAATTTTTACAAAATCAGTCCTGGAATTTTTTGAATAGCCCTCGTACTTTCAGAATACTTTAGAACAGGGATGTCAAAGTCCCTCCTCGAGGGCCACAAACCAGTCAGGTTTTCAGGATTTCCCCAAGGAATATGCATGATATCTATTAGCATACAATGAAAACACATGCTTGCAAATAGATCTCATGCATATTCATTGGGGAAATCCTGAAAACTCGACTGGATTGCGGTCCTTGAGGAGGGACTTTAACACCCCTGCTATAGAATATAAGAACATAAGCCTTTCTATACTGGGGCACACCAAAGGTCTATGAAGTCTAGTATCCTGTCTCCAACAGTGGCCAATCCAGATCACAAATACTTGGCAATATACCAAAAGAGTAAAACAGATTTCATGCAGCTTATTTTAACACAAAGTAGAGAGTTGTGTGGGGACAGAAATCAAACCTGTCCTCACTAGTCCCCACTGGAAATTGAATCCGTCCCCACCTATCCCCATTGGAAATCGAATTCATCCCTGTCTATCCCAACAAGTAATCTCTTCCATCCCTACCCATCTCCATAAACTTCAGAAGTAGTTATTTCATTTAATGATGCTACTGAATTAAAGGTTCTGGTAGAGACCCATTTACAAGCAAAAAGACACTTTCTTAATTTGGAAATATTAATTGGGAATAATACATACTTTGTAAATGGGTCTCTACCAGAGCCTCTAATGTAAATTTAAAATATAAATACTATAGCTGATGAGGTGGTCGGGGGTCTCTTTTGCCAAGCTTGGCAGGCAGCAGTAGTGTCCCTGAGTCACAGATGCTGGTACCTCAGTGGCTCAGAGATGCTTCCAGCGACTGCTACGCTTGGTGGAGGGAAGTTCTGTCCGCCTTTAGAGGAGATCCTCAGCTGGCGGTGCTTTGTGATTCCCACCAGCCATAGCAAGGGTCAGCAAGTACTTCAACACTGGAGAAGTAAAACCAGAAATGCATTTCCTTTTCTGTTGAACACAATACAAAGACACTGATGAGGAAGCCAAAGGGAGGCCTCAACGACGAGGGAAGCATACGTAACAATGGAGTCGTGAGAATAAGATGTCAAGTAATCAGCCACGGGTATACTGTTCTGGAGTCACTTTATTGACAAATTTGCTATAAAAGCTTATAGACCCACTAGACATCTTATCCTCACGACTCCATTGTTCTGTGTGTGTGTGAATATAATACAAAGACATCTGCTAAATACATTTCCTAAACCTAACATATTTCAGTCAATAAATTCATTTTTTTACCTTTATTGTCTGGAGATTTATTTTTCCATTTTCTGCTTTCCTGTCTTCTGCAAATTCTTCTTCAAGCAGTTGCTGCCCATTGGTTCCTCCTACTATGCTCCAACATTTCTCTCTTCCCTCCCTTCTGTTATACAACATCCTTCTATCCTGGATCATTTTCCCTCTTTTTCCCCTCCCCACTCCAGCACAGCATTTCTCCCTCCCTTCTCCACCCCCCATTTCCTCCTCTCTCCTCTACCCCCCATGTCCCTTTCTCTCCCTGTCTACTATCTCTCTCTTTCTCATTCCCTCCCTTGTTGTAAAGGGAGTGGGAAAAGAGAGAGAGGGATCTAGGGTGCATTTCTCTCACCCCCCTCTACAGTCATGTCCAACATTTCTCTTCCTCTCATCCCCTGGTCCTTGGTCAGTATCTTATGCCTCTCACCACTAGCCCCATACCCAACATTTCTCCTTCTATCACTCCTCTCCAGTGCCATGCCGTGTTTCTCCCTTCATTCTCTCTACCACCATATCCAACATTCCTCCCTTTTGCATCTTTTTCTATCTGTCCCACTCTTCTCTCTCCATCACAACATCAAATATTTCTCCCTTCCTCCTCTCCACCACCATGTCCAACAAGTCTCCCAAGATTTACAAAGAGCCGCAATGGGTAGAGAAGGGGGTTTGAGATATTTCCTTCCAGGTCTCTCACTCTCTTCCCTCCCCAAGGTCTAGCTTCTCTCCTCTCTTTCTTCCCTTCAAACCCATAGGTCTCTGCACCTCTCATCCCTTCCTCCCCCCCAAACCCATAGCCAAGGCTTTCTTCTCTCTCCAGGCATGGACCCTTTGTTCTCCCTCTCTCCCAACCCATGATTTCCCCTCCCCCCAAGGGCCTAACTGGGTCCAGGGTCCAGCGGTGGTATCTTCAGGGTAGGAGCATGGCCCTCTCATGGCAACTCAACCCTACAATGCCCCTGCCCTCCTCCACTCCACCATATTTGGGTCGCCCCTCATCAGGCCTACCATGGTTTCTGGTGGTCCAGCGGGGGTCTTTGTGGCAGGAGCACGGCCCTTTCATTCCTGCCTCCTCCTGGCTGCCTTCTAAAATGGCTGCCGCGACCTTTTGTGGGTGCTTGTGGCATTTCCTGTAGTACTGCAAGAGGTCATGGCCAGCCATTATAAAAAACGGCTATGAGGAGACATGAGTGAAAGGGATGCATTTCTACCATGAAGACCCCCGCTGAACCACCAAGTACTTCAGTAGGTCTGGGAGGCCATGGGAGAAGAGCCACAGGTTGTTGACCCTGCTCTAGCCTGTGCAGCATCTCTTCCCTCCCTTCCCAACCCCCCCCAGCCCATGCAGCAACTCTTTCCCTCCCTTCCCACCTACCCAAGCCTGTGCAATGTCTTACTGGCTTTTCTCTAGGCCGTATCAACATTAAACTCATAATTCTTAGAAAAGAGTACTGAAAATCATACAACTTCACTCCCAATATTTTCTGTGAGTGCAGATGGATCTCTAATGTTTTATCGTCAGACCACCTCTCGAGTAACATAACTCAAAGCGGTCCTAATCCTTATTAGTCCCAATAACATTAGTTATAGGCAGTAAAATTCATTTGAAGTATTTTTTCTTTAATTTTAATTAATTTTATAGGTATAAATTACTTAGATTTTCTTAATTCATTCCCCTTGCTTGCCAACGCGTTTCAAAATACTTTATCAAGGTCGGGGATACGTGAACAAAATCACTCCTAAAGACTATTCATTAACAACCGCTATGGTGGTTGTTAATGAATAGTTTTTAGGAGTGATTTTGTTCACGTATCCTTGTTAACCGTTATGGCGGTTGTTCACATACCCCGATCTTGATAAAGTATTTCAAAACACATTGGCAAGCAAGGAGAATGAATTAAGAAGCTGAAGAGTCCTAGAATCTTTAACCTTTCCTCATAGGGAAGTAGTTCCATCCTCTTTATCATTTTTGGGCATCACCCGTCACATAGATAGGATTTTAGATAGTGCTGAGGAGGAGCCAGGTGTCCTGGTACATGTAGGTACTAGTGACATAGGAAAATGTGGGAGTGAGGTTCTGGAAGCCAAATTTAGGCTCTTAGGTAGAAAGCTGAAATCCAGATCCTCCAGGATTGCATTTTCAAAAATGCTCCCAGTTCCACATGCAGGACCCAAGAGGCAGGTAGATTTTCCAAGTTTATTTACAATTTGATATACCGACCATCAAATAAATATCTGGATGTCTCAATGCGTGGTTGAGACGATGGTGTAAGGATGAGGGATTTAGATTTGTTAGGAACTGAGCAACTTTCTGGGAAAGGGGGAGCTTGTTCCGAAAGGACGGACTCCATCTTAACTAGGATGGAACCAGGCTGCTGGCGCTAACATTTAAAAAGGAGATAGAGCAGCTTTTAAACTGAGATGTGGGGGGAAGCCGATAGTCGCCCAGGAGCGGATGGTTCGGTGTAAGGTATCCTTGGAGGATACTATTGAAACAGGATATTTAGAGAGGTTCCAATAATGGTGAAAGAAAGCCAGGAGGGTTTAAGAAGAAGGCAGAGTAAAAGACTCAAATTTTCCCTGTCTTCTTAGCATCCTGTAGTTGAAAGGAAAAAATACAATTTGAAGTGTCTGTATGCAAATGCTAGAAGCCTAAAAAATAAAATAGGAGAGTTAGAGTATTATAGATAGATCTAATAGGCATCTCGGAGACCTGGAAGAAGGAGGACAATCAATGGGACACTATGTTACATGGGTACAAATAATATCGTAAGGATAGAGTAGATCAAATTGTGCTGTATGTTAAAGAGAGAATTGAATCAAATAAAATAAACATTCTGTATGACATAGATAGCAGTGTGGAATCCTTATGGATAGAAATTCCATGTGTGAAGGGAAGGAATATAAAGGTAGGGTAATACTACTGTCCCCCAGGACAAAATGAGCAGACAGATGAAGAAATGTTTTCAGAGATTAGGAAAGCTGGAAAAATAGGCAACACTATAATGATGGGTGATTTCAATTACCTAATAACACTAGACAAGATAAATAAACCACCAAATACACTCTAAATTGAATCTCTTTCTACTGGTGAGAGGGAAGCCAAATTACCTTAAATAAATATGAAGGAGAAAAAAACCTCAATATTTATAAGGCACTCATCATAACAGAGCCAAGCTGTAAAAAGAGTGAGCCCTCAATTCATCATGAGTCTAAAAAACTCCTTCCAAAGCATAAGCAATATATCCCTTCCCAATCCACAGCAGGAATGCACAAGGAGGAGAAAAAGCAAAACAAAAAAATTTTAAAATATGCACAATATCATCAAAATACACTCATTACAAGATGTGTCAGTGAAGTAAAACATCTAACAAGTGTAAGGGAGAATCCAAGCCCATTAGACAGCAAACATCCTTCAGCGCTATAGCAAAAACATACAAAGACAGTCATTGGACTGCAAACCAACATTGATTGGTTAAATGTTACAGCAGGGAGTGCTAGGGAGGTAAAATTCATAATGTTATAAACGACTGCTTCTTGGAGCAACTGATCTGGGAACTGACAAGAGGGGGTGCTATTTTAGATGTGGTTCTTAGTGGAATGCAAGACATAGTACAGGAGTAAACTGTGTTGGGTCCACTGGGAAACAGTGATCATAACGTGATCAAATTTGAGCTGATACCGGGAGTAACATTGCAAAAGAAATCTACTGTAGGAATGTTTAATGAAACAGTGATCATAACGTGATCAAATTTGAGCTGATACCGGGAGTAACATTGCAAAAGAAATCTACTGTAGGAGTGTTTAATTTTCGAAAGGCAACTATGATAAAATGAGGAAAATGGTTAAAAAGAAGCTAAAAGGATCAAAGGTTAGGACTGTAACCCAGGCATGGATGTTATTTAAAAATACCATCGTGGAAGCCCAGACCTGATGCATTCCATAAATCAGCAAAGGTGGAAAGAAGAGGAAACGAGAGCCGGCGTAGTAAAAAGGTGAAGTGAAAGAGGATATTAGAGCCAAAAAAACATCCTTTAAATAATGGAAAAAGGATCTGAATGAAGAAAATAAGAAGAAACACAAGCACTGGCAAATTAGATGCAAAGCATTGATAAAGACAGCTACGCAACCCACTGTTACCACATCCTCCAGCAATAAGTTCCAGAGCTTAACTATTCTTTGAGTGAAAATATATTTACCCCTATTTGTTTTAAAGGTATTTCCATGCAGTTTCATCAAGTGTCCCTTAGTCTTCGTAATTTTTGAAAGAGCAAAAAAATCGATTCACTTTTACCCATTTTATACCACTCACGTTCCAGATCCTCCTGTTGCTCATTGTACTGCAGCATCTGCATAACTATGTGCTCAGATGGGCATTTTTAGTGTGCACAATTGACCTGATTCGAGCTATAGGTGAACAGGGAGGACAAGTCAATTGATTTATTTTATGTTCTGTTTTTACTACAGGGCAAAGGCACTGAAACAGATTCTCAGTGCAGTAGTAATAGTGGCAGGACTCTCTTCTGTCTTCATGGTGTTTTGCACTACTGAGGCTTATATGGATGCTGCGGGGATGGTGATGGGGTGGTGAATGGGATGGCAGTGATGGTGACGGGGCAGTGAAGGGGATGGTGGTGACGGTGACAGGGTGGTGAAGGGAATGGCGGTGACGGTGCGGTGAAGTGAGCCGGGGATGGGGCGGTGACAGGGACAGATTATTTCCCCGTGCCATTCTCTAATCTGTAACCTGTCGCTAAAATCATCTGTAGTAGCTAGAGATTGGAGGGTGGCCAATGTTTCACCGATTTTAAAAAGGGCTCCAGGGGAGATCTGAGAAAGTATAGACCGGTAAGCCTTTCAGTGCTGGGCAAAATGGTAGAAACAATTATAAAAAATAAAATTGTGGAACATGTAGACAAACATGATTTAATGAAACGGAGTCAGCATAGGTTTAGCTGAGGGAGATCTTGCCTCACAAATTTGCTTGACTTCTTTGAAGGTGTGAATAAACATGCAGATAAAGGTTGATGTAGTGCAGAGATCTCAAAGTCCCTCCTTGAGGGCTGCAATGCAGTCGGGTTTTCAGGATTTCCCCAATGAATATGCATTGAAAGCAGTGCATACACATAGATCTCATGCATATTCATTGGGGAAATCCTGAAAACCCGACTGGATTGCGGCCCTCAAGGAGGGACTTTGAGACCCCTGATATAGTGTATCTAGATTTTCAGAAAGCTTTTGATAAAGTTCCTCATGAGAGACTCCTGAGAAAATGTAAATGTCATGGGATAGGTGGCAGTTGTGGATTAGGAATTGGATAGGAAATAGAGGGTAGGGTTACATGGTCATTTTTCTCAATGTAGGAGAGTAACCAGTGGAGTGCCGCAGGGGTCTGTACTGGGACCAATACTATTTAACTTATTTATAAATGATCTGGAAATTGGAACGACGAGTGAGGTGATTCAATTTGCAGATGACACTAAACTATTCAAAGTTGTTAAAACATATGCGGATTGTGAAAAATTGCAGGCGGACCTTAGGAAATTGGAAGACTGGGTGTCCAAATAGCAGATGAAATTTAATGTGGACAAATGCAAAGTGATGCACATTGGGAAGAATAATCTGAATCACAGTTACCGGATGCTAGAGTCCACCTTGGGGCTTAGCGCCCAAGAAAAGGATCTGGGTAATATTGTAGATAATACAATGAAACCTTCTGCCCAATGTGTGGCAGCGGCCAAAAAAGCAAACAGGATGCTAGAATTATTAAAAATGGGATGGTTAACAAGACTTATGCTCAAATTCACTAACCCTCCAAACCATGTGCAATCTGTTTCCGTTTGCATGCCGGCCGACATATTCACTAAAGACCTACATGCAAATGGAGACGATCGTTAACACACACCCCTACCCATGGCCAGGGTCACTAGCGAGCGATCCCCGCTCAAGCGCACACCTGACAGTAGTGATAGGAGAAGTAGTCTCTGTCATTGCTGTCAGCACTCTGCCCTGATCTCTCCTGCCTGCACTGCTCTGCCCAGATCTCTCTTGCCTGCACCCAGACTCTCCTGCTCTCTGCCGCCGTTCCCTGCAGTGCAAGCCCTTGGTTTTAAAGTGGGCTTGCACTGTGGGGAACAGCGGCAGGCAACAGGAGATTCCGGCAAGCAGGGAAGAGAGATTGGGACAGGGCAGGCAGGAGAGCCTACACTAGCCCCATCCACTGGCCCAACATACCGACCCGGCCCAACACCCTCCCTCCCAGGCCCCGATCTCTCCCTCGCCCTCCCTCGACACGGCCCATGCCCCCCTTGCGGCACGGCCCTCGCGGCACAGCTCACGCACCCCAAGCACCAAAAAGTTGGGAGCAGGAGGGGTGCTCAGTCCCTTTTGCTTCTAGGCCTCCCACCCCCAGCCCACCCTGGTCAGCCCAGGTGGTCAGGCCCAGACCATCCACCCCGGTACCTTTAAAATAGTTGGGAGCAGGAGGGGTTCCCAGTCCCCCCTGCTCCTTGCGATAAGGCTCCCTCATCTTCGGGAGCAGGAGTTCGGGAACAGGAAGAAAGTCCTCCTGCTCCTGCTGCTCCAGCCGGCCGCCACCCAATAGCAGCCTTAGGCCCCACCCCGGTGCATCATCTGATGCACCAGGAGGGGCCTAAGGCACTATTGGCTGAGGCTGCCATTGTGGTCATCTTTACCGCTGGAATTGAGCATTGATGTCACGTGCCGACCTGCAGTAAGTTTAATCAGTACCTGAACGTTACATGAAGTTGAGATAATCACTAAGCTTATTTTTTTTTAAATTTATTTCAGAAGAACACGTTCCATCTTCCTACCCCCCTGACGCAGTCAATAGCGAAACGCTGGTTACTACCGTCAGAAGAGGAAGACTCTGAACATTCGATTCAGCTCTGCACAAGCTAACACACTGTGAACTGGCAGTTTTGGGTTCAGCTTAAAAGATAAGTAGCTGTTACCTTTACAAACTGTTTAAAAGTGATTGTATTTAAAGCAGAGCTGCATATTAAATCAAGCTAGTGTCTGAAGATAATATTTTGAAGATTTAAAAGAACTCAAAAAGTTGAGCAAGGAGGTTTTTTTATAAGCCTGTGAGGTGTTTACCCTTTCTAGTCTTTTAGCAAGATTTTTTTCTGGCTGAAGACGGGGATCTGAGGATTTTTTCTCCTTGTCATAAGGATTGTCTATGGTACATAATTATTTTTGTGTTTCAAGATTTCAAGAGAATAGAGTAGGAACCCCACTATATACCCTTCTCCATTGAGAATACTAACCATTAGCTCCATTCTCTGTTTTCTATCCTTTATTTAATCACTTCTTAATCCACAATAGAACACTTTCTAATTTCCTCAGGTGTTGTTCATGAGGTGGGAGGACATATACCAGATTTTGGCATTATTAGTACAGTGGTGCCTCACACAACGAACTTAATCCGTTCCAGGAGCAAGTTTGTTATGTGAAACGTTCATTGTGTGAAACGCGTTTTCCCATAAGAATACATGTAAAACAAAATAATTCGTTCTGCAGCCCTGTTTTCCCATAAGAATACATGTAAAACAAAATAATTCGTTCTGCAGCCCTACATTTCCCTCCCTCCACCTCACCTTATATGCAGAGTTTGCCAGCTTTCTTTTTCACCCAGCCGCACGCTTTCAAAAAGCTGTGCACGCGCAGCTGCTGAAGTTGATCAATGTTCTCCTCTCCTGCAACTTCCGGTTTCCGGTTGCGTCAGAGGAGAAGATTGAACAACAGAGCATGCGCGCATGTGCTGCTCTTTGAAAGTGTGTGGCTGGCCGAAAAAGAAAGCCGGAAAACTCGGCATCTAAGGTAAGGTGGAGGGAGATGATGGAACACTGCATTCAGACAGGAGGGTGCTGCTGTTCCCGGCTCACATTAGGAAGCGGCGAGAGTAGTTCCGCCCCCCCTCGGGCCCCTCGGGCGACTTCGTTGTGTGAAACGAAGTTCGTTATAGGGAGCAAGACAAAAAGTTCGTTATGCGCAGCGTTCGCTGTGCGAGGCGTCCGTTATGCGAGGCACCACTGTAGTTCAATATCCCAATATTATTATCCTAGGAGACTAAAGCACAGTTACTTACCGTAACAGGTGTTATCCAGGGACAGCAGGCAGATATTCTCACATGTGGGTGACGTCATCTACGGAGCCCCAGCGCGGACAGCTTTTCAAGCAAACTTGATTGAAGTTTCAAGCTTGCTATGCTGCACCACGCATGTGCATGCCTTCCTGCCCACTAGAGGGTGCATCCTCACCTCGTGGTCCTCAGTTCCATAGCCAGCAAAGAAGCCATCCCCGGGGAGGAGGGCGGGTTGTGAGAATATCTGCTTGCTGTCCCTGGATAACACCTGTTACGGTAAGTAACTGTGCTTTATCCCAGGACAAGCAGGCAGCATATTCTCACATGTGGGTGACCTCCAAGCCAACCAAAAAAGGGCAGGTGGGAGGATAGCAATTTAGGAAAACAGGTTACGCAAAACCGACTGGCCAAACCGGCCGTCGCTTCTGGACAACGTATCCAGACAGTAATGGGAGGTGAAAGTATGAACCGAAGACCAAGTGGCAGCCTTACAGATGTCCTCGACCGGCATAGACCGGAGAAAAGCCACAGAAGCTGCCATAGCTCGAACCTTATGCCCCGTGACTCGACCATGGAGCGTGAGACCAGCCTGAGTGTAGCAAAAAGAGATACAAGCAGCTAACCAGTTGGACAAGGTGCGCTTGGAAACAGGACGTCCCAACCGATTAGGATCGAAGGACAAAAACAATTGAGGAACTTTCCGATGAGACTTAGTGCGCTGAAGATAAAAGGCCAACGCCCTCTTACAGTCAAGCGTGTGAAGCGCCACCTCGCCAGGATGAGAGTGGGGCTTCGGAAAAAACACCGGAAGAACAATGGACTGATTGAGGTGGAAATCAGATACAACTTTAGGTAAAAATTTAGGATGAGTGCGAAGAACCACCTTGTCATGATGGAACACAGTAAAAGGCGGGTCCGCAACCAAAGCTTGCAGCTCACTAATCCGACGAGCGGACGTGAGCACAAGCAAAAAGATCACCTTCCAAGTGAGAAACTTAAGATGAGATTTGTCAATAGGCTCAAAAGGAGGCTTCATCAGCTGAGCCAAAACCACATTAAGATCCCAAACTACAGGAGGAAGTTTCAGAGGAGGATGAACATTCACAAGTTCCCCTCATGAAACGAGCAACCAGAGGATGAAGAGAGAGAGACCGACCCTCGAGATGCCGATGGAAAGCAGCAATAGCGCTGAGATGCACCCGAATGGAAGTCGTCTTCAGCCCGGACTGTGACAAATACAACAAATATTCCAGAACCGAAGACACCGGGACCGAACCCGGATCCAGATGGTGCGAGGAACACCAGGAGGAAAATCTTGTCCATTTCTGAGAATAACAAAGCCGAGTCGAAACCTTACGCGAGGCTTCCAACACGTCCCGTACAGACTGAGAAACGGGAAGCGAAGTCAAGAGGAAAGGAACCAAGCCGTCAGATGTAAGGACTGAAGATTGGGATGCAACAGTGACCCCCGACTCTGAGACAGCAGAGAGGGAAAAACAGGCAGTAGCAGAGGCTCCCTGACACTGAGTTGAAGAAGCAGGGAGAACCAGTGCTGACGAGGCCAACGAGGCGCAATGAGGATCATAGTGGCTCTGGTCGATTTGAGATGTACCAACGTTCTCAAGATCAGAGGGAAAGGAGGAAACACATACAGGAACCTCCCTCCCCAGTCGAGAAAAAAGGCATCGGCCTCGAGACGGTCCGGGGAGTACATCCGAGAACAATAGAGGGGCATCTTGTGAGTCTCCGGGGAGGCAAACAGATCCACCTGAGGAGTCCCCCAGCGGTCGAAGACCTTGTGCAGAACTCTGGAGTTCAGCGACCACTCGTGCGGCTGTAGTAGACGACTGAGTTTGTCAGCCAGACAGTTCCTCTCTCCCTAATGTAAACCGCCCGAAGGAAGATGTTCTGGGAGACCGCCCATTCCCAAAGGCGCAGGGCTTCCCGGCACAGGGACCAAGAGCCCGTTTCCCCTTGCTTGTTCACATAGTACATTGCCACTTGGTTGTCCGTCCGCACGAGGACTACCTGATCGTGCAGCAGGTGGCAGAACGCTCGAGCAGCCAGAAAAATGGCACAAAGCTCCAACACATTGATGTGACAAAGACGGTCCTCCGCCGACCATAGACCTTGAGTCCGCAGACCGTCGAGATGAGCCCCCCACGCGTACTCCGAAGAGTCCGTGGTCAGGACCTTGTGATGTGGAGGGACGAGAAAGAGCAAACCCCCGGAAAGATTGGAAGAGTTGGTCCACCAACGGAGCAAGCGTCTCAAGGAAGGAGTCACTGTTACAGGACTGGAGACCGGGTCCCGATCCTGATGCCACTGGGAGGCCAGGGTCCACTGAGGAAGCCTCAGGTGCAAGCGGGCGAACGGCGTGACATGAACTGTCGACGCCATGTGGCCGAGCAGAATCATCAGACTCTGAACTGATACAGAGGGCTGCAGCACAATCTGGCGGCTCAGTCGAAGCAGGGCCTCCAACCGAGGAGGGGGGAGGAACGAACGGAGGCGAACCGTGTCCAGCACGGCCCCGATAAACTGAAGGGATTGAGCCGGGCACAACTGAGACTTGGGAAAGTTCACTTCGAACCCCAGATGTTGAAGGAAGATGATAGTCTGTCGGGTCGCTGAGATAACCCCCTCCCTGGAAGGGGCCTTGATCAGCCAATCGTCCAGGTAGGGAAAGACCTGCAGACCCTGAGATCGCAGGGCCGCCGCAACAACTACCATGCACTTCGTGAAGACTCGAGGGGATGAAGCCAAGCCAAAGGGGAGGACCCGGTATTGAAGGTGCAACTCCTCCACCTGGAACCGTAGAAACTTGCGGAAGGCGGGATGCACCGGAACATGTAACATAGTAACATAGTAGATGACGGCAGATAAAGACCCGAATGGTCCATCCAGTCTGCCCAACCTGATTCAATTTAATTTTTTTTTTTTTCTTCTTAGCTATTTCTGGGCGAGAATCCAAAGCTTTACCCGGTACTGTGCTTGAGTTCCAACTGCCAAAATCTCTGTTAAGACTTACTCCAGCCCATCTACACCCTCCCAGCCATTGAAGCCCTCTCCAGCCCATCCTCCACCAAACGGCCATATACAGACACAGACCGTGCAAGTCTGCCCAGTAACTGGCCTAGTTCAATATTTAATATTATTTTCTGATTCTAAATCTTCTGTGTTCATCCCACGCTTCTTTGAACTCAGTCACAGTTTTACTCTCCACCACCTCTCTCGGGAGCGCATTCCAGGCATCCACCACCCTCTCCGTAAAGTAGAATTTCCTAACATTGCCCCTGAATCTACCACCCCTCAACCTCAAATTATGTCCTCTGGTTTTACCATTTTCCTTTCTCTGGAAAAGATTTTGTTCTACGTTAATACCCTTTAAGTATTTGAACGTCTGAATCATATCTCCCCTGTCTCTCCTTTCCTCTAGGGTATACATATTCAGGTCTTCCAGTCTCTCCTCATACGTCTTCTGGCGCAAGCCTCCTATCATTTTCGTCGCCCTCCTCTGGACCGCCTCAAGTCTTCTTATGTCTTTCGCCAGATACGGTCTCCAAAACTGAACACAATACTCCAAGTGGGGCCTCACCAATGACCTGTACAGGGGCATCAACACCTTCTTCCTTCTACTGACTACGCCTCTCTTTATACAGCCCAGAATCCTTCTGGCAGCAGCCACTGCCTTATCACACTGTTTTTTCGCCTTTAGATCTTCGGACACTATCACCCCAAGGTCCCTCTCTCCGTCCGTGCATATCAGCTGCTCTCCTCCCAGCATATACGGTTCCTTCCTATTATTAATCCCCAAATGCATTACTCTGCATTTCTTTGCATTGAATTTTAGTTGCCAGGCATTAGACCATTCCTCTAACTTTTGCAGATCCTTTTTCATATTTTCCACTCCCTCTTCGGTGTCTACTCTGTTACAAATCTTGGTATCATCTGCAAAAAGGCACACTTTTCCTTCTAGCCCTTCAGCAATGTCACTTACATACATATTGAACAGGATTGGCCCCAGCACCGAACCCTGAGGGACTCCACTAGTCACCTTTCCTTCCTTCGAGCGACTTCCATTAACCACCACCCTCTGGCGTCTGTCCGATAGCCAGTTTCTGACCCAGTTCACCACTTTGGGTCCTAACTTCAGCCCTTCAAGTTTGTTCAACAGCCTCCTATGAGGAACTGTATCAAAGGCTTTGCTGAAATCCAAGTAAATTACATCTAGCATATGTCCTTGATCCAGCTCTCTGGTCACCCAATCAAAAAATTCAATCAGGTTCGTTTGGCACGATTTACCTTTTGTAAAGCCATGTTGCCTCGGATCCTGTAACCCATTAGATTCAAGGAAATACACTATCCTTTCTTTCAGCAACACTTCCATTATTTTTCCAACAACTGAAGTGAGGCTCACCGGCCTGTAGTTTCCTGCTTCATCCCTGTGACCACTTTTATGAATAGGGACCACATCCGCTCTCCTCCAATCCCCAGGAATCACTCCCGTCTCCAGAGATTTGTTGAACAAGTCTTTAATAGGACTCGCCAGAACCTCTCTGAGTTCCCTTAGTATCCTGGGATGGATCCCGTCTGGTCCCATCGCTTTGTCCACCTTCAGTTTTTCAAGTTGCTCATAAACACCCTCCTCCGTGAACGGTGCAGAATCTACTCCATTTTCTCGTGTAACTTTGCCGGACAATCTCGGTCCTTCAGGTCCAGGGAGCACATCTGTTCCGCCACTAATTTCTGACAAGTGGGATGATCAGTGACACTCAGGAAAACACACAGACAATATCGAACATAAACAATAACACTTTAATATATATATAAGAATAAATTAGCATCACCGTATCTCACGTAAACCCTCCCTTCACCATTCGGAATCCCTCAATGGATAGGCGAGTAGGACACAGGAGTCTGCCCCTTTAGACCTGACGTCTTGGATAGCCGGCTAGGATTCTAATTCTATGGGCTGAGTTTTTCTCTTTTATAGAGAAAAACTGCTGCCCTCTTAGTAAGACAGTTGGTACTGGTCCTTTGTTATTTGTTTTGACAACACATAGTTCAAGGAGGTCAGATACTGGTTTGGTTTCCCTGTCCTCTTTGATGCTACCCAGGAGGTATTCAGAATGTCATAAGGAGGTGTTGAAGTAAACCGGCTTCTCATCTGGTTTCACTCTTTCTTTGATGTGATGTAGGTCAAGAAGGTCAGAATGTCAGATAAACAGACTTGTGGATTTATGTCGGTAGCATGCTGAATTTCAGTTACCCCCCTGGCCAGTTCCTTTGTTTGGATAACATTCAGGTCCCATCTGGCGTTAATGAGGTGTTTCAGGGACTGGTCTTGCTCTTTTGTTCTCTGTTTTGATAACACCCAGGTCTGTCCTTACTGATGTTATTTGGGCGGTACGCAGGCAACTGAAGTCAGGGAAAATCTGCTGGGTTCTTAGGAAAGCATTTGATGTTGTCAAGGTAATACTAAGGTTCAGGAGTTCAGGTAAGCAGACTTGAGGAGACATATAATATTCTGAACAAAATTATCAGTAATATGCTGGGGTATAACAACATCCAATCCCCTTCCTCCAACAGTGGGTACAGGACCGGAAGCGACAACATATGGAACTTCTCCCGGACAAGGAACTTGTTGAGCCTCCGGAGGTCCAAAATGGGGCGCAAGTCCCAGGTCTTTTTCGGGACCAAAAAATAACGGGAGTAAAACCCCTGACCCCGCTGGTTGGGGGGCACCCGCTCGACTGCCCGGAGACTCAACAAGGCTCTGGCCTCCGAGAGGAGAAGGGGAAGTTGTGTCCGGTTGAAAGGACACGCGCCGGGAGGGCTGTCCGGAGGAGCCTCCTTGAAGTTGAGGGAGTAACCCTCCGAGATGACACGGACCACCCAAGCATCGGACGTGATCTGAGTCCAGGTCGAATGGAAAACTCACAGCCGGCCCCCGATTGGAAGCGGGGACGGCGACAGCGCGGAGGGGGCCCGCCCCCATCCGCTCAGAGCATCAAAAAGATGGCGCCGGTTTGGACGCCGCTTGCGCCTGAGGCTTCTGGTGGGACGCCCTGGCCTGCTGAGATGGTCGCCGAGGAGGAGGCCTAGAAAAAGCCGGCGTGGACTTTTGAGGGTAGCGCCGCGGGGGAGGTCGGTAAGGCCTCGGAGTGGCCACTTTGGCCTTGGGGTGGACCGAGGCAAAGGAGCGCTCATGATCGGACAGGCGCTTGGTAGCCACTTCCAGGGACTCATCAAACAGTTCCGACCCCACGCACGGCAAATTTGCCAGGCGTTCTTGTAAATTCGGGTCCATATCGACAATGCGCAGCCACGCAAGACGACGCATGGCCACGGCAAAGGCGCAGACCCGGGACGACAACTCAAAGGCGTCGTAGACTGCATGAAACAGGAAGAGACGCAGATGGGACAAAGTATCAATAAGCTCACTAAAGTCCTCATTATGGGAGTCAGGCAGGACCCCGTGATAACGGGGCATAGATTTGACTAGTCGCCGCAGATAAGAAGAAAAGGCGAAGGCGTAGTTGAACACTCTATTGGCCATCATAGAATTGTGGTAGAGGCGGCGCCCAAACTTATCTAGCGTCCGCCCCTCACGCCCGGGTGGAACCGCTGCAGAGACGCGAGAAGGCTGGGATTTCTTCAACGAGGATTCCACCAGCAAAGATTGGTGGGACAATTGCGCCTTCTCGAAGCCCTTACAGGGAACCGTGCGATACTTCGATTCCATCTTCGAAGGGACAGCCGTGACCGCATAAGGGGACTCCAAATTGCGCAAGAACGTATGATGGAGGATCTTGTGCAAAGGCAAGCGTGGAGCTTCCCACTGAGGAGAGGGCAAATCCTGTTCCTCCAAAAAGTCCTTCGTATATTGAGACCCCGAAAACAGGTCGAGGTCCAAGGCCTTCCCCATATCCACCACGAACCTCGAGAATGAAGAGAGCCTCGAGGGTGGGGAAGAGGAGCGCGAGGCCCCTGCCGCCATGAAGGACGGAGAAGCCTCCTGGGAGTATCTGGGTTCCCGCCCGGTGCCAGACTCTGAACCCCAGGAAACTGCACCAAGGGACTTCGTCGGAGTCGGAGATCTCCGACAACCCGAGGAGCCCCTCGGGGAAGTCCCCGGGGTCCGAGGCACCGAGGTCCGCCCCCTCCTCCTCGGGGAGGAGTCCCTGGATCCCTTCCCTGTAGGGGAACACAGAAGCCTCAGATTATCATGGCGGAGTTCCGAAACCCCGAGGTGCTGCGCCTCCCGAGTCAGCGAGGAGCGACCGCGCCTCCACGGAGACCCCCGAGGACGTTTGGGTTTCCGGGACCGGTGCTTCGCCCAGGGCCGACCTGAGGGCGAGGACCCGCGGGAGGACCTCGACGAGGAGGAGGAGGAAATCCTGCAAACCCAGAAGGATTCTGGGCTGTATAAAGAGAGGCATAGTCAGTAGAAGGAAGAAGGTGTTGATGCCCCTATACAGGTCATTGGTGAGGCCCCACTTGGAGTATTGTGTTCAGTTTTGGAGACCGTATCTGGCGAAAGACGTAAGAAGACTTGAGGCGGTCCAGAGGAGGGCGACGAAAATGATAGGAGGCTTGCGCCAGAAGACGTATGAGGAGAGACTGGAAGCCCTGAATATGTATACCCTAGAGGAAAGGAGAGACAGTGGAGATATGATTCAGACGTTCAAATACTTAAAGGGTATTAACGTAGAACAAAATCTTTTCCAGAGAAAGGAAAATGGTAAAACCAGAGGACATAATTTGAGGTTGAGGGGTGGTAGATTCAGGGGCAATGTTAGGAAATTCTACTTTACGGAGAGGGTGGTGGATGCCTGGAATGCGCTCCCGAGAGAGGTGATGGAGAGTAAAACTGTGACTGAGTTCAAAGAAGCGTGGGATGAACACAGAAGATTTAGAATCAGAAAATAATATTAAAGATTGAACTAGGCCAGTTACTGGGCAGACTTGTACGGTCTGTGTCTGTGTATGGCCGTTTGGAGGAGGATGGGCAGGGGAGGGCTTCAATGGCTGGGAGGGTGTAGATGGGCTGGAGTAAGTCTTAACAGAGATTTCGGCAGTTGGAACCCAAGCACAGTACCGGGTAAAGCTTTGGATTCTCGCCCAGAAATAGCTAAGAAGAAAAAAAAAAAAAAATTTAAATTGAATCAGGTTGGGCAGACTGGATGGACCATTCGGGTCTTTATCTGCCGTCATCTACTATGTTACTATGAACCCGGCGCACCTTGTCCCGAGGTCGCACACTCTGCCCAGGCTGGTCCACCGCCGGGGTCGAGGCCGGGACCACCACCGGTGTTACACCACTGAAGGAGTAACAGTATTTAACATGTATATCCATTTTTGTCCCATGGGTGGGTGGGAGGGTGGAGATACTAAAGAAAAGTTAAACTTTAAAGAACAAAAATGGATATACATGTTAAATACTGTTACTCCTTCAGGTTTGAATGCTGAAATCGAGTGGTCTACCTTAATTTAAAAGGGTTTTAGTTGGCCAATCGGATAGGGGGGGGTGTCTCACGTAAAGTTTGATGTCGTCCCGTTTTTAAAAAAAAATGCTGTGGCTATTTATAGCCTTGAACGCCGCGGCCATGTTTCCTGGGTTAAAAATCTATTGCGGGAAGCATGAGCCGTTGGATATAAGGTATCACTGAAAGTTTTCTTACTTATTTGTTTAGATTTATTAGAACTAATCTAAGGATGATAAACTATAATACGATTTTACTAATGCTGGGGGATTTTCCTTGATACAGCCCATTTGGGGCGAAACATAGTCTATGTCGGAGTGCCTACCCCCACCCGCGTAGATGAAAGATGAGTACTTTTTGATATTTCAAATATTTATATCTATACATATAAAAACTAAAAAATGTTATAGAGGCCTATGACGACCATGGGTGCCAATTGATCTGTATGTTCTTTGAAGATTATAGACATACAGTAGGGTACTTCTGAGGTCTGCTAGCCTGAATATCTAATAAATGCTTTAAGATCCTCTTTAGTTTATGTTTTAGTGCTTTATATTTAAAGAGGTCTAAAATATTCGAGCCTGATAGAGTGGACTTGTAAGTCCATTGATAGCATTTATTCAGGCTCATGGCTTAAATGCATACTGCTATACAGATTACATTCTGGTCTTGACTAGGATTCCACCCACTAGCATGGGCCTGTCTATCCTTCAAAAGGGGCTGAATGCAGTCGCAGATTGGATTCAACAACATCATTTGGTCCTGAACATCATTTGGATCTGTTAGATAATGGGTTATACTGCCCTGCCCCTACCATTGTTAATTCCTTCTGTCTTTGAGGCAATTCAACCAGTCCATCAATTCAAATATTTAGAGGTTCTTTTGTTCTCTGATCAAATTTCCTCAGTGGTACAAAAAAGAAATTTCCATTTACTGAGACAAATTAGGTATATTATTAGACCAGTGGTTCCCAACCCTGTCCTGGAGGAACACCAGGCCAATTGGGTTTTCAGGCTAGCCCTAATGAATATGCATGAAGCAAATTTGCATGCCTATCACTTCCATCATATGCAAATCTCTCTCATGCATATTCTTTAGGGCTAGCCTGAAAACCCGATTGGCCTGGTGTTCCTCCAGGACAGGGTTGGGAATCACTGTATTAGACAATATTTAGGTCAGGAAGCCTTAAAAACTGATATAATTATCTTCATGTCCAGATTACATTATGGTAATGAAATTTATGCTGGATTTCCTCTGATATAATTCAGATGATTACAGACCAAGCAAAATATGGCTTTCAGAGCTTCCGGTGACGTCACCTGACTTCATTGCTGGTTGAAGCGTGAGCTCTGACCTGCACGAGCTGTAAAACCTCCATAATCAGCGCTATTTCCCCGATCCCATGCGTGAACAGTAGGATTCTGGTAGCGGAAGAGGAACAGACCTGATTGGTACCTCCAAAAAAGAAAATATCGGCTTCCAAACTGGCGCCAGGAGAATTAATGAGTGGCGCTGTGCACCACCTGGGCGCACATTCCAAAATGGTGCCATTGACTCGGGTGTGAGTGATTCTAAGCTCAATTCCGGCCAAGATGAACTGTGGGAAGAATCCCCATCGAGTGGCTCTGGGGCCATCACTAAAGCTGATCTGCAGCAGTGGGCTCTTGAAATCAAACAGGAGGTGGCTGGAGTTAAGGGCAAAATTAAGGAGGCAGTACGGGAGATCAGGCAGGATTTGGCAGACCTGATACAGAGAGTGAAAGGGACAGAGCAGCAGATTAGCAAACAGGAGAAGCAGATGCTAGCGCTACACACCCTGACTCATGGTACTCAGAGGGATTAGCTGTATTGTGTCACAAGGGTGGAGGACATAGAGAATAGGTCCCGCTGAAATAATACTCGGCTGCGGGGGGGTCCCGGACACCGAGGAATAACAGGATGCAGAGAAGGTGGTACAAGGTGTATATGCACAGCTTCTTGGTGGGGTAGCAGATGGCGCTTCAGCCTCTTTGGTGGTGCTGAAGATTGATCAGGCTATTTGAAAGCTCAGCCAAACCAAGGCAATACCCATGGATTAAGTCTAAGTGTTGAAAAGGGAATATCACTCTTCTAGCTCTATTAGTTGAGAAAGTCCATAGACAGATCCTTGAGCACTCTCACCAGCCAGAGGCTCAACCACAGTTTACAAACTGTGCCACAGGGAGTCAGCCCTCCTTTGCAAAATCCTACTATAGCAAGACATCCTGCACCTTCTGCTGGAAGCAGAGAAATACTGGCCAAGTGCTAGGGCTGTGCCACTCCTTTATACAGGTGGTGACACCATTCAAATATCAATATTCTCTGCTCCATCTGCTGGTTGGGGAACATAATCCATTCATCTGGACTAATCAAGCAGGATGAAGAGGAAACCTAAATATTTTTAAATAAGAGTCGACATACAAAATTTGAAACACATTTATATCAGAAATATATGATCTAAAAACATTTATCTACTACTGAATATTTAGCTGAAAAAAAAAAGATCTCTTCCCTTTACCAGAATGGATGTAGCTTTCTGACATTCCAATCTGCCTCTGGAAATGGACAGTATGACAAGAGTAACCACTCTGAATACTCAACATGCCAATCCTGTGTGAATATAATGGACCAGACACATAGCTGTCTTTTATGCAGCATAAGGAAATGAGGAAACAGACATTTTCTAAACCACAGGGTGCCACTTATCCCGAGATAACCACGCTTGATGGCACTTGGTTTGCTTGTGTGTGTTACAACACATCCAAGGTACAGATGTGCTGTATGCCTTGTTTATAAATTTACAATCAATCATCCCTTCATGGTTTAGTCAGAACAAGGAGACTCATGAATGGCTTAAAAGAAGTGACTGTGCACATTTATGGCAGTCATTTATAAACTTAGGCAAGAGGCACCCCACTGCTTTAAGGAATGCTGCAACTTTTATGCATCTCCTGGCTAAGCCAAGAGACAATGCAGTGTAAGCTTACAGTACACAGTATCACATTACGAAGACAACCTATTAGTGTTTTACAGAATTCAGTTGACCTTCTAGCAGGCTGCCACAAAATCTTTATTTCATTTAAATTTCATTCTAAATCCAGCTTTTATTGCTCAACTGCCCTAGAGGTAGGGGATTTTATTTACGACAAGGTACCCCTGCCAACCCAATTCTGTTCTGTCAGCTTACTGCACCAGTTTCAAGACAAGACATTTCATAGCAGGATCTGCTTCATATTTCCTCTTCAGCACAAAGGGACCGATATAAAAATATACTGAGGGTAATAGGACATGGTTAATGAAAGATCTACACACATGTTACTGGCTGCATGATGCAGAACAGGGTTCAGCAACAAAGATTACTCGAATGGTATATATCAGCATACAATAAATTGTATTTTCAATGAGGCTATTGGCTATCCCATCACAATGCAAAAGACACACAATATTTGAATATGAGAAATTAACCATCTGGTATGAGATAGCAGATACAACTCTCCCCCCAAACAAACCCACCTGCCCACAACATTAAAAATATCTCTGGTAGTCTAGTGTGATGGTTCTCAATCCAGTCCTTGGGACACACCTAGCCAGTCAGGTTTCAGGATATCCAGAATGAATATGAATGAGATAGATATGCATATAAGAGAGGCAGTACATACTAGTGCTGCCCAATTCAGGAATAAAAATTTGTTTCGATTCAGTCTATTGAATCGATTTTTCGATTCGATTTTCCTGTCCAATTGGGTGTTTTTTCCAAAAATCCTGGTGGGTTTATTTTATAGCCTCTTCACCCCCTTTGTCCTCTCCTACCCACACTGGCGCAGTGGTGTAAACAAAATAAACAAACAAAAAAAGACTTTTCTCTCTCTGTTAAATCATAGCTCACATTCACGGTCTAACACCAGCTCTGGGATACACATTTCAAATCTGACATATTATAATCACAAAACAGAAAATAAAATAATTTTTTCTACCCTTTGTTGTCTGGTCATTATTCAAATCATGTTGGTCCCTAGCTTTGGTTGTCTCTGGTTGTCTCCTTTTTTCTCTGTACTAACTATCCATCTTCCATCTCTGTCCTCCCCTTCCCTCCCCCGGAGGTCTGGCATCTTTCCTTTTTTTCAGCTCCATCCCTGCAGCGATGGACCCCACCATCCCCAGATCCACCATCTCTCCTTTTCTCTTCTACCCTTCATCCAGCATCTCTCCCTCCTTCCCCACCATCCCAGGGTCCACCATCTCTCCCTTTCTCTTCCCAACTACCCTCCTATCCAGTATCTCTATCCTCCACCACATCATCCCTTGTATCCTCTCCCTTTCTGTTCCTTCCCTCCCTAAATCCCATTGTCCACTAGCTCTCTCCCTCTCCTCTATTTTTAGACCCATTATTTCTTCCCTTCCCCTGGTACGATATATGCATGTCTCTTTGAACCCCCCTTCCTTCCCTCTGTGTACTTCTACACCAGGAACCCCCTCCCCTGAAGGCCTACCCCCGAAGGCCTGCATGTTCCCCAGCTTCCCCTGAAAGCTTGCCCCCCCCCCTTGAAGGCCTGCATGTTATCCCAGCTTCCCCTGAAGGCCTCCCCGCCCATGAAGGCCTGCATGTTCTTCCAGCTTGCCCTGAAGGCCTGCCCCCTAGCTTCCCCCGAAGGCCTGCTCGCCCCAAAGGCCTGCATGTTTGCCCAGCTTCCCCGCTCTTACCTTACAATAATACAGCAGCCTGTAGGATTGCCAGTTCTGTAGTAATCCTTGAAGCTGCCATCGTCCTTAGCGGCACGTTCCCTATGCCGCAGTCCCACCATTCCTCTGATGTCAGGGGTAGGATCGCAGCAGAGGGAATGTGCCGCTAAGGATGACAGCAGCTGCAAGGATCGCTACAGCACCGGCGATCCTGCAGGCTGCCGTATTATCTTAAGGTAAGAGCGGGAAGCTGGACCTTCAGGGGTGGGAAGGCCTTCGGGGGAAACTGCAGGAACATGCAGGCCTTCCCGACTGATCCTTCCCCCTTGCCTCCTAAAGCGGCAGGGGATGGCCAGCAAGAGGCAATGCTGCTGCTCCTGCTTTAGGGAGGAGGGTCAGTCACTGAATCAGGAAGTCGATTTTTTTTTTTAATCGAATTGATTCAATTCACCCAATTCAAATTGGTGAATTGATTCGAATCGAAAATTGGGCAGCACTAGTGCATACAAATCTGTCCTATATATGTTGCTTGTGGATGTCCTGAAAATCCAACTGGCTGGGTGTGCCCTAAGGACTGAGTTGATGGATATTGGTCTAGTATACCTCCTCCATTCCTGAACTCTCATCGCCTATTCAAAAGTGGAAAGAAAGGAGTGATGCTCACTTGCTTCTATCTCCAGCAACACCGTGATCCAAAATGGCAGCACCTGACCCCTAGCGATAATCTGCAACACTCTAAGATTCAGCATGCCAAATACTACTACTACTTATCATTTCTATAGTGCTATCGGACGCACACAGCACTGTACATTAACATGCAAGAAACAGTCCCTGTCTGAAAGAGCTTACAATCTAATTGTGAAAGACAAACAGGACAAAAAAGAGTGAATCTATACAAGCTGTTCAGGTAGAGAATTACAGAGAGAATCATAAAAACATAAGAATTACTGCTGCTGGGTCAGACCAGTGGTCCATCATGCCCAGCAGTCCGCTCATGCGGCGGCCCTTAGATCAAAGACCAGTGCCCTATTTGAGTCTAACCTTACCTGCATATGTCCTGGTCCAGCAGGAACTTATCTAACCTTTTCTTGAATGCCTCCGGAAGAGCGTTCCAGATTTCTACCACTCTCTGGGTAAAGAAGAACTTCATTACGTTTGTACAGAATCTATCCCCTTTTAACTTTAGCGAGTGCCTTCTCATTTTCTTCACCTTGGAAAGGGTGAACAATCTCTCTTTCTCTACTATGTCTATTCCCTTCAATATTTTGAATGTTTAGATCATGTCCCCTCGCAATCTCCTCTTTTATAAATCATGAAAAGTTGGTTTTCTTATAGGCACACCCAACTAATTTGCAATAATCAAAACAATCAGGTCTTCTCTTTTTCCTAATTCACTGGTTCATTGTAAATAAAAGTATAGTGTTTGGGAAAAGAGGGAGGAGTTAAGATGGCCACATCTAGCTAATTGGCATCTGTCTGCTCTGGAATTTTTGCCTCTTACTTTTTACTTTCCTGCTCAACAATAAGGTAAAGTCCAGGTTTATCCCTCATCAATCCTTGGGGGTTTCAATATTTGATCATATTACACCAATTTTTGTGAGTCTTCATTGGTTGCCTATATCTGCGAGAACTGATTTTAAGGTACTTTGTTTGATCTGTGGCATACAAAGAAGCCATTAGTGATAAATAATCTCTTCAACCTATACCAGCCAATTCAGACATTGCGCTATAACGAGAAGCTCTGTTTGGAAGTTCCATCCCTGAAGCAGGTGAAATTGTCCCGATTCCGTCGCTTAATGATCGCTTATTATGGAACGCATTACTGTTTGAAGCAAAGAGTGCTCCGTCCTTGCTAAATTTAGAAAGTTAATTAAAACAGTGCTGTTTGAGTGATATTTTTCATGTACCGGTAAGTGGGAATGTTGAGATGGAGCTATTGTGTTGATGCTGATTTTTTAGACCATTTAATATTTTATATTCCCCTGTCTTTTTACCTGGCTGTTGGTTAGTGTTGATTTTATGTTTTAAATTATGAGTATTTTCCTATAACTCACTAAGAACTATGGATGGATGTGAGTAAGAAATTTTTTAAATTAAAAAATAAACAAACAAACCTGACTATACCTTCTACAAAGCAGCAACAGATTGACCGTTATGCCTTCAAGCTTCCTGAAAAGGAAAACGGCGGTGTTGGCTTTTGTCTGCAGCTGACTAGTCTTCACAGCTGAGCCTAGATACAACAGTATCATCATTGGCTCTCCACTCACCACCTTGCCCAGCTTCACTTTCACTTTTGCTGGAGCCTAGTAGTTAGAGCAGCTGCCTCAGAACCCTGAGGTTGAGAGTTTGATTCCCACTGCAGCTCCTTGTGGCTCTGAGCAAGTCACTTAATACTTCATTGTCCTAGGTACAAAATAAGTACATGTCTAAAATATGTAAACCGCTTTGATTGTAACCAGACAGAAAAAATGGTACTCTATATCAAGTCTTATTCTCTTTTTCCTTAAAGATGGAGCAGTGGGTGAACTTTGTATTGAAGTCCCCAGCCTGATATGGCATCTTTGACAGAAGCCCAGATTTCAGAGATAATTCCCTACATTAACATTACATCTTTAGACACAATGATATCTGCAGAAATACTAGGCTAGCTATTTTACTATTACAGTGTGAAGGGCCAAAGTATACTGTATATACTAGAATATAAGTCGATCCGAATATAAGTTGAGACCCCCATTTCCCCCCCCCCCCAAAAAAAGGAGGAAATATGGTTGACTCGAATATAAGTGCCTTGCCAGGATCTGCACCCAGCGCCCCCTTCCTCCCCTGTCAGGCTCTGCGCCCAGCCCCCTCCCTGCCAGGCTCTGCACCCAGCACCCCCTCCCTCCTTCTCCTGTGAGGCTCTGCATCCAGCCCCCCCTCCCTGTCAGGCACTGACATAGCTCCCTTCCTTCCTAGGCTCTCCATCCTGTCCCCCCCTCCCTATCTATCATATCTCCTCTGCCGCTGGAATCCCTGGTGGTCCAGAGGTGTAGCGGGCAGGAATGAGCTTTCTGCACTCCAGCCCCGATGCTAACCCGGTTGGTTGAGGCTTCAGCCGCTGAGCAAGCAGGAGCGCGCTTTGGCTGCTGCTGCTTGGCGCTGAGCACCTTCCTGAATGGCTTCCGCAAATTCTCAAGAGAATTTGCAGGAGCCATTCAGGTGCCACTCAGTGCCAAGCAGCAGAGCTAAAGCGCGCTCCTGCTTGGTACCACTCAGCAGCTGAAGCCGGAACTCGCGGCAGCGACCAACCAGATTAGCAGGGGGGCAGGAGTGCGGAAAGCTCGCTCCTGCTCATTACACTTCTGGACCACCAGGGATTGCAGCAGCAAAAGTATGATAGACAGGGCAGGGAGGGGAGAGCAGGGAGCAGAGCCTAGTGGCTCGGTGGACACCTGCAATAAGTCTGGGAGGGGGCGGGTGGGTGCTGGCCCAAATATAAACTGAGACCCCCATTTTGGGGCCAAAAATCCCGGTTTATATTTGAGTATATATGGTACTTGTGACCCTCTTAGATGGTGATTTCAGAGGTTATTTAAGCCATGCTGCCCACATTGGATAGAGCTGATGCAAAATCTTCAGATGATTGATCTCAGCCATGATATCTAAGATTGATAATGTAGTAAAGAATCAGGTACTTTATTCAAATAGATTACAGTGTGTTGAAGAATAAATTAAAAATATTAAGTATGTGAACATGTAACTTATTAAGATAAAACTTTGGTCCATCGTAAAATAGAACTGGGGGAATTATAATAGGCATTTCAATTTATGCTTTCTAAATTTTACAAAACCTTCTGGTATTACATTAGGAGTTCAATGTGATTTATAATTTAGAAGAGCCTGGCCATATCTAGGGATTACATTATTTCTTTAGAGTTGATAACTTGAATTGTGTTCATGTAGGTGTATGATTAGGGCATATGGTTTGGAGAGAAAATTGGCTATATCTGGTGGTGTAGTCTTGATAGTATGGGTTTTAGTAAGAGTGTCACTTTCCCGGTTTATAGGAAGCTTTGTCATCAATCGAGAAAGGAGAGATGATTTATGTCTTGTTTGGTTTCTGGTGGTCATATCCTGTTGTTTGTGAGGGGATAGTAAGGTATTTTCCAAATGGAAAGTTTTTTTAGGAGGATGTGTTCCTTAATTGTGCTGGTAAAGGATTCCACCATTTTGCTGCCAGGTATAGGAAGGTTGTAGAGCCAAATAGTTTTACATTTGATTCCTCTAGGATTTAGGAATCTTATTCTTATATGATTTCTGATCAGGTTGTATTTATCTTTGGGTGGTATTTCAATTAAATTCAACATGAAGTCTGATGTTTTGCCATGGAAGATTTAAAATATCACTATATATAGTTTAAAAATACAGTATACCTTGCTTTGAAGGGGTGCCAGTGTAGTTCAAGGTACAGGGGTATCATCATATTTGGTTGCTAAGAAAATAAGTCTGGCTGCTACATTTTGAATGGTTTGTAGTTTTTTCCATGTATTTTCTTTGCATCTTACATAAAGGACATTGTAATAATCTATTTGGGATAGTACCAGTGACTGAACCAAGATATGAAAGTTTTCTTTGGCAAAGCAATGTTGAATTTGTCTAGTTTTCTCAGTGTCAAATGGTTAAATGTTCGCGTTTGTACCTCCCAGGATAGATTCTTGTTGAATATAAATCCCTAGGATTCTCAGTTCTGATTCCATTTCTGTGGGTCATTATGCAGAGTTATATGAATGTTGTCGATGGTGATTTTGGGTGGGCTTATCAGTAAAAATTGGGGTTTTTTTCTTTATATAGTTTCAGTTTCATGTTGTCAGTCCAGTCAGCAATTAGACAAGTGACTTCCTCTACTGATCTGTTGATCTTATTTTCTTTCTTGTAGAAAGGAATACATATTGTAATATAGCGTAGAAGTAAAGTCTTTCTGTTTTTTTTGCAAAGTTTTATTTATAAACAAAGAATACAATACATACATGAAACCCTACAGACTCAGGGTATCAATGTATATTCCAGCCGTAAATCACAATGCAAAGAACACATATAAGCAAACAGTACAAAAACAAAACCCTACTTGCCCCCCCTCCTCTCCTGTCTCCCAATCCAGCTTTCTGGTTCAACTCTCGCTTGCCAACTCATTTTTAGGCTGCATTTGTCGCCAATCTATATACAAGTCCCATACTTTATGAAAAGAAACAAAATGTCAATTTTTATAGGCTGTTAACTTCAACATCAAACATATAACATCTAATTTAGCATACATCACCTCAAGAGATGGAGTCTACGAGCACTTCCAATACTGTGCCAGTGTAATCCTTGCTGCAACAAAAAAGGCTGCAGCAAACTTATGAGCCATCGTGGGCACATGAGGTGGTCACACATGCAAAAGACAATAGGTGGCTTGCTGAGGGTAAGGAAGTTGCAAAATATCCTCCAGAGAGCCTAGCACTTACCTCCAGAAATCCTGAACCACAAAGCAAGACTACCATATATGCAAAAATGTACCTCGCGCTCCACAATTACACCAGCACAAATAAAAGGAACCAGGAAACGTTCAGGACAATCGTGCTGGGGTCAGATACCATTGATAAAAGATTTTGTATCCATTCTCGTTGAGATATGCTGCAATAGATATGCAAAACAAGTATTTAAAAATCAAAGACCATTGTGTCGTAGAGTAAGTAGTATCCAGACTTTGTTCCCAGCAGGCCATATAAAATTGAGCTGGATCTCGCTGGGCCAAAAGGGCTCTATATAGTCTCCTCAGTCCCCCTTTCCCAATGCCCTTGCGCAGTGCCTGTTCCATCAGGGTTTCACACAGCTCCAACTCCTCCTGTCCTTTGCTGCATATAAAATCCTGGAGCTGTTGCTAAGAAAATAAATCCCTAATGGGGATACCATATTCATCAGCTAAACCTGCAAAAGGAAGGTACCAGCCCCCCCTCACACACCTGACCAAGGGTTCACAAGGAGGCCCGGGCCCAGTTAAAAAAGAACTCTATAGTGTTGGTTGGGAGGGAAATCATCCATAAAAGAAATCGGAGTCATGCGAAAATACTTCCGCTCTGGGAATAAAAGGGATCCATGTCGGATCCAATATAACAAAACTGCTAGAATCCATCGGGTTTGTGCTTGATCTATCAGATGTAAAGCTCTGCGAATGTTGTCAGAAGTTTGTCTACACAGAAGAAAACCGGATTAAACAGGGTGCACCACCACTGGAAGCACATTTTGTAGGCGCGCCACCAAAATTTTAGTATAGTTTCAAGTTTATTGTTTTTGATATACCACCAATATCCTAAGCAGTTAACATAAAAACAAACTTTTATACAAAAGTTTGAGCAAATAAAAAACAACAAAACGGGGGACAAACATAATCTAAAGCTACAATGGAATTGACAAGATAAAGAGGGGAAAACTGGGTAGAGGATATATCATATAAAATAAGAGGATGGTGGGAAGGGATAAACTAGGAGGGTGCCCAGCAGTGAAATTGGTCGATAAGAACCACAAAGTTGAGGATCTTTTCTCAGCTTAGGTATAACCACCATTGCCACTAGGTGCAAGAATGTGGTAGCAGCGAAGTTACATCTATTGAGTTGTACACCCTGACCAAGACCGGTACCAGTTTCCTGGCAAAGCATTTATAGAAACAAGTACCAAAAACATCCAGCCCTGGAACCTTAGAATTACGAAGATCTTGTACAGCCACCTCCTGTAATGTGATCAGTTGAGATAGCAGGTCATCCTCCAAGCGTGAAATCTTTGGAAGTTTCACTTCCTCCAAGAACTGAGAAATCATAACCTCAATGGGAGTGGTCTCCGGCGTATACAATTTCTGGTAGTATTGTAGAAATTCCTGCTCTATCTGAGACATTTCCATAATTACTGCACCTCCCTTGTCCCTGAGACCAACCACATAAGTCTGTTCCCGTCATTTACGCAATTTATAGGCAAGCAATTTGCTAGCTCAATTATTAAATTCAAAATACACCAGTTTAAGTTTAGTGAGTCACTCAGAGATATCTGCCAACTCCAGCTCATGGAGCTGCATCTTTTTTTTTTTTTAATCTTTATTCATTTTCAAAACTTATACAAAGCACAAACAAAGTAAACAATCAGAAGAATAACATATAAATAGCACTTATCTTCAAACAGATAATAAATAAAATATTTTATTCCCACCCTCCCTCCCTGGATGTGTATAAAGATCATCAAGGAATTAAAGGTTCATCAATTAGTCAGTCTTTAAGTTAACAAATGTCTCTGATGGATCCCATATTTAAAAAAAAAAAAGTATATCACTATATATACTCGAATATAAGTCGATCTGAATATAAGTCGAGACCCCCTTTTCCCCAAAAGGAGGAAAAAAAAGTGGTTGACTCAAATATAAGTCGGATGGCTTAATATTAAAATATCCTGCCCCGTCAAGCTCTGCATCCAGCCCCCTTCCTTCTTCCCCTGTCAGGCTTTGCGCCCAGTACCCTTCCTTCCTCCCCTCCCCTGTCAGGCTCTGCACCCAGCATCCTTTCCTCTCTCCACTGTCAGGCATTGCACCAGCCCCCTTCCTTCCTTATCCCCCATCAGGCATTGCACCACCCCCCTTCCTTCCTTCCTTCCCCCCTCCCCTGTCAGATTCTGCACCCAGCACCCTTCATTCTTTTCCCTTCAGACTCTGCACCCTCCCTCCCTGCCCTAGCCTCATAGGTATCTCATCTGGCGATCCGCGGTGGAGGTGCAGCAGGCAGGATCAAACTTTCCAAGTTCCTGCCCTGCTGCTTACCAGCTGCCGGAGTTTCTTTGGCCACTGAGCAACATGAGCAGGAGCGCGATTTTGCGCTGCTGCTCAGTACTGATAGGAATCCTTACTGGCTCCCACAAGTTAAGGATGCCTCTCAGTACCGAACAGCAGCGCAAAATTGCACTTCTGCTCGTGTCACTCAGCGGCCGAAGAAACTCCAGCAGCCAGTTAGCAGCAGGGCAGGAACATGGAAAGTTCGCTCCTGTCTACTGCATCTCCACCGTGGATCGCCAGATGAGGTACCTATGAGGCTAGGGAAGGGAGGGAGGGTGCAGAGTCTGATGGGGTGCTGAATGCAGAGTCTGACAGGGAAGGGGGGAAGGAAGGAAGGAAGGAAGGAAGGGGGCTGGTGCAATGCCTGATGGGGGGTGGGGAGGAAGGAAGGAAGGGGGCTGGTGCAATGCCTAACAGGGGAAGGGGGAAGGAAGGAAGGGGGCTAGTGCAATGCCTGGCAGGGGAGGGGAGGATGGAAGGGTGCTGGGCGCAGAGCCTGTCAGGGTAGGAAGGAAGGGTGCTGGGTGCAGAGCCTGACAGGAGAGGAAGGAAGGGGGCTGGGTGCAGAGCTTGACAGGGCAGGATACTTGAATATTAAGCCGCCTACTTATATTTTTAGTCAACCATTTTTCCTCCTTTTGGGGGGAAAAAGGTGGTCTCTACTTATATTCGGATCGACTTATATTCGAGTATATACGGTACATTTCCTACAACCCAGGCTCCATGCAATGACCTCACCCATATGTGAAGGCACTATATCCTACTTGTTCTCGGAGAAATATAACAACTCTACCATTCTTTGTATATATGTCTTCATATGTGTTAAGTTCTGATCTCTTAGTTTAGTAGATGGCAAGCTGCACCTTTTCTCCATTAACTTGTTTTCTCTAAAACTTGGAGCCACGTTGCACTAATTAAGCTGTAAATAGCTTTAGGCACCAAAGCCAGACATAAAGTAAGATTCCAACCTATAATTAAACTAAGAATAGTTTATGCCACAATGTTTTATTATAATTATTATTATTTTCAACTGAGCAGAGTTCACATATGATATATAAGAACATAAGCCTTGACATACTGGACAGACCAAAGGTCCATCAAGTTCAGTATTATGTTTCCAGTAGTAGTCAGTACAAGTCCAAAGTGGCCAAGAATAAACAGATTTTATGCTGTTTATCCTAGAAAAAAAGCAGTGGATTTTTCAAAGTCCATCTTAATAATAGTGTATGGACTTTTATGAAATTATACAAATCTTTTTTAAACCCTGCTAAACACCGTCCTGCTGCTGGCCCTTGGGTCTTCTTTCTGCTGCAGCCCACCTTCTCTGACAACTTCCTGTTTCCACTAGGGTTGGCCGCAGTGGAGAGAAGATGCCGGGGCTTGCAGCAGGGTTGTGATGTGCTTTTACAAGACATTTAAGGTAGACATGCGGTGGGAAGGGGGAAGAGAGTAGATCTCGGCAAAGGGATGCAGCAGAGAGAGCCAACCAGCAAAAATGCTGGCCAGTAGCAAGATGCCATTCCCAGCCTTGCAAGAGGTTCTTCTTTCTTCGCAGGATCCCCGTCAGACTCTGCTACAGTACTACAGGCAATTTGGGGGGAGGCCAAGGCCCCTGTGGCTTCTCTCGTTCTAATGCCTATAGTTAATACATACAAGGGTAACAAGCAAACAGCTTGTCTAGAACCTCCTTGGAGGTCAAAGACAGGTGACACCCAGCTGTTGACCAACAATCTTGCATGTAGTGAAGTATATAAAAGGCAAATCCACTCCACAAATGGGCCCTATATACCATAATGATTTAAAATCCAGACCATAAAGTCCCATTGGACCTTGTCAAATGCTTTTTCTGCCTCTAGGCTTAATATTGAGCCATGTCTATTTCCTGTTTACCGTAAAAGTAGCTATTAGTTTCCTGACATTAACACTGCCTTACCTTAAGGAAGCCAGTCTAGTCAGCTGCAACTAACTCAGAAACTCTGAATTGTTTGGCCAGCGTGAATGATAAGATTCTTCTATCCACAGCTATCAGATATATTTCAACAATAGGATTCAGGAACAACAGTCTCAACTTTTTTGCATACTATATATGCATACTTGATCTTGATTCATCCTTGCCATTTTCAGGGCACAGACCATAGAAGTCTGCCTGGCGCTGACCTTCTTCCCCTAACTACTGAAGGTGTAATTGAAGCTTCACTTCAGCTCACCCAGATCTGACCAGCCATGATCAGGGCACACACAGACTGTAGAAGTCAGCCTAGCACTGGCTTTGTTTCTGAATTACTGGAGTTGCCACCTAAGCACTGCTAAGTTTGTTTGGTTCCATTCTCTTTCCATACAGGATTCCTTTGTGTTTATTTAATGATTTTGTAGTTATAAATAACTCTCAAGTCATCAAAAATATTTTTAAAAAGACAAAAAAAAAAAATTAAGAGGGGCATAATCAAAAAATACATCTAAGTCCGTTTTGGGTCTAAGTTGCTAGTTGCCGAAAAACAGTTTAGCATCGGCATTAAAGTTTTGAGAATCTGGGCCTCAATTTCTCTGTCCTGTCCCCGTGAATTTTGTCGCTGTCCCTGCTCCATTCCTGTAAGCTCTGTCTTAGCTGCACAAGCCTCGAACACTTATGATTTTAAAGTGTTTGAGGCTTGTGCAGATGAGGACAGATCTTGCAGGAATGGGGCAGAGACAGGAAAAGAACTCACAGGGATGGGAAAAAGAAGCAGAAGACCTCCCCCAACAATAAAACCTAGCTATTCTACATCAGACAGCACAACATTTCCACGAGTCATCAAGCCAGCTTGTCACATGAAGCTCTCCAATATCACAGGTTTTTCAAGCTGCGCAAAATAACATTTTTTAAATTTCAATATACATCTTAAATTGTGCTTTCAGAATTCACTACTGAAATTGCACTATGTTATATAAGTAGGAACAAAGCAAATTCTCACATGCTCAGAGATAAGATAGGAGAGGCAGGAGGAAAGAGATAAATGGGTGTAAGATAAGAAAAAGAAAATAAGAAGAGAGTTAGGGACGATTATCTTAAAGACTGCAGAAGAGAGGTATAGAAGGAAATGGGGATAAAGCTGCAAAAAGTAAATGAACTAAAGAAAAGAAGGAACACACTAGGTATTATGTGGTGAAACAAAAATGTTTTAAGATTTCTAATCAAATACTACCACTTTAAAAAAAAAACTTTAATGGGGGATTGGCCATGTGACTTGGGCTATTGTGTCATGTACTGCAACACTTGGGTTCAGGATTCCTGGCCAAAACAGTGGTGCTAAGAGCAAGCCTAGAGGCCAATAAAGGAAGTGCTAGATTGGACTACAATAAATACAAGTACTGTACAGCACACAGAATCTATGGCATGTTCAGTCAGTGCAGCCAACCCAGATGTACTTTTCTTGGCTACAGAAGCAGCTGCACCACAAAAGCTTTTAACAAGCAATCCAACGATCTGCCATTTGAGTAGAGAATGAATAAGCCTCACTACAAACCAGTCTCTCTTTTCATTTCAGTCTGCTTGCCAAGGAAAATATTACTTTCAAATACACTGGTTATTCCCTTGATAATGTAATCACCTTACTGCTGCAGCATTCTGGGAAATCACCATCTGAATCTAAGGGACTGTATGCCTTGTCAGATTCTATAATATGCAATCACTGCTGCTTTAAAACATATCAGGGAGAAAAGGACAATGCTAGATCTCCCAAAAAATTTATTTTCTATGCCGATATATCTACACAGCTTTTTGTCTGTTTTCAATGGCAGTGGCATAAATGGAAAATATAAACAATGACCAAAATAAAAATCACAATACAGTCGCCCTAAAATTAAATAGCACTTCTCATTCTATACTTGCCATGGCTGCAGGAGATAATAATGAATGCAGCAGGTTTATATTCATGGCAGATTATGCTGCTTTTAAAGCATTAAGAACCCATTTTATCACTAAACTACTAACCAGACCTTTGCCTATCTGAAATTCTCTGTCCTCTCATACAATGAATGCATGCACAATGTGATACCAAAGAGCTTAAGCTTTCATTTTCAATCAAATATGTATATAAAATTAACTTGCCACTGGAGGATGTCTGTCAGCAGTTGATGAGATGCACACACAACATCCATGTACCATGTACCATCTACCATGTATATAAAGGCTAGCAGATTTGGAGCCTGCAGAATATTAGCAAATGGTGCAACCAGAAGGAGATGGTGGGACAACAGTGAGCTGCAAGGCGCAAGAAAGAGAAGCATGGTGGCGGTGGGGAGGAGCGGAGAAGGTAGGCTTTTTAAGTAGGGATGGATGACAGTGTTGGGTTAGGGTCAGAGTGAATGTAAGATGTCTTTAGGGAATTTCAAGCAGATGTGAGCTAGTATTAATGTATTAACAGCAATGTTCCCTCTAAGCCAGGGAAGCAGCTGTGCATGTCATGATGTGTTCTGAGCAGCAGTTGCTTTGGGCTGGGCAGGGGTAAGGGAGATGCGCAAAGGCAAGCAATTTTTCACAATTATGTCAAATTATATTTAAAAATTGAGAAGTAAAATTATTTCTATTGAACTAAAGAAAAAAATATTTTAAAATGTACATAACTGCGTTACACTGCACGAAATAGCAGTAACTTCCACAAGTCACACAACAAGCATCTACCTAGGAAAAGACTACCACAAACACTGCCATGAGCAGGGGAAGCAATTTTTACTTTTGTGATCTCAGGTTTTACAAATGGGCAGTGACGTGGGAAGGGGGCAGTCCGCCCTGGGCACCATCTTGCTCGGGAAGCTGGCACCCCTCTTCCTCTCCGCCTCCCCCCCCTGCTGCACGCCTCTTCACTCCCCCATATATTTTTAACTTTGGCGCGAGCAGCCACCAACTTGCTGCCCATGTCAGCTATGGCACTCTCTTTGATGTCACTTCTGGGACCCCTGTAAATATGTGATTACCCTTTTGGGAATTAAATATGTATTTATTTTTTTTTTTTTGAAACCTTGTTAAATTTATTGCTGGTAGACAGTAACCTCTTCAAACTTTCCGTTAATACTGCAATCACAGCCTCCACAATGATTTATTAAGGTCCAAACTTCAGTTGTCATCAGATTTCCTGTGTTATTTTGATATTAAGATATTTTCTGCTTTTTCTTATATTTAGCTATGTGTTGGAGAAGGTTAGTCTCCTTTTCATTTGCACTGTTTATTTCAGAATGATTGTATTGCCATGGAAAAATTAAAATTAAAAAAATAAAAAGAAGTAGGGAAAAAAACCTCTGCCGTAAGCACTAGGCATCACTAAACCTGCCAGAAAACTAAACAAACCAGATTAGAATAGATCAATCATGCAGATCAATCATGCAGACAATGCTAACAGAAAACCAAATTTCTTTCACACATGCAGAAGAATAAGTAACCACAAAATAAAAAATAAGTAACCACAAAATAAAAAATTAAAATGAAATTGAACACTCAAGAAACTAGACTCCTCATACACCGTAACACCAGAAAAAGAGAAAGCAATGCGTGTCCCTCCCTGTACTGCCTCTTCTCTTTTTCCCCACCTCCCTCCTACACGTTGTCATTCTGGCCACTGCTGCTTCTCCTCTAAATGAGCAGCAGCGGCAAAACTGCCTACCTCACTCTCCTGCAGGGCACACCCCTCCAATGTCCTCTTCCGGTTCCGGGGCACAGCTGGCCCCTGAGCACACAGATGCTGCCAGTGCGGGCCCACAGTAGAATAAGGAAGGCTGTTTTGCTGCTGCTCATTTGAATAAGTAATTTATGCTGAAAACCCCCAAATTGAAAGAATAATCCAAACTTTCACAAATTCTTTCTTGAAACAGGCTGAGAGAATAATGTTTGAGTAGATGAACTACATATAGAACCTAAAACTGGAAGGACACACTCATGGTAATTCAATAATGAAATAAAGTAATATAACGTAGAACGAGAGTCCTCAGTTTTCACAACTCACACAGGGATATGCCCGCCAAATAGGAGTTGCTCACGCTTGTTAACCCATAAGGGTCATTTTCTGTAAATATCCTAGAACCTCTCAGTGCACAAATTGTGAAAAAATAAAAAAATGTGTCCTTCAAAGCGTTCAACAAATTATTCATTTGTTTGACGAAAAATGGCCAAAAAAAAGCCCTGTGTGGTGAGATGTAAATACGAAGGAGAAATTTATAATTCAGTTCATAAAGAAGGGCGTTCATGAATGCCACTCTCCAGGAGCCAAGGTACTGGAGAAATTTGTCACACGTAAGGGGAGGTATTATGTCCCTTTTCCATTATTCAACATATAATTCCCAATGTATATCAGGTAGTTTATCCAGCAAATATTTATGGTAACATTTCAGTGGCACTAACAATTGTGCATCTAGTCAATAAGTGTCAGTGAGTAAATCCTGCATGTCTATCTTCAAGAACTGTCTGGAAGGAAAGCTTTATTCAATTACAAATAACTAAAGGTGTCCCGCCCCTCAAGACTGAATTTTCTATTTAGTATTAGAAAAGCTTTCATTCGCCCCTGTTCATTTGAAAAATATAGTGTATCCCCCTCTGGGTTGTATGTTTATGTTTATTGAATACTTGCTATACCACCCTTCAACAAGATATCAGAGTGTTTTACAATACAATCCTAAAATGAAATGTGGAAAGGAAGAGTATCCACTGGGACATGTAGAAATTGATTTAATCCAGGAAAGAGATGAATGTCATAGGCTGGTTGATGACTTTTTGGGCATGGGAAGCTCTAAAAAAGGGCTTTTGTGTAAAGTAATGCTGCTGGATAATAAGTGTATTCTATGCATGTGGCATAATATGGAATCCCCAATGCTGATTCAGTGGCAGAACATGTCAGTCTCATGGTTACAGAAAAATGAAAAATCAAAAGGAGTCTCCAGCCTTGTGGGATGCTTTTTCAGAGGATGTGAGAGAGTTTTTGTACTAATTTGCCACAACATGACTACAGACTCTCGGTAGAGGTGGTGGAGACAAAGACTGTGTCAGAATTCAAGAAAGTGTAGGACATGCATGTGGAATCTCTTAGGGAGAGGAGGAGATATTAGTGGCTGCTGCAGATGGGCAGACTGGATGGACCATTTGGCCTTTATTTGCCATCATGTTCCTATGGTGTTGAATTACTGAATAGCAGGCTGGGGTATCCTAGTAGGTAAGTTGGGAAGGACAAGGACTCCTGGGCAGTGAACATGGGAGAAAGATGGGATATACGATCTTTGATCTAGGCCTGGTTACTTGTTTGACAACGTGTAGCAGGACAGGGTCGAGCTTTCAAACAACTGAAGAGGTGGAGCCATAGTGTGGTGGAGGGAGGACAGAAGAAACAACATATGAACTTTTTTATATCCATTTTCATTTTTATAAATAATCAGCTATGATACTGAAGACATTTTAGAACCTATGTTTGAGAGTTCAAATTTGGTTGCTTGTATTTTACTTGGAAGTTAATGTCAATAAAAGAAAAATGTAAAAAATATATACAGGTCCATGCACAAAGTATTGCTAACATTTAGGCCGGCTAAAGAGTAACGTTTATGGCAGAAATCTAGGCATTATTTCCACTGGATTTGTGCACATAGTGTGTTTAAAAAAAAATTCACTTAAAAGAGCAATCCTATAATTTGATGCCTTAAGTTAGGCACCTTGATGCTATGTGCTGTGCACCAAATCTTCAAAGGCATCTTACTGCTAAACTTCTGTTAAAGAATGCTAGCATAATTTACCACTGATGTGCTTACATTAGGCACACTCAGTTATTGCCAGGGCTGTGGCAGTCATAAGTTGGCATACCTAAGTGCATCTAAAAGTGTGCAAAAGTTATAGTATTCTGTACGAGCAGAGGAGGGAGACAGAGGAGAGCAGGAGGCTAGGGGCTGGGCGAGAGTTAGCTCCGCCCACCCCACCACGTCAGAAGAGTCAGCACCCGAACCCCCCCCATAAAAGGGGGCGGAGCCAACGACGAACGTGGTGCACAGCATCAGGCAAGAGGAGTAGAAGCAGCAAAGGAGAAAAGCAGTTTTAGAAGCAAAAACGAGCAGAGGAGGGAGACAGAGGAGAGCAGGAGGCTAGGGGCTGGGCGAGAGTTAGCTCCACCCACCCCCACCACGTCAGAAGAGTCAGCACCCGAACCCCCCCCCATAAAAGGGGGCGGAGCTAACGACGAACGTGGTGCACAGCATCAGGCAAGAGGAGTAGAAGCAGCAAGGGAGAAAAGCAGTTTTAGAAGCAAAAACGAGCAGAGGAGGGAGACAGAGGAGAGCAGGAGGCTAGGGGCTGGGCGAGAGTTAGCTCCGCCCACCCCCACCGCGTCAGAAGAGTCAGCACCCGAATCCCCCCATAAAAGGGGGCGGAGCCAACGGCGCACAGCCGTTAGGCGCGCGGCAAAGGCGCTCGCCTTAGCGAGAGCGCCTTTGCGAAGGGCCTCAAGAAGGGCCAAGTCACTACACCCAAGAGCACAGGGAAGGACTGAAAGGTAAGGAAGCGGCAAGCAGCGCAGAAGAGACGAACACACAAGCAGCAGTAAGGTAAGGAAGAGAAAAGACAGCACACACAAGAAAGCAGCAAGGCAAGAAGCAGATACAGAAGGAACAACCACACACAAGCAAAAGTTAGGCAAGGTTATGCAAAGGCACCAGGCACAGAAAGAACAATCACACAAACAAAAGTAAGGAAAGGTAGAGCGTAGGCAGTCCATACAAAGGCAGAAGGCAGTAAAGCAAGAAGCAGGTGCAGAAGGAAGCAGGCACCGAAGGAACACGTAAACTTATCTGTTTTCTTAAAGTAGTAACCCCGATGGAAGCAGAAGGTAACCAGAAGATGAGCTTTCCAGTGTTCTGCGCGGACTGTCATATGTATGACTACCTCCCCTCGGGGAGACAGTCATACGTATGCAGTCGGTGTCAGGAGCTGAAAAGCTTGAAGAAAGAAGTCAAGCGACTTGAGGACAAGATACAGGAGCTAGAAGGACTTTACACCACGGAGGACCCTACCAGGGCATTTGAAGACTTCAGGAGTAAGAAACACATCGAGAAGGAAGTCAGGGAACTCGAGGAATTCAATGAGGAAGCATACAGGAGGAGGGTGGAAGAGAACGAACTCCAGATGAGAGATGATGCAACACCAATATGGAAGGGGGAGCAAGAAGCAGATGACCTCAAAGAAGACACCCACAGAAGAATACCACACGAGGGGGGAAGAATTGGCTAGTCGATGCCCAGAAGAAGAGAGAGCGAAGCACACCGAGGACATTGACCTGAGACCGATAAGAAAATTGAAGAAGGGAAAGTCAGCGATCCTGGTGGGAGACTCGATATTGAGGCATGTGGACAGCCACATAGCAGGAGGAAGAGAGGATCGACTGGTGACCTGCCTCCCAGGAGCGAGAACCAAGGACATCGTGGACAAAATTGGGAAGGTCCTGGAAGGAGCGGAGACGGAAGAGACCGCAGTAATGATCCACATCAGGACGAATGATGTCAGCAGGAGAGACTACAGAAGAGGCACGCTGATAGAACAGTTCAAGATTCTGGGAAGGAAACTGAAAATGAGGACCCAGAAGATAGCATTCTCAGAGATCCTACCGGTACCAAGGGCAGATGTGAAAAGGCAGGAAGAACTACAATCAATAAATGCGTGGATGAGGAGAGCAAGCTCTACAGGAAGCACAGTTACTTACCGTAACAGGTGTTATCCAAGGACAGCAGGCAGATATTCTTAACACATGGGTGACGTCACCGACGGAGCCCTCGGTACGGACCTTTTTAACTAGAAGTTTCTAGTTGGCCGCACCGCGCGTGCGCGAGTGCCTTCCCGCCCGACGGAGGAGTGCGTGGTCCCCAGTTAGGATAAGCCAGCTAAGAAGCCAACCCGGGGAGGTGGGTGGGACGTAAGAATATCTGCCTGCTGTCCCTGGATAACACCTGTTACGGTAAGTAACTGTGCTTTATCCCAGGACAAGCAGGCAGCATATTCTTAACACATGGGTGACCTCCAAGCTAACAAAGAGGGAGGTGGGATGGTTGGCCATTAGGAAAATAAATTTTGTAACACAGATTGGCCGAAGTGTCCATCCCGTCTGGAGAACGCATCCAGACAGTAGTGAGTAGTGAACGTGTGAACTGAGGACCAAGTGGCCGCCTTGCAGATTTCCTCGATGGGCGTGGAGCGGAGGAAAGCTACAGAAGCAGCCATAGCTCGGACTCTGTGGGCCGTGACAGTTCCTTCCAGTGAGAGACCGGCCCGAGCGTAGCAGAAAGCAATACAGGCAGCAAGCCAATTTGAAAGTGTCCGTTTGGAGACAGGACGACCCAAACGGTTGGGGTCGAAAGACAAAAAGAGCTGAGGGGCTGTTCGGTGAGCTCTGGTACGATCAAGATAGTAAGCAAGGGCACGCTTACAATCCAGCGTGTGCAACGCCTGTTCCCCAGGATGCGAGTGAGGCTTAGGGAAGAAGACGGGCAGCACAATGGACTGGTTGAGGTGAAAAGCTGAGACCACCTTGGGAAGGAATTTAGGGTGGGTACGCAGAACAACCTTGTCATGGTGAAAAAACAGTGAAAGGTGGGTCGGCAACCAGTGCATGCAGTTCGCTAACCCTCCTGGCAGAGGTGATGGCAATTAGGAAAAGCACCTTCCAGGTAAGAAGCCTGAGAGAAGTTGTGGCAAGAGGCTCAAACGGAGGTTTCATGAGAGCTGAGAGAACCACATTCAGGTCCCAGACGACAGGAGGAGGCTTGAGAGGCGGTTTGATGTTGAAGAGTCCTCTCATGAATCTGGAAACCAGAGGATGAGCCGTGAGGGGTTTTCCAAGAATAGGCTCATGAAACGCAGTGATGGCACTGAGGTGGACTCTGATGGAGGTAGTTTTGAGGCCAGCGTTGGACAGTGAGAGCAAATATTCCAAGACAGTTTCCACCGCTAAGGAGGTGGGTTCTTGATGATGCCGGAGACACCAGGAGGAAAATCTGGTCTACTTCTGATGGTAACATTGGAGAGTGGCCGGTTTCCTGGAAGCGTCCAAAATGAGGCGGACCGGTTGAGATAGATTCTCCGGAGAGGTCAGCCCGAGAGAAACCAAGCTGTCAGGTGGAGCGAAGACAGATTGGGATGTAGCAGAGACTGATGCTGTTGCGTAAGTAGAGTAGGAAACACAGGAAGTAGAATGGGTTCCCTGGAGCTGAGCTGGAGCAGGAGTGAGAATCAGTGTTGGCGAGGCCACCGAGGTGCGATAAGAATCATGGTGGCGTGGTCTTTGCGGAGTTTGGACAAGGTCCGCAACATCAGAGGAAGTGGAGGGAAGGCATACAGGAACCGATCCCTCCAATCGAGCAGGAATGCATCCGGGGCCAGACGGTGAGGAGAGAAGAGTCTGGAGCAGAATTGGGGCAGCTGATGATTGTGAGGTGCTGCAAAGAGGTCCACCTGCGGAGTGCCCCATCGAGCAAAGATGGAGAGCAGAGTCGGAGGGTCCAACGTCCACTCGTGGGGTTGAAGGATGCGACTGAGATTGTCGGCCAGAGAGTTCTGTTCGCCCTGGATATAGACCGCCCTGAGAAAAAGATTGCGGTCCGTGGCCCAGGTCCAGATGCGCAGAGCCTCCAAACAAAGGGGGCGAGATCCAGTGCCGCCTTGCTTGTTTATGTAGTACATGGCGACTTGATTGTCCGTGCACAGGAGGAGGACTTGAGGGCAGAGAAGATGTTGGAAAGCCTTGAGGGCATAGAACATGGCTCTGAGTTCCAGGAAATTGATGTGATGACGACGCTCCTGTGGGGTCCAAAGTCCCTGGGTGCGTAGATCTCCCAGGTGAGCTCCCCACGCGTAGGGGGACGCATCTGTGGTGATGAACATAGAGTGGGGGGGCAGATGAAAAAGCAGACCCCTGGAAAGATTTGAGGAGTTCAACCACCATTGGAGAGATTGCTGAAGAGATGATGTCACAGAGATGGGATGAGAAAGAAGGTCCGTAGTCTGTGACCATTGGTTGGCGAGAGTCCACTGAGGCGTACGAAGGTGGAGACGTGCCAGAGGAAGGACATGCACCGTCGAGGCCATGTGACCCAGTAGGACCATCATCTGTCGGGCAGGGATGGAGGGGTGCATGAGTACCTGACGGCAGAGATGGAGCAGGGTCCGCTGGCGATCGGAGGGGAGAAAGGCCCTCATTAGCGTGGTGTCCAGAACTGCTCCAATGAATTGAAGTCACTGGGTGGGAAGCAAGTGGGACTTGGGGTAGTTGATCTCGAACCCCAGGAGGTGGAGGAGAGAGATGGTGTGATGCGTGGCTTGTAGCACGAGTTGAGATGAAGGTGCTTTCACCAACCAATCGTCCAAGTAGGGGAACACCTGGAGGTTGTGAGACCTGAGGAAGGCCGCTACCACTATAAGGCACTTGGTGAAGACCCTGGGTGAGGAAGCTAGGCCGAACGGTAGCACCTTGTACTGATAGTGGTGGTGCAGTACCTGGAACCGTAGGTAGCGGCGAGAATTCTGATTGATGGAGATGTGAGTGTAGGCCTCTTTGAGGTCCAGGGAACATAGCCAGTCGTGTTGAGAAAGAAGAGGGTAAAGCGTGGCAAGGGAGAGCATTCTGAACTTCTCCTTGACTAGACACTTGTTGAGGTCCCTTAGATCGAGAATGGGACGGAGGTCTCCCGTCTTTTTGGGGACCAGGAAGTAGCGGGAGTAGAATCCCTGACCCCTTTGATCTGGAGGTACTTCTTCGATGGCATTGAGAAGGAGGAGGGATTGAACCTCCCTCAGGAGGAGGGGGGTTTGAGATGAGTGTGAAGCAGACTCTACGGGAAGGTTGTCCGGAGGTAGAGTCTGGAAGTTGAGAGAGTAGCCGTGGCGGATGATGTTGAGGACCCACTGGTCCGACGTGATGACTTCCCAACGGCTGGAGAAAATGGTGAGACGACCTCCGATGGGTTGTGGAAGAGGTAGCAAGGGTGGATGACTGGCTATGCCCTGGAGAGAAGAGTCAAAAGGGCTGAGATTGTTTAGCAGGCTGAGGAGGCTTAGAGGGTTGAGTGGCCTGAGATCGAGCCTGAGCATGATGTTGCTGTTGACGGGGTCGCCGAGATTGCTGGGGAGGCGGGTTGAGTGGTCTGGCTGAGAACCTCCGTTGATAAGATGTTTGTGGCCGATAGGGTCGGGCAGGCGGTGCCTTCTTTTTCGGCTTGATCAGGGTGTCCCACCTGGTCTCATGGGCAGAGAGTTTCTGGGTGGTGGAATCCAGTGACTCTCCAAAAAGTTCATCCCCGAGACAGGGGGCGTTGGCCAGACGATCCTGGTGGTTGATGTCCAGGTCGGAGACTCTGAGCCAGGCCAAGCGACGCATGGCTACGGCCATGGCAGAGGCCCGAGAGGTGAGCTCGAAGGAGTCGTATATCGAGCGGACCATATACTTGCGCATTTGGAGAAGGCCAGAGATGTGCTGTTGGAATAGCGGGACCTTGCGCTCAGGAAGGTACTTTTGGAGGGCAGACAGTTGTTGGACCAAATGTTTCAGATAGAAGGAAAAATGGAAGGAATAGTTGTTTGCCCTGTTTGCAAGCATGGCATTCTGGTAAAGCCTCTTGCCAAACTTGTCCATGGTTTTACCTTCTCTGCCAGGAGGGGTAGAGGCATAGACACTGGAGCCCTGAGTCTTTTTTAAGGTGGATTCAACCAGAAGGGACTCATGGGGCAATTGAGATTTGTCGAATCCAGGAATGGGAATGACACGGTAAAGGTTGTCCAGTTTACGGGGGGCTCCCGGTACCGTGAGGGGATTTTCCAAGTTTTTGTAGAACGTTTCCCGTAGAATGTCATGCACGGGAAGCTTGAGGAACTCCTTAGGAGGCTGCTCAAAGTCTAAAGCCTCTAGAAAGGCTTGAGACTTTTTTGAGTCCGATTCCAGAGGAAGGGACAGGGCAGCAGACATTTCTCTCAGAAATTTAGAAAATGAGGACTGCTCTGGTTTAGAGGTGGCATCGGGTGCCGATGGTTCCTCATCAGATGAGGAGGGATCCTCCTCGGTACCGAGAGGAGTTTCCTCCCATAAGTCAGGGTCCCTGACTTCTGGTGCATGTCGAGACACCGGGGTGAAGGGCGCGGTATGGCGAGTTTTGGACAAAGATTTTCCAGAGCGCACCGAAACGGTACCAGGGGAGGACGACCGGCGTCTATCTCGGTCCCGAGAAGAATGCCGTACCGCCTGGTGCCGAGGAGGATCCAATGTGGCCTGAGAATGAACCACCGGATCGCCCTGAAGTTGTTGGGCCGAAAGGATCGGCATGGATGTGTTCACCGGTACCGAAGGGGTGGACACCGGGGGCTCGGTACGGGGCTCGGGCAGGTCTGGTACCGGAAGGAGCGGTGCCAGGATAGTGGGCAACAGTTGTTCAAGTTGTTTCTTCAACTGTTCTTGGAGTTGAGCCTTTAAGATGGCCGAGATACGGTCATCTAGGGGTGGCATCGGAACCGCTTTCTTTTTCTTCGGTTCCTTAGATGCCGCTCCACGCCCCGGCGATGAGGAGGCCGATGACCAGGCACTCACCGAGATCGGGGCGGAGCGTTTGCGGGACCGGTGCGATGCCGGTAGGGACGGTGTCGCCACCGTAGCTGGAGGGCGCTCGAGGGAAGAGGAAGGCTTCTTAGCCGGCTTACCTGGCGCCAGTGACGCCGATGCGGGGTCGGTCGGTGTCGAGGTCGACGGTGCCGATTTTTGAGGTACCGCTGTTGAAGGTGAGGAGTCCATCGCCGACTCGGTGCCGAAGAGGAGAGTTTGCTGAATTCTTCGGTTTTTAAGGGTTCTTTTTTGAAGAGTAGCACAGCGGGTGCAGGAGTCCGCCCGATGCTCCGGACCCAGACACTGCAAACACCAATTGTGTGGGTCAGTTATGGAGATCGGGCGTGCACACCGCTGGCACTTCTTAAAACCGACCTGCGGGGGCATGAAGGGGAAGATAGCCTCCGCAAAATCGAAGCCCGAGGCCTGTATACTGGCAACAGGCCCCGCCGGGGCAAAAACGAAAGAAAAAAGGGAAAAAGCAAAGTTTTTTTTTTTGTTTTTTTTTTTTGCAAATCAAAGAAAAATAAACCCGAAGGTAAAGAAAGAAAAAATAAGGAAAAAAGCGCGAGCGGGAAGGCAAAAAAGTGGTTTCAACGGCCGTTGAAAAAACACACGCGTCTTCTTCGCTCTGCGGAAACGAAGAAACTGGGGACCACGCACTCCTCCGTCGGGCGGGAAGGCACTCGCGCACGCGCGGTGCGGCCAACTATAAACTTCTAGTTAAAAAGGTCCGTACCGAGGGCTCCGTCGGTGACGTCACCCATGTGTTAAGAATATGCTGCCTGCTTGTCCTGGGATAAGAGATGGACTGCACCTGAGCGCGGCGGGAACAAGACTTCTAGCAAACAACGTCAAGAGAGGAATAGAACAGGCTTTAAACTAAGAGGAAGGGGAAAGCCGACAGTCGACCTAGCGTCGACGATTTGGAAGACGGTATCCCATGAAGATACTAAGGGGAAAAAAGGCTGGGAAGAAACAAGGGACAAATTACAGGAGTCGACTAACCCAGAAGTGGAGGTTAGAAAGATTGTAGCAAAAGAGAAGACACCAAAGACCGAAGCACAGGGAAAGGAAATGAGAAGGACGAAATGCCAGGATCTAAATTGCATATATGCTAATGCAAGGAGCCTAAGAAACAAAATGGAGGAACTAGAAGCCATGGCCAATGCAGAGGACATAGACATCATTGGAATCTCTGAAACGTGGTGGAATGAAGAAAACAGATGAGATACAGCACTGCCGGGATACAAGCTCTATCGCCAGGACAGGTCAGGACAGAAAGGAGGAGGAATAGCCCTATACGTAAAAGAAAGCATACAATCGACAAGAATGGACACTGCGGAGACGACCAACAAACTGGAATCGCTATGGGTTAAAATACCGGGTAGGAAAGGGCATGAAATAAAGATGGGCTTATACTATCGTCCACCCGGGCAAACCAGAGATATTGATAAAGAAATGGATGCCTAGATGAAGCGAGAATGCAAAAGAGGTTACACGGTTGTTATGAGAGACTTCAACTATGAGAGTCTTGGAAGCTCAAGATGCGCCAGGGAGACAGAATTCCTGGAGGCTATACAAGATTGCTTCATGGAGCAGATTGTTAGAGAACCGACGAGAGGAAATGCAACTTTGGATCTAATCCTAAATGGGCTAATGGGACCTGCAAAGGAAGTGGAAGTAGTGGGACCGTTGGGAAATAGCGATCATAATATGATCAAGTTCAAGGTTGAAGTAGGAATACCGAACGGAAAGAGAACCATAGCGACAACTTTCAACTTCAGGAAAGGAAACTATGAAGCAATGAGGGAAATGGTAAGGAAGAAAATTAGGAACACTTCCAAGAAATGGCAAACGGTAGAACATGCCTGGTCTTTTTTCAAGGACACGGTGAGCGAGGCGCAAAATCTGTACATCCCCAGATTCAGAAAGGGGTGCAAAAAGAGTCGAACAAAAGACCCAGTATGGATGACTAAAATAGTGAAGGAAGCGATAGCCAATAAGAAAAATTCATTCAGGAAATGGAAGAAGGACAAAACTGAGGAGAACTGGAAAGAGCATAGGAAGTATCAAAAAGAATGTCACAGTGTGGTTCGAAAAGCCAAAAGAGAGTACGAAGAGAGGCTAGCCAGGGAGGCACAAAATTTCAAACCGTTCTTCAGATATGTTAAAGGGAAACAGCCAGCTAGGGAGGAGGTGGGACCGCTGGACGAAGGAGACAGGAAGGGAGCGGTGAAGGAGGAGAAAGAAGTCGCGGAAAGACTTAACATGTTCTTTTCGTCTGTATTTACAAACGAAGACACAACCAACATACCGGAACCTGAGCAAATCTTCAATGGAAATCAAGCAGAAAAATTAACATCCATGGAAGTGAGCCTTGATGATGTACACAGGCAGATAGAAAAACTTAAAACTGACAAATCCCCTGGTCCGGATGGAATCCATCCAAGGGTTTTGAAAGAATTAAAGGAGGAGATAGCTGAACTACTGCAGCAAATTTGCAACCTATCCTTGAAAACAGGCATGATCCCGGAGGATTGGAAGATAGCCAACGTCACGCCCATCTTTAAAAAGGGATCAAGAGGTGACCCGGGAAACTACAGACCGGTGAGTCTGACCTCGGTTCCAGGGAAAATGGCGGAAGCACTGATAAAAGAAAACATCGATGAACATTTGGATAGAAACGAACTTCTGAAAACAAGCCAACATGGTTTCTGCAGGGGGAGATCATGCTTAACTAACTTATTGCACTTCTTCGAAGGAATTAACAAAAGGATGGACAAGGGAGACCCCATAGACATCATATACCTTGATTTCCAAAAAGCCTTTGACAAGGTGCCTCACGAACATCTACTCCGGAAACTGAAGAATCATGGGGTGGATGGAGACGTACATAGATGGATCAGAAACTGGTTGGCAGGTAGGAAACAGAGGGTAGGAGTGAAGGGCCACTACTCGGACTGGATGAGGGTCACGAGTGGTGTTCCGCAGGGCTCGGTGCTCAGGCCGCTGCTATTTAATATATTCATAAATGATCTAGAAACAGGGACGAAGTGTGAGATAATAAAATTTGCGGACGATAGAAAAATATTTAGTGGAGCTGGAACTAAAGAGGAATGCGAAGAATTGCAAAGGGACTTGAACAAACTGGGGGAATGAGCGGCGAGATGGCAGATGAAGTTCAACGTTGAGAAATGTAAAGTATTGCATGTGGGAAGCAGAAACCCAAGGTACAACTATACTATGGGAGGGATGTTATTGAATGAGAGTACCCAAGAAAGGGACTTGGGGGTAATGGTGGACATGACAATGAAGCCGACGGCACAGTGCGCAGCGGCCGCTAAGAAAGCAAATAGAATGCTAGGTATAATCAAGAAGGGTATTACAACCAGGACAAAAGAAGTTATCCTGCTGTTGTATCGGGCGATGGTGCGCCCGCATTTGGAATACTGCGTCCAATATTGGTCACCGTACCTTAAGAAGGATATGGCGTTACTCGAGAGGGTTCAGAGGAGAGCGACACGTCTGATAAAAGGGATGGAAAACCTTTCATACGCTGAGAGATTGGAGAAATTGGGTCTCTTTTCCCTGGAGAAGAGGAGACTTAGAGGGGATATGATAGAGACTTATAAGATCATGAAGGGCATAGAGAGAGTAGAGAGGGACAGATTCTTCAAACTTTCTAAAAATAAAAGAACAAGAGGGCACTCGGAAAAGTTGAAAGGGGACAGATTCAAAACGAATGCTAGGAAGTTCTTCTTTACCCAACGAGTGGTGGACTACTGGAATGCGCTTCCAGAGGGCGTAATAGGGCAGAGTACAGTACTGGGGTTTAAGAAAGGATTGGACAATTTCCTGCTGGAAAAGGGGATAGAAGGGTATAAATAGAGGATTACTGCACAGGTCCTGGACCTGTTGTGCCGCCGCGTGAGCGGACTTCTGGGCATGATGGACCTCAGGTCTGACCCAGGAGAGGCATTGCTTATGTTCTTATGTTCTTTTTTTTTTTTTTTTTTTTTTATTTATTTCAAGATTTTACATTATCATTTATACAAATAATAAGAAAAGAAAAGGAATTTTACAGAAACATAAATACAAATGTTATAACCTACTAAAGGTTCTTCTATATAATTTCCTCTAGTCCACATAATTTGAGAGAGAAAACAGGTAAATGAAACAGACATATTTAAATATAATCTTGATCAATAAAGATCAATCATTCTGGTGTATAAATACAAATCAAAACTCCAAATTATTAATTATGTGGTGAGAGAAGAAGGTAAACTTGTTTCATGACGTTGTAAAAATTGTTCTAACTGCATTGAGTCCCAATAAACATATTCATTTTCCTGAAATTTAATCAAACATTTACAGGGAAATTTTAAATAAAATGTGGCTCCTAAAGCTAATACCCTAGATTTCAAAACCAAAAAAGATTTTCTTCTTAATTGTGTTGCTTGGGCCACATCTGGAAATATTAATACATTGTCTCCACAAAATTTTGTTTGTTTATTCTGAAAATAAGCTTTCATTATTAAGGATTTATCTATTTCTCTCGTACATGTTATTAAGAGTGTAGATCTAGTTTGGATTATATCCTGTGAGTCCTCTAAGACAGTGTTTTTCAACCGCTGTTCCGCGGCACACTAGTGTGCCGCGAGATGTTGCCTGGTGTGCCGCAGGGCCGCCGGGCCCGGAGCTTACAGGGGGCCCGAGGCAGGGGCGCCAGTAGCTCGCCAAGGCAAAGTGAGTCGATCACCCAGGACTCACTTTGTCTTGGCGATCTAATCCACAGTTCTTCAATCGGCCGCAGGAAATTTTTGCCGGTCCGCGCAGGACCGGCAAGATTGACTCATTTGAACTTCCTGCCGGTCCGCGCAGGACCGGCAAGATCAGCATCGGAAGCGTGCGCTGGGCCGGAGAGATCTTGGGGAGCCTCCGACAGTGGCTTTCTCCCCTCTCTGCAGCTCTCCTTTATTTCCCAGCGCAGCGATTCACGAAGGCAGCCTCGGGGCTTTTGCTGAGTCGCGGCTGCCTCTGATGATGCAACTTCCTCTTTCCTCAGAGGCGGCGCGACACAACAAAGGACCCGAGGCTGCCTTCGTGAATCGCTGCGCTGGGAAGTAAGAAGAGCTGCTGGGAGGGGAGAAAACCACTATCAGAGTCTGGGAAGCTGCTGGGCAGGGGAAAAAAGGGACAGCTGCTACTGGAAAGGGAGAAGGAGAGATGCTTCTGGGAGGGGAGGAGGGAAAGGAATCTGGGAAGCTGCTGGGCCAGGAAAAAAAAGGACAGCTGCTACTGGAGAGGGAGAAGAAGGAGAGATGCTTCTGGGAGGGGAGGAAGGAAAGGAATCTGGGAAGCTGCTGGGCAAGGAAAAAAAGGGACAGCTGCTACTGGATAAGGAGAAGAAGGAGAGATGCTTCTGGGAGGGGAGGAGGGAAAGGAATCTGGGAAGCTGCTGGGCAAGGAAAAAAAGGGACAGCTGCTACTGGATAAGGAGAAGAAGGAGAGATGCTTCTGGGAGGGGAGGAGGGAAAGGAATCTGGGAAGCTGCTGGGCAAGATAAAAAAAGGGACAGCTGCTACTGGAGAGGGAGAAGAAGGAGAGATGCTTCTGGGAGGGGAGGAGGGAAAGGAATCTGGGAAGCTGCTGGGCAAGGAAAAAAAAAGGGACAGCTGCTACTGGAGAGGGAGACGGAGAGATGCTGCTGGGAGGGGAGGAAGGGAAGAGAGTTACTGCTGGACAGGAGGCTGGGAGAAAGAAAGAAAGGGGGCAGGCAGGGAAACAGAAGGAAAGAAGAGAAACAGAAAAAAAGAAAGAAAGGTCAGGGAGAGAGGAAGAAAAAGTTGGGGGAGGGAATGAGGTGTGGAGGAGAGAAAGCATACAGGCTGATAGAAGGGAAGAAAGATTGGATGCACAGTCAGAAGAAGAAAGTGCAACCAGAAATCACCAGACAAGGTAGGAAAAATGATTTTATTTTAAATTTAGCAAAGTGGAGGCAGTATTACCACAGTTTTCAAAGGAATTTGCCCAAATAACTTAATAGTTAACTGGGTAAATTCCCAGAGATGAAAACTTCCCTTCACTTACTATGCACAGTTCTGAATTTATATCTGCTGTCTATATTTTACAATATGGTCCCCTTTTACTAAACCGCAATAGTGGTTTTTAGCGCAGGGAGCCTATGAGCGTCAAGAGCAGTGCTGGGCATTCAGCGCAGCTCCCTGCGCTAAAAACTGCTATTGTGGTTTAATAAAAAGGATGGAGGGTATATTTGTCTGTTTTTGTATGCTATAAAAACCAAATACAGAGAGAGACTGAGAGCTGTTGACGAAGAGCTACGTGTGTGTCTTTCTTCCATTCCAGCCAGAATATCAGCTTTGTGTTCAGCCAAACAGGCCCAGGTTTCGCACTGAATAAAGTATTTTATAATTTTTATAATTTTTATTTCATAATAAAGTAATTATAAAATACTTTCTTTGTGTTTATTTGATTCCTATTCAAGAGAATTACTTTATATATAGTCAATATAGGCAGAGAGTTAAATTTTTTAACATTTTCTAATGGTGGTGTGCCTCGTGATTTTTTTCATGAAACAAGTGTGCCTTTGCCCAAAAAAGGTTGAAAAACACTGCTCTAAGAAACCAGTTAAATCAAAATCAATCTGTTCCAACTGATCTATACCCGGTTCTATGGAAACTTTTTTCTTCTGAGGAATATAATATAGATTAGTTAAGGGCAAATTTTCTATGTCAGCCATTCCCAGAACTTCCTTAAAATATTTCTTAACCAATATTTCAGGGGAAATCAAATGAGTTTTGGGAAAATTGACTAGACGTAGATTTTTTGCCCTCTGCAAGTTCTCCATTTTTTCAAATTTCAAATGAGTGTTCTTATGTTCTTATGAGACCATTAGATACTACTGTTGCAGCCTTCATATACCAGATACTATCAAAACAGAAGCCACTGCTGCAACATGCTGCCTTGAATGCCAGCTGATGGCCCCATTTTCAGAACTGCCACCATGGATTCTAGACCTTGTAGATAATCCCCTAATCTCGGTCTGAATGAGTGAAGAAAAAAAGCGAACCTGAGACTGTAAGTGGTCACCCTAGACTCTGGGAAGAAACACATTCCCTGCTTTCAAGTTGAACAATGCCCCGAGATGTTCCAATGATTAGTACAGGATAAGAGAGTGATTTGGAAATTTAAAGATTAAAATAGAAAAATCGCTTATTTGGTTACTTCCAAACTGTCATATCTGGAAGATGCCCTAATCAAGTGTTATTTGAAGACAGGATAGAATTGAATCCCCTCTTCACGACAAAATGCCACCACTATTACCATCACTTTTGAACATGTCCTTAGAACCCTGGCCGAAACTGATAGTGCTGGCCAAGGATGTCAAAGCAAAGATACAGATGATACAATGACCATCTGGGAATATCTAAGCAATCTTATTAAAGATCGAGTGCTGCAAAGAACTCCCCCATTTGAACGTATGTATGACTCTTACAAGATCTAGCACCAATCTGACCGCTCCCTCCTTCTTAAGCACTATGAAGTAAATGAAAAAAAATTCCCTTGTCCCTTTGTGCTGAAGGAACTGGAACTACTGTCTCAAATTCTCGTAACACTTGAATGGAGGGCTTTATACCAACATTCACCTGTGGCTGTTCCATATACAGTGACCCCAGGAAAGAAGCTAGAATAGGAGAGGAGGATTCAAAGTTCCCATCATCCTGAATAATGTCCAAAGTCCGAGAGTTGTAAGGTCTAGACAGAAGAAAATAACTTCTGCACAAAGTTTTGTTTTAGCATTCAAAGACATAATTAGGAGAATAAAACGGCCTGCCTGCCCTATACTGTTGGAATCCAGAAAATGTGGTTATTATGGAGAATAGTAAAAGGAGCTTTTCCAAATCTTGTCCAACACAAATGGCCCTTAAAGGAAAGGCACACTATGTGTAATCTAGAAATGGTTCCACTGCCCCATGGCTGCACTTTGCCACCTGAAACAGCAAGAGCATAATTCCAAAGAAAATTTTAGGGACGGATCCAAGTTTCAAGTTAGAGTATCCATCATTACCACCCTTCTATGAACTGGTAAGGGGACCATGGGAGATACCACTGTAATGATAGCACCTAACTCTGGACACGCCAACTTATCAATCTCATGGAGAGACATCTAATACAAAAGCTGCCAGGACTTCCTCAATTGTGGCCCAGATTTGAAAAGAAAGTCCACATGCTACGTAGGCATAGAACGAATTGGAGCTGAGCAGCCCTTATCATAAAAGAGTTGGACACCGTAAAGACCTAAGCAACAGCATAAGAACATGAAAACCCTTAGAAGTAAAGAAAGGCATTCTGTCATACAGTATGAGTTTAATTTCTGCCCGGTCACCGTGCTCTGCCACCCAAACTGCTCCAACATGAAATCTTCTACTAGTACAACTAATAATGATTTCTATAGCGCTACCAGACACCTGCAGTGCTGCACAGATACACAAAGAAGTATGAAATATGCAATTCTGTATATCCTCACCATTCATGGATCCTTGGAGAGAGGAAGAGATACTCCTGAACAGAGGACTCTCCTGTCGCTGACTGCACTTTGCAGTGCTTTGCCTTGAGCTGACACAGGCCAGAAAGAAGCAGTAACTGGGAACAGGTAACCGTACCAAGTCTCTCTCTAAAAGGCCCTCAAGTAGATCAGAAAGGCCGCACGAATAAGAATGTACTGCTTCTAAACATACCAACTAGTGAGCACAGGGTACTCTCCTGCCTCTAACCTCACTCAGTGGCGAGTAGCATTCTACCGACCCAGTTCAGAGAAAAACTGAAACTGGGTATTTGAGCCCCTAGCTGTCCCGAAAGCGCGATCATGCTGACCAGGAAGAGCCCGCTGCCAAAATAACACAAAGTGCAGCAAAAAAAAAATCAACTGAGAGAAAAACCCTACCGAGCCCAACTGCCGCGCTATTGTCAAAGACGGCTACTGCTGCTGCCCTACCGCCGACGCATCCACCCTACGCGTGGCATCTGCAGACTAAAGTCAGTTTTGGGGAGCAACTCCATTAACGCTGCGGCGGACCCGCCAGCGTCGGAGAACCAGCGCACGGGAAGGAACTGACTTCTTCAATGAAGTTGTAAATGCTTAGCTGGAGCGCTCCTAAGAATTATTCCAGCACGGTCTTGGCATACTCTGACCAAAAGTCAGCTGCAGGGAGAAACTTTGACTGGTGCGACCCGTAGCCCATGAATAATTTTTTTTTTTTTTCACACACAGAGAAATTATCCGCCGCTTACTTCATGCTCGAACTTCGATAGTACCACAAAATGCCCAACAAAATAGTAGAGTTTACCACATAAACTAACAATTATTGAACTTACCCGACGTGTAACCCGCATGGCAAATACTGACAGAAAATACTCACAAGCTCTTAGTTAGTGCCGGTAGATGCCGGTAAATGCTGGTTGCTCAGCACTAGCAGGGCAGAAATATAATTTAGTAACTGTAGTGTCCCTTCTTTTTTAATTAAGAGAAAGAAGAAAATTAGGGACTAAGTCAGACCCTCCATCACTGGAGGGAGGGTGAAGCTGAGACTTGGGGGGGCCCAGGTATAACCCCTAAAGCCGGCACCATTCAGTCAGACACCCCTGTCTCACTGAACAGCAGCCTCAACAGGAGAATAAAATTGCCGTCTCACTGAAGAGAAATCTCAACAGGAGAAATAGAATGGCAGTCTCACTCAACAGAAGAAAATAATTTTCCAGTCACAGCCAGAATCCAGGAGTTAATTGAATAGCGACCATCACCTGCTGGGAGATAGAGCATACTGAGGATAAAGGACGCATGCCAGCCAATAGGACCACCTGTTAATCAGTTTTTCTATCTCTACCTGCTGATAGATGTGTGCTATCCCACTAGTCTCTGGATTCATCTGCTGCTGTTGCTAAGGCAATATAAATTTTTCGCCTCTGTGACTCTGTCCTTAAAAAGGGACCATGCTTGCTCTAGAATTTTTACAGTGTTTATCTTCTTCCTAATCTTCTTCCTCACCATGGCTCTCATCCCTTCATAGTTCCCTTTTTGGAAGTTCAGTGCCATGGCCGTCATTCTGGATCGATTTTTTGTTCCTGTGTCTAGGTTGAAGTGAATCATGTTTTGATCACTGTTCCCCAGTGTCCCTTCTACTTCTATACCCTGTGCCGGTCCTCGTAGCCCATTTAGAATTAAGTCCAGAATTGCATTTCCTCTTGTATTTTCCATGACAAGTTGTTCCAGGAAGCAATCGCCTACAGCATCCAGGAACTTGGTCTCTCTACCACAGCTGGAGTTGCCTAGGTCCCAATCTATCCCTGGATAATTGAAGTCGCCCATGCATTCCCGTTTACTATTTTTTTTTTAAGTTCAGAAATTACTGAAGGAAATCAACCTATGGTCTGCCAACAAGTGACATGCTAGAGGAGTCTATCCTAACAATTACTGCATGCTTTTCAGAAAATTGCATTCCATGGGAGAAAGACTGGGAATTGGTTCTGTGTTGCTCGCTGGATGCTGAGTGCGGTTGGTACTGTTTTTCTTCTCTGGGATTGTTCTATATTTCGCAATACAACTGCTTCACACTAAATATAAAATCAACGAACTGAACAGGGGTACTTAGGGTTGAGACTCTAATTGTATTTTGAACATGATGTTTCAGGGGGCAAGTTGGGGGGGCTTTTAAGCCCTTTTGGGTTTTTTTAACTTTGATGACTTGAACTCTATGCTCCTTTGTTGCTTGAATTTACATGTATTTTGGTGGCACTGTTTGTTGTTCTTGTTTCTGCTACTTCGTTATCAATAAAAATTGTTTAAACATAAGGATCTAATATGTATACTCTGGAGGAAAGGCAGGAGAGGAGAGATATAATAGCGACATTTAAATACCTACATGGCATAAATGTGCATGAAGCAAGTCTTTCATTTGAAAGAAAGCTCTGGAACGAGAGGGCATAGAATCCAATCCAATCTTTAGCTTTCTATATCGATTCATCCCTCAAAAAGGGCTCAACTCGGTTAACAAGAATGAAGTTAAGAGGCGATAGGCTCAGGAGTAATCTAAGGAAATACTTTTTTTTTTTTAACAGAAAGGGTGGTAGATCAAATTTCAAGTTTATTAAAATTCTGATTAAATGCAAATCAAGATTTCTAAGCGTTTTAAAAATTATATTAAAAAGAGGGCGACGAAATTGACAGATATCCACTTAACATATGACTGATAAAAATAATTAGGAAAGTTGGGAGAACTACAAATTAAAAGTAAAGAATATAAGAAAGGGGAGACCACAATAGGAGGGGGAGGCAGTTAGAAGTATCGAGCAGCTCAGACTATGTTTAAAATCGATTTAGGAGTCATATGCATCTTTGAAAAGGTAAGTCTTTAAATTTCCCTTAAATTTGGATAAGTTTTTTTCCGCCCTGATATACAGAGGTAAGGAGTTCCATATCGTAGGAGCTGTAACTTCGAAAGAAGTAGCTCGACATGAGCCAATAATTTTCAATGATGGTATATGGAGAAGGTATTGCGAGGAGGATCTTAGGATCATGCGGGATAAGAAGTTTATGAATAAAGGCCGGTTCTTTAGTATCTAGAGATTTAAAGAAGAGAAGTGCAATTTTATAAATGATATGATGTGGAATTGGTAACCAGTGAGCAATTTCAGCAGAAGGGTGACATGGGCAAATTTTTTCTTATTTTGCAATAATTTTTATGGCTGTGTTTTGTATCAATTGTAGCCACCAGATATCTTTTTGACAAATACCCTTGTACAGTGCATTACAGTAGTCCAGTTTCAATATAATATGAATATTAGGATATTAAGAGATGAAGGGACCACGATATTTGCAAGTGATCGGATCATTCTTAATCTTATAAAACAATTCTTTATTACGGCACTGATTTGTGGGCAGTGATTCAGTTTATTATCTATTATTACACCCAAGATTTTTGTGGAAGATATTGACAAAATAGGGGTATTGTTTATTGTAATAGGGTATATAAGCTGAATGTTATCTTTCCATGGAATAGACTCCTGGTGGAGAAGGTAGAGACAAAGATTGTGTCTGAGTTAAAGCATGGAACAGGTACATGGGATCTCTTAGGGAGAAGAGGAGATAGTTGGTCCTGTGGATGGGCAGACTGAATTGGCCTTTATCTGCCTTCATGTTTCTACACTTAATGAGCCAGTTAACACCAGTTATTGGCATTAATTGGCAACTTAAGATTTATACACGTACGAAATCATGCGTTTTTTATATAACTTTATTTTACCATTTATACAGCATCCTAAACCAGGGTGTTATCCTACAAATTTCATATTGATACATGTTGTCACTACCCTAAACAGGTGCATGACATCTTCAGCATCAATCAGAAAAGCAAGATTTAAATTTTGATCTTCTGATTCTCTTCTATTACTGGATAAAGTAGTGTTGTTGCTGTACTGTAACTTTAAAGGTTAATATACAAAATTAAATAGAGGAAAATAAAGTGATACCTTTTTATTGTACTAATTTAATATATTTATGACTAGCTTTTGAAGACCCAAACCTCCTTTCTCAGATCAGGACTGTTATTATCTTATCATCATCTATCACTAGGCCACCTTCTCTGCATCTAGGCACAGATCTAAAACAAAGTATAGGATGGGGGGAGGGGCGCACAAAAAAGAAGCAGGATATGCAAAGCATTCATATGGCCAGTCAGGGACTTCCTTAGGCTCCTCCCTAAGGCAGTCCCTGATTGGCTCAGGCACCTCCCCGGTGCATCACGTGATGCACCAGGGAAGGGCCTAAGGCAGGCCAGAAGAGCAGGAGGGTTTCATGGGGCACCCCTCCTGCTCCCATCTTAAAAGTACGGGGACTGGGGGGTTTGATGGGGGGGGGGACCGGACCACAGGGGGTCAATGGCAGGAAGGAGTGGGCATCCCTCCTGCCATTTTTTTGGTTTGGGGAGGGAGGGAGAGGGCGCTTTGTTGGGGGGGGGGCTTTTTTTCATTTTCTTTTAATTGAGCAGATATTTTGCATGTGTAATACATGCAAAATATCAGTGCCATTAAAAAAAAACCAGAAAAAAACCCAACAAGTACACCTGTCAGTAACACAATTACCGACAGGTCTACAGCAGTCAGGTTTTGGAATCGTAAAACCCAATGCAAAATAGCCAAGCAAATGTTAGCGAATCAATCGCTTGGCTATTTTGCATGGGGTTTTGCAAATTTGCATGGCCGTATTGGGAAATTTGCGATCGAGGGGGAAAACACGTGGTGGGCTGTTTTGTGAATTGGGTCAATTAGCAGCGATCATTGCTAAACCTGGTTTAGGGACGATCGCTGATTTTAGTGAATCAGGACCTTAGTTGGCTATCTGAAAATTGTGCACACAAAATCGACAGTGTGCAACTGCAAAGGGAGGGACACAGCCCTGGAAAGGCATATGTGGATCAGGGGTGTGCCTAGCACTTGTGCACACATTACAGAATGCTAGCATTTATTTAGGCACAAGCCAGTGTTTAGAAATAATATTGTAAGGGTCCATCAAAAATGAGAACAAAAAGAGGCTTTTATGTAAGTAAAGTGATTTCACTAATTCTGCTATTTTTAACCACAGATATCACACATGTAGGAATGCCACAAAAGAAACACACATGCAATCTTAGAATCAGGAGGAGGCGCTAGTAAGGACTAGCTCTGAGTCCCTATTTATTATGCTTCTAAGCTAATGACATCATAGTAATTCCCTCGTTTACACATCTCATGATTGGTGGGTACAAAGGTACATGGTTTTACATTGGGGGATACAAAGATAGGTACATGCTTTTTACCTTGTGATTACCTGTACCACTTTTACCTCGTGATCATCCTCCAACTCAGCACTTAGACAAGGGCCTGATTAACACGTGGACAGGGCCTGAGTCTATGCACATATGCAATGCCTGTCAGCTGATGTCCTTACCAAATAAGGACAGCTCACATAAGATAAGCATGTGACAATCCAAAGGTTATAATGCATGCTCCTTAGCCTTAAGCTGTAGGCAAAGTCTGATTGTTGCCCATATAAGGGATGCTTATACAAGATAAGGAAAAAGGGTAAATGTGTGTCAGGTTAATATGTGACAAAAGTCTTGTGACAAGATGCTAGTATTTTTCCTTTACTTAGAATGGCTGCATGGCAAGAAAGGAAAGGGAATGAGAAACAGGGCTTCAGATCCAAACACAGGCCTAGATCCACACACAGGCCTAGATCTGTGCCGACCTGGCCTGCGTTCAGAATCGCCTGTGTTGACTCTGCCTGTGTTCTGATGCCCTTGATCAGAACTTATCAGATCTCCATCCCTACACTCACATGCTTTAATCTGTGGAGAAACATATGTGTAGTGTTACACTGAAAGGGGGAAATTCTCTAATAGATCTTAGATGCTGGGAAAACATGCACTAAGCTCGAACTCTATGTCAGCAATTGCTGTTAATGTAAGTACACATTTACACACTTAAGTTTATTAATAATAATAATAAATTTATTTTTGTATACCGCCATATCCGATTGTTCTAAGTGGTTCACAACAATTGAAGAAGATACAAACAGTACAAATCGTATAAAAACAGCAATTAAAAGCCACTAAGCAATGAAATACATAAAATATCAATTCTTTTATATTGCATTTATATTTTAGTCTTGGAGACTTACAGAATAGAGAGTTGCGCGGGGACAGAAATCCCACCCGTCCCCGTGAGGAATCCCTCCGTCCCCACCCGTCCCTATAAACTACAGAAATAGTTATTTCATTTAATTATGCTACTGAATTAAAGGCTCTGGTAGAAACCCATTTACAAATAAGCAAAAAGACTTTATTAATTTGGAAATATTAATTGGGAAGAATACATACTTTGTAAACGGGTTTCTACTAGAGCCTCTAATGTTTATAAATTTTTATCAACACAACTAATATACTACTTTATCCTAAAGCAAAAAAATATATATATAATTTTTTTCCTACCTTTGTTGCCTGGTTTCTGCTTTCCTCATGTTCTCATTCAATTCCTTCCATCCACTATCTCTCTTCTCTCTGCGTCTTTTGCTTTGTTACTGTGCCTCTCCCTTTCTCCCCCCCCTTCCAAATTGGTCTGGCACCCATCTTCTTCCCTCCGCTTCCCCCATAGTCTGGCATCTCTATCTTCTTCCCTGCCAGCGTCTTCTCCCCACTCTCTCTTCCCCATTTCCTTTCAGTGTCCTTCTCCCCCCTATGTCTTCCCCATGTGCTTTCAGTGTCCTTCTCCCCCCTCTGTCTTTCCCATGTCCTTTCAGCGTCCTTCTCCCCGGTCTTCCCCATATGCTTTCAGCGTCTTTCTCCCCTCTCTGTCTTCCCCATGTCCTTTCAGCGTCCTTCTCCCCCCCATCTTCCCCATGTCCTTTCAGCGTCCTTCTCCCCCTCCGTCTTCCCCATGTCCTTTCAGCGTCCTTCTCAACCCCTTTGTCTTCCCCATGTGCTTTCAGCGTCCTTCTCCCCCCTCTGTCTTCCCCATGTCCTTTCAGCGTCCTTCTCCCCCCCCCATCTTCCCCATGTCCTTTCAGCATCCTTCTCCACCCCTTGGTCTTCCCCAATGCTTTCAGCGTCCTTCTCCCCCCTCAGTTTTACCTTAAGCGTGTTTTCCTCTCCACTCCACCTTTCCTTCCTTTCTCCCTCCCTGCCCCTTACCTTTGTGGTGCTTCCCCGCCCGACTGACAACAGAACAGGCCCTGTCTGACAAACCTCCCTGCCCTGTAGCCGCGAATCTAAATTACCTTCTTACAGCAGCTGGAGTATAGAAGCTGCTGTAAGAAAGTAATTTAGATTCGCGGCTACAGGGTAGGGAGGTTTGTCAGACTGGGCCTGTTGTCGGTCGGTCGGTCGGAGGAAGCGCCACAAAGGTAAGGGGACCTGGCCAACTGTGCAACCTCCCCCCCACTATGGCTGCACCCGGGGCGGACCGCCCTCCCTTGGTATGCCACTGCCGATCGCAGCACACAGCCAATCGGAACGGAAGTCTTCCCGATGTCAGCGCTGACGTCGGAGGAACAGAGGGCTTTGCTTAAGCCCTCCCTCCGACGTCAGCGCTGACATCGTGGAAGACTTCCGTTCCGATCGGCTGTATGCTGCGGCAGGGCAGGTAGGGAGAAGATGAACCTCGCATCCAACCCCACAGGAATCCCGCGACCCTTGGAGGCGTCCCCACGGGATCCCCGCGACCCTAGGGGGCGTCCCCACGGGATCCCCGCGACCCGAAGGGGGAACCCGCAGCATCCCCACGGGTCCCGCGGGATTCCCGTCGTCCCCGTTCCCGTGCAGCTCTCTATTATGGAAGCCCTTTTACTAAAGCTTAGCATGTGCTAAATGCTAAGAAACCCATTTTATACCTAAGGGCTTCTTAGCATTTAGCATGCACTACTTCTGTTAGCATATGCTAAATTTTACTAAAAGGACCAAGGCCAAACTAAAATCAAATCTATATAACCTTCTCTAAATCTGTACTCTTTATCTCTGCTCTAAAGCTGTGGAGGGGAATAATCGAAAGGGACGTCTAAGTCCATTTACATCCATCTCACAAGTCGTCCAAAGTAAAAAAACAGCTTAAGACACATTTTCAAAAAATACATCCAACTTTTTTTTCTTTTCGAAAATCGTCTAATTATACGTCCTGCCAATCTGATCGTCCAAGCCACTAAATCGTCCATCTTTATACCGCATTTTCGTCCAACTTGTCATCCAAGTCCAAAATGCCTAGAACAAGCTCTGTTGGACGTGGGAGTGATCTGAACACCCAGACATGGCACCTAAATAGTGGGGTACCTTACAGGGCACTGCTGTGAACTTCACAAAAAGGGTGCCATGTCTTCTCCTCCCTACAGCTCCCTTATAGGTTAAGGTGAGCCCCCCAAACCACCTCCAGAATCCCCTAGACCCACTTATCTACCACCCCAATAGCCCTTATGGCTGCAGGAGCCACTTATATACCAGTAAAAAAGGGTTTTGGGGGTGTATAGGGCAGTGCACATGTTTAAGTATCAATGCAGTGATTACAGGGGCTTATGGGCATGGGTCCTCCTCTCTATGGGTCCCTAACCCACCCTCAATACGACTTAAGCTGCCTCTGTGCTGGACGACTAGGCTTTCCTATGCCAGGCGGCCAGGTGATGATGGTCTGGAGGCTGAATTTTAAAGATATGATTACTATTTTTATGGGGGGGGGGGGGTCGGTGATCACTGGGATAGTTGCCAGATAGTAGACCATTCCTCTAACTTTTTCAGATCCTTTTTCCTGTTTTCCACTCCCTTCTTGATGTCTACTCCGTTACAAATCTTGGTATTATCCGTAAAAAGGCAAACCTTTTCTTCTAACCCAGTGGTTCCCAAACCTGTCCTGGAGGACCCCACAGGCCAGTTGGGTTTTCAGGATAACCCTAATGAAAATGCATGAGAGCGATCTGCATATAATGGAGGTGCCAGGCATGCAAATCTGCTCCATACATATTCATTAGGGCTATCCTGAAAACCCGACTGGCCTGGGGGTCCTCCAGGACAGGTTTGGGAGCCACTGTTCTAACCCATCGGCAATGTCAAAAACATATTGAACAGGATCATCCCCATCACTGATCCTTGAAAGACTCCACTACTCATCTTTCCTTTCTTCGACCGAATTCCATTAACCATCACCCTCTGGCATCTGTCCATCAACCAGTTTCTGATCCAGTTCACCACTTTGGGTCCTAACTTCAGCCCATCAAGTTTGTTCAAGAACCTTCTATGAGAAACCATGTCAATGGCTTTACTGAAATCTAAGTTATGTGTTATGTGTTTTCAGTGCTTATCTGGTGACTTTAGGTGGGTTTTTGTGACTTAGACCATGTTTTACATGGTCTAAGTCACAACGTCCAAGTTCCGTCGATCGTGGGCTGTATACATGCTATACAACTAAGTCTAAGCCGGCCCACATCCCGCCCAACTCCTGCCCTCGACACTCCTCCCGAAACGCCCCGTTTAGCTTTGGTCGTTCAGCAGCACTATGAAGGCCTAGGTCGTTCAGAAATACGTCCAAATCCCGTTTTTAGTATCGGCACTCGGACGTATTTGATAAATATTCATCCAAGTGTCAACTTAGGCCGGTTTTTGGACGTATTTCTCTTTCAATTATGAGCCTCATAGTTCCTTCCATACTCATGGATCTTCAAAGACTACAAAAGCAGACTTTGTTCAAAATTAGAGATGGACAACTTTTCATCCTTCAATCTCTCACACGTCTAGTTTTCTGAACAACCAAGCTATGCAAATTCATCTGGTTCTGAGATCAAATGAATGCATACAATGTCTGATGGCTATTTACTCCACATATGCTCAATATCAGTCCTCTTCAACTCTCAAGCAATAGGAGGTGCACCTCAACTCTTCAGCCAAGCGCTGAGAAATAATTTAGTTCAAAAATGCCAGTAAAATGCTGGAGACTAGAAAAGGAATTAAAAAATATATCCCAGTTACCTGTATTAGAAATTTTTTTTCAATCTTTACTAAAATAACCAAGGAAAACAAAGAAAAATGTAATACAACACAGCACCACTACCTTCTATGTGTAGAATATTAATATTCTACATGGGTGTGAATTTAAAAATGAATAACATTGTAAGAGAAAAGAGGGTATAAGCCCCAGAAGACCTCACAATTATTCAGATTTATCAAAGACAGCAAAAATAGAGCTTATTTCTACTTTTACTGCTCTTAAAAGCTAATCTCACAGTATATCTAGCTGCAGCCCACCAGGTCTATTCACAGGTCAAGATTTCAACTGCAGCATTTAAAGAACTGCAGCCTCAACCACTATTCAAGTCTTTGGCAAACTGTTCTGCTCTGCAAATGTTTCTAGATGTCATAATTCGGAAAAATGGGTTTTTTTCTAAAAAATTAGAAAAAAACATATTTGTTCACTTAAAAATCATAGTGATAGTTAGATATGGTCCTAATCAAATGTATAAATTTAAAGCATCCTCTTTTACTCCCCCAATAGTACCTAAATGCCTAGAGATTTTTTTATTTTAGAAACCCTTAACAGTGCTTCTCAAGAGCAGAGAATTAAAATGTTCTTATATTTAAAGGAAAATAAAACTTTCATGAAGCATCACTTACTGACACATTAACTATGAATATGAAATGTGTAACATCCTCCTCACTACCATTTCTATTGAGCAATAGTGAAAGAAAACGAAAAAAAAATAAAAAATCGAGAATCATCTTGTCGGATGTGTGTCAGACTTCAATATGTAGAAACGCATCAATGAGTATAGCAGCGAAAAAGCCCACAAGCCTGCACAGCTCAGCCGTAGCTTATATATATATATATATATATATATATATATATATATACACACCCAGCATTCCAGCTCCTCGCCATTACTATCTACCGATGCACACCGCAATAATTTACAAGGTGAAATTTATCTTTCCCCAACATAATTAATAACCTCCCATTCGGTTCCTTTTTGAGATGCAACGCCGCAAAGTTCCTAACCTTAACATTCGCTTCATTATTTTCTGTGGCATTTTTTAAATGCTGTGCAATGAAAACCACACCGAGGGAGCAAAAATCAGATTCCGGAAGTTAGCCTGACAACCAATTAAACGTTCAGTAGCCGATCGGCTAAAGGTTTGGTTTTCTTCCTATGTTAGACTCTACGTTCTGAAACGTGTCACAGACTTGTGGGCTTTAGCTGGCTCTCGAGACAAGCAATGTTGGATGGTGCACACCGAGCACTCCCTTTGCTATGGAGCCATGTTTCAGCGATTTCGTATAGCGTCAAACTTACCAGCAGCAGCGCCCAGCAGCAGGATGGCACCACTGGCCAACACCAGCTGCAAGAGCCGTCGCAAAGAAGGCATCCCTGGGCAATCCGGCAATACACAACAGCCCCCAACACTCAAAACAAAAACACTTTGATTGGCGAAAAACGATTCCCCTGCACCAGGGTCAGAATCCAATTCCAAGGGGAAAACCGCGGCCGACCGTGATTTTGATCTTTAATCCGTGGCAGAAACGGGTCATGATTCAGCAGCACTAGTTCTCTTCTCTCTAGCAAAACCTGGTAAATATTTAAAGAACTCGTGCGGCGGCTGCAGAAAACGATGCATTGTTTAGGCTGGTCGAGTTCATTCTTTTTCAAGCCAATAATTTTCCACGCAGTTTCACTATATGAAAGAAATGACCAAGTTTTGAATGAAACATATCCAAGCCACAGTCGGGGAGAAAGGCAGAAAAAAAAGGAAAGAATTGTTCGTAAGATTTTTTTTAATGGGAGAGAGTATTTAGACGAGGAACGAAAATGCTTAAGAAAAAAATAATTACATTGAAAGGCTTAAATCTCCTTTATCAGGTCTCATTTAAAAAAAACAAAAAAAAAAAAACCCCAGCTATAAAATGATTTAAAATGTTTGTCCTCATTTGCAATTGATTGTGCTCTCAGCGCCTCGATTTTCCGACATATTAATGCTGTAAACTGCAAGGAGCCAGGGATCCTGGGAACCGCTGCCAGGCTTCAGGCTGGAGACGATGGCACCGGCCCAGGCTCTCTCAGCGGCGCCCGGCTTCTCTCCACCACCCACCTTAAGTTTCGAGCCTGTTTCCTTAAAAATAATAATAAAAAACAAAACAAAGTCCAAATCAGCCTGTCAGAACGACCAGACGGTCACCGACAAGCAACTAATAGAAATAAATAACTCAGGCGGCGGTGGGTCCTGACGCTACCGCCGTTGCAGTCGGCTGTCTATCTGGCGTCAGCTGAGCTCGAGACTCTCCAGTCAGCTCCAGACACAAAGGGGAGGGGGAGGGGGAAAAGAGTCGCTTCAGGGATCGGCGGCGTCAAAAACGAAACCTGCCAGTCTCGCCGCCGTGCGCCCCGCCCCTCCGTCTCCACTGCGGCTGGCTGCCTCGTCTTGCACTGAGCGCTCCCCGCCCCCGGCTCTTTCCTTCCCCCCTCCTACAGTCTCAGGCTCAGAACTCCCCGCCCACAGGCGCTTGTTTCCACGTCTCGGGCGTAGCAGAGGGAAACAACAGTGTATTTTTTTTCCTATCAACGGTCCGCCCCTTTGGGCTTTCTGATGAGGTAATCACTTCTACCGACCAACTACCGTGAGAGAAAGGTCCTGAAAGTAAAGGGACTGTATAGAATTCAGCCAATGAGAACATTCTGGAGGTGGGAAAACTGAAAGGCATGCTACAGGCAGAGGAAAAGAGAGATGCAGTAGTTGTCCTCCCCACAAGTAATTGAATCTTTCCCCGCCCTTAAACTTCCAAAAAAGTAGTTATTTTATTTAATTATGCTACTGAATTAAAGGCTCTGGAAGAGACCAATTTACAAATAAGCAAAGACACTATTCATTTGGAAATATTAATTGGGAAGAATACATACTTTGTAAATGTGTCTCTCTGCCAGATCCTCTAATGTAAATATAAATACTCCAGCTGATGAGGACCCCCAAGCTATGACAGCTGAGGACTTCCTCTGCAGGTGGCCAGGGGTCCCTTTTGCCAAGCTTAGCAGGCAGCAGTAGCATCCCTGAGTCACAGATGCTGGCACCACAGCATCAGGGATACTGCATCCTCCTTTGGAGGAGGTCCTCAGCTGGCGGTGCTTGGGTATCCCCACCAGCCACAGCAAGGGTCAGCAAGTTCTTCAGCACTGTAGAAATAAAACCAGAAATGCATTTCCTTTTCTTTTGAACACAATACAAAGACATCTGCTATATACATTTCCCAAAGCTAACATATTTCAATCAATAAATTCCTTTTTTACCTTTGTTGTCTAGAGACTTATTTTTCCATCAAGTTGGTCCCAGTTTCTCTTTTTTTCCACTTTCCCATCTTCTGCAAATTCTTCTGTTGCTGTCCATTAGTTCCTCCTACCAAGGTCCAGCATTTCTCCCTTTCCTTCCATTGTACAGTATCCTTACTTCCTTCTGTCCTGGATCAATCTCCCTCTTTTTCCCCTCCCCACTCCTGCACAGCATTTCTTCCTCTCTCCTCCACCCCTATGTGCAACATGTCTTCCTCTCTCTCTCATCCCCTCCTTTACTACATTTCTCCCATCCCTTCTACTGCCACATCCAACATTTTTCCCTCTCTCATCCCCCGGACCATGTGCAGCATCTTTCATCCCTGACCAACATTTCTCTTTCTATCACCCCTCTCCAGCACCACGCCACATCTCTCCCTCCATCACTATATCCAACATTCCTCCCTCTTGCATCCCTTTCAATCTGTACCACTTTTCCCTCTCCATCACATTTCCCCCTCTCATTTTTCTCTTCCCTATGCTTCTATATCTCCTCTCCCTCCCTATGACCAAAATTTTATTCTTTCTTCCATTCCCCATGTACACCATCTCTCTTTCCCTCTCACTGACACACTCATGCCCAACAATTCTCCCTTTCTATTCCATCCCCCACCTCAGCATCTCTTTCCCTCCTTCCCTCCATCCTATGTCCCAAGTTCATGCCCACTTCCTCTCTCCCTTCTCTGTCCCAAGTTCATGCCCCCTCCCTTCTGTGTCCCAGGTTTGGGCCCCTCCCATGTTCCAACACGTTCCCTCCTTTATCCCAAGTTCATGCCCCCTCTCTCTCCCTTCCTTGGTTCATTATTCCCTATGTGAACATCGGGGGTGGCTTGTGCAGTGATTTAAATTTCATTTTTCACAGTTTCTATGGGTAAGGTTCAGGGACCCCAGATCCCAAATCACTATTTTTTTGGTTTTGGAGATCATGGATGGTGTGGATTATGTAGCAGATGCCCTTTATGATCTCATCTGAGTTCTTAGCAAGGTCTTATGCAGTGTCTATGCACTGGACACTTTGGATTCGTAATTGGGCAAGGGACATGTCCTCCAAGGCCACTCTAAGCAGACTTCCTTTCAAGAGTCAGCTTCTATTTGCTAAAGACCTGGATGACCTTATGTCCAGTGTGGTTGAGTGTCGCCCTAAGTCTCTCCCTGTGAGCAGGTCTTGGCCAGTGGGCTGGGATCATAGTCATTTTTGTTCCTCCTGCTGGTTTAATCAGGGTTCCACAGGATCTTCCTCTCAAAAGATATTCCCAGGGATACTGCCCTCATTACACCAGTTCCACAAGTGGCCTCAGGCCTCTAGCTCCTGAGCAGCAAATGCTCCTAAGAAGATCCAATGATGCCAGGAGTTGGTTGGAGCTTCCTCGCATTGGAGGTCACCTTTCTCAGTTTATCAGGAGTGGACACAAGTGTCATCAGATCAATAGGTGCTAAATATCATTCAGGAGGGCCACAAGACAGACTTTTTATGTTCAAACATTTTTACTGACAAAACATGTCATACAAGAGACAGTAGAGTGCAAAATATATACCAAAAGCAAGTGCAAAGCGAAGATGGACCTGTAACATATGGCCCCCTTCTTACACATCTCAACAATAAAATTGATGCAAAGAGACATGACTGTCATTTTAACTTTATATACTAACCTTCCCCCCCCTCTTTAAACTTCAAAGGATTAGAAATAGCTATAAGGTATCAAAATCAGAATATCACGTCAAGTTTCAAGTTTATTAAAAATTTGATATATCACCTTATGATTTTCAAGGTGGCTGTACAATTAAAAATTAGGGTAATACAGATAGAGGGACATAATTTTAAAAAACATTTAAGTCTCCTTTTGGCCTATGCCCTAAACATTGAAAGTAGAAGCAGGGAAAATGTCCATTCTCAAAAAAACATCCAAAAGGAGGTTTTTTTAAAATAATGGCCTGCCTCTACGTTCAGCTGTTTAAATGCCCAGACCACCACTACGTCCAAACTTACAACATATAATAAACCAAAAAAATACCTAAGTCCCAAACGCTCAAAACCAGACCTTTTAGGCGAAGGAGGAGCCAGTCCTTCGCCTAAAAGCTGGATTCTGTAACCGGTGTCTGTCAAAAACAAAACCGGTTACAGAATGATCATGGCAGGAGAGAAGGCTCATCTCCCCTGCTGCAATAACGATCCCGAAGTGCCGCCAACTGTGGCAATTCAGATTGCTATCGTGGCAGGAGAGATAGCCAATCTCTCCTGCCGCGATCCATCCACCCCCACCCACCCCTCAATCGGGCAGGAGGGAGCCCAACCCCTCCTGCCCTGAAGCAGCCCCGCACCTGCCCGATCCGATATGGGCAGGAAGGAGGCCAGGCCCTCCTGCCCCGAAGCAGCCCCGCACCCGCCCGATCCGATATGGGCAGGAGGGAGGCCAGGCCCTCCTGTCCGGCGACCCCTCCCCCCTCCCCCATGACAAGATCCAGACAGGAGGGAGACCAACCCCTTCTGCCCCACCTGCTGACCCTGCGACAGCCCACCCCATCCCCGACACCCCCCTTTATCTTACAAAAGTTGGACGGATGGACAGGCCCCAAGCCTGTCCGTCCGGTAGGCCCACCATCCGCAGAATGGTGGGCCTTAGGGCCTGATTGGCCCAGGCGGCTCAAGCCCTGCACACAGGTGGGGCTTTAGGTGCCTGGGACAACCGGAATTGGCCCAGTTACCATAGGCCCCTCCTGTAGGCGGGGCCTTAGGCACATGGGCTGGGTTGGCCCAGGTACCTAAAGCCCTACCTGTGGGCGGGGCTTGAGCTGCCTGGGCCAACCAGGCCCTAAGGCCCGTCATTCTGCGGATAGCGGGCCTACCGGACGGATGGGCTTGGGGCCCATCCATCTGGCCAACTTTTGTAAGGTAAAGGGGGGGGTGTTGGGGGGCTGTTATGGGGTCAGCGGGAGGTGTCGCAGGTCGGTGGGGGGATGTCATGGGGGGCTGCATCAGGGCAGGAGGGCTTGGGATCCCTCCTATCCATATCTTAATGGGAGTGGGGGGTAGGGGGGTCGCCAGGAAGGAGGGGTTGGGCTCTCTCCTGCCCATATCAGATCGGGCGGGTGCAGGGCTGCATCAGGGCAGGAGAGATTGGCTATCTCTCCTGCCGCGATAGCGATCCGAAGTGCTGTGGTTGGCGGCACTTGAAGATCGTTATCGCGGCAGGGGAGATGAGCCATCTCTCCTGCCGCAAGCGTTGTGGTAGGGGGTAGTCAGGATACGGGGGCCGCTGAGCTGATCACGGCAGCCGTGATCAGCTCAGCGGCCCCTTTTTCAGCACTTATACCTGTTTTGACTTGGTCTAAGTCAAAACTTATAAGTGCCGACTAGGTAACCTGTCAAAAGTTTTGGTTATACCTGTTGTACGACTAAGTGTAGGTCGGCCCTCCTCCTGCCCTTTCCCCTCCTTTAAGAACATAAGAACATAAGAAATGGCTTCGCCGGATCAGACTCTAGGTCCATCCAGTCCGGCGACCCGCACCCGCGGAGGCCAAGCTAGGTGTTCTCTGCTGAGAAACCTTGTTTACTCGTATCCCTCAATGTAATTTGCAAGAAGGTGCGTATCCAACTTGCTCTTGAATCCCAGAATGTTGGTCTCCATCACGACCTCCTCAGGGAGAGCGTTCCAAGCGTCCACTACTGCCTCTTATCGCTCTATGCGTTTAGAGGCAGGGGAAAGGCCTAAGCTGGTTTTAGATACCTCTAAAACCAGCTTTGGTTATGGGTACTTGGACAATTAGGCTTTTTGATCATCTAAGTACCAATTTAGGCCACTTTTTAGATGTGTTTGTTTGGTGTTTTTTTTAAATTATGAGCCCCATAGCATATCAAAACAACAACAAACTAAACAACTGGACAATTTTTATAAAAACTTAACAAACAGGTACAAAAGGGAGAACTACAATGTAATGATACGAAAGAGACGAGGTTAGGAAAAAAACCCAAGGGGGCAGGGTAACAACATGTAAGTCCAAAAGAAAAGGACCAAGAAAAGTTTAAAAATCCTTATAAGGCCAGTCAAACTTGAAAAGCGTCCTTAAAAAGGAACGTCTTAAGAGAAGACTTTAATTTTTCGACTGTTGTTGTCTCTCAACGAGTTTGGGGCTCAATTCCAAAAGGTGGGAGCAACCACGGAGAAAATAGTATTTCTCCTAGTGTTGATAAGGCTCAGTGATGGAATGACTAGTAGATTTTGGTCAGATGATCGAAGGGTGCGTGATGAAGTGTATGGAATCAAAAGTCTATTGATAAATTCAGATTGAGCAGATTTTCTAGTTTTAAAAGTCAACAGTAGTGTTTTATATGTAACTCGATGATTGACAGGTAGCCAATGAGCTTTAATTAGAAGAGGAGTTACATGGTCAAATTTCTTGACCTTATAAATGATTTTTACAGCAGTTTTCTGAACTATCCGTAGGCGTCTTAGTTCTTTCTTGGTGATTTCATGGTCTAAAGAGTTGCCATAGTCCAAACAGGAAATGACCAGAGAATGAATAAGAGTGTTTAAAGCAGAGTGGTCAAGGAGTTTAGGTAAGGATTGAATCATTCTTAGACGGTAGAAACATTTTCGAACAACTTTGCTTATGTGTTCATGAAAAGTAAGGTTGTCATCAAAAGTGATTCCTAAGAGCTTAATAGTGCAAACTGTCTGTATCAAGATAGAATTGAGTTTAATGGGAGAGATTAACAAATGGCCTCTTAATTGGGAAAATCATTGTTTTAGTTTTATTGACATTAAGTGACATCATGTTAGAATTCAATCAGTCATATATTTTATCAATCTTTTGATTAATAATAGAGATGTCTGCTGGACTATCCAGGTTAATTGGGTGGGTTAGCTGAATATTACCAGTATAGGCATAAACAATAAAGCCAATTGATTGCCAGAGAGTGATCAGAGGGGCCAAAAATATATTAAAGAGAAGAGGGGAGAGTATTGAGCTCTGTGGTATACCAAAGTCGTTTGAAAAGGAGCCATTGAGACCTTAGAGGTTCGACCCTGAAAATAAGAGATAAGAAAATTGAGAATTTGGCCGTATATTCCTATCTCCTCTAGCCGATGAATGAGTAAATGGTGATCAATTGTGTCACATCATTAAGTATCAAATTTCTGGCTCTATGTGGTAAAGCAGTGATTCCCAACCCTGTCCTGGAGGAACACCAGGCCAATCGGGTTTTCAGGCTAGCCCTAATGAATATGCATGAGAGAGATTTGCATATGATGGAAGTGATAGGCATGCAAATTTGCTTCATGCATATTCATTAGGGCTAGCCTGAAAACCCAATTGGTCTGGTGTTCCTCCAGGACAGGGTTGGGAACCACTGTGGTAAAGAACAAAGATATGGATCCCACAGTTGCAGGAAGGCTCACCTATGCTTTACAGACAGATGGGCCTCCATAGCCTCACAGATAGACTACTTATACCTGCTTCCGACGCTCTTTCTGGATTCTCCGGCAGATCGGCCGGAAAAGGAGGTCTGAGTCTGTACAATGTCTGTTAGACCACAGCCATAAAACCCATTCCAGAGCATGAATCGAGCTTAGGCAGATATTCCTTATACTTCACCATGCCAAAAAAAGGCTCAGAAGACTGGAGGCCCATTCTGGATCTAAAGTTGGTCAATCGTTTCTTGCGGATTCCGTTTCTGGATGGAAACAGTGCACACAGCCATAGCAGCTGTCTCTTTAGGAGAGTTTCTGGTGTCCTTGGATCTCACAGAGACTTACCTCCATATTCTGATCTACCCGGAGCATCGAAGGTTTCTGCATTTCCATGTTCTACAACAGCATTTTCAGTTCACCGTTCTACCCTTCGGCCTCGCAACGATGCCCCAGACTTTCAGCAAGATGATGGTAGTTGTGGCAGCCTTTCTCCACCGGCAGAGAATACCTGGATGACTGGTTGATTCGAGTTCTGTCTTGTTCGGAGTGCGAAAGTGCAGTGGAGATGGTATCTCAGTTGCAGGCTTTGGGGTGGATTGTCAACTTCAAGAAGAGCAATTTGATGCCCTCCCAATCCTTGGAGTGTCTGGGACTTCTTTTCGATACCAAGAAAGGTCGGGTGTTTCTTCCAGAGGAACGCAGACAGAAACTTCAACAGCAGGTCAGAGCTCTTCTGGACTGCCCATCTCCCATGGCCTGGCTGTATCTTCAGGTTCTGGGGTCCATGGTGCCCTCTTTGGAGGCGGTTCCGTGGGTCCAAGCACACATATGCCCATTACAGGAGTCCCTTCTCTCTTGGTGGTCTCTGCAGCGTCATTCCCTTCAGATGCTGCTCTCCTGGATGGAGCCAGCTCGCAGCATTCTGAGCTGGTGGCTTCAGGGGGAGGTTCTCCATTAGGGTAGGCTTCTTCAGATATCAAAGTGGTTGATTATCATGACTGATGCCAGCCTTTTGGGTTGGGGTGCTCACTGCAGGGAACATTACATTCAAGGGCAGTGAACTCCTCGTCAGAAACGGTCAATCAATCATCTGGAGCTTTGAGCAATCCGACTGGCACTTCTCGCTCTCTAGCCCCTTCTGGAAGGAAAAGTGGTTTGAGTCTTCTCCGAAAATGCCACGGTGGTGGTGTACATAAAACATCAAAGGGGCACAAGAAGTGATCCCTTGGGCCAGGAAGCTTGTATGCTGTTTCGTTGGGTGGAAGCTCATCTTCAGTTGCTTTCAGCGGCCCAAGTGGCCAGTGTTGACAATTTTCAGGCAGATTTCCTCAGCCAACTGATTCTGGATCCAGGAGAATGGTCCCTCTCGCAGAATGCATTTAGTCTGATTGTTCAGTGCTGGGGTCAGCCTCATTTGGACTTGATGGTTTCAGCAGAGAACTTGAAGGCCAGGCGTGTTTTCAGTCAAAGGACACAGCGGGGAAGTCTAGGGCTAGATGCCTTAGTGCAGCCCTGGCTGGTTCACAAGTTCCTGTATGTGTTCCCTCTGTGGCCTCTGGTTGTTCGGGTGATCCACCGGATGACGACACATCCCAACCTGGCGATTCTAGTAGCTCTGGATTGGTCTTGCTGCAGCGGGATAAGAAGCTCCGGCTCCCTGTTCATCATTATCTTCTCAGTCAGGGTCTGGAACCCATAGAGAACCCACAGTGCTTTGGTCTTATGGCATGGCTCTTGAGATTAACTTTGGTTTTATTATTAGTGGTATATAAAATAAATTGAAACAAACTTAAACTCAGCCTTGATGAAGCGTAGGTATTCAGAGGTAGTTATCTAGAATCTTTTGTGCTCAAATAAACCCTCTACTATGGCTTCTTATGCCAAGACCTGGAAGGCTTTCCAACACTGGTGTGCTAAGGGATCAGGTGGAACCTGGGTTTCCTTCAGGAGGGTTTAGACCAGGGGTAGGGAACTCCGGTCCTCGAGAGCCGTATTCCAGTCGGGTTTTCAGGATTTCCCCAATGAATATGCATTGAAAGCAGTGCATGCAAATAGACCTCATGCATATTCATTGGGGAAATCCTGAAAACCCGACTGGAATATGGCTCTCGAGGACCGGAGTTCCCTACCCCTGGTTTAGACAAAGGTCTGGCAGTGGCCTCCCTGAAAGTTCAGGTTGCAGGCCTTTCATGTTCAAGTAAGCAAAGGTGCTAGTTCGCTTACTGCTCATCCAGAATTATCACTGAGTTTTCGGGAGCCACACTGTCAAATAAGGAAAACTCTTCACAGATATGGAGGGCTATGTATGTTAATGCACACAGCTTGGGCAATAAGATTCTAGAATTAGAGACTGAAATAGCAAACGCCGATCTTGACGTGATAGCGATATCTGAAACCTGGTTCACGGAATCGCATGGATGGGATATGATTATACCAGGGTACAACATACTTCGATGCGACCGAGTGGGTAAATTGGGAGGAGGAGTAGCATTATACACTAAGGAAAACATCAAAACCACCAAAATCACGGATGTTAGATACACTGGGGAATCCCTCTGGGTGAATCTGGCCAGAGGGAATGAAAAATGCCTATACCTTGGTGTGATATATAGACCTCCCAGGCAACAGGAGGACAAAGACATGGAATTGATTGAGGACATAGAGAATATCACGCTGCGCGGGGACTCAGTAATACTAGGAGACTTCAACATGCCAGATGCAGACTGGAACACACTCTCTGCAACCACGGGTAGCAGCAAAAGAATATTAAACTCCATAAAGGGTGCACGCCTCAAGCAATTGGTGTTGGAACCCACCAGGGACCAGGCGTTACTGGACCTGGTCCTCACCAACGGAGATAGTGTCACTGAGGTCTCGGTAGGGGACACACTGGCCTCCAGCGACCATAATATGATATGGCTCAACCTCAGAAAAGGATTCCCAAAAACAAGCACAGCAACAAGGATTCTCAACTTTAGAGGCACAGACTTTAATCAAATGGGAGAGTTTGTCCATCAGGAACTACATAAACAAGAACAAACTAACAACGTGGAGGATATGTGGTTGTCCCTGAAGTCCATACTACACGAAGCAACAGACCGATACATAAGGACAGTAAGTAAACGTAGGAGAAACAAAAGACCCCAATGGTTCAGTAAGGAAATCTCAGAATTAGTTAAACAGAAAAAAGACGCATTTATAGCCTACAAACATTTAGGCAGGGAGGGGGCAAAAGAGGACTATCTTGACAGATCCAAAACTGTCAAAACAGCAGTCAGAGAGGCCAAACTCCGAATGGAGGAAGAGCTAGCACGAAAAATGAAGAAAGGGGATAAATCTTTCTACAGCTATATCAGTGACAGGAAAAGAAACAAAGATGGCATAGTACACTTGAAGCAATCGGACGGTAAATTTGCAGAATCAGACTCTGAGAAGGCAGAAGTACTAAACAAATACTTCTGTTCAGTATTCACTCGTGAAGCACCGGGAGCTGGTCCTCAGCTTCAGACGGGAGATAACCGGAAAGACCCGTTTCAAGATTTTGAATTTATGCCCAGTAGCGTCTACAACGAACTATCAAGACTCAAAGTAAACAAAGCAATGGGACCGGATAACCTACACCCCAGAATGCTCAGGGAGTTAAGAGAAGTCCTGGCAGAACCATTATCGGTTCTTTTCAATCTTTCCCTAAGCACAGGAATGGTCCCCTTGGACTGGAAAACCGCCAATGTAATCCCACTCCACAAAAAGGGTTGCAGGACAAAGACAGCAAACTACAGACCAGTGAGTCTCACGTCTATAGTGTGTAAACTCATAGAAACGCTGATCAAACAGCATATTGACACAATCCTAGACGAAGAAAACCTACGTGATCCACACCAACATGGGTTCACCAGGGGTAGAACATGCCAATCTAACCTGATTAGCTTTTTTGACTGGGTTACTAGACAACTGGACGCCGGAGAGTCACTAGACGTGGTATATTTGGACTTCAGCAAAGCATTTGATAGCGTCCCTCATCGAAGATTACTGAACAAGCTAAAATCGATAGGATTAGGAGACATTCTAACTACATGGATTGGGGATTGGCTGAACGGCAGACGTCAGAAGGTGGTGGTGAATGGTACCCCATCTGAAGCGTCGGACGTGATCAGTGGAGTGCCGCAGGGATCGGTCCTGGGCCCAATTCTATTCAACTTATTCATAAGAGATATGACACAAGGACTTAGAGGAAGGGTATCACTATTCGCCGCCGACGCCAAACTTTGCAACATAGTAGGCAAAAGCTCATTACCTGATACTATGTCACATGACCTACTGCTGCTGGAACAATGGTCAAATACTTGGCAGCTAGGCTTCAATGCTAAAAAATGCAAGATAATGCACTTGGGCAAGAGAAACCCGCGTAGAGCTTATGTACTAAATGGCGAGACCTTGGTTAGGACCACGGAGGAACGCGATCTAGGAGTGATCATTAGTGAAGACATGAAAGTTGCCAATCAAGTGGAGAAGGCTTCCTCCAAGGCAAGACAAATATTGGGGTGTATCCGCAGAGGTTTCGTCAGCAGGAGACCTGAAGTTATGATGCCATTGTACAGAGCCATGGTGAGGCCACACTTGGAGTACTGTGTTCAGTTTTGGAGACCACACTACCGAAAGGACGTGCTAAGGATCGAGTCGGTTCAGCGAACGGCCACCAGGATGGTCGTGGGGCTCAAGGATCTCCCATATGAAGAAAGACTACAGAAGTTGCGACTGTACTCACTCGAGGAAAGAAGAGAACGGGGAGATATGATCGAAACGTATAAATACATCACGGGACGCATCGAGTCAGAAGATGATATCTTCTGGCCCATGGGTCCCTCGACCACCAGAGGACATCCGCTGAAAATCAGGGGAGGGAATTTTCACGGCGACTCCAGGAAGTACTTCTTCACTGAAAGAGTGGTGGATCATTGGAACAGACTACCACTCCAGGTGGTAAAGGCCAGCAGCGTGACGGATTTTAAGAATAAATGGGATACTCTTGTGGGATCTTTAAGGAAGTAAATTCAGGGGGGGGATACTTGGAATGGGCAGACTTGGTGGGCTGTAGCCCTTTTCTGCCGCTTTTTCTATGTTTCTATCCAGATTTGACCAGGTTTGGGGGGGAAGGGCTTTGTCTGTGTCCTCTATTGCATCTTTCTTTCCCGTCGTGGAATCTTAATATAATTTTGCAGGGCCTTGGAAAAGCCCCTTTTGAACCACTGAAGGATGTTTCTCTTCTGGACCTAACAATCAAGACTGTCTTTCTGGTCGCCATTGTCTCAGCACGGCATATTTTGGAGCTTCAGGCTCTTTCGTGCAGGGAACCCTTTCTACAGATTATGGATATGGGTGTTGTCCTCCATACTGTACCTTCCTTCTTGCCAAAAGTGGTCTCAGCATTTCATGTCTACCAGGAGGTTAGGTTGCCAGCTTTTCATCCAATGGGTTCAGAGTGCAAAGATCAGATCGTATGCAAATTGGATGTCTGGTGGATCTTGCGCCACTAATTGGAGAGGACTAATGAGTTCAGGCTGTCTGATCATTTTTTTATTCTAACTGCTGTGCCTCCCCATGGCAAGCTGGTGTCCAAGTTCAAGTCCAAATGCTCGATGGATTTGAATGGCCATTTCCATGACTTAGCTTGCCCATGGCAAACAGCTGCCGATTTCGCTTAAAGCACACTCAACGAGAGGTGTGGCTGTGTCATGGGTGGAATCTTGAGCGATTCATCCTGATGAAATTTGTAGAGAGGCTATTTGGTCCTCTCTTCATGGTTTTACCAAGTGGAAGTGGCAGCGCGCGTTCTGATGCTGTTTTTGGGACCTCGGTTTTGAGGGTAGACTCTTCTGTCCCTCCCTAGTTACCGTTGCTTTGATACTTCACCTAGGGCAGGGCTAGGCAATTCCAGTCCTTGAGAGCCACAGGCAGGTCAAGTTTTCAGGATATCCACAATGAATGTGTATGAGGCACACACTGCCTCCTTGAGATGCAAATCTATCTCATGCATATTTATTGTGTAAATCCTGAAAACCTGACCTGCCTGTGGCTCTCGAAGACCGGAATTGCCTACCCCTTACCTAGGGTATGGAATCCAGAAGGGACGTAACAGAATGGAAGATTAGGTTTATACCTTCGATAATCTTCTTTTTGTTAGTCCATATGACCTGCCCTCTCTGTGTACACTCAGTTGTTTGGTGTAGCCTGTTCTTTTCTGCCTCAGTTACTCTCCTTACAGGCTTAAAGATTTTCCAGCCAGTTGCCAGATCCTGTGGGGAGTTTCTATGAGTATGCAAATTACTGAAGGACTTTGGGTGTTCGTTGCACACAGTAGATTAGTTCTACATTGTCCTTCAATGTTTTTCTGAGTTGCCTTTGTGCCTGTTTATCATTAGTTAATATTATGCAGAGCAAGCCAGTTCATGATTTACTTGTGTTGATGGGGATCCTTCCCTGTACCCCCTTGTCATGGATTTGTTCTGGTATGTTGCTTGGCTTTGGGACTTAACTGGATTTGTTTACTAGCTAAGGGGGTGGAGCAGGGGCTTAGAAAAGTTGATTTCTGCAACACCCGGACCGCAGGTTGGGATTGAACACCTAGTACATGGAATGCTCCAGGGACTAACAGAAAGAAGATTATCAAAGGTATAAACCTAATCTTCCATTCAAAGTCCCTCATTAGCGTCTCCTGAGAAAAATGTTTTAAAAAACATATGTAATTCTGGTTCTATTCACAATATCTTTGGGCACCATCTAGCTCTATAAGTCAGGTACCCTTGACTATAATCTACAAAACAAAGTCTGATTGAGCTGGGTGCAGGCCAGGTCCAGACTTACTCCAGTAAGATGAAGGTTAATTTTTATGACTGCATATTTAGTAAGTTAATGACACAATGTGCTAAATATTTAACATGCATGAAGAAATGTAATTGCAAATAAGGATGGAGGAGTGGTAGACCCTGATCAATTTTCAGAGAGATGTATTACTGAGGAGCTAGCTAAATTAAAGGTAGACAAAGCGATGGGGCTGGATGGTGTACAACCGAGGGTGCTGAAGGAACTTAGGGAAGTTCTGATGGATCTGATGACTAACTTTTCAATGCTTCTCTAGAGTCGGGAGTGGTACCAGGGGAGTGGAGAAGAGTGGATGTGGTCCCTCTACACCAGTGGTTTCAAACTCAAACCCTTTGCAGGGCCACATTTTGGGATTTGTAGGTACTTGGAGGGCCTCAGAAAAAATAGTTAATATCTTATTAAAGAAATGACAATTTTGCATAAGGTAAATCTCTTTATAATTTATAAATCTTTCCGTTTAGCTAAGTCTTAATAATAATATTGTCATTTATAGCTAAAAAGACATATGATCAAGAAACTGTTTTATTTTACTTTTGTAATTATAATAAACATACCGAGGGCCTCAAAATAGTACCTGGTGGGCCGCATGTGGCCCCCGGGCCACGAGTTTGAGACCACTGCTCTACACATAGGTGAATGTAAGGAAGAAGTAGGGAATTACATGCCAGTAATCTGCCTTCTGTGGTAAGCTAATTATTGGAAATGCTTTTAAAACAGAAAATGGTGAAGTATCTGGAATCCGGTGGATTACAGGACCAGAGGCAACATGATTTCACTAGAGGTAGGTCTTGTCAAACAAATCTGATCAATTTCTTTGACTGGGTGTCAGAGAATTGGATAGAGGGAGTGTGCTAGATGTGGTGTATTTAAATTTTAGCAAAACCTTTGACAGTGTTCCACATAGACATCTAATAAATAAACTGAGGGCCCCAAAGTGGCATGCTGGATCAAGAACTGGTTGAGTGGAAGATGACAGAGGGTAGAGGTCAATGGCGATCACTCTGAGGAAAGGGATGTGACCGGTGTTGTGCCTCAAGGTTCTGTTCCTGGGCCTGTTCTTTTTAACATTTTTATAAGCAATATTGCTGATAAGGTAAGATTTGCCTCTTTGCGAATGATACCAAAATCTGCAATAGAGTAGACACCCTGGATGGGGTGAACAACATGAAGAAAGAGCTAGCAAAGCTTGAAGAATGGTCTGAAATTTGGTACAGTTTAGGGAGTGAAGAACTTATGTGCATGACAGAAGAGCGGGACTTGGGTGTAATTGTATGTGATGATCTTAAGATGGCCAAACAGGTTGAAAAGGTGACGGTGAAAGCTAGAAGGATACTAGGGTGTATAGGAAGAGGTATGGCCAGTAGGAAAAAGGAGGTATTGATGCCCCTATATAAGACTCTGTTGAAACCTCATTTAGAATATTGTGTACAATTCTGGAAACCGCACCTTAAAAAAGATATAAAAAAGACAGAGTCAGTCCAGAGGAAGGCTACTAAAATGGTATATGGTCTTCATCATAAGGCGTATGGGGACAGACTTAAAGATCTCAATATGTATACTTTGGAGGAAAGGTGGGAGAGCGGAGATATGATAGAGATATTTAAATACCTATGTGATGTAAATGTGCATGAGTTGAGTCTCTTTCATTTGAAAGGAAGCTCTGGAATGAGAGGGCATAGGATGAAGTTAAGAGGTGATAGGCTCAGGAGTAATCTATGGAAATACTTTTTTTTACAGAAAGGGTGGTAGACGTGGAACAGTCTCCTGGAAGAGGTGGTGGAGACAGAGACTGTGTATGATTTCATGAAAACCTGGGATTATATGAAAGCGTGGGATTTCTTAGAGAGTGGAAGAGATAATGGTTTCTGCAGATGGGCAGACTGGATGGACCATTTGGCCTTTATCTTCCATCATGTTTCTATCTCTTTCCCCCCCCAACCATGATTTCCATTTTCCTTCTTCCTTCATTTCTTCCTTCCCTCCACCCCAATGTATTCAGCATCAAGAAAAGATGCATCATGGTTGGTGTGGGACCCTGAGGATCTGCACATGCCCAAGGCCTCCTGGCTCATATCCCCTTTGAAACAGGAAGTTCGAAGATGTCAGGAGCCAGAAGAGACCTTGAACATGCATGGATATTCAAGGACCCGCACCGGTTGCAATGCCTCTTCTATAGAAATCGACTGCTGAATTGCTGCCCCAGAAGAAGGGAGGAAAGACACTAAACACCTTGCAGTGCAGGGGAGAGGTGGTGTGAGGGAAGAAAAAAATGAGAGAGATGCTGAACACAAAGAGAAAGGAGGTAAGGACCAATCACATCAAAGAATGATGTATGTCTGGGCAGTTGTATCATTACACACACAGATGCTCATAACATTGACAGACTTGTGTACGCCATGTATATGTCATCTATTCTAGTGTATACTTATGAAGTGAACAAAAAAAAAAAGTAAAATTCTGGAATCTCTTATGGCAAATCCAGAATCTCTTCGGAGCACACCACTGTGCCGTGGCACACAGTTTGAGAGACTATGTCTTATTCAGAGCAGGTATAAATTTGTGCGTTAGCATTTTAACACTGTTGGGGTTGGTTCTGAAAGCCTATTTGATAAAGGCACATAGTCAGTTGCCTTTGTTATCTTTATTAAATGGGTGCCTGTCTGGACTTCTCACAAAGGTGTCCTTTTAGAAAATTATCTCCATTGTGAAGAGCTGTTAGTAATGAAATGGAACAGCTAAAGACATTTATAACAGATGCCAGAGAGCTTCGGTACAGACACAACAAAATAGGATGAGGGTGAAAGGTGATATTTATCATCTGAGGATTGCAAACTGTGCCAAAATAAAGAACTTTGAATATCAAGTCAATAGATAAGAAACTGGAAGAGAGAAAGGTCAGCATTAAATGCGAACACACTGCATGCTCCTTCTGTTGATTTAGGTCTAACCAAGTGCATGTTCTCAGATGAAGCAAGAGGCTTTAATAGCTACAGCCCAATAGTTATTCCTCTTTATAACACACAAGAAGAGAGCCAACTGTTGTATTATGAAAAGTATGCAATAGCTGAATTTAACAGCTATAAAAGTAATCAATCAATTAGTATTTATTAACTACTAGTATTTATTAACTACCTTTATGAAGAAATTCACTCACAACTTTTACTTCAGACAATTTCAATATGTTATATCTAAACTTTGCTATAAAGACAGAACATAATTCATTCTCTTCTTAAAATAAACAGCAAATTGTTCTTTCAAGTACTACAGCATGTTAATTAATTTATTTGGTTTTATATCCCATTCTCCCCAAAGAGCTCAGAACGGGTTACAATTTACAATCATAGTTTTACAATATGTAGTTGCATTCATAGTGTTACAATATAACATTACATAGGTTATTCTAGAGGAATCTTGGATAGGGTCACAGAGTCAAGAGGGCAGTATAGGTAAGATGGATAAGTAGGGAATACAAAGTACAGGCTAATCACATAATTTCAGCAAATAAAATGTCATCTAGCATTTGTGGGACATACGATTTGAGCATCATATAGATCAATGTATGGGTATAGATCAGGGGTGCTTGTGAGCTACTTTTAAAATGACCAAGTCAAAATGATCTACCAACAATAAAATTTTTAAAAACACAAAGCACACTGTACGCGGAGAAAATGTTAAATTATAATTTATATTTGGGGTTTTTTTTCAAAGAGATCATGGCAGATGACTTTAAAATATGCAATGTCACCTCAGTAACAACTATACAAAACTAGGAAAATATACCCCTCTCTTCTTTTACTAAACCACGATAGTGGTTTTTAACACAGGGACCTGCGTTGAATGCCCTGCGCTAAAAACTGCTATTGCAGTTTAGTAAAAGGGGGGCCATAGTGCAAAATATAGACAGCAGATATACATTATCAAAACGGACACATTTTGATCACTAAATTGAAAATAAAATCATTTTTCCTACCTTTGTTGTCTGGTGATTTCATGAGTCTTTGGTTGCACTTCCGTCTGATTGTGCATCCAATCTTTCTTTCTTTCTTCCTCCTGCATGCTTCCTCTCCTCCAGATCTCAATTCCATTCCCCAGTCCTTCCATGAGTCCAACTTTTTCTTCCTCTCTCCCTGCCTACCCCCTGCCACCCGACACATTCCATTCCCTCCTCCAACTTTTTCTTCCTCTCTCCCTGCCCCTCCCCTTTCTTTCTTTCTCTCTCCCTGCCCCCCCAAGCCACCGCCATCAATTTAAGCCACCGCCGTTGATTTCTCCCTGCTTCCCTGATGCTGCAAAAGCCAGGCCTGTGCTGGGCTTACAAGCCTTCCCCCTGACATCAATTCTGATGTCCGTGAGAAAGTTCTGGGCCAGCTAGGCAGTGATTGGCTGGCCCGGAACTTCCTCTCTAATGTCAGAATTGACATGTCGGGTGAGGGGGGGAGAAGGCTTATGGGCCCGGCGCTTGTGCTTGGCTCTTGCGGCATCAGGGAAGCAGGGAAAACGCCAAGTCAACGCGAGTTGATCACAGAGCCCAGGATGGGCTCCTTGATCAACTTGCGTTGCCCTTGGGATCTACTGGTCGATCGTGCGACCTTTTGGGCACCCCTGGTATAGATGATACACAATAGATCAGTCTACTTAAATACAGTAAAGCAAGCAAAACACATTGTCGTGGTACAACCCAGAACCAATGGACTGAAGAACTAGAAACCTCATTTATGGATGGGGAGCAACAAAGACATTCTGCAGTGAACTGAGATAACAATTTTCCAGGTCATTCCAAAGGCAACTTTCCTGAACGCTTGTAAAGAAGCTATAAAAAGTAGATTGAAACTGCATTTTTTTTAGTTTTGGTTGGAACTGAAACTTTTACCAAAACTGTCTACATACTTTTGGCTGAAACCAAAACTGCAGTTGAAGCTTATCACCTGGTTTCGGCCAAGGCTGAAACTGAAACCAAATCCAAAACTGAAAACTAAAGTTTGGTTGTGTGAATGGAAACCAATGAGGCCCACTGGGGATTGTCAGAACTTGCAGTCAGCAGCCCTCTGCTAAACCCATGGGAGATGATTATCCTCCATTCCCAGAAACTGCAAAAACAAGGTGACAACTGGGAGAGCTATGTTAACAAGTCTAGCATATTTATGTTCTCAAGTCAATGCAGATGTAGTTAAATATCCTTTGAAACTTGAACTTTGTGAGAAATTGTTTTAAAAAATCATGATTACCAGCTTTTTATGCTTACCCAAACTGTGCGAAAGTAAAAAGAGAAAGCAGCATCGAGATGTTTCCTGTTCTGTATTTAGTTATAAAACTGACTTGAGAACAAGCATGATATAGATTCTTATAAATAAAGGAGTCCAGACACTGGTCTATACTGTGGACACCATACCAGCCTGATGCATGATCCAGAATAAAAAAGCCTATTGGTGTTACTGAATGCAAGGACCATATACTCTGAAAAATTACATTTCTCCAATTATTTTCCAATATAAAAACTTCATTTAATTGTAGTATTATTTCCTTACTAACACTATAAGCTGACCAGTACTTGTGCTTGAAAACAATCACTGCAGGTTCCTATCTCATTGAAGCTAGCTTCTGCATGCCACAAGGTTGATTCAAATACTGCATCTTCATCTTATTCAACAGAGCCTGGAATTTTTTAACTCCTGGATCTGGCTTGGCCTATTGGCCCTATTACATCTCACCCCCCATGCCCACCCTGCAGTTCACTCCCCACGGCTATCTCCCCTCCAAACCAATATGTTAGATTTTCCCTTTCAGTTCTAAAATGTAACAAAAACAGACAGATTCGTTTATGGTGAAAACCAGTATACAGCTTTGTTTATTAAGTCAATATTACATATCAACTTCTTATACAAACAATTTATTTACTAAACTACAATGGTAACCAGCTATTAACATTTGATTTCCTGCTCCCTAGCCACACCCTTTCAGCTAGGGCTTGAGGTTGACATGGATCTCCATGCCCCTTCTTGGGTCACCCGATTCATAAGATAACTACTTAGCAAGCTTTCTTAGCATGGGACTGCTTATCATCTGAAGAGCTAATAATCTTATTTTTGAGTTCCCACCGCAGGCCTTTAATGAATTTACAGCCTCCCCCCCAACTCAACAAATCTGCGATCTATCGACCTGAGGGATACAAATTATTTCCAACAAAACTGAAATCATCCAAAAACAAGTCCAGACCAATATCAGAGAAATGAACCTTATCTCTGGAATAAAGATTCATGCAAAATGCCTCATTCCAGTCATGCCACAGCTGGAGGCCACCTCTGCCTGCCAACAGCCCACTCTGTTTATTGATTTTTTTATCAATCCCCTGGACCATTTCCTGGTAGCCATGTGCCAAGGCCTAGGAATAACATCCAACCTGACCTGCATGGCTGGGTACCATTCCAAATAAAATGCAAGTCATCCTTCATAGTGTTAATGAGCATTTTACCAGTCCAGAAATCTATATCATTGCCCATCAGGTGGAAGATGTGTATATCTGGATGATGCGGTCTGGTGTTCAATCATTTATCTGAGTATGAAAGAAAGTAGAAAGCACGTTGAAACAAGTCTGTGCATGTTGTGACATGTCTAAAGGTTACTCATGAACAGTTGAAGCTCAGTACGAGTCTAACATTCCAAGAAACAGGATGTCAGGAGAGTCCTCATGTGAATCAAGTAAGAAACTGCTAGATTTGGAGCACCATTCAGTAATAAATTTCTCACAAAAGAAGGGAAAAAGCCAAAGGAGATCCATGAACACATGACTGTAGTTTATGGTGAGTCTGCCCTATCATCCCACAAAGTAAAATTTTGGAGCAAGCAATTTAAGTGGGGTAGAGAATCCATTGAAGATGACCCTCACACTGGATGGCCTGTGAAAGCAAATTCCACAGATATGTGCAAGAAAGTCTAGGATTTAATTTTGTCAGAGAGGCCAATTAAGATTTTCCAAATTGCTGAAGAAATGGTCATCTCGGCTGGTTCAGTTTGGAAAATAATTCATGAAAAGTTGGGCATGTCCAAGGTTAGTGCAAGATGGGTTCCAAGAATGCTGACGCCATGTCAGAAGGCCACCAGGCTCCACTACTATCAGGAGAACTTGAAGATGCTTTGTGATAACCAAGTGAATTTTTTAATCGTTTGGTGACTGGAGATGAGACTTAGGTCTATCACAGAGATCCTGAGTCCAAGATGGAGTGGAAGCACAAATCATCCCCCACTCCAAAAAAGGTAAAGACAGAAAAATCTACAGACAAAGTCATGGCAACTGTCTTCTGGGATGATGAAGGACTTTTGCTTCTGGAGTTCATGCCACACAAGACAACTATAACCGGGAAGAGTTACGCCAACACAATGATTGCTTTGCGGGAGTCAAAGAAAAAAGATGAGGAAAACTCACAGCAGGCATGCTGCTTCTTCATGACAATGAACTCGTGCACGTGTCACAACAATCATAGGCTGCCATCCAAGATGTGAGTTTCAGCAGCTGAACCATCCACCTTAACAGTCCTGACCTGGCTCCCTTGTATTATTTCCTGTTCCGAGTTTTGATGAAATCTTTCTGCAGACTGGTTTTCAAGTGATGATGACGTCAAGGAAGCTGTGACATCCTGGTTTGACAGTCAAACAGAATAATTATTTTCAAAGGGGTTAGAGTCATTGCAGGAAATATGGATTAAGTATATAGAGCTATCAGGGGACTACACTGAAAAATAAAACAAAATTTTTTTTTAAACTCTTCTACTGAGGTAGATAAATTATTGAACTCCCCTCATAGTACAATAGCAGCAGGAGTTGAGACCATCACGTACCCCTCTGACCCAGCCAAGATATCCATAGCCCCAGATGCACCATGTGTTAATGAAGGCCACCTGGATGATAAGCAACTCTATGTCCTGTCCAATAGACATAAGAGAAGCTAGCTATCCACATGGAAAATACTCTTGCAGTTGCATCTGGAAGAGACAGATCACATGAGAGTTTTTGTGCTATGACCTAGGCAATCAGTAGTCAACCATTTGACAGAAAAAGGATATGCCAACTTAGATGAAGCAATAAGCTCCAAACAGAACACGCAAACTAGCATACACTCTCAGGGCCTTCCAAGGGGAAACAAGATAAAATATATGCTAATGCTGGTGCCTCAACATCCAGATAAAGCTGAAGTCCTGCAACAATTTGTGCTGACCCACTCACTACACAAGCCCCAAGCAGATGTAGCTTCTAAAAACTTGAGACGACCATCTAACCTAGTCTCTGAATTATATCTTCCCATAGTCCTGCTGCCCTGCTGCTGGAATGCGTACCAAACCGGGACAGAGTATCTCCTATTAATGCCATCGCCCTGCACATAATGGCCAGGAACTGGTATCTGGTGAGGCAAGAGTCATTTGCATGCAGAAATAAAATTTGCCCACCAGAAGGCTGTTCCTCAAGATAGTTAGATAGTAATGACACTGGGCACATTGATACTCCCCTGCACCCTTTGCAAGACCACCATCTGACCTTGTCCCAACCGATCTGTTTTAGATCGTGCCACACGAACATGCAATATCTCCCCATCCAAAAGAACATGGCTCAACAGTAGGCCTCTCAAAACCTCCTGATCAGGATGGGCTAACAGCTCGCTAACCTGCAACACTCAAAAAAAATCAAGCATGAAAGTGGTCTTGAATAGCCTCTCCTCAAAAGAGGAATGAACAATCGATGGAAGGGCTGCCAACAACTGCACCAATTGGCAATCTATTGTCCAGCTGTGTTGAGACCAGCTGACTTCACACCACAAACAGCTTTACAGAAGAAATTGAATCCAGCTATCTGCCATTCTCGAGGACCCTGAGATTTTAGCACAAATAACATATTCAGCTAAATATTCATTCAGCACTATACCCAGTCTCCATCCTAATCCATACAAGAAAGCACAGTTACTTACCGTAACAGGTGTTATCCAGGGACAGCAGGCAGATATTCTCACATGTAGTTCTTAGTTTTCTGTTGAGCTAAGATGTCATGTTTTTTGAACATTGCCTTTGCCTTCCTGCTCAAGCGTATATTTTTGTTGTATTTTTTCTTCATATAAAAAGGGTCAAGACTAGCCCACTCTGTTATCTCTTGCCAAAACTACATCAAAATCCCGTGACATCCTTACAAACATATGCATCAGCAGTAAACAACTGTCATTGGCAGACCCACAAACAGAAAATCATCTAGATAGTGGACAATCGAGTTGTAGCCTGCTCTGCTGCCATCCAACGCAGGAAGGCACTGAATATTTAAAAGTATGCACAAGAGATGGAACACTCCATTGAAAGACACTGATTGAAATAAAAGCTGCCTTCAAACTGGAAGATGACGGATGCACAGGTAAAAGGTGAAAGGCTGATTCAATATTTGCTTTTACTGAGTGCACCCTTTCCAGCCTTGAGAATGAGGTGAAGTGCACAGTCAAATGATGCATATTGAACTGTGCAGAGGTCCAAAGAAATGCCATCATTCACTGAGTTTCCGACTGGATGAGATAAATTGTGAATTAAGTGGAATTTACCCAGCTCCTTCTTTGGGATGACAGCCAGTGGAGATAGCATCATCTGAGGGAACAGTCTAGTCTGAAATAGTCCATCTATCCTGCCCTTATCAATTTCCTCCTTTAATTTAATGTGGACAATATGTCAAAGACATCCAATGGACAGTACATTTTTGACTGTTGTGTTCCTAACCTCCCAATAATACAGATTATGAAACCCTCCCTAAACCCTACTTGCAAAGCCAATGCAGCTACTTTATCATCATACATCCTAATCCATTAATACATGGCCCTTACTTGCACTGGTGTTAGGGATCTCGACTTGTGTAAGTCATTTTCGAGAGAAGTGGTCCCACTGGGACCTTCTTTAGGACATTTTGCAGCTCATGATGTTGCCCGCACTGCGAGCAGGTGTGTCTGAATTGGAAATATAACAGATCCTCTTGATTCTTTCCCAACTTCAAACATATGTCCTGTCCATTTCCCATGCTGACCCAGCAGAATGGCAAAAGAATTGTGCTCACTCGGCCCTGATGTACCCATCTTCCTAGTAGAAGCTGCCAAAGCTGGTCTGTTTGGATGCCATATGAATCAGCCATAAATTAATATCCTGGGTTTCCCAAGACATATGGAGGGTTCCCACCGTCTTGTCTATAAAGGCCCAACTAACGAATCACTGATAGTCTACACATATACATATAGTACTTGATGTCTAACAGTAGGCCGTACTGACTCAGGTTGGCGTCACCCCAAACAATAGCAAGCCATAAAAAGGAATTAACTCAGTTAATTACATTTCTAGACACTGGAGTAGACTTGCCTTGAGCTCCCTCTTTGGCCTTCTTTTTTGTCCTTTCTACTAACCCTACCCTCCATCAGCCTAAAAATGTTTATACATATACGCTTCTTAATTTTCTTTCTTAATCACTGCTTTTAACATATTTACCAATGATCTAGAGATGTGAATAACTAATGAGATAATGAAATATGCTTACAAATTTATTCAAAGTTGTTAAATTGCAAGAAGATTGTGAAAAATTGCAAGAGGACTTTGGGAGTCTGGGCATCAAAATGGCAGATGTTTAATGTGTCCCACAAAGACACCAAAAAAAGGAGTCAAAATCACACAATAAATGAGTGACTAACTGGGATAATCTGCAACTGGGGAATCAGTTAAATAAAGTGTGGAGAAAAAAAAGACTCAAATATAACTGCACCTTCCCAATACCAAAGTAATATAAGGGTAGGGGCAAAAAATACCATCATGTGTAAAAAAAACTCCACACAACCCTAATCACCAGAAGCAGATCTAAACCCCAATCTCAGACAGGAATTAATTAAGCAAGGGGAGCAAAAAAAATTTCAAACTTATCTTGACTCAGATGTAGGCTTGTGGTACCTCAATTCCGTAAGCAAGCTAAGAAGCCAACCAGGGGAGGTGGGTGGGTTGTGAGAATATCTACCTGCTGCCCCTGGATAACACCTGTTATGGTAAGTAACTGTGCTTTATCCTAGGACAAGCAGGTAGCATATTCTTACATGTGGGACTCCCTAGCTTACTACAATGGGATGGAGGGAGTGTTGGTCATTAAGAGAATAAATTTTGGAATACTGCTTGGCCAAAGTGACCATCCCGTCTGGAAAGGATTCCAGACAGTAGTGAGATGTGAACATGTGAACTGAGGACCAAGTAGCTGCTTTATAGATTTCATTTATGGGAGTGGAATGCAAGAAAGCAACTAAAGCCTCCATAGCTGGGACCTTATGCTGTTATATGACCCCGAGCTGCAGCCCAGCCTGAGCACAGTAGAAGGCAACACAGGCTGCCAATCATGTGGACCAAGTTCTTTTGGTTACAGGCTGACACAAACTGTGAGGAGCAAAGAAGAGAACAGTTGAGATGCTGTATGTGGTTTAGCCTTTGAAAGTGATAAACCATGACTCGTTTACAGTGTAAGGTATGAGGAGTTGTTTCTCCCAGGTGAGAATGAGACTTGGGAAAAAACTGGAAGTACAAATGATTGATTCCAATGAAATCCTGTGACTACATTCAGTAGAAATTCAGGATGGGAGCAGAGAAATACTTTATCCTGGTAGAAAACTTAAAGGGTGGGTCAGACACCAACTCTTGAAACTCACTCACTTGACATGCACGAGTGATGGGGATTAAGAAATATTACTGTGAAAGTGAGATAGGCAAGATGAGCAGAAAACATTGGCTGAAATGGATGTCTATATCAGAGACTCTTTCTCATAGCTACTGACATAACAAATGCTCTAGATAACAACTCAAAAGCATCATAGACTGACCTTGCTACATACTTTCTGGTCTGTAAAAAAGAGTGAATATTTTGCTGATATTCTGCAAGATGCTCAGACAGAATATATTGCTCATGTCAGGCAAATTCGCCACTAATTGTTTGAAATACAAAGACATGTAAAAACTAAGTAAGGATCCTGGTCGTCAGTATAATCCATAGTACGGCCTTCACACCCTGTAAGCGCTGAGGCAGAAACACTTGCATTGAAATATTTTTTAGGGCTGACTCCACAAGGAATGATTGATGGTGAAGCTGTGATTTATCAAATCCTGGAGGAGAACAGATTTGTAAATGGAATCTAGTTGGCTTGGAGCAACCATGATAAAGGTATTTTTCAATAAGTGTCTCTTTTAAAATGTCAAGTAAGGATAACTTGAGGAGCTCTTTGGGAGTGTCAGTATAGTCCAAAGCATCCAAGTATTCAACACTTGGTCCAGAGATAGGTAGGGCTTTGCACAACTGTCTAATATATCTGGTAAAGACAAGTCCTTCTGGAGAAGATCTTCTAGGAGGCATTTTTTGTGATGGCAGTTCTGAAGGTATGCTGTCAGACTCAGAGCTAGATAAAGCTAATGCTTCAGATTCTTTAGGAAAGTTTACATCTTCAGTGCCGATCCAATGACACTGATGACGAGGATTGATGAGTATCTCTTTTACGCTTGAAAGCATGAGATTGATGCGATGAGGACCGTTGTGGCAAAAGAGAACATTGATGCTTCAAGTTAGTGGATCGATGACTCGATGGAAGACTTGAAGAGCAATGACTGGAGGTAAATTGTCGTCTAGATAGGGATGACGATGCCTCTCAGAAGATCCATGAGAAGTAGCTCGATGCTTCGATAGAGAGCTGACATTGGTACTTGGAGGCCTATGCTCAGGCTGGGCCAGTACCGAGGGAGTCAACGTGAGCTCCCGTATGCAGTGCAATTTAAACATTGTACCGATCTCCCTCCTGAAAGTATGTACTGGTACAGATGGCTCAATATCCAGTACCTGCGGTGCAGCAGATTTCCTCGAATCGGGTAACTCCGATGAGGATGTACGTCGTAATGCACCAGCAACGATGGCTAAGCTGCTGGTACCATCGGTGCAGCAGGTTGTCTCGAAGCAGATGACCTCAATAAGGATCCACACCGTGAAAGAGAGACAACCTGCGAAGCTAGAGAATGGTGGCATTGGTATTTGGTCTGCATCAAGAGACTCAATGCTGTGAAGACCTGCAACACTTTCTGAGAACTCACCAGTACCAATGGCTCAATAGCCAGTACCCTTGGTGCAACAGGTTGCCTTGAAGCGGGTGACCTCGATGAAGATGCACACCATGAAGAAGAGACAACCTGCGAAGCTTGAGAACGTTGGAGTTTATGTTTGGTCTGCATCAAGAGACTCAATGCTGTTGAGACCCTTGGCTCTTGCTGGGAAGTGGATGGCTTCTGAGCTAGCTTCCCCAATGCAATTCATTCTTCCAATGTCGATGTGATGCAGGAGTTTTCGATGTTGACGGCTCCGAAAATTTGGTGATCCACAGTCGAGTCAAAGAGCTTGTCCTGTTGAATGCGACAGGCCTTGAAAGAGTGCTGTTATAAGGTGTAACATCGAGCAGAAGACTCAGCTCAGTGTTCAGGACCCAAACACAGTAGACATCAATTATGAGAGTCGGTGATAGAAATAGGCCGCCGCACCTAGATCACTTCTCAAAACCCGAAGGTTTCAACATAGAGGGAAAATAATTTTGTCAGCAAGATTATATTCAACTAGTGTTTTAGCCCGTTACATTCGTTACATAACGGGTGCTAGAATAGCCCCACGTATACCATGACCCTGACTCTGACCCCACCCATGCCCCGCCTCTATCATGCCTGGACCCTGCCTCTCACTGATCCCAGTCCCACCACCTCACCTTTCACCATTTCCTTTGTACCCTTTTGGCCCTCCTGACAGGGTCTTTACTTACCCGAGGTGGCAGCAGCAGTCCTGACGTACCAACCTTTCCTCCCTCAGTGCCCCAAAGCAGCAGTGGTCCTACCATTTCCATCTCTCCCTTTCCCCCTTTCACACCCTCTACCAACATTGCTTTCTGATTCTTCCTTTATCCAAGGCCCAGGTGCACTTCCACACACTTCCTAAAACTGCTCCTCATGGCCCTAAAACATGTTGGAAGGGAAGAGTAGATTCTCTTCCCTCACATAATCAAGCAGCACACATGTCTCCAGCCCCTTCATTTTCCCCTGAAACTGATTAAGTCATCTCTGCAACCTCAAGGATTATTAAGCCATCAATCACAGCTGTCACAGGCGTAACCTCCTGAAGATCAAATGCCTGCCCTTTATTTAGGGGATGGCGTGAGTCAAAATATCCAAGATGCAAAGCACACCAACTAATGAGCTTCATTTTGCCTCTTTGCCAGACATAAAGTGCCGCTGCTAAGCTATTCATAACATAAATCAGACAGGTGAAGCCATCTTCTGCCGTGGCCTGCAGCCGCCTTCAGCCACCACCAGCCGCCGCTGCCGCCATTCGCCTCGGGGGATTCTCACACATGCGCACTCCTACCTGCGGTGCCCTACAGCGCACGGAAAACGGGAGCACGCAGGTGGGAGTGCGCATGTGCGCTTAGGGCTTTATTATATTAGATGTAAAACTGAGTGAGAGACCTGCCGAGGAAAAAATCCGAGACTGAAGCCCAAGTTTGAAGAAAAAAAGATGAAAATATATTTTTTTAAATTAAATTTTACAGTTCTTTTTTTTTTTTTTTTAAGTAAAGAGAAAGAACAATACTGATAAGAAAAAAGATGTGAGAGTGGGAAGGCAATGCAGACTGAACAGAGTTCAGTCAAAAAAGTACTTATTCGCTCCTCGGAAAATGAAGAACTGAGGTACTGCGAGCCTATCAGGTGGGAAGGAAATCGTACATGCATGGTGCGGCAGTCACAGTTTCTTAAAACTTAAAGTGACAGTACACTTTTAATACTGTCCATACTGGTGCTCTGTGGATGATGTCACCCACGCTTGTCCTGGGATAATCTGTTTTACTACTTGGGATCTTGCTAGGTACTTGGAACCTGGGTTGGCCACTGTTGGAAACAGGATACTAGGCTTGATGGACCTTTGGTCTGTCCCAGTATGGCAATTCTTAGGTTCTTAATGCATATACTGTATTTTTGTCCAGTTTGGAATTTCTATGAAGCATGTTTCAGAGACAGGCTTGAAATCTCTACATCAAGACAGTGGCCCTCTTTGCTAAGACATAATATATGAGTATAACTAACAAAACATTACCGATTATATTGCATGAGAAAGCTATCAGAGAACTGTTCCTGTAGGCAGACACAGAGTACATATAACAATCTGCCCTCTCAGAAGGAAAAGTCAGTTTTTATGTCTTCTTGGAGCTTAGCTGTGTGTCCTGGATGGTGGGGAGTGGGAACCCAGGCAGCCCACTCAACAACTTCTAATAGAAAATAGCTTTTCAACAGGGCCTGCAAAGTCCTAGATCATTGCCAGCAAGAGAACAAAACTTCTGGCAAGCACCAAATCCTCCTTCAGGCATAAAAATAACTCTGTATGAAAATGTTATTCTCGCCTTGTCACCATGGATAAGATAAGGTTATCTCAAAACAAACCTTGGGAGAATTTCAGTGTCTCTTTTTTGTGTCAGTTCAGTTGTAAAGCTCATTTAGAGGACAATTTCCAAAGTAATTTATGCTAGCAATTGGTGATTTCCCCAAATAAATAGACCATTCAAAAATTACCTTTTCCTCTTTGTGGCTAAAAGCAGTTTACAAACCCAAAATAATTTCATCAATAGTGAAAGAGGGTGGGTGGGGGGAGGAGGAAAAGGGTTACAATATTTGTGATGTAAAAAAAAGAGAGCACATGATGGCCCTGCCCTCACACCAGCCCCTTCCCTGCTCCCCACCTTTCACCTATTTCCTTACCCCCTCTTCTACGAAACTGTGCTGCTCCCAACGCTCATTGAGTTCCTATGAGCGTCGGGAGCAGCACAGCTCCCCGCGCTAAAAACCGCTAGCGCGGTTTCATAGAAGAGGAGTTAGTCTCCCTTTTAGTGTTTCTCTTTCTACCTCCGACACCCTCTCCAGTGGGTGCTTCTCTCTCCTTCCAACCCCCTCCCACAAGTGCTTCTCTCTCCAGCCCTTGCCCACCCTGAAGTAAGGTATGGCTCTTCCATGTTCCCCACCTACCTCCTCCGCAAAATTTTAATCTTCAGGCCTGCTGGCAGCGTCAGCACAGTGAGCCTGTTGCCATTGACCTGCCCTGGAAGCCTTCTCTCTGCAGTGACTTTCTTTTTCCCTTGTAGGTGGGACACTGCAGAGAGGTGGCTTCCAGGGCAAGCTGAGGCAGCAGGCTCACCTTGCTGACACTGCTGGTCAGTCTGAAGATTATATTTCAGTGGAGGACAGGGGAGAGGCACACCCAAGACACTTTAGAATGCCATCCGAACACTCTTTGACAGTTCTAAAAAGAGGACATGTCCAGGTAAATCCAAATGTCTGGTACCCCTGATTAAAATGATTTACTTCTGTCACTCTTACTCTCTTATCATCACTTCTGCTTTGCATAATTTTCTCTTTCCTGCTTCTCTCCCCACTCCTACCACAATCCATTCTTATTCTATAATTCTCTCACTTCCCATGCTCACACTCAATCTCTCACTTTATTCCAAGCCTCATTCTGGTGCTCCTATGGCCTCTTTCAGTGATTCTCTGATTCTGAGTATCGTCCTTTTCTGTCAGCTGCAGAACACCCAGGCAGGCCCCACCTCTTCTTTTTTCCTCTCCTGGTTACCTGCTATGTGTCCTCTCTTTTTGCACAAACAAATCTGGGAACCCTACTTTAAGTAATTTATGGAATTTTGAGATGAGATTCAAATCACAGATCTAGATGGAACCTATTTCATAAGAACAAAAGATTCTTATTATTATTTTTATGTTATTAAAATGTCCCCCTCTATGGACCCAAGTAGACTGTGTTTCTAATAGCTAATTACTGGCTGATAGAGATGAATCTAAACAAACAGGAAGTGCTTTATATTACAATTATCTGATATTATAACTTGATTGAAAATGAAATAAAACTGATCAGGGGATCACTTAAGCATAACTGCCCACCTCAGAAAAATATATAAATTCAATTAAAATCTCATTTTGCTGAGAAAACCATAAACTTACAAAATTCAATGCATTCCAGTACTCACATATGCTTTCCAGTGACATCATATGCTACACAGCTCAATGCAGACCTGAAAACCAAAGGGTCTTAGAACTAAAATGACCAAGAAACCTACTAAAAAAACCTCTTGTTTAAGGCAAACAATGATGGATTGTAGTTTTATTTCATTTTTGATCAGGTAATGAACAGCCAACTGAACTAGTTCAATTCATGACAGTTGAAATGCATTTATTTATGGAAGTTTGTTCCTCCTATTAAGTAATCATTGAGGTTTTCCTATACTGCTCTCAAATTTGTTATTTTACTGAATCATTGACTGCTTTAGCTTATTGTTTTATTGTGAGTTACTGGGATCAGGAAGAAGCAATATGGATTGCCTTTAAAAGAGAAGATGAAACTTCTATCTATATGGGTGTTGTCTACAGACCTCAGGCACAATCTGAGCAACTTAATAAAGATCTGGTTGCAGACTATCCAAAAGCTGGGAAACAAAGGGAAAGTGCTGTTGCTGGAATATTTCAACTTGTTGGATATGGATTGGAAAGTTCCATTAGTGGAATTGGAATAAAGCAGAGAGATTGTGGTCGCCTTTCAAAGAGCTCTGCTCAGACAAATGGTGATGGAACCCATGAGGGAAGGAGTGATGCTGGATCTGGTGCCCAAAAATAGGGAATGTGTGTCTAATGTCTGAGTGGTTGCCCACATGGGCAGTAATGATCATCAGACAGCCACAGAAAACTCAAAGTCCTGGATTTCAAACATGCTGACTTTAATAAAATGGGGGAGCACCTGAAGAAAGAGCTGATAGGATGGGAGGATATGTGAGAAATGGAAAAACAGTAGTCCAAATTGAGCTATAAAAATGGCTACCAATCTTTATGTGAAGAAAACAAATAAAAGCAAGAGAAAAAGGAAACCAATATAGTTCTCCAAATAGAGGTCTGCATGGGAACGGGGATCGTGGGAATCCCCCCTAACCCACGGGACTCCCCTCTAGATAATGGGACTCCCACGGGGATGGAAGGCTTTGGAAGCAGGGTTCATCCATATAATATAATGGACATTTCAGCCTTAGTAAAAGAGGGGGTTTATAAGTTAATTACCTGAACAAAAAACAAAAAAAGGGTTCCACCAAAGAGATTCCACAAGGAAAACAGCAGCGCAAACACAAAAGAAACTGTGGAATTGATGATCCTGTCAGAAGTAATTGCTGCTTTTTATGGGGATGGGTGGGGACGGAGAGGATCCTGATGGGGATGGGTGGGGATGGAGAGGATCCTGGCGGGGACAGGTGGGGATGGGTGGGATTTCTGTCCCCACACAACTCTCTATCTCCAAACAAGTGGCTGAGAAAATAAAGGCGAAAGAGTTGGCATTTGTAGGAATGCGAACTCAGCAAACACACAAGATACGAGTCGGGAAGGAGGCATTGCCAGTAGCTAGCTCCTAGACCCTTTTATTATGCTTCTAAGCTAATGACATCATAGTAACTCCCCTAGGTACATCTCTAATGATTAAGAACATAAGAAATGGCTTCGCCGGATCAGACCCTAGGTCCATCCAGTCTGGCGACCCGCACCCGCGGAGGCCAAGCCAGGTGTTCCCTGTTGAGAAACCTTGTTTACTCGTATCCCTCAATGTGATTTGCGAGGTGTGCATCTAACTTGCCCTTGAATCCCGGAATGGTGGTCTCCATCACAACCTCCTCCGGGAGTGCGTTCCAAGCATCCACCACTCGAGCGAAGCAGAATTTCCTGATATTTGTCCTGGGCATGTACCTCGGTTGAGACAAAGGTACATGTTTTTACATCGTGTCACCCTCAACTCTGCAAGTAGGCATATCCTGATTAACACTTAGACAAAACCTGATTCTCTGCACGTATGCAATGCCTGTCTAATGTCCTTTCCAACTAAGGACTAATCAAATTAAGATAAGGGTTAATTTGTGCCAGGTAAGGGGGAGAGCGGGAAGGAGTCTGCATTCTTTCATATGGCCTCAGGAAATCAGTGTGCCGATCTCGCCCTGTTTTAGAATGGCATCCCTTCAGGCATTCATGAAATGCAAAAGAGGAAGAACACAGAAAGGAATAGTGGATGAAACTGAAAAAGCCAAGAGAGATATACATCTGGCAAAAGCACAAGCAGAAGAGCAAATGGCTAGAAATGCAAAAAGGGGAGACTTTTTTTCCCCAGGTATATTAGAGAAAGGAAAAGGGTTAAAAATGGAATTGCAAGACTGAAATAAACTATGAATCGCTGTGTAGTGATGAGGAAAAAGCAAACATGCTAAACAAATAACCTCTGTTCTGTGTTAATGGAAGAAAATCCTGGAGGATTAGCTGGCAAAGGTACATATGAGAGTGGAATGGATACCACACTGTTCACGGAAGAAAGTGTTTATGAACAATTTGAAAATTGAAGGTGGATAAAGCCATGGAACTGAACGGGATTCATCTCATGATACTGAGGAAGATCAGAGAGGTTCTGGTGGGTCTTCAAAGATTTAAAAAAAAAAAAAAAAAATCCTTGGAGACAGGAGAGGCTCTGCGGGATTGGAGAAGAGTGGATGTGGTCCCTCTTCACAAAAGTGGTGACAGAGAAGAAGCTGGAAACTACATGCCAGTAAGCCTCACTTCAGTTATTGGAAAAATAATGGAAGTGTTGCTGAAGAAAGGATAGTGAATTTCCTGGAATCCAATGGCTTACAAGATTCACTAAAGGTAAATCATGCCAAACAAACCTGAATGAATTCTATGACTGGGTAACCAAAGAATTGGATTGAAGCTATGTTCTAGATGTAATTTACTTAGATTTTAGTAAAGCCTTTAACAAGGCTTTACTAAAATCTAAACCTTTGACAAAGCTTTACTAAATATTCATAGGAGGCTCTTGAATAAAATTAATAGACTGAAGTTAGGGCTAAAAGTGGTGAACTGGAATAGAAACTGGTTGACAGATGCCAGAGGGTGATGGTTAATGGAATTCACTCAGAGGAAGGAAAATTGAGTAGTGGAGTGCCTCAAAGACTGGTGCTAGGGCTGATTCTGTTCAATATATGTGTGAGCAACATTACTGAAAGTTTAGGAGGTAAAGTTTGCATTTTTGTGGATAATACCAAGATTTGTAACAGAGTGGACACCCTGGAAGGAGTGAAAAACAAAAAAAGATCTGCAAATGTTAGAAGAATGGTCTAATGTTTGGCAATTAAAATTCAATGCAAAGAAGAAGAAATTCAAGGGAGCTGTTATGTGTTAGGAGGTAAAGCATAGTTACTTACCGTAACAGGTGTTATCCAGGGACAGCAGGCAGATGCGTGACGTCATCCACGGAGGCCGGATGCGGACAGCCTCTCAAGAAGATTTGCTTGTAAAACTTTAAGAAAGTTCGCGACTGCCATACCGCGCATGCACGAGTGCCTTTCCGCCCGAGGTAGGGCGCGCATCTCCTCAGTTCAGATAGCTAGCTAAGAAACCAACCAGGGGAGGTGGGTGGGTTGTGAGAATGCCTGCTGTCCCTGGATAATACCTGTTACGGTAAGTAACTGTGCTTTATCCCAGGACAAACAGGCAGCATATTCCCACATGTGGGTGACCTCCAAGATAACCAGAATGGGATGGTGGAAATTTGAAAAAATACACCAATGGCTGAATACTAATAGACTAGCACTCAACGTTAATAAATCAAATGTGATGCTCTTTCCATGGAGAGATAATTTAAAACTGAATTTTCCAATCTCTATTAAGGGCTCTCCCTTACAACCAGTAAGTAATATTAAGATTCTAGGGATTATTTTTGATTACAAACTATCCTTTCATGATCACATTAGTAGCATTATCAAACCAACTTTCTTTAGGCTTCGCCAAATTCGCTCAGTTTCACAATTTCTCTGCACTAAATCCCTCAATATTCTTATCCACTCTCTCGTGATTTCCAAAATCGATTACTGCAATGCCCTATTCAAGGGAATAGCTCAAAATGAAATCAAGCGTCTACAAATTATTCAGAATGCTTCTATCAAGCTCATATTCAAAGCCAAGAAGTTTGATCACGTAACACCCCTTCTCAATAAAGCGCACTGGCTTCCAGTTGCTCACCGGATAACATATAAACTATGTTTGCTCACATTCAAATCCCTTCTTTACAAAACTCCAGCTTTCATTTATAAGTTATTAATTCCATATACTTCCAATAGAATGTTAAGATCTACTGAACAGCACTTGCTGACGATTCCCTCTCTTAGAATTATTAATACTAGACGGCAATTGATTTTTTCTGTTACAGCCCTCCAAACTTGGAACTCACTTCCTATTCACTTGAGGGAAGAACACAACTTAGAAAAATTCAAAAGTAAACTAAAGAGCTTTCTTTTTAAAGACGCCTTTGAAAATTAGCCATTTAGTCTTCCAACCAATTTTACTTTTTCTCTCTAATTTTATTGAAGTAATTTTTAACTTCCCTTTCCTTCTGTATCTCTCTTATATGTCTCTAACTTTTAAATAATTTGTAGTTCTTATCCCTCTCTTCCCTTATGTTCTTAGTTTTGTTACGTTTGTCAATAGTCTTGTCAGACCTGATTTTTGTTATTTATTTTATTGTTCCCCACATTTTGTAATTTTATTATTATGTACATTGCTTAGAATTATGATTAAGCGATTAATCAAATCTCCATTAAACTTGACAATCTAGGAGAATAAATTTTGTAAAACCGCCTCGTCGAAATGGCCATTCTGTCTAGAAAAAGAATCCAGACAATAATGAGAGGTGAAAGCATGAAACGAGGACCAAGTGGCAACTTTGCAGATTTCCTCAATAGGAGTAGATCTCAGGAAAGCTACTGATGCCGCCATGGCTTCTGACTTTATGGGCTGTGACTCAACCCTCTAGATGCAGTCCAGCCTGAGCATAGCAGAAAGAGATACCAGCAGCCATCCAGTTGGAGATGGTGCGCTTGGAAACTGGATGTCTCTACTTGTTTGGATCGAAGGAGACAAAAAGTTGAGGGGCAGATCTGTGTGGCTTAGCACGTTGCAAGTAAAAAGCTAAAGCACGCTTACAGTCCACAGTATGAAGAGGCTTTGGAAAAAACACTGGAAGTACAATGGTTGAGATGAAATTCTGAAATCACCTTAGGTAAGAAGTTAGGATGAGTACGGAGGACCATGTTGTCATGATGGAAAACTGTGAAAGGTGGGTCCACTACTAAAGCTTGAGGCTCACTGACTCTGCGAGCAGATGTGAGAGCAATGAGAAAAAAAACACTTTCCAAGTGAGATATTTGAGATTCCAAACCACTGGAGGCTTGACATTGAAAAGTCCTTTCATAAAGTTGGAAACCACAGGATGAGCAGAAAAGGGTTTCCCTTCTATAGGCTGACGGAAAGCAGCAATTGCACTGAGATGAACTCAGATAGATGTGGATTTGAGGCCTGATTGAGATAAATGCAACAGGTAATCTAAAACTGAAGGCAAGGAAGTAGACTGAGGCACCTTGTGATGAATGGTGCACCAAGCAGAAAATCTAGTCCACTTCTGGTTGTAACATTATCTAGAGATAGGCTTCTGAGAAGCCTCTAAAATTTCCTCGACAGATTGAGAAACTGTAGAGTGGCAGTTAGGTTGAGAGGTACCAAGCTGGCAAGTGTAGCGACTGCAGGTTGGGATGAAGTAGAGACCCCTGACTCTGTGGAAGCAGAAAGGAAAACACTGGTAGAAGTAGTGGCTCCCTGCTGCTGAGTTGAAGCAGAAGGGAGAACCATAGTTGTCTGAGCCACTGAGGAGCTATCAGAATCATGGTGGCATGTTCGTGTTTGAGTTTAATGAGTGTCTTGAGAATGAGAAGAAATGGAGGAAATGCATATAGAAACTGATTCGTCCATTCCAGGAGAAAAGCATCTGCCTCAAGGCGATGAGGAGAGTATATCCTGGTCAGAATTGAGGCAGTTTGTTGTTGTGGGGAGACGCAAGGAGATCTATCTAAGGAGTCCCCCACTGAGAAAAATTGTGATGGAGAGGTGAGGAATTGAGCGTCCATTCGTGAGGTTTCAGAAGATGACTCAATTTGTCTGCCACAGTTTTCCTCTCCTTGAATAGAGACAGCTTTAGAAAAGTGTTGTGAAGGATTGCCCAATTCCACACCTTTTGTCTGAATGACGACTACGTAATCATGGAAAAGATGCTGAAGAGCTTTGAGAGCATTGAAGATCACTCTGAGTTCCAACGGATTTATGTGACACTGACAATCTGTGGTGGACCAATGGCCTTGAATACGGAGACCATCGAGATGAGCCCCCGAAGCATAGGTCGAGGAATGTGTTGTGAGGACCTTCTGATGAGGGGTGTAAACCTCTGTAAACAGTAAACCTCTGGAAAGATAGGAAGAGAGCATTCACCGAAGGAGCCACTGTAATGTGCTGAGAATGGGTCTAAAGCCTCTACTCACTGAGTTGCCAGGGTCCACTGAAGAATTCATAGGTGTAGTCTGGCAAAAGGAGTCACGTGAACTGTAGAGGCCATGTGACCTAGGAGAACCATCATGTGTCTCGCTTAAAGTAAAGTGAGGGATGACACTTTGCGACAAAGTTGAATGAGAGCATCCTGACGCTACTGAGGAAGGAATGCTCTGAGTTGTACAGTATCCAGTACAGCTCCGATGAACTGTAGAGTCCGAGAGGGTTGTAATTGGGATTTTGGGAAGCTGATTTCAAATCCTAAGCTTTGGAGGAACCAAGTAATCTGTTGGGTCGCTACAATAACCCCCTGAGATGTTGAATCCTTGATGAGCCAGTCGTTCAGGTACAGAAAAACCTGAAGACCATGGTTTCACAGATTTGCTGCTACCACTATTAGGCACTTGGTGAAGACTCTGGGAGATGATGCCAGGCCAAAGGATAGCACTCTGTATTGAAAATGATGATTTCCCACCTGAAATCTGAGGAGCTAGTAAGAGGCTGGACGAATAGAAATGTGTAAGCCTCTGTGATCCAGGGAGCATAACAAATCGGTTTGATCCAGAAAAGGATATAATGATGCTATAGACAGCATTCAAAATTAATCTCTGACAAGGAATTTGTCCAGGATAGGTCGCAGATCACCCGTTTTCTTCGGAACAAGGAAGTAATGGGAGAAAACCCCTGTGTTCTGCTGCTCCAGAGGAACCTCCTCGATAACATGCAGACAAAGCAGAGCTTAAGCTTCATGAAGAAGGGTGGTCTGGAAAGACTGAAAGGATACTCTTTTGTAATCGGAAGTGCAAGAGAGGCCTTCCCAGATGAGAGTGAGGTTTCATCCTTGGTAGAAATGATGGAACAACCCCCTATGGAAAAAAAGAAATGAGAGAGGTAGAACGAATAAGGTTATGCTCTGTGTGAGTTGGTTAAAAAGACTGAGAAAGCTCAGGTGCAGCAGGAGTCTGAGGGTTACGCAGCTGCCATTGCTGCTGTTGAGGCTGCTGTTTCTTAAGAGGTGGCCTTGAATCAGGTGCTGCTTTCTGAGGAAAACGCCTTTGAGAAGATGGAGAAGTATAACCCTCATCTGTGGAAGGATTTGGGTTTGATCTGATGAAGGAGGCAGATGACTTCTTATGCTCAGACAATCGCTTTGTAATTGCCTCAATAGAGTCATCAAACAACTCATTGCCTTGGCATGGGATGTTGTAGATTTGGGTCCATATCTATGGTGTGGAGCCAGTCGAGACGGCGCATCGCCACCGAGAAAGCAGTGGCCCTGGAGGACATCTCAAAAGCATCATATATAGCCTGGACCATATGTATGCGAAGTCGTCCCAGAGTGGAATGCATATGAGGTAATGGCGGAATAGAAATCCCTAATGTAATGTAATGTAATGTAATATGCTGGAACTGTCAGGCGATGCTCTGGAAGGTACTTAAAAAAAGTGGGCAAAGGATTGACCCAATATTTGAGAAATGATGCAAAAAAACAAAGTTGTAGTTTAAAATTCTATTTGTCACCATAGAATTTTGATACAGGCATCGGCCAAATGTATCCATGGCCCTTCCCTCTCGGCCAGGTGGGACCGTGGCATAGACCTTGGCTAGATTAGGCATTTTCAAGGAAGACCCAAGAAGAAGAGATTGATGGGATAGTTGAGACTTTTCAAATCCCATGGCCCGGAACCTCCTCTCCGACGTCAGAATTAACATCAGGAAGGTTTGTGGGCAGGCGCCTGGACCTTTATTTTGCTTTAGTCGGCAGCAGACCATGTGTGTGTGTGTGTTTGAAGTGGTAGTAGGCAGCAGCAGCGGGGGCCGATCTGGGGGGGCAGGCTTCGGAGGGAGGGGAAGCGATCCCCACAGACAGCTTCAGGATGCTGTCCCTGAAAATAGGACATTTTGGCGTCCCAAAGCTGTGCATGGGGACAACAGGACAGGGGATCTAAAAAGGGGACAGTCTTGTTGAAAACAGGACATATGGTCACCTTATCCGTGCCAGTCATCCAGGGCAGGGGTGCATGTAAAAGGTCCCACATGGGGTTCCAGTTCAAAAGCAGGGCATCCTGCAGTGGATGCAGATGAGCTCTGGCCCAAGGAATCATATGGGGGGGGGGGGGTTCTTTCTTTGTTCTGTAGTCCGCTTGAGCTGATCGCGAGGGAATCCAAGAGCATCTGAGCCAGCAAGACTTCGTGAAGCTGCAGGCTCATTTGTTTGAGGCTTCCCTTGCGATCAGCTCAACCGGACTCACGGAGCAAAAGGAAGCCCCGAACAGCTGAACTTGCAGCTTTGCGAAGTCTTGCTGGCTCAGCTGATCTTGGATTCCATCACAATCAGCTCAAGTGGACTCCAGAGCAAAGAAAGAATACCCCCCGCAATCTAAAACCAACTCCCCCTCTTGATCTGGTGGTATCTTTATGTTGCTTGCTATCCTTATGATGGAATTTGCTGAAAGTGAAACAGCTCATATGATAAATATTGTATATAGTAAGGTTTCCTGCTAGATGATTGACTGGAGGTACTTTCCTATCTGTAGTCTAATCTTGTTTTAGGGCTGAATTAAATTCAGAAACAGTTCTGCTAGCAATGGCAAATTTGCAATAGGTGTTAGATCCTAGGGATGCTTCTATACTTGTCTGTGGCTTTTGACTTGTCTAGTTTTCAGAATTATGGCTTGAATGGGATAGCAATGAAGTTGTTTTGATTATTTTTGAAAGAGATAGCATAAGCTAGCATCTCTCATGATTGACTCGATTCACCAATTCAGATTGGCTGAATTGATTCAATTCGTTGAAAAAAAAAATCAGACTTCAATTCAGGCTTGCTCTTGGGCGGATGGGGAGAATGGAAGGAAGAGAATAGGGATGCTAGCAGGCCCTGGGGAGGGGGAACACATAGTGAGACAGATAGACCCCTGGAACAAAGGGGAGGCAGATGTTAAACTTGGGGGTGTCTAGAGGGAAGAGAGAATTCAGAGTTGGACCAAGGAGGGAGAGAGATGCAGAGAAAGACTAGGAAGAACAAATGCTGGACATAATGGGGTGGGTGGGTTGCTGGACTATGGGAGGAGCAGAGACAGAGAGGGAAGAGACCCTGATGAAGATCATAATAGAGGGAGACCTGGATCCCTGGAATAAAGATGGTGGTAGTTGGTACCTACTAGGTACAAAGGAGAAATCACACTGGATCTGGAGAAAAATTGTAGGAAAATGATTTTATTTCCAATTTAGTGATCAAAATGGTCAGTTTTGAGAATTTATATCTGTTGTCTATATTTTGCACTATATTTGTCTATTTTTCTATAGTTGCTATTGAGGTGACGTATATTTTAGTCATCTGATTTGACCTCTTTGAAAAATAAAACAAATATAAATAATTAACATTTTATCTGCATATAGTGTGCTTTTTCTTTTAATTTTGTGGTTACCATAATGAATTAATATGATTATATTGTGTGTGCATGAAAAATGAATGGAAGAAATTGCATTACAATTAGTACTATTATGATGGGGCTGGGGTACTCAGTTGTACTTGGCTTGAAGTTGAGAAACACTGGTCTAGGTGACTATGGAGTTCACTCAGTAAGGGCCCCTTTTACAAAGCCACATTAGCGATTGTTCCATGGCAAATGCACCAAAGTCCATTTGCTGTGACAGAATTGCACGTCCTTAAAAACCAGATTTCATGTCAGCAGGTCTGCGTTTTACCTTTTCCACCAAAAGAATGTCTGCTCAATGTACAAGAGAGAGGAAAGCAACAGCACCCATGGACCTGCGGACATGTACAAAGAGGGAAGCGAGCAATAGAAAGAGGGGGTAAAACATGGACCTGCTGACATGCCCCCGCAGGAACTCAATTTCCCCATCTCATCTCCATGAGTTTTGTCATTCTCCCTGTCCCAATCCTGTAAGCTCTGCCTTGAACACACAAGCCTTGACCTTATAATTTTAAAGTGTTTGAGGCTTGTGCAGATGAGGACAAAGGCTGCAGGAAAGGGGCAGGGAAAGGAAAAGAACTTGCGGGGATGGGGAAAATTTGTCCCCATGTCATTCTCTATTTTCTATCTTCCATTTTCAGTGCTCCTTTTTTCAAACAGCATGTTTGAGTGGTTTTAGTTACTTCATCTTTCAAAATCCATAAGTGCAGTTTTTTAGAGCAATGAGGTCTCATGGTTGATCTTTTCTCCACAATTAGTACATATTGATTATCATATAATTTGCTTTTGTTTATATATATATATTTTTCTATTTTTTTGTGCCAGGTTTATCTACTGTATGCTTTCTAAATTATAAAGAAATTTAAATGTCCTGTTTAATCTTTTAGTGTCTCATACCCATACTTCCTTTTTTCGTGTCGGTGTAGGAAATATTTGCTTGGTAAAAGAAAATTTGGGCTGTTAGACTAAAGCTTGTTATCATTGAAAGATACTGTCATTCGGCAAACATGATCATTGAAAGAAATATTGTCATTGGCAAAGGTAAGTATTTATATTTAAGACAATGATACTGAGGCAATCTGCTACAATGAATTCAATCCATTGTAGCAGTTTGTAATTTACTGCTGTTTTTGGTATTGGTCTTTTTGTTTGTTTGGTCATTCAGTGTTGTTGGGGTTTTTTTTTTTGTTTTTTTGTCTAGGCTATCATGGATAAAAGTACTGTGCAGAATCTCATCATTACAAAAAGCAATCAATTGTCTCTGAAAATAATGGAGCTAGTCCGATGTGGAAGTTCTTTGTTGTTTCGATGAGCGCCATGGACATCAGACCTTTTTCTATGATCGAGGGAATTGGATTCGCTCACCTTGCTGACTTGTTAATTTCCATTGGTGTGAAATATGTCCAATCTTCTGATCTGGTACTCCCCTCTGCCAGTGTCCAGACATATTTCTGCTATAGCTGATAAAGAAAAGGCTGCATTGTCTGATGTGTTGGGTCAGCAAAATAAATTTGCCATTACAACTGATCTGTGGACTGAAGATCGAACTGGTATGCCATACATAACCGTGACTGCACACTATGTAGACAACAATTTTCATCTTCATGCAAGAATTCTTGCCACCAGAACTCTGCTTGATAAGCACACTGCAGCTAATATTTGATCTACTGTCAAGGATATCTTGGAAGAGTTTGGTACTTATCGTCAGAACAATGTCTATATCACTAACAATGGAGCTAATGTTAAGGCTGCCATCAAAGATCAACAGTGGCTATCATGCGCAGGCCACAATTTGCATCTTGTGTTGGTTCATGGACTGAAGCACATTGATGTTGATTCTCCAGTTGCTGATGTAAGTGTGCTGATAAATTTTGCAAAAGACACTGTCACACATGTCAAGCATTCAAGAATGCATCACAAGCTAGAGACTAGCCTTAAACAGGCAGTTCCAACAAGATGGAACAGCATCTATAAAATGATGGAATCAGTATCTCAAAACCTACCACATCTTAAAGAACTGGCTAATGAGTATAAGGATAAAAAACTAGAGGCTGCTTTTGGATTTGAATGAAGCACTATTAAATGACACAATTTGTGTCTTGCGCAACTTTGATGTGTCAACAACTGCCTTGTCTACTGATAAGACACCTACCCCTCTGCAATGTTCTTCCAACATGTGCTCAGTTGTTCAAACATCAGATTATTACTGCAACAGATTCATCAATTATTGCTGCCATAAGGAAACATTTTGAACAGTTAACCAACACTTATTTCCTGGTTTATCCATTACACAGCATTGCTTTCCTGTTATACCTATCTGAAAATAATCCAGTTATCTTCCCAGAAGATGCAAAAATACAGGCAATTGTATCTTTAAACAGGTTGCACCAAGTGGTTGAAATGGAAACCCCTTTGACTTCAAATCTGGACCAACATTCCACACTTCCAGAGATCACCACTGTGGAAGAACTCCCATGGGCCAAAAGTGTTGTTCATCCACGGGTTTAAAAATAAGGACAATTAAAAGTACAGGTTGTGTTTTGTTTTTGTATAGTTAAGTTGTAAAGAATGTTGTTATACATTAATAAATAAAGATAAATATATAAAATCATGCCTGTTTGAGACTTGTATGGATGCTGCGGGGACGAGGACAGGGTGGTGAAGGGGATGGTGGTCCAGGGATGGGGCAGTGACGGGGACAGATTTTTCCCCGTGTCATTCTCTACTTGCCACCTAAGAGGATGATGCCGCTTTAACACCTGCGGCCGCCAAATCAAATAGACGGTTGAGAACAAAATCCACCCTTCGATCCTGAACATCCTTCAGGACTACACCCCTGTAACTGGGGAGAGAAATGTGCTTGGTGAACTGTGCCACCAAGGAATCTATGCTCAGGGAAGCAAAGCACTTGTTAAAGGCATCTGCCATGGGATAAACCCGTGCCATGGCGCGAGCACATTTTAAGGGACCCTCAGGAGTGATCCAGATGTCCGTATAATCCAAACAAGATGATGACGATCAGAAAAAGAGGCAGATTGTGGTCTCTGGTCATTCATGAGGGGACATTCTACAGTGACAGGCTGCTCAGACTGCAGCTTTAATTCCTGGAGAGATTCAGAGATCAAATCCACAAGATGTGTGTGCTTGAAAAATCTATGAACAATGGGATCCTCCCCCAAATCAGGGGCTCCGCATCTATCCAGATCCGGGAGATCTGCCAGATCTCTGGCTGCCGCAGTGCTCTCCTGTGAAAGCAGAGGCATGGAAAGCGTATCAGCCGCAACTGTGGGCACTACTGGCTTACCTGCCGGCACCCCCAAGGGGCCACCTGAGCAGGGGTTCCTATTACCAGCACGGAGTCCGGTAGAAGGGAAACAGGGAGAGGCTTTCTAACCAAGTATGCTTGATAAAGCATATTAACAAAATCCGGGGAAAACCCATCCTTCACGATGGGAGTCAAGCTCTGCACACTAGGTTTGGACTGTTTAAGAGGATTTACAGGGTTTATCTCCTGCGATGCACTTGCATTTCACCGAAACGTCGCTTGTGCACTTCCCAGGCTCCCCCGATGCCATTTTCATGGGAGTCAGGACAGAAGGCACTAGAAGACCCTCCTTGGAGGTTGAAGGCACCGAATCTGGGCAAACCTTGCACCCCTCATGGGCCGCAGCACACATGGAACATAATTGCACATCCGATAGCCATCCACCGCAAATGAGGCATGAATCCATGACCTCCTGCCATGGGGAGGTCGTATGTGGTTCTCTTTAAAAAATGAAGCTGGCAAGTATAAATCAAATCTGGAAAAATCCAAGATGGCCCCAAAGGCCAATTTTGACTAATAGACCAGAAAAGCCATAGAACCCTAAAAAAATGGTGATTTTAGGGATGGGGTAGGGCATGCTGGGAAACCACCTAAAAACCCTTTTAAAGACCCCCCCACAAAATCTGATTCAAGCTATCAGCTTGTACTCACATAAACAAGCTGACAGGAAAACACTGCAGACAGAGCTGAACAGCTCACAGGAGATCCTATCTCAACTTGATGGAAAGCTGAGCTTTAAATCTTCTGACTGCTCCACCGGCCTGATGTCCATGGCCGGTCACCTCTGCCACCCTTAATCACATCACCCCACTTCTGAGAAATCACACCGACTGCCAACATCCCACAGAATTACATTTAAAATACTTTTTCTCACCTTTAAGGTACTAAACTAACCACTTGCTTGCTTTCATTGATAGATTGTTGATTCCATATGTAATCACTTTGTTCATCCCAACAAGGCCTTCTTGCAATCCTCTCCGTTTGGCAATTATTCTAAGACATGACCCTTAAAACAATTTTTTCAGTGGTAGCTCCGTTATGGAACTCGCTACCATCAACACTGTGGCAAGAATCTAATTGCTCTAAATTCAAATCTATGCTTAAAACCTCTCTTTAAAGATGCGAATGAGATCTAGACCTGGACCATGATGCATATTTCTCCGCATGCCCTTTCGTTTTTTCCTTCTAATTTTAATCAATGTATTCCCACCCGTTTCCCTTTTGTATTTAGTTTGGTTTTGTGTATGATTTAACATTTTAATCATGTAACACCCCTTACTTTTACTTTATAACAATGTTTGATGTAAACCACTTAGGAATGTAAAGCGGTATATCAAGCATTAATAAAATTTGAAACTAGTGCTTGCTGCAGTGTGTAAGATACTGCCTTTCCTAGGTACACTCTTGTGCGACATGTGGATTATTACTAAAAATCATGTTTTTCATATAGAGGGGAGGGGATGTTAAAAAATGAGTATCCATGGGTGTCATATATAATAGGTATGCCACTGGTGGAATATGTTAATCACAGATCTTTGCATTGTGTCCAGTGGCCTACCAGACAACTGATGAGGGAATGAGGGTGGGCAGTGGCCCTGAGCCCAAAGTAGGTGGGTACTAAATTTTCTTCCTACCATGATGCCCCATGCCTCCTACACAAATGAAAATATAAATACCTAAATTGATGAGTTTCCCAAAGCCCTGCCAGCTGAAGACCTCTTCAAGCTCTATACCTGGTGGCAGCGCAGAGGCACTGCCGCTAGCTGCAGAGCTTGGAGATTTCTGGCTGCCAGACCAGAGGAGGTGGTTTTCAATTGGCAGGGTTTTTAGATCTCCACATCCCAGGCCCAGGTCCACCAAAAGTTAGCCACCTCCTATAGCAAGGTGAAGTACCTAATATTTGGTGGACCTAGTGGAAGTGCATATCTGTTTTTATTTCTCCAGTGTTGTAATACTTGCTGAGTTTAATTTCTTGGGGTCCCAGTTCAATTTATATTTCTATTTGTGATCTTGTTCTGTATATGGTAAAGGTCTGTCTGTGTTTTTGTGAAGAAGTCATTTAAAGTTGTTTTGTGTGGTAGTAATGGGAGGTGGGGATATCGGGAGGAGGTAATGGGAGGTAGGGATATCAGGGGGAGGGTGCAGAGAGGAGAGGGGATCAGAGGCCCCAGAATGTTTAAAACCGGCCCTGCGTGCAGGCTGTCCAGAAGCAGACTTTTCCTAAAGGTCTGTGATCTCCCAGTTGGAGCTGTCCCTGAAGGGAACCTCTGCAGCACAAGGGCAAAAACCATGTATGCAAAGACAGTCTTTAGGAAAAGGTTGCGAGTGGTAGCCCAAGTCCAGATTTTTTGGGCTTCCTGGCATAACAGGAGAGAGCCTGTGCTTCCTTGCTTGTTTATGTAGTACTTTGCTACTTTATTGTCTGTGTGAAAGAGTAGGACTTGAGGGCAGAAAAGACGATGAAAAATCTTGAGGGCATAAAACATTGCTCTGAGTTCCAGGAAATTGATGTGAAATTTGCATTCCCTGGCGGTCCAAAAACCCTGAGTCTGAAGATCGTCCATATGAGCCCCCCAGGCATAAGGGGATGCATCTGTTAAAATGACCTTGTAATGAGGGGGCAAATGGAAAAGAAGACTTCTGGATAGATTGGAGATCATCCACCATCGCAACGACTGCAGAAGAGATGATGTCACAGATATATGTTGTGAGAGACAATCTGTCGCTTGAGACCACTGAGAAGCAAGAGTCCACTGAGGATGTAGGCTTGCCAATGGTGTCACATGGACAGTGGAAGTCATGTGACCTAGAAGAACCATCATGTGCCTTGCTGAGAGATTGAGTGAAGAGGAAGCAGTTGCTGACAGTCAGATGAGAGCCTGAAGGCAATCTTGAGGAAGAAAGGATGTCATGAGAGTGGTGTCTAGGTTTGCCCCAATGAACTGCTGACGCTGTGTCGGAATGAGATGTGATTTGGGGAAGTTGACTTTGAATCCTAGTATCTGAAGAAAAGATGGTCTGAGATGTTGCTTGGACCACTTCCTGAGATGACACAGCCTTCAGCAACCAGTCGTCCAGATAAGGGAAGATTTGCAGGCTGTGAGAACGGAGAGATGCGGCCACTACAATGAGGCACTTCGTGAAGACTCTGGGAGAAAATGCCAGGCCGAAGGGAAGAACTAGACAATTTGCACCCAAGAGTGCTCAGAGAATTAAGCGATGTCCTGGCGAAACCTTGGCTGATCTATTCAATCTCTCCCTAAGGGGAAAGTTCCCCTGGACTGGAAATTAGCTAATATCGCTCCTCTGCATAAAAAAGGTTGCAGGGCAGAGGCTGCGAATTATAGACCGGTGAGTCTCACATCAATAGTGTGCAAACTCATGGAAACACTAATTAAAAGCAAATTGGACACGATCTTGAATGAAGGGAATCTTCGGGATCCCAGTCAGCATGGATTCACCAAGGGTAGGTCCTGCCAATCCAATCTCATCAGTTTCTTTGACTGGGTAACAAGAAAGTTGGACTTGGGAGAGTCTTTGGACATCGTGTACTTGGACTTCAGTAAAGCTTTTGACAGTGTCCCACACCGCAGGCTGCTAAGCAAGATGGAATCGATGGGGTTAGGAGAGACACTAACTGCATGGGTCAATGATTGGCTGAGTGGCAGACTTCAGAGGGTGGTGGTTAATGGTACTCTCTCTAAAACATCGGAGGTGACCAGTGGAGTGCCGCAGGGCTCGGTCCTGGGTCCACTCCTTTTCAACATATTCATAGGGGATCTGACTAAAGGGCTTCAAGGTAAAATAACACTATTCGCCGATGAAGCCAAACTATGTAATATAGTAAGTGAATGCAGTTTACAGAATTATATGGCGCAGGACCTGCTTACATTGGAAAGTTGGTCCTCAACCTGGCAGCTAGGCTTCAATGCTAAGAAATGTAAGGTCATGCATCTTGGAAGCGGAAATCCATGCAGGACGTACTTCTTGAACGGAGAAACTTTAACTAGGACTTCAGCAGAACGAGATTTAGGAGTAATCATCAGTGCAGACATGAAAACTGCCAATCAAGTGGAGAAGGTTTCATCTAAGGCAAGGCAGATATTGGGTTATATCAATAGAAGTTTCGTCAGCCAAAAGCCTGAAGTCATAATGCCGTTGTACAGGGCCATGGTGAGACCTCATCTGGAGTACTGTGTGCAATTCTGGAGGCCACATTACAGTAAAGATGTGCGCAGAATTGAATCGGTTCAGCGGACGGCCACCAGGATGATCTCGGGGCTCAAGGGTCTCTCGTATGAAGAGAGACTGAACAAATTGCAGCTCTACACTCTCGAGGAACGTAGGGAGAGGGGAGACATGATCGAAACATTTAAGTACCTCACGGGACGTGTCGAAGTGGAAGATGATATTTTCTTTCTCAAGGGACCTTCGGCCACAAGAGGGCACCCGCACAAACTCAGGGGCGGAAAATTTCATGGCGACACCAGAAAGTATTTCTTCACAGAGAGAGTGGTTGATCATTGGAACAAGCTCCCAGTGCAGGTGATCGAGGCAGACAGCGTGCCAGACTTTAAGAATAAATGGGATACCCATGTGGGATCCCTACGAGGGTCAAGATAAGAAAATTGGGTCATTAGGGCATAGACAGGGGGTGGGTAAGCAGAGTGGGCAGACTTGATGGACTGTAGCCCTTTTCTGCCGTCATCTTCTATGTTTCTATATTAGTAATGACATTGATTGATTTGGAAACAGAGGTACTTCCTGGAAGCCGGATGCATTGGGATATGTGTGAATGCTTCCTTGAGATTCAGAGAACATAGCCATTCATTCTGATTGAGAGGATAAAGCAGGGCGAGGGATAGCATCCTGAATTTCTCCTTGACTAGACATTTGTTGAGAGCTCTGAGATCCAGGATGGGTCTCAGTCCTACAGTCTTCTTGAGAACTAAGAAGTAACGAGAGTAGAATCCCTGCTGCTGAGAGAGGGGAACTTCCTCAATGGCATTCACCAGGAGAAGGAATTGAACCTCCTGAAGAAGGGAGGACTATGCAGGGTCCAAAGCACTCTTTTGGAGGATGGTCTGGTGGCAGGGTGTGAAAATTGAGAGTGTAACCCTGATGAATGATGTTGAGGACCCAGAGGTCTGATGTGATGAGCTCCCAGCGAGCTATGAAAAATAAGAAACGACCTCTGATGGGCTAAGGCAAACTCTGTAGAGAGGTGACGTTGGCTACGTTCTGAAGAAACACGTCAAAAAGGCTGAGTAGCCTTCTGGGGAGCAGCCTGCTGTTTTTGCTGTTGTTGATGTGGTTGTTGCTGCCTGTCTCCTTGGCTGAGTTGGGGGAGGGGCTGCAGACTTTGCAGCAAACCTTCTCTGATATGAAGATTATTGTCTGAAAGGATGAGAAGGCAGAGGTTTCTTTTTGGGTTTCACCAGAATGTCCCACCTGGTCTCAAGCGTAGTGGTCTCATGGGTAGTGGTATCTGTGGAGGCACCAAAAGCACGTCCCCCAGACAAGGAGGATTGGCCAACCTGTCCTGATGATTGACGTCCAGCTCAGAAACTCAGAGCCAGGCTAGACGTCTGATGGCAATTTACATTGCTGCAGCCCGAGAAGTGAGTTCAAAGGTGTCGTAGATGGAATGGACCATTTACTTTTGGAGCCACAGCAGGTCAGCCATGAAATGTTGGAAAGCAGGAAGCTTACATTCTGGAAGGTATTTTTGGAACGTGGCAACTTGCTTGACCAAATGCTTCATGTAGAGGGAAAAATGAAAAGTGTAGTTACCAGACCGGTTGACTAACATAGCATTCTGAAATAACATTTTGCCAAACCAGTCCATGGTCTTACCCTTTCTGCCAGGAGGTACAGAGGCATACTCACTAGCCCCCAAGGATTTCTTTAAGGTAGATTCTACCAGGAGAGACTCGTGTGGAAGTTGGGGTTTATCAACCCTGGAATAGGAACCACCCTAAACAAAGAGTCCAACTTACGAGGAGCCACTGGAATAGTAAGTGGCCTTTCAAAATTTTTGTAAAAGGTTTCCCGTAGAATATCATGAATAGAGAGCCTGAGAAGTTCCTTAGGTGGTTGATCATAATCTAAGGCATTCAGAAACTCAGAATCAGCTTCAAGGGGAATGGACATAGTCTCAGACATTTCCTGGAGAAATTTGGAGAAGGAAGATTTCTCAGACAAAAGAGGAGTTTCTTGAGAAGACTGATGAATGGAACCCTCATCTGAAGAACCTTCATGCTCAAAGACAGGTTCTTGATCAGAATCCTCAAAAAGGTCTGAATCTTGAGTTGTCAGTATTTGGTGCTGAGCAACTGGTACCGAAGGCTCAAAGTGCTTCAAGTTCTGTAATGCCTTTCCAGACCGCACCGGTGTCGAGTCAGGAGATATCCGTGTTGAGAATAACCGGTGCCGGTGAGTTGTAGGCACCAGCTCCTTCACAAGAAGTGGCGGCACCAATGGAGAATCCTCCGCAGGCGCAACTGGTGTCGAGGGCTTAGACCGGACTGGAGGAGTTGGTGTCGACATGGGAAAAACTTACTGGTCCCGTAACTCCTCTCTGAACAACTCCTGAAACTGTTGCTTCAGAGTAAGTACCGGTACTGCTGGCTTCTTTGCTGATACCATCGGTGCGGCTCTACACTCCGGCAATGAGGAGGCCAATGTCGAGGTACTCACCGAATCAGAGCGGAGCATTTTTTGGGTTTCCTCAAGGTTGGCAGGACTTGGCTCACTGCTGCTTTGACCTGAGACCCAGAAGAGATGGGGGGAAGGCTTCTTAGCTGGCTTACCCACTGAAGTATTCGACATCGAAGATGGTTCTACTGATGTTCATAAGAACATAAGCAATGCCTCTGCTGGGTCAGACCTGAGGTCCATCGTGCCCAGCAGTCTGCTCACGCGGCGGCCCAAAAGGTCCAGGACCTGTGCACTAATCCTCTATCCATACCCCTCTATCCCCTTTTCTAGCAGGAAATTGTCCAATCCTTTCTTGAACCCCAGTACTGTGCTCTGCCCTATTAAGCCCTCTGGAAGCGCATTCCAGGTGTCCACCACACGTTATCACTATGGGTCAAATTGCCGGGAAACAAGAGTGCAGACATAAAACTGGGGCTGTACTATCGCCCACCTGGTACGCCGGAAGGAGTCGGACACGACTTGGAAGCTGAACTGAGACAAGAATGCAGGACTGGAAGTGTAACAGTGATGGGGGACTTCAACTACCCGGGGATTGACTGGAGTACGGGTCACTCCAACTGCGCTAGGGAAACAGAATTTGTAGAAGCTGTGAGGGACTGCTTCATGGAGCAACTAGTCAGGGAACCGACGCGAGGGAGTGCTACTCTTGACCTCATCCTAAACGGATTAGGGGGGCCTGCAAAAGGGGTAGAAGTGGGAGGACCACTAGGCAACAGTGACCACAATGCGATCAGATTCACATTAGAAAGGGGGACACCCACAGTAAGGAGGACCGCAACAACTGCGCTCAACTTCAGGAAAGGGAACTATGCTGCTATGAGGGAAATGGTGGGAAGAAAGCTCAGAAACATCCTTAGGATGGAGACTGTAGGAAGCACCTGGACCCTATTCAGGGACACCCTGCAGGAAGCACAAAGAATGTACGTCCCCAGTTTCAGGAAAAGCGGCAAGAACAAGCGATCAAAGGACCCGGTTTGGATCTCAACTGAAGCAAAGAGGGCAATAAATGACAAAAAAGTATCCTTCCGGAGATGGAAAAATGACCCACAGGAGGAAAATCACCAGGCGCACAGGAAATGCCAAAAGGAATGCCACCGGGAGGTTAGAAAAGCAAAAGGGAACTACGAAGAGGGGCTGGCCAGGGAGGCGAAGAACTTCAAGGCATTCTTCAGTTACGTAAAGGGGAAGCGACCAGCGAGAGAGGAGGTGGGGCCGTTGGACGATGGGGATAGGAAGGGAGTGATTAAGGAGGATAAAGAGGTAGCTGAGAGGTTGAACACGTTCTTCTCGTCAGTTTTCACGAGAGAAGACACATCTAACATACCGAATTCAGAGGAGCTCATAAGTGGGGAACAGGCTGAAAAATTGGAAGACATAGAGGTAAGTAAGGAGGATGTCCTCAAACAGATAGACAGGTTAAAATGCGGCAAATCGCCGGGCCCATACGGGATCCACCCAAGGGTTCTGAAGGAACTAAGACAAGAAATAGCGGGCACAATCCAGCATGTTTGCAACCTATCCTTGAAAACTGGAGAGGTACCAGAGGACTGGAAACTGGCGAATGTCACACCTATCTTCAAGAAGGGATCGAGGGGTGACCCCGGGAACTACAGGCCGGTGAGCCTGACTTCAATTATAGGGAAGATGGTGGAAGCTATGATCAAGGATGGTATTTGCGAGCACATCGAGAGAAATGGCCTACTGAGAACAAGCCAGCACGGATTCTGTAAGGGAAGGTCATGCTTAACGAACCTTTTGCACTTCTTTGAGGGAATAAGCAGTCGGGTGGACAATGGGGAACCCATAGACATCATTTACCTCGATTTTCAAAAGGCTTTCGACAAGGTGCCACATGAAAGGCTGCTTAGGAAGCTGTGGAACCACGGGGTGGGAGGGGATGTGCACAGATGGATCAAGCACTGGTTGTCGGGTAGACTGCAGAGGGTCGGAGTAAAGGGACAATATTCTGACTGGCGGGGAGTCACGAGCGGTGTGCCACAGGGATCGGTGCTGGGGCCGTTACTCTTCAACATATTTATCAATGACCTGGAAAAGGAGGCAAAGTGCGAGGTTATAAAATTTGCAGACGATACCAAACTGTGCGGCAGAGTTAGATCCAGGGAGGAGTGTGAGGACCTGCAAAGGGACCTGGACAAGCTGGAAGACTGGGCAAACAAATGGCAAATGCGCTTTAACGTGGAAAAATGCAAGGTCATGCATATAGGGAAAAGGAACCCGTTGTTCAACTACAAATTGGGGGGGCATTGCTGGGAGACAGCAGTCTAGAGAGAGACTTGGGTGTGCTGGTAGATGCATCACTGAAGCCATCTGCGCAGTGCGCAGCAGCCTCGAAAAAAGCCAACAGGATGCTGGGCATCATAAAGAGGGGCATAACAACCAGGACGCGGGAAGTCATCATGCCATTGTATCGAGCGATGGTGCGTCCACATCTGGAATACTGCGTTCAATATTGGTCGCCGTACCTCAAGAAGGACATGGCGGTACTTGAGAGAGTCCAAAGGAGAGCAACGAAACTGGTAAGGGGGCTGGAACACTGCCCGTACGCCGAGAGGTTGGATAGGCTGGGGCTCTTCTCTCTGGAAAAAAGGAGGCTCAGGGGAGATATGATAGAGACCTTCAAGATCATGAGGGGCATAGAGAGGGTGGATAGGGACAGATTCTTCAGGCTGAAGGGGACAACAAGTACGAGGGGGCATTCGGAGAAACTGAAGGGAGATAGGTTCAAAACAAATGCAAGGAAGTTTTTTTTCACCCAAAGGGTCGTGGACACCTGGAATGCGCTACCGGAGGAAGTGATCAGGCAGAGTACGGTACAGGGATTCAAACAGGGACTGGACGGATTCCTGAGGGATAAAGGGATCGTGGGATACTGAGAGAGGTGCTGGGATGTAACACAGGTATAGAAAGCAAACCAGGTAATAAGTATAGAAACCCAACCAGGTAGTGCATGTGCAAGACCAGAGGGTTAGGACTTCGATGGGAAGATAGGACTCAATGGGAAACCAAGGTGGCAAGGGGGCCCCTTCTGGTGATTCAGACAGGTCATGACCTGTTTGGGCCGCCGCGGGAGCGGACTGCTGGGCAGGATGGACCTATGGTCTGACCCGGCGGAGGCACTGCTTATGTTCTTATGTTCTTATGTTGGGTAAAGAAGAACTTCCTAGCATTCGTTTTGAATCTGTCCCCTTTCAACTTTTCTGAATGCCCTCTTGTTCTTTTATTATTCGAAAGTTTGAAGAATCTGTCCCTCTCTACTCTCTCTATGCCCTTCATAATCTTGTAAGTCTCTATCATATCCCCTCTAAGTCTCCTCTTCTCCAGGGAAAAGAGACCCAGTTTCTCCAATCAGCGTATGAAAGGTTTTCCATCCCCTTTATCAGACGCGTCACTCTCCTCTGAACCCTCTCGAGTAACGCCATGTCCTTCTTAAGGTACGGCGACCAATATTGGACGCAGTACTCCAGATGCGGATGCACCATCGCCTGATACAATGGCAGGATAACTTCTTTCGTTCTGGTTGTAATACCCTTCTTGATTATGCCTAGCATTTTGTTTGCCTTCTTAGCGGCCGCTGCGCACTGTGCCGTCGGCTTCATTGTTATGTCCACTATTACCCCCAAGTCCCTTTATTGGGTACTCCCATTTAATAACATCCCTCCCATCGTATAGTTGTACCTCGGGTTTCTGTTTCCCACATGTAATACTTTACATTTCTCAATGTTGAACTTCATCTGCCATCTCGTCGCCCATTCCCCTAGTTTGTTCAAGTCCCTTTGCAATTCTTCGCAGTCCTCTTTAGTTCGAGCTCCACTAAAGTTTGGTGTCGTCTGCAAATTTTATTATCTCACACTACGTCCCTGTTTCTAGGTCATTTATGAATATATTAAATAGCAGTGGCATGACCCCACTCGTGACCCTCCTCCTGTCCGAGTAGTGGCCCTTCACTCCTACCCGCCAACCAGTTTCTGATCCATCTATGTACGTCTCTTTCCACCCCATGGTTCTTCAGTTTCCGGAGAAGGTATTCATGGGGCACCTTGTCAAAAGCTTTTTGGAAATCAAGGTATATGATGTCTATGGGGTCTCCTTTGTCCATCCGTTTGTTAATTCCTTCGAAGAAGTGCAATAAGTTTGTTAGGCAAGATCTCCCCTTGCAGAAACCATGTTGGCTGGTTATCAGAAGTTCTTTTCTTTCAAAATGTTCATCGATGTTTTCTTTTATCAGTGCTTCCGCCATTTTCCCCGGAACCGAGGTCAGACTCACCGGTCTGTAGTTTCCCGGGTCGCCTCTTGATGAATTTGGTCGGTGCCGCTGACGCAGTGGTGTCAAATTGCCCTCCACTGCAACACCGAAGAGGAGACATTGCTGAATAAGGCGGTTTTTAAGAATCCTCTCCTGCAGCGACGAACAGTGGGAACAGGTTTCAGGACAATGCTCGGGGCCCAAGCACTGGAGACACCAGCAATGCGGGTCAGTCACAGAAATGGGGCGAGCACAATGTCCACACTTTTTGAAGGGAAGACGGCCTCGGCTAAATTAAAATCGGAGGCCACGGTCGAACAGGCCCCGCCTGGCCAAACCCGCAAAAGGGAGAAAACAAAAAATTTACACTTTTTTTTTTTTTTTTTTAATTAAAAAGAAACAAATAAAGACAAAACTGACTAAAAAAACTCAGATCTGCGAGAGCGGAAAGGCAGCAGAAAAAAGATTTCAACAGCCGTTGAAAAACGTGACTTCTTAGCTCTGTGGAAACGAAGAAACTGGGCGGGAAAGCACTCGCGCATACGCGGTTTGGTCTATTGCGAACTTTCTAAAGTCTTAAAGTGGCGATGCACTTTTAAAGTGGTCCGTACTGGGGCTCCGTCGGTGACATCACCCATATGTGAGAATATGCTGCCTACTTGTCTTGGGATGACATACTGTTTCTCATACCTCACAATTATCAGCAAGGAATCATTGCTGCAATCTTAAATTATAAAGGCACCAAAAAGCAGTTACTTACCGTAACAGGTGTTATCCAGGGACAGCAGGCAGATATTCTCAACATGTGGGTGATGTCAACAACGGAGTCCCCTAGCGGACGTTTTCGCAAGTAGACTTGCTTGAAGACCTTCAAGCTTGCGATTGGCCTGCGCATGCCCCTCCCGCCCAACCTAGGGCATGCGTCTCCTCAGCGTGGCCTCAGTTCAGATAGCTAGCAAAAAAGCCAACCACGGGGAGGTGGGTGGGTTGCGAGAATATCTGCCTGCTGTCCCTGGATAAAGCAATGTTACTTACCGTAACAGTTGTTATCCAGGGACAGCAGGCAGCTATTCTCACTAGTGGGTGATGTCATCCGACAGAGCCCCGATACGGACATCTTGCAAGCATGTCTTGCTTGAAGAAACTCAGAAGTTTCGAGATGCCCGCACCGCGCATGCGCCAGTGCCTTCCCGCCCGATGCTCCGGGCGTGTCTCCTCAGTTCAGGTAGCTAGCAGAGAAGCCAACCCAGGGGAGGTGGGTGGGACGTGAGAATAGCTGCCTGCTGTCCCTGGATAACAACTGTTACGGTAAGTAACATTGCTTTATCCCAGGACAAGCAGGCAGGTATTCTCACTAGTGGGTGACCTCCAAGCTAACCACAATGGGATGGAGGGAGAGGTGGCAACTTAGGAGAACAAATTTTGTAACACAGTTTGGCCAAACTGTCCATCCCGTCTGGAGAAAGTATCCAGACAATAATGAGAGGTGAATGTATGAACCGAGGACCAAGTGGCAGCCTTACAAATCTCCTCAATCGGTGTCGATCTGAGGAAGGCTACAGAGGCTGCCATTGCTCTGACCCTATGGGCTGTGACCTTACAGGGAAGGGGTAATCCAGCCTGGGCATAGCAGAAAGAGATACAAGCCGCCATCCAATTGGAGATGGCTTCGATACAGGTCGTCCCAACTTGTTTGGATCAAAGGAGACGAAAAGTTGAGGAGCAGTTTTGTGTGGTTTGGTGCGATCCAAGTAGAAAGCCAAAGCACGTTTACAGTCCAGAGTGTGTAGAGCTGATTCTCCAGGATGAGAATGAGGCTTTGGAAAAAACACTGGAAGCACGATGGATTGGTTGAGATGAAATTCAGAGACCACCTTAGGTAGGAATTTCGGATGAGTGCGGAGGACCACCTTGTCATGATGGAAAACTGTGAAAGGTGGGTCCGCCACCAAGGCCTGAAGCTCACTGACCCTGCGAGCAGATGTGAGGGCCACCAGAAAAACCACTTTCCAAGTGAGAAACTTCCGGGGAGCCTTGCTCAGAGGCTCAAAAGGAGGTTTCATAAGCTGAGAAAGGACAACATTTAGATCCCAAACCACTGGAGGCGGTTTGAGAGGAGGATTAACATGAAAAAGTCCTTTCATAAATCTGGAAACCACAGGATGAGAAGAGAGAGGTTTCCCTTGTAGAGGCTGATGGAAAGCCGCAATAGCACTCAGGTGGACTCGTATAGATGTTGACTTGAGACCAGACTGAGATAGGTGTAGAAGATAGTCCAATACAGAGGAAAGAGAGGCTCGTTGAGGCTCCTTAGAATTGGAAACACACCAATAAGAAAATCTAGACCACTTCTGGAAGTAGCATTGACAAGTGGCAGGCTTCCTAGAAGCTTCCAAGACCTCCCTCACCGCCTGGGAAAACTGGTGAGGGGTTACGTTGAGAGGAACCAAGCTGTCAGGTGGAGAGACTGCAGGTTGGGATGAAGCAGTGAACCCTGATGTTGAGTAAGCAGTGAAGGAAACACTGGAAGAAGGACCGGCTCCCTGCTGCTGAGTTGAAGTAGAAGGGAGAACCAAGGTTGTCTGGGCCACCGAGGAGCAATCAGAATCATGGTGGCATGGTCCGATCTCAACTTGACCAGAGTCTTCTGAATGAGAGGAAATGGGGGGAACGCATACAGGAAGCGATTCCCCCAATCCAGTAGAAAGGCATCTGCCTCGAGACGATGAGGAGTGTAGATCCTGGAGCAAAAAAGAGGCAGTTTGAAGTTGTGGGGAGCCGCAAAGAGGTCTATCTGAGGCGTTCCCCACTGAGCAAAGATCTGATGAAGGGGCCTGGAATGGAGGGTCCATTCGTGAGGCTGGAGAAGCCGACTCAGCTTGTCTGCCAAGACATTGTCCTTCCCCTGAATGTAGACAGCTTTGAGGAAGGTGTTGTGGCAAACCGCCCAATCCCAGACTCTGAGAGCTTCCTGGCAGAGGGAGGCCGAGCCCGTGCCCCCTTGCTTGTTTACATAATACATGGCGACCTGATTGTCGGTGCGAATGAGGACCACCATGTCGTGCAGTAGATGTTGAAAAGTTTGAAGAGCATTGAAGATGGCTCTGAGCTCCAGAAGATTGATTTGATGGAGTCGGTCCGCACAGGTCCAGAATCCCCGAGTGCGGAGCCCATCCAGATGCCCTCCCCAGGCATAGGTTGAGGAATCGGTTGTGAGAACCTTCTGGTGGGGAGGAGACTGAAACAGCAAACCTCTGGATAGATTCGAAGAGGTCATCCACCAGAGCAGAGACTGCCGAAGAGCAGGAGTGACTGTGATGTGTCGAGACAACGGATCCGACACCTGAGTCCACTGAGATGCCAGGGTCCACTGAGGAATTCTGAGGTGAAGTCTGGCAAACGGCGTCACATGAACTGTAGAGGCCATGTGGCCCAGGAGGACCATCATGTGTCTCGCCGAGATGGTCTGTCGAGAAGACACAGACTGGCAGAGATGAAGAAGAGCAGCCATGCGTTGAGAAGGAAGGAATGCTCTGAGACGAATGGTATCCAGGACAGCCCCGATGAAGGGCAGAGACTGGGTCGGCTGTAAATGAGACTTGGGAAAGTTGATCTCGAATCCCAAACTCTGCAGAAGCAGAACCGTGGACAGGGTCGCCGAGAGGACCCCCGAGGCCGAGGGAGCCTTGATCAGCCAGTCGTCGAGGTAGGGAAACACCTGAAGACCATGGTTCCTGAGTGCTGCGGCCACCACAACCAGGCACTTGGTGAAGACTCTGGGCGACGAGGCCAGGCCAAAAGGGAGCACTCGGCATTGAAGATGAAGATGTCCCACCCAAAATTTGAGGTATTGACGGGAGGCCGGATGAATGGGAATGTGAGTGTAGGCCTCCTTGAGATCCAGAAAGCATAACCAGTCGTTCTGCTCGAGGAGGGGATAGAGAGAAGTCAGGGTAAACATGCGAAACCTCTCTTTGACCAGAAACTTGTTGAGCACCCTGAGGTCCAAAATAGGACGCAGATCGCCCGTCTTCTTCGGAACAAGAAGTACCGGGAGTAAAAAACCTTTGTTCTGTTGGTCCAAAGAGACCGGCTCTACGGCCCGGAGCTGGAGCAAAGCCTGAGCTTCTTGAAGAAGGATGTTCTGGAGGAACTTGATGGAACTGAAAAGAGTATCCCTCCCTTACGATGGAAAGGACCCAGAGGTCGGTGGTAACAGTCGTCCATCGATGATAAAAATGATGGAGACGACCCCCGATGGGAAAAACAGGGAAGGGCAGAATGATGGAAGTTATGCTCTTTACGAGACAGTCAAAAAGGCTGAGGAGCCTTGGGGACAGCAGAAGGCTGCGGCTTTTGTTGGTGCTGTCTCTTCATAGGTTGACGGATGGTGGGCGCCTGCTTCGGTGGGTAGCGCCGCTGATAGATAGGTCATAGGCGGCCGAGACAAACGAGTAATAGCAGGCTTGGGCTTCTGGCAGAGAATGGATTGAAATGACTTCTCATGCTTCGACAGCTTCTCCGTCGCCGCCTCGATGGACTCGTCAAAGAGGTCGGCTCCTGCACATGGAACGTTCGCAAGCCTGTCCTGGAGATTCGGGTCCATATCAATGGTCCGAAGCCATGCCAGGCGTCGCATGGCCACCGAACAAGCAGCAGCTCTCGCAGCAAGGTCAAAAGCGTCGTAAGACGATTGTATCATCTGCAGACGAAGTTGGGACAACGACGCCAGAACCTCCGAGTACTCAAAGCAAGCCTGAGAGTCCAAATAGGGTAGAAACCTCTGGAGAATTGAGAGAAAAAACTCAAAGTAGGTTGCAAAGTGAAAGCTATAATTCAGGACTCGAGAGGCCATCATCGAGTTCTGGTAGATGCGCCTGCCAAATCTGTCCATGGTCTTGCCCTCCTGGCCAGGAGGAACGGAGGCATAGACCTGGGAGGGATGAGGCCGCTTCAAGGAGGACTCTACCGAGAGGGACTGGTGAGAGAGCTGTGCACCGTCGAATCCTTTATGGTGCGCCGTGCGGTATCTGGCATCCAACTTTCCGGGGACAGCGGGGATGGAGTAAGGTGTCTCGAAACATCTCATGAAGTTCTGGTCCAGAAGCTTATGCAGAGGCAGACGGAGAGACTCAGCTGGAGTTTGGGGAAGATGCATCGTCTCCAAATACTCCTTGGAAAACTTGGAACCCGAGTCCAGAGTAATACCAAGATCCACCGCCATCTGACGCAGGAAAGATGAGAAAGACAATTGGTCAGCCAGAGCCGGGCCTCGAGAAGGACTCGATGAAGTCGAGGCGACCTGATCCGCAGAGGCCAAGGATCAGCAGGGGGAGAACAAGCCCATGGCGTCCTCGAGCATAGGAGGAGGCGAGTAAGCCGGCGGAGAATATTCCCTAAAGGGGTGCTTATGACGAGGCGAGGCATGCCTCGATGAATGTCTCGAGCGACGACCAGAACTGTGGCTAGAAGCAGGTCTCGAATGTCGAAGCGAGCGAGACCCAGACGAAGCGTCCAACGAGTAGATGGGGCTGGAGGCCGTGGATTGAAGCAGAGGAGGCTGAGAAGAAGCCCCCCGAGGCACCCGCCGAGCCTCGAGGCTCGGCATCAAGGAGGAAAGACCCACTCCAGGCAGTGGGGAGGATTCAGCGCCATGCATCGAGTGAATCGAAGGCAGCACGAGCAAAGACTCTACTCCTTGCGATGCATGCCCCGAAGCCAGACCAGACACTCACCGAGACTCGGCTCCCAGCAGCGAGCGTGTACGTCGAGGGGGCACCGGAGGCGGCTCGACCTCGCAGGAGGCCTCCGCGTGCCCAAGCTGGATTTGGGAGAGAAGCGTCGGTTCAATCTTAATAAAGAGTTCGATGAATCGCTGCTCCATCATGGCATGGAACGAAGCAGGCAAAGAGGGATCCGCATTTGCAATGGGACCTCCTGCACGAACTTTGCGGTGTCGGCCAAGGGGCTTGGGCTTAGAAGCCTTGGGCACCTTGAGCACCACTGGAGTAATGGGAGGCTGCGTTACCTGACCTGAGGAGACAGCGGAAGGCACCGCAGCAGGCGTCGGAGTCGAAGCCGACACGAAAGAGGCAGGCTTGAGAAGACTCGAGGCCGAGGAGGTTGAAGCGGAAGTCGAAGGTGCGGCGCCCTGCGATGAGGACAGCTCCGGTGACGCCTCCATGCTGAACAGCGACTCCCACAAGATGCAGCGACGCTTGAAAGCACGTGCTGTAAGTGTGGAGCAAGGCCAACCCGATTTCGGAAGGTGTTGAGGCCCGAGACACTGAATACAGCGTCGATGAGGGTCCGTCAATGAAATCGCGCGCTGGCACTTGACACACTTTTTAAAACCGGTGAAAGGCCGGGACATAGGCCAAAAAAGCTCAGCCGCAAGACGAAGCTGCGGTGCCGCGGCCACGTGGCCTGCCCGGTCAAACGGACGGAAGAATTTTTTTTTTGAAAAAACAAGAAAACGCAACGCGAACCAACGATAATGAGTAAAAGAACCCAAAACCGCGGATTCAGAAGGCACAAGTGAAGTTACTTCGCGCAGAGAGTCGAAGACAGACTTCTCGGCTCCGTGGAAAAGAACTGAGACACGCCCGGTGCATCAGGCGGGAAGGCACTCGCGCATGCGCGGTGCGGGCGACTGGAAACTTCTGAAGTTTCTACAAGCAAGTATGCTTGTGAGACGTCTGCATCGGGGCTCCGTTGGATGATGTCACTCACTAGTGAGAATAACTGCCTGCTTGTCCTGGGATAAAGCTGGATATAGGGGAGTCCCTGGACTTCAGGAAAGCGTTTGATAGCGTCCCACACTGCAGGTTATTGAGCAAGATGGGTTTGATGGGACTGGGTGAAACATTAACCGCATGGGTTAGGGACTAGCTTAGAGGTAGACTTCAGAGGGTAGTGGGAAACGGTACCCTCTCCGATACGACGGAGGTGATCAGTGAAGTGCCGCAGGGCTCGGTCTTGGGCCCGATCCTATTTAATATCTTCATAAGAGACTTGGCTGAGGGGCTTCGAGGTAAAATTACATTATTTGCCGATGACGCCAAACTATGCAACATAGAGGGCAACTGCACAACAGATGAAAGCACAGTGCCCGACATAAGCTCAATGCCCGACAGTATGACGCAGGACCTACACCTACTGGAGCATTGGTCAAAGACTTGGCAACTAAGTTTCAATGCCAAAAAATGCAAGATCATGTACCTTGGTGGCAAAAATCCATGCAGGACTTACACCCTAAATGGTGAGATCCTAGCAAGGACTGTAGCAGAACGTGACTTGGGGGTGATCATTAGCAAAGACATGAAGACTGCCAATCAAGTGGAGAAAGCTTCATCCAGGGCTAGTCAAATCATGGGCTGTATCCGTAGAAGTTTCGTCAGCCGTAAGCCCGAGGTCATAATGCCATTGTACAGATCCATGGTGAGACTCCATCTGGAATACTGTGTACAATTCTGGAGGCCGCATTATCAAAAAGATGTGTGGAGAGTTGAGTCGGTTCAGCGAATGGCCACCAGGATGGTCTCAGGTCTCAAGGATCTCCCGTATGAGGAACGACTGGGTAAGTTGCAGCTGTACTCACTCGAGGAAGAGAGAGGGGAGACATGATCAAGACGTTCAAATATGTCACAGGCCGTATTGAGGTGGAAGAGGATCTCTTTTTCCTTAAAGGACCCACGGCAACAAGAAGGCATCCGTTGAAAATCAGAAAATATTTCCTCACCGAAAGGGTGGTTGATCGCTGGAAAAATCTTCCACAACAGGTAATTGAGGCCAGCAGCGTGCCAGATTTTAAGAAAAGATGGGATTGGCATGTGGGATCTCTTCATGGAGGTAGTTAGGAGGTGGGCCATTAGTGTGGGCAGACTAGATGGGCCGTGGCCCTTTTCTGCCATCATGTTCTATGTTTCTATGCTTTCTATGACTAAAGTGTCTGGGGGGGCGTCGAGGAACGACCCCCTGCAAGGTGGACCGGAGAGGACCCTGGAGTGCGAGGAATCAGCTGGCGGAGCCTCAGAAAAGACGGGGCAAAGGAAAATTCCTCCACCAGTTTCGAAGAAGACCTTTTAGAGGCTGGCATCTGCCTCGATGGGGAACGCAAACTGGAGTCCAACTCGAGGACAAGGGTGTGCCTGGAAGGTTTTGCGGTCGGAGACCTGCCCCGAAGAGGCGGAGAAGACCGGAGCTTTATAGAAGGGGCAAGCCTCGACATAGTAGCGGGTGAAAAGCGGGCCCCCGTCCTGGACCCTTTAAAAGTCACAGGGGACTCGAGGGATGAAGAATCGCTCGAGGAAACCCGAGTCTTGCGGGCATGGCCCCGAGACACGAGAGAAGGATGTTTAGGCTGATCAGACCGAGGCTGGGTCAAGACCGAGGTCAGAGGCATCGAGTTCGGGACCAGTTGGCTCACCACCGAGGAAAGCTGTGTGGTAAGTATAGCCTTAAGCATGTTCTCAAAAATAGGCACCGAGACCAAAGGCTGTTGGATCGTAGGTGCAGCAGAGTGCTCCTTCGGGGGTAACCTCAAGGAAGAGTATTCCCTACGTGAGGAGGCACGCTTATAATGTCTCGAAGACGCCGATGAGGCGGCACTTACATGAGACTCTGAGGCAGGCTTCTTTGCTGGCACATCTGAGCAGGCAAGAGGAGATTTACCCGAGACTGGAGTAGCAAGAGGAGCCGAGGCCGGAGCCTTCGAGGCTGAGGCATCCGAGAGCCCGCTGGGACAGACAGGGAAAAACCATTCTGAGCTATCTTGGGAGAATGGTATAGAAAATTAAATAAATAAATGTAGTCACTAAGTTAAAAGCTTTAGAAGAGGGAAGCAAAATGGATATCCCTCTGAGCTATGGGGACTGTATAATTGTTCTCAGTGCTTGTGGTATACCACAGGGTTTCCTACAGATCCTGGCAGGTGGAGGGAAATAATCCACTGGTCCCAGAATAAAGTGAGATTGTACAAGAAAGCACAGTTACTTAACGTAACAGGTGTTATCCAGGGACAGCAGGCAGCTATTCTCACATATGGGTGACGTCATCCGACGGAGCCTCGATGCGGACGCCTCACAAGCAGACTTGCTTGAAGAAACTAGAAGTTTCGAGTCGCTCGCACCGCACATGCACGAGTGCCTTCCCGCCCAGCGCACAGGGCGCGTCTCCTCAATTCAGATAGCTAGCAGAGAAGCCAACCAGGGGAGGTGGGTGGGTTGTGAGAATAGCTACCTGCTGTCCCTGGATAACACCTGTTACGGTAAGTAACTGTGCTTTATCCCAGGACAAGCAGGCAGGCTATGCTCACCTATGGGTGACCTCCAAGCTAACCAGAATGGGATGGTGGGAGTGTTGGCAATTTAGGAGAATAAATTTTGTAATACTGTTTGGCCAAACTGTCCATCCCGTCTGGAGAAAGTATTCAGACTATAGTGAGAAGTGAAGGTATGAACCGAGGACCAAGTAGCAGCCTTGCAAATCTCCTCAATCGGTGTCGATTTGAGGAAAGCTACAGAAGCTGCCAAAGCTCTGACTTTATGGGCTGTGACTTTACTGTGAAGGGGTAATCCAGCCTAGGTATAGCAGAAAGAGATACAAGCCGCCATCCAATTAGAGATGGTGAGTTTAGAAATTGGATGTCCCAACTTGTTGGGATCAAAAGAGATAAAAAGTTGAGGAGCAGTTCTGTGTGGTTTGGTGCGTTCCAAGTAGATGGCCAAAGCACGTTTACAGTAGAGTAGAGAGTTGCGGGGGGACAGAAATACCACCCGTCCCCACCAAAGTCCCACCCGTCCCCATGAGGACTCCCACCTGTCTCCACCTGTCCCCGTGAGGAATCCCTCCGTCCCCACCCGCCCCCGCGAGGAATCCCCTCCGTCCCCACGAGGAATCCCCTACGTCCCCGCGAGGAATCCCCTACGTCCCCGCCCGTCCCTATAAACTACAGAAATAGTTATTTCATTTAATTATGCTACTGAATTAAAGGCTCTGGTAGAAACCCATTTAAAAATAAGCAAAAAGACTTTATTAATTTGGAAATATTAATTGGGAAGAATATATACTTTGTAAACGGGTTTCTACCAGAGCCTCTAATGTTTATAAATTTTTATCAACACAACTAATATACTACTTTATCCTTAAGCAAAAAAATAAAAAAAATAAAAAAAATTTTTTCCTACCTTTATTGCCTGGTTTCTGCTTTCTTCATGTTCTCATTCAATTCCTTCCATCCACTGCCTCTCTTCTCTCTGTGTCTTCCATTTGCTCTGTTACTGTGCCTCTCCCTTTCTCCCCCCTCCCAAATTGGTCTGGCACCCATCTTTTTCCCTCCGCTCCCCCCATAGTCTGGCACCTTTGCCTTCTTCCCTGCCAGCGTCTTCTTCCCATTCCCTCTTCCCCATTTCCTTTCAGTGTCCTTCTCCCCCACCATCTTCCCCATGTCCTGTCAGGCAGCATCCTTCTCCCCCCTCTGCCTTCCCCATGTCCTTTCAGCGTCCTTCTCCCCCCTCTGTCTTCCCCATGTCCTTTCAGCGGCCTTCTCCTCCCTCTGTCTTCCCCATGTCCTTTCAGCGGCCTTCTCCACCCCTGTTTTCCCCATGTCCTTTCAGTGGCATTCTCCACCCCTTTGTCTTCCCCAGTGCTTTCAGGGTCCTTCCCCCCCTCCTCCCATTTACCCCATGTCCTTTCAGCGTTCTTTTCCACCCCTTTGTCTTCCCCAGTGCTTACAGCGGCCTTCTCCCCCCCTTAAGCGTCTTTTCTTCTCCACTCCACCTTTCCTCCCTCCCTGCCTCCACCTTTGTGGCGCTTTTGCACCGGACCGACAACAGAACAGGCCCGGTCGGACAAATCTCCCTGCCCTGTAGCCGCGAATCTAAATTACCTTCTTACAGCAGCTGGAGTAGTGAAGCTGCTGTAAGAGGTAATTTAGATTTGCGGCTACAGGGCAGGGAGATTTGTCGGCCGGGCCTGTTGTCGGTCGATCGGGGGACCTGACCGGCTGTGCACATTCTCCGGGGTGGACCGCCCCCTCCCCCCTCTTTCGTACGCCATTGCCTTCTCCCTACCTGCCCTGCCGCACACAGCCGACCGGAAGTCTTCCTGATGTCAGCGCTGACGTCGGAGGAAGGGAGGGCTTTGCTTAAGCCCTCCCTCCGACATCAGCGCTGACATCGGGAAGATTTCCGTTCGGCTGTGTGCTGCGACAGGGCAGGTAAGGAGAAGGAGACTACCCTCGCGGCTCGAGTGCACTGCGATCCAACCCTGCAGGAACCCCGCGACCCTTGGAGGCGTCCCCACGGGATCCCCGCGACCCTAGGGGGCGTCCCCACGGGATCCCCGTGACCCAAAGGGGGAACCCGCGGGGTCCCGCGGGATTCCCGTCATCCCCGTTCCCGTGCAGCTCTCTAGTACAGAGTATGAAGAGCAGATTCTCCAGGGTGAGAATGAGGCTTTGGAAAAACACTGGAAGTACGATAGATTGATTGAGATGAAATTCTGAGACCACTTTAGGTAGAAATTTTGGATGAATACGAAGAACCACCTTGTCATGATGGAACACAGTGAATGGTGGATCAGTAACCAAAGCTTGTAGCTCACTGACTCGCCGAGCAGAAGTGAGGGCAATGAGAAACACCACTTTCCAAGTGAGATACTTCAAATGAGCCTTATCAATTGGTTCAAATGGAGGCTTCATGAGTTGAAAGAAAGGACAACATTGAGGTCCCAAAGCACAGGAGGTCGTTTGAGAGGTTTGACATTGAAAAGTCCCTTCATGAATCTGGAAACCACTGGATGAGCAGAGAGGGGTGTCCCTTCAATAGGCTGATGAAAAGCTGCAATTGCACTGAGATGGACTCGAATGGATGTAGATTTGAGTCCAGAGTTGGATAGGTGCAAAAGATAGTCCAAAACAGATGATAAGGAGGAATGTTGAGGCTCCTTATGATGAGAAACACCATGTAGAAAATCTAGTCCATTTTTGGTGATAGCATTGTCTAGTTGTAAGCTTTCTAGAAGCTTCCAAAATATCTCTGACGAATTGAGAAAACTGAAGAGGAGTTATGTTGAAAGGTACCAGGCTGTCAGGTGTAGAGACTGCAGGTTGGATGAAGCAGAGATCCTTGACTCTGTGTAAGCAGAGAAGGAAAAACTGGTAGAAGGTATAGCTCCCTGCTGCTGAAGTAGAAGGGAGTACCATGGTTGTCTCGGCCACCGAGGAACAATTAGAATCATGGTGGCATGATCGTTCTTCAATTTGACTAGAGTCTTGAGAATGAGAGGGAATGGATGAAATGCGTAGAGGAATAGATTTGTCCATTGTAGGAGAAAAGCATCTGCCTCGAGGCGGTGAGGAGAGTATATCCTGGAGCAGAACTGAGGCAGTTTAAAGTTGTGGGGAGCTGCAAAGAGGTCTATCTGAGGCGTTCCCCACTGTGAAAAAATGTGATGAAGAGGCGAGGAATTGAGTGTCCATTCGTTAGTAGACGACTCAAGTTGTCCGCCAAGCATTTCTTTGCCCCTTGAATGTAGACAGCTTTGAGGAAGGTGTTGTGGCCGATTGCCCAGTCCCAAACCTTCAGAGCTTCTTGACAAAGGGAGGCAGACCCCGTCCCTCCCTGTTTGACATAATACATGACGTCTTGGTTGTCCGTGCGGACGAGGACTACTGTGTCGTGAAGGAGATGTTGAAAAGCATGGAGAGATTTGAGGATCGCTCTGAGTTCCAACTGATTGATATGACACTGACGATCCGTACTGGTCCAGAGGCCTTGAGTAAGGAGACCATCGAGATGAGCGCTCCAAGCATAGGTCGACGAGTCTGTCGTGAGGACCTTCTGATGAGGGGGCATGTGAAAAAGCAAGCCTCTGGAGAGATTGGAAGAGAGCATCCACCAATGGAGAGACTGCTTCAATGAAGGAGAGACTGTTATGTGTTGAGAAAGAGGGTCGCAAACCTGCATCCATTGAGATGCCAGGGTCCACTGAGGAATTCTGAGGTGAAGTCTGGCAAAAGGAGTCACGTGTACTGTGAAGACCATGTGACCCAGAAGTACCACGAGATGGAAGAGCGGGAAGACACTGTATGACAGAGTTGAAGAGCTTCCAGACATTGTTGTGGAAGGAATGCTCTGAGTTGGACAGTGTCCAGAACAGCTCCAATGAATTGTAAATTCTGAGAGGGTTTAAGTTGAGATTTGGGAAAGTTGATTTCGAATCCCAAACTTTGTAGAAACCAGGTAGTCCGTTGGGTCGCTACAATAACCCCTTGAGAGGTGAAATCTTTGATGAGCCAGTCGTCGAGGTAGGGAAATACCTGAAGACCCATGATTCCGTAGAGCTGCCGCTACCATAACCAGGCACTTGGTGAATACTCTGGGAGATGAGGCCAGGCTGAAGGGTAGTATTCTGTATTGAAAATGCAGATTCCCCACCCGAAATCTGAGATACTGACAGGAGGCCGGGTGAATGGGGATGTGAGTATAGGCCTCTTTGAGATCCAGAGAGCATAACCAATCGTTCTGCTCGAGAAGGGGATAGAGAGATGCCAGGGACAACATTCAAAACTTTTCTTTGACTAAAAATTGTTGAGAGCCCTGAGATCCAAAATGGGTCGCAGATCGCCCGTCTTCTTCGGAACAAGGAAGTAATGGGAGTAAAACCCCCTGTTCTACTGTTCCAAGGGAACTGGTTCGATGGCATGGAGACGAAGCAGAGCTTGAGCTTCTTGAAGAAGGGCGGTCTGGGACGGACTGGAAGGATACTCTCTTGGAGGAAGCTCTGGAGGAACTTGATTGAAATGAAGAGAGTATCCTTCCCTGATGATGGAAAAGACCCAGAGGTCTGATGTTATGACCGTCCATCTGTTGTAAAAAAGATGGAGATGACCTCCTATAGGTGGAAAAGGAGTCAGAGACAGAACGATGGATGTTATGCTCTGGTGTAAACAGTCAAAAAGGCTGAGAAGCCTTAGGTGGAGCAGAAGGTTGAGGCTTCTGTTGCTTCTGAGGTGGCTGCTTCTTCAAAGGAGGACGAGTGTAAGGCGCCGGCTTTGGAGGAAAACGCCTCTGGTAGATAACAGGAGGACGTGTAGGTCTAGAAGGAGCTGGCTTAGGCTTAGGTTTGACTAGAGAGGCAAAAGATTTAGTATGGTCAGACAATTTTTTGGTGGCAGCCTCGATGGACTCATCAAAAATGTCATTGCCTTCACAAGGATGTTCGCCAGGCGATCCTGGAGGTTAGAGTCCATATCTATGGTGCGAAGCCAGACGACGCATGGCCACAGAACAAGCCGCTGCACGGGCAGAGAGCTCAAAGGCATTATAAGATGATTGCAAAAGATGGATACGCAACTGAGAGAAGGAAGCCATGACTTCCTGGAACTCAAAATTTATGCTATCATCTAAGTAACCCAAATATTTCGGCAGAAGAGACAAAAGAAATTCAAAATAAGTAATACAATGAAAGTTATAATTGAGGACCTTCGAAGACATCATAGCATTTTGGTAAATGCGACATCCAAACTTATCCATGGTCTTCCCTTCCCTGCCAGGAGGAACTGTGGCATACACTCTGGAAGGATGAGATCTCTTTAAAGAGGATTCCTCAAGTAAAGATTGATGTGACAATTGGGAATTGTCAAAACCTTTATGATGCACTGTTTTATATCTGGCATCCAACTTTCCTGGAATTGCTGGAATGGAAAAAGGAGTCTCCATGCATCTAGTAAAAGTCTGATCAAGAAGCTTGTGTAATGGCAGTTTGAGAGACTCAGCCGGAGGTTGAGGAAGATGCATGGTCTCGAGGTATTCTTTAGAGTACTTAGAGCCAGTGTCCAATGGAACGCTCAAGTCTACAGCCATCTGTCTCAAAAATGAGGAAAAAGATAACTGATCTGCAGTGGCACGGCTTTGAGAAGAACTCGAGGAAACTGGAGTCGAAGAAGAAGCCTTGACAGGAAACCATGGTACGAAGGAACCGGGAGACTTGGACTAGGCACTGGACATAGGGATATCCTCCAGGGCCGGCATCGGAGACTTGGAACGAGGAGTTGGAGGTCTCGTCGAGGCTGGAGAAGACCGAGGCTGTGAGGAATGATGTCTTGAAGAATGCCTTGAAGCAGGTCTCGAGTGATGTCGAGAACTGTGTCTCGAACTGGATCTCGAAGATCGAGCAGAGGTTGCCTCGGAAGCAGTTGATCGAAGATCTATAGGCGTGGAGGAGCCCTGAAGCAACTTCGAAGACTGGACTCCCTTGGTAGAATGGGAAGTATCCTGTCGATGCACTCGTACAGACTCTACTCTATGCGTTTCGTACTTGAAAGCCCGACCAGACACTCGCAGAGACTCCGCTCCCTGCATCGAGTGTGGAGGATCAGACCGGGGCACAGGCGGCTCAACCTCGCAGGAGACTTCTGCATGCCCAGGCTGAAGCAGATTAAGCAGTGTGGGTCCCATGTTAGTGAGGACCTTAATAATCTGCTCCTCCAAAGAGGTCTGGGGTGTAGCCGGCAAGGAGGGTACCACGTCTGAAACCGGCCCACCTGCCTTGGCTGGAGGTTCTCGCACAGTGGTGTGAGAGTGTTTCGACTTGGAAGGCTTCAAAACTTTAATCACCACTGGCTGAACCGACTGCTGAGCTATCTGACCTGAGAAGACAGGAGAAGATATGGCATCCGAGGATGTCGAAGCAACAGCTGCTCCAAAAGACGAAGGTCTGATGAGGCTCGAGGTGGAAGCAGTAGGAGAGGCATCGACCGGGGCCAATGCCAAAGACACCTTCGATGCAGAGAGAGTAGAAGACTCCATCTCGAAAAGGTTATCCACCAGAACGCAACGACGCTTAAAAGCATGAGGCTTAAGTGTTTGGCAAGGCAGGCACGAGGTAGGATGATGTTTCGGCCCAAGGCACTTGAGGCAGCGTCCGTGAGGGTCCGTAAGGGATATTGTGCGCTTGCACTTGCGACACCATTTGAAACTGGTAACAGGCCAGGGCATAGACAAAAAGACAGCCGACGCAAAGTTGAAGCCCGTGAGCCGTACCGGATGAAAATAAAATTTTTTTTTTAATTTAAAGAAATAAAAAGACTAACACAGCGATTCGTGAGAAAAAGAAATACAAACCGCGGTGAGAGAAGGCACGAATGACAAAGTTACTGGAGAGAGCCAAAAAGACGGACTTTTCGGCTCCGCGGAAAACTAAGAACTAAGGAGATGCACCGTGTATACTGTGCGGGAAGGCACTCGCGCATGCGCGGTGCGGGCGACTCGAAACTTCTAGTTTCTTCAAGCAAGTCTTCTTGTGAAGCATTCGCATCGAGGCTCTGTTGGATGATGTCACCCATATGTGAGAATACCTGCCTGCTTGTCCTGGGATAACATACAGTTACACAAAAAACAGTGGTTCATTTTCTGTTCTAATTATAGCACAACCCCCCCCCCCAAAAAGCACAGTTACTTACCGTAACAGGTGTTATCCAGGGACAGCAGGCAGATATTCTTAACGCATGGGTGACGTCACCGACGGAGCCCTCGGTACGGACCTTTTTAACTAGAAGTTTCTAGTTGGCCGCACCGCGCGTGCGCGAGTGCCTTCCCGCCCGACGGAGGAGTGCGTGGTCCCCAGTTAGGATAAGCCAGCTAAGAAGCCAACCCGGGGAGGTGGGTGGGACGTAAGAATATCTGCCTGCTGTCCCTGGATAACACCTGTTACGGTAAGTAACTGTGCTTTATCCCAGGACAAGCAGGCAGCATATTCTTAACGCATGGGTGACCTCCAAGCTAACAAAGAGGGAGGAGGGATGGTTGGCCATTATGAAAATAAATTTTGTAACACAGATTGGCCGAAGTGTCCATCCCGTCTGGAGAAAGCATCCAGACAGTAGTGAGTAGTGAACGTGTGAACTGAGGACCAAGTGGCTGCCTTGCAAAGTTCCTCGATGGGCGTGGAACGGAGGAAAGCCACAGAAGCAGTCATAGCTCGGATTCTGTGGGCCGTGACAGCTCCTTCCAGTGAGAGACCGGCCCGAGCATAGCAGAACGCAATACAGGCAGCAAGCCAATTAGAAAGCGTCCGTTTGGAGACAGGATGACCTAAACGGTTAGGATCGAAAGACAAAAAGAGCTGAGGGGATGCTCGGTGAGCTCTGGTACGATCAAGGTAGTAAGCAAGGGCACGCTTACAATCCAGCGTGTGCAACGCCTGTTCCCCAGGATGCGAGTGAGGTTTAGGGAAGAAGACGGGCAACACAATGGACTGGTTGAGGTGAAAAGCCGAGACCACCTTGGGAAGGAATTTAGGATGGGTACGCAGAACGACCTTGTCATGGTGAAAAACAGTGAACGGTGGGTCAGCAACCAGTGCATGCAGCTCGCTAACTCTCCTGGCAGAGGTGATGGCAATTAGGAAAAGCACCTTCCAGGTAAGAAGCCTGAGCGAAGTTGTGGCAAGAGGCTCAAACGGAGGTTTCATGAGTGCTGATAAAACCACATTCAGGTCTCAGACGACAGGAGGAGGCTTGATATTGAAGAGACCTCTCATAAATCTGGAGACCAGAGGATGAGCCGTGAGGGGTTTTCCGAGGATAGGCTCATGAAACGCAGTGATGGCACTGAGGTGGACTCTGATGGAGGTAGACTTGAGGCCAGCATTGGACAGCGAGAGCAAATATTCCAATACAAGTTCCACCGCTAAAGAGGTGGGTTCATTATGATGCCGGAGACACCACGAGGAGAATCTGGTCCACTTCTGATGGTAACATTGGAGGGTGGCCGGTTTCCTGGAGGCGTCCAATATGAGGCGGACCGGTTGAGATAGATTCTCTGGAGAGGTCAGCCCGAGAGAAACCAAGCTGTCAGGTGGAGCGAAGACAGATTGGGATGCAGTAGAGACTGATGCTGCTGTGTAAGTAGAGTAGGAAACACAGGAAGAGGGATGGGCTCCCTGGAGCTGAGTTGGAGCAGGAGGGAGAACCAGTGTTGACGAGGCCACCGAGGGGCGATGAGAATCATGGTGGCTTTGTCCTTGCGGAGCTTGGACAAGGTCCGCAACATCAGAGGAAGTGGAGGGAAGGCATACAGGAATCAATCCCTCCAATCGAGCAGGAATGCATCTGGGGCCAGACGTTGAGGAGAGAAGAGTCTGGAGCAGAATTGGGGCAGCTGATGATTGTGAGGTGCTGCAAAGAGGTCCACCTGCGGAGTGCCCCAGCGAGCAAAGATGGAGAGTAGAGTTGGAGGGTCCAACATCCACTCGTGAGGTTGAAGGATGCGGCTGAGATTGTCGGCCAGGGAGTTCTGTTCACCCTGGATATAGACCGCCTTGAGGAAGAGATTGTGGGCTGTGGCCCAGGTCCAGATGCGTAGAGCCTCCAAACAAAGGGGGCGAGATCCGGTGCCGCCTTGCTTGTTTATGTAGTACATGGCGACTTGATTGTCTGTGCACAGGAGGAGAACCTGAGGGCAGAGAAGATGTTGGAAAGCCTTGAGGGCGTAGAACATGGCTCTGAGTTCCAGGAAATTGATGTGATGTCGACGCTCCTGTGGGGTCCAAAGTCCCTGGATGCGCAGATCTCCTAGGTGAGCTCCCCACGCATAGGGGGACGCATCCGTGGTGATGATCATAGAGTGAGGGGGCAGATGAAAGAGCAGACCCCTGGAAAGATTTGAGGAGTTCAACCACCATTGGAGAGATTGCTGAAGAGATGATGTCACAGAGATGGGATGAGAAAGAAGATCCGTAGTCTGTGACCATTGGTTGGCGAGAGTCCATTGAGGTATGCGGAGGTGGAGACGTGCTAGAGGAAGGACATGTACTGTCGAGGCCATGTGTCCCAGGAGGACCATCATCTGTCGAGCAGGAATGGAGGGATGTACGAGCACCTGACGACAGAGATGGAGCAGAGTCCACTGACGATCGGAGGGAAGAAAAGCCCTCATTAGAGTGGTGTCCAGAACAGCTCCGATGAATTGAAGTCGCTGGGTGGGAAGTAAATGCGACTTGGGGTAGTTGATCTCGAACCCCAGGAGGTGGAGGAGAGAGATGGTGTGATGAGTAGCCTGTAGCACAAGTTGAGATGAAGGTGCTTTCACCAACCAATCGTCCAAGTAGGGGAACACCTGGAGGTTGTGAGACCTGAGGAAGGCCGCAACTACTATGAGGCATTTGGTGAAGACCCTGGGTGAGGAAGCGAGGCCAAACGGTAGCACCTTGTACTGGTAGTGGCGGTGCAGTACCTGGAACCGCAGATAGCGGCGAGAAGTCGGATTGATGGAGATGTGAGTGTAGGCCTCTTTGAGGTCCAGGGAACATAGCCAGTCGTGCTGAGAAAGAAGAGGGTAGAGCGTGGCGAGGGAGAGCATTCTGAACTTCTCCTTGACCAGACACTTGTTGAGGTCCCTGAGATCGAGAATGGGATGGAGGTCTCCCGTCTTTTTGGGTACCAGGAAGTAGCGGGAGTAGAATCCCTGACCCCATTGATCCGGAGGTACTTCTTCGATGGCATTGAGAAGGAGGAGGGATTGAACCTCCCTCAGGAGGAGGGGGGTTTGAGATGAGTGTGAAGCAGACTCTACGGGAGGGTTGTCTGATGGAAGAGTCTGGAAGTTGAGAGAGTAGCCGTGGCGGATGATGTTGAGGACCCACTGGTCCGATGTGACGACCTCCCAACGGCTGGAGAATATGCTGAGACGACCTCCGATTGGTTGTGGAAGAGGTAGCGAAGGTGGAAGACTGGCTATGCCCTGGAGAGAAGAGTCAAAAGGGCTGAGACTGCTTTGCAGGCTGAAGAGGCTTGGAGGGTTGATTGGTCTGAGAACGAGCCTGGGCATGGGGCTGTTGTTGACGGGGCCGCCGAGGTTGTTGAGGAGGCGGATTGAGTGGCCTGGCTGAGAACCTGCGCTGATAAGATGACTGAGGTCGATAAGGTCGGGCAGGTGGAGCCTTCTTCTTCGGCTTGATCAGGGTGTCCCACCTGGTTTCATGGGCGGAGAGTTTCTGGGTGGTGGAATCCAGTGACTCTCCAAAAAGTTCATCCCCGAGACAGGGGGCGTTGGCTAGACGATCCTGGTGATTGATGTCCAGGTCGGAGACTCTCAGCCAGGCCAGGCGGCGCATGGCTACGGCCATGGCAGAGGCACGGGAGGTGAGCTCGAAGGAATCGTATATCGAGCGGACCATAAACTTGCGCAATTGGAGAAGGCCAGAGATGTGCTGTTGGAAAAGTGGAACCTTGCGCTCCGGCAGGTACTTTTGAAGGGCGGACAGCTGTTGGACCAAATGTTTCATATAAAAAGAAAAATGGAATGAATAGTTGTTCGCCCTGTTGGCCAGCATGGCATTCTGGTAGAGCCTCTTGCCAAACTTGTCCATGGTCTTACCCTCTCTGTCAGGGGGGGTAGAGGCATAGACACTGGAGCCCTGAGTCTTTTTTAAGGTGGATTCAACAAGAAGGGACTCATGGGGCAATTGAGACTTGTCGAACCCTGGGATAGGGATGACACAATAGAGGTTGTCCAGTTTACGGGGGGCCCCCGGTACCGTAAGGGGGTTCTCCCAATTTTTGTAAAAAGTCTCCCGTAGGATGTCATGCACGGGAAGCTTGAGGAACTCCTTAGGAGGTTGTTCAAAATCTAAAGCCTCCAGGAAGGCTTAAGATTTTTTTGAATCAGATTCCAGAGGAAGGGATAGGGCTGCAGACATCTCCCTGAGGAACTTCGAAAAGGAGGACTGCTCCGGTTTGGAGGTGACATCGGGTGCCGACGGGTCCTCATCAGATGAGGAGGGATCCTCCTCGGTACCGGGAGGGGACTCCTCCCATAAGTCAGGGTCCCGGACCTCTGGTGCATGTCGAGACACCGGGGTGGAAGGTGCGGTATGGCGAGTCTTGGATAAAGATTTTCCAGAGCGCACCGAAACGGTACCAGGAGAAGAGGACCGGTGTCGATCCCGGTCTCGGGAAGTATGACGCCCTGCCTGGTCCCGAGGAGGATCCGTCGTGATATGGGAGTGAACCACCGGATGGGTATGAAGTTGCTCAGCCGAAAGAATCGGCATGGAGGTGTTGATAGGTACCGATGGGGTGGATACCGGGGGCTCGGTACGGGGCTCGGGCCGGTCTGGTACCGGAAGGAGCGGTGCCAGGATAGTGGGCAACAGGTGCTCGAGCTGTCGCTGTAACTGTTCCTGGAGTTGAACTTTTAAGATGGCCGAAATACGGTCATCTAGGGGTGGCATCGGAACCGCTTTCTTTTGCTTCGGTTCCTTAGATGCCGCTCCACGCCCCGGCGATGAGGAGGCCGATGATGAGGCACTCACCGAAATTGGGGCGGAGCGCTTGCGGGATCGGCGCGAGGCCGGCAAGGTCGGTGTCGCCACCGTAGCCGGCTTACCTGGCGCCAGAGACGCCGATGCGGGGTCGGGCGGTGTCGAAGTAGACGGTGCCGATTTCTGTGGTACCGCTGTCGATGTCGAGGAGTCCATCGCCGACCCGGTGCCGAACAAAAGAGTTTGTTGAATTTGTCGGTTTTTAAGTGTTCTCTTTTTAAGAGTGGCACAGCGGGTGCAGGAGTCCGCCCGATGCTCCGGACCCAAACACTGCAAACACCAATTGTGTGGGTCAGTGAGGGAGATCGGGCGTGCACACCGCTGGCACTTTTTAAAACCGACCTGCGGGGGCATGAAGGGGAAAACAGCCTCTGCAAAATCGAACCCCGAGGCCTGTATAATGGCAACAGGCCCCGCCGGGGCAAAATCGAAAAAAAAAAAGGGGAAAAAAGCAAAGTTTTTTTTTTTTTTTTACAAATCAAAGGAAAAAGAAACCCAAAGGCAAAAGAAGAAAAAATAGGGAAAAAAGCGCGAGCGGGAAGGCAAAAAAGTGGTTTCAACGGAAACGAAGAAACTGGGGACCACGCACTCCTCTGTCGGGCGGGAAGGCACTCGCGCACGCGCGGTGCGGCCAACTAGAAACTTCTAGTTAAAAAGGTCCGTACCGAGGGCTCCGTCGGTGACGTCACCCATGCGTTAAGAATATGCTGCCTGCTTGTCCTGGGATTAAAAAAAAACCCCCAGTATCGAAATGCAATTTTTTTTGTCAATAAATACAATTAAACGTTTACCATTCATCAAACATGCACTTATCTTTTCTTGTAAATTAAACTGCAAACCCAGGCCTCGACACAGACCGTGTTTTGCAAAAGCAAAATTGCAATGGCTGGCAATTGTGTATAAGGATCAAAGCAGTTCCTCTGCTGTATTTCAAATTTTATATATGTGGCAGTATTATTTTAGTATTTTCAATGCATTATTTTATGTTGTAATCCTCCTTGGATTTCACATAGGAACAGTGAATTATAAATACATATTAAAACCAAACCTGTTATACCACCACAGATATAAATAAATGTCAGTGGTTTCCATTTTATCAACCTCAGGATGTCCCTTTTATACAGAAAAGGCATGAAATATAGGGGATGGGTAATGTGTTACTGTTGTAAACAGGTGATTCATAAACCAAAAAGAAAAACATTTTTAACAAATTTATTTTTATATTTCTTTGATTCTAATTTGAAAACTAAACCAATGTTAGTAATGGCTCATTTTTTTTCACTATCACTGCCAATAAAAAAGCATTTCTGGTACCTCAAGAACATACCTAGCTATGTTCTGCAACTATATACAGTACTTGTATCAAAATTAATTCCTATAGGTCAAACAAAGCAAGTTTTCAAAACACAATTCATAATGCTTCTAATTCTGTAATAATAGGGGTTCCCCAATCTGTGGCCCAGGAAACTCATTTTTCTAGCCATCCATAATTTAGCTACCTGTGTGTCTGAATTTGGCTCACAGAGACAATTCTGCTTTTTTAAAGTTTATTATTCAGTAGTAAACTGAGGAGGGAATCCCTCAAACTGTCTGCAAACTTTAGTGATTAATAGAGAATGCCTCCCTAACACACTCTGATGGGAACCCTCACCAACCCTCTCAATTTGAAATGTCCAATGTGGACTGTCTCTTGAAATATTTGGGGATTCTAGTGCTGAAGGAATTTTTATGGATATTTTCCACCCCTCTCAGGAATGGTGGTGAAGATAGAGCCTTTTCCCTCCTGCAAGGATTAAAAGTGGGCTGTGGTTACTAAAGTTCTTTCAAAGGCATGAGAAATTAAAAGGGAAAGAGGGAGAAACACACCTCATGTGACCACATCTGAATATAAGGTCAGGTATTCTCAGGCTGTGGTGCAGAGAAAAGGAGCAATGCTAGAATTACATTCTTTGTGGCACAGGCTGCTGCTAAAATATTGCTGCTCATATCTGCTGACCAAATTCTGCAGAAGTATATTGGTTTCTTGGAGGCTTAGATTGATATTACCAGCAAAGGTCAGCCAGTGGTGTCTGAAGTCCTTGCTTGCCTTGGGGGTTGCAATTTCTGAGCTGCAATAATTCCTTCCTCTAAGCCCTCTCATTACATTTAGCCACTTTCCAGTTTAATGAGATTTGTAAACATAACAGACTACTTTCTAACTTAATCTGGTAATACAAACTTAGATCTTGGAAGAAATCACTCTTCTCACTCTGCCTGAATCATTCATCTTTATAAGATTCCAATGATCACAAAACCCGAGTTCCGACATGAAATTTGAAGAATGAGTTATTCAGTGTAGAGATGTGCCATGAAAAAAATTTCTTCTGTAAAATCTAATGATATCTGTTCAGGAAAGAAGTCTTATTGCAGTTAATATACCATTTTCCAATAAATTGGAAAATCCTTTGGAAAAAAACTTTTGTGTTTGGTAAATTAGACCTCTTTTTTGGGTGTCTGAAATGCTTTAATAAAATATATATATATATGTAAAATAGAGTCCACATCTTAGTCATCTTCAGGTTCACTCTTCACCTTCACCTTCTTTTTCTTTTTCTTCTTTGGCATCTGATAGCAGAAAGTATGAAACATAACCGTCAGTTTTATGAGCCTATTGTTACACAGTTGATGAACTATAGTATGACCACTATCATATTCTGAGAGGAATGACAATTCTCTTATCCTATATGGGATTTTCTGAGATTTCAGAAAACATGTAAAAAAGATAAAATGATAGTTTAGTTTAAAAATAAAAAATAACTTAATATACTTTTGACTAGCTTTCAAAGGCAATGCTGCCTTCTTCAGGTATGACCTAAAAAGAAATAGTAGTCATATATAGAAATAAAATACCTGTTTTACTAGATTAACAATGCATGTTTTAATCAGCTTTTGAAGGAAACCCTTCTTCTTCAGATCAGAAAATAGCTAGCTAGTCAAAAATAAATTAAGTCAGACCAATGGTTCACCAATACATAGTAGCAGATCCCTCCCCCCAAACAAAAAGACATGCGGCATACCTTTTTCCCCTCTCCCACCCCACAGAAAAACACTGTTCTTTCTTCTTCCCTCAACACCCACACCCTCAAGTCCAGAACTGTTTCCTGCTTCTACTTTTCCCTCACTCAAACCTGCAGGAAGTTGTATCAGATAGGCAGGATGCAGAAGGAAGGATGCGTAACGTGACCATTTTTTTCCTCAAAATGGGACAGGACCCCTGGATCCCATTAAATATAGTGCAAAATATAGATAGCAGATAAAAATTCTCAAAAGTGACACATTTTGATCACTAAATTTAAAATAAAATCATTTTTCCAACCTTTGTTATCTGGTGATTTCATGAGTCTCTGGTTGCACTTCCTTCTGATTGTGCATCTTCTCTTTCATTTCTTTCTCTCTCCCTGCCCCCCAAGCCACCCTGCTTCCCCTGCCCCCCCTGACAAGCCAAGCTACCCTGCTTTCCCAACGCACCCTGCTTCCCCTGCCCCTGACAATCCAAGCCAAGCCATCCTGCTTCCCTGTCGCACCCTGCTTTCCCTGCCCCCGACAAACCAAGCCAAGCCACCCTGCTTCCCCAATGCACCCTGCTTCCTCTGTCCCCGACAAACCAAGCCAAGCCACCCTGCTTCCCCAACGCACCCTGCTCTCCCTGTCCCCCGACAAGCCAAGCCACCCTGCTTTCCCTGCCCCCCGACAAGTCAAGCCAGCCTGCTTCCCCAATGCACCTAGCTTCCCCTGCCCCCAACAAGCCAAGCCACGCTTCTTCCCCTGTCTCTGACAAGCCAAGACACCCTGCTTCCCCTGCCCCCCAAGCCAAGCCAAGACACCCTGCTTCCCCCGACACAGCTTGCTTCCCCTGCCCCCGACAAGACAAGCCACCCTGCTTCCCCTGCCCCCACGCACCCTGCTTCCCTGACCCAGCAACATCAAGGCATGTGCAGCGACTGCACTGCAGAAGTGCCAGGCCTACAAGTCTTCTTTCCCATCCCCCCTGCCTGGCTGGCCCGGAACTTCCTCTCCGAAGTCAGAATTGACATTGGGAAGAAGGCTTCTGGGCGGCAAGCAGCAGCGGCGGCGGTGGACCGGGGTGTGTGTGTTAAATCAGGTGCTGGAGGGAGGGAGGCTAGCTTTGGCGTGGGAGGGAAGGGAAGCGATCGCCTGTCCCGTTGTCCCCGCGATGTCCCTGAAAACAGGACATTTCAGCATCCCGAAGTTGTGTGTGGGGACAACGGGAGGGTCCCGTTCAAAACGGGACGTATGGTCACCTTAAGGATGTGGCGCCAGCCCAGACAGCCTGTTAATGCTGCAGGGGCCAGCAGACAATGCAATGCAGGTTTGACAGACGAAGGAGGGGAGAGGGAGAAGGAAAAGCAGTACATGACTCAGAGGTAAGGGAAAGAGAGGGTGCTGTGTTGAACTTGTGTGCAAGGGGTGGCTTTGAGCGAAACATTACTGAACTGGGGGGGGGGGGGTTGAGGGATGGAAGATTAGGTTTATACCTTTGTTAGTCTTCTTTCTGTTAGTCCCTGGAGGATTTCATACATTAGGTGTTCAATCCCAATCCGGGTATTGCAGAAATCTACATCTTTTCTGAACACATGCTCCACCCCCTTAGCCTGTGAGTCAACAAAGAACCTTAGTTCATTCCCAAAGCCAAGCACATACTTGCAAATCCAGGACAAGGGTGTACAGGGGAGAATCCCCATTACAACAAATAAATCATGAACTGGCTTGATCTGCAAAATATTAACAAGTGAGAAAAAAGTACATAGTCAACTCAGAAAAAACATTGAGGAACAACGCAGTACTAACCCGCTGTGTGCAGTGAGCACCCCAAGAAAGGCCTTTGGTAATGTGTATACTCACAGAAACTCCCCACAAGATTTGTCAACTGCCTGGAAAAACTTCAAACCTGTAATGAGACTGATTGAAGCAGAAAGGAGCAGGCTAATCCAACAACTGAATGAAGACAGAGAGGGCGGGTCATATGGAATCCTCCAGGGACTAACAGAAAGAAGATTATCAAAGGTAGAAACCTAATCTTCCATTCTGTTATGTCCCTTCTGGAATCCATACACAAGTTGACGTACCAAAGCCACGGTAGCTAGGGAGGGACAGAAGAGCCTGCCCCCAAAATCGAGGTCCTGAAAAACGGCATTAGAACGTGCTGCTACATCCAATTGGTAAAACTGGGGGAAAAAAATGGAGAGAAGACCAAGGAGCTGCCCTGCAAATTTCATCAAGACGAATCGCGCAAAATTTCCACCCAGAACACAGCCACACTTCTCGTCAAGAATACTTTAAGTGAAATCAGCAGCTGCATGCCGCGGGCGATGTAAGTTGCAGAAATGGCCATTCAAATCCATCGAGGACTTGGGCGCTGGCCTATCACAGTGAGGTGCAGCAGTGAGAACAAAAAAATGATGATAGCCCTGAACTCAATTATCCGTTCCAAATAAAAGAGCAAGAGAGAGGGGTAACATGATCGAGACATTCAAGTATCTCATGGGCCGCAATGAGGTGGAAAAACATAAGTTCACATAGAATTTTTCTTTTTTCAACCATCTTTATTTTCTCTTCTTTATTAATTTCCAGGTACTTTAGTTAGATTGTGAGCCTTCGGGACAGTAAGGAAATTTTTTAAGTACCTTCTTACTTCTCATTTATAATCTTAATGTATATTTTCTTCAAACCGCTTAGAACCTAAAGGATATAGCGGTATATAAGAAATAAATTACATTACATTACATCTTCTTTTTCAAAGGTCCCGCGGTAACAAGGGGGCATCTGTGGAAAATCAGGGGCGGGAAACTGCACGGGGACACCAGGAAATTCTTTTTCACTGAAAGGGTGGTTGATCGCTGGAATAGTCTTCCACTTCAGGTTATTGAGGCCAGCAGCGTGCCTGATTTTAAGGCCAAATGGGATAGACACGTGGGATCTATTCACAGAAAAAGGTAGGGGAGGGTCTTTGGGGTGGGTGCGGAGACCACGGTGATCAGAAAAACTGCCGTGATCATTAGGTTCAGAACAAATTCATCCTATAGTGGTTCAAAGGGAGCCTTTCCAAGCCCCTGTAAAATGATGAGTTTACAAAGGGAAAGGAAGATTCAAGGAATGACTCAGACGAAGTGCCTCCCCTCATACACCTGGTCACATCTGAAAGAGCAGCGAACTAGCACCTCAGTGCTTGAAAACATGCAAAGCCTGCAACTTGAACTTTCAGGGAGGCCACTGCCAGACTTCTGTCCAAACCCTCTTGAAGGAAAACCAGGACTACATAACTGGGAGCCTTCTCAGGCTCCAATTAATTCCTAACATCCCCCTGTTAGAAAGCCTACCAGACTTGGGCAGAAAAAGCAATAATAGAGGGTACTTCGAGCACTAAAGAATCAAAATAACTACCTCCAAATAACCGCTCATCATTAAGGCTGAGCACTCAAGAGCCATGTCGTAAGACCAAAATGCCATGGGTTCTCCATGGACACCGGTCCCTGACTGAGAAGATATCGATGAAAAGGGAACCGGAGCTTCTCATCTGCTAAAGACATACCAGAACCGCCTACTACAGGCTGCAAGGCCAATCTGGAGCTACTAGAGACACCAGCCGGAATGTGTTGCTGTCCGGCAGATGACCTGACCAACCAAAGACCACGGAGGGAACATCATACAGGAACTCATGAGCCAGCCAGGGCCAAACCAAGGCATCCAGCTCTAGCTTCAACGCTGTTGACCGAAAAGGTGTCCGGCCTTTGAGATCTCTGCTGAAGTCAACAAAACCCTCTGGAGCAAACCCCAGCTTTTGTAAGAGTAGATGGAACGGCTCTTGTGAGAGGAGCCATGTTCTTGAGACCAGGAACCATTGGCCTCATGGGCCGCAGAGAAAGACAGAAGCGCTTCCACCGAATGGAACACTGCTGATCATTCTGGTCCAAGAGAGAGAGTGAGCACTAGAGCTATCTCGTGATGTACATAAATCGCCGAAAAAACAAAGAAAAACTGCAGATAAACATACAAGATGCAGGCTATATTTATTTTATCAATTAATTACCTTCCAAGTACCTAATTTTTATTTTCTTGTAACCTATTCTGAGCTTCTGGGGAGGACGGGCTATAAAAATGAACAAATAAATAATGATTGTGGTTAATGTTACTACCTTTAAACAAACCTAGGGACCCGAAATGGACCATATCGGGTCCCTAGGTTTGTTTAAAGGTGGTAACATTAACCGCAATCATTAATTGATATAATAAACATAGCCTGTATCTTGTATGTTTTTCTGAAGTTTTTCTTTGTTTTTTCTGTATATACACCACCACTATGACATAGAAGAAACTTGCCCATTGTTCTTTCTGAAGGGGCTAGAGAGCGAGTAGCACCAGCCGAATTTCCCAAAGCTCCTGACAATAGGACAACAAACGTTGCAGACCAGGTATTCACTACCCCTGAATGGGGCGGGCCCAGCAATTAGCCCGCAACCCAACAGGCTGGCATCTGTCCTAAGAGTCATCTACTTGGAAATCCGAAGAAGCCAGCCCTGGCTAAGAGCCACCCCCTGAAGCCATGAGCTTAAATTGCTGCTGGCTGCCTCCGTCCAGGGGAGCAGCATCTGAAGGGGGAAAGTCATGTAGATCACAAAGACATGAGGGATTTCCATCAAGGGCACCCTAGTCCAGAGGATCACCTCTAAGGAGGCTGCTCGAGACCCCTGAACCTGCAAATAAAACCAGGCCAAGAGAGCCAGATAGTCCAAGAGAATTCTGATCTGTTGACGAAGGTTCTGTCTACTCACCCTGAGAAGAAAGACACGACCCTGGAGACGAAGAGAATCCCTAGAAACTCCAAGGTCTGGGAAGATGCCAAGTGTCTCTACCTGAACTTGCCAACGCCTGCAGAAGAGACACTACCATCCCTAGCCGCCTTCATACACCCGAGACAGAGCCAGTAGCACCCACTGTCCCAGGAAGGGTGGACTCCGACCCCCTGCTGGCGGAAAGCTGCCTCAACTACAATCACTTAGACAAAAGCACGGGAGCAGTTGAGAGTCCAAGGGGCAAAGCTGTGAACTGGAAATGCAGTTGCAGATCATGGAAACGTAGAAACCTGCGATGTTCTGGTCAGAATGAAATATGGAGGTAAGCCTCTGTGATCCAAGAATACTAGAAACTACCCTGGAGACAGCAGCTAGCACCGTGTACTCCACTGTCCATTTGGAAAAAGGGTATTTGCAAGAAATGGGTGACCGACGGTACAACCAGAATATGTCTACAATTCTCCGAGCCTTTCTGGAATAAGGAAGTATAAGGAGTATCTGCATAAGCCTCCATTTGTGGACTGGAACAGTATCCAACATCCCGAAGACTAAGAGACACTGCAGAATGTCACAGACCCTGGACTCTGTTGCCGTCAACTTGCTGGAGTCCAAAAACCAAGTTGGAGGCAGGCAAAGGAGAACTAACAAGTGTCTGATAAAAGTCAAGTCCGCTCCTGCCAAAACGGTAGAAGACAGCCTCCGAGTGAGGAAACCACAACCGCCCCAGGTGACATCAGCACTTTCTTCATTTTTTTTTTTTTGTGAGGTATAGCCACTGCACAGGAACCCAAGGACGCCTGGAATTGGAACCGTAGTAACGTGGTCATAGCCCTGGGAATGACTCTAGGAGAAAAAAACCTGAGTATCCCTGACGACACCTGCAGAAGGAATGAAGAGAACTATGATCCCTTCCCAATGTCCAGCGAAACTGGTTCATAATGAACAATGTAGGGCAGCATTTGTAACACCTGAGGTCATCCAGACCTATACCAACAAGAATCCGGCCTTTGAAAAGATGGCTGTTGAAGGTGATCTTTGAGGCAGTGTCTTCATCCAAAAACAGTCCAAAGAGATCAGCGCTCAGACTCTGCACCAGCAGAAAATGTACTAAGAACTCAAAGGAGATCATAACAGGTGCCTGGCACCGTAGCCACACCAACTAGCACCAGCAGAGGAAAGGCATGCACCTCCACAGAGGACTCTCTGCAGAGACCAGAAAGACAGGCATGCATCATAAAGGAAATGGCCACTGCCACTTGGCTACCTGAGGATGCTAGAAAATAAAAATTGTATCATTATAGCCTCCTGTGATCCTGAGAGCCCTAAAACTTCACTCCTCCAGCACTAGGGAGGGCTGCACACAAGAAAACCTGTGCCCCGGCAGAATCCATCTCAGGCCCACCAAAAAACAGGTTCCAGGTGATAAAAATGTAGACATAGCTTTAGTAGATTGGAAAGAGCTTTTCGGGGATCATACTGTTCTGAAACCAGACCCAGGAGCTGTGGACAGAATGGAAAAAAACCAGGAGAATGGTCCAGGACTGAAGCGTGGAAGGTGGAAAATCCAAATGGAACTCTTTCAGAACATCAGGCGTAAAGAGGCGACAGAAGCCCATTGGAAATATGAAGGATTAGCACCTCCAATCCAGACACATAGGGCAGCCGAGACCAGTCTCAGCAAAGGCTTCAGCTGGATCCAAATTAAATACAGTGGCAGGATACAGAAGAAACATAAAATCTGCATGGCAACTACTGCAATTGAGGTCTGGCACATCCAGACAAGAGAGCTCCTGAACAGGAAGCTTCGCTACAGACGCCATAGACTGAAAAAGCCCTGATTTGCCTGCTGGCTGCATCAAATGAGCAGGGTCTGAGAATACGTCATTCCAAGGAGCCGAATAAAATCCAGTGAAAAAGTCCACTCCGCAACAATGGCAGGGCTCTGTTGAGCTACATGCTTCATGTCATAACAGTCCTCAGACTCGGAATGCAGGTGTACTGTGCCAGACTTGGAATGCAGGCGTGCTGTGCCAGACTCCAGAATGGCCTCTGGGTGAGATTTTCTTCAGAATGCATGGAGCCAGGCCAGCTCCCCAGCCCAAGAGGACATGGAGGAGGCGAAGTTCAAAGCTCCCGCCCACTCCCCCGGTGTGCTTCGGCATGCGATAAACAATTGCTGATCCGGCACAATCAATGTCCACATTCAATAGATTAGGGGCTGGGAAGTCCATCCCAATCAATTTTGAGTCAAATCGAGGGGTTTTTGAGGCAAAAATCAAAGTTAGAAAAAAGATCAATTTTAAAATCCAAGATGGCCGCAGTCACAAATTCATGCCAAAAACAGACAAAAAACAAAATAAAAATAGCAATTTGGAGTCTGAGGTGGGGAATCCCTACCCAAAGAAACTGTGAAAAACGAAGTTTAAATTGCTCCACAAGCCACCCCGAAATTCCCATAGGAAATAATGCAGGTACTCAGTTTCTGTAGTGCTTTGCATGTCAGCGTTTTTAAAGCAGTTGAGTGGAGACAAATGACTTTCTGCCTCAGAAACAGCTCCAAATGCATCAGACTTGAAGATCTTCAGACTGTCAGCCAGCCAAAGACCGACTTAAACCTCCGCCCCATAGTCAGGGGTGGGAAAGGCAGCTTGTGCCTTGAAACCCAGGAGGGCTTCTGTTCAGATGCACACAACCTGCGCTAGCAGACTTCCACGGGAAAGGACCCCGGGCACTTGAAGAGGGTGGCACAAAGCAGGCTGGCTCCAAAGAACCACCAGAGTTTCTCGATGAAGCTGTAATCCGGCTCCACAGGACTGTGTCCTTTTCTCTGACAGGGGACCACCGGGGAGAAGTCTCAAGACACTGAAGCCACCAAAAAACAAACTTTAAACCGAAATAAATAAGAACAGAAGCAGAGCAACAGCAAAAGACTTCTGCTCGGACTGCTTGCAGAAATTGAAACCAAGGTTGTTTGCTGACTCACAAGCTAAAGGGGTGTGTCAGGAACTGGGTAGTGGTCAATAGAGAGTGCTCCAAGGAAAGGGATGTTTACCAGTGGTGTGTCTCAAGATTCTGTTCTTGGGCCTGTTCTTTTTAACATTTTTATAAACGATATTGCTGAAGGGCTGTCAGGTAAGATTTGCCTCTTTGCGGATGTGATACAAAAATCTACAATAGAGTAGACACCCCGGATGGTGTGAATGATATGAAGAAAGACCTAGCAAAACTTTGGTCCTGAAATTTGGTCAGCTAAAATTTTAATGCTAAGAAATGAAAGGTCATGCATTTGGGCTGAAGGAACGATAAAGTTTAGGGGGTGAAGAACTTTTGTGCACGACAGAAGTGCGGGACTTGGGTGTGATTGCATGTGATGATCTTAAGGTGGCCAAACAGGTTGAAAAGGTGACGGCGAAAGCTTGAAGGATGCTAGGGTGCATAGGAAGAAGTATTGCCAGTAGGAAAAAGGAAGTATTGATGCACCTGTATAAGACTCTGGTGAGACCTCATTTAGAATATTATGTACAATTCTAGAGATCACATCTTCAAAAAGATGTAAAAAGGATGGAGGTCCAGAGGAAAGCTACTAAAATGATGCATGGTCTTCATCATAAGGCGTATAGGGACATACTTAAAGATCTCAATATGTATACTTTAGGGAAGGGGTGTCAAACTCATTCACATAAGGGGCCGAAATCTAAAACACAGGCTAAGTTGAAGGCCAAATTTTTTATTAAGATACTTGGTCTTAGTAGAAGTATAGATCCTTCCTCACCCTCAGACACTGCAACGGCAGAGGAAGCAGCGAATTGCAGCACAGCATCCTACCCCAATACATTCTCAGCCCTTGCTGCTGATCCTCACAGGCCTACTCTTGGGCTTTCCCTCTGCCAGAGTCCTTCCTTCTGATGTAGCTTCCTGTTTTTACACTGGGATAGTCCTTTTGCCTGCAAATGAATACTGAGGTAGCGTGGAGAGGAACTTGGAGCACTGCTGGGAGTGGGGCGCTTGGAGTGCCACTGGGACTGCGCAATCAGGCACTTAGAGCTGTGGGCCACTTAAAACGGCCAGACGAGCTGGATTCGGCCCCCAGGCCTTGTGTTTGACATTTGTTCTTTAGAGGAAAAGGTGGGAGAGGGGAGATATGATAAGAGACATTTAAATACCTATGTGGTGTAAATGCTCATGAGTCGAGTCTCTTTCAATTGAAAGGAAGCTCTGGAATGAGAGGGCATAGGATGAAGTTAAGAGGTGAATAGCTCTGGAGTTATCAAAGGAAATACTTTTTAACAGAAAGGGTGGTAGATGTGTGGAATAGTCTCCCGACTGTGTTTGAATTCAAGAAGGCGTAGGATAGGCATATGGGATCTCTGAGAAGAGAGAGAGAGAAAAAAAAGAGAAAATGGTTACTGCAGATGGGTAGACTAGATTGGCCATTTGGCCTTTATCTGCTGTCATGTTTCTGTGTGTTCTGAAATGATATACATTTCTGCAACACCTGAACTGTGGGTTGGGATTGAACACCTAGCGTATGGAATCCAGAAGGGACGTAACAGAAAGATTGTTGGACTGGAAGATTTGAGGAAAGGAGAGTGTGTATCACTGGACTGGAAGGGCAGTTTGAGGGAAGGAAAGGGAGCCTCACTGGACTGGGGGAGGATTGAAGGAAGGAAAAGAATCAGTGTTGGATTTGTTGGGGGGGGGGGGGGTGAGGGGTTGACAGAAGGAGAGAGTTGGGCCTGCATGTGTGTGGAGGGTGAGGGAAGGAGAGCGTTGGGCCTACATGTGTGTGTGTGTGGGGGGGGTGGATGAGGGAAGGAGAGCCTGTGTATGTGTGTTGGGCCTGCATGTGTGTGGGGGGTGAGGGAAGGAGAGCGTTGGACCTGTGTATGTGTGTGTGGGGGTGGGAGGTTTGAGGGAAGGAGATGGATCCGCAATGTGTATGTGGGTGGTTGAGTGAGTGAAGGAGAGGGATCAATGTTGGACCTGTGTGTATGTGGGTTTGAGGGATCAGCAGTGGATGTGTGTGTGTGTGGGGGGGGGGGGTTTGAGGGAAAGAGAGGGATCAGTGTTGGACCTGTGTGTGAAAGGGGAGTTTGAGAGAAGGAGAGGGATCATATTGGACTCGTGTGTTGGGGGAGGGGTTGAAGAAAGGAAAGAGATTTGGACCTATGGGGCGGGGGGGGGGGAAGTTGAGGGAAGGAGAGGGATCAGCACTGGACTTATAGGTAGAGCTGTTTGATTCAGGAAAATATTTTTCAATTTGATTTGAGTTTGTTTCTATGATATTGCTTTAAAATTAGCTAGTGGATTTTGCAGCCTCTTCACCTACCCCACCTCATTTTGCCCTCTCCAACCCCCACGCCAGCGCTGTTAAATGTAAACAAAACTAACATTGTTACGTCCTAACTTGCATCCTACCAGTTCTGGAAGGATACACATTTCAAATCTGACATATTATAATAAAAAAATATAAAATAAAATTATTTTCCTACCTTTTGTTGTCTGGTCATTTTATTATTCAAATCATATTGTTACCAGGTTCTGGTTTCTGTTTGCCTTTTATTAACTCATTGACATTTTCTTCTTTCTCCGTGCTCACCCATTCATCTCTGTACCTTTCCTTCCCCTCCCTCTCCTCCTCCCTGCAGGTCCAGTACTCCACAAGGTCAGCATCCTCTCCCCTCCAACTCCAGGCCCTAGTCCAGTGTCTCTCTTCCCTTCCCTCCAGGCCCCACCCCATGGGACCAGCACCCTCTCTTTTCCCTTCCCACCAGCTCCAGCCAGTCAAAATCACCCCATCCCAAGGGTCTAGCATCCTCTCTGCCCTCCCTTCAACTTCCAGCTCTGCCCAGGTCCATCAATGGCAGGAGAGTTGGAAAGTAGCAACCCCCCTCCCCCTGTGTAGGTCCAACAGCAGTTGCAGCGGTAGTAGTAGCTCTCCCCATGGATCAGACTGCGACAGCAGAGGAAGCAGCGCAGTGCAGCACAGCATCCTACCCCGCTACATTCTCAGTCCTTGCTGCTGATCCTCACAGGCCTACTCTTGGGTTTTCCCTCTGCCAGAGTCCTTCCTTCTTATGTAGCTTCCTGTTTTGCAAAACAGGAAGTAACATCAGAAGGAAGAATTTTTGCAGAGGAAAGCCCAAGAGCAGGCCTGAATTGCTGAGTGTTTTTTTCCCCCCAAAACAAATTAATTTGGCGAAGCTGAATCGAATTGAACCGTAAATCGGGCAAGCACTACTTGTAGGAGGTGGATTTGAAGAAAGACGGAGTAGCGCTGGACTCATAGGAGGCTAATGGAAGAAAAGGTAGAAATCCCAGATTAGGGGTGGTAAGAAGATGTTCTGAACCCATGGGAGGACATGGAGGGAAATGAGATTTTGCACCTGAATGGAGAGGGGAACAGGAGGGATGCAAGACTATGGGTGAGAGATTCAGGCCATTGGGGAGAGGGGGGCTGGAGAGAAGGAGGATGGTGCAGGGAGTTGCTGAACCATAGGAGTGAGTGAAGGGAGAGGGGACAGAGAATTGTTGGACTATAAGGGGGAGGTGGGGAAAGAGGAGACAGGGAGTTGCTGGATCACAATAGAAATGAGGGAAAAGAAGGCATAAGAGTTGCTGGGCTAGAAGCAGTGGCGTAGAGAGGGTCCTGGTGCTCGGCATCACCAAATGCTCCCCTTCACTTTTCCCTGCTGCGCCCACCCCTTTGCTTCTTCTCCGCCATGTGTGCTCCCCCCCATACCTCTTGAAATCTTCGCCAATATCGGTATCTCCAACCTGTTGCTCATGCTGGCCTTAACTCTCCCTCTGACATCACATCCTGGTCATATGACCATGAAGTGATATCACAGGGAAAGCCAAGACGCTGCCTGCTGCAGCTGGTGAAGATTTCAAAAGGTAGGGGTGGGCAGAGGAACCAGTACCCCTGCCAAGATGCCCCCTCCCCTTACTACACCACAGGCTAGAAAGGTGTTAGAAAGGAGACAGAGGGGAGAAACTTGGCATGGTAGAATATGCAGGAGAGACCCTGGAGATTTTCAAAAAGATGAGGTGAAGAGGAGAAAGGGCAGTGGGCAAAAGAGAAGGGAATATGAGATCAAGAAAGCAGTCATGAGAGGTACAGGGTGAGAAAAGGAGATGAAAAGTTAATACCTTATTTGTCACTCCATAAGATGCACTTTTTCCACCCCCAAAAAGGAGGTGGAAAAGGGGGGTGCATCTTATGGAGTGAATACACCTCCCCAGTGTTCTGCTGCTGCTTGTTTATCCCCCCTCTCCCCCGCCGCTGCGGGTGTTGCTCTCTTACTCGTTTGCCGCCGCAGGAAAGGTTCCAGGGGAGGGAGGGGTGGTGGAGCTCGGAGGGGTCGTTCTGTAGCGGTGGTAGTGCCTGTTGGTGGACCAGGGAGAAGGAATCAGTGGGCAGGGAGGAAGGCAGGCTTCGTGGAGATGCGGCAGCAGTGGGTGAGTGGCGGACCAGGGAGGAGGAATCGGCACGGCAGGGAGGAAGGAAGGAAGGCAGGCAGGCTTCGGTGCGGGAGGGAGGAAAGACAAAGGCTGGAAGACAGTGAATGGGAGGGGGCAAGAACTCGGGACATAGGAAGGAAGAAGGGAGGGAAGGAATAGAAAGAGACAATTATTGGGCCTGAGGAAGTAAGGAAGGAAAGAAAGAAAGAACTATCTAGTTCAACCAAAAATCACCAGACAACAAAGATAGGATTTCAATTTAGTGATCAAAATCTGTCGGTTGCAGTATATTTGTCTGTTTTTCTTGGGGGCTGGGTTCAAAGGCACAATTTGGTTCATAATATTTTTTTCTTGGTTTTTCCTCCTCTAAATCTAGGGTGTGTCTTATGGAGCGAAAAATACGGTAAGTACTAGTAAGTGAAATATAAGTGGAGAATTGAAGAGTGAGAAGGTAAAATTTGAAGAGGAATACAGAAGAAACAAAGAGGAAATGTATCAGAGACAGCTATGGTGAAGGAATATAAGAAGATAGGCGAAAAGTGAAGAATGACACATGGATTTCATCACCTAGAAAGAGAGAAGACAGACAGGAAAGCAAAAAAAGAAAAACCGGAACTAACATGCTTGGAAAAATTAAGTACCCAAACAGCAAGGTAGAAAAGAGTTTTATTTATTTGGTAGAATATGTTAGCTTTGGGAAACGTACATCACAGATGTCTTTGTTTTTTGTTTAGTACAAGAGAAAATGAATTTTCTATTTTTATTTCTCCTATGTTGTGGTACATGCCTAGTTTCACTTCTGGGGTTCCCAGTTCAATTTTTTCTTTACATTTCTAATTTGTGATCCTTGTCCTGTATTTGGTGTGAGTTTGCCTGTGCTTTGTGTGTGATGGAGGTGTTATTCTGTTTGCAAGTAGTTTCTGTGTAGATTCTGTAGCAGTTCCACATGTTTTATTTTACCAGTAGTAGATTTATTGGTGTTCTAGGGCCCTGTGTGATATTTGTAGTGCTGCCTATAGAAATCAGTGCTACTATTCTATGATATGTTGAGTTAGGATATTTTTCAGGTTTTATTTCACAATGTGCCTGGTAGTGAAGAGAATTATTTTGCTGTGTTATGGTAATCAGAGTTTTTTTTTTTAGGATAACATCCATAGAGAAAATGCATTAGTTATGATTTACACCTGTTGTTGGAGGGAGATAACTGTACTATGCATCCACAAAAACCCCAATACATAAGAACTGACGTACTGTATCAGACCAAAAGGTCCACGAGGTTACGTATGTGTTCTGACTATAAAAAGTTGAAAATCACAGTCAGACCAATACAGGCATCATCTTGTCTTTTGTTTTATTTATAACCTTTAAAGTGGCCAAAAACAGTAAACTGTAACTCAATACTCAGATGGGATTCTCTGTACTGTAACAGTTAAATCTGTTACTTTTCAAGTACTTTATCACTCCAAAGATAGAGGGAAAGTTTCCACTTTTCCATATCTCCCTTTCACTTAGATTAAAACGCACAAGATTTAGTTTAAATTAAACATGGCTATTTACAGCACATATGTATAGCATTTTCCTGCCCCTTCCCCCTCCAAAAATCATCAATTATCCCCCAATCTCACCTCAACTGCTGTGCTTGTGGAAGGCTTTTCCTCATCATCTTCCGCCAACTCTACTTTTATTTTTTTCTCTTTTTTCCTCTTCTTTTTGACAGATTCTGCTGCTTCCTCCTCTACGATTAATTCCTCTACAGACTCTTCAGCTGATGTGTAGATGAACAGTATGAAAAAAAAAAAATTAAAATATGGACCCAGCACACTAATGGATTCAATGAATTCTTGACTTGGGTGAAGAGCAAAAGTCTGAGGTTGCCTTTCCCCCTCCTCTTAATTGCATATGGCCAGAACATGAAATAAAATAGCCACGTAAAAGAATAATGAACACACTTTTACCTGGCAGTTTCCCCCCATTCCTTTGGGCTTCCAGCTCAGTAGTAACAAAACTCCCAGGTCCTACTCCAACAATTCTGCTATCATAGCAACAGTTAGAGATCAGGGACAATGAAGTGCAGGTCATTCCAGAATATGGATGATGAGGACCCTGGATGTCAGGTACCACTGCTGAGCCTATCCTCACCCTAGGGGCTCTAAACACTGCTTCTGCAACCTTCCTAAATCCAGGAAGAATAGGGAGCAGAAGCCCAGTCTGAAAATCAAACCAGGCCTGTGCCAGAGTTTAAACAGAACAATTTTTTTGCCTCTCAAATAACAATTCTCAAAAAAATCATACTGTAATATAACATAAATTATGTTTTTTGAAGTGGCCCAATTACTTAGTGATATGTATTATGCATTATTATACAGATTTGATTTCCAGAACCATGAATGTGGTTACCAGGTATTACCCTTAACCATCCCGACCCAATCAACCCAGCAAGCAGAAGACCTGACCCAGGAATCAAACTAGAATGCACAGCATTTGCTGCTTGGCCTGTGATTTTAAAAAATTTAACTGACTTAAACATGCAACTCGGTTTATATATCTTTGACAGCTAACAAGAAGAGTGAGGTACAGACAACAATCCAAGGGAACCAGTTCCAAAGAAAAACCGTTTATTGATGAAACAACTCTAAACGTGTGCAACAAGTTGTATGATCTTTGCTGCACTCATTTAGAGCTGTTTCATCAATAAACAATTTTTCTTTGGAACTGGTTCCCTTAGATTGTTGTCTGTACTTCATTCTTCTTGTTTCTTTTATATCTGTGAAGGATTTTTCTTATTTTATTTAACAGCTACACACCCTTCATAAGGAAATATTTTGAATTTATCTAGTAATTTCCTTTCCTTGAGTTCTGCCAGACCAGTCCAGATCAATGTGTTATGTCCTCTTTCACAGCGAGTCCTGTGAGAACTGACGGAAGCGGCGTGGGGCCAGGCTGGATGCTGAAAAGATCGCTCCTGCCCTGCACCACTGGAGGAGGCAGGTGGCCAGCAGGTAACATCCTGTCTGACTGCAGCAATTTGTTGCTGGGAGCAGGGTAATGCTGGGGGTGGTGGTGGTGATTTTTAAAATAGGCTGCCCCAGTTAAGAAAACCGCACCCACTAGGCAGGTTTGCAAAATCAATGTATAGGCTGTGGCCTATATATGGAGAAATACAGTATACAGCATTAAACAGGCAATGAATAGTTAGGTAATTAACAAAAACACCGAACCAAGATGGTTAGACAGTGGGTATACTCATGAAGATCCCTTGGGCATGAATGTAAAGAACAGAATGTTATCTGTACTCCTTTTACTTGAGGGTGGCCAATTAAACACAACAAACTGATCTACAATTTCTCCATTTCTAGTGGTGCAAGTATGTTTGGATCTCATACAGGATCAGAATTTTATTATTTTTTAAACAAAAGCTGCAACACTGTCAGATGTCATATCATGTAGTAGGCCTGGCAAATCAACATAAGATTTGTAAGGAACTCTCTCTGAGAGATCTCTACATGAGAGGATCAAGTGTGACATGTGTAAGTCTTTCCCAGTGTTCGGCCAATAGTAGGGAAGGTATGAAGCAATGAACTTCAATCACAGGCACCACAACATGCTGCTTCTGTCTAAGACTCACTTGTATGTGGTTCTTCGCAACTGACTGCAACTAAGTGGCCTTTCTTCCTGCTCCTTTGGGGATGTCCCCACTATCATCTCAATACTGTGAATAAGCACAAGAAGCCAGCAGACACTGCAGACCACCTGCTCCCAAAGACTATATACTTTCTGCCCTTTTCAGGAAACTGTGTGTGTGTGTTGGGGGTGGGGGATAATCAAGAGACTGACCTTGGCTTCTGGTTGAATCCTAGTTCACTTAAGAAACTAAGGGACAGATTCTCAAAACTAAAATCTGCCTTTAATGTGCTCACTAAACCGGTTCCAGCTGATTTAGCATTCATGTATTTTAGCGGTGAATTATCAATACGGCTTAGAAAGGTCTTTTCCGAGTTTTATAGCAGTCTCCGATACTGCCATGCAAACAAGGTCATTAATATTAAAATGATCACTCCGAGCAATTCCCTAACCTCGTTGTGCCATATCTGCAGCCAAAATTTACTGACAGGTCTGAGCTGTTGCTGCCTTACTTTCTGATCAGTGCCTAAGCAGGAAAATAAGGTTTGACAGCTCAGACCCCCCCTCCCCAATGCAAATTAAAATAATAATTAAAAAAAAAAATAACCAACAAATTCAAACTGAAGATCAGCAGGAGAGATGCCCACTGTCTCCTGCCATGTCACCGATACTAATGACCCACCCCCCCCCGCAGTAGGAGAGATGCCTACGCTCTACCGCTGCCAAGCAACAGACACCCTGACAACTCCCCCCCTCTCCCTTGGCAGCAGGATAGATGCTCATTCCTTCCCACTGCCAAACAACTGCACCCCCCCCCCCCCGCATGCGGGAGATATGCCCACTTTCTCCCGCCGCCATGCAACATCCCCCCCCCCACCTCTCCCCTTAACTTACTTAGATGGCTGGCCGGAAGGATGCCTACTCCCTCCAGGCAACAGGCCCACCTCTTCAAGATTGAGGGCCTTTCCCGAGGGGCCTAAGGCTCTGATTGGCCCAGATTGCTTAAGGCTCCTCCTATAGGAAGGGCCTTAGGCATCTGGGCCAATCAGAGCCTTAGGCTCCTTCCTTCCTGCCAGGGAGATGGGTTGTCTGTTGTATGGGGGCGGGAGAGAGTGGGCATCTCTCCTGCTGCTGAGGAGTTGCAGTTGCTTTGCAGCAGGAGGGAGTGGTCATCTCTTCCACTACCAGAGGGGGGTGTCAGGGTGTCTGTTGCTTGGTGGTGGGAGAGAGTGGGCATCTCTCTTGCTGTTGATTGGAGGGTTGCATGATTTTGGTGGCTCAATTTGTTGGGGGGATTGCGTTTATTTTGCACTCACATGTGATGGGCACATACAAATTTAGCGAATTTTCGCTACTCTCCGCCATCCTCATTTGTACAAGTGTTTTTTGGAGAATCGCTTGCTTTTTTTAAAATCGCTACTATAACAGCTGTGACAGTGGCCCATCAGATTTTAACACAACTTTTTGAGAATCTAGGCCTAAGTTCAAGTTCTCAAAAATGGACATTATTAATGGGCTTCTTCCTTTCAGAAAGTTCTCCACATCTTGCTAAAACCACTGGTTGCATAGACCAAGAAAACATCATGTCCTCTAGGGCCCTCAAATGGTTTGTGCTGAGAAACTCCTCCAGTGGTCAGTTCCCTCAGTGGAAACAGAGATCAGTTCACAGCAGACTGTCAAAGAAGTTCCCTCAGACTTGGCCTCAGTCCCAATAGGAGGCATGGAGGAGGTAGCCTAGTGGTTAGAGCTACTGCTTCAGCACCTTGAGGTTGCAAGCTCAATCCCAGCCTGCTCCTTGTGACTCAAGTCACTTAACTTGCCACTTCCCCAGGTACCATAGGACTGCGAGTCTGCTGAGACAGATAGGGAAAATACCCAAGAGTACCTTATTGCTATTCAATGACTTGTAAACCACTTTGGGTGAATCTCTTCATCAAAAGGCAGTTAAATAAATCGAAAATAATAAAAATGGCTTCAAACGCTTCTGTCTTAGGGCTTTCCTTATCCTGAATGCTGTACCAGTTTACATGTCTGCATCATCTACTATAGGCATAGAAATATGGGAGAGCTGAAGGGGAATGAAGTCAGTTCATATTTGTTTCTAATGTCTGGATTGGTCTGGCAACAAGGAAGACACTAATAGACAACTTTCTAGTCTTCAAATAAATTTTTACCATATTACGTGCTGCCACTGACCTGCAAGTTCCGCCATCCGGTGTCTCTTCTTCTTCCTTTTCACTGTTGTCTCTTCTGGCTCCACCTCTATCTCTTCAACCTTGCATTTTTTGAGAAGTGTAGAATCTCCAGATGGATCATACGTTCTCACCTCACTGAAAAAGAAGAGCAAAAGTACATTAGGCAACTACTAAAACTGTCAGTGTTTGTCATAAAGCTTATGGGGGGCAGACTTAAAAATCTCAACATGTATACTATGTAAGCAAGCTAGTGGAGGGGAGATATGATATAGACATTTAAATATGTTCACAGCATAAACATTCAGGAGTGTGGCCTCTCAACTGAAAGAAAGCTTTGGAACAAGGGGTTATGAGATAAAAGTGAAAAGGGACAGACTCGAGAGTAATCTAAGGAAGTATTTCTTTACTGAAAGGGTGGTGGATGCATGGAACAGCTTCCCAGTGAAGGTGGTGGAGGCAAGGATTTTAACGGAATGCAGCAATCAAGCATGGGACAAGCTCAAGAGACTCTCTGAGGGTGAAGAAGGAATTAGGGCTTAGCAATTGATACAGATCAGCAGACTGGATAGGCTTGTATGGTCTTTACTTGCTGTCATGAAGTATATGGAGTATCTGCTGGAGCCCAATTCTTCTGGTGGCATTGGCTCTTTAGGCCTGAATTTCTACAAGTCTCTTTACTGTTGCTAAGACCCTGCATGACTTTTTTGGGCACCTCACCAGGGAGTCTTTAAACCAGTTTGTTAGGAGACGGGAAAACTCTAGCTTGTACCCTCCCCTGAATGATCTCCAGAAGCCAGCAAGTCTGATGAGATCTGCTCTCAGATTTCTGCATACACAGAGAGCCTCCCTCCTAACCTCAGGGGAAAGACTTCAGCCCTGGCATCCTTGTGCCTTCTTAGATGTTGAAGAGAGAAGAGTATCAGAGGCTTCACTTTGCCTAGGTTCTGTGAATCTCTGTCTTGATCCCTGATAAGATGTCTGAGATAAGGCTCCTTCTGAGCACTGACAAAAGTGCCTGGAATTACAAAGATTAGACCACCCAGAACCTCTAGAGGTTTGCGGCTTGCTGTCTGTCAGAGATTTTGGCCAGCAATCTGTCACTGGCCATTTTGTCTAGATCCTTTCCGAACAACATCTGTCCATTGAAAGGGAGTCTGCTGAGAATAGCCTTGGAGGTGGAATCTCCTGCCTGATTCAGAGCATTCTGTGGGTAAATGGAATAAACTGGAACTTTGCTCATGACTCTGATGATGCTGTAGAGAACATCAGCTACATAATCCATCCCTGCTAGCATAATCTAGGGCAAAGGCTCATCCTCTGACAGGGTGAGCCCATGCATCTTGGTAATGCAAACAAGTGCCACAAAAGAGACTGCTGCAGCTGCTTTGATCCCTAAGGCCAAAGCTTCGAACTGCCTCTTTAGGAGCACATCCACTTTGCGATCTTTTAATTCTATGCCTTCTTCGCTTGAAATAAATTACACAACAAGCTTTCATAAGATTTTTGTTATTAAAGTGAAAAATAAATGAAACTTGTTTTCATGTAATTTTTCTAATTAGAGGGTTGGGCTCAGGGACATGGAGGAAAAAGGGGAATGAGTTCCCCCCAAAACCTCACCACCCAATCATTGCTATACCCTCAAATCAACAATGAAGTACTACTGTGCAAAGCATCAAAAAATTAAAAAAGAACTTATCAGTTAAACAATGTTCTTTGGCCAAAGAGAACATTGTTTAACAGATAAGTTCTTGTTTAATTTTTTGATGCTTTGCACAATAGTTCCTCAGCCCTAGAGACCAAAGAGGAGACTAAGCCCAACGCTCCCACCTCCCCTTCACATGCTGCGCAGCATGTAGCTTAAAGGCACCCTTCTAGCATCCATCCAGCTCATAACAGGCTTGAATTAGGGGTAAAAGAGCCTGAGGACTCCATCACTGCCAGTTTTGAGGCAGAACAAGGTGATCTGAAGGATCTGGAAAACTTTGAAAATAAATAAATAAATAGGGAAATCCAATATGGCCATGGTGGCAGTGTTTTAGTGTAGAAATACCCCCCCCCCACCTCAGAAAACAGGATTTTAGAGGTGGGGGACCCTGTGGGACATGGCAGAAACCTTCAAAAACAAGTTTTCATACCCCCCCCTTCCCCGATTTTGTTGTAAGGTTGAAATAGCCTTACTATGTGCTATGAAGTTGTTGCAGCTGGCCTCTACTCTCAGATGTAGCTGGATCTGAGAGAAGAATCACTGTCCAGAATAATATACCTATTGCACTAGAATAAATTTTTAATCAATGTGTTATCTTTATAGTTTAATATTTTTATTGAAGGCACAAATTTAGCCACATATAACATGCATTCAAAAACTTTAATTTAAAAGTGAATACCTTCCCCACCACCATACCCACCACAGTGCAAATGATAATCACATCAATTCACTTCATCACATCTCTTAGTCTGTAGGCCTAGATTCTTTTATAATAGACTCCCACCAGGCAATGAGATCAAACAATGAGATCAAACCAAATGGACCAACCTGAATGTCACACAGTTTTTACTGTGCAATAATCTGGTTAAAATTTGTGATGAGATCCAGCAAACTGTCACAGGAAGATGCACATTAAATCCAAGGACTCACTATAATTGAGCCAGTTAATGCATGGCCAAGTTAAATTAGATTTAGTATGAAAGTTTCATTAACTTCCATATGGTATCTGGGTACACAAAATGGGGAATGTATCCTGTCTGCTTTTCCCCTCACCGTTTTTCCTGTAGCAATCAATGGTAATGGCAGTAGGCAGCGATTCAGATAGCCTGCTCGCACCCACCTGAGCCCTCTCCCTGATGCTTCCTGCCTATGAGAAGTTATGTCAGAGAAGACTTAGGTGCTGACGCGAGCAGGCTGTCTGATTCGTTGCCCGCAATAGAAGAAATCTCATCAGGTACCTGGCTGAAGGTGGGACATTAAAGACAGAAACTTCCCGTGGCACACCTGGGAAGCAGCCATGGCACATCAGTTGAAAAACAATGCCTTAAGCCCACAACTCCCCAAAGAAAACTTCTCTCAGCATAGAGCCTCAGGAACTACTAGGGATCAATCCTCAAGAAATTTTCCCATGAAGAAACATGGGAAATCAGCACTGTAGAAATCACTCCCTAGAAGTAGCAATAAGTATAGTAGGGATGCAGAGGAATTACTTGTTCAAACTTTGACAGCCCTTTCCCTCACTATTTCCAAAACTTGAATAATTCTTTTTCTTTCTAATTGATGAAAAATATTAACCGATGCCATACTTCATACTAGAGAATGACACGGTGGCGGTTTACCCGCGGCTACTGCGTTTAGCCGCGGGTAACCCGCCAAAAACGGGGAATGAAAATTAGCAGCCTCTGCGGGGACGGGGACAAGGCCATCACCGCCCCGTGGAGCGGTGAATGGTCTTGTCACCGCAGTGAGGCATAAAGGATCGTGCGGTCCCCGCAGCACCCACTCGCACGATGGCTCGATCGTTTAACCAGCTTCCTCTCTCCACCTCACCTTAGTTGGACGGCTTTCTTTTTTGGCAACCGGAACGCTTTCAAAAGAGCTGCGCACGCGCGGCTGCTCAGTATTCAATCTTCTGCTCTGACCCAACCGGAAACAGGAAGTTGTAGCAGAGCAGAATATTGAACTTTGAGCAGCTGCGCGTGTGCGGCTCTTTGAAAGCGTGCCGATCGCTGAAAAAGAAAACCGGCAAACTAAGGAGAGCTGGAGAGCAGTAGCGTACCAAGGGGGGGCGAAAAAGGTAATGGCGCCAGGCCTTGGAGCACCGAGGCAGACCGCTTCTCCCCCCTCCCAGCCGAACCCCCGCTGACCCTCCTATCTCTCCCCCCCAAGTGAACTTTTCCGACCCTCCCAGCGAAAGCAGCAAACCTCCCTCCAGTAGCGTCGGCTGTCTCCTCCCTCTGCCGCGTCACTGATGACGTCATCAGTGACGCGGCAGAGGGAGGAGAAAGCCGCGAAGGAGGTTTGCTGCTCTCGCTGAGAGGGTCGGAAAGGTTCATGGAGGGGGGGGGGGGAGATAGGAGGGTCAGCGGGGGTTTGGCTGGGAGGGGGGAGAAGCGGCCTGCCTCGTGCTCCATTACCTTCTTCGGGCAGCAGCAGCGTTTACAATTCGCTGCTGTTGCTGGCTTCAGGCCTTGTTCTCTGCCGGGTCCTGCCTACTTCCTGTTTTCATGAAGACAGGACCCGACAGAGAGGAAGGCCTGAAGCGGGCAACAGCAGTGAATTGTGAATGCTGCTGCTGCCCGATGAAGTTCAGGACATCAGGACATCGGGGAAGGAGCAGGGAGAAATCGGCTGCTGGCTTGGGGGTGAGGGTAGGGAAAGAATCATGGAAGTGGAGAAATTGGCACGATGGCTTTGTGGGGGCTAGGGGGAGAGAGAAAGAAAGGAAAAAATAAAGAGGGGGGCCAGGGGGAGAGAGAAAGAAAGGCAGAAATAAAGAGGGGTCAGGGGGAGAGAGAAAGAAAGGCAGAAATAAAGAGGGGAGCCAGGGGGAGAGAGAAAGAAAGAGGGGGGCAGGAGAAGAAAGAAGGACCAGAGACTCATGAAATCACCAGACAAAAAGGTAGGAAAAATGATTTTATTTTCAACTTAGTGATCAAAATGTGTCCGTTTTGAGAATTTATATCTGCTGTCTATATTTTGCACTATGGCCCCCTTTTACTAAAACGCAATAGTGGTTTTTAGCGCAGGGAGCCTATGAGCGTCGAGAGCAGCGTGGGGCATTCAGCGCAGCTCCCTGCGCTAAAAACCGCTATCGCAGTTTAGTAAAAAGGGAGGGGGAATATTTGTCTATTTTTGTATAGTTGTTACTGAGGTGACATTGCATAAAGTCATCTGCCTTGACCTCTTTGAAAACCCGCGGAATATAAATGATAATTAACATTTTCTCTGCGTACAGCGTGCTTTGTGTTTTTAAAATTTTATTGTTGGTAGATCATTTTGACTTGGCCACAAAGGTAAGGGGGAGGGAGGGAGGGGAGCTGCTGAAAGACATCTAGTAATCCTTGCAGGCTTGACTGTGCAGGGAATTATTTTTGTAAAATCATGTTTTGTTATGTGACTGGCATTATCTAGACTTTAATTTCTATGAATGAATAGAATGAAAATGATATAAAATTACTTGCTTGCGGGGACCGCGTGTTCCGGCTCACACAAGGAAGGAGGGGGTGAAAGGGAAAAAGTTTCTCTTCCTTGGAAATAGATTCTGAAGTGACCTCATCAAAGAAGACCAGCACCAAATGTACAAGAAATCCCTTAAACAATGTCAAAAGAGCCCAAAATAGAAAAACTGCTACTGCCTTGAGACTCCATTATTGAAGGAATCAACTTGAAATCACAGAAGAGACAGGAAAAGGTTAAATGCCTCATGGAATCCTCAGGTACAAAACACAAACCAAATTGTGAATGAAATCAGAGCAGACAGTAAGAATTATAAAATTGATGTCATTATCCATCTGGAAAAAAAGGCATACTAGAAATAATGCCTCAGCAATACAATTTTCAGAAGTTCTATTTGCTCATGGTAAGGGAGAAGAGAGACTGCTAGTGATGGTGGGGGACTGATAGAAGATATGAAAGAAGGGTGGTAGAAAGGAACAGATGGTAAAGGAGGGAGGGAAGGGTGGTGGTGGAAAGGAATAGAACAGACATTGAAAGAGGGTAGAGAGGAACAGACCCTGAAAGGAAATGTGGAAGGCAGAGTGGGGAGAAGACGCTGGAAGGGAAGAAGATAGATGCCAGACTATGGGGGAGCGGAGGGAAGAAGATGGGTGCTAGACGGGGACGGTGATGGGGCGGTGAATGGGATGGCAGTGGCGGTAACGGGGCGGTGAAAGGGATGGCGGTGACGGTGACGGGGCGGTGAAGGGAACGGTGGTGACGGGGTGGTGCAGAGGATGGTGGGCCGGGGACGGTGCAGTGACAGGGACAGATTTTTTCCCCATGTCATTCTCTACTTCATACTTCACATTTCTTACACAGCAAGAGACTACACTGGTCTGTTATGTTCAGATGTGCCTTGGGCCAAATCTCTAAAGCACTACCACCATCTCTCCTGCAGAGAAAGCCACCCACCTCTTGTGCTGGTACTTGTCTGATCGAGCCAAGGCCTTTCCAGTGCCACTTATTCTTTTTATCTAAAGACAAAAATGCAGTAAAGATAAACAAATTATTCACAGTGAAAACAAGTGCGAATGCATGAACAAGAGACCTTGGAGAAATAGCTGTTAACTGTGCTAACCCTACTAATAGATCAGCAACACTGTGACTGACTATGCTGGCTTATTAGCTTTAATAGCTGCACATAATGTAGAGCACTGGTTCTTTGTACTGGGGGACCCCCAGCCAGCAGCAGGCTTTTCAAGATATCCCTAATGAATATGCATGAGATAAATTTACATGCCTACTACCTACTTTATAGGCAAATCTCACTCATGCATATTTATTAGGGATACCTTAAAAACCCGCCTGGCTGGAGGTTCCCCCAGGACAGGTTAAGAACCACTGATGTAGAGAAAGCTAAAATGCACATTACTGCTACCCAGTTAGAGGAAAAATTCATGATGGAGCTGAATTTGAACTCATTCTAATATACGGTTTACTGCTTCAACCATTAGATCCAGGGAAAACTTTGTTCTTACCTACTAATTTTTCCAAAGAATATATGGGTTTTATTCCTCAGTTGGCAGATGGAGACAGAGACTAATGAGCTGTGAGATTAGCCCTATAAAAAAGCACCATGCAGCACCAACTCGTGACTACAGTATAATCTTGTTATAACGGACTTCAAGGGACCTGGAAAAACAGTCCGTTATATCCAGAGTCCATTATATCCAGAGTTGCATTTTTAAAAACCTTTATTTAGGTCAACTGTGAACTTGAAAGAACGTACGATCAATGAACAAGTTACTGCACAAGCATATTGGCAACATCAATAACAAAACTCAGCAAAACATTGGTATGGCACGTAATGATTGCAAAACCAGAACACTAAAAAATGTTCTAAACTAAAGCATTATGTTTTACTGTACTGGAAAGAAAAATAATCTGTCATTTTCTTCTGGGCTGCATTTTGATACTATATCACCGGCCCCCACACACCTTGTAGGTGGAGCCTGCATGTCCGTTATACCCAAACAAAACTACAGCTAAAAGCAGTTTTGGGGACCAAATTGGTTGTCCGTTATATCTGAAAGTCCGTTATATGCGAGTCCGCTATATGCAATGATTTTCTGTATGTTTATAAAGGCACACGGCCAGGACCAGCGGACCATATCCGCTATAGGTAAGATTCCATTATAAGCGAGTCCGTTATAACGAGATTATACTGTATTTTTATAACAAAGCAAATAAGAACCAAAAAACGATACCCCTCCTGTAAAAATTCAACAAGATAAAAGAATCAAAAAAGATCATGTCCCTCTGGAAAAATTTCAACAGCAGGAAGTAATCCAAAGTACTTAAGCAGAACCATTTACCTCGAGAGATATCTGAGGAAAAAAAAATCTGTTTCTTACCACAGCTCCTGTACCGGCAAAATAGTATAACTGAAAAGTTTGAAATCAAGTATCGAGGCAATCCTCTAGACTGGTCTGGTTAGACTGAAGAAAAGAACATTAACATAAAAACCAAATTTTTCCTTCCCTTTTGTCCATCAGACTAATACAGAACATACTGGAGGCTAGCAAATCAATCCTTAAAATAGGGTGGGATTCAGAAAACCCCACAGGCAAGACATAGACACTGAAAACAGCATCCTCTCTGGCATAAAACATCCAACTGATAATGTTTAGAAAAAAAATGCATGGAAGAACAGGTGGCAAATGACTGCAAATCTGCCCAAGGTGTCACGACACTCCTAGTCAAATGAGCTTACCATTTGGGATCTCTCCAAAATAAAATGAACAAGTGGTTGGACCTGCAAAAATTGTTAGGTATTTCCACCAACTAAATTCAGCCCCCCACCCCCCCAAATTCTCCTAACAAAAAGTAGGCAACATCAACATCTAATTAACATGGAAGATCAACACAACCTCTGGAAGGCAAGGGGGCACTGTTTTAACAGAAACTCCTATTTCTGTAGAATGCAGAAAGGGCTCCTGGAAGGATAAAGCACAGAGCTTCAAAATTCCCCTGGCTGAAGAGATGACTAACAAAATCACCACTTTTGAAGTAAGATCTTTTTAAAATGCCTGCTTGATCAGGTGAAACGGAACAGTGGCTAAGACCTGTAGAACTAAATTTGAGATTTAAGCCTGACCCAATGACCATAAATATGTTATCCCTTCAAGGAAACATACCACATTTGAGTGGGTCCTTAATGAAGTAACCTTCCAAATGACCTCTTATAACAGGCCAATGTTGCTAGACTAGAACCTTTTTTAAGCCATCCGGAAAAATCAATAAATTCTGGACATGCCTTCCTCCTTACACCAAGCTTCAAAGAAAACTCCAGATTCTAGCATAAACTAAAAGAGTAGATTGCTTTCTAGTTTGTAAATGAGTTGTAATAATTTCATCACTGTATCTTTTACACCCCATACACACCCTTCTCAATAGCCAAGGTGTAAGAAAAAAAAGCCATGATTACCCAAGAATTACATGAGAACAAAGTTTGCCCACCCCATCCTTGCCCCCATGAACTCTGTCCTCATTTGTTCAAGCCTTGAACATTTATGATTTTATATTCAAATATTTTTATTAAAGTACTAGTCTTTAAGCCCGTTACATTAACTGGTGCTAGAATATATGTCTGTCTGTCTTTCTTTCTATCTGTCTCTCTCCCTGCCCCCATGCAGCAGCATTTTCCCTCCCCCCCACTTCCCTGTGCAGCAGCCGCAGCATTCCCTCCCCCTCCATTTCCCTGTGCAGCATTTCCCTCAACCACCCCACTTCCCTGTACAGAAGCATTTCTCTCCCCCCCTTCCCTGTGCAGGAGCCACAGCAGCATTCCCTCCCCCTTCATTTCCCCCTGTGCAGCAGCATTTCCCTCTCCCCACCCCACTTCCCTATGCAGCAGCAGCATTTCCCTCCCCCCACTTCCCTGTGCAGCAGCCGCAGCAGCATTCCCTCCCTCTCCATTTCCCTGTGCAGCAGCATTTCCCTCCCCACCCTACTTCCCTGTGCAGCAGCCGCAGCAGCATTCCCACCCCCTCCATTTCCCTGTGCAGCAGCATTTCCCTCCCCCCACTTCCCTGTGCAGCAGCAGCAGCATTCCCCTCCCCCTCCACTACTGCATTCCCTCTCCCCTGTTCCTTCCTTTCCCTTCCCAACAGCACGCAGCTAAAATGGCTCCCTTAGTTCTTTGACAGAGTTTAAAGCTGCCATGGCGGCTCCTCTCACGATCCACGCCTGCGTCGGAAGCCTTCTCAGACGCAGGTGCGGCTCATGAGAGGAGCTGCTACTGCAGCTTTGAACTTAAAAAAATAACTTCGGTCAGGGAGGCCAGACGCGCACATGCACACTCTTACCTGCCACAGACCTATGGATCACGGATCACGCAGGTAGGAGTGAGCATGCGCGCTTAGGGTTTTATTATATAAGATAAAAAGAGGCAATATTCTGTACAACTGTTTGTAAATTGTAAATCACAAAAACAGCTTTCCATTTCAATCTGGTTTTCAGTTGCCTATATTTCTACTCGTACATAATCTGGGAAGGTAACTGGATTGTCTTTCAGACATGGGTATAGAAGAGAACCTAAATTGTATAGTGGATGAACAAGAAAATAAGTGTCATTAAATGCTGGAAATGTTCCTTGATGCCAGAAACGATGCATGAATCTGTTGTAGTAACAGTAAGATACTTGAGAAGCAGGGTGCATGATGGAATGAAGTTGCAGATGGTAGGAGTCTGATCAGCAGACAATAATTTTGTTCCTACATCAAAGGCAGACAAGACACAAATGATATTATTTAGCAGTAGTTCATTTAAATCCAAAAGCAGCTTCTGCAGGGTTTTTTTTATCACTGAATTCAGTTGCCAATTTTCTAAGATATGTTAAGTTTTTATATATTGTTATTAGTCTCAAGTTTCTAGGGAATGACACAGGGACAAAGTTTATCTCTGTCCCCGCAGGTTCTGTCCTGGTCCTGGCTGAACCATCGATCTCAGGGTCTCCATATGAAAAGACGGAACTCGGAGAGCCCTGTTGACCTCCTTCAGATCCAAGATAGGCCTAAAAGTCCCCTCTTTCTTGGGCTTCCCAGCAGTGATGAAACTAGCGCCTTTACAGTTTCAATTACATCTGTTCATCTGGATAACTTATCTGCTCGATAGTGGTATTTTTCCTCCATCTGGAGGTCATATATCATTGTAACTCCAATTCCCAAGGATCTAAGTGATCTGTATCCCTGGTGGCTAATTACAGGCCCATTGCATCAATCCCATTCTTTATAAAAAAAATTATGGAAGGTTTAGTAAATAACCAACTGTTGAATTATTTGAAACATTTCTCCATTTTGCATGGATCACAGTCAGGATTTAGACCATCATATATTTAAGATAGTTCTGGCATCACTAGTGGATAATTTATGTAGTCTTTTCAGTAAGGGTGTTAGTGCTCTGATTTTGCAGCTGGATCTCAGCAGTGCGTTTGACTTTGTGGACCATGATAAACTATTGGAATGTCTGGATGCTATAAGCATACATGGCCATGTTTGAAATGGTTTGAAGGTTTTCTTAAATTTAGAACTTATCAAGTAAAACTCAACAATGAGCTTTCAAACAGTTGGAGTAACCTTTGTGGAGTACCCCAGGGGTCTCCTGTCTCCATTGCTTTTTAATATTTATTTGGCCTCTTTAGGCAATAGATTATCCCAGTTCCTGGTCCCACACCGCTTCCTGTGAGAACTCAGTTCTCAGCAGAAGAGGCGGGGACCAGGCAGCCAGCAACCCTTGTGCGCCGCTCTCAGTGAGTGAGGTGTCAAAAGTCAAAAAAAGGTACACACTGGGGGAGGGGGGGAGAAGAGGGCCGGCAAGAAAAGGAGAGTGGCAACATAATAAAATAAGTTAACCGGGGGGAGGGGGGGTGTCACTTTGCGTATTCGCTCCATTAGACGCACCCTTATTTCCACCCACTTTTTCGGGGGAAAAAGTGTGTCTAATGGAGCAAAAAATACAGTAAATTGAAAATTAACACAGAAAAAAACCACATTTTTCTTTGCATCACCAAATTTAAATGAAGATGTTACATCTATTGTTTTAAATGATAAAATCTATAGTATCCAGTCAACCATAAAGATACTTGGTGTAATTCTAGATCGTACCCTTACTATGAAAAATCAGGTTGGCTCGTTGGTTCAAAAGGGTTTCTTTACTTTATGGAAACTAAGAACAATAAGAGCACATTTTGATATTAGCTCCTTTTGATTGTTGGTTCAATTATTGGTCCTTAGTCAGTTGGACTATTGTAACATTGTTCATCTTGTTGGTACCCAGAAAAATCTTCATAGACTGCGCATAATTCAGAATGCAGCAGTCAGATTGATTTTTAATTTAAAGAAGTATGATCATGTCACTGATTTTTATCACTGATTGCATTGGTTCCCAGTTGAGGCACGGGTTAAATTTAAGCTTTGCTGCATTTGCTTTATGACGCTAACAGGTTCAATTCCTGAGTATCTTAGGGAATCTTTTATCATTACAAATTCTAAACATTCTAGAAAATCTCATCCATTATTTTCATTCATGTCTGTAAAGGGATATAAATATAAGAAATTTCAGGAACGATTGTTATCTTTTAAGGCAACCTTATGGACTAGAGATTTAACTCACATATTCATATTCTCAAATTCGTATCAACAATTTCGACATGCCTTGTGCCTTAAAGATGTATCTTTTAAGCCAGGGAATCTTTCGGAAGTTAAATATTGGATGTTTATTCATTTGTATTACTAATCTTTGTGAACCACTTAGAACTTAATGGTATTTGTGGTATACAAGTGAGTTTTATGTTGTGTTTTCTAGCAGTCTCCAATACTGCCATGCAAATGTAATTAATATTAAAATGAGCACTCTAAGCATAAGAATATAAGCATTGCCTCTGCCGGGTCAGACCAGGGGTCCATCATGCTCAGCAGTCCGCTCCCGCGGCGGCCCCCCAGGTCCATGACCTGTAAGTTCTCCACCACCTAAATTGTTTATACCCTAATCCTGAAGTAACCTGCATAGTAACCCTCTATCTATACTCTGTAATCCCTTTCTCCTTCAGGAAATCATCCAATCCCTTTTTGAAACCCAATATTGTACTCTGTCCTATCACCTCTCCTGGAAGCGCATTCCAGGAGTCTACCACCTCTGAGTGAAAAAGAACTTCCTAGCATTCGTTTTGAATCTGTCTCCTTTCAGTTTTTCTGAATGTCCTCTTGCTTTTGATGTCCCCTCTAGTCTGAAGAATCTGTCCCTCTCCACCTTCTCTATGCCTTGTCAACAGGTCTGAGCTGTCGTTGCCTTACTTTCTGATCAGTGCCTGAGGCTCAGGCTCAGGAACTGACAGGAAAGTAAGGCTTAACTACTCGGACCTGTCAGAAAAGTTTGTCACCGTCAAGCACCCCCCCCCAAAGATACCTTTCCCTCCCGGCAGTGGGAAAGATATTCACTCCCTCCTGCTGCCACGCAACCCTTCCCCCGGTACCCCCTCGTGCCTCTGACGACCATCCGCTCCCTCCCCCTTACCTTGTTTACAATGGCTGGCCAGAGAAATGCCTACTCCCTTCAGCCAGCAGGCCCGCCTAACAGTGTGTTTTGTTTACACTTGACATTATCGGCATGGGGTTGGAGGGCAAAGTGTGTGCAGAGGTGAGTGAAGAGGCTACAAAATAAACCCAACAATTCCCACTTATAATCGAGTGTAAACTCTATTATATAAATACAGGAGTCGGCCTCAGTAATGAAGCCTACGCGTAGTCATAGTCAATGACTGAAGTATTCAGCGTAGTTATGTTAGCTCCTTCTTCTCCAATCATTGGCCTTACTCCAGTATCTTTAATTTATTCAAAATATTAAACTCTACCTATTTTTATTATAAAAGGTTTCAGTTAACTAGTTCTAACAATTTTCAGTTAACTATTTCTATTTTGTATTTTTCAACTTTGTTTTTTTATAAAAAGCGTTTACTTTCATTACTATCACTATACTCTATCATCTTTCATGAGACTACATTCTTTCATTTATCTCTCTTTACCATTATTATCAATAGGTCCTGGTCAATGCTGTTAAAGGTTGCTTATCTTTAATCAGCGTTTATAATTCAAGAAAGCCTACTTATCTTTAGTCAGCGCTTGTATTTCAAGAAAGCCAACGTGGCCAGCGTTTCGTGGGCAAAGATTCAAACCCACTGCATCAAAGCCAAATCATTTAAGAAACAAGCCGTGCTCAGTGTACATTTGAGACCGCTTTCAAATGTACACTGAGCACGGCTTGTTTCTTAAATGATTTGGCCCTGATGCAGGGGGGTTTGAATCTTTGCCCACGAAACGCTTGCCACGTTGGCTTTCTTGAAATACAAGCGCTGACTAAAGATAAGTAGGCTTTCTTGAATTATAAACGCTGATTAAAGATAAGCAACCTTTAACAGCAGTGGTCTCAAACTCGCGGCCTGGGGGCCACATGCGGCCTGCCAGGTACTATTTTGAGGCCCTCGGTATGATTATCATAATCACAAAAGTGAAATAAAACAGTTTTTCGATCATATGTCTCTTTAGCTATAAATTACAATATTATTAAGACTTAGCCAAAAGGAAAGATTTATAAACTATAAAGACTTTTACCCAATGCAAAATTGTCATTTCTTAATAAGACATAAGTGACAGACTAAACCAGATGCTTGCACAAACATTAAAAGTTCCCTTTTTTGTATTTAAAAATAGGAAGAGCAATATCAATAGGGCAAAGAACAGAAACATATGCTAGTCACCTCACTCTGCTAGCATCAAAATGGTCTCACCAGTGGTCTCAGATGAGGTAGTGACAAATTGCCCTCATGGTGAAAATCAGGCAAAGTTAAATCATCATCACTGACCAGGTGTTCATGTCCATCCTGCTCACACCACTTTTTCCCTTCCTCTAACTTTGCTAAGTCAGGGAAACAGTCAGCATAACATACCACAAGTGTGTCTATAGTGATACCACAGTGCCCCCAAGTGGTAGATACCTAAACTACTGCCAGCAACCTGGAATTGGAAATCTGTCCATTATATCTACTGACCAGAAAAACTGTGGGAAAACTAAGAAAAAATGCTTGCTTTACCTCCTTTCACATAAATATATTTTTGAATACAGCAAGTAACTTACCCCTTTCTCTTCTAAGTATCGCAGCCTGGCTTCTACTTTTGCTTTGTTTTCAACTCCCACCTCGGCACTGGTATCATCTCCCAGAGCATCATATCGAATGGCCAAGGCAGTCTTGGCAGCAAGCGTTCTTGAAACCTGGAATTGAAGGAGGGAAGAAAACAACTTAGAGAAGACTATATACCAGTGTTTTTCTTTCATCTTGCTATAATAAATTTCTCAAAATTTCATGATGTTCTAGTAGTAAATCACAGCGCCTCCTTCAACCTTCTGGACTAACTTTTCAAGATTAGTAGGGCATTATTTACATACAGATGTAACAAATACTGTAGGGTTGATATTTAAGGGAATATTAGGTTCTTACCTTGATAACATGCTTTCTAATAGAAAGGTATATGAGTAATGAACAAGTGGGTTATTCTCCTCTAGTTGCAAATTGTGTAAAAGGAATCATCTACATTTTTTTCTCTCAGCTTCACCTCCTGCATCACTGGGCAGCACTCTAGCTCCTCAGTGTGTACCAAAGCAGTTGACAATCATTATACGAGGAGAAATAAAAAAATGTGGGATATGGAAAAACTCCCCAACCAAGCCAATTCTGTTCTGCAATGATTAAAATACAACCAATCAATGCCAACAGGATCACAACTTAAATCAAGGTAGAAAAATACCAGCCACCTACCTGAGTGGGTAGGTCAACTAAACCCTTGAGACGGATAATAATTGAAGAGGTTGGTGACAAGATGGAACATTTTGATTTGCCAAATAGCTCCACTAGTTTTCCAGCTACAAACCTGGTTAATTCTTCAGAAGTGGAAAGACCCTACTTGCATCAATTCAAAATTCAAACCCAGATCATGAGTTATCCACATGTGACAATCCAAGTGCAAAGCTATTGAAAATAGAAGAGATTAGTGATAATCCAGCCACTGAACGCCAAACCATTGTACGGAGCCACAGCATAACATTTATGTAACTCTCAAAGTCTCTCATTTGCCTTTTTGCAATAGAGTGTTACATTACATTACATTGGTGTCTTCTATCCCGCCAATACCTTTCAGTTCTAGGCGGTTTACAACAAGAGTTGGCCTGGGCATTTCCAGGGAGAAAAAAATGGTTAATAGATGTAGTATGCGTTTGGATCTGAGGAGGGTTGATCAGGTTTAGTTAGATCATTTGACAAATTTCTTGAATAGAAAAGTTTTAAATTCTTTCCTGAATGTTTTGTAGTTGGGCGTCATAGTCAGCGGACTGGAGAGATGGAGGTCTAGTTTCGCTGCTTTGGTGGCTAATAATCTGTAGTATATTTTTTTGCTTTGTATACCTTTGATTGGGGGGATGGTTAAAGTGTGCATGAGTTCTCCTTGGTCTAGATGTGTTTTCCTGATTAGGCAGTTGCTCAGATAGCTTGGTCCTTTTCCATTTAGGGCTTTGAATAGGGTGCAGTAGATTTTGTATTGTATGCGTGCTTGTACTGGGAACAAGTGTGAATTTCAGAAAGCGGTGGTAATGTGGTAATATTTTTTCAATAAGTAAATCAGTCTAAGAGCTGTATTTTGGATTGTTTGTAATTGTTTTAGCATGTTGGTTGGGCATGACAGGTATAGGATGTTACAGTAGTCCAGGAGACCTAGGATTAGCGCTTGTATCAAGAGTTTGAATTGTTTGTTGTTGAAGTATTTTTGGATTTGCCTTAGGTTGCGCATGGTTGCGAATGCCTTCTGGATCGTTTTGCTGATTTGACGTTGCACGGTACAGCCTTTGTCTATCATTATTCCCAGCAGTTTTAGTTGGGTTGCATGGGGTATGTGATGGAATCTATTTCTAGGTTTGTTATGGTTGGGGTTTTTGTTTTTTTTCTAGAATTAAGAATTTGGTTTTGTCTTGATTCAGCTTTAATTTGTGGTCTCTCATCCATTTTGACACTATTTCTAGTGCAGTGTGTATTTTGTTCATTGTGTTGGGGTTGGTTTGGTCGAAAGGAAGGAGGATGGTGATGTCATCTGCATAGCTGTTTGAAGTTATGCCTATTTCGTCTAAGCATGTGCCAAGTGTGGCTATATAAAGGTTAAAGAGTGTTGGAGATAGTGGGGAGCCTTGGGGGACTCCATAGGGGTTGTTCCAGGATTCTGACTGTTCCTTGTTTGCTTTAACTCTGTATTTTCTTGAACAGAGGAATTGTTCAAACCAACTGTAGACTTTGCCTGTGATTCCTATTGCCTCCAGTGTTTGTAGTAGGATGTTGTGATCTACTAGGTCAAATGCCGCTGTGAGATCGAGTTATATGAGTAGCATTTTTTTTGCCTTTACTTGGGTGTTTGGCTGTGTCTAGGAGGGCTAGTCTCAGTTAGGGCATCGGTCTTTGACCAGAGGGCCGCCGCATGAGTGGACTACTTGGCATGATGGACCACTGATCTGACGCAGTAGCGGCAATTCTTATATTCTTAGTAGTGTTTCAGTGCTGTAGTTGTCTCTGAAGCCTGATTGTGAGGGGTGGAGTAAGTTGTGGTTTTCTAAGTATTTGGTGAAAAGTTTTGTTAGGAGACCTTCCATTAGCTTGATGTATAGCGGTATTGAGGCTATAGGTCTGTAACTGGATGACTGATCTGTAGCTCCCTTTGGGTCTTTCAGGATAGGGGTTATGATTATTTCGGATAGGTCTTGTGGAAATTGGCCCTCTGTGAGCGTGTATCTGATCCACCGCATGAGATGGGTACGGAATTTAGTGCTGGCTGCTTTTAACAGATATGGGGGGACAGTGGTTGAAGTCGCAGGCTGCATGATTGTATCTGTTGTAGAGTCTTTCTAGGTCGGGCCATTGTAAGTTTGGGAAGTCTAACCAGTTTCTGTCTGCTGTGTAGGCCTCTTTTTCTATGGGTGGTAGTGAGATTTTGTCGAGATGGCTTGGGGGGTCCGGGTGAAAGTGTTTCTGGCTGTTGAGATTTTGTTTCTGAAGAATTCAGCCAGTTGGTTTGCTGTGGGGTGAGGGGCGGTTTGGGTGGCTAGGTAGGGTTTGGTGTCTGTGAGTTCCTTTAGTAGTTTGAAAAGTTTTTTGGTGTCTTAGATTTCTGTGCCTATTTGACTGGTGTAGTATGATTTTCTTTTAGCTTTTGTATGTATTGTTTGTTCAGTATTCTCCAAGTTGTGTTTGTGTGTTCTTGGTTGTCTTTTTTCCATTCTCTTTCAAGACGTCTGCATTGTTGTTTGAGTTGTAGTAGTTCATTGTCAAACCATTTGTCCGAGCGTCTGCTGATTCTGGTTGTGTCATGTCTTCAAGGATGGATGTGCTTAGAGTGCGCCAGTAGTTTAGGAAATCTTTGAGGTTGCCATCTTGGATCATGGAGTCTACTTTGTTCCAGAATTTAAGTGGGTTGATCCTTTTGTGTGTTTTGTATGTTAAGCTTTGGTTATTTTGTTTGGTTTTGCCCTGTGTCCAGTTGATTTTGAAGGTGTACCTGTAGTGGTCTGACCAGAGGGTGCGAGACCATGTTCTGTTTGTGGTGTGTATTTCTTGTGTGGTGGGTGTTTGAGACATGAAGGCAGCTATGTCGAGTTGGTGGCCCTTTTCGTGTGTGGTTTGTGGGTCCAGGATTCTGTAGGAAAGAGTTTTGAGGAATGTGAGGAGGTTTTCTGTTTGATTGGAAGATTCATCTTCTAGATACAGGTTAAGAATGCCCAGGATTAAGTTGTATGCTGATGTGAGGGAGTTTCTGAGAATAAATTCTTCGAATTCTGATTTTGCTATGTTCCATTTTCCTGGTGTTAGGTAGAAAAGTAGGCTTGTTAAGGTTCCTCTGAGAGTGGGGCTCAATAGTTGGCAGGTGAGTAGATTCATGTGTGGGGTGGAGGCTTTGTCCTATAGGGCTATATTTATAGTGTTTTTGGCTAGGATGGCTAGTCCTCCCCCCTCGTTTTTTGTCTTTGCAAACTACTTGTATTTTGTAGCCTTGTGGACACACTTCTGTTATTCTGGGATTGGCTTCTGAGGTTAGCCATGTTTCTGTGAGGAAGAGGCATCCTAGTTTTTCTGTTTCTATCTAGTCCCCTAGAATCTCAGTTTTTGGGCCTAGAAATCTGATATTAATGTATGTGCATTTTATTGATGTAAATTCTGTTTTAGTGTTACTTGAAGTTTTTGGGTAGATGAGGGTGTTTGCTTGGGGGGTGGGTTTGTTCATGGGATGGTTTCGGGAGGCGTTTGTAGGTCTTCTCCCCCCAGGTAAGGGAGATACTGTGGTGCATGCAGGAGCAGTCAACCACGTTTATATGGTTTCTCCCTTCTGGGTGGTGGTTTCTATTACTTGTTACTACTATAACTGTAATTGGAGAGTTATAATTTCCTTTTGCTTTCCTGTTTGTTAGGATCAAGAGTAGCAGGATGATGACTATTTGTTTCTGTTTTGTTATCTTCATTTTGTGGAGTTGAGAGGTGTGGGTTGTTTGGTTGGTGTGTATGTATGTGAGGAAGTTTGGAGCGAGTTGTGTTTCTTTTGGGGGGGGTTGTGGTGTGGATTGGATTATTTTTTGTTGTAAGGGGGACTGGAGCAGCGTTGGGCATCGGGACAAGATGGAGGGAACCTTTCTCCTTCCTCTACCTTACTGTTCTGTGATGAAACTTTTCGGCGGCAGTCAAATAGGGATTAAGAGGAGCTAGAACTCTGCTGTGGGCAGAGCCAGGCCCGATCCTTGCGTCAGGAGTGGCGTCGGGCAGAGGGAACCCTCCTCCTTCCTCTGCCTTGCTGTTCTGCAGGGCAGTGCTGGGTTCTGGACCACGCAGTGGTCCTCCGAGTCCCTTAATAGACCTGAGAGAGGGCTGAAGGGAGCCAGAGTTTAAAAGTGGGGTAAGGCTTCCCACTGAAGCAGACAGGGAGCAGGATTCTGTGCAGTGAGGGGCAATGATGTGGTCTTCCTTCCCATTCACTGTGCTGGGTTCTGGAACACGCGGTTGCCCTCTGAGCCCCTTAAAAGAGCTGAGAGACGGCTGAAGGAAGCCTGAGTTAAAAATGGGTGGGGCTTCCCACCGAAGAAGCAGGCAGAGAGCAGGATCCGGTGTTAACTCATCACTCTTCTGGCCTGTCTGGCAGGAAAATCAAATAGCTGGAAACACATACCTGTCTGAAAGAGTAAGCAGGTGAAATGAAATCTGACCAGGTGGGACTTCAAGACATGATCGAAACATTCAAGGTACTGAAGGGAATCGACTTGGTAGATAAGGACAGGTTGTTCACCCTCTCCAAGATAAAGAGAATGAGAGGGCACTCTCTAAAGTTAAAAAGGGATAGATTCCGTACAAACGTAAGGAAGTTCTTCACCCAGAGAGTGGTAGAAAACTGGAACGCTCTTCCGGAGGCTGTTATAGGGGAAAACACCCTCCAGGGATTCAAAACAAAGTTAGACAAGTTCCTGCTGAACCAGAACGTACGCAGGTAAAGCTAGACTCAGTTAGGGCGCTGGTCTTTGACCTAAGGGCCGCCGCGGGAGCGGACTGCTGGGCACGATGGACCATTGGTGTGACCCAGCAGCAGCAATTCTTATGTTCTTACTAACAGATCATTAATTTGATGTTTGAGCTCTTTTAGTACCCTGGAATATATACCATCTGGTCCAGGTGATTTATCACTCTTTAACTTTGTCAATTTAAGAACATAACATAAGAACATAAGCAATGCCTCTGCTGGGTCAGACCTAAGGTCCATCGTGCCCAGCAGTCCGCTCACGCGGCGGCCCAACAGGTCCAGGACCTGTGTAGTAATCCTCTAACTATATCCCTCTATCCCTTTTTCCAGTAGGAAATTGTTCAATCCTTTCTTGAACCCCAGTACCGTGCTCTGCCCTATTACGCCTTCTGGAAGCGCATTCCAGGTGTCCACCACACGCTGGGTAAAGAAAAACTTCCTAGCATTCGTTTTGAATCTATCCCCTTTCAACTTTTCCGAATGCCCTCTTGTTCTTTTATGTTCTGAAGGTTTGAAAAATCTGTCCCTCTCTACTCTCTCTATGCCCTTCATGATCTTGTAGGTCTCTATCATGTCTCCTCTGAGTCTCCGCTTTTCCAGGAAGAAGAGCCCCAGTCTCTCCAATCTTTCAGTGTACGAAAGGTTTTCCATGCCCTTAATCATTTTTGTCGCCCTCCTCTGGACCCTCTCAAGTATTGCCTTATCCTTCTTAAGGTACGGTGACCAATACTGGACACAGTACTCCAGGTGCGGGCGCACCATTGCCCTATACAACGGCAGGATGACTTCTTTCGTTCTGGTCGTAATACCCTTCTTAATAATACCCAACATTCTGTTTGCCTTCTTCGAGACTGCTGCGCATTGTGCCGTTGGTTTAGTATATCTTCTAGTTCACCAAGACTTCTTTCAACTCCTCCACATCATTACTCTTGAAAACCATTTCCAGTTCAGATAGATCTCATACATCTTCTTCCGTAAATACCAAAGCAAAGAATTAATTCAGTCTCTTCACTATGATCTTATCCTCCCTGAGCTCCCCTTTTGCTCCTTGATCATCCAATGGTTTCATGGATCCCCCTCGCAGGTTTTCTACTTCTGATGTACCTAAAAAAACCCTGTTACTATGAGTTTTTGCCTCTTTAGCAAGTTTCTCTTCATATTCTTTTTTAGCTTTCTTTATCAGTGCTTTGCATCTAACTTTATGTCTTTTCTTATTTTCTTCATTTGGATCCTTTTTCCATTCTTTAAAGGATATTTGTTTTTGGCTGTAATAGCCTCTCTCCCTTCACCTTTTAGCCATGCTGGCTCTAGTTTCCTCTTCTTTGCACCTTTGTTAATAAGTGGAATACATTTGGTCTGGGCTTCCACACATGGTATTTTTAAATAACAGAACAAAAAAGAGAGTACTTGCCTTGAAACAAAAACAGAAAAGACAAAAAAAAGGCAAAGAGCAAATATTCCCCTCCTGACTAAGATGCTAGAGTCCATCATATCTACCCAACTCTCATCCTATTTAGAGAGATTCTCCATTCTCCTTCCTTACCAATATGGCATTAGACCCAACTTCAGCACCGAATCCCTATTGACCTCATTAATCTCAAAGGTTCAACAACTTAATTCTCGTAATAAGTTTGCTGTTCTTCTACAATTCTACCTTTCTGCAGCATTTGACGTTGTCCATCATGATATTCTTATTTTCAAACTTTCTGAGACTGGCATTAACTCCACAGTCTTAGACTGGTTCTCAAAATTCTTACGCTCCAGCTCTTACACTGTTAATATGAATGGCACCTCACCCTCTCCTTGGAAACCGATTTTTGGAGTCCCGCTGGGCTCACCTCTATCCCCTATTCTTTTCAACATCTATATGTCCTCCCTGAAACTCCTCCATCTATCCCCCCTGGAAACACTTTACACTTATGCCGATGACATCCTTGTCATCCCCGAGACCGACTTGAACTTCACCAACCTCTCTGAGAACATATCTTCATGTATAACAAACCTCCAATCCTGGGCCCTCACCATACAAATGAAACTGAACGAGTCCAAAACAAAACTACTACCCACCCTCATCCCATTGTCCTCTGGCATCACACTTCAGCTTGAGTTCTCTAGCAAAGTTCTGGGCATCATCATTGACTCTACACTATCCTTCAACGACCACCTCAACTCCTTGGTAAAAAAATGCTTTTTCAACCTTCACATGCTGAGGAAAGCAAGATCCTGTTTCCATCAACAACACTTTGCTGTCCTCGTACAATCCATCATCCTTTCCAGATTGGACTATTGTAACTCCATCTACTTAAGCCTAACAAAGAAAAGCCTTCAAAGACTTCAGCGGATTCAGAATACCGCGGCTAAACTAATCTTCGCAAAAAGTAAATTTGACCATGTCTCCCCACTCCTATCCAAACCTCACTGGCTTCCAGTAGTCTCTAGGGTCCACTTTAAATGAGCTTGCCTAACTTTCAAGATCCTACATGGCATCCTTCCTCCCCTTATCCCACTATCTTGGAATTCCTCGAATCCTATCACCACCAGATCCACCCAAAATTCAAACTATCCTTCCCCTCATTAAAAGGCATATCCCATGCAGGAAAACTAGGGACATCCCTCTCCTTCAGAATCACAAAGCTCTGGAATAACCTTTCTACCCCACTTCGGAATCTGGGCACCCTCTAACTTTTCCGAAAACATCTGAAAACTTGGCTATTCTCAAAAATGTAATACTTCCTCCTCTTTGTTATACTAAATCCCTCTAAACTTTCTCTATACTGTCCTGTAACCCTCATTGGAGTTCCTTCTCTATACCATTTCCTGTAAACCGTGCCGAGCTCTACGATTGTGGAGATGGTGCAGTATACAAACTTAAGGTTTAGTTTAGTTTAGATTATTAAAATGTCCCAAATAGTAATAAAGTTTATATTTGGTAGCTTAAGACATCTCCCTTGCCTTTTTTTATTTTTTTCTGGTGGTTGTTCTATTTTTTAATAACATCCATATTCTGCTCATCACACCAGCAGTAAAACATTTTCCAAGATTTGGCATAGGCTACAGCAGTCGCCGGATTCTTAGATTTTAGGAGAGTAGCTATGAACACCTCTGAGTGACCCTTCTGTGCCAGGGCTGTGCACTGAAGAACCATGCCGTTAAGCCCAAAGCATTCCAGATCCTCCATAGCAATTGGATTAGGCTGTGAGAGAAGAGTTGGATGAAGTAGCAGTTTGAGACATTTGTCCCTCTGTAGCAAAACCAGATTTGTGTATCACTACCAACACAACCAATCTGGAACCACCAGAATTACTAACTCCCGGGGGGGGGGGGGGGGGGGGTTGCTAATCTTTAAATGACCTGGCTTATCATGGGCCACAGGGAAACATTTACAATAGCCCTGAATCCGGCCAAAGCTGTACTACAGTATCCATGCCGTCGCTTTCAGACTCAAATCTTCAGCTGAAGAAATTAGGAACTTTTTTTTTGGCTGCTGACACCTTTAGATTAAACTTTGGACATCTCCATCAATATACAATGCTGCCGAAGCCTTTCTGGGATAAAGACCATTCCCCTAATCCAGGGTCTGCTGGCTGAGACAGTTAACCTATACATTGTCCACGCCTGCTACATGTGTTGCTGTTAAAGTTTGTGGGTGGACTTCTTCCTTGTGAAATAAAAACTGGATCTTCAATCTCAATAGTGCACTCTTGGTGCTTCCCTGTCTGGTGACGTATGCCACGGCCATAGTAATGTCAGAGAAGATCCCGACTGTTTAGCCTTCCAAATTGTTCTCCAATGTCTAACACTAGATGAATGGTTTGCAGGAACAATCTGTTTATGAACCACATACTCTGAGAGGGTAACCATCTACCCTAAACATGATGACCCTCGCAAAGACCTCCCTAACCACAAAGACTGGCATCTGTCTTCAGGATCACCCAAAAGGATATGCGGAGAGGCAAGCCTGTTGCCAATAACTCCAGCTGGAATACCACTGCACTTTGACAGACCCCTGCAGTCCAGGTCAGCAGCATCTGGAGTGAATCCGTCTGCTGAAACCAATGGGCCAAGAGTGCATCTTGGAAAGGGCATAAATGCGCTTTGCCCAAGAAACTACCTCTATGGTTGCTATTATCAACCTCAGTACCTTTAGATAGTGCCAAGCTATCGGAGCTGGCATCGTCAGGATCTCTGAAACCTGATGCCTGAGTTTCCATTTGTATGACTCTGGAAGTAAAAGATGGCCTTCTGCCATGTTGAAGTGGATCCCCAGGTACTCTAGAGATTGTGTTGGCTACAAGTAGCTTTTCCAAAAAACTGATAATCTACCCCAGATCTTGCAGTAGATGGATAACTTGTGCCACTGCTTTCTCACCGGCGGTCTCGGATTGGGCTCTGATCTGCCAATCGTCCAAGTAGGGATGCCTGTGGATCCCTGCCTTGCATAGGTGTGCTGCTGCCATGACCATTATTTTAGTACAATTACAAGGCACAGTTGCCTGCCAGCCCAAATGGAGTACTGAGAATTGGAAATGTCTCCCAAGAACATGAAATCTCAATTTCCTGTGGCCCTGGAAATATAGGAATATGTATGCAAGCCTTCATTAAATCTAGAGAGGCTAGAAACTCCCCTGGAGCCCTGCAGCTATGACCAACAAATGGCCTTGATATGGAGTCAGAGCATTTTCAGTGCTACATTGATGGACTTCAGATCCAGGATGGGTCTCCAGTCGTCCGAGTCCTTCTTGGGCATGATAAAATATATGGAATATTTGCCCAAGCTCAATTCATCAGTTGGTATGGTTTCTATGGCCTGAATGTCCAGCAGCCACTGTACTGTTGCTCAGACCTTGAATTTCTTTTCTGGCCATCTGGTCAGCAAGTCCACAAAGAGGTCCAGCAGAGAACAAAAAAGCTTGAACTTGTAGCCCTCTTGAATGATGTCCAGTATCCAGATCCGAGCAAATCCTAACCCAGGCCCTCCCAGTAAACCAACAACCTCTTTCCTATCTGAGGAGGTTTGGCAGCGGGCAAGGTGTCACTGTGACTTATTGGAGGCTGCTGCAGGGTGCAACCCAGAGGGCAGAGTTCACCTTGAACCTCCAAATCTGACAAGATCCTTGAAACGATCTATGAGCAGAGGTCCTCGCTGAGGACTAACAAAACTGTTAAGGAATCACAAAAGGTAATATAACCTGACCCCCCCCAGGGGTACATGATCTACTATGTGACAAAGACTTAGGGTGATGAACTGCCACATTGGCCAAAGGTTGTTCAGCCCCTTACCAAAGAAAATTTGGCTGAAGAAAGGTAGCCTGCTCAAAGTGACCTTGGAAGCCGAATCTCCCACCCACTGCCTGATCCAAAGCATTCTACAGGCTGACATAAAATAAGCAGAAATTTTGCTCATGACCCATCATATATAGCATCTGCTACATAATTCATCCCCGAAAGCAGCAACTGGGGGGAGGTGTAATCCTCTGCCAATGGAGCCCAATGTAATCTGGTATGGCAGGCACGTGCAACTAAAGTACCAGCAGCTGCCATTTTTAGTCCAAAGCCAAGGCATTTACTGCCTTTTAAGGACTAAATCCACCCTTCAGACTTGTGCATTCTTTAAAATCACTTTGCGCTAGACAAATAGTTGCTGAAAATCAGCAGCCATTGGATAACTTCATCACAGTCCTGATCACCCGCAGAGAGCCTTCAGGATTCTCCCAATGCTCTGTCAGCATCTTATAATATCAGGATGTGAAGAGAAAAAAGTGGTCTGAGCCTGCCTCAGAGTTTCTCATGACAGAAAACAGAGTAGCAGAGGTCTATGGGGCTTCAATTCCCACAAAGATTCCTTAATGACCTCTAGCAAAGCCATCGGCTTTAAAAGGCTACAAAGGGAATCGTCTCTAGCCACTGAACGTCTTAATGCATGCTGACCAGGTAGGTGCCTTTGAAAAGGGTTGCCCTCCCAGCTACAGACTTCTGACAAGACAATCTGTGTCTTCTCTCAAGCAAAGCTGTCTCAGTAACACTGGGGACCTCTGGCCCACCAAAGCCTCAAAGTCTGGATTTTAAAAACCAAAAATAAAGATCAGAAAGGCACCTTCCAACTCACATGTAGAAGGAATAAACTGGGGAACTACAGCACTGCCCAGTGTTGCATGAGGCAGAGCCGAGAGGAAAAAAAATGTAGAAGAACCCTTCTATAAAACTCGTGACTAGAGAATAACCTACTGGTTCAAGACTCATATACCTTTTGTACTAGAAATTGAGCTATACATTCATTGGTAGCTGGTGAACATATACTCTTATTTAGGAATTTTTGGCTACTATATAGTGTTGGACCAAAAATCTCTGCTGACACTACCTACACTGTGAAGTGGCAAAGGGATGGAAAAGCAAGGGTAGTACCAAGAAATCTTATGAGAAAAGCTATACATTTAATTCAGGCCTGCTAAATAGCAAGCCTAAACTAAATGAATAGTAGTGGCAGCGATCACATTACTGTATTTTTATACAATTTCCTGTGTCCATGACAGAGGAAAGCTCCCGACATTGCCTAAGCTGCTAGTCTGGATCAAAACAAACAAAGTAAGAATGACTACTGGGGAAGGGAAGGAAGGAAAAGGTTACGGTTTTCCCATGGATTTTAGAAATAAATGTGTATTTTGGACATGTAGAGGATTGCGGGAAAGGGGGAAGCATAGAGAAAGATGCTGGATACGCTTAAAAACACCACCACATTGATTTGTTGAAGAGAGTTTTCTGGTGCAATTTCTGATAGATTTTCACTCATATAACACACATAGTATATTCATGGGCAAGTTATGTGTGTGGGTTTTTTTTTTCTTTTTTAAACACAGCTCAGCAATTTGCACCTGTTATATCATATTTTTTACTCTTATAATCCGCTCACGTATATATGTATATTTAATTCCACTATGTGTGTAGCATCATGTCAAGGAAAAATTCCAGTTTAATAATAATCTCCGAATTCATTCATAAGAAGAAGTTTAGATACTCAATCCTCAGAGGGTCAAATTACCCAATAGTTCAAGTGAGCAGAGCTCACCGAACCCGATCTTCACAGGATCCAAATGTATCTTTTTTAACTTTTATATATATATACTTTTTTTTATCACTTTTATCTTGTCCATAGATTATAAATGTAGAGTATGGGGGGTCACGTGATGTGCTGAGCCGAGTGAGACGTGCTTCACTCGTGCTCCGGGGCCCCGAATCCCTCAGCACCGTTTTGCTACTCTTGGCTAGCCCCAGCCCTGCACTGAACCTTCGGGGAGGTTTATGGACCGTTTTTTGCAGATGCCCAGCCCGGATATGAGCACTAAATCGAGCCGCATGGTAAAAGACAGGGAGACACGATTGGCGCGACCCAAGTCTAAGATGGCGGCGGGGGACTTGGGTTCCGCGCTTCCCCTGTCAGAGGCCCACATAGCGGCATTGTCGGCTTCGGTGGTGCGGGCGCTGGACTCCCGATTCGACCTTCTCTCCAGCCAGCTTACCTCCCTTGAATCCCTTTTGGGGGAAACGACTCAGCGGACGGGGGAATTGGAGCATCGCGTCTCGGGGGTTGAGGACACGTGCTCCTTCTCAGCGGCGGATCTGGCCTCCATGCGTGCACAGCTTCAGAGACAGGCGGAAAAGATTGAAGATCTCGAGAACCGCTCAAGGAGAGATAACATCTGACTGGTTGGTCTGCCTGAATCAGTTCCTGACTCTCGTCTCCTTTCCTCCGTGGAGTCTTGGCTTCAGCAGGAGTTGCCGTTTCCAGCAGGGGTTGGGTCCTTGAAGCTTGACTGCGCTCACCGCCTGGGCCGGCGTACGGATGATCGTGAACGAGCCCGAGTCACCATCTTCAAAGTCCATAATTCGGTGGTGAAGTCTGAACTTATGCGGCAGTACCGGCAGAAGCGGAATACTCTCTCCTATGAGGGTATCCCTGTGCGTCTGTTCCAGGACTATTCACCTGCCTTACAGGAACGGTCGACGGCGCTTCTCCCGGGTGTGCTCGGCTCTTTTTGATAAGAAACAGCGGTTCCAGCTCCTCTATTCGGCACAACTGAAGGTTTGGACTCCGAATGGTTGGCGCATGTATGCCTCGGCGGAGGATGCCCAGACCTACCTGGATTCCCTACCGGGAGAAGCGGGACCCTCATCGGCTACCTGAGTCCTGTGGCAGAGTTGGCGTATGGAGCTGTTCTCCTTTATTTGAGTGGCTTTGTTCTATTTGGCCATTGCTGGCCTTTTGAGCTTTACTACTGCTTGCTTCCTATTTGGACCTTTAGCCTCCTTGACTCTGCTGACCATTACATCTCACTCAGAGTTTGGGCTGCTTCGTGGCCCACTCCTATTACATTTTATGTTTTATCTATAATTTGTTATCATTGTGGTTGCATATCTGGCTTTACAGTTTATTATCTTCCAGTTTCTGTTCAGGATATTGCTTCTTGTTTTTTTTTTGGGGGGGGGCCTTAGTTGGTTGTAGGTGTCCTTAGGGGTTGAATGGATGTTATGCCTATGGGGGGGAGCTGATGTCCTGTTTGGCTCTGGGGTTTATCTCATCTTGGTGGGTTGGAGTATGTTTGTGGGGGGTTGTGTTTCCATTTGGGGTGTGGACTGGGTGTGTATGGCTGGGAGTGGGTGATGGGGGGGGAGTATCTGTGTGTTTGAGAGTTGGTGACTGCTTGTTTTCATCATATGTGCCGGTGGGGCTGATTGTTTTATGTATGCTTAGATTACATGCCACTTTAGGAGGCCCTTTGGTGACCCTTTCAGGCCCGCTGGCTATTGGGCTGTGTTACTCCCCGTGTTCGGGGGTCATTTTACTTTTTAGCTTCGCTCTCCTATGGCTTCTCTCGGTATGTGTGCTGGATGGATGGGGTATTCTGCGTGTCCGTGGTGTGGATGGGATTGAGGGATTTGGGGCCCTGACTGCATCTTCCGTGACTCTATCTCTGTTCCACGTATGTGGGATGGGGTTTTCATTCTGGTTGGGTTCTTGGAGGGTTTGCTCCTGGGGGGGGGGGGGGGGGGTTTGGGGGGAAAGGGGTGGGTTGGGGTGGGTGGATTGGGAGTTGGTGGGGTGGGTTCATGGGGGGGGGGGGGTCCTCCTTCTGTATATTTGCTCAATAAGTTTGATATGTTTCATTGTTGGTCTTTTCTGTTCAATACAATTATTTGGCGATTCTTACTGCTCTGGGGGAGGCTGGGCCCTTGGGGTAGTTTTCACCTGCTTTTCCTTTTCTGGCATTGCTTCCTTCCTGCTTTTCTGCTATGAGTACCCCTTTTAGAATTGCCTCATGGAATGTTGGGGGGATCACGTCGCCTGTCAAGAGATCTAAAATACTTACTGCCCTCCAACGCTACCGGTCTGATATTGCTTGTCTACAGGAAACTAGATTGACTGATGCAGAACATCTTAAGTTACGTCGTTCTTGGGTGGGGGAGGTGTTTTTTGCTTCCTCTTCGGGTCGTCATGGGAGCATTGCTGTGTTGGTCCGTAAGTCTTCGCCTATAGGCGTCCAGGTTCTTGATAAGTCGTCTGACGGTCGCTTCTTGCTTCTTCGCCTTACTTTGGGTGGTCGCTCCTATCTTTTCCTAGTGGTTTATGGCCCTAATTCTGGAGAATCGGCCTTCTTACAACGGTTGCTTCACCTTCGTTCTCGCTTTCCTGATGATCGTCTGCTTCTTCTGGGAGATTTTAACTTGGTTATGCACCCCGCTCAGGATAAGTCCGGCTCTCCTGCCTCTTCTTTGGGTTCTAAGAGTCATCTCCTCTCCGACTTCTGTGACTTACTTTCGGTTGTGGACCCGTGGCGTCTTCTACACCCTGAAGTTCGTGACTATACCCATCTCTCTCGTGCCCATGGTACCTGGTCCCGTCTAGATTATATTTTCCTGTCCTCCTCTATGTTTCCTTCCATTCACTCGGCTGAGCTTGGACCTCTGTCTATCTCGGATCATGCCCCGATTTGGGTTGATGTTTTCTTGGATTCTATGTACCTCCGCGCGCCGTCCTGGCGGTTTCCCTTCTATCTTGCTCAGGACGCGGAATTTCGTGCCTTTTTGCAGACCCAATGGGAAGACTATTCTACAAATAATGCTCCCCACATGGATGATCCTATCTTGTTTTGGGAGGCTGGGAAGACGGTGATTCGAGGTCACATCATTTCATTTCTGTGTGCTCATCATAAGCGTATTAATCAGGGGATCGTTACTCTGGAACGGGCTTTACGTTTGGCGAAGCGGTCCTTTTCTTTCCACCCTTCTCCGGAGACTCGAGACTGTTATCTGTCTACTCAGGTGGCCCTGAACTCCCTTCTTCATTCTCGTTCCCAAAAATGCAAAGCCTTTTATCACCATCGTTTCCTTCGTTACGGTAACAAACCCGACCGCCTTATGGCTCGTTTGGTTAACGCTACGACTGGCAGGAAGCCGATTTTATCTTTGCGAACCCGGGGCGGTGGGGTGGTGTCTCAGACTTCTGAGATCTCCGGGGTCTTATTTGATTTCTTTCATCGGTTATATGAAGCTCCGGATGACGCTTCTTTGGAAATGATATAGGACTATCTTCACTCTTCCGGGTTGCCTCGTTTGTCAGCGGCTGCGATTTCCTCACTCAATAGTCCGTTTCGGGCGGTTGAATTGGAGTCTGCTATTAAATCGCTCCGCTCTGACCGGGCTCCGGACCCGGATGGGTTCTCGGGTGACTTCTATCGGCTATTTTCTCCTACACTTTATGGACCTTTATTGGCGTATTTTGATGCAGCTACTGTCCGTGGTTCTTTTCCGCGTTTTGCGAATGAGGACCTTATTACCTTACTCTTGAAGCCTGATAAGGCTGCTGATTTGCCGGAATCTTTTCGCCCCATTTCATTGATCAATGTGGACCTCAAACTCTTCGCTCGTATGTTGGCTGATCGTCTTGCTCCTCATTTACCACAGCTTATCCATGAGGATCAGGTAGGTTTTGTTCGGGGCCGACAGTCTGTACACAATGTCCGCAAGGTACTTCTTGCTCTTGCTCAGTGTCAATCTCGCCAGATTCCGACCCTGTTTGTTAGCCTGGATGCTTCTAAGGTGTTTGATAGCATTCACTGGTCCTTCTTGTTTCGTACCTTGGAGTATGTGGGGCTCGGGGGGTTCTTTCTAGATGCCGTGCGTTCCCTCTATTCCAATCCCTTGGCTTCCTTTCTTGTTAATGGGACTTGTTCTGACTCTTTCCCTATTCTTCGTGGAACCCGACAGGGTTGCCCTCTCTCCCCTCTTTTGTTCCTTCTTTCTTTGGAACCGTTGTTAAGCACTCTTCGGGGGTTCGCGGAGGTCCGAGGTCTCTCGGTTGGTGACTTCGAACTTAAGACTCTGGCGTACGCGGATGATATGTTTTTAATTCTTACCCGACCTGAAGATTCTCTCCCGGCGGCTTTGGATCTCATTTCTGAATTTGATTTTTATTCCGGGCTGTCTCTCAACTTAGATAAATCCTTGGCCTTACCTTTTCCACCAGATTTACGAACTTCGTGGAGGGGTGTTTTCCCTCTTCGTTGGGCTGATTCTGCTTTGCGGTACTTGGGGGTTACTATTCCGTTAGACTTATCTAGTTTGTACCGGCTGAATGTAACCCCGTTGTTTCAGACATTACAGAATAGGTTGCACCTTTGGGAGACTCTTCCTTTCTCACTTTTGGGTCGAGTGCACCTGTATAACATGCTTCTGGTCCCCTGTTGGCTTTATGTTTTTCAGGTCCTTCCCCTTTATTTGACGTTTCGTGACGAGCGCCGATTGGAGCGACTGGTCCAGAAATTTCTTTGGGCCGGTAAGAGGCCTCGTTTGACTTATAAGTGGGCGGCGACTCCCTGGTATAGAGGTGGCTTGGGCTTATTGAATCTCCGCTATTTGACAGTTGGTTGTGGAATGAGGCATATTAATGATCTCTTTAGGGGTACTTCAGCGTTTACTAACTCAGCTCTGGAACTTTCCTGCTTTTCTTCTACTCATTTTAGTGCCTATCTTCATTCTATCCCTTCTTTTGAACCCGAGTCTCTTTCTATGAAAGCCTTACATCGACCCTTGCGGAAGGTTTGGCGTTGGGTCTGTAAATTTCACACTCTTTCTCCTTCTGTCTCTCCCTTCCTGCCTATTCGTTTTAATGGTTCTTTCTTACCTGGGATTGATGGGCCGAGTTTTGCTCGGTGGGAAACAAGGGGCATTCAATATCTATTTCATTTGGTTACTGATGAAGGCACCCCTAAATCTTTTGCTCAGTTGCGAGCAGAATTTGATCTCCCTCCTACTGACTATTTTGCTTACATGCAAATCCATCATTACATCTCTTCCTTACCTTCTAAACTCCTTGCAGGCCACCTGTCATGAGACTTTGTTCACGGCCTTTACCCTTGGTTCTCTGCAACCGGTCCCTCTCACGTTTCATCATCGCCACTTGAAGGATGAATGCCCTTTGTTTGACCACTCTAAGCTGCGAGATGCTTGGTCCGGCGATCTTGCTGTTGATTTGCCTTCTGATATCCTCCTTCAGGCTGTCCGTCGACTGCCTGCTTTTCGTAAATACACTACCTTTTGGGAGAAACATTTTAAATTGATTTTTCGTTTATATATTTCTCCTAAAAGGGCATATTTGGCTCACTTCCGTCCCCATGCAGCCTGCCTTCGTTGTCAGGCTCCGGAAGCCAGCTTAGGCCACATGTTTTGGACTTGTCCTCAGGTACAACTTTTTTGGACTGCTATATTTGCTTTTGTGGAGAATCTTTGGCATGTCACTATTCGCAGTTCCCCATTGCTTTTATTTGGGACTGTTCCTCACTATTTTCCACGTTCCAAGGGAGTTGCAGCTTTCCTCCAGTGGTCTATTCTGATTGCTCTGAAATGCATCCTGCTGAAATGGCTTGAAGCTGAGGCTCCGGACTATTCCCTTTGGAGAAGCCGCATGATTGCTCTTTTGATGTGGGAGCGAAGGGATGTGACTGATTTGTCTTCTCGCCAGGGTCGTCTTTCTTCCTCAGTCTGCACTCTCAAGCTGTAACATTACTGCTTAGCTTTTTCTCCCTGCAAGCATCTCTGCTCTAGCCCCCTGTCCTTCTGTGACTGTCTGTGTGTCTCTCTCTACTTGTGCACTGTTTGTTTGTTTTTTTCAATCTCTCTTTAGCTCCTGATCCCCTCTCACTGACCCTTGCCGACTGCATGTAATTTCGGTTAGGTTTCCATGGCAACCCTGCTCGCGGGTCTGTTCGGTAGGGCCGTTTTTTCGGGTCTGCCGGCGCCGGGTGGGGAAGAGTCCTGGCTCCTTTTTTGGTTTGGGCGCGTGCAGAGGGGCTCAACAGCGCACAACCACCTTTCCTTCCCTCCCTCCATCAGGTGCAGTGCAGCTCCACCAATGTTAAAAGCAGCCGCATCGAAATCAGAGGCCTGCCACTGCCGTAGCACGTTCCCCTCTGCCTTGGTCCCGCCCCTTCTCTGACATATGGGACCGCGGCAGAGGGAACGTGTTACGGTGGCAGCAGGGCTCCAATTTCAAAGCAGCTGCTTTTAACATAGGCGGAGCTGAACTGTACCTGATGGAGGAAGGGAAGGAACGGTGGGGCAAATTTCGTCAACGGCAGTCCTTGTGCGGTTCGAGAGGGGGGGGGGTGGAGTCGGCGACTTGCAGCGTCGCGTGCCTCCCACCCCCCCTTCCCTCCGGCTCCGCCACCGATAGTCTCCACCTGCATTGCCCCTGGCGCAGCACTCACCGGCCCGTCGGGCGGGGAACGGAGGAACAGGTTCAGGGCTGCCAGGGGGGGGGGAGTGAGTCCGGCTGAGACTGGCAGGAAGAGGAAGGCGGAGCAGGTGAGCCGGCACCGAAAAAAACTTTAAAGAGCCAGCCAGACCGTGAGTGCGAGCTGTTGTAAGTTTGCATGTGCACTCTTGCCGGCCACGGACATACGGATCACGGAAGCACGCGGATTAGACTGCGCATGCGCCGCCTACGGTTTTATTATATAGATGGACAAGATAAAAGTGATAAAAAAAGTATATATATATATATATATATATATATATATATATATATATATATATATATATATATATAAAAGTTAAAAAAGATACATTTGGATCCTGCGAAGATCGGGTTCGGTGAGCTCTGCTCACTTGAACGATTGGGTAATCTGACCCTCTGAGGATCGAGTATCTAAACTTCTCCTTATGAATGAATTCGGAGATTATTATTAGACTGGAATTTTTCCTTGACATGATACTATAGATTGATTCCAGTTATCAGTATAGCCACCATAGTGCTGTTCTATAACTATGTGTGTAGCAGCATTAAAGTATTTAAATGTTGGCACCTGTATTTAAATTAATGTGGTAGCCTTCGCCATTTAATAATGATCTGTATGCATATGCACAAACTATTGACACCAACAAAACAACAAAAATTTGAATGGTACTATATTGATAAAATAAACAAATAACAAAATAACAAATAACAAAAGCCATTCACAAAAATCAAAAAAGAGAAACCGATTCCAAAGCTATTTATTAAAATTTACTATAAACCTTAAATCTGATTATTTAAATTATTGATTAATTAATAGAGGGAAATGCCTCAGACTTAGGAATAAATCTTCCCAGCCGGGACTCATTCAAGAGAGAACATCCTTATAACATCACAGGTTAGTTCCCCACCTCCCTACCAAAATATTTATTTTATTACTTTTAATTAATTAAATAACTTATAACTTTTGATCTAATTTGAATTAATTTAGTAGAGAATCAACATATAACTTATAATCTATTTTAAATTAATTTAGTTTAAGAATCAGCGTATCATTTTTTGAGACTCAAGACCAACTTCTGTTAGAGTATCAGTTTAACTATCTTCTTGCATTTCAATTTATTTCTTTATGTTTCAGGTATATCTTAACTCTTATTTTAAATTTATCAATCCTACATTTCACAGAAACTAATCAAAGTTGAAAGTGCTGTAGTGCTTAACCTTTTCCTATCGTAATAAAGTTTACGTTACGCTGGTTCCAATCGTAATTATTTTAGCAAAGTTTTGTATTATTCACCGTTATCATTTATGGCTATTGTAAACACAATGGCCCAATAGATGGGACAAATGATAGGTAGAAAGTGTACAGTATGTCCCATGCCATGGGACATATGATGGCAATGACATTTTTCGGAATGTTCCGTCATCTGGGACACGTGATAGGAAAAGGTTAAAAGACTAAAAAAGCTAAAAGTTCATAGAAAAAGAGCAGAAAGTGCAAAGAAAAAAGTGCTGAAATGTTAAAAAGTATTTCAAAACATAGTTACTTTGGCTGAAATAAGCCCACAGTTCATTTTAAATTGCTGTTCAGTTCATAGCAAAATATTAAGTTCATTTAATTCATTCAAACTTTTGATGATTCAAACAAAAAATTCTTCATATATTGTACAAGGTATTTAGCTCAAACGTCCTGATTCTCTACTAAATTAATTCAAATTAGATCAAAAGTTATAAGTTATTTAATTAATTAAAAGTAATAAAATAAATATTTTGGTAGGGAGGTGGGGAACTAGCTTGTGATGTTATAAGGATGTTCTCTCTTGAATGAGTCCCAGCTGGGAAGATTTACTCCTAAGTCTGAGGCATTTCCCTGTATTAATTAATAATTTAAATAATTACATTTAAGGTTTATAGTAAATTTTAATAAATAGCTTTGGAATCGGTGTCTCTTTTTTGATTTTTGTGAATGGTTTTTGTTATTTGTTTATTGACACATCACATCCTGGAGTACCTGAATATAAACCACTTAGGCTATAAGTGGTCTATAAATGTTAAAATAATAAATAAAAATAAAATACCACCTGTGCCACATTTAGAAGCTGCTCAGTGGCTTGTAGGAGACAAATAAAAAATCAACTCTCCAAAACTTGCCCTCTAACTCACCTTGCCTTTGTTCTTGGCAGTGCTCTGACCCACTACAGAAGCATGATAAATCAAGCCATACTTGGGGGTATCTTTCCTGGTCTTCAGAGCTCTGAATAGTGCTTTCTCGGCACCCAAAATCTGCACCGTAGATGCTGGATGTTTTGCCAGATTTAAAAGAGAACCTAAAACAAACATAAGGTTATGAATCTGGTGCCTGCACTTCAGCCAAATGATTCTTTCTTCTATGTGACCCAATGCAAGGCTTCAGTATTGAGATGTCAACCCTTATGAAAGCAGGAAAGAACATCAGACACACTACCAAAGAATCATAATAATGTGGTCCACATACACAAAATATGCCCTAATACAAAGAAAGATGTCTTGGTAACAGGAGTTCCTACTAATAGTGCTGTACTCCAAATTCAATGGCAATATCAGACTTCAGAAGACAAGTCTCATTCAAGCATACTTGTGTAGAGCCTACATTCCCAATCCTATCCTATGGCCCCCACAGCACAGTCAAGTTTTTAGGTATCTACAATTAATATGCACAAGAGAAAATTTACACACAATGGAGACCCATTATTTATAAAGTTATTTCATTCATATTACTTGCTAACTTTAAAAAAAAAAAAAAACTAACTGGCTGTAGGTTTCCCAGGATGAGTTTGAGAAACTTTAGAGTAGACACTGAAATCATATCGAATATATCCTGGCTAAGAAATGAGACCCATCCTTATGACCTGTACAAAAACTTCATATGGAGAGAATAATAAAGGACATATTTGCAGGCTTAAGCAGATTCCAAATTATTCCTCAGCTTCTGGTGTGACAGATAAATGATTAACTATTGCAAACCATTGCATTAGATAAAATGTCTGAGTGCCAGAATATGCCTTCTTTCTCTATCTCTGTGGTTATTTGTTTTAGATTTAAAGAATTCTGTATTAAGGAAATTTTGTGGGGAAGATTGACTTATTTGTTTACTGTATTTTATAATGTTTGTTTGTGCTTGAAATTGTGGATGTAAATGTTTTGTACATGTTAGATTTAAGCGATTCATAATTTTTTTAAATAAATGAATACTGCAAATAAACAAACAAGGCACAAAATTTCTGCTGCATTCAGAAGCAGTGGTTGGGTGAAAACTGAGACAGTCCAAGTATGGTTCTGCAGCAGATAATTTGGAAAAGGTATGCCATTCCCATCACAAAGCCATGCAAGCATTCTGGATAAGTGGCATGAGAGAGATCAAGACAGAACTGACAGCAACTCAGTGGGTCTCAAAAGAGGCAGTGACCGAATTCCCTTCATGGTGAATTCAGGCAATTGAACAAGCCTTCGACCACATTTCTTGTGCTCCTATCAAGTATTTCAAGACACAATTAGACTGCCTCTTACAAGGGTGTTTGGCATATGATTGCAGAATTCTGGAAGGGTTAGTTGGGTACAGAGAGCTTAGAAATATTAAGAAGGGGTATGGATGATGGATAATTTTATGAAATATAGAAATGTGTATGCCTTGCCTTAATCCTAATGGATACAAAAGACGGCTGTAAATACATTGGCCTTGAGCTCCTTAGAGAAAAGGTACTGTTTATGAGGGTACCTTAGATAGCTCATTTGTCTGACACAAAGTCTAAGCAATACACTGATCATTTGTACTCATTAAGGATAAGCATTACTGCATCTTGAGTGACATCTCCATGCTCCATGAGTTGAGGAATGAATTCTGAAGCCATGAAGACCACATTAATAAGATCTCTACTCTCACCACAATAACCATCCTTTTAATCAAATACCCCTTAACTCATCCTTGATGCAAACAAGATAGGACACTGACCTTTGGTCTGCTGGTCCTTTTTCAGGCAGGTGCCCCAAATTTTATACATACAGTGGTGCCTCGCATAACGGACGCCTCGCACAGCGAACGCTGCGCACAACGAACTTTATGTCTTGATCCATGTGCCTCAGGCCCTGCCCCCAGGAGGGACCTAAGGCTCCCGGGCCTATTCTGATTGGCCCAGGCGCCTTAGGCCCCACCAGTAGGCGGAGCTTTGGGACGGATGGGCCAATCCGGCCTCATTCCGTCGATGGCTGCCTGCCGGACAGGCGGGTTTGGCTCCCGTCTGTCCGGCCAACTACAGAAAGGTACGGGGAAGGGGGTTGGGGGTGTCGTGGGGGTCGGCCAGGGGGGGCGCGGGTCGGCTGGGGGGGCGGTCGGAGGTTCTTGGGGGGGGCGGTCGTTGGGGGGGGGGGGGGTTTGCGTCGAGGGCAGGAGGGCCTGGGATCCCTCCTGCCCGTAATGTAGTGCAGGGTGGGGTTAGGGGGTCGCCGTGGCCAGGAGGACTTGGGCTCCCTCCTGGCCCGATATTGTCGGGGAGTTGGGGAATCGGCGGGGCAAGAGGGCTTGGGCTCCCTTTTGCCCCGATCGTGTCGGGGGGGCGGGGGGGGGCAAGAGGGCTTGAGCTCCCTTTTGCCCCGATCGTGTCGGGGAGTCGGGGGGGCAAGAGGGCTTGAGCTCCCTCTTGCCCCGATCGTGTCGGGGAGTCAAGAGGGCTTGAGCTCCCTCTTGCCCCGATCGTGTCGGGGAGTCGGGGGGGCAAGAGGGCTTGAGCTCCCTCTTGCCCCGATCGTGTCGGGGGTGCCAGGGACCACACGGAGTCACCCACCGTACCACCCGATTCGGGTAAGCGCAGGTATCGGTGGGTGGCTTATTTGCGGGGGGGTGCCTTATTTTACATTTTTTTCTAAAAAGGGGGGGCTGTCTTATTTGATGGCCCTGCCTTATCATCGGGGAAACACGGTAGAAAAAAAAAAAATGAACAGTTAAGTCCCAGTTTTTGCCGCTGAGACTCTGCCCTCTCACTGTAAAATTAGACTCTACTTAGTCTGTCTTTAAATTTAAAAAATGTGTGTTGTTTTAAAAAACAATTATGTTTTTAGATGTATCTAAATAAAAATAATAACCAAAAATTTATCTTTTTTTATGTCATCTTAGCATATTTTATGCTACAGAACGAATTATTTTTTTTAACATGTATTGTTATGGGAAAACGCGTTTCACACAACGAACGTTTCACATAACAAACTTGCTCCTGGAACGGATTAAGTTCGTTGTGTGAGGCACCACTGTATATTGCTTCAAGACAAATAAATGCTCAATGAAGAATTCTTCCCGTGGCACATGCAGGTAACTGCAGGAAGGAAGTGTTAACCACTGGTTTCCAGTGGCCACTACACCTTTCTGTTTCAACTGTGTACCATAATCTGCAAGCATACACTACAAACTCTCCTTCCCCATCCTACTACTCACTACCTTTGTACATTTACAACTACAGAGGGCTCCTTGGGGCTCCATTCTACACAAGGAGAGGGGGTGGAGCAGCTCTCCATTCTTATATTCTTCCCAACATATTCTTCCAAAAACATTTCTCAAAATGCAGAAACAGGTCTAGTGGCAGTAATGTGTGCTAGCAGGCAGGAGATCAGGTTTTGAATACAAAAACCGAATTCTGTTCCTGTTGCTAGCTGTAGTTGGAGAAGTATCCCCAGGACAGGGCTTCCCAAATCCTTCTTAGTGATTCCACAGCCACACAAGGATTTAAGATAATATAAGAACATAAGCAACATAAGCATAAAAACATAAGCAATGCCTCTCCTGTGTCAGACCTGAGGTCCATCGTGCCCAGCAGTCCGCTCACGCAGCGGCCCAACAGGTCCAGGACCTGTGCAGTAATCCTCTATCCCAGGGATCTCAAAGTCCCTCCTTGAGGGCCGGAATCCAGTCGGGTTTTCAGGATTTCCCCAATGAATATGCATGAGATCTATGTGCATGCACTGCTTTCAATGCATATTCATTGGGGAAATCCTGAAAACCCGACTGGATTGCGGCCCTTAAGGAGGGACTTTGAGATCCCTGCTCTATCCCCTCTTCCAACAGGAAATTGTCCAATCCTTTCTTAAACCCCAATACCATATTCTGCCGTATTACGCCCTCTGGAAGCGCATTCCAGGTGTCCACCACATGTTGAGTAAAGAAGAACTTCCCAGCATTCGTTTTGAATCTGTCCCCTTTCAACTTTTCTGAATGCCCTCTTGTTCTTTTATGTTTTGAAAGTTTGAAGAATCTGTCCCTCTCCACTCTCTATGCCCTTCATGATCTTGTAAGTCTCTATCATATCCCCTCTAAGTCTCTTCTTCTCCAAAGGACACATATGGGTAAAAAGAGGCAGACAAGTATTTTAAAGAAGACCCCCAAAGATACAAACAGTAATAAGCTATATCAATATACAGTAGTGTTCCCCCGCGAATTCGTGGTTTCACTCATTCGCGATATTCTCTGACCGCCTCTTCCTGTACTAAAGTCAGGCTACACCAATCAGAAGCTGCATGTCAAAGCAGCTCCAGATTGGTGTAGCCCGACTTTAGTACAGGAAGAGGCGGTTGGAGCATACCGTGAGTGATTTTCTTCACTTGCCGGCGCTCCAGCTGCCCTCTTCTGCCTCTCCAGCTGCCCTTTCCTGCCTCCCCAAGCGAAAAACCATATTCGCTGTTTTTTGATATTCTTGGGGGTTCCTGGAATAGAACCCCCGTGAATATCGGGGGGAGTACTGTAAAACTATCCTGAATATCCTTATGCATAGGAAAAGAATGGGAGGCTGACCGGATCCCCCAAAGCAGGGGGTCCACAACACGAGAAGGGTCCTTAGCTTCTTCCTCAAATTACAAAACCGAGGAAACCTACAAGAATAAGTTCCTGTAACTCTTTCTGATGAAAAATGTGCACGACCAACGCATCCTTGTCAACCGGCGTCTCTGAAAAATAGCCGTCCACATCATCCGTTCCCCAGAGAGGATCTTGTGGATCAACCAAAAGGTCCAGGCTGCCCTGTGAACTTCTAAAAGCTAAGTTACTCAGCATTTCATATTCTGCTCTTTTGACTGGTTTTCAGCATTATATCTGCTTAATTTCTCTTCTCCTCCCTGTTTCTTACTAAAAAAATATAAAAAGCACAAAAAAATAAATCCTTCTCTTTCCTCTGTTAAATCTTATTTCCTCTTCCTGCATTTTTGTTTAAAATACTGTGTTTTAGGTGGTATAGAGCCTATATTTCTGGTGCCTGTGGCTCAGGGTGACTAAAGTAGGGACAATCCTGTTATAAATCCTGTGTTTTAGGGTAGCACTGATAGAACCTGCAGTTTTGTTTAAAATACTGTGTTTTAGGTGGTATAGAGCCTATATTTCGGTCTTACTAGTATTCAGCCATTGTTTTCTGCTGATTAGGTGGAGAAGGGAGGGGCTCTAGTTTACTTCTAAGGTTAATTGCATTATCTTTGGGACATTGCTGTGCAAGGCTGCCCTGTGAACTTCTAAAAGCTAAGTTACTCAGCATTTCATATTCTGCTCTTTTGACTGGTTTTCAGCATTATATCTGCTTAATTTCTCTTCTCCTCCCTGTTTCTTACTAAAAAATATAAAAAAGCACAAAAAAATAAATCCTTCTCTTTCCTCTGTTAAATCTTATTTCCTCTTCCTGCATTTTTGTTTAAAATACAGTGTTTTAGGTGGTATAGAGCCTATATTTCTGGTGCCTGTGGCTCAGGGTGACTAAAGTAGGGACAATCCTGTTATAAATCCTGTGTTTTAGGGTAGCACTGATAGAACCTGCAGTTTTGTTTAAAATACTGTGTTTTAGGTGGTATAGAGCCTATATTTCTGCCTTACTAGTAGTCTTACTTATAGTCCCACCAACCCCAGGGACCACTATTCATATATAGAGACCCATATAATCAGGACTACTCAAATCAAGTCACTTCACAACCAATCAAGACATACTATTTGGAGGCTTAAGGCTTGCCCCATCTGTCTTCAACTTGCCAGTATTAAGGAGGAGCTCTGCAAACTTAAACAGGAATTGAATACAATTAAAGCAGCTTCCATCACTCCACAAAATCATACCAACTTACCACCTCTACCTCAAAGAATAAAACAGCCCAGGAATAAATGGGTCACAGTAGGCTCAGGAAGACTGCGACATGTAACACAGAAACATCCACCTTCACTAATATTACCTCTACAGAATTCCTTCGCTCCACTAGAGCACTGCGATACTCAGGAAAACAGAAGGGAGGTGGGACTGGAACCAATGAAGGTAACTCAAGAGAACAAGCGCACCCTAAGTACAAATAAAAAAGCCAAAAACAGAAAACTATTACTGTTGGGGGATTCCATCATCAGAGGCATTAACCTTAGAACACAGGGCGAGGAGACCAAAATAGTGAAATGTCTTCCAGGATCCTCAGCTACCAGGAGTTCCAGGCAAATACTGACTATAATTAAGGAAGAAACTAAGGATTTTAACACTGATGTTGTTATCCATCTGGGAACAAATGACCTGGCCAACAACTCCACACTTGCAGCACAGAAAGCTTTTCGGGAGCTTGGTGAGGGCGTGAAACCTTTTGTAAAGACTTTAGCTTTTTCTGAAATACTGCCTGCATATGGAAAAGGAGAGCAAAGAGTGAAAAACACAGAGGACTTTAATAGATGGCTCAGAGCCTGGTGTCATCAAGAAGGCTTCAGGTACATAAGAGGATGGGGAAATACATGGAAGGACAAGAAGCTATATTGCACTGATGGGCTACATATTACTACAGCAGGAAAAAGAAACCTTGCAGAGAAATTTAGACAATATTTTTCTAGGCATTTAAACTAGAAGGTGGGGGTGGTGTATGTACGAAGGACAATTATAGAGACCACCCCCGGCAAAAGAAAAGATGTGATAGTAGTAAAGGCTGCAACATAAGCAATATCAGCAACTCATTTCTTAGTATTGCAACGGAAAGTGAAACGACACAAAAATCCATACGAAAAAGCACAGTTACTTACCGTAACAGGTGTTATCCAGGGACAGCAGGCAGATATTCTTAACGTATGGGTGACGTCACCGACGGAGCCCCGGTACGGACCTTTTTAACTAGAAAGTTCTAGTTGGCCGCACCGCGCATGCGCGAGTGCCTTCCCGCCCGACGGAGGAGTGCGTGGTCTCCAGTTAGGATAAGCCAGCTAAGAAGCCAACCCGGGGAGGTGGGTGGGTCGTAAGAATATCTGCCTGCTGTCCCTGGATAACACCTGTTACGGTAAGTAACTGTGCTTTATCCCAGGACAAGCAGGCAGCATATTCTTAACGTATGGGTGACCTCTAAGCTAACAGAGAGGGAGGAGGGATGGTTGGCCATTAGGAAAATAAATTTTGTAACACAGATTGACCAAAGTGCCCATCCCGTCTGGAGAAGGCATCCAGACAGTAGTGAGTAGTGAATGTGTGAACTGAAGACCAAGTGGCCGCCCTGCAGATTTCCTCAATGGGCGTGGAACGGAGGAAAGCCACAGAGGCAGCCATAGCCCTGACTTTATGGGCCGTGACAGCTCCTTCCAGTGACAGGCCGGCCCGAGCATAACAGAATGCAATACAGGCAGCAAGCCAATTGGACAGCGTTCGTTTAGATACAGGGTGACCCCGACGGTTAGGATCGAAGGTCAGAAAGAGTTGAGGAGAGGAGCGGTGAGCCCTGGTACGGTCAAGGTAGTACGCCAGGGCACGCTTACAATCCAGCGTGTGCAGAGCCTGTTCCCCAGGATGAGAATGTGGTTTTGGGAAGAAGACAGGTAACACGATGGACTGGTTGAGGTGAAAGGCTGAAACCACCTTAGGAAGGAATTTTGGATGGGTACGCAGAACCACCTTGTCGTGGTGAAAGACCGTGAACGGTGGATCGGCGACCAGTGCATGTAGCTCACTAACCCTCCTGGCAGAGGTGATGGCAATGAGGAAAAGCACCTTCCATGTGAGAAGTTTGAGCGAGGTAGTAGCAAGAGGCTCAAAGGGGGGTTTCATGAGGGCTGACAAAACCACATTGAGGTCCCAGACGATCGGGGGAGGCTGAAGAGGTGGTTTGATATTGAAGAGGCCTCTCATGAACCGGGAAACCAGAGGATGAGCCGTGAGGGGTTTTCCAAGGATAGGCTCGTGAAAAGCAGTGATAGCGCTGAGGTGGACTCTGATTGAGGTAGACTTGAGACCAGCGTTAGACAGAGAGAGCAAATAGTCCAGCACAGTCTCCACGGCCAATGAGGTGGGATTGTGATGATGCAGGAGGCACCAAGAGGAGAATCGGGTCCATTTCTGATGGTAACATTGGAGTGTGGAGGGTTTCCTGGAGGCCTCCAAAATGCGACGGACATGCTGAGACAGGTTTCCTGGAGAGGTCAGCCCGAGAGAAACCAAGCTGTCAGGTGGAGGGAAGACAGATTGGGATGTAGCAGAGACTGACGTTGCTGCGTAAGCAGAGATGGAAATACAGGAAGAGGAATGGGCTCCCTGGAGCTGAGTTGGAGTAGGAGGGAGAACCAGTGTTGCCTGGGCCACCGAGGGGCGATAAGAATCATGGTGGCTCTGTCCTTGCGGAGTTTGAACAGGGTCCGCAACATCAGAGGAAGTGGAGGGAAGGCATAGAGGAACCGATCCGTCCAGTCGAGTAGGAATGCATCCGGGGCCAGACGATGTGGAGAGAAGAGTCTGGAGCAGAACTGGGGTAGCTGATGGTTGTGAGGAGCTGCAAAGAGGTCCACCTGCGGGGTGCCCCAGCGAGCAAAGATGGAGTGGAGAGTGGGAGGATCCAGGGTCCACTCGTGAGGCTGAAGGATGCGGCTGAGCTGGTCGGCCAGGGAGTTCTGTTCGCCCTGGATATAGACCGCTTTGAGGTAAAGATTGTGGGCTGTGGCCCAGGTCCAAATTCGGAGGGCCTCCTGACAAAGGAGACGAGATCCGGTGCCGCCTTGCTTGTTGATGTAGTACATGGCGACCTGGTTGTCCGTGCACAGGAGCAGAACCTGAGGATAGAGAAGGTGCTGGAAGGCCTTGAGAGCATAAAACATGGCTCTGAGTTCCAGGAAATTGATATGATGTTGACGCTCCTGAGGGGTCCAAAGTCCCTGGGTGCGTAAATCCCCTATGTGAGCTCCCCATGCATAGGGGGAGGCATCTGTGGTGATGATCATGGAATGAGGGGGTGGATGCAAAAGGAGGCCCCTGGAAAGATTTGAGGAGTTCAACCACCATTGAAGAGATCGCTGAAGAGACGATGTCACAGAGATGGGACGAGAAAGAGGATCCCTGGTCTGTGACCATTGGTTGGCGAGGGTCCATTGCGGTATCCTCAGATGGAGTCGCGCCAGAGGAACTACATGGACTGTCGAGGCCATGTGACCCAGAAGAATCATCATCTGGCGAGCAGGGATGGATGGCTGTAGGAGCACCTGTCGACAGAGGTGAAGTAGTGTCCGGTGCCGGTCGGCAGGGAGGAACGCTCTCATGAGGTTGGTATCGAGAAGTGCTCCGATGAACTGAAGGCGCTGCGTGGGAAGCAGATGCGACTTGGGATAATTGATCTCGAACCCCAAGAGATGGAGGAAAGAGATGGTGTGATGAGTTGATTGCAGCACAAGTGGAGAGGTTGTTGCTTTCACCAACCAATCGTCCAAGTAGGGGAACACTTGTAGGTTGTGGGACCTGAGACAGGCCGCTACCACAATCAGGCACTTGGTGAACACCCTGGGTGATGATGCGAGACCAAAGGGTAGCACTTTGTACTGATAGTGTTGATTCAGTATCTGGAAGCGGAGGTAGCGACGTGAAGCCTGATGGATTGGGATGTGAGTGTAGGCCTCCTTGAGGTCCAGGGAACATAGCCAGTCGTGTTGAGACAGAAGAGGATAAAGTGTGGCAAGGGAGAGCATCCTGAATTTTTCCTTGACCAAACACTTGTTGAGGTTCCTGAGATCGAGGATAGGACGAAGGTCCCCTGTTTTCTTGGGTACCAAGAAGTAGCGGGAGTAAAATCCCTGACCTCTTTGGTCTGGTGGAACTTCTTCGATGGCATTGAGAAGGAGGAGGGATTGGACCTCCCTGAGGAGGAGAGGAGTTTGGGAGGAGTGAGAAGCAGACTCTACGGGAGGATGGTCTGGAGGAAGAGTCTGAAACCTTAGTGAGTATCCGTGACGGATGATGTTTAGAACCCACAGGTCTGATGTGATGGCCTCCCAGCGTCGTAGAAAGATGGTGAGGCGGCCCCCGATAGGTTGAGGCAGAGGCAGCGAGGGTTGGAGACTGGCTATGCCCTGGAGAAAGGAGTCAAAAGGGCTGAGGAGGCTTAGTTTGAGGGAGAGGCTTAGCTGTCTGGTGAGATTGCGAGCGAGCCTGAGAGTGTTGTTGTTGTTGTTGGCGAGGCCGACGAGATTGCTGTTGAGGAGGATTCAGTGGCCTAGCAGAAAAGCGACGTTGGTAAGAAGACTGAGGTCTGTATGGTCGTGTCGGTGGAGTCTTCTTTTTAGGCTTAATGAGGGTGTCCCATCTCGTCTCATGAGCCGAAAGTTTTTGTGTGGTGGTGTCTAGAGACTCCCCAAAAAGTTCATCACCAAGACAGGGCGCGTTGGCAAGGCGGTCTTGGTGGTTGACATCCAGGTCAGATACTCTCAGCCAGGCAAGGCGTCGCATGGCAATTGCCAGAGCAGAGGCACGGGAGGAGAGCTCGAAGGAGTCATAGATTGAGCGTACCATGAACTTCCTGAGCTGAAGGAGGGTGGAAATTTGTTGCTGAAACAATGGGACCTTGCGTTCAGGGATGTACTTTTGCAGAGCAGAAAGTTGTTGTACCAGATATTTCATATAAAAAGAAAAATGAAATGAGTAATTGTTGGCTCTGCTAGCCAGCATGGCATTCTGGTATAGGCGCTTTCCAAATTTATCCATTGTTTTACCCTCTCTGCCAGGAGGGGTGGAGGCATAGACACTGGAACCATGAGATTTCTTGAGAGTGGATTCTACCAGGAGGCTCTCATGTGGCAACTGGGGTTTATCAAATCCCGGGATAGGGATGACCCGGTATAAACTGTCCAGTTTCTTAGGGGCACCTGGAACAGTAAGGGGGTTCTCCAAGTTTTTATAAAACGTCTCCCGCAGAATATCATGGACGGGGAGTTTGAGGAATTCCTTGGGGGGTTGGTCGAAGTCCAAGGCTTCTAGAAAGGCCTGGGACTTTTTGGAGTCGGACTCAAGTGGGATGGAAAGAGCCCCAGACATCTCCCGAAGGAATTTTGTAAATGAGGACTGCTCGGGTTTGGAGGTGGATTCAGCCATGGAGGGTTCCTCATCAGTGGAAGAGGCATCCTCCTCGGTACCGAGTGGGGATTGCTCCCATAAGTCAGGGTCCCTGATGGCCGGCTAAGCATGGCGGGTTTTAGAAAGGGACTTGCCAGATCTCATGGATACGGTGCCGGGGGATGAAGACCGGTGCCGATCTCTGTCCCGGGAGGAGTGGTGTCGATCCCGGTCCCGAGACGATCGATGTCGATCTTGGGGTCGGGATGGGTCCTCCGCCGTGCAGGTCTGTAGTGTAGGCTGTGCCGATAAGACCGGCATCGAAGTGTTCATCGGTACCGAGGGGGTGGCCACTGGCGTAGTGGTGCGAGGCTCGGGCCGGACCGGTACCGGAAGGAGTGGTGCCAGCAGGGTTGGAAGCAGTTCCTGAAGCTGGTGTTGGAGTTGTTCCTGTAATTTAGTCTGGAGGATGGCCGAGATACGGTCCTCCAATGGGGGCACCGGTACCGTTTTACTTTTCTTCGGTACCATAGGTGCCGCTCTACGCTCCGGTGATGAGGAGGCCGATGAAGAGGCACTCACCGTTATCGGAGCGGAGCGCTTACGGGACTTGCGGGACGTCGGAAGGACCGGTGTCACCGCCGTGGCTGGAGGGCGCTCGAGGGAAGTGGAAGGCTTCTTAGCCGGCTTACCTGGCGCCATCGACCCCGCAGAAGGATCAGGTGGTGTCGATGTTGACGGTGCCGATTTCGGCGGTGCCGTCGACGTCGGGGTCGGATCCATAGCAGAACCGGTGCCGAAGAGGAGATTCTGCTGAATTTGTCTATTTTTAAGTGTGCGTTTTTGAAGAGTCGCGCAGCGGGTGCAGGTGTCAGCCCGATGTTCCGGACCCAAGCACTGTAGGCACCAGTTGTGTGGGTCCGAAAGGGAAATCGGGCGTGCACACCGCTGGCACTTCTTAAAACCCGGCTGAGGGGGCATGAAGGGAAATACGGCCTCAGCAAAATCAAAGCCGGAGGCTTGTATGATGGCAACAGGCCCCGCCGGGGCCTGTTGAAAAATAAAGGAAAAAATAAAGTTTTTTTTTTTTTTTTTTTGTAGATTAGAAAGAAAACAGAAAAACCCGAAGGAAAAAAGCAGAAAAAATCAGAATAACGCGAGCGGGAAGGCAAAAAAGGAGTGTTCAACAGCCGTTGAATACCACATGCGTCTTCTTCGCTCCGCGGAAACGAAGAAACTGGAGACCACGCACTCCTCCGTCGGGCGGGAAGGCACTCGCGCATGCGCGGTGCGGCCAACTAGAACTTTCTAGTTAAAAAGGTCCGTACCGGGGCTCCGTCGGTGACGTCACCCATACGTTAAGAATATGCTGCCTGCTTGTCCTGGGATAAAGGAGATTATCGCTGAAAAATAGCTGGAAAGCGATGACCACAAATGCTCGCAGTCTAAGCAACAAAGTTCATGATCTGCAAGCCCTGATATTAGAGGCAGATCTAGATATTGTTGCTATCACAGAGACATGGTTCAGTGAATCACATGGATGGGATGCAAACATACCGGGATATAATCTTTTTAGGAAGGACAGAGATGGTCATAAAGGTGGAGGAGTAGCTCTCTATGTAAAGATCAATATCCAAGCGACCGAAATGCAAGGGACCTGGGGAGAGGAAGAAGCGATATGGATTGCTCTGAAAAGAGAAGATGGAACTTCTATCTATGTGGGTGTAGTCTACAGACCTCCAACTCAATCGCAGCAAATTGATAAGGATCTGATTGTGGATATCCAAAAGTTTGGAAGGAAAGAGGAGGTTCTGCTGTTGGGAGATTTCAACCTGCCGGATGCGGACTGGAATGTTCCGTCTGAGGAATCAGAAAGAAGTAGGGAGATTGTGGATGCCTTTCAAGAGGCTCTGCTCAGACAAATGATGACGGAACCCACAAGGGAAAAAGCGATATTGGATCTGGTCCTCACAAATGGAGAGAGTATCTCTAATGTTCGAGTGGGTGCTCACCTGGGTAGTAGCGATCATCAAACGGTTTGGTTTGATATAACGGCTAAAGTGGAGAGCGGCCGCACGATACTTAAAGTCCTAGATTTCAAACGTACGGACTTTAATGCAATGGGAAAGTACCTGAAGAAAGAGCTGTTAGGATGGGAGGACATAAGAGAAGTGGAAAGGAGCGATAAAAATGGCTAAGGACCTTTATGTGAAGAAAATCAATAAAAACAAGAGAAAAAGGAAGCCGATATGGTTCTCCAACCTAGTGGCTGAGAAAATAAAGGCGAAAGAGTTGGCGTTCATGAAATATAAAAAAACCCAAGAAGAGGAGAGCAGAAAGGACTACAGGGTGAAACTGAAAGAAGCCAAGAGAGAGATACGTTTGGCGAAGACACAGGCGGAAGAACAAATGGCTAAAAATGTAAAAAAGGGAGATAAAAATTTTTTCAGATATATTAGTGAAAGGAAGAAGATAAAAAATGGAATTGCTAGGCTAAAAGATGCTGGGAACAAATATGTGGAGAGTGATGAGGAGAAAGCAAATGTGCTAAACAAATACTTCTGTTCTGTGTTCACAGAAGAAAATGCTGGAGAAGGACCGAGATTGTCTGGCAAAGTTACACGAGAAAATGGAGTAGATTCTGCGCCGTTCATGGAGGAGGGTGTTTATGAGCAACTTGAAAAACTGAAGGTGGACAAAGCGATGGGACCAGACGGGATCCATCCCAGGATACTAAGGGAGCTCAGAGAGGTTCTGGAGAGTCCTATTAAAGACTTGTTCAACAAATCTCTGGAGACGGAAGTGATTCCTGGGGATTGGAGGAGAGCGGATGTGGTCCCTATTCATAAAAGTGGTCACAGGGATGAAGCAGGAAACTACAGGCCGGTGAGCCTCACTTCAGTTGTTGGAAAAATAATGGAAGTGTTGCTGAAAGAAAGGATAGTGTATTTCCTTGAATCTAATGGGTTACAGGATCCAAGGCAACATGGCTTTACAAAAGGTAGATCGTGCCAAACAAACCCGATTGAATTTTTTGATTGGGTGACCAGAGAGCTGGATCAAGGACATATGCTAGATGTAATTTACTTGGATTTCAGCAAAGCCTTTGATACAGTTCCTCATAGGAGGCTGTTGAACAAACTTGAAGGGCTGAAGTTAGAACCCAAAGTGGTGAACTGGGTCAGAAACTGGCTGTCGGACAGACGCCAGAGGGTGGTGGTTAATGGAAGTCGCTCGAAGGAAGGAAAGGTGACTAGTGGAGTCCCTCAGGGTTCGGTGCTGGGGCCAATCCTGTTCAATATGTATGTGAGTGACATTGCTGAAGGGTTAGAAGGAAAAGTGTGCCTTTTTGCAGATGATACCAAGATTTGTAACAGAGTAGACACCGAAGAGGGAGTGGAAAATATGAAAAAGGATCTGCAAAAGTTAGAGGAATGGTCTAATGCCTGGCAACTAAAATTCAATGCAAAGAAATGCAGAGTAATGCATTTGGGGATTAATAATAGGAAGGAACTGTATATGCTGGGAGGAGAGAAGCTGATATGCACGGACGGGGAGAGGGACCTTGGGATGATAGTGTCTGAAGATCTAAAGGCAAAAAAACAGTGTGACAAGGCAGTGGCTGTTGCCAGAAGGATGCTGGGCTGTATAAAGAGAGGCGTAGTCAGTAGAAGGAAGAAGGTGTTGATGCCCCTGTACAGGTCATTGGTGAGGCCCCATTTGGAGTATTGTGTTCAGTTTTGGAGACCGTATCTGGCGAAAGACGTAAGAAGACTTGAGGCGGTCCAGAGGAGGGCGACGAAAATGATAGGAGGCTTGCGCCAGAAGACGTATGAGGAGAGACTGGAAGCCCTGAATATGTATACCCTAGAGCAGGGGTGCCCAACGCGTCGATCGCGATCGACCAGTAGCTCAGGAAGGCAACTCGAGTCGATCGCACTTGTGTTGCCGTCCTGGTCTACGGGCCGATCAGCCTTCCTCTCCAGTGTTCTCCCTAGGGCCGCCCAGGGAGAACACTGGCGGTCCGCCCAGCTGTCATCTGCCGCTGCTGAACATTAAAAAAAACCGGCTTGGAGATTTCAGCCCCTAGTGAACTTATGCTCCGGGCTCTAACGTGTGCGTGCAGGCTTCTCTTCTCTTCCCTCCGAAACCGGAAGTTATGCCCGGGGAGGGGGAGGGGGGGGGGAGAAGGGAAGCCTGCACGCACATGTTGAGAGCCCTGAAGCAAGCGTTCGCTACGGGCTAAGGCGGGAGACAGGTTAGTGAAGCATTTCCTCTTCTTGCTGCCGGGTCCTGCCTACTTTCTGTTTCCGCGAAGGCAGGACCCTGCAGCATTTCCCCCAACAGTTCCTCGCGATGCTGGTCGGCCGAAGCAGGGAGAGGTTGGGGCGGCGTCGGCTTTTGGGTGTGTTATTGGCGTCGGCTTTCGGGCCTGTTATTGGTGGCGGTTTGGGTCCTGGTCCCCGATGGCAGTTTGGGTCCCCGATGGCAGTGGCAGTGTCTTGGGGGAGGGCAGGGAGAAAGAAAGAAAAAGGGCAGGCAGGGAGACAGAAGGAAAGAAGAGAAACAGAAAAAAAGGAAAGGGAGGCAGAGAGAAAGAAAGGGCAGGGAGAGAGGAAGGAAAAGTTGGGGGAGGGAATGAGGTCTGGAGGAGAGGAAGCATACAGGCTGAAAGAAGGGAAGAAAGACTGGATGCACAGTCAGAAGAAGAAAGTGCAACCAGAGACTCATGAAATCACCAGACAAGGTAGGAAAAATGATTTTATTTTAAATTTAGTGATCGAAATGTGTCTCAATTTATATCTGCTGTCTATATTTTACACTAAGGTCCCCTTTTACTAAACCGCAATAGAGGTTTTTAGCGCAGGGAGCCTATGAGTGTCGAGAGCAGCGCTGGGCATTCAGCGCAGCTCCCTGCGCTCCTATCGTGGTTTAGTAAAAAGGGAGGGGGGTATATTTGTCTATTTTTGTATGGTTGTTACTGAGGTGATAGTGCATAGAGTCATCTGCTTTGACCTCTTTGAAAAACCCTGGAATAGGAATGATAATTAACATTTTCTATGCGTACAGTGTGCGTTGTGTTTTTTTAAAATTTTATTGTTGGTAGATCATTTTGACTTGGTCATTTTAAAAGTAGCTCGCAAGCCCAAAAAGTGTGGGCACCCCTGCCCTAGAGGAAAGGAGAGACAGGGGAGATATGATTCAGACGTTCAAATACTTGAAGGGTATTAACGTAGAACAAAATCTTTTCCAGAGAAAGGAAAATGGTAACACCAGAGGACATAATTTGAGGTTGAGGGGTGGTAGATTCAGGGGCAATGTTAGGAAATTCTACTTTACGGAGAGGGTGGTGGATGCCTGGAATGTGCTCCCGAGAGAGGTGGTGGAGAGTAAAACTGTGATTGAGTTCAAAGAAGCGTGGGATGAACACAGAAGATTTAGAATCAGAAAATAATATTAAATATTGAACTAGGCCAGTTACTGGGCAGACTTGCACGGTCTGTGTCTGTGTATGGCCGTTTGGTGGAGGATGGGCAGGAGAGGGCTTCAATGGCTGGGAGGGTGTAGATGGGCTGGAGTAAGTCTTAACAGAGATTTCGGCAGTTGGAACCCAAGCATAGTACCGGGTAAAGCTTTGGATTCTTGCCCAGAAATAGCTAAGAAGAAAAAAAAAAAAAAAAAATTTAAATTGAATCAGGTTGGGCAGACTGGATGGACCATTCGGGTCTTTATCTGCCGTCATCTACTATGTTACTATTAGGCGAAACTGTGCCTGCAAACAAAAAATCCTAGTCCCAAGAAACCCAGTCGCTTGTACAAAGACGATACTGGGCAGGAGCAGATGTCGAGGGGAACTGAACAGAGGCAGACAAGGAAGGCAAAGCCCCTCCCCGAAAAAAAACAGAGACCAAGATCCCCAGCTGCCTGTAAGTAAGCCTTATACATGTGTAACACAAAATCAGAGGCAACACCCCCCCCCCCCCAGCAAAAAAGCACTTGCTGCAGAAGCAGGAGAAACATTTAAAATTTGTTCCTGTCTCTCTAAGACAGGAGAGAGGTCACCTGAGGCCACAGACAAAATGGCGAAGCTTCCCACTAAAACTGAGGAAAAGCCCGCCGAAAAAAACTCCCCCCACCCCAAAGCCTGTAGCAGCAAAGAGGCCTGAACAGACCCAGCTGCTTAAATAGAACTGTAGGTAGCAGTTGCTATAGTGGTTAGGGAATCCCCAGCACTATCGGCGGTAAGGGAAACCTTACTTCCCTGACCGTTGGCGGCTGGGGAAAATCCCTATATGGGTGGTAGGGGAAGCCTGGGCTTCCTTACTGCCTGCTGCCGAAGAGCAGTGCACACACGAAGGGGAACCCTGCTCACCAGCACCCAAACTTGACGAGGATTCCCCTTTACGGCAGCTAGAGCACTTTGTACCTACGCCGGCCACATCCACCGCTTGTCAGGCACACAATGAACACTCTTTCTGCTTCTTAAAAGTGTTCATTGCAAACCGCTACAAAGGGGGGGAAACTGCCAATTAACAATTAAAGTCAATTAAAGCTCATTTAAAGCTTCCTTTCAGACCAGCACTGCCTCAGGATAGTTTTTTTGGGGTTTTTCAATACAACTTTAACAAATGAGCAGACCCCACTAGCTCTCAAAGCTATAAACCTTGGCAACAAATTTTGGGGAGGTGGGGGAAATGGAGGGAGGGACTCAACCAATTGAGTGTGGCACCCCCAATGTCAGACAGACCCCAGATAGGGTCCCCTAAGCTCAATCTGGCACTCACAAACAGGGACAAGAAGGCCACTAAGCAAATCCAACAGGCCCTACACTAAACTAAGGAAAGACTGCACAGGCGTACCACCTCCACCTGCAGGAGACTGAAAACAGATTAATTGTAGATGGGACTACACAGCCCACTTGTACTGCAGCCAAAAGTCAATGTCTCAGTCTCCACCTGTTGGCAGAGGAGCGTAAACCCATCCCTTTCTGTGCTGGTCTGGAGGGACGCTAAAGAATAGCAAATTACTTTTATAGCCTTCTAATTGGTTCAAGGGCTAATAAATTAGAACAGGCCAGGGGTAGCTGGGTGGGTTTTGGTGTCAGAACGGGGGGATTAAAGTCTATTCTGACACTATAGCAATTTTAAAATAGCCCCTTGAAATGCCAGATTATGTATATTAACAGAGATGTGCTATGCTAAGAAAAAAAACCCCAAACTATCCCTAAAACTCCTTTGCTAATGAGTAAAGTACTTTAAATCATAGTTCTTCAACCGCCGGTCCGCGGACCGGTGTTGGTCCGCAGGAAATTTTTGCCGGTCTGCACAGGGCCGGCAAGATTGACTCATTTCAACTTCCTGCCGGTCCGCGCAGGGCCAGCAAGATCAGCATCTGAAGCGTGCGCTGGGCCGGAGAGATCTTGGGGAGCCTCCGACAGTGGCTTTCTCCCCTCTCTGCAGCTCTCCTTTACTTCCCAGCGCAGCGATTCACAAAGGCAGCCTCGGGGCTTTTGCTGAGTCGCGGCTGCCTCTGATGATGCAACTTCCTCTTTCCTCAGAGGCGGCGCGATGCAACAAAGGACCCGAGGCTGCCTTCGTGAATAGCTGCACTAGGAAGTAAGAAGAGCTGCTGGCAGGGGAGAAAGCCACTATCAGAAGCTGCTGGGCAAGGGAAAAAAGGGACAGCTGCTACTGGAGAGGGAGAAGGAGAAGGAGAGATGTTTCTGGGAGGGGAAGAGGGATAGGAATCTGGGAAGCTGCTGGGCAAGGAAAAAAAGGGACAGCTGCTACTGGAGAGGGAGAAGGAGAAGGAGAGATGTTTCTGGGAGGGGAGGGGAGGAGGGATAGGAATCTGGGAAGCTGCTGGGCAAGGAAAAAAAAGGGACAGCTGCTACTGGAGAGGGAGAAGAAGAAGGAGAGATGCTTCTGGGAGGGGAGGAGGGAAAGGAATCTGGGAAGCTGCTGGGTAAGGAAAAAAAGGGACAGCTGCGAGAGGGAGAAGGAGAGATGCTTCTGGGAGGAGAGGAGGGATAGGAATCTGGGAAGCTGCTGGGCAAGGAAAAAAGGGACAGCTGCTACTGGAGAGGGAGAAGAAGAAGGAGAGATGCTTCTGGGAAGGGAGGAGGGAAAGGAATCTGGGAAGCTGCTGGGTAAGGAAAAAAAGGGACAGCTGCTACTGGAGAGGGAGAAGGAGAAGGAGAGATGCTTCTGGGAGGGGAGGAGGGAAAGGAATCTGGGAAACTGCTGGGCAAGAGAAAAAAGGGACAGCTGCTACTGGAGAGGGAGAAGAAGGAGGAGAGATGCTTCTGGGAGGGGAGGAGGGAAAGGAATCTGGGAAGCTGCTGGGCAAGGAAAAAAAGGGACAGCTGCTACTGGAGAGGGAGAGGGAGAAGAAGAAGGAGAGATGCTTCTGGGAGGGGAGGAGGGAAAGGAATCTGGGAAGCTTCTGGCCAAAGAAAAAAAGGAACAGCTGCTACTGGAGAGGGAGAAGGAGAAGGAGAGATGCATCTGGGAGGGGAGGAGGGAAAGGAATCTGGGAAGCTGCTGGGCAAGAGAAAAAAGGGACAGCTGCTACTGGAGAGGGAGAAGAAGAAGGAGAGATGCTTCTGGGAGGGGAGGAGGGAAAGGAATCTGGGAAGCTGCTGGGCAAGGAAAAAAAGGGACAGCTGCTACTGGAGAGGGAGAAGGAGAGATGCTTCTGGGAGGGGAGGAGGGAAAGGAATCTGGGAAGCTGCTGGGTAAGGAAAAAAGGGACAGCTGCTACTGGAGAGGGAGAAGGAGAGATGCTTCTGGGAGGGGAGGAGGGAAAGGAATCTGGGAAGCTGCTGGGCAAGGGAAAAAAGGAACAGCTGCTACTGGAGAGGGAGAAGAAGAAGGAGAGATGCTTCTGGGAGGGGAGGAGGGAAAGGAATCTGGGAAGCTGCTGGGCAAGGAAAAAAAAGGGACAGCTGCTACTGGAGAAGGAGAAAGAGAAATGCTTCTAGGAGGGGAGGAGGGAAAGAAATCTGGGAAGCTGCTGGGCAAGGAAAAAAAGGGACAGCTGCTACTGGAGAGGGAGAGGGAGAAGAAGAAGAAGAAGGAGAGATGCTTCTGGGAGGGGAGGAGGGAAAGAAATCTGGGAAGCTGCTGGGCAAGGAAAAAAAGGGACAGCTGCTACTGGAGAGGGAGAAGGAGAAGGAGAGATGCTTCTGGGAGGGGAGGAGTGATAGGAATCTGGGAAGCTGCTGGGCAAGGAAAAAAAGGGACAGCTGCTCTGGAGAGGGAGAAGAAGAAGGAGAGATGCTTCTGGGAGGGGAGGAGGGAAAGGAATCTGGGAAGCTGCTGGGCAAGGGAAAAAAAGGGACAGCTGCTACTGGAGAGGGAGAAGAAGAAGGAGAGATGCTTCTGGGAGGGGGAGGAGGGAAAGGAATCTGCTGGGCAAGGAAAAAAAAGGGACAGCTGCTACTGGAGAGGGAGATGGAGAAGGAGAGATGTTTCTGGGAGGGGAGGAGGGATAGGAATCTGGGAAGCTGCTGGGCAAGGAAAAAAAAGGGACAGCTGCTACTGGAGAGGGAGAAGAAGAAGGAGAGATGCTTCTGGGAGGGGAGGAGGGAAAGGAATCTGGGAAGCTGCTGTGTAAGGAAAAAAAGGGACAGCTGCTACTGGAGAGGGAGAAGGAGAGATGCTTCTGGGAGGAGAGGAGGGATAGGAATCTGGGAAGCTGCTGGGCAAGGAAAAAAAGGGACACCTGCTACTGGAGAGGGAGAAGAAGAAGGAGAGATGCTTCTGGGAGGGGAGGAGGGAAAGGAATCTGGGAAGCTGCTGGGTAAGGAAAAAAAGGGACAGCTGCTACTGGAGAGGGAGAAGGAGAAGGAGAGATGCTTCTGGGAGGGGAGGAGGGAAAGGAATCTGGGAAGCTGCTGGGCAAGGAAAAAAAGGGACAGCTGCTACTGGAGAGGGAGAAGCAGAGATGCTTCTGGGAGGGGAGGAGGGAAAGGAATCTGGGAAGCTGCTGGGTAAGGAAAAAAAGGGACAGCTGCTACTGGAGAGGGAGAAGGAGGAGAAGGAGAGATGCTTCTGGGAGGGGAGGAGGGAAAGGAATCTGGGAAGCTGCTGGGCAAGGAAAAAAAAGGAACAGCTGCTACTGGAGAGGGAGAAGAAGAAGGAGAGATGCTTCTGGGAGGGGAGGAGGGAAAGGAATCTGGGAAGCTGCTGGGCAAGGAAAAAAAAGGGACAGCTGCTACTGGAGAGGGAGGAGAAGGAGAGATGCTTCTGGGAGGGGAGGAGGGAAAGGAATCTGGGAAGCTGCTGGGCAAGGGAAAAAAAGGGACAGCTGCTATTGGAGAGGAAGAAGGAGAAGGAGAGATGCTTCTGGGAGGGGAGGAGGGAAAGGAATCTGGGAAGCTGCTGGGCAAGGAAAAAAAGGGACAGCTGCTACTGGAGAGGGAGAAGGAGAAGGAGAGATGCTTCTGGGAGGGGAGGAGGGATAGGAATCTGGGAAGCTGCTGGGCAAGGAAAAAAAAGGGACAGCTGCTACTGGAGAGGGAGAAGGAGAAAAAGAAATGCTTCTAGGAGGGGAGGAGGGAAAGAAATCTGGGAAGCTGCTGGGCAAGGAAAAAAAAGGGACAGCTGCTCTGGAGAGGGAGAAGAAGAAGGAGAGATGCTTCTGGGAGGGGAGGAGGGAAAGGAATCTGGGAAGCTGCTGGGTAAGGAAAAAAAGGGACAGCTGCTACTGGAGAGGGAGAAGGAGGAGAAGGAGAGATGCTTCTGGGAGGGGAGGAGGGAAAGGAATCTGGGAAGCTGCTGGGCAAGGGAAAAAAGGAACAGCTGCTACTGGAGAGGGAGAAGAAGAAGGAGAGATGCTTCTGGGAGGGGAGGAGGGAAAGGAATCTGGGAAGCTGCTGGGCAAGGAAAAAAAAGGGACAGCTGCTACTGGAGAGGGAGGAGAAGGAGAGATGCTTCTGGGAGGGGAGGAGGGAAAGGAATCTGGGAAGCTGCTGGGCAAGGAAAAAAAGGGACAGCTGCTATTGGAGAGGAAGAAGGAGAAGGAGAGAAAACTGCTTCTGGGAGGGGAGGAGGGATAGGAATCTGGGAAGCTGCTGGGCAAGGAAAAAAAAGGGACAGCTGCTACTGGAGAGGGAGAAGGAGAAAAAGAAATGCTTCTAGGAGGGGAGGAGGGAAAGAAATCTGGGAAGCTGCTGGGCAAGGAAAAAAAAAGGGACAGCTGCTCTGGAGAGGGAGAAGAAGAAGGAGAGATGCTTCTGGGAGGGGAGGAGGGAAAGGAATCTGGGAAGCTGCTGGGCAAGAAAAAAAAGGGACAGCTGCTACTGGAGAGGGAGAAGGAGAGATGCTGCTGGGAGGGGAGGAAGGGAAGAGAGTTACTGCTGGACAGAAGGAGGAGGGAAGGGAGAATGAAAAAAGGAAGGAAACAGCTGGCAGAGAGATTAGAGGAGGGGAAGGGGAGACACAGGCATGAGAAAGTAGAGAGATTGATGATAGGAAGGGGTCAGCAGAAAAATAAGCAGAGGGACAACGATGATAGATCTGGTGTAGGAGAGATAAAAATGAAGAGAGCAGTGAAGCTGGAATGAATCATGTAAAAAGGAGAGAGGGGGCACAAGCTGGATGGAAAGGGGAGAGGGACATAGAAAGAAGACAGATACCATATGGAAGGGGGAGAGGACAAACAGTGGATGGAAGGGGCAGATGCTGGATTGAAGAGACAGAGAGGGCATACGCTGGAACGAAGAGAGTGAAAAAAAGATTGAAAGCAGAAACCAGAGACGACAAAAGGTAGAAAAAAATAATTTTATTTCTATTTTGTGATTAGAATATATCAGATTTGAAATATATATCCTGCTAGAGCTGGTGTTAGACATAACTGGGGACTGCAAAACCCAGGCAGTGCTTCTTTAGCTTCCAGCTGGCTTAGGGCACTCTCTGACCAGGGGGCAGTTGTCCTAGTTGCACTCCCCTAAAACTATTCCTGTCATGTGTTACTTCAGTATTCTGTTAGCATGATATTTCTGTGTAGCATTCTGTAATAATTTGGCTTGTTCAGTTTTCTTGATAGTAGAGGGGATATATGTGAAGGGGAGGGGAGACAGGGGTTTTGTTGATCCTTGCTCTGAATTATTTGTATTTATAAAATGACAATTCTACAGAATATTGTTTCTTTTTATACTTTAATAAAATATATTCAATATAAAATCATAACTGAGGCTTGTGTGGATGGGATCAGATGATTTGTGGGGACTGAGCTCGCGGAGATGGGGCGGAAACGGGGTTTTTAAATTTTAGTATTAGTAGTTTGCCGGTCCACAAAATAATTCTTTTTTTTCTTCCGGTCCACGGGTGTAAAAAGGTTGAAGAACACTGCTTTAAATAATCTAATCTAATCCAAGATTTCTGAATTGCTCTAATACCATTTAGTTCAAGGCAATTTATAGAAAAAAGATGCCATAATGATTCTATGGGAAAATACAATTTCTTGGCTAAAACGATCTCCTTACAATTCTTTAACTAAAACTAACTTTAAAATCTAACCATATAACAATAGCAGCATATGTAAAAGAAGAATTGACGTATACAACATATTTCTCTAAATGGGGGAAATTGCAATAAAAATGTATTAATCTATTAGATGAATAATGCAAATGTGAAAAGAACAAAGTGAGATTATCAGAAGCCTCTGCCTGTATAATATGAATCAGAGAAACAGTTTTAAACTCTATGGGCTCCTTTTACAAAGGTACGCTAGCGTTCTTAGCGTACGCACTGGATTAGCGCGCACTACCCAAAAAACTACCGGTTGCTCAAGAGGAAGCGGTAGTGGCTAGTGCGCGCTATTCGGCGCGTTAAGGCCCTAACGCACCTTTGTAAAAAGATCCCCATATGTTTCTCTATACGCAGCCAATGAAGTGTCTTGTAAAATATAGAACCACTATTGTATCTCTTCAGACCATATATCAATCTCACTGCAGTACTCTGAATCAACTGCAATTTTTTATTTTTTTACCATTTTTGAGTTTAAGTTCAAATATAAAGAACTAGTCTTTAAGCCTGTTACATTATATATGTCTGTCTGTCTTTCTTTCTGTCTCTCTCTCTCTCTCCCGCTGTCTCTCTCTCTCCTTGGCCCCTTTTTCTGTCTGTCTTTCTGTCCCTCTCCCTGCCCCTGTGTCTTTCTTTCTTTCTGTCTGTCTTCCTCTCTCCTGCTGTCTGTCTGTCATTCTTTGCCTCCATTTCGCTATGCAGCAGCATTTCCCCCCCACTTCCCTGTGAAGCAGCAACAGCAGCATTTCCCTCCCCCCCCCGACTTCCCTGTGCAGCAGCAGCGGTATTTGGCTTCCCCTCCAGGTCCCTGTGCAGCAGTTGCAGCATTTCCCCCACCCCTTCCCTTCTCTTACCGCGATCTGGCCTGCTCCCTTTGTCCCCTCCCCCGCGTTGTGGCCTGCTGCGATTTGGCTGCTCCGTTCGGCTCCTCTCCCTTCCCTTCCCGTGCTCTAGCCTGCTCCATGGCCCCCCCCCTTCTCTTATAGCGTTCCCCACAGGCAGGCAGGCCCAGCTTCTTCCTTGTGGCTCGATCCTCTTCTTTGTCGGGCCCCCCTTCCCTGCATGTCTGTCTGTCTGGGTATTTTTTTTCTTTGTCTCTCTCTCCTTGCATGCTGCCTGTCTGTCATTTTTTCTGTCTGTGAATCTCCCTGTGCCTCCTTCCTATGTCCTTAGTGAGAAGAGAGACTGAACAAATTGCAGCTCTACATTCTTGAGGAACGTAGGGAGAGGGGAGACATGATCGAAACATTTAACTACCTCACAGGACGTGTCGAAGTGGAAGATGATATTTTCTTTCTCAAGGGACCCTCGGCTACAAGAGGGCACCCGCTCAAACTCAGGGGCGGAAAATTTCATGGCGACACCAGAAAGTATTTCTTCACAGAGAGAGTGGTTGATCATTGGAACAAGCTTCCAGTGCAGGTGATCGAGGCAGACAGCGTGCCAGACTTTAAGAATAAATGGGATACCCATGTGGGATCCCTACGAGGGTCAAGATAAGGAAATTGGGTCATTAGGGCATAGACAGGGGGTGGGTAAGCAGAGTGGGGAGACTTGATGGGCTGTAGCCCTTTTCTGCCGTCATCTTCTATGTTTCTATGTTTAGTGCCCCTTCCTATGTCCATAGTGCCCCTTTCTATGTCCTTAGTGCCCCCAGTGCCTCCTTCCTTCCCCCCTCTGATGCCAGCCTGCCTTCCATTGAAAACCCCCCACACCCTCTGTTGCCTCCCATCCCCCTTCCATTGAAACCCCCCCATGCCAGCCTGCCTGCCTCCCATCCCTCTGAGCAGCATATTTCCAAGGAAACCCCCTCCCCCCGATGCCATCCTGCGTGCCTGCCTTCCATTGAACTCCCCACCCCTCTCCAATGCCAGCCTGCTTGCCTCCCATTCCCCTGAGTAGCATGTTTCCATGGAACCCCCCCCCCCTGATGCCATCCTGGCTGTCTGCCTCCTCTCATGGTCCCCACCTGCGTTGGAAGTCCGAAGCAGGCGGGGATCGTGAAAGGAGCCACTGCTGCATCTTTCAACTAAAAAATACAATACGGCAAGGAGCAGGCCAGACCGAAAAACAGAACCCTAAGCCGCGCATGCGCACTTCTACCTGCGGGTCGCTACAGCTCATGGAAAACCGGCGCACGCAGAGGAAGTGCGCATGCGCGACTTAGCATTTTATTATATTAGATTACAATAATCAAGTTGTGATAATAACATCTGAACAACCAATGGGTGACGTCATCCACGGAGCCCGGATGCAGACAGCCTCGCAAGCAGACTTGCTTGTAGAAACGTAGAAGTTTCAGTCAGCTGCACCGCGCATGCATGAGTGCCTTCCCGCCCAGCGCAGGGCGAGTCTTCTCAGTTCAGATAGCTAGCAGAGAAGCCAACCAGGGGAGGTGGGTGGGTTGTGAGAATAGGCTGCCTGCTGTCCCTGGATAACAACTATTATGGTAAGTAACTGTGCTTTATCCCAGGACAAGCAGGCAGCCTATTCTCACATATGGGTGACCTCCAAGCTAACCAGAATGGGATGGTGGGAGCATTGGCAACTTAGGAGAATAAATTTTGTAATACTCTCTGGCCAAAATGGCCATCCTGTCTGGAGAAAACATCCAGACAATAGTGAGAGGTGAATGTATGAACCAAGGATCAGGTAGCAGTTTTGCAAATTTCCTCAATAGTTATAGATCTGAGGAAAGCCACTGAAGCTGAAATTGCTGACTTTATGGGCTGTGACTCGACTCTGTAGTTGTAATCCAGCCTGGGCATAGCAGAAAAAGATACAAGCAGCCATCCAGTTGGAGATGGTACGCTTAGAGATTGGATGTCCCAACTTGTTTGGATCGAAGGAGACAAAAAGTTGAGGAGCAGTTCTGTGTGGTTTGGTGCGTACCAAGTAAAAGGCCAAAGCACGCTTACAGTCCAGAGTATGAAGAGCTGATTCTCCAGAGTGAGAATGAGGCCGTGGAAAAAACACTGGAAGAACAATGGACTGGTTGAGATGAAATTCTGAAACCACTTTAGGTAGGAATTTAGGATCAGTACGAAGGACCACCTTGTCATGATGGAACACAGTGAAAGGTGGATCAGCAACTAAAGCTTGCAGCTTACTGACTCTTCGAGCAGATGCAAGGGCAATGAGAAACACCACTTTCCAAGTGAGATACTTCAGATGAGCCATATACATTGGTTCAAATGGAGGCTTCATCAATTGAGCAAGAACAACATTGAGATCCTAAACCACTGGAGGCGCTTTGAGAGGAGGTTTGACACTAAAAAGTCCTTTCATGAATCTAGAAGCCACCGGATGAGCAGAGAGGAGTTTCCCTTCAATAGGCTGATGGAAAGCAGCAATTGCACTGAGATGGACTTGAATTGATGTAGACTTGAGGCCAAAAAAAAAAAGGGAAAAGAGATTTCTATACTGCCTTTTTATAGTTCTACAACCACATTCAAAGCAGTTTACATATAGGTACTTCAAGCATTTTCTCTATCTATCCCGGTGGGCTCACAATCTATCTAAGGTACCTGGAGGATTAAGTGACTTGCCCAGAGTCACAGGGAGAAGTGCAGGGTTTGAACCCACAACCTCAGGGTGCTGAGGCTGTAGTTCTAACCAATGCACCACACTCTCCAGAGGTGTATAAGTGCAAAAGATAATCTAACAAAGAAGATAAGGAGGAATCTTGAGGCTCCATATCATGAGAGATGCACCACGTAAAAAATCTAGTCCATTTTTGGTGGTAGCATTGTCTAGTGGCAGGCTTTCTAGAAGCCTCTAAAATGTCTCTTACAAGTTGAAAAAACTGAAGAGAAGTTATGTTGAGAGGTACCAAGCTGTCAGGTGTAGAGACTGCAGGTTGGGATGAAGTAGAGATACTTGACTTTGTGAGCAGAGATGGAAAAACTGGTAGAAGGTATGGCTCCCTGCTGCTGAGTTGAAGTAGAAGGGAGTACCAAGGTTGTCTCGGCCACCGAGGAGATATCAGAATCACGGTGGCATGATTGTTCCTTAACTTGACAAGAGTCTTGAGAATGAGGGGGAATGGAGGGAATGTATACAGGAAGAGATTTGTCCATTCCAGTAGGAAAGCATCTGCCTTAAGGCGATGAGGAGAATATATCCTGGAGCAGAACCGGGGCAGTTTGTGGTTGTGGGGAGCTGCGAAGAGATCTATCTGAGGCGTTCCCCACTGTGAAAAAATATGATAAAGAGGCAAGGAATTGAATGTCTATTCGTGAGGTTGCAGAAGACGACTCAAGTTGTCCGCCAAACAATTTTTCACCCCTTGGATGTAGACAGCTTTGAGGAAGCTGTTGTGGAAAATTGCCCAGTTCCAAACCTTCAGAGCTTCTTGACAAAGGGAGGTAGATCCCGTCCCCCCCTGTTTGTTGACATAGTACATGATGACTTGGTTGTCCGTCAGAATGAGGACTAACTGGTTGTGAAGATGTTGAAAAGCTTTGAGAGCGTTGAAGATCGCTATGCGTTCCAACAGTTTGATGTGACACTGACAATCCATACTGGTCCAGTGGCCTTAAGTACGGAGATCATCGAGATGAGCGCCCCCAAGTGTAGGTCGAGGAATCTGTTGTGAGGACTTTCTGATGGGGGGGGGGCATTTGAAACAGTAAGCCTCTGGAGAGACTGGAAGAGAGCATCCACCAGCTGAGAGATTGTCTCGAGGAAGGAGTGACTGCAATGTGTCGAGAGTGGGTCACAAGCCTGCGTCCACTGAGATGCCATTGTCTACTGAGTAATTCTGAGGTGAAGTCTGGCAAAAGGAGTCACATGTACTGTGGAGGCCATATGACCTAGTAGTACCATCATGTGTCTCACAGAGATTGAAGAGCTAGAAGACACTGCATGACAGAGTTGAAGGAGAGCTTCCAGACGTTGTTGCGGAAGGAATGCTCTTAGTTGAATAGTGTCCAGAACAGCTCCGATGAATTGTAGATTCTGAGAGGGCTGAAGTTGGGATTTGGGAAAGTTGATTTCAAATCCCAAACTTTGTAGGAACCACGTAGTCCGTTGGGTTGCTACAATAACCCCCTGAGATGTGGAATCCTTGATTAGTCGTCTAGGTAGGGAAATATCTGAAGACCATGGTTCCTTAGAGCTGCTGCTACAACCACTAGGCACTTGGTGAACACTCAGAGATGAAGCCAGGCCAAAGGGTAGCACTCTGTATTGGTAGTGCAGATTCCCCACCTGAAATCTAAGATATTGACGGAAGGCCGGATGAATGGGAATATAAGTATAAGCCTCCTTGAGATCCAGAGAGCATAACCAGTCATTCTGATCTAGAAGGGGATAAAGGGACGCAAAGGACAACATGCAAAATTTTTCTTTGACTAAAAATTTGTTGAGAGTCCTGAGATCCAGAATGGGTCGCAGATCGCCAATCTTCTTCAGAACGAGGAAGCAATGGGAGTAAAACCCCCCTGTTCTGCTGTTACAAAGGAACTGGTTTGATGGCATGGAGACGAAACAAAGCTTGAGCTTCCTGAAGAAGAAGGGCGGTCTGGGATGGACTAGAAGGATACTCTCTTGGAGGAAGCTCTGGTGGAACCTGAGTGAAACGAAGAGAATATCCTTCCCTGATGATTGACAGCTCCTAGAGGTCGGATGTAATGGTCTCCCATCAGTGGTAAAAATGATGGAGACGACCTCCTATGGGGAGAAGAGAGGACAGACAGGACGATGGAGGTTATGCTCTGTTTTAGATAGTCAAAAAGGCTGCGCAGCCTTAGGTGCAGCAGAAGGCTAAGGTTTCTGTTGCTTCTGTTGCTGTTTCTTGGGAGGCACTTGATTGTAAGGAGCCACCCCCAGAGTATAACGCCTCTGGAAAATTGGAGGAAGTCGTGAAGGCTTGACAGGAGCTGGCTTAGGCTTTGGTCTGATGATGGAAGCAAAAGATTTTTCGTGTTCAGACAATTTCTTTGTGGTTGCCTCGATAGATTCATAAAAGAGGTCATTGCCTGCACAAGGAATGTTAGGTAAGCGGTCCTGAAGATTAGGGTCCATGTCAATGGTGTGAAGCCAGGCCCAGCGACGCATTGCTACAGAGAAAGCAGTGGCTCTGGCTGACAACTTGTAGGCATCATAAGAAGACTGGAGATGTAATCTGAGTTGTGAAAGTAGAATTCGAAGTGCTTCTGTGTGTCTAAATAGTTGAGAAATTTAGGAAGAAGATCAATAAGGCACTTGAGATAAGTGACAAAATTAAAATTATAATTCGGGACTTTAGAGGACATCATAGCATTTTGGTAAAGGCGACGTCCAAATTTGTCCATAGTTTTCCCTTCCAGGAGGAACGGTAGCATAGACTCTGTAAGGATGGGATCTCTTTAAGAAGGACTCCACAAGCAGGGATTGGTGAGACAGCTGCAAATTTTCAAATCCCTTGCAATGCAGAGTTCTATACCTGGAGTCCAATTTGCCTGGAACAGCAGGAATGATAAAAGGAGTCTCCAGGCAGCATTTGAAAGTCTGAGACAAAAGTTTGTGAAGAGGAAGCTTAAGTGATTCTGCAGGAGGTTGAGGAAGATGCATGACCTTTTTATACTCCTTAGAGTATTTAGAACCAGCATCTAATTGAAGTTCCAGGTCATCAGCCATCTGGCGAAGAAAAGAAGAGAAAGACAGCTGATCCACCAATGCCTTGCCTCGAGAGGGACTCGATGACCTTGAGGCGGCCTGGGTCGAAGATGAAGCCTCACCGGGGAAATAATCCTCAAAAGAATAAGGAGACTTGGATGAGGCAATGGAAGCTGCTGAGTCCTCGAGGTCTGGAAGTGGAGACTTTGATCGAGGAGAATGTGGTCTGGAAGAGCTGGAAAGTGTGGATCGAGGCTTAGATGAAGAAGGATGCTCTTTGGAAGAAGAGCTATGCCTGGAAGTGTTTCTCGATGAAGGCCTCGATCGACGATAAGAGTGGTGCTTAGAAGCGGGTCTCGAGGGTCAAGGAGACTTCGCCCCGGAGATGGAAGCAGGCATTGCTACCAGTGAATGGATAGGGCTAGAAGCTGTAGATCAAAGCTCAGGAAGCTTGATGGAGGAATCTCAAAGCACTCCCAAAGACTCTACTCCTTGTATGGAGTGTGAGGATTCTTGTCGAAGCACTTGCAAAGAATCTACTCCTTGCTTAGAGTGCATCGATGCCAGTCCAGACACTCGCAAAGACTCTGCTCCTTGCATAGAATGTGAAGGTTTAGCTTGAGGCATAGAAAGACGCTGGACCTCGCGGGAGTCTGCAGATTTTCCAGGCTGGATTAGAGAAGACAGCTTCGGTCCCATTTTGGTTAGGAACTGAACAAACTGCTGCTCTAACGTGGTCTGGAAGGAAGCCGGCAAAGATGGATTCGTGTCTGAAACTGGACCACTTGCTACGGCTATAGGCTCCAAAGTGGCAGTGGAAATGTGCTTGGACTTAGTAGCCTTGGAAAGCTTGAGGACCACTGCTGGAACTTTCTTTTGAGCTTTCTGACCTGAGGATTCAGGGGAAGATACAGCAGGTGTACTCGAGCTGAGAGACATCCCAAACGAGGAAGGTCTGATGGGGCTCGAGGTCGGAGTCGTGGAAGCAGGAGAACTCTCGGTAGAAGGTAGAATCCTGGAGGGAGCCGAGACGGAGGAGACAGCAGTAGTAATCCACATTGGAACCAACAATGTCAGCAGGAGGAACTACAACAGGACCACACTAACTGTGCAGTTCAGGATCCTGGGGAGGAAACTGAAGCTGAGGACAAGGAAGGTAGCCTTCTCAGAGATTCTGCCAGTACCGAGGGCGGATGCAAGGAGGCAGAACGAACTGCAAGCAATAAACGGCTGGCTGAGGAGATGGTGCAAAGAGGAGGGTTTCCACTTTGTACGGAACTGGACAACTTTCTTAGGAAAGAACAAACTCTACAGGAGGGACGGACTGCACCTGAGCTCGGCTGGGACGAGGATGCTGGCACGCAACATCCAGAGCGGCATAGACTTGGCTTTAAACTGAGGAGTAGGGGAAAGCCGATAGTCGATCTGACCCCTACACATCGGACAAAAGTATCAAATAAGGATACTGAGCAAGGACATTGTAAAAGAGGGCTCGGGGCTGAGTGGGAATTTTTGGAAAAAAGACCCAAGGACGCAATGCAGGGGCCCAAGGCACAAATGAAACTAATAAGCAGGTTTAAGAGAGAACAACAGGAGCCAGAGGGGCAACCAGAAATGGGGAAACAGGCTGAGGACAAAACAGACACACCGCAGGAGGAGGATGAACGAGACGAGGCTCGGGGACTGGCAACCCACGAGGGGGTCGGCAGGAGCGCCAAACCACGAGGAAAACCAGCAGGGAAGGCAAACAACCGGGACTTACATTGCCTATACACTAATGCTAGGAGCCTAAGGGCCAAAATGGGAGAGCTGGAAGTCATAGCCAGTAAGATGGACCTAGACATAATTGGAGTCACAGAAACGTGGTGGACTGATGACAATAAATGGGATGTGGCCATACCAGGGTACAAACTCTACAGGAGAGAAAGGACACACAAGAAGGGTGGGGGAATAGCGCTATATATAAAAGACTCCATACCCTCAACCAGGATGGAAATAGCAGTAAGGGTGGACGGCTTGGAATCACTATGGGTTAAGCTACCAGGAAGAACTGGAGCAGACATAAAATTGGGTCTGTTCTATCGCCCACCTGGACAACCGGAAGCAATCGACCAGGACCTGGAAGCTGAACTGAGGCAGGTATGCAAAAGCGGAAATGTGGTGGTAACGGGGAGCTTCAACTACCCTGGGATAGGACACTCAAACTGCACGAGGGAGACCAAATTCCTGGAGGCCACGAGGGACTGTTTCATGGAATAGCTGGTCACGGAACCAACACGGAGAAATGCCACTCTTGACCTAATCCTTAACGGGCTAGGGGGACCCGCAAAGGAGGTGGCGGTACTAGCACCACTAGGAAACAGCGATCACAACATGATCCAGTGCAGGCTAGAAATTGGATCATCAAAGGTGAAAAGAACCACAACGACAGCACTCAACTTCAAAAAAGGGAATTATGATGCCATGAGGAAAATGGTGGGAAAGAAACTCAATGGCAATGCAAGGAAGATAGAGTCCGTAGAAAAAGTCTGGACCCAACTCAAGGGTACGGTGCACGAGGCACAGAACCTGTACGTCCCCAGGTTCAGGAAAGGGTGCAAAAAAAAAAATCTAACAAAAAACCCAGTGTGGATAACAAATGCAGTGAGGCCCTGTAAATCATGCTGTGGTTTAACTACCCCTACCCTCTTGTTTTTTTCCATTTTTCTACCATAAATTGAAAATTGTAACTTTTACTCTTTCCCTCCCGACTCATGTTTGTTTTCTATGAAAATGTATTGTTAAATTGTTTGTTTCTTTTTACTATATTATATTTTGACTTTGTACATCGCTTAGTAATTCTAATAAGCGATTTATCAAATATATTAATAAACTTGGAAACTTGGAAGAAAGCATCGTTCAAAAAATGGAAAAAGGACCAAACAAAGGACAACCAAAAGGAGCACAAAGAACACCAAAGGGAATGTCACCAAGTGGTAAGGAAAGCAAAAAGAGAATATGAGGAGAGACTGGCGGGGGAAGCAACCAATTTCAAATCGTTTTTTAGGTATGTAAAGGGGAAGCAACCGGCTAGGGAGGAAGTGAGGCCCTTGGATGATGGAGACAAAAAGGGAGTGGTAAAGGAGGAAAAAGAGATAGCTGACAAGTTAAATGAGTTCTTCATGTCAGTCTTCACGAGGGAGGACACATCCAATATTCGGAACCCGAGGAGAACGTAAAGGGGAATCAGGAAGCTAAGCTGGTCCAACTAGAGGTAAGCCAAGAGGATGTCCTCAGACAGATAGACAGGCTAAAGAGCGATAAATCGCCAGGTCCGGACGGCATTCACCCAAGGGTACTCAAGGAACTAAGTAACGAAATACCAGAACCACTTTGACAAATATGCAACCTATCCTTAAAAACCGGAGAGATCCCGGAGGACTGGAAAATAGCAAATGGCACGCCCATCTTCAAGAAGGGTTGAAGGGGTGACCCGGGAAACTACAGGCCGGTGAGCTTGACCTCGGTCCTGGGAAAGATGATGGAAGCACTGATTAAGGACAGCATCTCTGAACACATCGAAAACAATGGACAGCTAAAGTCGAGTCAGCACGGCTTCTGCAAGGGTAGGTCATGCCTCACAAACTTATTGTACTTCTTTGAGGGGGTAAACAGCCAGGTGGATAAAGGGGAATCCATAAACATCATTTACCTTGACTTCCAAAAAGCCTTCGACAAGGTACCACACAAACGACTGCTTAAGAAGCTATGGAACCAAGGGGTGCAAGGGGAGGTCCACCGATGGATCAAAAACTAGCTGGCAGGCAGGAACAGAGGGTTGGAGTAAAGGGCCATTACTCAGACTGGCAATGGGTCACGAGCGGAGTTCCGCAGGGGTCGGTGCTGGGACCACTCCTGTTTAATATATTTATTAACAACCTGGAGTCAGGAACAAAATGTGAAGTCATTAAATTTGCGGATGACACCAAACTCTACAGCAGGGTTAAAACCACGGAAGACTGCGAAGATCTCCAAAGGGACCTAACAACACTGAAAGAGTAGGCCAAAAAGTGGCAAATGAGCTTTAACATAGGGAAATGCAAGGTCATGCATGTAGGGAAAAATAACCCGATGTTCACTTACAAAATGGGGGGATCACTGCTAGGGGTAAGTAACCTTGAAAGAGACCTGGGAGTGATGGTAGACACAACACTGAAGGCGTCAGCACAGTGCGCCACAGTCTCAAGGAAAGCAAACAAAATGTTGGGTATCATTAAGAAGGGTATCACGACCAGGACGAAGGAAGTCATCCTGCCACTGTATCGTGCAATGGTGCGCCCGCACCTGGAGTACTGTGTCCAGTACTGGTCGCCGTACCTCAAGAAGGACATGGCAGTACTTGAGGGAGTCCAGAGAAGAGCAACTAAACTGATACAGGGTATGGAAAACCTTTCATATACTGACAGACTGAAAAAGCTGGGGCTGTTCTCCCTGGAAAAGCGGAGACTTAGAGGAGACATGATAGAAACCTTCAAGATCTTGAAGGGCATAGAAAAGGTAGACAGGGACAGATTTTTCAAATTATGGGGAACCACAAGTACAAGGGGGCACTCGGAGAAATTAAAAAGGGATAGGTTTAGAACAAACGCTAGGAAGTTCTTTTTCACCCAGAGGGTGGTGGATACATGGAACGCGCTTCCGGAGGCTGTGATAGGTAGGAGCACGTTACAGGGCTTCAAAGAAGGTTTGGATAGGTTCCTAGAGGACAAAGGGATTGAGGGGTTCAGATAGGAGTAGAGGTAGGTTATAGGGATAGCAGTAGAGGCAGGTTATAGGAATAGTCAAGGACCACTGCACAGGCAATGGGCCTGATGGGTGCCGCGGGAGCGGACCGCTGGGCGAGATGGACCTCTGGTCTGCCTCAGCAGAGGCAACTTCTTATGTTCTTAAGACCACTTTCGAGGTGACTGAAAAGCTTCTCCTCTAAAATCCGACGATGTTTAAGGGCTTGAGGTTGAAGAGTAGCACAGCGCTCGCACGACTTTGTTGATGGTCCGGCCCAAGGCACTTGAGGTCCGTGTAGGTCCATGAAGGAAATCGCACGCTGGCACTGGCTACACTTCCTGAAGCCTGTTGCTGGCCGGGACATACGAGGAAAACTAGCCGCATCAAAGTTGAAGCCCCCCAAGCTGCGGCCGAGCGGCCTGGCCCGCCAGTTGAATGAAGAAAAAAATAAAGTCTTTTTTTTAAAAAAAAAAAACTCCAAAAAACAGTAAAGAAAAAAATAACAGGGATTTGCGAAGAAAAGAAACACAAACCGCGGTGAGAGAAGGCACAAAGTAATAAAGTTGAACGCAGAGAGTCAAAGACGGACTTCTCAGCTCTGTGGAAAACTGAGGAGACTCGCCCTGCGATGGGCAGGAAGGCACCCTCACAAGCACGGTGTGTATGACTCGAAACTTCTATGTTTCTACAAGCAAGTCTGCTTGCGAGGCTGTCCGCATCCGTGCTCCGTGGATAATGTCACCCATATGTGAGAATAGGCTGCCTGCTTGTCCTGGGATAAAATAATATTTCACCAATCTTAACTATCATTACATACATGGTTTTCTTCCATAAATTTGTAATTTGATTCTTGTATGTGAAGGAGGGGTCCAAAATAACCCCTAAAACTTTGGTTGTTTTTTCAACTTTGAGAGAAGCTCCAGATTCCAATGTAATCGATGTAGGGACCAAAAATAACTGATTATTAAACCATAAAACTTTTTTTCTTATTTGTATTTGTTTACAAGCTTTCGAATACAATCCCTGATCTTAATATTGACATTTCCAATATCCATATCCACTGGAATTAACCAAAAAGTATAATCAGCGTAAGAAAGTAAAATATATTCATACAACAGAACCAATGTCTGCACAGAACTCATAAAGATATTAAAAAGTACAGGAGAAATAGAAGACCTTTGTGAGACTCAAGTTTCAACTTTTAGAGAAAACTCCATCCTTGATCACAACATAGCTCCAATATGTAAGAAATTTTCTTAAACCATTTAATAACTTATCCACACAAACCCAAATCACTTAGGGCTCCTTTTACTAAGGTGCACTAGCGGTTTTAGCATGCGCTACAATACCGCACGTGCTAAACACTAACGCCTCCATAGAGCTTGCGTTAGTATTTTTCGTTTTGTGCGTGGTTAGCGCACCTTAGTAAAAGGAGCCCTTAATCTACTTATTAATAGTGAATGATCTACATTTAGGTCAAAACCCAAATTGAGTTGGATGTAAACAAGAGAATTGTTCTATATATTCTGATAGCTGCTTATTTACCAAAGACTCTAGTAATTTAGTCATCAGAGGAATATTGGCTACCAGCCTAAAATTAGATAGTTGAGAAAGATCACTGTTTTGTTGTTTTGGAATAGGTGTAATAACAATATTACCCATATTTTGTGGAAGAGAACCTTCAGCTAGCAGTTTATTAATAAAGTCCCTGATCTTATCTATTTAGCTTTAGGATTCCCTGTTCTCAAATTTGTAAGCAATTTTCCAGCAAAGTCTTACCAGTGAAGATCTCTCTGGAACAAAATTTGTCACCATTCCCGTACCCGTGGATAACCATCTCCATGTCATTCTTTAAGGAGAGAGGGAAGAATCAGAGTATGAATGGGCACATTTACTGTTCCTCAAGCCTTGCATTAAAGAATGCTGGTGTAGAAGGACTGAGGTTGAGATAGACATTAAAGAATGGCACAGAATTGTTTCCTGCTGTTATCCACGGGAACGGTGATGAATTTTATTTATTTAAAAAATTTATATACCGCCTGGAGTCTCGGCAGTTTCCAAAATTACATACATAAAAACAATCACATACACATACCATTTTACAGTAATTCAGTATAACATAACAGAGTGTAATGTAAGGAATCTTCCATATTATCCATTACTTTCATTAAAGGTAAAGCCGAGCAGGATCAGAAGCAGTTCTCATCTACAAATAACCTTGTTTTAAGCAGTCTCTTAAAGCTATAGTGATTAGCACAATCTTAATTGTCCACTTAGCTTGTTCCATAGGCTTACCCATAAATGAAAACATTTTTAATTGTATGGCACCGTATTTTATAGTCACAGCCGTTTGAAATATCAATCACATACTACCCTCTGATCGCAGAGCTCTAGACGGTCACCGTGTCATTCTCTACTCTGGAAGTCCTCTCACAGGACCTCTTCTGGACTGAGGGGAGAAGGGGGAATCAGCAATGCCCTATTTATGTTCTTCTAGTTCCTTGCTGATTCACACAGCAAATGTGTCAGTGGGCCCTTTTAAACTTTTGTCTTTAATCCAATGAATAAAAACAAAAAAAATCTCAGAAACAGAATTCCATGATCTCTGCAAACATAGGAGCTCACCTGCATGGGAAATGAGCCTGGCACCCACCAGCTCCCCAACCATGACTGTCAGGTTGGGCGCAATGGCCATCATCCTGTTCTTGAGGTAATCATAAAGCTGGGCTCGATATTCTGAGATCTCTATCACCTGGATAGAGAGAGATGTATGACCATAGTTATAAGTAAACAGATGCTGGTTTGAGCAGATCACCAAAACCCCCAACAAATCACAAGCAGTGGAACATAGACAATTCCTTAATAACTTTTTAAGTGAAATCATGTGGTGGCCATGTTAGTTCACTTTCCAAGGTAGTATTAAGGAATAAAACAAAAACCAAAGGAAATAAGGTGATACCTTTTATATTGGACTAACTCAATGCATTTTATGATGAGTTTTCAAAGGAAACCCTTCTTCTTCAGATTAGAAAATAAGCAAATGTTGACAAATATCGGTGTATATATAAGGAAAACATGAAAGCATTTCAGGGATAGGAAGGTGGACAGGAGACAGAAAGGTGGCAGAGAAGTTTTAAATGTCTTTATAGTAGGAAAGGAAAGCTCAGATCTCTATTAAGTCCTGTCTGGTAGATGTCAAAATACCTTATTTTTATTTCAAAGGTTTTACGTTCCTTTTTATTATTCCCACCATAAAATCATTGGTGCAGCAGTGGACAGTTTTTCCGAAGTAATGTCTGACAGAGGTTGGTATTGCAATTCTTAATATGTAGGTTGATTCTGGTCTTTAGCATTTGGCTTGTTTCACCGATGTTAACATGCCTCTTTGCACGTTTTACTAACTTCAGGACTTCATGGCGGCACAACCACTAGCAAACGCTTTCAATGCAGCAAATTAAACGCCTGAACTTGTCGAGTAATTAAGCTTAGGATAGCAGAGCACTTTAGTTGTTTACGTAACAAGAAGGAAGCAGCGCCATTGGTAGAGCACTGGCTTGCGAAACATCATCGGGATCTGATCTAAAATTTGTGGTATTAAGGCAATTTCATACTACCCATGAAGGCAATATCTCAAGGCAATTAGTGAATTGTGAGCAGATTCATTTTTACTTGGGACACTGTATCCCCCAAAGGATTAAATAAAGCAGTGGAGTGGCCTTTGGGCTGCTAATGTTAGTCTGCACAATCAGTTTAAAATACGTCAGCAGTTAACAAGTGATTTAATGAAAGAAGAAGTTCAGGCATTTAGTTTGCTGCATTGAAAGCGTTTGCTAGCGGTTGTGCCGCCATGAAGTCCTGTGCGGGACTATTATCCAATATGAGGCTGTTCGCTGCTAAGAAGATGTAAGTGTTATAATGTAGATCGGAGAAAGTTATAATGCCGCTTTATAGGGCAATGGTCAGACCCCACTTGGAATACTGCGTCCAACATTGGTCTCCCTACCTAAAGAAGGATATAAAACTGCTGGAGAGGGTGCAGAGGCGAGCAACTAAACTAGTGAAGGGTATGGAGAAACTGGAATATGAGGATCGACTTAAAACACTGGGATTGTTCTCCCTTGAGAAAAGGAGACTGCGTGGGGATATGATCGAGACCTTCAAAATACTGAAAGGAATCGACAAAATAGAGCAGAGAAGATTATTTACATTGTCCAATTTGACACGGACAAGAGGACATAAAATGAAGCTAAGGGGGGGCAAGTTCAGGACTAATATCAGGAAGTTCTGCTTCACACAGAGAGTGGTTGACATCTGGAATACTCTCCCAGGGGAGATTATTGCAGAATCGACAGTCCTAGGCTTCAAGGGCAAACTAGATGCATATCTCCTTGAGAGAGGCATATAGAGATATGGTTGGCTATAGGGTAAGCCAGGTGTATACCTGGCAGGGCCTCCGCGTGTGCGGATCACCGGACTAGATGGACCGAAGGTCTGATCCGGAGATGGCGCTTCTTATGTTCTTATGTTGAAAGAATTTGGAACATTTTGTTTCTATAGAGTGTATAATTTGGATTTGTGTTGATATATTGCTGCTTCTATTAGAGTACTGCAAATATCTTCTTCTTGACAAAGCTGAAGGGGAAACATGTATTGTGTCAGACAATTACCAGAGACCACATACTGTGTCAAGGAAGTTTTTGGATTTTGACAAGATGGATTGTTTGGATTGTTGAACTATGACTGTGATTTTTGAATTTTGGTTTTTGTTTTTGATTTTTTTGATGTGATTGGGGAACACTAAGCACTTTTGGATTTGCAGCTGAGCCCAGGACGTAACAACTATTCCAGCAGAGATAAGTACTCCTCTACTCTTATTTATTTCCTGTTTTTAAACCATCATATTTATTGGTAGGGAGGGAGGAGTGCAATGATGTATTTAAGCCTGAACTGGTAGAGTCCTGTGCTTGCATATCTTATAGTTCGCACTGGCTTTCACTGAGCACTATTAATTATTTATAAAATATTTTTTTTATAGTATTTAAAATTAGAAATTCTCTTTTTGAAGAAGCTCAGCACAAGATGTAGAAGTAGAAGGGACGCTGGGAAGCAGCGATCACAATATGATCCGCTTTGATCTGGACGCAGAGGAGAAACATTGGTCCAAAATGACAGCCAAAGCACTGAACTTCCGAAAAGGGAATTACGAAGGGATGAGACTCATGGTAAGGAAGAAGATTAAGAAGAGGATAAGCACTGTAAAAACGTTAGAGCAAGCTTGGTCCCTTTTTAAGGACACATCACCGAGGCGCAAAAGTCTATATATACCGCGTATCAATAAGGGATCCAAGAGGAAAAAGAACAAAGAACCGGCATGGCTCACTGTAGATTAGAGAGTTGCGCGGGGACAGAAATCCTATCCGTCCCCACCAGGATCCTCTCCGTCCCCACCCATCCCCGCCAGGATCCTCTCGGTCCCCACCCGTCCCCGTCAGGATCCTCTCCGTCCCCACCCATCCCCGCAAGGAATTACCTCCATCCCCACCCGTCCCCATAAAAAGCAGCAATTACTTCTGACAGGATCATCAATTTCACAGTTTATTTTGTGTTTGCGCTGCTGTTTTCCTTGTGGAATCTCTTTGGTGGAACCCTTTTTTTGTTTTTCTGTTCAGTAATTAACTTATAAACCCCCTCTTTTACTAAGGCTGACGTGTCCATTATATTATATGGACGAACCCTGCTTCCAAAGCCTTCCATCTCCTTGGGAGTCTCGTGGGCCAGAGGGGTGTCCCCGTGGGAGTCCCGGGGGTTGTGGGGGATTCCCGCAATCCCCGTTCCCGTGCAGACCTCTACTGTAGATGTGAAGGAAGCGATCAGAGACAAGAAAACTTCATTTAAGGAATAGAAAAGGTCAAAAACGGATGAAAACTGAAACAAGCATAAACAACATCAACGCAGGTGCCATAAGGCGGTAAAAGGGGCCAAAAGAGACTACGAGGAAAAAATAGCCAAGGAGGCGAAGAACTTCAAGCCGTTCTTTCGATATATTAAGGGGAAATGACCCGCAAAGGAAGTGGTGGGACCGTTGGACGACCATGGAATAAAGGGAGCGCTAAAGGAGGACAAAGCAATCACTGACAAACTGAACACATTTTTTGCATCTGTATTTACCGAAGAAGATGTACACAGCATACCGGAACCCATCAGGCTATATGCTGGAAACGAAGACAGAAAGCTGACAGGATTGACAGTCAGTCTAGAGGAGGTATGTAGGCAGACTGATAGGCTTAAGAGCGATAAATCCCCGGGACCGGATGGCATCCATCCGAGGGTCATCAAGGAACTGAAAGGGACCATAGCTGAACTGCTTCAACTAATAGCCAATCTGTCGATCAAATCGGGAAAGATTCCGGGAGACTGGAAGGTGGCGAATGTTACACCGATCTTCAAGAAAGGTTTGAGGGGAGATCCGGGGAACTACAGACCGGCGAGTCTGACCTAGGTACTGGGAAAAATGGTAGAGTCACTGATAAAGGACAGCATCATTGATCACCTTGACGGACACGGGCTGATGAGGAGAGTCAGCACGGTTTTAGCAAAGGCAGATCATGTTTGATGAACTTGCTGCACTTCTTTGAGGGAGTAAACAGACAGATAGACAAGAGCGATCCGGTCGACATTGTATATCTGGATTTTCAGAAGGCATTCGACAAGGGTCCGCATGAACGACTACTTCGGAAAATTGCAAGCCATAGAATTGAGGGTGAAATACTCACGTGGATTAAAAACTGGCTGGAGCATAGGAAACAGACAGTGGGGGGTAAATGGACAATACTCGGACTGGAAGAGCGTCATCAGTGGGATGCCGCAGGGCTCGGTGCTTGGACCCGTGCTCTTTAATATCTTTATAAATGATCTGGACATAGGTACGACGAGCGAGGTGATTAAATTTGCGGATGATATGAAGTTATTCAGAGTAGTAAAGACAAAGGGGGATTGCGAAGATCTGCAACGTGACATAATCAAGCTCGAGGAATGGGCATCGACATGGCAGATGAGGTTCAATGTGGATAAGTGTAAAGTGATGAATGTCGATAACAAAAATCTCATGCACGAATACAGGATGTCCAGGGCAGTACTTGGAGAGACCTCCCAGGAAAGGGACTTGGGAGTTCTGATCGACAAGTCGATGAAGCCGTCTACACAATGTGCGGCGGCAGCAAAAAGGGCAAACAGAATGCTAGGAATGATAAAGAAGGGGATCACGAACAGATCAGAGAAGGTTATCATGCCGAGCCATGGTACGCCCTCATCTGGAGTACTGCGCCCAGCACTGGTCTCCGTACATGAAGAAGGACACGGTACTACTCGAAAGGGTCAAAAGAAGAGCGACTAAGATGGTTAAGGGGCTGGAGGAGCTGCCGTACAGCGAAAGATTAGAGAAACTGGGCCTCTTTTCCCTCGAACAGAGGAGATTGAGAGGGGACATGATCAAAACATTCAAGTTTCTGAAGGGGATAGACTTAGTAGATAAGGACAGGTTGTTCACCCTCTCCAAGGTAGGGAGAACAAGAGGGCTCTCTCTAAAGTTGAAAGGGGATAGATTCCGTACACACGTAAGGAAGTTCTTCTTCACCCAGAGAGTGGTAGAAAGTTGGAACGCTCTTCCAGAGGTTGTTATAGGGGAAAACACCCTCCAAGGATTCAAGACAAAGTTAGACAAGTTTCTGCTGAACAGGAATGTGCGCTGGTGGGGCTAGTCTCAGGGTGCTGGTCTTGGACCAGAGGGCCGCCGCTTGAGCAGACTGCTGGGCATGATGGACCACTGGTCTGACTCAGCAGTGGCAATTCTTATGTTCTTATGTTGAGCGCCATTTTTCATTGCTACATCCTTTTCTACAGATCATTCAATTCACCTTGAACAGTGCAGCTGCTCCTGACTTGTTTACTCGATCCTCATCCTTTTTGACCTGTCTACTGTCTTTCATACTGTTAATCACAGCATACACTTCAATACGCTGTCCTCGCTTGGATTCCGTGAATCTGTCCTCTCCTGCTTTGCCTCCTACCACTCCCAATGCACCTTTAGTGTGTGGGTTGGTGAATCCTCTTCTGCTGCTACCCTGCTAGCCGTTGGCATACCCCAGGGTTCTGTCTTAGGACCTCTTTTCTTCTCTCTCTACACCTCTTCCCTTGGTGCCCTGATCTCCTCCCATGGCTTCCAATATCACCTATATGCTGATGACTCCCAGATCTACCTCTCTACATCCGAAATTTCACCTAAAGCCAAGAAAAAATCTCTGCCTGCCATCATCTGAAACTAAATATGTCCATGACTGAGCTGCTCCTCTTTCCTCCTTTCTACATCTCAGTACATAATACTGTTAATGTTCCAGTCTCCTCTGTTGCAACCTTGGAGTCTTCAATTTCGACCTCTCCATTTTCTAAGCACATCCAACAAGCTGTTAAGACCTGCACTTCTATCTCTTCAATATCACCAAAATTCATTTCCACATTTACCCACCTGCCGTGAGAGCCATTAACAGATTTTTGTAATGAATGATTAACTTTTCCCATGATAAAATATTTGATTAGGGGGGAAATGGGTGGGCTTTACTTCTTGTTATTTCATAATACATGATTATTTGAATAGTTTCATAGTAATGATACTTCTATGTATTATTGAGTAGGGAGGGAGGGGAGGGGAGGTTATTATAGTCAATAAGAATAATTTATATTAAAGATTTCTTATATAATATTTAAAATATTACAGAATATTAATTTGTAATGAAATGTTATACTTAATGCATATATGAGAGTTAATCAAGTGTGTATAGCACAGTTACTTACCGTAACAGGTGTTATCCAGGGACAGCAGGCATATATTCTCACATGTGGGTGACGTCATCTACGGAGCCCCGGCGCGGACAGCTTTTCAAGCAAACTTGATTGAAGTTTCAAGTTTGCACACTGCACCACGCATGTGCATGCCTTCTCGCCCACTAGAGGGCGCATCCCACCTCGTGGTCCTCAGTTCCATAACTAGCAAGGAAGCCATCCCCGGGGAGGCGGGCGGGTTGTGAGAATATATGCCTGCTGTCCCTGGATAACACCTGTTACGGTAAGTAACTGTGCTTTATCCCAGGACAAGCAGGCATGATATTCTCACATGTGGGTGACCTCCAAGCTAACCAAAACAGGGCAGGTGGGAGGATGGCAATTTAGGAAAACAGATTTTGCAATACTGACTGGCCAAACCGGCCGTCACTCCTGGATAGAGTGTCCAGACAGTAGTGAGAGGTGAATGTATGAACCGAAGACCAAGTGGCAGCCTTACATATGTCCTCCATCGGAGTGGATCGGAGAAAAGCTATCGAAGCTGCCATTGCTCGGACCTTGTGACCCGTGACCCGACCCGGGGGAGGAAGGCCAGCCTGAGCGTAGCAAAAGGAAATGCAAGCGGCCAACCAGTTAGACAGAGTGCGCTTGGAAACTGGATGCCCTAATCGATTGGGATCGAAGGACAAAAACAATTGAGGGACCTTCCGATGAGACCTGGTGCGTTGAAGATAATATGCCAACGCCCTCTTACAGTCAAGCGTGTGAAGCGCCGTCTCGCCAGGATGGGAGTGGGGCTTCGGGAAGAACACAGGAAGGACAATGGACTGATTGAGGTGGAAGTCCGAAACAACTTTAGGTAAAAACTTAGGATGGGTGCGGAGAACCACCTTGTCGTGATGAAAGACCGTGAAAGGAGGGTCCGCAACCAAGGCTTGCAACTCCCCAATCCGCCTGGCGGAGGTGAGGGCAATCAGAAACACCGCCTTCCAAGTCAGAAATTTCAAGAGGGACTTGTTGAGTGGCTCAAAAGGGGGTTTCATCAGTTGAGCCAGAACTACATTCAAATTCCACACGACAGACGGAGGCTTAAGAGGGGGGCAAACCCTGAGTAGCCCTTTCATGAAGCGTGTCACCAAGGGATGGAGTGACAGAGGGCGTCCCTCCAGAGGTTGGTGGAAAGCAGAAATCGCACTGAGATGAACCCGCACCGAAGTGGTTTTCAAGCCGGAGCGCGACAAATGAAATAAATATTCTAAAACCGAGGATACCGGAACTGATACCGGATCCAGGTGAAAAGACGAGCACCAGGTGGAAAACCTGGTCCATTTCTGCGCATAGCAAAGCCTCGTCGAGATCTTGCGGGAGGCTTCCAACACCTCCTTCACCGATTGAGACAGGTCCGGAGGAGTCAGGGAACAAGAAACCAGGCTGTCAGGTGCAATGACTGCAGATTGGGATGTAACATGGATCCTTGACTCTGAGACAGCAGAGAAGGAGAGACAGGCAGGGGAAGAGGCTCTCTGGCACTGAGCTGGAGCAGCAGGGAGAACCAGTGCTGACGCGGCCACCGAGGTGCTATGAGAATCATCGTGGCCGTGGACGATTTTAGGTGTACCAACGTTCGCATGATCAGAGGGAACGGAGGGAATGCATACAGGAACCTCCCTTCCCAGTCGAGTAGGAAGGCATCCGCTTCCAGACGGTCCTGCGAGTACATCCGAGAACAATATAGTGGTAGTTTGTGTGTCTCCGGAGAGGCAAACAGATCCACCTGTGGCGTTCCCCAGCGAGCGAAAACCTCGCGTAGAACTGCTGAGTGTAGAGTCCACTCGTGCGGTTGCAGAAGTCGACTCAGTTTGTCCGCCAGGCAATTCCGTTCTCCTTGGATGTAGACCGCCCGGAGGAAGATGTTCCGGGAGGCCGCCCACTCCCAGAGGCGAAGAGCTTCGGAGCAGAGGGGCCATGACCCCGTTCCTCCCTGCTTGTTCACATAATACATTGCCACCTGATTGTCCGTGCGGACGAGGACCACCTGGTCCTGCAATATGTGAACGAAGGCTCGAAGTGCTAGGAAGATGGCTCGCAGCTCTAGCACGTTGATATGACACTGACGGTCTTCTGTCGACCACAGGCCCTGCGTGCGAAGACCGTCGAGATGGGCTCCCCACGCGTACTCCGAGGAGTCCGTGGTCAGGACCTTGCGAAAAGGCGGAGTGCGGAACAATAGCCCCATGGACAGATTTGAAGAGTCTGTCCACCAACGCAGCGATTTCCGCAAGGGCGGAGTTACCGAAATGAGGCGAGACACCGGGTCGCACTCCTGACGCCACTGGGACGCGAGGGTCCACTGAGGGATCCTCAGATGTAGCCTCGCAAACGGCGTGACATGTACCGTCGAGGCCATATGGCCCAGCAGCATCATCATGCGCTTGGCCGACACCCTTGATAGTTGAGAGACCTGGCGGCTCATCCGTACCAAGGTTTCCAACCGCTGGGTCGGCAGGTAGGAGCGTAGGCGCACCGTGTCCAGCACCGCACCTATGAATTGAAGAGACTGCGACGGCCTCAACTGAGACTTTGGAAAGTTTATCTCGAACCCGAGAGTTTGCAGGAAGGCAATAGACTGTCGGGTCGCTGAGATAACCCCCTCCCTGGTCGGGGCTTTGATGAGCCAATCGTCCAGGTAAGGGAACACATGGAGTCCACGTGACCTGAGGGCTGCTGCAACCACCACCATGCACTTCGTGAATACTCGTGGGGACGCAGCCAGGCCGAAGGGCAGTACCCTGTACTGGAGGTGGAGGTCCCCCACCTGGAATCGTAAGAATCTTCGACAGGCGGGGTGCACCGGAACATGGGTGTATGCTTCCTTCAGGTCGAGGGAGCACATCCAGTCCCCTTCCCCCAAGAGGGGGTACAAAGCCGGGAGAGATAGCATTCGAAACTTCTCCCGGGCCAGGAATTTGTTGAGCTTCCTGAGGTCCAGTATGGGGCGTAGGTCCCCGGTCTTTTTTGGGACCAAAAAGTAGCGGGAGTAAAACCCCGTACCCCACTGGTCCTTGGGGACCGGCTCGACCGCCCGAAGCTTCAAGAGGGCTTTGGCTTCGGTTATAAGGGTCGGTAGCTGCGAACGGTTGCAGGGGACTAAACTTGGGGGACTGTCCGGCGGCGAGGACACAAAGTTGAGCGAGTAGCCCTCGGAGACGATCCGGAGCACCCAAGCGTCTGAGGTAATCCCGGTCCATGCCTCCCGGAAGGACCGAAGACGGCCCCCGATAGGAAGGGGTTCCTGTGAAAGTGCGGAGGGGAACCCGCCCCGTCCGCTCAGCCCGTCAAAAGGAAGGCGCGGGCTTAGGAGGGCCCTGCGCCTGGGCTTGGGTTTGTCCCCCTCTGCCTCGCTGAGACGGACGTCTCGGAGGCGGTCTCGAGAAAGCCGGGGTCGACTTCTGAGGGTATCGGCGCGGCGGAGGCCGAAAGGGTTTCTGCGGCGGGGGCCTAGGTTTGGGGCGGACCAGGGATGCTAGAGAGCGCTCCTGTTCCGACAAGCGTTTGGTCGCCGCATCCAATGACTCGTCGAATAACTCGGACCCCACACAAGGCAAGTCTGCCAGGCGTTCCTGCAGGTTTGGGTCCATGTCGAGGGTGCGAAGCCAGGCCAAGCGGCGCATGGCCACCGCGAGGGCCGACACCCTCGAAACCAGCTCAAAGGCGTCGTACACTGCGTGGAATAGGTACAACCGCAATTGAGACAGGTTGGACATAAACTTATCGAATCCTGCTCTTTGGGAGTCCGGTAACGAGTTTCGATATTGAGGAAGGTCCTTCACCATACCACGCAAATAGGAGGAAAAGGTGAAGGCGTAATTTAGAACCCTGGTGGCCATCAGGGAATTTGAATAGAGGCGACGGCCAAACTTGTCCAGGGTCCGCCCCTCCCTGCCTGGTGGAACCGCCGCAGAAACCCGTGAGGGCTGTGATTTTTTAAGAGCAGACTCCACCAGAAGAGACTGGTGTGAGAGCTGCGCCTTATCGAACCCTTTAGGGGGAATCGTCCTATACTTCGATTCCATTTTTGAAGGCACAGACGTGACTGTAAGAGGGTTTGACAAGTTATTCAGCCAGGTTTGCAGAAGGACACTGTTGAGAGGGAGTCTAGGCACCTCCCTAGGAAGAGTGGGGAGGTCCTGTTCCTCCAAAAATTCTTTGGAATACCGAGAGCCTACCATCAGGTCAATCCCCAGGGCTTGGGCCATGTCCTGAACGAAGGATGAAAATGAGGACGGCCTAGCCTGGGGAGACGGGGTTCTCGACCGCCCCACCGAGGAGAGGGGGGAGGCCTCATGGGAATAATGAGGATCCCTAACCGATCCCGAATCCCAGGATCCCCTCTCGAGGGCCCTCGAGGGGGAAGGGGAAGTTATCCTCCTCGCAGAGCCCTTGGGTGAGGACCCAGGGGTTCGTGGGACACTCTCCCGTTTCCTCGGCGAGGCGGCCCGGGAAGACTTCCCATGAGGTGAGCGGAGGAGCCTCGGGTTGTCGAGGCGCAACTCCGACACCTGCAGCGCCTCGCCCCCGAACGACGAGGGGCGGTCGCGCCGAGGCGAGCCTTGGGGTCGCTTAGACTTCCTCGATCGACGCCCCGTCCGAGGTCGCGTCGAGGGCGAGGCGTGTCTGGAAGACCCGGAGGAAGAGGAGGAAAGACGGCGCACTCTGCGCAACTTTTCCTTGGGCCTTACACTCCGCTCAGGGGGTTCCCCCGAGGTCGAGGTCCGGGGCGGGGCCGAGACCGAGGTGAACGGGGCCACCGTACCCGAGACCGAGGTCGCCGAGGTCGGGGCTCCCGAGGGAGCCGAGGCCGGGGCCTCCGAGACCGAAGGCGCCCCGGCCGAGGTCGAGGCCGCCGGAACCGCAGCACGCTGCAACACTTCCAGGGCTCCCGACAGCTCCGATGAGATCAGAGCTCGGAGGAGATCCTGGAAGGCCGGAATCCCCACGAAGGTGGGGAGTTCCGAGTCCGGGGCACACTCCCTGGAGGGCGACCTCGGTCTCGAGTATTCCCTCGGGGTGTGCGGAGTCGAGGTCCGATGCGGGGCCGGGGTCGACCCACCCGCCTTGGCCTGACTCGAGGATGGCTTCTTTGCTGAAGGGGATGGAACAGAGGACTTACCCGAAGCTTGCTTCACTGACGACGCCTTCGAGGAAGAGGGCCGAGGCGAGGCCGAGGCCCCCGAGGACGCCGAGGCCGAGGTCAAGGCCGGGGCCGAAGCCGAGGCCGACGTCGAGGCCTTAGGTGCGTCGACGGCGAACAATTCGGCCATTCTTGCCTTACGGCGACGGAGGGCCCTGTTTTGGAAGGTAGCACAGCGATCACACGAGTCTGTCGGATGTTCGGGCCCAAGACAGACAATGCACCACCGGTGAGGGTCGGTGATGGAAAGCAACCTTTCACACCGGCTGCACTTTTTGAATCCCGTAACAGGACGGGACATCCACGAAGGAAAAGAAGAAGGCCGGGAACGTACCGACGTCCCGCGGCCACGGATTCCGGGAGCCCCCGGAGTCCGAGGAAAAACGAAAGACTTTTTTTTTTTTTTTTTTGAAAGGAACCGAAAAGAAAAACAGCACCGCGAACTAATTCGAAGGGAAAACAAACTAAACGCGGCAGCTAGAAGGCAAAAACACTGGAGCTCAGATCCACAGGGCTTTCTTGCTCTGCGGAAAAATTTGAACTGAGGACCACGAGGTGGGATGCGCCCTCTAGTGGGCGAGAAGGCATGCACATGCGTGGTGCAGTGTGCAAACTTGAAACTTCAATCAAGTTTGCTTGAAAAGCTGTCCGCGCCGGGGCTCCGTAGATGTCGTCACCCACATGTGAGAATATCATGCCTGCTTGTCCTGGGATAACTTTAAGTTCATATGAGTTTAACTGCTACACTTGTTGTAACATGCAAAAATGAATAAAGAATTTTAAAAAAAAAAAAAATCACCAAAATTCACCCCTTCTTCTCTGAGCACACTACCAGGACACTTGTCCATGCTCTTGTACCCTCACACTTAGATTACTGCAATCTATTTCTAACTGGTCTCTCGCAGTGTCGCCTCTCTCCTTTATAATCTGTGCAAAACTCTGCTGTAAGACTCATCTTCTACCAACCTCCCTACGCTCATGTCACCCCTCTCCTTAAGTCACTTCACTTGCTCCCTATCCGCCATCACATACAGTTCAAGCTCCTATTGCTGACCTACAACTGTGTTCATTCTGCTGCCCCTCAATCTCTCTCTTCTCTCCTTATACACCTCCCAGAGAACTCCTTTCCTCAGATAAACCGCTCTGAGTTGTACCTTTCTCCTCCACTGCCAATTCCAGACTTCGTTCCTTTCATCTAGCTGCCCCCTATGCCTGGAATAAATTACCTGAGTTTGTTCGCCAAGTCCCTTCACTTGTTTAAAAGCAGACTGAAACCCCACCTTTTTGATATAGCCTTTAATCCTTAACCCTACTCCTCTGCCCACCATCCAACCAGCTGATTAACCATTCTCTTAACGTATCCATGACATTCTGTTTGTCTGTCTTGGCAGTTTAACTCTTTCGAGCAGGGACTGTTTTCTTCTTTGTGACTCTGTACAGTGCTGCATAGAAATAATTAATAGTAATAGTACTCCAGGCACTGAGTTGGGACCAAATGGTTCTTTATAAAATGAACTATCCATCCCAGGTCGTGCAAAAGATAGACCACAGACCTCACAACTGGCTCTTCCACTTTAGACGGTTCCCTGACCAGTCAGTTGTACAAGTATGGGTAGTTCCACCTTGTGGAGATGAGAAGCAACTACCACCATCACCTTGGTAAAGGTGCATGGCACCGTTACAAGGCCAAAGGGTAGTGTGGAGAACTGGAAATGCTATTTCAAGACATGGAACTAGAGAATGAAATGGGGACAAATTTTTTCCCATCCCTGCGGGAGCTCATTTTCTTGTCCCTGCCCTATTCCTGCAAGCTCGATCCTCATCTGCACAAGCCTCAAACACTTTAAAATCATAAATGTTTGAGGCTTGTGTGGTTAAGGCAGAGCTTACAGGAATGGGGCAAGGACAGAGACAGCGACAAAACTCGCAGGGATGGGATGAGGAAATTGAGTTCCTGCAGGGACAGAGAAAAAATTGTAACTGTGTCATTCTCTACATGGAACTTCAAGTACCTCCTGTGAGCCTGGAGAAAATGGGAATATGCAGATAGGCCTCCATCAAAACCCAGGGAGACTAGGAATTCTCCCGGCGCTACTGCCGAAATGACCGAACATACAGTCTTCCATGTGGAAACGATGCACTTTCAGTGATGCACTAATGGACTTGAGATCTAGGATTGGTCTTCAATCTTCTGAGCCTTTCTTGGGCACTATAAAGTAAATGGGAGTATCTGCCCGAGATTGATTCTCTGTCCGGCACTGACTCTATGGCTCGAATATCCAAGAGCCTTTTTACTATTGTTCAGACTCCAATTGCTTTTTCTGGATGACCAGTCGGAGAATCTATGAATAGGTCCAGGAGCATGTAACAGAACTCAATCTTGTAGCCCTCGCAAATGATTTCTAGTACCCAGCAAACCGAGTTTATTTGTACCAAGACCCTCCAGAAAACGGACAACCTGCCCCTATATGGGAGGGAGGGGGTGTGTGGCCACAGACCTGGTGTCATTGGGCTTTATTGGAGGCTGGAGATGGTCGAGAACTAGAGGCTTGCAGTCATCTGACCCCGCCAAACCGAGATTCTCGGCGAGAGGGAGAATTAGAAGTCCTTGAGCATGCGCAGATGCATGCTCAAGGCAGGCAGAAGCCGGAAGATCTTCTAGGCACCGGCATGATCTGTGCCTGCGTGCCAGTGCCAGATGTGTGTGTGTGTGTAAGTTTAAGTTTTTCCGGCAGAGGGGGGGGGGGAACGTATCAAAGCGAGTTTCCATTATTTCCTATGGGGAAACTCGCTTTGATAAACGAGCATTTTGGATTAAGAGCATGCTCCTGGAATGGATTATGCTCGTAATCCAAGGTATCACTGTAATATAATGTTATTACATTAACAAGAGTGAGTTAAGAAGTCTGGAGAACACGTTTGTATGCGTCAGAGGACAGGAAAATGCCTATTGTACCTGAAAAAGGCATATGCTAAACCCAAATCTCAAATTTCATTTAGTGCCTTCAATTTTGGATTGCCAAAACAGCAACAGATGAAGTGCACTTAGTATCTGTACTGGGGAAGTAACACTTGCCTCAAACACCAAACAGCAGCATCAAAAGCATCTGATCTGTCCAAACATACAATTTTGAGGAGTGGTGCATCAGTTGCTTCTAAGTAAGAGGTGGACTCATTGTGTTGTGCACTTTACCTGATCACAGAGATGCAGGATGTTTAAGATGTCCTCTTCAGATACTTCAGTTCCCATGGAGATTTCCGAGGCAACCTTTACTTCCTCTTCTACTTCTTCAGGCAGAAGCTCTGAGAGATCAAATGTTGAGAAGTTCCTCCTGTCCCCTGCATATGGAAAAACAGCAAGGTACCAAGTCCAGTCAGAAGATGGTCAGAAAACAAGGAAGACCAGGAATAGCTGAGCAATAGTGAAAGTGGCCACCTCACATTTTTTCTACTAAACAAATGTAAGGAAACAGAATAAGCTTACTTCCAAGTGCTGGGATTTCTCAGTGCAATAATGTATATGGAAAAAGTTCTGAAGCCACAAAGACACTTTAATGAGACAGCATAATAAGCATCCTTTTATCAAAAACCCCTTAACTCGCCCCTGCTGCTTTCAAGTTTAAGGACACTGAACTTTGGTCTGCAGGTACCTCTCTCAATCTGACACTCCAAGTTTTATACATATGCTGCTTCAAGACGAATAAATGTTCGAAGAATTCTTCCCCAGACCCAATCAGACAGCACAGGAATGAAGCATCACCAGATGGTTTCTAGTGGACACTACATCTTGCTATTTCAAGTATGTATGATATTCTGCAATCCAGCGCTAACTCCTCCCTCCCCACTCCAAATACCATGAAAACAAAATTTCTTCCAATCTCTTCTCTTCAAACCCTGTTACTCACCAACTCTGCGCACACACTTGCAGTACACAAGGTTGTCAGTGATTATTTTGCCCAGTTCAGGAAAGTGCCAGCCATACCATTCCCTACAGCGCATGATGTAATTGTTAAGCTCCTTGTCCAGATCATCTAGGAGGGCTGCAACAGGCAGAAAAGGGAAAGGAAAATAATTAACAAAACATCTACCCCCAAAAGTCTACATAAAGTTACATTACAAACGCTGCAACCTCGTGCACTAATCACAAATTATGCTCCAGACCAACTTTCTTAACTCAAATCCCTGTGTTTTGGCATGAAAAGGAGTATTCAGCCTCTTCTTTGGTTAAAAGTAGAGAATGACATGAGGACAAATTTTTCCCCATCCCTGAGGGAACTCTTTTTTCCATCCTGTCGAGTTCTTTTCCTGTCCCTGCCCCATTCCTGCAAGCTCTGTCCTCATCTGCACAAGCCTCAAACACTTTAAAATCATAAGTATTTGAGGCTTGTGTAGTTAAGGCACAGCTTATAGGAATGGGGCAGGGGCAGGGACAAAACTCACGGGGACAGGACGGAGAAATTGAGTTCCTGAGGGGACAGGGACAAATTTGTCCCTGTGTCATTCTCTAGTTAAAAAGACAGCACCATGCAGGCCAATCTCTAAGGAAACCAAACTGTAGCACACTGACCAAGTCAGAAGCATTTTGATTTAAATGGACATAAGCATTCATCCTTGCTCTTCAGCTACAGAACAAGAGGCTAGAAAAGGAGCATTCATTTGATTTTTAAAAAGTTAAGATTTCAAGTATTTTGTGAGACTTGCAGTCAATTTCATAAACTGAACAAATTTCAATCTTAATATGTGCAAATTACATTTAAACTAGGGATTAAAACTAATAATGTCATCTGTTTATTTATCATACTCTTATGAACACATTTGTCTTTAGTGGGAAATAATTTTTATTGAACACGCCAGAAAAAGACAATGAATACCTCCCCACCAAAGTCCCCCACCTCCCCCCCCCAAAAAAAAAAAAAAAAAAAAAAGAAAACACAGCAAAGACTCAAACCAAGGTAAACAAAACAGACAAAAACAAATAAAAAAATAAATAAATAAAAAATTGATATACTAAGCTGAGGAAAGCCCCCCTCATGGTGACACATTTATCTTTATATAAGACTTTTTGCTTTCCTTCGCATAGTTTTCCCTTTTTTGATATTATTACTCTGTCCTTTGGGGGTTCTTTCCCTCTTAATTTTGTAAACTAATTCCAGCCCAGGCCTGAGAAATGCTAAGTCCACCATCAATGACAGGATTTCACTGAAGAAAGTAAAGTGTTGAATGTGGTTATAGTATAGCCAAAGCTGAATGTGGTGTACTGAGGCCTAAGATCTCTTTGAATAGGCCTATCTCTGGCCTCAGCTGGGTCTCAGAAAAGCAGACATCAAAGTAGCTGGTTTAATAGCTACAGAATAGATATGAAGACACAGGAACCATGCTTCTGTCAAATACCCCATAACTCTTGCAGAACTCCAAAACTGAATTTTTCCTTTATTGAAAATTAGTCAAGTGCAGGAAGAAAATTATGCAATAGCAGTACCTAGATGGGAAAAATATTAACTGACAACAGTGCAATTTATATCTCAAAAATCCTTTTCTTTCCAATTTCTTTTTCATTCTTAAAGACCAAAGAAGTATTTAAATCTTAGGAGAGTTCCTCTGATTGCATCAATCCCACCATCACGAATGTGTATAAACCAGGGGCTGCTCACTTGATCATCAAAACTTCATGTACTCCTTATACTTAGAAAACAAGGTCACATCATAGACAGCTGCAGAACAGATCTTCAGGTCATTAGTGAGATGCCAACTACTACCTCATAACCAATTCTAGATGCTGTACCTCCAGGCAATCTAGAGAAAGACTACCAAAATGGTACAGGGTCTATGTCAAAAATGGCCTATATTAGTGATTTTCACTATGGGCTCCTTTTATCAAGCCACGCTAGCGGGGTTAGTGTGTCTTACATTTCATCACGTGCTAACCCCCGCGGCTGGCTAAAAAACTAACGCCTGCTCAGTGCAGGCGTTAGTGGCTAGCGCGGCAGGCGGTTTAACACGCAGTATTACACATGTTAAACCTCTAGAGCAGCTTGATAAAAGGACCCCTATATATTTTAAATGGGAGCCATAATGTCAAAATCAGGACATGTGCTGGATAAGGTTGACGGTACCCAAAATATTCAGGGGTCCCTTTCTAATTATATAGCCAGTGCACTCAGAGCAAGAGCAATATGAAGAGCAATATGTTTCAACAAAATGAAGTTTAATTCTACAGACTCTTTCCCTCAGCCCATCTTATCTCCCCCAATTCAGAACTACCCGCCCCCCATACCCTTTTCTAGTCAGTCAAATCCCTTATCCTGCCCTCAATCCCTCCAAGCTGCATCTCCCCTTGGCTTGTTTGATCTCTGACTTTTTCCAGAGTCTTGCTGCAGACACTACCTTTGGGACAACTATTTTGTATTCTTCAGGGAAGAAAAGGGTACATCAAGGAAGATAAACAAATTGCAGACAAACTAAACTCCTTCTTTGCGTCCGTCTTTACGGAGGAGGATACCACAAAAATACCAGAAGCAGTGAAATTGTTTAGGGGAGTAATAGATGACAGCCTCACCACAGTTGAAGTGGAGTTGGACCAGATATACTACCAGATTGACAAACTCAAAAGTGACAAATCCCCTGGACCAGATGGAATTCACCCGAGAGTCTTAAAGGAATTGAAGGTTGAAATCGGAGAATTATTGCAAAAACTTGCCAATCTGACGATCAGAACTGGACAGATACCGGATGACTGGAAGATAGCGAATGTCATGCCAATTTTCAAAAAAGGATCTAGAGGAGAACCGGGCAACTACAGACCTGTGAGCCTAACGTCTGTCCCTGGAAAGATGGTCGAAGCACTGATCAAGGATAGCATAGTCCGGCACTTGGATACACACGACTTGCTGAAACCCAGTCAACATGGGTTCAGGAAAGGGAAATCATGTTTAACGAATTTACTTCAATTTTATGAGACCGTGAACAAGCAAATTGATAGTGAATGCCGGTGGACATAATATATTTGGACTTCCAGAAAGCGTTCGACAAAGTTCCACATGAAAGACTTCTCAGGAAACTACAAAGCCATGGAATTGAGGGAGATATACAAAGGTGGATAGGCAAATGGCTGAAAAACAGAAAGCAGAGAGTGGGCATAAATGGGAAGTACTCAGACTGGGAGGAGGTGACTAGTGGTGTGCCCCAGGGCTCGGTACTTGGGCCGATCCTATTTAATATTTATATCAATGACCTGGAAGACGGAATATCCAGTGAGATCATTAAGTTTGCAGACGACACAAAGCTATGCTGGGCAATCAGATCGCAGGAGGATATCGAGGAAGTCCAGAGCGACTTGTATCGGTTAGAGAAATGGGCAGAGCAATGGCAGATGAAGTTCAACGTGGAGAAATGCAAAGTAATGCATTTAGGTAATAAGAATAAGGAACACGAGTATAGAATGTCAGGCGCAACTCTGGGTAAGAGCGAACAAGAAAAGGACCTGGGTGTACTGATAGATAGGACCCTGAAGCCATCGGCACAATGCGCGGCAGCGGCAAAGAAAGCAAACAGAATGTTAGGCATGATAAAGAAAGGAATCACGAGTAGATCGAAGAAAGTCATAATGCTGCTTTATAGAGCAATGGTCAGACCACACTTGGAATACTGTGTCCAACATTGGTCTCCCAACCTAAAGAAAGATATAAAACTACTGGAGAAGGTTCAGAGATGAGCAACGAAGCTAATAAGAGGTATGGAGAACTTGGAATATGAGGAACGACTCAAGAAACTGGGACTGTTCTCCCTTGAGAAGAGGAGGCTGCTAGGGGACATGATCGAGACGTTCAAAATACTGAAAGGCATCAATAAAATAGAGCAGGAAAATAAATTATTTACATTGTCCAACGTGTCACGGACAAGAGGACATGGTTTGAAGCTAAGGGGGGACAAGTCCAGGACAAATGTCAGGAAGTTCTGCTTCACGCAGCGAGTGGTGGACGCCTGGAATGCTCTCCCAAAGGAGGTTATTAAGGAATCCACTGTGTTAGGATTCAAAGGCAAATTAGATGCGCATCTCCTTACGAGAGGCATAGAGGGTTATGGGTGACTAAAACTACATCAGGTATATACCTGATAGGGCCTCCGCGTGTGCGGATCGCCGGACTAGATGGACCATGGGTCTGATCCGGAGATGGCAGTTCTTATGTTCTTATGATCTGCCTGGTGTCCAAACTTCTTCACTGCTTATATAGTCTTGCAAGAGTAGTATGGGAATTTGTAAGCCTCATTACTCAAACTCACTAAGAACTACAGGAGACAGAATGCCTTTGCACAAGGTGGAGGGGGGATATGAATTAAAGAGTAGAGAAATAGGGAGTCACATAGGATCAAGAGAACATAAGAATTGCCACTGCTGGGTCAGACCAATGGTCCATCATGCCCAGGAGTTCGCTCACGCGGTGGCTCTCTGGTCTCAGACCAGCTCCATAGCCAAGACTAGCCCTATCTGCGTATGTCCTTGTTCAGCAGGAACTTGTCTAACTTTGTCTTGAATCCCTAGAGGGTGTTTTCCCCTATGACAGACTCCGGAAGATTGTTCCAGTTTTCTACCACTCTCTGGGTGAAGAACTTTCTTACGTTTGTACAGAATCTATCCCCTTTCAGAAGAGTCAAGGAAGCAGCCGAGTAGCAGGAGAGGGCAGAGGCAGCAGACTTGGACCAGGAAGAGGAGAGGTAGGAATGGGCAGCGGTGAGAGTTAGCTCCGCCCACCTGCGTCACCACCCGCGTCAGCGCCCGGACTTCCCCCTTAAGAGAAAGGAGGGGCCGCGGTGCGCAGAAGAGTCAAGGAAGCAGCCGAGTAGCAGGAGAGGGCAGAGGCAGCAGACTTGGACCAGGAAGAGGAGAGGTAGCCGGGAGAGAGGACAGCGGCGAGGAACGGGCAGCGGCGAGAGTTAGCTCTGCCCACCCGTGTCACCAGCCGCGTCAGCGCCCGGACTTCCCCCTTAAGAGAAAGGGGGGCCAACGGCCCGCGGCCGTTCGGCGCGCGGCAAAGGTGAGCGGCAAAGGCGAGCGGCAAAGGCGCTCGCCTTAGCGAGAGCGCCTTTACGAAGGGCCTTGAGAAGGGTCGAGCAAGACAGCCAAGGACTCCAGAACACCAGGTAAGGAAGAAGCGAACACGCATGTAAGGAGAGAGCATGCACAAGAAGAAAACACACAACAAGACACACACAAGAAAGAAGCAGCAGGCTCCGGGGACAAGAAAGAGTCCCAAGGGAGGATAAAAGACACACCAAGACAAAAAGCAGCAGAAGAAGTAGACAGGAAAGAGCCAAGCACAGGAGGGAGCACAGCACCCGCCCACATAAAGACATAAGACAAGGGAGACAGCATCTAGTGGACTGCAAAGAAAGAGAAATGGAAGCAGCAGGAACCCGGAGGAGCTTCCTAGTGTACTGCACGGAGTGTCATATGTATGACTACCTTCCCTCGGGAAGGCAGGCATACATATGCAGTCGGTGTCAGGAACTGGAAAGCCTGAAGAAGGAAGTTGGTCGACTGCAGTGCAAGGTTCAAGAGCTGGAGGGGCTCCACATCTTGGAAGCACCTTTCAAGACAACTGAAAACCCCGCAAGAGAAAGCCACATCGAGGAACAAGTAAGGGAGCTCAAAAGATTCATCGAGGAGGCCTACAGGCAGGCAGAAGAGCAGGAAAATCAGCAGCGCTGGAGCGAGGAAGCTACGTCTACAAGAAATGGAGGACAGGGGCCAACAGATGGAAGACAGGATCCAACAGACGCCGAGGATGAAGGACCACATGAAAGATTCAAGCAAGCAGAGAGGGCGAAGACTGGCGGGTACCCCGGAAGAGAAGTACTGAACCACACCGAGGATACAGACTTGAGACCAGTGAGGAAGCTGAAGAAGGAGAAATCTGCAGTCGTCGTGGGAGACTCAATCCTGAGAGAAGTGGACAGTCACGTAGCAGGAGGGAGAGAAGATCGGCTAGTGACCTGTCTCCCAGGAGCAAGAACAAAGGACATCACCGACAGAATCGAGAGGATCCTGGATGGCACAGAAACAGAAGAGACGGCAGTGATAATCCACGTGGGAACAAATGATGTCAACAGAAGAAACTACAGCAGGACTACGCTAACTGAACAGTTCAAGACCCTAGGAAGGAAACTGAAGCTGAGGACACAGAAGGTAGCATTCTCAGAGATTCTGCCAGTACCGAGGGCAGACGTGAAGAGGCAGACCGAGCTACAAGCAATAAATGCATGGTTGAGGAGATGGTGCGAAGAAGAAGGATTCCTTTTTGTGAGGAACTGGACAACTTTTTTGGGGAAGAACAAGCTCTTCAGGAGGGACGGACTACACCTGAGTAAGGCAGGAACGAGGCTGCTAGCAAACAACATCAAGAGAGGAATCGAGCAGGCTTTAAACTGAGAAGAAGGGGAAAGCCGATAGTCGACCCGACGTCGACGGTTCGGACAAGAGTATCCAAAGAAGATACTGAGCGGGAAATAGGCTGGGAACAAGCAAGAGACGAACAACAGAAACTGTCAACCAACAAGAAGGGCAAACATATAAAATTAGAGGAACGGGAGAGATTGGGAAATCAGGTTGCAGACGAAAAAGATGCACAAAAAAATGAGGAAGAAAGGATCATAAATTAGGGACTGGCAGCTCAGATAGGGGATGGCAAGAGGAGCAACACACATGTAAAACCAGCCGAGAAAAGAAAAGACCAGGACTTAAATTGCTTGTACGCAAATGCAAGGAGCCTAAAGTCCAAAAAGCACAGTTACTTACCGTAACAGGTGTTATCCAGGGACAGCAGGCAGATATTCTTTACGCATGGGTGACGTCACCGACGGAGCCCTCGGTACGGACCTTTTTAACTAGAAAGTTCTAGTTGGCCGCACCGCGCGTGCGCGAGTGCCTTCCCGCCCGACGGAGGAGTGCGTGGTCCCCAGTTAAGATAAGCCAGCTAAGAAGCCAACCCGGGGAGGAGGGTGGGACGTAAGAATATCTGCCTGCTGTCCCTGGATAACACCTGTTACGGTAAGTAACTGTGCTTTATCCCAGGACAAGCAGGCAGCATATTCTTTATGCATGGGTGACCTCCAAGCTAACAAAGAGGGAGGAGGGATGGTTGGCCATTAGGAAAATAAATTCTGAAGCACAGATTGGCCGAAGTGCCCATCCCGTCTGGAGAAAGTATCCAGACAGTAGTGAGTAGTGAATGTGTGAACTGAGGACCAGGTGGCAGCCTTGCAGATTTCCTCAATGGGTGTGGAACGGAGGAAAGCCATAGAAGCGGCCATAGCTCTCACCCTGTGGGCCGTGACAGCACCGTCCAGTGACAGACCGGCCCGAGCATAACAGAACGCGATGCAAGCTGCAAGCCAGTTGGATAGCGTCCGTTTAGAGACCGGTTGACCTAAACGATTAGGGTTGAAGGTCAGGAAGAGCTGAGGGGACAAGCGGTGAGCCCTTGTACGATCAAGATAGTAAGCCAGGGCACGCTTGCAATCAAGACTGTGTAAGGCCTGTTCCCCAGGATGTGAATGAGGTTTCGGGAAAAAGACAGGCAACACAATGGACTGGTTGAGGTGAAAAGCCGAGACTACCTTGGGAAGGAATTTAGGATGGGTACGCAGAACCACCTTGTCATGGTGAAAAACAGTGAACGGTGGATCGGCGACCAGTGCATGCATCTCACTAACCCTCCTGGCAGAGGTGATGGCAATGAGGAAAAGCACCTTCCATGTTAGAAGTTTGAGCGAAGTTGTGGCAAGAGGCTCAAAAGGAGGTTTCATGAGGGCTGATAAAACCACATTCAGGTCCCAGACGACCGGCGGAGGCTTTAGAGGTGGTTTGACATTGAAGAGGCCCCTCATGAATCGGGAAACCAGAGGATGAGCCGTGAGAGGTTTTCCGAGGATAGGTTCATGAAACGCAGTGATGGCACTGAGGTGGACTCTGATTGAAGTAGACTTGAGGCCCGCATTGGACAGGGAGAGCAAGTAGTCCAGGACAGTTTCCACCGCTAAAGAGGTGGGATTGTGATGATGACGGAGGCACCAAGAGGAGAACCTGGTCCACTTCTGATGGTAACATTGGAGGGTGGCCGGTTTCCTGGAGGCGTCCAAAATGAGACGGACAGGTTGAGATAGATTTCCTGGAGAGGTCAGGCCGAGAGAAACCAAGCTGTCAGGTGGAGCGAAGACAGATTGGGATGCAGTAGAGACTGACGTTGTTGCGTAAGTAGAGTAGGAAACACAGGAAGAGGAATGGGCTCCCTGACGCTGAGCTGAAGCAGGAGAGGAAACCAGTGTTGGCGAGGCCACCGAGGAGCGATGAGAATCATGGTGGCTCCGTCCCTGCGGAGTTTGGATAAAGTCCGCAACATCAGAGGCAGTGGAGGAAAGGCAGAGAGGAACTGATCCGTCCAGTCGAGCAGGAATGCATCCGGGGCCAGACGGTGAGGAGAGAAGAGTCTGGAACAGAACTGGGGCAGCTGATGGTTGTGAGGAGCTGCAAATAGGTCCATCTGCGGAGTGCCCCAGCGAGCAAAGATGGAGTGGAGCGTGGGAGGATCCAAAGTCCACTCGTGAGGTTGAAGGATGCGGCTGAGATTGTCGGCCAAGGAGTTCTGTTCACCCTGGATGTAGACAGCCTTGAGGAAGAGACTGCGGGCCGTGGCCCAGGTCCAAATGCGGAGAGCCTCCTGACAAAGGAGGCGAGACCCGGTGCCGCCTTGCTTGTTTATGTAGTACATGGCGACTTGATTGTCCGTGCACAGGAGAAGAACCTGAGGGCAGAGAAGGTGCTGGAAGGCCTTGAGAGCGTAGAACATGGCTCTCAGTTCTAGGAAATTGATATGATGAAGACGCTCCTGCGGGGTCCAAAGACCTTGGGTGCGTAGATCTCCCAGGTGAGCTCCCCATGCATAAGGGGAGGCATCCGTGGTGATGATCATGGAATGAGGGGGCAGATGAAAAAGAAGGCCCCTGGAAAGATTGGAGGAGTTCAACCACCATTGTAGAGATTGCTGAAGAGACGATGTCACAGAGATGGGATGAGAAAGAGGATCCGTGGTCTGTGACCATTGGTTGGCTAGAGTCCACTGAGGTGTCCTGAGGTGGAGTCGAGCCAGAGGAAGTACATGGACCGTCGAGGCCATGTGGCCCAAGAGGACCATCATCTCTCGAGCAGGGATGGTTTGATGAAGGAGCACCTGACGACAAAGGTGGAGCAGAGTTCGGTGACGGTCGGAGGGGAGAAACGCCCTCATTAGTGTGGTGTCGAGAACTGCTCCAATGAACTGAAGGTGCTGTGTGGGAAGTAGATGCGACTTGGGGTAGTTGATCTCGAACCCCAGAAGATGAAGGAGAGAGATGGTATGATGAGTGGCTTGTAGCACAAGTGGAGACATAGGTGCTTTTACAAGCCAATCGTCCAAGTAGGGAAACACCTGGAGGTTGTGAGACCTGAGGAAGGCCGCTACCACAATGAGGCATTTGGTGAACACCCTGGGTGATGAAGCGAGGCCAAAAGGTAGCACTTTGTACTGATAATGGCGGTGGTGCACCTGGAATCGCAGGTAGCGACGTGAGGTCGGATTGATTGGGATGTGAGTGTAGGCCTCTTTGAGGTCCAGGGAACATAGCCAGTCGTGCTGAGAGAGCAGAGGGTAAAGCGTGGCAAGGGAGAGCATTCTGAATTTCTCCCTGACTAGACACTTGTTGAGGTCCCTGAGATCTAGAATGGGACGGAGGTCTCCAGTCTTCTTGGGAACTAGGAAGTAGCGGGAGGCACTTCTTCGATGGCATTGAGAAGAAGGAGGGATTGGACCTCCCTCAGGAGGAGGGGGGTTTGAGTTGAATGAGAAGCAGACTCTACGGGAGGATTGTCTGGTGGAAGAGTCTGGAAATTGAGAGAGTAGCCGTGGTGGATGATGTTGAGGACCCACTGGTCCGATGTGATGACCTCCCAACGGCTGAGGAAGATGTGGAGCCTGCCTCCGATTGGCTGAGGAAGAGGCAATGAAGGTGGAAGACTGGCTATGCCCTGGAGAGAAGAGTCAAAAGGGCTGAGATGGTTTGGCAGGAGGAAGAGGCTTGGCAGGTTGATTGGACTGGGCACGAGCCTGGGTGTGCTGGTGCTGACGGGGCCGCCTAGGTTGCTGTGAAGGTGGATTGAGCGGCCTAGCGGAGAACCTGCGCTGATATGAGGCCTGTGGTCTGTAAGGACGAGCAGGTGGAGCCTTTTTCTTAGGTTTTATGAGAGTGTCCCATCTGGTCTCATGAGCTGAGAGTTTCTGCGTGGTTGTATCCAGGGACTCTCCAAATAGTTCATCCCCAAGACAGGGAGCGTTGGCTAGTCGGTCTTGATGGTTGATATCCAAATCAGAGACCCTGAGCCAGGCCAGGCGGCGCATAGCCACAGCAATGGCAGATGCACGGGAGGTGAGCTCAAAGGAATCATATATAGAGCGCACCATAAATTTTCTCAGTTGGAGCAGGCTGGAGATATGCTGTTGGAATAGTGGGACCTTGTGTTCCGGCAGGTACTTCTGCATGGCGGAGAGTTGGAGAACCAGATGTTTCAGGTAGAATGAAAAATGAAATGAGTAGTTGTTGGCCCTGTTGGCAAGCATGGCATTCTGGTAGAGTCGCTTGCCAAACTTGTCCATAGTTTTGCCCTCTCTGCCAGGAGGGGTGGAGGCATAAACACTAGAGCCCTGAGTCTTTTTTAAGGTGGACTCCACCAGGAGAGATTCATGGGGCAGCTGGGGTTTATCAAATCCAGGGATTGGTATGACCCTGTAAAGGCTATCCAGTTTACGGGGGGCCCCAGGGACAGTAAGTGGGTTCTCCCAATTTTTATAAAAAGTTTCCCGTAGGATGTCATGTACGGGCAACTTCAGGAACTCTTTGGGAGGTTGATCAAAGTCTAATGCCTCTAGGAAAGCTTGTGATTTCTTAGAGTCAGACTCTAGAGGCAAAGACAAAGCCCCCGACAACTCTCTGAGGAATTTAGAAAAAGAAGATTGCTCAGGCTTAGATGTGGTATCGGGGGCCGAAGGCTCCTCGTCTGACGACGATGCGTCCTCCTCGGTACCGGGAGGGGATTCTTCCCATAGGTCCGGGTCTCTGACATCAGTATGTGCGTGCCGAGAGACCGGAGTGGAAGGCTCGGTATGGTGAGTCTTAGACAGAGACTTGCCCGAGCGTACCGAGACAGTACCGGGGGATGAAGACCTGTGTCTGTCTCGGTCCCGGGAAGAACGGTGCCGGTCAGGGTCACGGGAAGACCGGTGCCCTGTCCGGTCCCGAGGAGGATCGACCGTCGCCAAGGCGTGACTCTCGGCATGAGTGTGGAGATGTGACGCCGAAAGAATGGGCATGGACGAGTCCAAAGGTACCGATGGAGTGGATACCGGTTGGACGGTGCGGGGCTCGGGCCGGTCTGGTACCGAAAGCAGCGGTGCCAAGATGGAGGGCAAGAGCTGCTGAAGTTGCTGTTGGAGTTGTTCCTGCAACTTGTCTTGGAGGATGGCCGCGATGCGGTCATCCAGGGGTGGCACCGGAACCACTTTTTTCTCTTTTGGTTCCATGGGTGCCGCTCTACGCCCCGGCGATGAGGAGGCCGATGACGAGGCACTCACCGATATCGGGGCGGAACGTTTTTTGGGTCGGCGTGGAGCCGAAAGGGCCAGTGTCGCCACCGAGGTGGGAGGGCGCTCAAGGGTGGAAGGCTTCTTAGCCGGCTTACCTGGCGCCGGTGGCGCCGATGACGGATCAGGCGGTGTCGAAGTGGCCGGTGCCGATTTTGACGGTGCCGCAGGTGAAGAAGTCGAGTCCATAGCCGGGCCGGTGCCGAAAAGTATATTTTGCTGGATTTGACGATTCTTCAAAGTGCGTTTTTTAAGAGTGGCACAGCGGGTGCAGGAGTCCGCCCGATGCTCCGGTCCCAAACACTGCAAACACCAATTGTGTTGGTCAGTGAGGGAGATCGGGCGTGCACACCGCTGGCACTTCTTAAAACCGGGCTGCGGGGGCATGAATGGGAACACGGCCTCCGCAAAATCGAACCCGGAGGCCTGGATAGTGACAACAGGCCCCGCTGGGGCAGGAACGAAAAATAAGGAAAAAAGTAAAGTTTTTTTTTTTTTTTTAAACTGAAAAGAAAAAAGCACCCGAAGGTGAATAAAACGAAAAATAACGCGAGCGGGAAGGCAAAAAAGAGAATTTCAACGACCGTTGAAAAAACACACGTCTTCTTCGCTCCGCGGAAACGAGAAAACTGGGGACCACGCACTCCTCCGTCGGGCGGGAAGGCACTCGCGCACGCGCGGTGCGGCCAACTAGAACTTTCTAGTTTAAAAAGGTCCGTACCGAGGGTTCCGTCGGTGACGTCACCCATGCGTAAAGAATATGCTGCTTGCTTGTCCTGGGATAATGGGAGAATTAGAAGTCATAGCCAAAAAAGGAGACCTAGACATCATTGGAATCACGGAAACATGGTGGAACGAGGATAACCAATGGGACGTAGCACTGCCAGGGTACAAACTCTATAGAAGAGACAGGGCCCACAAGAAGGGGGGAGGAATAGCACTATACATAAAAGACACCATTCCCTTGTCCGGAGTGGATATAGAACCAAAGGCGGAAGGATTGGAGTCATTATGGGTTAAATTACTGGGAAAAAATGGCCTTGACATAAGATTGGGTCTATACTATCGTCCACCTGGACAAACGGAAGCAAACGACAAAGATCTGGCAGCAGAATTGAGGTGGGAAGGCAACAACAGGAACGTGACAGTAATGGGAGACTTTAACTACCCCGGGATAAACTGGAATATTGGAAACTCGAACTGTGCGAGGGAAACAGAATTCTTAGAGTCTGTGAGGGACTGCTTTATGGATCAGCTTGTCAAAGAACCAACAAGAGGTAATGCCACTCTTGATCTAATCCTCAACGGAATAGGAGGACCTGCAAAAGAAGTGGAAGTAGTAGGACCACTAGGAAACAGCGATCACAATATGATTCAGTACAAATTAGGAGTAGGTACAGCAAAAGGGAAGAGAACCACGGTGACAACGTTCAACTTTAAGAAAGGGAACTATGATGCTATGAGAGCAATGGTAAGAAAAAAACTCAGAAATAGCTCAAGGAAAGGAGAAACTGTAGAGCAAGCCTGGTCTCTATTCAAGGACACAGTACAAGAAGCACAACATGTATACATCCCCAGATTTAGAAAAGGGTGCAAAAAAAACCGAACAAAAGACCCCGCATGGATAAACAATGAGGTGAAGAAAGCGATAGGAGACAAGAAAAATTCATTCCGGAAATGGAAAAAGGACCAAACTGGAGAAAACTGGAAGGAACACAGAAAACGCCAAAAAGAATGTCATCAAGTGGTTAGGAGGGCGAAAAGAGAATACGAAGAGAGGCTGGCCAGGGAGGCAAAAAACTTCAAATCGTTCTTCAGATATGTTAAAGGGAAGCAACCGGCAAGGGAGGAAGTAGGACCGTTGGATGATGGAGACAAAAAGGGAGTGATAAAGGAGCAAGAAGAGGTAGCCGACAGGTTAAACAAATTCTTCTCGTCAGTCTTCACAAGCGAGGACAAATCCACTGTACCAGAACCCGACATGATCTTCCATGGTGATCAAGAAGAAAAACTGTCAACAATAGAGGTGAGCCATGAAGATGTCCTCCAACAGATAGATAGATTGAAAAGCGACAAATCACCAGGCCCGGACGGAATCCACCCTAGGGTACTAAAAGAATTAAGAAATGAGATAGCGGGAATACTCAAACGAGTTTGCAACCTATCCTTGAAAACTGGGGAGATCCCGGAGGACTGGAAGATAGCAAATGTTACACCTATATTTAAAAAGGGGTCAAGAGGAGACCCGGGAAACTACAGGCCGGTAAGTTTGACATCGGTTCCGGGCAAGATGGTAGAAGCACTGATAAAGGACAGCATCTGTGAGCACATCGAAAAACATGGGCTGATGAAAGCGAGCCAACATGGCTTCTGCAAAGGAAAATCGTGCCAAACAAATTTACTGCACTTCTTCGAGGGGGTGAACAGCCAGTTGGACAAAGGGGAACCCATAGACATCATTTACCTCGACTTCCAAAAGGCTTTTGACAAGGTACCCCATGAGCGGCTACTTAGGAAGCTGTGGAACCACGGGGTGGAAGGGGACGTACACAGATGGGTCAAACACTGGTTGGCAGGCAGAAGACAGAGGGTTGGAGTAAAGGGTCACTACTCGGGCTGGAGGAAGGTCACGAGCGGAGTTCCGCAGGGGTCTGTACTGGGACCGCTGCTGTTTAATGTATTTATTAATGACCTGGAAACGGGGACGAAATGTGAAGTTATAAAATTTGCGGATGACACTAAACTCTGTAGAAGGGTTAGAACTACGGAAGAGTGTGAGGACCTACAAAGGGACCTAAACAAACTGGAGGAGTGGGCGAATAAATGGCTGATGAACTTCAATGTAGGGAAATGTAAGGTCATGCATATAGGGAGAAAGAACCCGATGTTCAGCTACCAAATGGGGGGATTAGTATTAGAGAGAAGTAACCTTGAAAGAGATTTGGGTGTACTGGTGGATACAACAATGAAGTCAACGGCACAATGTGCAGCAGCCGCGAAGAAGGCAAACAGAATGTTGGGTATTATTAAGAAGGAGTGTGTGGCGCAGTGGTTGGATCTACAGCCTCAGCACCCTGGGGTTGTGGGTTCAAACCCCGCGCTGCTCCTTGTGACCCTGGGCAAGTCACTCAGTCCTCCATAGCCCCAGGTACATTAGCTAGATTGTGAGCCCACCGGGACAGATAGGGAAAATGCTTGAGTACCTGATTGTAAAACCGCTTAGATAACCTTGATAGGCGGTATATAAAATCCTAATAAAACTTGAAAACTTGAAACTTGAAGGGTATTATGACCAGAACAAAAGAAGTCATCCTGCCGTTATATCGGGCAATGGTGCGCCCGCACCTGGAGTACTGTGTTCAGTATTGGTCACCGTACCTTAAGAAGGATATGGTAACACTTGAGAGGGTCCAGAGGAGAGCGACACGAATAATTAAGAGCATGGAAAACCTCTCATACACTGAAAGATTGGAGAGACTGGGGCTCTTCTCCCTGGAAAAGCAGAGACTCAGAGGAGATATGACAGAGACCTACAAGATCATGAAGGGCATAGAGAAAGTAGAGAGGGACAGATTCTTCAAACTTTCAAAACATATAAGAACAAGAGGGCATTCGGAAAAATTGGAAGGGGACAGATTCAAAACAAATGCTAGGAAGTTTTTCTTTACCCAGCGTGTGGTGGACACCTGGAATGCACTTCCAGAGGATGTAATAGGACAGAGTACGGTACTGGATTTCAACAAAGGATTGGACGATTTCCTGCTGGAAAAAGGGATAGAGGGGTATAGATAGGGAGCTACTGCGCAGGTCCTGGACCTGTTGGGCCGCCGCGTGAGCGAACTGCTGGGCACGATGGACCTCGGGTCTGACCCAGTGGAGGCATTGCTTATGTTCTAACTTTAGAGAGTGTCCTCTTGTTCTCCCTACCTTGGAGAGGTGAACAACCTGTTCTTATCTACCAGTACCTTGAATGTTTCGATCATGTCCCCTCTCAATCTCCTCTGGTCGAGGGAGAAGAGCCCTGTTTCTCTAATCTTTCGCTGTACGATAGTTCTTCCAACCCCTTAACCATCCTAGTCGCTCTTCTCTGGACCCTTTCAAGTAGTACTGTGTCCTTTTTCATGTACGGCGACTAGTGCTGGACGCAGTACTACAGGTGAGGGTGCACCATGGCCCGATACAGCGCCATATTAACCTTCTCAGATATGTTTGTGACTCTGTTCTTTATCATTCCTAGCATTCTGTTCGCCCTTTTCGCCACCGCTGCACATTGCGTGGTCGGCTTCATCGATCAGAACTCCCAAGTCCCTTTCCTGGGAGGTCTCTCCAAGTACCGCCCCGGACATCCTGTATTCATGCATGAGATTTTTGTTACCAACATGCATCACCTTACACTTATCCACGTTAAACCTCCTATGCCATGTCTATGCCCATTCCTCGAGCCTGATTATGTCATGTTGCAGATCTTCACAGTCCCCCTGCGTCTTCACTACTCTGAATAACTTCGTATCATCTGCAAATTTAATCACGTCGCTCGTGTTCCTATGTCCAGATCGTTTATAAAGATGTTGAAGAGCACAGGTCCAAGCACTGAGCCCTGCGGCACCCCACTGGTGATGCTCTTCCAGTCTGAGTATTGTCCATTTACCTCCACTCTCTATTTCCTATGCTCCAGCCAGTTTCTAATCCACGTGAGTATTTCACCCTCAATTCCATGGCTCGCAATTTTCCGAAGTAGTCGTTCATGCAGAACCTTGTCAAACACCTTAAGAAAATCCAGATATAGAATGTCGACTGGGTCGCCCTTTCTATCTGCCTGTTCACTCCCTCAAAGAAGTGCAACAAGTTTGTCAGACAAGATCTATCTTTGCTGAAACTGTGCTGGCTGGTCCTCATCAGACTGTGTCCGTCAAGGTGATCAATGATGTGGTCCTTTATCAGCGCCTCTACCATCTTTCCTGATACCGAGGTCAGACTTACTGGCATGTAGTTTCCCGGGTCTCCCCTCGAACCTTTTTTGAAGATCGGCGTAACATTAGCCACCTTCCAGTCCTCCGGAATCTTTCCCGTTTTGATCGACAGATTGGCTATTAGTTGAAGCAGTTCAGCTATGGCCCCTTTCAGTTCCTTGATGACCCTTGGATGGATGCCATCCGGTCCCGGGGATTTATTGCTCTTGAGCCTATCAATCTGCCTGCATACCTCTTCTAAGCTGACCGTTAACCCTGTCAGTTTCCCGTTTTCACTTCCAGCATATAGCCTGAAGGGTTCTGGTATGCTGTGTATATCCTCTTCGGTAAATAATAATAATAACAGTTTATATACTGCAGGACCATGAAGTTCTATGCGGTTTACAATGACTAGAAAGATGCTACAAATTGAGAGGAACTTACATAGTTGGAGATTAGTGGCTAACAGTTTAAGGGATCAGCTGTTATGGGAGAGATTGAGATGAGAGATTGTGATGGGAGAGATTATGCAGATCCGCTACCTAGGTACTTCAAGAACAGGTGTGTTTTTAGGTGTTTCCTAAATTCACCATAGTTATTTGCATGTATAATTAGTTTTTCCAGGTCTTTGCCCCATAATGCTGCTTGATAAGAGAGAAGATGTTGTGTCTTTTAAATTTGCTTCCTCTAACTGATGGGGAGAAGAACTTCAGATGTGTATTTCTCTTATGTCTATTGGTTGAGAAGGAGAAAAGGTCAGTTATATATTTAAGGGCTAAACCGGATAGTACCTTAAAGCAAAAACATCCCAGCTTGAACTTCGTACATGCCTCTATCGGCAACCAGTGTAGGAGTCGGTAGGAAGGGGTTATGTGATCGGACTTCTTCAACCCAAAGATCAACCTGACCGCCGCATTCTGCACCAGTTGCAGTCTCTGCATGTTCTTCTGGGAGATTGCCAGATGGGCAAAGTTACAATAATCGAGATGGCTTAGTATTAGGGATTGTACCAGAATTCTGAATCATGAAGTGTCAAAGTATGCTATAATGGACCTAAGCTTCCAGAGAGTAAAAAAAACCCTTTCTGACTAGGGAGTCCACTTGGTCTTTCATGGTTAAGCCTTGGTCCAGTATTACCCCCAAAACCTTCATTGTAGGTTGAATAGGGTAGCTGAGTTTGTTGATGCATAGTGATGTTGTAGTGACAAGTGGGTGTGGTGAGGCTACGAAGAATTTAGTTTTTTCTGAATTAAGCTTCAGTCTGAATTCTGTTGTCCATTGTTCCATTCTGTTGCCATGGGGGTAGCTTCAGAGAGAGAAGTAGTGAATGGGATAATGATTGTAAAGTCGTCTGTGTAACTGAATAATTTTATACCCCGCTGGGCCAGTTGCGCGCTTAGTGATGACATGTAAACATTGAAGAGCAGTGGGGATAGTGGTGACCCCTGTGGAACACCAGATGGGTTTCTCCAGGTATTAGAGAGGTTGTAATGAAACCTACTTGATAGGTACGGGACATAAGGAAACCTCGGAACCAGTCAAATACCTCTCCTCTGATGTCAATTGCGTCTAAGCATTGTAACAATTTCTCATGATCCACCAAGTCAAAGGCCGAACTCGTCAAATTGCATGATCAGGGCGTTATGGCCCTTGCTAAATAAGGAGCGTAAGTAATCCAGGGTCGCAGCAATCACTGTCTCGGTGCTAAACAGAGGTCTGAAGCCAGATTGGGTTTCATGTAAAAGAGAGAATTGATCAAGGTAATCCATCAATTGGGTATGTACCAGACCTTCCATGATTTTTACAAAACTTGGAATGGATGCTACTGGTCTATAGTTGGTTACCGATGCTAAAGATTGTTTACGATTTTTTTTGGAATTGGGGTAATTTTTAATAAATACAGACGCAAAAAACATGTTCAGTCTGTCTGCGATTGCTTTGTCCTACTTTAGCGCTCCCTTTGTTCCTTGATCATCCAACGGTCCCACCGCTTCCTTCGAAGGTCGTTTCCCTTTAATATAGTGAAAGAACGGCTTGAAGTTTTTCGCCTCCTTGGCTATTTTTTCCTTGTAGTCTCTTTTGGCCCCTTTTACCGCCTTATGGCACCTGCGTTGATGTTTGTGCTTATTCCAATTTTCGTCTGTTTTTGATCTTTTCCATTCCTTAAATGAGGTTTTTTTGTCGCTGATCGCTTCCTTAACCTCTACAGTGAGCCACGCCGGTTCTTTATTTTTTTTCCTCTTTAATCCCTTGTTGATACGCGGTATATATAGATTTTGTGCCTCGGTTACTGCATCCTTAAAAAGAGACCAAGCTTACTCTAGCATCCTTAAAGTGTTTATCCTCTTTTTAATCTTCTTCCCCACCATCCGTCTCATCCCTTCGTAATTCCCTTTTCGGAAGTTTAGCGCCGTGGCCGTCATTCTGGAACGATGTTTCGCCCCTGTTTCAAGGTTGAAGCGGATCATATTGTGATTGCTGTTTCCCAGCGTCCCCTCTACTTCTATATCCTGTGCCAGTCCTTGCAGCCCATTTAGAATTAAGTCCAGAATTGCGTTTCCTCTCGTTTTCCTTGACTAGTTGTTCAAGGAAGCAATCGCCTACTGTTTCCAGGAACTTGGTCTCTCTAGCACAGCCAGAGGTGCCGAGGTTCCATTCTATTCCCGTATAGTTGAAGTCGCCCATGATAACTGCGTTGCCTCCCTTGCAGTTGCGTTTAATCTCATCCATCATTTCTCCATCAATTTCTTCGGACTGCCCTGGGGGTCGGTAGTAGATGCATATCCTCGCTTCTGGTCCATTTGTTCCTGGAATTTTGACCCATACAGACTCTAACTTATCCATCTGTTGTGGCATGTTCTCTTTAGTAGATTCATTTCCCTCTTTGATGTATATGGCAATGCCTCCTCCTTTTTGTGTCACTCTATCTCTGTGGTATAGTTTGTATCCCGGTAGCACCGTGTCCCAGACATTTTCATCAGTCCACCATGTTTCCGTGATGCCGATGATGTCAATGTTGTCCCTTTGTGCCACAGCTTCTAATTCACCCATCTTATTTCTAAGGCTCCTTGCATTTGTGTACATACACTTGAGTTTGCAGCCTGTTCCTTTCTTTCATGTCTTTCCCTCTTATGTCCCTTTCGATTTGTCTTGTCTGTGATCTGGCGAGTCATCCCCTCCATCTTCCTGTACGGCATCCTCTGGGTATACCAGTTCCCGAATCATTGACTCTCTCTCTAGGTCAACTGTCGGCTTTCCCCTTCTTCCTAGTTTAAAAGCTTCTCAACTTCTCTCTTGATATTGTTTGCAAGTAGTTTTGTTCTGTCTCTGCTGAGGTGGAGTCCATCCTTCCTGTATAGCTTGCTCTTCCCCCAGAACGTCGTCCAGTTGCGCATTAAGTGGAATCCTTCTTCCTCACACCAGCGCCGCATCCACACATTGACTGCTTGCAGTGCCATCTGTCTCTTCTCATCTGCCCTGGGTACCGGTAGGATTTCCGAGAATGCTATCCTCTGCGTTCTGGTCTTTAGCTTCCTTTCTAGTGTCCGGAACTGGTCCTTCAGGATCTGTCACTGGCCCACAAGACTTGCAATGAATAACAATGACCTCGATGACCTAAGGAAAAAATTTGGTTTTACCTGCTAATTTTATTTCCTTCAGTCCAATCCAGAGGCCCTTCCACTTCATTTACCTTTTGGTAAATCTAGCAGGTTTTTAATATAAAGCGGGCTATAAATCTTTTAAAATAAAATAAATACATAAATAAAAATTAACCCAGAGTGTAAGAGCCAGAAGGCAACTAAAATGGAAGGGCCTCTGAGATCACAATGGTTTAAATATTGCAAAAACCTATTGAGTTCACATTCAGCGCCCTCTCATATGAGAAAAATGTCATGAATGTAACGTTTCCAACATTTAATACAGGATTTCTCCGAGTTGTTTTGTTGCAAAAACAAAGCTTGTACAGGCAAAAAAATAACTTTAAATTCAAATTGGAAAAATCCAAGATGGCCACCGCGGGTGAAATTTACAGTAACCCCCCCCCCCCAAAAAAAAAAAAAACAAAAAAAAAACAGCCTATGAAAAATACAGGAACCTCTAAAATATGGCAATTTTAGGATTTTAGGAGTGGGGGACAAAGGCTAACCTCCAAACTGGCCAAAATTCACTTTTGAAGACCCCCTCCCCCCAAATCACCGAAATCAGGGAAAGTGCCACCCACGACACTTGGCAGAGGAACGCAGTTGGCCCGATCCCAGACATGCCTCCACGGAACCACGCAGCCAGTATTCAAACCCACTAGCGGACGAACCTGGGGTGAGCCAGCTCCCAAGGGAACGGTTCCAGAGCCCCAATCTGAAGTGCAGGCTGTACAGAGGGTGTATTGCCAGGCAGCCAAGCCTTTGGGAACAGACATCTTTCTCAAAGACTGCGATCTCTTGTAGCCAGAGCTGGTCCTGCTGGGAACCTCTAAAACATTAAGAAATACTGACTTAAAAACAAACGGGGAAAGCGTCTGGAGGCCACATTACAGTAAAAATGTGCGCAGAATTAAATTGGTTCAGCGGATGGCCACCAGGATGATCTCAGGGCTCAAGGGTCTCTCGTACGAAGAGACACTGAACAAATTGCAGCTCTATACTCTCGAGGAACGTAGGGAGAGGGGAGACATGATCGAAACATTTAAGTACCTCAAAGGCCGTGTCGAAGTGGAAGATGATATTTTCTTTCTCAAGGGACCCTCGGCCACAAGAGGGCACCCGCTCAAACTTGGGGGCGGAAAATTTCATGGCGACACCAGAAAGTATTTCTTCACAGAGAGAATGGTTGATCATTGGAACAAGCTTCCAGTGCAGGTGATCGAGGCAGACAGCGTGCCAGACTTTAAGAATAAATGGGATACCCATGTGGGATCCCTACGAGGGTCAAGATAAGGAAATTGGGTCATTAGGGCATAGACAGGGGGTGGGTAAGCAGAGTGGGCAGACTTGATGGGCTTTAGCCCTTTTCTGCCGTCATCTTCTATGTTGCTATGTAAACTCGAGCAAAAAAGACTAGCTCCTACTGTCCCGCTTGTAGGAAAGCAACTGAATTCCTGAGGGCAGTTCTGAGGTAAGAGGGGAGAGTCTGAAAAAATTATATAAATGAGCTTCTTACAAGCAGATTTGCGACTGGGGATGCATAACCCACTTGTCCAGGAATAGAGTAGGATTGTACAAGAAACTTGATATATGCATTAGAGAATGACACGGCGACAAAATTCATCACCGTTCCTGTCCCCGCGGATAACCGCGGGAAACCATCTTCATGTCATTCTTTAAGGAGAGAGGGAAGAATCAGAGTATAATTGGGCACAACCACTGACCCCCAAGCTTTGCTTTGAAGAATGCTGGTGTAGGACTGAGGTTGAAATAGACACTAGAAAATGACATGGGATTATTTCCCGCGGTTATCCGCGGGGACGGGAACAGTGATGAATTTTGTCACTGTGTCATTCTTTAATATGCATGGTTAAATCCAAAAATAATTTTAAATAATATTTTCATTTCTGGCTCTCTGGTTAGACCATGCTTGCTCACTTTTAGTTTAAACTGGAATAAATTTAGTAACAAGAGAGAGAGACAGTAGAAGGGGGAAAGTCAGGAGAATGGACATCATGACGTCTATAAAAAGAGGCAGAAACACCTTCCACAACTAAAGACCTCCAACCCCTGCACACAATCTCCCTTCACATATCATAAGCCTTATTCACCTCCCACAGGCCTCCCTCCTTATCCACACTATACAACTCACACATGTTTGCTCTCCTCTACATGTTCTAAATAAGAGATGTGAGAAAAGGGAGTATATTAGGAGGCAGAGTTGGCACAAGAAAGTAAGCACAGATTTAAATTTCAAATCCCTGTGTGTACTTTGTACCCAGGGTATGTGCACTGGTCCAAAATTTCATGAGAAGTCTTATAGGTACCTTTACTATTTATCTTATGATTATGATTTCAGACAAGTAAAATCTGCATCAAGTCACCTATAGTAGCAGAACAATTGGTCTTCACTGTGTGAGCCCTGAAACAAATGAAACCAAACTGGCATTTACTTACAGATTGCCTGCACAATCATCGTGTCCACTTTGTCAGGGCTGAACTTCAACTTGTATCGAGAGAGGCTGCAAACAAAACAGAATTAATCTTCCTTTAAAAAGGGAGACAATACTATACTGAAGTATATACCATTATTTAAAGAACAGGTTCATAGTCCGTTTCTGTGACAGTGATAATAGGTGAACGAAATCATGGTTCTTGCACTTCAACTAGATTCAATCACTGACAACAGTGGCCCTGAGAGAGGAATGATGTTTAAAATTCCCATCACAGAGTATCTTGGTAAAATCAGCTAACTGCTCATTTATTTATTCAATTTTTTATACCATCCCAAGGAAGCTCAGAAAGCAGATACTTACCGTAACAGTTGTTATCCAGGGAAAGCAGGCAGCTATTCTCACATATGGGTAATGTCATCCATGGATCCCGGATGCGGACAGCCTCACAAGCAGACTTGCTTGTAGAAACGTAGAAGTTTTGAGACAACCGCACCGCATATGCACGAGTGCCTTCCCGCCCAGCGCAGGGCAAGTTCTCAGTTCAGATAGCTAGCAGAGAAGCCAACCAGGGGAGGTGGATGGGTTGTGAGAATAGGCTGCCTGCTGTCTCTTGATAACAACTGTTACGGTAAGTAACTGTGCTTTATCCCAGGACAAGAAGGCAGCCTATTCTCACATATGGGTGACCTCCAAGCTAACCAGAATAGGATGGTGGGAGCGTTGGCAACTTAGGAGAATAAATTTTGTAATACTCTCTGGCCAAAATGGTCATCCCGTCTGGAGAAAACATCCAGACAATAGTGAGAAGTGAAAGTATGAACCGAGGACCAGGTAGCAGCTTTGCAAATTTCCTCAATAGGTGTGGATCTGAGGAAAGCCACTGAAGCTGCCATTGCTCTGACTTTGTGGACTGTGACTCGACTGTGTAGTTGTAATCCAGCCTGGGCATAGCAGAAAGAGATACAAGCAGCCATCCAGTTGGAGATGGTATGCTTAGAGATCGGATGTCCCAACTTGTTTGGATCGAAGGAGACAAAAAGTTGAGGAGCAGTTCTGTGTAGTTTGGTGCGTTCCAAGCAGAAGGCCAAAGCACGTTTACAGTCCAGAGTATGAAGAGCTGATTCTCCAGGATAAGAATGAGGTCTTGGGAAAAAACACTGGAAGTACAATAGATTGATTGAGATGACATTCTGAAACCACTTTAGGTAAGAATTTAGGATGAGTAAGGAGGACCACCTTGTCATGATGAAAAACTGTGAAAGGTGGATCAGCAACTAACACTTGCAGCTCACTGACTCTTCCAAGTGAGATACTTCAGATGAGCTGTAGACATTGGTTCAAATGGAGGCTTCATCAATTGAGCAACAACATTGAGATCCCAAACCACTGGAAGCGGTTTGAGAGGAGGTTTCATAAATCTGGAAACCACCGGATGCGCAGAGAGGGATTTCCCTTCAATAGGCTGATGGAAAGCAGCAATTGCACTGAGATGGACTCAGATCGATGTAGACTTGAGGCCAGAGGTGGATAAGTGCAAAAGATAATCTAGAACAAAAGATAAGGAGGAATCTTGAGGCTCCTTATCATGAGAGATGCACCACGTAGAAAATCTAGTCCATTTTTGATAGTAGCATTATCTAGTGTCAGGCTTTCTAGAAGCCTTTAAAATGTCTCTTACAGGTTGAGAAAACTGAAGAGGAGTTATGTTGAGAGGTTCCAAGCTGTCAGGTGTAGAGACCGCAGTTTGGGATGAAGTAGAGATCCTTGACTCTGTGTAAGCAGAGACAGATAAACTTGTAGAAGGTATGGCTCCCTGCTGCTGAGTTGAAGTAGAAGGAGTACCAAGGTTGTCTCGGCCACCGAGGGGCTATCAGAATCATGGTGGCATGATCGTTCTTCAACTTGACAAGAGTCTTGAGAATGAGAGGGAATGGAGGGAATGCATACAGAAAAAGATTTGTCATTGCAATAGAAAAGCATCTGCCTTGAGGCGATGAGGAGAATATATCATGGAGCAGAACTGAGGCAGTTTGTGGTTGTGGTGAGATGCAAAGAGATCTATTCGAGGCGTTCCCCACTGGAAAAAAATGTGATGGAGAGGCGAGGAATTGAGTGTCCATTCGTGAGGTTGCAGGAAATGACTCAATTTGTCCGCCAAACAGTTTTTCACCCCTTGGATGTAGACAGCTTTGAGGAAGGTGTTGTGGAGGATTGCCCAGTCCCAAACCCCTGTTTGTTGACACAGTACATGGCGACTTGGTTGTCCGTCCAAATGAGGACTAACTGGTTGAAAGAAGATGTTGAAAAGTTTTGAGAGCATTGAAGATCGCTCTGAGTTCCAATAGATTGATGTGACACTGACGATACGCACTGGTCCAGTGGCCTTGAGTACGGAGATCATCGAGATGAGCCCCTCAAGTGTAGGTCGAGGAATCTGTTGTGAGGACCTTCTGATGAGGGGGCGTTTGAAACAGCAAGCCTCTGGAGAGATTGGAAGAGAGCATCCACCAGCGGAGAGATTGTCTCAACGAAGGAGTGACTGTACTGTGTTGAGAGAGTGGGTCGCAAGCCTGCGTCCACTGAGATGCCAGGGTCCACTGAGGAATTCTGAGGTGAAGTCTGGCAAAAGGAGTCATGTGTACTGTGGAGGCCATGTGACCTAGTAGTACCATCATGTGTCTCGCTAAGATTGAAGAGCAGGAAGACACTGCATGACAGAGTTGAAGAAGAGCCTCCAGACATTGTTGTGCAAGGAATGCTCTTAGTTGGATACAGTGTTCCCTCTAAGCGGGCGGGTGTTGTGAGCAAACTTTTTTCACCGTGAGCCAAAAATATCGGGCGCCAGCAAGTTATGAGCCAACTCGCCCGATTCTCCTCTCGCCGCCCTGCCATCTGCCGTACGCCTCTTCCGATCGTGCGCTGTGACGAGAAACGTGTGCGCTGCGATGTAATATTTTGTGCGCCAGCGCACGCCAGCGCAGCTTAGCGGGAACACTGGTTCAAATGGTTTTATTTATTTCCCCAAATTTATTTTTGTTATATGCATTGAAAATATTTGATATTGCGTTTAAATCAAAATCTCAATAAACTTGAAACGAGTGCCCGTGAGATTGTGGGAGGGTTAAATACTCAAAACTTAGAAGTTTTTGCTACGCCAGCTTTCTGGTATCTTTACATACAGTGGCGTACCTAGCATATGTAACATCCGGGGCCCATCATTTTTTGGCACCCCCCCCCCATCTGTAAGAAAAACATGATTTTTAGTAACAAACCACACGTCACACATGAGTACCTAAGAAAAGGCAGCATCTTACATATTGCAGTGAGCAGTACATCAATACACCCATTGTAAAACTAAACAAGCCAGACCAGCACAGATCAATCCTACACCGTCAATCCTAACAGAAAACCATGTCTTTCGAACACACAGAACACAGAAAACACCTTCGCCTAGTAAGGAATATGTAATCACAAACTAACCCCTCCCTCTTTTACAAAACTGTAGTGTGGATTTTAGCTACGGAGGTAACAGCTCTGATGCTCATAAAATTCTGAGCATCAGAGCTGCTACCACCAAGGCTGGTGCTAAAAAACGCTTCACAGTTTTGTAAAAGGGGGGATAAAATAAAAATACATAGACAAAGGTTAAATTGAACCAGCAAGAAGCTGGACTCTGCATACAATGCTTCACAGAAACAGTGACACATGTCTCCTAAAGCAATAAATAAATAGAAATTTTTTTCTACCTTTGTCTTCTGTGGTTTCTCCTTTCCTCATCTTCTTGTAACTCTCTTCCTTCCATCCACTGTCTGCCGTCTCTCTTCCCCTATATGGCATCTTCTCTCCTTCTATGCCCCTTCCAGAAACTGTATGCCTCCCCCTTCCATCTCTCCTTTCACCCCATTGGTCTGGCATCTCTCTCCTCGCCTTCCCTCTCCCACACCTCTCCTCATAGTCTGGTATCTCCCCTTCCCTGATTCTCTGGCATCTCTCTCCTTTCCTTTTCTTCCATCTTTCGCTCCCCCTCCATGCTCTCACATCTCCCCCTTCCTTTTCCCTTAGACTGGCATACCTTCCTCCTACGCTCCAAGCCCTGGCATCTCCTTTAATTCCCTCCCTCATCTTCCTTCTCCCTCCAGCTGGGTACCGCAACACTCTTCCCTGCAGCTCTGCACTTCCCCACAATTGCCATGCTTCGGTTCCTCTTCTTCCTTCCTTCCTCCCCCCCCCCCCCGCGGGACCCTGCGGCACCATCAACTCTTACTCCCTCTAATGTCGGCCCTGCAGCTCCAGACTTCCTCGCACCTTCTCCCCTCCCCCTTTGGATCGCTATTATTTTAAATGTTATAGCCGCGGAGCTGTATCCATCAGTGGAGATGTCTAACCTCGGCCTGCCCCGGAACTCTTACTGCAGCAGCCGCCCGTCTAGGCAGGAACAGGAAGTCACTGTTGCAGTAAGAGTTCCGGGGCAGGCCGAGGTTAGACATCTCCACTGATGGATACAGCTCCGCGGCTATAACATTTAAAATAATAGCGATCCAAAGGGGGAGGGGAGAAGGTGCGAGGAAGTCTGGAGCTGCAGGGCCGACATTAGAGGGAGTAAGAGTTGATGGTGCCGCAGGGTCCCGCGGGGGGGGGGGGGGGGGGGGAGGAAGGAAGGAAGAAGAGGAACCGAAGCATGGCAATTGTGGGGAAGTGCAATCCCCCCAATGCGTCCCCTTACCTTACCGACGCGTGTGTGCGCTGTGAAGAGAAACTTTGCGCTGCGATGTAATATTTTGTGCGCGAACGCAGGCCAGCGCAGCTTAGCGGGAACACTGGTTGGATAGTGTCCAGAACAGCTCCGATGAATTGTAGATTCTGAGAGGGCTGAAGCTGGGATTTGGGAAAGTTGATTTTGAATCCCAAGCTTTGTAGGAACCACGTAGTCCGTTGGGTCGCTACAATAACCTTCTGAGATGTTGAATCCTTGATGAGGCAGTCGTCTAGGTAGGGAAATACCTGAAGACCATGGTTCCTTAGAGCTGCTGCTACCACCATCACCAGGCACTTGGTGAACACTCTGGGAGATGAAGCTAGGCCAAAGGGTAGCACTCTGTATTGATAATGCAGATTCCCCACCCAAAATCTGAGGTACTGACGGGAGGTCGGATGAATGGGGATGCGAATATAAGCCTCCTTGAGAACATAACTAATCGTTCTGATCTAGAAGGGGGTATAGGGACGCTAGGGACAACATGCAAAATTTTTCTTTGACTAAAAATTTGTTGAGAGCCCTGAGATCCAAAATGGGTCTCAGATCGCCTGTCTTCTTAGGGACTAGGAAGTAATGGGAGTAAAACCCCCTGCTCTGCTGTTCCAAGGGAACTTCCTCGATGGCACAGAGACGAAGTAGAGCTTGAGCTTCCTGAAGAAGAAGGGCGGTCTGGGATGGACTGGAAGGATACTCTCTTGGAGGAAGCTCTGGTGGAACCTGAGTGAAATGAAGAGTATCCTTCCCTGATGATTGACAGCACCCAGAGGTCGGATGTAATGGTCTCCCATTGGTGGTAAAAATGATGGAGACGACCTCCTATGGGGAGAAGAGAGGACAGAGACAGAACGATGGAGGTTATGCTCTGTTTTAGACAGTCAAAAAGGCTGCGCAGCCTTATATGCAGCAGAAGGCTGAGGTTTCTGTTGCTATTGTTTCTTGGGAGGCGCTTGAATGTAAGGAGCTGCCCTTGGAGAATAACGCCTCTAGAAAATTGAAGGAGGGCGTGAAGATTTCACAGGAATTGGGTTGACAATGGAAGCAAAAAATTTTTCATGTTCAGACAATTTCTTAGTGGCTGCCTCTATGGATTCATCAAAGAGGTCATTGACTACACAAGGGATATTAGCCAGGCAGTCCTGAAGATTAGGGTCCATGTCAATGGTGCAAAGCCAGGCCAAGCAGCACATTGCTACAGAGAAAGCAGTGGCCCTGCCTGACAATTCAAAGGCATCATAAGAGGACTGAAGAAGATGCAATCTGAGTAGCAATAACTTCTTGGAATTCAAAGTGCTTCTGTGTATCCAGGTGATTGAGAAATCTGGGAAGAAGATCAATGAGGAACTTGAGGTAACTAATGAAATTAAAATTATAATTAGGGACTTTGGAGGACATCATAGCATTTTGGTAAAGACGACGTCCAAACTTGTCCATAGTTTTCCCCTCCCTTCCAGGAGGAACGGTAGCATAGACTCTGGAAGGATGGGATCTTTTTAAGAAGGACTCCACAAGAAGGGATTGGTGAGACAACTGTGAATTCTCAAATCCTTTGCAATACAGAGTTCTATACCTGGAGTTCAATTTGCCTGGAACAGTAGGAATGGTATAAGGAGTCTCCAGGCAGCGTGTGAAAGTCTGAGACATAAGCTTATGAAGAGGAAGCTTAAGTGACTCTGCAGGAGGTTGAGGGAGATGCATGACCTCGAGATACTCCTTAGAGTACTTAGAACCAGCATCTAATTTAAGTTCTAGGCCATCAGCCATCTGGCGAAGTAAAGAAGAGAAAGACAGCTGATCAGCCAAGGCCTTGCCTCAAGAGGGATTTGATGATCTCGAGGCGGCCTGGGTCGAAGGAGAAGCCTCTCTGGAGAAATGACAATCGAAAGAATATGGAGACTTGGATGAGGTAATGGAAGCAGCTGAGTCCTCGAGGTCTGAAAGTGGAGACCTCAATCAAGGAGTTGGTGGTCTGGAAGAGCTGGAAGGTCTGGAATGAGACCTAGATGAAGAAGGACACTCTTTGGAAAACGACCTATGCCTGGATGGATGCCTCGATGAAGGCCTTGATCTACGACGAGAGTGGTGTCTGTAAGCTGGTCTCGAGGAGACTTTGTTCTAGGGATGGAAGTAGGCAATGCTACTGGTGAATGGATAGGGCTAGAAGCAGTAGATCGAAACTCAGGAGGTTTGATGGAGGAATCTCGAAGCATTCCCAAAGACTCTGCTCCTTGTATGGAGTGTGAAGATTCCTGTCGATGCACTTGCAAAGAATCTACTACTTGTATAGAGTGTGTAGATATCAGACCAGACATTCGCAAAGACTCCGCTCCTTGCATAGAGTGTAAAGGTTCAGCTCGAGGCATAGGCAGAGACTCGACCTCGCGGGAGACTGCTGATTGCCCAAGCTGGATTAGAGAAGACAGTGTCAGCCCAAATTTGCTCAGTAACTGAACAAACTGCTGCTCTAACATGGTCTGGAGAGAAGCCGGCAAAGATGGATCCGCGTCGGAAACCGGACCGATGCTGAGGCTATAGGCTCCAAGGTGGCAGTGGAGATGTGCTTCGACTTAGAAGTCTTGGAAAGCGTGAGGACCACTGCCGGAACCTTTCGCTTAGGTATCTGACCTGAGGGAAGCTCAGGGGAAGAGACAGCAGGTTTACTTGAGGTCAGGGATGTCCCAAACGAGGAAGAGGTCAGATTCGTGGAAGCAGGAGGACCCTCGGTGGAAGGTGGGACCTAGGCAGCACTCGAGGTCAAGGGTGCAACTGAAGAGTCCATCCCGAAAAGTTTCTTCACTAAAATCCAACGACGTTTAAGGGCTCGAGGTTGAAGAGTAGCACAGCGCTTGCACGACTTCGGTTGATGGTCCAGCCCAAGGCACTTGAGGCACCAACGGTGTGGGTCTGTGAGGGAAATAGCACGCTGGCACTGGCTACACTTCTTGAAGCCCATTGCTGGCTGGGACATACGAGGAAAAATAGCCGCAGCAAAGTCGAAGCCCGCAGGCTGCAGCCAAACGGCTCGCTCCACCAGTCGAACGAAGAAAAAAATTAGTCTTTTTTTTTTTAACTGAAAGAAAAGAAAGTAACAGCGATTCATGAGAAAAAAGAACACAAACTGCGGTGAGAGAAGGCACGAAGCAATGAAGTTTAGCGCAGAGGGTCAAAGACGGACTTCTCGGCTTCGCGGAAAACTGAGAACTGAGGAGACTCACGCTGGGCGGGAAGGCACACGCGCATGCGCGGTGCGGCTGTCTCAAAACTTCTACGTTTCTACAAGCAAGTCTGCTTTCGAGGCTGTCCGCATCCGGTCTCCGTGGATGACATCACCCATATGTAAGAATAGGCTGCCTGCTTGTCCTGGGATAATGCTTTATCAGATGCAAATAGTGTAGGACCTTTTTGCATTCTTAATCCTCTAGGGATCATTTTCATGGATATATACTGTGCCAACGCATTGCTGTGAAGTTCAGCTCTAATGAAATGTTTATGTAGATTTTCTAGATCAATCCATTTCTGGCTAGATCAAGGATAGTAGGGCGCTGTATCAAAAAGCTCCGCTGTTCATCTGAGAAACTAAAGACTTCCTGATTCACAGATTCAGAAGCCATTGGCAAAATGATTGCAAAACTTGCTCAAAATTCAGGCCACTATACATTACATTACATTAGAGATTTCTATTCTGCCATTACCTTGCAGTTCAAGGCGGATTACAAAAGAGTTATAAAAGGTGGGTTACAATATTGGATCATTGGTAAATTCAAGAGAAGTTGAGAAGGCGGGTTACAAAAAGAGATATAAATGGTGGGATACAGTACACAAATCCTAAATCATACAGTGCAAGTACTAGTGTACCATACTAATTCTGAACTCACTCTCATAAGGCTGTGGGATACCAACCAATAACTAGGTTTTTTTGCTATTTTTGTATGGACCTTCAGAATACAACCAGGCACAATATACTTCTGGTTGTTTCTATCTACAATCGGTCCAACTTTTATTGAATTCTTATAAAAAAAAAGTTTTTTGTTTTTCTTCTTATCATTCACTAATTCATTATTTGAATAACTATTACTTAGCTTTTAAAGTAATTCTTCATTGTAAAAGTCATCTTCCATTAGACCACCTCTCACGACATGCATGTTTCACTGGAAACTGACCAGGAGATAACTCCTCTGCTAATGACAATGCATACATAGAATGAGTCTGTGCCAAATCCAACGCTCAATGTCCAGCAAGGGGTGTGTTACCTCATTCTCGATAAAAGAATCAATGTATCCTTGGGCTGGGCTAAGACAGGTAGTCATGGAAGACATTAAAACATGTGAAGATTGAATCTGCAGTATCACCAAAAGCTCTTGTTTGATCATAGCCCGAACTCCTCCTGAAGAGTCGGAGTCTGCTCCAAAGAGACATCAGCGTGGAAGCAGTCTGTAGTGCCGGTTGTCTATGTGTGGGAGACCTCAATGTTGAGGCAAGCCTGGAAGAAAACGCAATCTGTAGCAATGGAGAGTGATCTACAGTGTGTCAACACTTACTATGCGTCGAAGAGGTGGATGCCTGGGAAGACATCATACCATACCTAGTGGGAGGAGGAATGTTTGTGCTTCCTAGCATTCTTACGTGAAGCATCCTCTGATGTGCGAGGTGGGGATGAAGACGATGTTTTCTCGTCTCTGCAGAGAGCCTGATGTTTGATGCTCTCAATGCAGCATCGGTTCACGCAGTGCCAAATCCAATGCTGGTGTTACAGATTGAGCTTTGGGTTCCAAATCTCCTGCCACACTGGATGCCAATACTGAATTTGCTGCGTTGAGTGTCATCTTTTGCATATGCAGACAGAGTTCATAACCAATGTCCCAATGTTCAGGACCTAGACACTGAACATACCAATTGTGGGGATCAGAGCCTGAAATGGTCCTATTACCCTCTTTGACATGGAGGGAAAAATGGCAGATGCAAAGTCAAAAGGCTCTATGGCCCAAGAAGCTCAAGTAAAAGGTAAGCCGAAAAACACTGACGCTCTCTGGGTTGAAAAGAGACCTTGAAGTGACTTAAAAGCAAAAAATTGACCAAATTTAACTCGTTGAAAACGAGAAAAATATTATGAAGAAGAAAATAAAGGGAAGGCACAAAATGACTTTAGAGTTTGACGCACTGAAGAGATACCAAAGACACAGATTCTTGGTTCTGCAGAAAACTTAGTAATTGTTGGTCCTGCATGTCAATGCTGGGCAGGAAGGCACCTGCATGTGTACAGGGCAGGCACTGCGTAGTGCACTGTTACTTTAAATCTTTAGATGACATCTATACCGGGATCCATGGATGATGTCATTCACCACATGTGAGAATACTATGCCTGCTTGAACTTGGAGAAAAAATTATCCCGCAAGACAATTTCTTCATTCCTGGCATCAGCTCCACCGTTCTGCACAAACAGGATGTACCAAAGAAGTCTTTAGGGCAGAGCTTTTGTTAGTAATTTGTAGTTTATCTTTAAAAATCATTCATGGTACCAGAAGACTGGAGGGTGGCCAATGTAACCCTAGTTTTTAAAAAGGGTTCTAGATGTGATCTTGGAAGTTATAAACCGGTGAGTCCAATGTCAGTGTTGGGCAAAATGGTAGAAACTATTATAAAGAACAAAATTGCAGAGCATACAAATAAACATGGATTAATGAGACAAAGTCAACATGGCTTTGGTTAAGGAAAATTTTTCCTCACCAATCTACTACATTTTTTCAAAGGGATAAACAAACATGTGGATAAAAGTGAGCTATTCAATACTGTATCTGTGAGCCCCTCACAAAGAGCATAAAGCTGGCCAGGCTAACTGAATTAATTTTTGAGGTGGTTTTTTTTGTACATGTGCTGCTGAAATAAGCACTTTTAGAAAGCCTGGGAGCACACACAAACAGGGTGAATGGGCAAGAGGAGCGGGGGATGGGGACCCGCAGGATTAAGCCAACGCCTAACTCAAGAGCATTATGAAGTGCAACTGGGGTCTGCAAAGCCAAGCTCTGAAATCAACCAGGTATGGTCCTGAGACTGTGACCCGAGAATGGCCATAAGGCTCATCCATGATGTGAGGTAGCAGCCAGCAAAGTGGGGAGTTGGGCCAAGGACAGAAGCACCGTCAGTATGACCTAGCACCTGCTGAAGGTAAAATAAAATACTGGATTGTTCCAGGAAGCACCTCTACTTTATGCTGGTGATTTTCCTAGCTGAATTTGGTTCTCTCTACCTCTTGGCAGGAAGGCATAACACCCATTTGTGCAGAACGGTGGATCCAATGCTAAGAAAATGAGGTCTAACAGTCCGAATTCCACCTTTTATACAAGTATGAAAAAATAAGTTACAGAAGTTCAAACAGATAACTTTTTAAGACTGTTTATGGACCCATGCCATGAAAAAAAAAAAAGTATCAAATAAATATCCTGCCGATCAGGGTTTGTGTCCATATACAGTGTCACAAAAATTTATGCATTTAAGCTTGCACTTGCTCACAGAAGGTACTTCAACTGGAGCAACCATAAAGTAAAAATATAAGTGGTCATTTAATCCTTCTAATCATGGCACATTCTCCAAATTATAGCAATACCACAAATTCACACCGCTATTTGAAGTTGTTAACACTATATATGGACACAATGATCTGCGGGATATTCATTTGATACTATAATATTTAGAGAATCTTCCATATCTCTATGGTTGTATTATAATTTGTCTCCCTTTTGTGTTGGATGAAAAAAAAAAAGTGGAGGCTATTCTCAATATTTTGAATCCACTAATTTAGTCATCTTTTCCCAAAGATGGTCACAAATGTCTTATTGGTGGCATCAACCTGTAGGAAGGCCATTATGAAAAGACATTTTCAGGGCCCACTGATCTGGTGTTTTAAGAACCTACTTCACAGTGGAAAAGGCACAATCTGTTTCTCACCCCCAAAATGCACCACCAAGGGGCCCACCGCACAGAGGGCCATCAACAAGAGCACCTCCAAGCTCTACAAGAGAAGGGGATTCTCAAAACCTGGCAGACTAGTCAGGCCAAAGGGAATCAACCAAGAGGACAGTACATAGACTGTGACCTTGGGAATCAGGCTTCCTTTACCAAAAAAACCCACACAGTTGCACTTGTCCACTCTGCACCATCTGCTGGAGTTAGAAAAATACTGACAGATTCCAGTCTGCACCTCTTATACTGGTGAGGTCACTGGAAGGTAATCTTTTTTTCTCTACCTCCATCTGATAGTTGAGGTACATAACCCACTGGTCTAGCAGATTAAAATGAAACAATTTTTAGCAAATGCAACTACATCTGAAATTTTATGCTCTATTAAGGACAAGGTTGCACTAAGGTGTTATTAAGAACAGCAGCTGGCTAAGAAAGTTATAGTTCATTATGATTTATAAGCTCTGGTTCACAGGAAACCTTCTCAACCATCATCATCCAATATTCATCAATAAAGCAAGCATAAAGTGTGCTTGTGAGAACTTACCTATGTGCCAGTCCAAGAGACATGGCAGCCATCTCACGGGCAGGAATGCCTGAGATGAGTCCCTCAACCTGATTGCGAATCCCTCGCATTAGCTCAGTCACCATGGGACTGTGGATGCAGCTTAGATTCAGTTTCTCCTGTAGGAATGGAAAAGCAAAAATGGTTAGCACCTCCTCTTTTACTAAAGCTGTGCTTCTTGATTCTTCACTAAGGGGGCCAATGGCAGGGTCTTGCCAAGTCACAAACAAAACTTCTCCACTAACCCCTGAATTTAAACTATTAACTTTATTCACTTTTATTGATGCTTTCAAGAATATGTGGCTCAAGAGTCATATTAGGGACAGCTAAAACACACTGAAAGCAAAAGCCTAGCATGCATACCTTGGAGGCTGAAAGCACCCTCAAAATGATGCAAAAGTCTAAAGATGCAAAACCAGTGCTCACCTTAATGACACCCCCAAGCTTTGCATCGCATACGGCCAGCTGCTCGTGGGCTTCCTTAGCAACGATTTTCTTCAAGACCTTCTTCAAGCCCTTACTGAGCTTCCCTTCCACTAGAGCCGTGGACGCTGCATAGGAGAAAACATCAATCACTGTCTGGGATCATGCTACTGCTGGGTCATTCTGTGTCAAGTGATCTAATTTTAGAAAAGTGCTCCACCTTGCCATCACGGGTTTTGATGAAACTTTGTATGCTGGATCTTACATGACCTAAATGAACACTGGTAAAGTTTAAGATCTGCCAGTGGAATACTTATGGAGATATAGCTCTTTGTTTTATACCATACCACAACCATGTAAGTTGCTATTAGGTGCCATCGACTCATGTTAAGAGTCCTAACGACTTGATGAATTGTGGATCTAAAAAGAAATCGGTTTTGTGCTAGTCCGGAAAGGTCCTCCAGCGTCATCCCCGTGGTTGTTTTCAATGTGTCCAGCCATCTGATTGCAGGTTGCCCTCTTCACCCGGTTCCTTTGATCTTCCCAAACATGATGACCTTCTCCAGTGATCTCTCTCTTCTGATGGTGTGACCAAAATAAGACATTCGTAACTTCATCATTTGGGCTTCAAGTGACATAGCCAATTTGATCTCTTCCAGAATCGATTTGTTAATTCTTCTGGTGGTCCACGGCACACCTAAAATTCTTCTCCAGCACCAAAGCTCAAATGAAACAATCTTCTTTCTGTCTTGTTTCTGTGGTGTCCAGCTTTCGTATCTGTAACTGACAAGTCTGATCTTCGTTTGGAGTGTTACCACCTTTGAATACTTTGTCAAGAACCTTCATCGAAGAGCGACCAAGTGCTATTCTGTGGAGTATTTCCTCAGCTAATAAAGAGCCTATATGAAAATCAAGAAGTTGCAGTGAGAACTGAATATGGCAACACTGATTGGTTTCCAATAAAACGTGATGTCAGGCAAGGATACATCTTGTCACCTTACCTGTTCAAACTGTGTGGTGAAACCATCTTCCGAAAAGCAAATTTGGAAGAAGCGTGTCAGATTCAAAGTTGATGACCGAAATATAAACAACTCAAGCTATGCAGATGATAAAACACTTATCACCAGCAGCAAAGAAAACATGCTGTTATCTACCGAGAAAAGTCAAAGCCAAAAGTCATAACATAGGATTAGAACAAACATAAACAAGATGAAGATTTTGAGCTTGAAGGCAATTGAAATCCTTTACAACAGGGATGCCCACACTTTTTGGGCGTACGAGCTACTTTTAAAATGACCAAGTCAATATGATCTACCAACAATGAAATTTAAAAAAAACAAAGCACAATGAAAGGCAGAGAAAATGTTAATTATCATTTATATTCCGGGGTTTTTTCAAAGAGGTCACGGCAGATGACTCTATGTAATGTCACCTCAGTAACAACCATACAAAAATAGACAAATATACCCCCTCCCTTTTTACTAAACCGCGATAGCAGTTTTTAGCACAGGGAGTTGCGCTGAATGCCCCGCGCTGCTCTTGATGCTCATAGGCTCCCTGTGCTAAAAAACGCTATTGCAGTTTAGTTAAAGGGAGCCATAGTGCAAAATATAGACAGCAGATATAAATTCTCAAAACGGACACATTTTGATCACTAAATTGAAAATAAAATCATTTTTCCTACCTTTGTTGTTTGGTGATTTCATGAGTCTCTGGTTGCACTTTCTTCTTCAGACTGTGCATCCAATCTTTCTTCCCTTCTTTCAGCCTCTTGTATGTTTCCTCTCCCCCAACTTTTTCTTTCTGTCTCCCTTTCTTTTTGTCTCCCTGCTCCCCCTTCTTTCTGTCTCCCTGCCTGCCCCCCTTTCTTTCTTTCTCCCTGCCCTCCCCCAAGCCACTCGGTTTGCCACCCACCGCCATCGGGGAACAGCCCCCAAGTAGAGAGCTGCACGGGAACGGGGACGACGGGAATCCCGCGGGTTCTCCCTTCGGGTCACGGGGATCCCGTGGGGACACCCCCTAGGGTCACGGGAATCCCATGGGGACGCCCTCTAGGTTCGCGGGGATCCCATGGGGATGCCTCCAAGGGTCACGGGGTTCCTGCGGGGCTGGATGTACTAAGTCGCGCGGCTTTTCTCCCTACCTGCTCTGCTTGTAGCACAGAGCCGAACGGAAGTCTTCCCGACGTCGGGAAGACTTCCGTTCGGCTCCGTGCTGCAGGCAGGGTAGGTAAGGAGGAGTAGCCTCGCGGCTCGAGTGGCTACCAAGGGAGGAGGGCAGTCCGCCCCGCCCCGCCCCGGGTGCAGCACAGCCGGCCAGGTCCCCTTACTTTTATGGCGCTTCCCCGACCGACCGACAACAGCCCTGGTCCGACAAACCTCCCTGCCCTTAACCGCAAATCTAAATTACCTTCTTACAGCAGCTGTAAGAAAGAAATTTAGATTCGCGGTTAAGGACAGGGAGGTTTGTCAGACCAGGGCTGTTGTCGGTCGGTCGGGGAAGCGCCATAAAAGTAAGGGGACCTGGCCGGCTGTGCTGCACCCGGGGCGAGAGAGAAGGAGGGGGGGAGAAGGACGCTGAAAGCACTGGGGAAGACAAAGGGGTGGAGAAGGACGTTGAAAGGACATGGGGAAGACGGGGGGGGGGTGGAGAAGGACGCTGAAAGGCCATGGGGAAGACGGGGGTGGTGGAGAAGGACGCTGAAAGGCCATGGGGAAGACAGAGAGGGAGAAGGACGCTGAAAGGACATGGGGAAGACAGAGGGGGGAGAAGGACACTGAAAGGACATGGGGAAGACAGAGGGGGGAGAAGGACACTGAATGGAAGGACATGGGGAAGACAGAGGGGGGAGAAGGACGCTGAAAGGAAATGGGGAAGAGAGAGTGGGGAAAAGACGCTGGCAGGGAAGAAAACAGATGCCAGACTATGGGGGGAGCGGAGGGAAGAAGATGGGTGCCAGACCAATTTGGAAGGGGGGAGAAAGGCACAGTAACAGAGCAAATGGAAGACGCAGAAGGAAGAGAGACAGTGGATGGAAGGAACTGAATGAGAACATGAGGAAAGCAGAAACCAGGCAACAAAGGTAGGAAAACAATTTTTTTTTTTTTTTGCTTCAGGATAAAGTAGTATATTAGTTGTGTTGATAAAAATTTATAAACAAAACAGGCTCTGGTAGAAACCTGTTTACAAAGTATGCATTCTTCCCAATTAATATTTCCAAATTAATAGTCTTTTTGCTTATTTGTAAATGGGTTTCTACCAGAGCCTTTAATTCAGTAGCATAATTAAATGAAATAACTATTTCTGGGCGGGGACGGAGGGGATTCCTCACGGGGACGGAGGGGATTCCTCAAGGGGACGGGTGGGATTCCTCACGGGGACGGGTGGGGACGGGTGAGACTTTGGCGGGGACAGGTGGGATTTCTGTCCCCGTGCAACTCTCTATCCCCAAGCCACCGCCGCCCCAAGCTCTCCTTTCAGAAGCGTCGTGCTGACCAACATTCCGCTCCCTGACGTCAATTCTGACGTAGGAGAGAAAGTTCCGGGCCAACCAGGCATTTCTCACTATTCCATCCAGCCTGAGCCCCATCTCTCCTTGATCCAGCATTTCCCTTCTGTGTCTGTCAGAATTACTATTCCACCTATTTTCCAGCATCACCCATCTTTGTGTCCATCTCAACTATATCCCTATCTCACCACTTTTTCAGAATCTTCATTTGTCTCTGTCCTTGTCTTTACCCCATGTTCACCATTTACCCTTTCAATGTCTTTATCTCCCCCCCCCTTTTTCAGCATTACTTCTGTCTCTATTTCACCTCCTCATAATGTCCCCTCTGTATCTCTATCCTTATTCAGTAGGTCTTACTTATCCTTTCTCTTATTTGTGTCACTATCTCCATTTTCAGTTTTCCCCCCTTTTCCTTTGTTACTGCACCCTGTAGCCAAAATCTTTCCACCCTCCCTCCACTACGGCCCAGCCCAGTATGAAATATTTCCTTTTGTTTCTCTCCCCTCTCTCTTTCTCTCTCTCTTCTCCTCCCTCACCCATGAGTCCTGCATCTGGCCCTCTCCCTTCCACCTGCATCCAGCCACACACCCTGTCCTGCGGCCCTCTTCAGCAACGGTGATCAGGACAGGCTGCCGACATCGAATCCTTCCCCCTGGGAGTCCTGCCTTTGTGGAAAAAGGAAGTTGAAACAAGCGGGATTCACAGAGGGTAGGCCACGACATCAGAATCTTGTGTCGATCGCTGCTGTTGCCGAGTTGCCGAAGAGAGCCGCGGAGCAGGGGGTGTGGCCGGATGCAGGTAGAAGGGAGAGGGCCAGATAGGAAGGCTGCTGGAAGAGGTAGAAGCTCCGGAGCATGACACCGACCCCGGCCAGGATGATTTCTTTTTCAGGCTGCTGCTGCCGCCCCCCCCCCCCCACCGAACTGACAAAAAACAGACTAAAGTGGATGTCCGCCGGCGTCGTCTTTGACGTCGGGGAGAGGAAGGCTGATTGGTCTGGTAGATTGGGAAAGCAACACGAGTCGAACCCGGAGCCTGGGATGGGCTCCGCATTCGACTCATGTTGCCTTTCCAATCTACCGGTCGATCGCAATTGACATTTTGGGCACCCCTGCTTTACAACTTCTATTCTATCTCCTGGGCTCTTTTCTAAACAAAGAAGCAACTAGCAGGGAGGAATACTCCATGTACAGTATCCTTGCACTATTTAGGCAACTTTGATTCAAAATATTTCTTTGGCCGTTGAGGCTAAACAAATGAAACATGGCCATATTATACAACTATTTTGGCAAATGTGGTGCATAAATTCAACAAAATGCAATGAATGAATAATAAAAGCAGTCAGAACTTCAGCTTGGGAACCAGTAGAAAATACCCACCTTAGGCTTGGAAACCTAGGTTAAGCTATCCAATCACTGACTTGGGAACCAGACAGACACCCACTGAAAATGTTGGAACCTCAATGAAGAAACCAAAACTACAGGCTTGGGAACCTGTACTAGGAGACCCACCCATGGCTGGTATTGCATAGCTATCGGGCGTGACCTCTACGGCGATGAGGTTGCTGGTTCAAATTTCTTGAATTATCAGTGGCAATGCCAACATGGACCAACACAATCAAATATTTCCCTCATTAAAAAATACAAAACAACAGTTTATAACTTGAAGAGCCGACCATATTTCGATGTTAATATGTTAATGTATGCCATTACTAAGCAAATGTCCATGACATTTGACCCTTATTTTCAGGAACTGTTTGCTTGCATTGAAAAACAAAAACAACTTTTTTATAGAGTCTGCAACATGCTCTAATAAGAGTTAGTTTGAAAATATTTCCAGAATATTTTTTTTTATAAAAGCTGTTTAAAAATACCCAATTTTGATATTTTTTGAAAAACTCAAACTTTAAATTGAAATTATAAAGTAATGAGATTAGTTTGTTTATAAGTTGAAATCATATATTTGAAAACAAAGTCATGTCACACAATAGACAAACTTTTACAGGAGCCACAGAAGGCTAAACTTTGAAATTTTTTAAACAATCCATTTTTTCGGACCACTTTGAAGTTTACATACATTAGTTTAAAAAAAAATGAAAATCCGATTTAGTTTCATTGAATAGATTGTAAAAAGTTTTATATGATTGCGGGAGACAGCGTATCCAGATTGTTCCCGAAGAGAGGCAGCGTGGGAGCCCTGCTCCGCCCCTCTCCCTGACCGAAAGGGAACATTTAAAAGAGCACAGCGCCAACGGCGCTCAGCCGTTCGGTGCGCCGACAAAGGCGCATGTGCCTTAGTGAAGCGCCTGCAGTGACGACAGTTGGATTCTGAAGCTAACAAAATAACAGGCTCCAATCAGCAGGAGCACACCAGCACTTTACGAGAGCGATGGAGGACCCAGGATCCCAGAGGTACTTTCCGGTATACTGCACAGAGTGCAATATGTACGACTACCTCCCCTTGGGAAGGCGGGAGTACATATGCAGTCGGTGTCAGGAACTGGAAAGCCTGAGGATGGAGGTCGGCAGATTGAGGGTCAGGGTCCAGGAACTGGAGGGACTGCGCACCACAGAGGCGATGAGCTGGTCAACCCAGAACACAGACGGAGCAGGCCCCATTGTGGACCAGGTGAGGGACCTCGAGAGATTCATCAAGGAGGCCTATAGGAAGGTGGAGGAACGGGACCAGCAGCTGCACAGATGGATGTCGGCAGACGAGACCCAGGATCCACAAGGCGACACCGGGGAAGGACCTAGCGGAGGAACCACGCAAGAGGAGGAGACCGCGACTCACCGGGACCCCGAGGGAGAGACACCGCACTACACCAAGGACACGGACCTGAGGCAGAGGAGGTTGCTGAGGAAAGGTAAGTCTGCTATTGTGGTGGGAGACTCGATCTTGAGAGAGGTAGACAGTCACGTAGCTGGAGGAAGGGAGGACCGGCTAGTGACTTGTCTCCCAGGGGCCAAGACATGAGACATCACTGATAGGATCGAGAGGATCCTGGACGGAGCAGAGACAGAGGAGACTGTGGTAATAATCCACGTCGGAACGAATGATGTGAGCCGGAGGAACTTCAGCATGGCCACACTGACTGACCAGTTCAGGGTCCTGGGACGAAAGCTGAAGCGGAGCACACGGAGGATAGCATTCTCGGAGATCCTGCCTGTACCAAGAGCAGATGCAAAGAGGCAGGCAGACCTCCAGGCTGTGAATGCATGGTTGAGGAGATGGTGCCAGGAGGAGGGCTTCCACTTTGTGAGGAACTGGACGTCCTTCTGGGGAAAGAGCAAGCTCTACCGGCGGGACGGCCTGCACCTGAGCACAGCGGGAACTAGACTACTGGCAGCCAATGTGAGGAAGGAGATCGAGAGGGTTTTAAACTGAGGAGAGGGGGAAAGCCGACAGCTGATCTGATGTTGACGCTGCGGACAACAGTATCCAGAACAGATGCTGAACGGGCTGACTGCAGGGAGGAAGCAGAGGGACCGGAGGATCTTATGATCAGACAGCGAGGAAAACATCAGGTAAAGGGAGCTTGCTGGGAGAAGACTAAGGGGCATGGAGACACAGGGGGACTGGGTGGCACGAGGGCGAAAGCTGAGGGCAATATAGAGGTACCACAAGGCGAGGGGGATCAAACAGAGGCTCAAGGGATGATAGCCCAGGAGGGGGCCGGTAGGGCTAGAAAACCCAGAGGAAAAGCGGGGAAGTGGGGTGGCAGGAATGTGGGGAAGCTGAAAGCTAAGAGGGTAAAGGCTGAGGGCAAAGCAGAAGCACAGGGAACGGGAGAACTGCCCGAAATCCAAGGGCAGGCGGCCCAGGTAAATGCAGAGGTGGAGGAAAAACGACGGGACCTACGGGACCTGCGGTGCTTATACGCAAATGCAAGAAGCCTCATGGCCAAGATGGGTGAACTAGAAGTTGTGGCCAAGGGGGAGGACCTAGATATAATTGGAATTGCAGAAACCTGGTGGACAGAGGAAAATCAATGGGATGTGGCGCTGCCGGGGTACAAGCTCTACAGGAGGGACAGGACCCACAAGAAGGGGGGAGGCATAGCACTATATATAAAGGACTCTATCCACTCGGTCGGGATGGATATGGCAACGAAGGCAGAGGGGCTGGAATCGCTATGGGTCAAATTGCCGGGAAACAAGGGTGCAGGCATAAAACTGGGGCTGTACTATCGCCCACCTGGTACGCCAGAAGGAGTCGGACACGACTTGGAAGCGGAACTGAGACAGGAATGCAGGACTGGAAGTGTAACAGTGATGGGGGACTTCAACTACCCGGGAATAGACTGGAGTACGGGTCACTCCAACTGCACTAGGGAAACAGGATTTGTAGAAACTGTGAGGGACTGCTTCATGGAGCAACTAGTCAAAGAACCGACGCGAGGGGGTGCTACTCTTGACCTCATCCTAAACGGATTAGGGGGGCCTGCATGAGGGGTAGAAGTGGGAGGACCACTAGGCAACAGTGATCACAACGCGATCAGATTCACATTAGAAAGGGGGACACCCATAGAAAGGAGGACCGCAACAACTGTGCTCAACTTCAAGAAAGGGAACTATGTTGCTATGAGGGAAATGGTGGGGAGAAAGCTCAGAAACATCTTTAGGATGGAGACTGTGGGAAGCGCCTGGACCCTATTCAGGGACACCCTGCAGGAAGCACAAAGAATGTACGTCCCCAGTTTCAGGAAAGGCTGCAAGAACAAGCGATCAAAGGACCCGGTTTGGATGTCAACTGAAGTAATGAGGGCAATAAATGACAAAAAAGTATCCTTCCGGAGATGGAAAAAAGGACCCAACGGAGGAAAATCACCAGGCGCACAGGAAATGCCAAAAGGAATGCCACCGAGAGGTTAGAAAAGCGAAAGGGGAATACGAAGAGGGGCTGGCCAGGGAGGCGAAAAACTTCAAGGCATTCTTCAGTTACGTAAAGGGGAAGCGACCAGCGAGAGAGGAGGTGGGGCCGTTGGACGATGGGGATAGGAAGGGAGTGATTAAGGAGGATAAAGAGGTAGCTGAGAGGTTGAACACGTTCTTCTCGTCGGTTTTCATGAGCGAAGACACATCTAATATACCGGACTCAGAGGAGCTCATGAGTGGGGAACAGGCCGAAAAATTGGAGCACATAGAGGTAAGTAAGGAGGATGTCCTCAAACAGATAGATAGGTTAAAATGCGGTAAATCACCGGGCCCGGACGGGATCCACCCACGGGTTCTGAAGGAACTAAGACAAGAAATAGCGGGCACAATCCAGCATGTTTGCAACCTATCCTTGAAAACTGGTGAGGTACCAGAGGACTGGAAATTGGCGAATGTCACACCTATCTTCAAGAAGGGATCGAGGGGTGACCCCGGGAACTACAGGCCGGTGAGCCTGACTTCAATTATAGGGAAGATGATGGAAGCAATGATCAAGGACGGCATTTGCGAGCACATCGAGAGGAATGGCCTACTGAGAACAAGCCAGCACGGATTCTGTAAGGGAAGGTCGTGCCTAACGAACCTTCTGTACTTCTTTTAGGGAATAAGCAGTCGGGTGGACAATGGGGAACCCATAGACATCATTTACCTCGATTTTCAAAAGGCTTTCGACAAGGTGCCACATGAAAGGCTGCTTAGGAAGCTGTGGAACCACGGGGTGGGAGGGGATGTGCACAGATAGATCAAGCACTGGTTGTCAGGTAGACTGCAGAGGGTCGGAGTGAAGGGCCAATATTCTGACTGGCGGGGAGTCACAAGCGGTGTGCCACAGGGATCGGTGCTGGGGCCGTTACTCTTCAACATATTTATCAATGACCTGGAAAAGGAGGCAAAGTGCAAGGTTATAAAATTTGCAGACGATACCAAACTGTGCGGCAGAGTTAGGTCCAGGGAGGAGTGTGAGGACCTGCAAAGGGACCTGGACAAGCTGGAAGACTGGGCAAACAAATGGCAAATGCGCTTTAACGTGGAAAAATGCAAGGTCATGCATATAGGGAAAAAGAACCCGTTGTTCAACTACAAATTGGGGGGGGCATTGTTGGGAGACAGCAGACTTGAGAGAGACTTGGGTGTGCTGGTGGTTGCATCACTGAAGCCATCTGCACAGTGCGCAGCAACCTCGAAAAAAGCCAACAGGATGCTGGGCATCATAAAGAGGGGCATAACAACCAGGACGCGGGAAGTCATCATGCCATTGTATTGAGCGATGGTGCGTCCACATCTGGAATACTGCGTTCAGTATTGGTCGCCGCACCTCAAGAAGGACATGGGGGTATTTGAGAGAGTCCAAAGGAGAGCAACGAAACTGGTAAAAGGGCTGGAACACTGCCCATACGCCGAGAGGTTGGATAGGCTGGGGCTCTTCTCTCTGGAAAAAAGGAGGCTCAGGGGAGATATGATAGAGACCTTCAAGATCATGAGGGACATAGAGAGGGTGGATAGGGACAGATTCTTCAGACTGAAGGGGACAACAAGTACGAGGGGGCATTCGGAGAAACTGAAGGGAGATAGGTTCAAAACAAATGCAAGGAAGTTTTTTTTCACCCAAAGGGTCGTGGACACTTGGAATGCGCTACCAGAGGAAGTGATCAGGCAGAGTACGGTACAGGGATTCAAACAGGGATTGGACGGATTCCTGAGGGATAAAGGGATCGTGGGATACTGAGGGAGGAGCTGGGATGTAACACAAGTATAGAAAGCTAACCAGGTAATAAGTATAGAAACCCAACCAGGTCGTGCATGTGCAAGACCAGAGGGTTAGGATTTCGACGGGAAGATAGGACTTCAATGAGAAACCAAGGTGGCAAGGGAGCCCCTTCTGGTGATTCAGACAGGTCGTGACCTGTTTGGGCCGCCGCGGGAGTGGACTGCCGGGCAGGATGGACCTATGGTCTGACCCGGCGGAGGCACTGCTTATGTTCTTATGTTCTTATTGCCAAGTTTCATTTGTTTAGTTTCAAAGATCAATGAAATATTTTGACTCAAAGTTGTCATAATTGTGCAGGGATACTGTAACAGGGGTGTCCAACCTACGGCCCCGTGAAGTATTTTGTGCGGCCCTGATCGAGGGCGATGCAGTGATTTCCTCTGCTGTCCCCGGGTGTTTACTGTCTTGCCGGCTCCCTCCTCTGTCTTGCTGCAGCGTTTGTGCGGCCCCAGAAACATTTTTTTCGGCCAATGCGGCCCAGGGAAGCCAAAAAGTTGGACACCCCTGCTGTACATGGTCATGGTATGGTATCAAACAAAGAGCTATATTTCCACAAGTATTCCACTGGCGGATCTTAAACTTTACCAGAGTTCATTCAGGTCATGTAAGATTCAGCATACAAAGTTCCATCAAAATCCATGATGGTAAGATGGGGAGCCCTAGATCACTTGACACGGCATGACTTTGCTCTCCAGAAAGAGGAAAGAAATCCCTGCTCAAACTACCTATCCCCTGCACCCTACAGTAAAATACAGAAACTGCTTCAAATAGTGCTAAGAAATTGTTTCCCCAATAATCATAATGAACAGAGATGGAGGGGAAGATAATGTTTTTACTTTTATTCCAAAGAAGTGCTATACTGGGGGAAAAGGCTGAAGAAACGTTTTATTTATTTATTTGTAGAATATAGCTCTGCCTATACAAACAAATTAAGAGTCCTCAGGTGTTCAAATTTTGATATGACTACCTGAACAGAGATTGATGTGTAGCACTTTTGAAAGCTCCTCTGGATTGTGCCTTCCTAAACATACTAATCACACATTGGGGAGCTGCTGGGCTGATCTTCAGAACCCAATGCAGGCATCATATTGATACATGTAAATATAGTAGGTTCTTGGAAGGAAACTTTCTAAAATTTGAGGGTACTATCATACCATACCAGCGCCCAGGTGAAAAAATGTTTCTGCACCCTATGGAAACTTCGCACCATCAAACGTTACTTCGACCACCTTTCCTTCCGTCTACTTGTCCAATCTCTGATATTAAGCATTCTAGACTACTGCAACATCATTTACCTGGGATCCTATAAAAACACCATTAAACGCTTAAGAATAGTCCAAAATGCGGCCGTTCGCCTCATTTACGACCTCAAAAAATACGACCATGTAAGCCCCTATTACACCAAACTCCACTGGCTTCCAGTAGAGGCAAGAATCATCTTTAAGTTCGCCTGCCTCTGCTTCAAAACTCTAACCGGCTCTTCTCCTATCTACCTGTCTGAGCACCTTGAAATAGCAGGCCCCTCCCGCACACAAAACGCCTACCTGTTCACCTTTCCCTCCCTAAAAGGCTGCCTCTACAAGAGGTTCCTTGATAGATCCCTAGCATTCAAAGTGGGCAAATGGAACAATTGCCTAACCGCCCTCATTTCCAACTCTCCACCCTACCAATTGTTCAGGAAGTCATTAAAAACTATCTCTTTGACAAATTCCTCTAACTTCCCTCCCCCTCCCCTTGAAATGCCTCCAAACTCTGAACCCTCCTACCCTGCCAAGCCACTATAGGGCCTCTCTTAATAGATTCTGTTTATCTAAATGGTCTGTCCTTGTTACACCTATATATTATAAGCCTTATCATTGCCATGTTTGTAACTTCGCTGTAAATGTACAGTCTCTTCTTCTGTTAACCGCATTGAACTTCCATGGTATTGCGGTATACAAGAATAAAGTTGTTATTATTATTATTATTATTATTATTAATAAAAATAATAAATTCTAGTGGTTGCCAAATCTGCCCTGAGAGCTCCCCAGCCAGTTGAGTTTGCAGACTATACACAATGAACATACATAAGTGAGATTTACATGCAGTGGCTTGGGAATTACTAGTGTATCCTATTCCAAAAAGTGTGAAATTAACCAAATATGAAAGACACAAAAGAAAGGAGACATAGAAAAAGAAAAAAGAAGCAGCAAAGCCAAGAAAAAGGTTATTTTCAAGACTAAATATACACATGCTTTAAGGAGCTTTTATCCAGAATAGCCCACAGGGCTGTGGAGTCGGAGACAATTTTGGGTACCTGGAGTCAGAGTTGGCTCAGCCCTAAGGAAGTCCCTGATTGGCTCAGGCGCTTCAGGCCCCTCCCAAGGGAGGCGCCCAAGGCACCTGAGCCAATCAGGGCCTTAGGCCCCTCCCTGTGCATCACATGATGCACCAAGGCGGGACCTAAGGCCGGCACTGCGGTGGAGGAGCAGAAAGCAGGAGGACTTTGCGGTTCCTCCTGCTCCCGAAGACTGTGCTGGAGGCCTAAGGAGCAAGAGAGACTGAGCACCCCTCCTGCTCCTAACTTTAGAAGTATGGGGAGCAAGGGAAGCGCCAATGGCAGGAGGGAGTCGTCATCCCTCCTGCCATTCTGTTTGCAGCAGCAGGCATTGGCTGTAGGGATTTTGGTTTGGAGGAGGGAGGGGGCTTTATTTTCCTTTTTAATACACAAAATATTTGCCTGATTGAAGCCCTGACAGCTGTGACAGGAGGCTGCTTTTCCTGTCACTACTGTTAGGGCTCTGTCCTGACTCAATCACTCACTGAGCGATTGAGTCGGGAGTTTGCATGCAAAAAAGATAGTGAAATCAATCGCTGTTTTAAAATCGGCCAGGAATCAGCTAACAGCGATTGAATTGCTATCTTTAGTGAATCTGGGCCTAAGTGTTAAAAGGAAAGTTAACTATGACATAGAAAGGCATTGGCCTAACCCTCTTTCAGCTATGTGAGAAAACATACCACAGCTATAACAAAGCAAGAAAGTAATTTGCATATGAAGCTCCCTCAGCCATGGCTACAGCAGAACTGGGACTAAGAAGCTCTTAAGCTCTGGCTAGGGACCAATTTGTTTTTGCTGTACTTGCTCATAGCTGTGATCTGGTCCCAGCATAACTATGGCAACTATTTATTGATAAACTGTCCCCCCTTCAAGAGAGGGCCAGTAACCCATGTGTGAGATCAGTTGCTGTATCTTCCATCTCTCAATCTCCTGCTTCCAGCTGCAACATGCAGTTCATTCATATTATGTTCTAGCTTGTTAGAGGTACTTAATCTGTCGTCTCAGTGGTAGTGACGAAATGTTGAAATAAAATCATTGTATTTCAGTTCAACAAGAATCCATCATTGACAACAGAGGTGTGTACACTCACTAGAAGCTAGAACCCTTCAGAGAAGCACTCCATGGGAACCAGAAGCAACTGTATGAGATTTTCTTATGATCTGGCTGTAGTTCCACCAGCAGTTTTGCTCTTTCACAGCATGAGCCAGTAATAGCAAAATGAGTCCACAGCTTCTTGGTAGCAGCACACCCCCCCACATAGATGTGTTAACACCAGAAAAACTCCACATGGTTTTACTTACTTCAGCTGTGTGTGAACTCATTATTTACCTGCCAAGGCCTCTGTTGTGTCCTGGAACTTTTCAAAATGCTTCAGTTTCACTCTGAGGAGAGTAAAGAAACACCAAATTAATTCTTCAGAGAAGCATGGCCTCCAAGGAAAAGGGCTACATTGCTGGGCTATGGTTATTCTAGCTTTTGATTTGCTGGTCACAGGATTATCAGATGAGTCAGGCTTCAATTTGCCCCCTCACTTACAAAGATTCAATTTCTCTGAAAGAAGCAGGATTCTTATTTGTATCCCCCCTTTTTCTTTATTGCAATTTTAACATAATTTTACAAGATATCTCTTGTTCAGGCAAAACAGATAGAAAATATTACAGGAAATTCAAAATATTTAACCGATAAAGCAAAACAGCTTAAATCACAATATAGAGGAGACCACAATATAGCTTAGACCACAATATAGAGGAGGAGAGCACATAAAGTGAACAACTCAAATAAAGCACATTTCATTAGGAATAGGCTTAAGAGCTTTTATAGGCCCTTTTTCCTTATGACTATCTGAAAAAGATCTTACTAAACTTTCCCGGCTGCCATTTTCTTAAAATCCAAGGAAGCTTGGAGATGCTCTGGCATAAAAAAAAGACATATTTCACTTCTAAATACTTAAACATTTGCATGGATATGTCAACAGAAATGCTGCCCCAAGAGTTAATGTCTCAGATCTCTCTACACAGTATTTGCTATGCAGGCAAACTGGGAAAATCCCTTCTCTTCAGAATCACAGGTCTTTGGAACGACCTTACTACCCCGCTTCGGAACCTGGGCTCCCTCCAATTATTCCGCAAGCAATTGAAAACTAAAATGTAATTCTATCCCCCCTTACTCTTCTCTTCTATATATAAGTTCATGTAAACCTTTTTTTCCCTTCTCTTCCTATATTTTAAGTTCTTGTAAACCATGCAGAGCTCCACAACATCCGTGGAGATGATGCGGTATATAAACTTAAGGTTTAGTTTAGATCTCATAGCCAAGAATAGGTTTCTCCATTCTTGTGTGTTCCTTGTGACATCAGGGAAGATTCAAACTTTTTCCCATGAAACAATGTTTGAGAGTTACGAAAGTACAATCTTACAATGGCATTAGTATCTTGTTCAAAAACAAAGGAAACAATGTAGCTCTGTGTCCTCAGACAATGTGGCTTCAAATAAATCAGTGACATTTAGAGGTTCCACCAAATTTAATCTTTCCCCTTCTGGGGTAGCACCTGGTTGTTTCTTAGTAGGTAAATAATATATGTGATTTAAAGGTGGAATAAGATCAGAAGAAAATTTCAACACTTCAACGAGATATTTTTGAAACATTTCTAAAGGCGCCACTCTGAGAGTTTTTGGAAAAAAATCAAAAACTATGTTTAACCTGCGATTATAATTTTCTAATTGTTCAAGCTTTCTATGCAGTAAAGTTTTTTTCTTTCAACATCTCATTTGTTAAAAAGCCTATAAATTCTCAACATTGTCCTTAACTTTTTTAATTTCTGAAGTAAATTCTTCTTTAATATTAGCCAAAACTTTCCCCAAACCATTCAAAGTACTCACGAGGTTAGACACCTCCTGGGAAGATCGGCAACCATTGAGTTCAATCTCTCGAGAGCGTCCCATATACTCTCAAGAGTCACCACCGTTGGTTTTTGTCTTCCTGAGCCAGCTATCAAGCTGGCTCCCAGAACGGCTCTCTTCATTCTCTTGCAGTTCCTGCCCATCAAACTGGGTTTCCCTGTCGTTATCGCCATACAGAGTTCCCCCGACTGGACCATGAGTGGAGCGGGATGCAGCGGTAGGACAGTCCCTGGAGGGGAGAGGCAAACCTCAAGTCCGGAGAAAGCTCAAGAAACCCTCCGGACAATCAAGGACCAACAGCGATGGCAGCAAAGTCCAATATTACATTACATTAGTGATTTTTATTCTGCCATTACCTTGCGGTTCAAGGCGAATTACATAAGAGGTTATCTGGACATTTCCCGGAGTGTTACCGAGTATAGCGTGTTACTTCAGGGGATTGAAATGCTTCCTGCTATGGTACTGTACGCTGAATAGGGGTAGATGTCCTTGCCGTGGAGGGGTTGGAGCGGATAGTGCCTTTACTCTTACAGAGTGTGGCATTCTTAAAAAGGTAACTTTCCTTGTGTGCAGAATTCCTCAATGTTAATGCCATCGCTTAAGCTGCCGCCTTCTTGCTCTCCAGGATCACTCCAAGAAGCAGGATTCTTGAATTGACATATCCTTAGATATGATTAACTAAAATCAGGATCATTTGGTAATTCTAAATTGTCCCTACCCAGGGGGTACAAACTCTTTGTAAAACTAACCCAAGCTGCTAAAACTAGCACATAAAAGAAAAGTTACTATTACAAAGCCTCAAAATCTAAAGTGTTACCACACGCTTTTATGTAAAAGCATATGATGAACCTCCATCCATAACACTACAATAAAGAGAACACAGACCAGTCTGGTGACTCATTAGCAGTGCTGTACACTGCTCTACACAAAGTTCCTGGTTCTTCCACTTTCCTGCCCCCACCCGGGCTCAGATGGAATAATGCTGAGTTGGCAGTATTCATGACCTCTAGGGCAGAGGGCAGCTCCTGGTAAATGGATTCTGAAACTCTTATACAGCGCTCCTTGTGAATGGCTGTTAAGCTTTTTTATCTTGTCCCGTTTTGAATCTGTTGGTTTTATTTTATGTTTTTTGACTTGTTTATATTATGTAATTCCTTGTAATGCTCTGTAAACCGCTAAGAAGTTTTGATTTAGCGGTATAACAAAATTTTAATAAACTTGGATTCCCGGGACAGGGTTGAGAACCATTGCAAGGCCATCTATTTGCTCATTTAAGGTATCCCACTTACTTTCCACAGATCCTACATACAAGTGTTTTATAACTGACAGATCAGAAGATTGGTAAACTTCCCTTTTTCTAAGACAGGCCAAAAATCTTCCTCACATATAATGGAGCTACTCTACTAGAGCTAAGACAGTGTTTCTCAAACTTTTTTAGTTCTGGCACACTAAACAGAACTATTTTTCCCAGCACATTATAATTGAAATTATAAATTGCAAAACCAACAAAAAATTAAATTTGAGAGTTAATAAAGTTCTTTTAGTTATGTAATTACAACTAAAATAGATAGAATTGCTATTCAATGCGATGAATGTGCTTGTTTTTGAGTGCATATTAACTCAAAACGTGGCTTTATAATCAACAAGCAAACATGCATTTATTTTATCATCCACATTCTGCAGCCGTTCTCTTTTTTTATTTAATTTCTGACAAGAGTTCAAAATCTAAGTTTGCAAAGATAAGAAGATTTAAACGGTAACAAAGCCTTGATTGCTTTATTGCTCAAGTTAGGATAACTATTGTATAAAAAATAAAAATAAAGTTACTTGCTATTAATTTTCTAAGACCAATTACATTAAAGAATGATGCTTCTCTGGGAGGTTGTATCCTTAAGCACACAGATGCTCAAAACATTGACAAGACTCTTGTGTACACGACGTACATGTTATTTATTGTAGTGTATTCTTATGAAGGGAATTTTAAAAAATAAAGTAAAATTCTAAAATCTCTTGTGGAACCCCCGGAATCTCTTCAGGGCATACCACTGTACTTAGGCACATAGTTTGAGAGACACTGAGCTAAAACATACAACTGTGGCAAGAAGCAGACCCTACAACACCATTTGGTCTACCCATCACTCAAATATGACCCCCAATAAACATAGGATTCTGCTAAAATATGCTTGTCAGAGTTAAAGTATGACTTTGGTAGGTAGATACAGCACAGTTACTTACAGTAACAGGTGTTATCCAGGGACAGCAGGCAGATATTCTCACATGTGGGTGACGTCATCTACGGAGCCCCAGCGCGGACAGCTTTTCAAGCAAACTTGATTGAAGTTTCAAGTTTGCTACACTGCACCACGCATGTGCATGCCTTCTTGCCCACTAGAGGGCGCATCCCACCTCGTGGTCCTCAGTTCCATAACTAGCAAAGAAGCCATCCTCGGGGAGGCGGGCGGGTTGTGAGAATATCTGCCTGCTGTCCCTGGATAACACCTGTTACGGTAAGTAACTGTGCTTTATCCCAGGACAAGCAGGCAGCATATTCTCACATGTGGGTGAGCTCCAAGCCAACCAAAAAAGGGTAGGTGGGAGGATGGCAATTTAGGAAAACAGATTACGTAACACCGACTGGCCAAACCGGCCGTCGCTTCTGGACAAAGTGTCCAGACAGTAGTGGGAGGTGAACGTATGAACCGAAGACCAAGTGGCAGCTTTACATATGTCCTCCATAGGAGTGGATCGGAGGAAAGCAACCGAAGCTGCCATCGCAAGGACCTTATGCCCCGTGACTCGACCCGAGAGCGGGAGACCAGCCTGAGCATAGCAAAAAGAAATACAAGCAGCCAACCAGTTGGACAAGGTGCGCTTAGAAACAGGGTGTCCTAAACGATTAGGATCAAAGGACAAAAACATTTGAGGAACCTTCCGATGAGACCTGGTACGTTGGAGATAAAATGCCAACGCCCTCTTACAGTCAAGCGTGTGAAGCGCCGTCTCGCCAGGATGGGGCTTAGGAAAGAACACAGGAAGGACAATGGACTGATTGAGGTGGAAATCAGACACAACTTTAGGTAAAAATTTGGGATGGGTGCGGAGAACCACCTTGTCCTGATGGAACACAGTGAAAGGTGGATCCGCAACCAAAGCTTGCAACTCACTAATCCTTCGAGCAGATGTGAGAGCAATCAGAAATACCACCTTCCAAGTAAGGAATTTCAGGAGAGACTTGTCAATAGGCTCAAAGGGAGGTTTCATCAGTTGAGCTAAGACAACATTCAAATCCCAAACAACAGGAGGAGGCTTCAGAGGGGGACAAACATTGATTAGACCCTTCATGAACCGCGTCACCAGAGGATGAAGCGAAAGATAATGTCCATCCAAGTGCCGATGGAAAGCTGAAATGGCACTGAGATGTACCCGGACAGATGTCGTCTTCAGGCCGGAATTAGACAAATGTAACAAATAGTCCAGTACCGAAGACACCGGGACCGAATCAGGATCCAGATGACGCGAGGAACACCAGGAGGAAAACCTGGTCCACTTCTGGGAATAACAAAGCCTGGTCGAGACCTTGCGCGAGGCTTCCAAAACTTCCCACACCGACTGAGAAACCTGGACCGAAGTCAAGGGGAAAGGAACCAAGCGGTCAGGTGTAAGGACTGAAGATTGGGATGCAACAGCGAACCCCGACTCTGAGATAGCAGAGAGGGAAACACAGGTAGAAGCAGAGGTTCCCTGACACTGAGTTGAAGAAGCAGGGAGAACCAGTGTTGACGAGGCCACCGAGGCGCAATGAGAATCATAGTGGCTTTGGATGATTTGAGACGGACCAACGTCCTCAAGATCAGGGGGAAAGGAGGAAACGCGTAAAGGAACCTCCCTCCCCAGTCGAGAAGAAAGGCATCCGCTTCCAGACGGTCCAGGGAGTACATCCGAGAACAATAGAGGGGTAGTTTGCGAGTCTCCGGGGAGGCTAACAGATCCACCTGAGGAGTCCCCCAGCGGTTGAAGACCTCGCGTAGGACTCTGGAGTTGAGTGACCACTCGTGCGGCTGGAGAAGCCGACTGAGTTTGTCTGCCAAGCAGTTCTGTTCTCCCTGGATATAGACCGCCTGTAGGAAGATGTTCTGGGAGATCGCCCATTCCCAAAGGCGCAGAGCTTCCCGGCAAAGGGGCCAAGAGCCTGTCCCACCCTGCTTGTTCACATAATACATGGCCACCTGGTTGTCCGTTCGCACGAGGACTACCTGGTCGCGGAGCAGGTGGCAGAAAGCACGAGCCGCCAGAAAGATGGTGCGAAGCTCCAACACATTGATGTGACAGCGTCGGTCCTCCACCGACCACAGGCCTTGGGTCCGCAGACCATCGAGATGGGCCCCCCACGCGTACTCCGAGGAGTCCGTGGTCAGAACCTTGCGAGGCGGAGGGACGAGAAAGAGCAAACCCCCGGAAAGATTCGAAGAGTCGGTCCACCAACGGAGCGTCTCAAAGAAGGAGTCACCGTTATGCGGGATGAGACCGGATCGCACTCCTGGCGCCACTGAGAGGCCAGAGTCCACTGAGGAATTCTCATGTGCAGCCTGGCGAACGGCGTGACGTGGACCGTCGAAGCCATGTGGCCCAGAAGCATCATCATGCGCTGGGCCGACACCATCGGCTGCTGAAGGATCAGCCAAAAAGAAAAAAGAAGACTGCAAATCATTCAGAACACGGCCATAAAGTTAATCTACAATGCAAAAAAATTCGATCACGTCTCCCCATTATTAATTGACGCGCATTGGTTACCAGTTAACCATAGGATCCTCTACAAGCTGATGTTCCTAATTTTTAAGTCCCTCACATTCAGCGAACCACAATTTATTTTAAAATCACTTATCCCATACAAACCCCAAAGATCTTTGCGCTCATCTAATCAAAATTTATTAACTGTGCCATCATTAAAAGTCATCGGAACAAGAAGAGCTGAGATGTTTACTGTTGCAGGGCCACAATGGTGGAACTCCCTTCCCCACTACATCAGAATTGAAAGTGATATCCTAACATTTAAAAAGCTTTTAAAATCTTATTTATTTAAGGACGCCTTTGATTTATAATTTAACTAAAGGACGCCTTTAATCAATTTTTTATGCAAGAAAAACTTTGAAAATTTTACCCTACCTTTCGTTCTTTCCTTGTTTTTTGTTTTTTCTTCTCCCCCATTGTAACTTTACCCTCCTACCCTATCTTTCATGTGAGTCTTAATTGATTTTATTGTAATTAGGTTTAAGTCTCTATATTATATTATTATGTACATCGCCTAGAATTTCGAAATAGGCGATTCATCAAATGTGAAATAAAACTTGAAACTTGACCCATCCGAACCAAACCCTCCAAACGTGGAGGAGGAAGGAATGAACGGAGGCGAACAGTGTCCAGCACTGCGCCTATAAACTGAAGTGACTGGGTCGGGCATAACTGGGACTTGGGAAAGTTCACTTCGAACTCCAGTCGTTGCAGGAAGGCGATAGACTGTAGGGTCGCTGAGATAACCCCTTCCCTGGTCGAGGCCTTGATCAGCCAATCGTCCAGGTAAGGGAAAACCTGAAACCCCCGAGACCTGAGTGCTGCAGCAACTACCACCATACACTTCGTGAAGACTCGAGGGGACGAGGCCAGGCCGAAGGGGAGGACTCTGTACTGCAGGTGCAGCTCGCCCACCTGGAACCGTAAGAATTTGCGGAAAGCGGGATGCACCGGAACATGGGTGTACGCTTCCTTGAGATCCAGGGAGCACATCCAGTCCCCTGCCTCCAAGAGAGGATATAATACCGGAAGTGACAACATCCGGAACTTCTCCCGGACCAGGAACTTGTTGAGCTTCCTGAGGTCTAGAATGGGGCGCAAGTCCCCGGTCTTCTTTGGGACCAAAAAGTAACGGGAGTAAAACCCCCGCCCCCGCTGGTCGGAGGGAACAGGCTCCACCGCCCGCAGCCTCAACAAGGCCCTGGCCTCGGCCATGAGGACAGGGAGCTGGGTCCGGTTGTATGGGCAAGCCCCCGGTGAATGTTCCGGCGGCGCAGAGCAAAAGTTGAGAGAGTAGCCCTCGGAGACGGTCCGGAGCACCCAAGCGTCGGATGTTATCTCGGTCCAGGCCGCGTAAAAGGACCGGAGTCGACCCCCCATGGGAAGGGGATCTGGCGCGATGGCGGAGGGGGGCCGGCCCCATCCGCCTATCCCGTCAAAAGGACGGCGCAGGTTTGGCAGGACCCTGCGATGGAGTCTTGGTTTGTCCCCCTCTGCCCTGTCTAGGGGGGCGCCGAGGCGGTGGCCTTGAAAAAGCCGGGGTCGACTTTTGAGGGTACCTCCTCGGGGGAGGCAAGAAAGGTTTCTGCGGCGTGACTCGAGGTTTCGGACGGACCAAGGAAGCTAACGAGCGCTCCTGTTCCGAGAGCCGTTTGGTCGCCGCCTCCAGGGATTCATCAAACAATTCGGACCCCACGCAAGGCAAGTCAGCAAGGCGTTCCTGCAGGTTTGGGTCCATATCCAGGGTGCGTAGCCACGCCAACTGGCGCATGGCTACCGCAAAGGCCGACACCCTCGATACTAGCTCAAACGTATCGTACACCGCATGGAAAAGGTACAACCGCAATTGAGACAGGTTGGACACAAACATGTCGAACCCTTCCTTGCGGGAGTCCGGCAAGGCCTCACGATATTGGGGCAGATCCTTTACCATGCCCCGTAGATAGGAGGAAAAGGTAAAGGCATAATTTAACGCCCTGGTTGCCATGAAGGAGTTGGCATAGAGGCGACGACCAAACTTGTCAAGGGTCCGACCCTCCCTGCCGGGCGGAACCGCCGCAGAAACCCGGGAGGGTTGAGTCTTCTTGAGCGCAGACTCAGCCAGTAGAGACTGGTGGGAGAGTTGAGCCTTTTCAAACCCCTTAGGTGGTATTGTCCTGTACTTGGACTCCATCTTAGACGGCACCGCTGCGACTGTAAGAGGTGAAGTCAGGTTTCTAAGTAAGGTTTGATGAAGGACCTTGTTCAGGGGCAGCCGAGGGGATTCCCTAGGGGGAGCCGGAAGGTCCTGCTCCTCGAGGAACTCCTTCGTATATTGCGACCCAGCCATGAGGTCCAAGCCCAAGGCACGTGCCATGTCCTGCACAAAGCTAGAGAAGGAGGACTGCCTGGCCGGCGGGGAGGGAGTTCTCGACCTCTCCGCCGAACAAAAGGGGGAGGGCTCGTGAGAATAACGGGGCTCCCTACCGGACCCCGAGCCCCATGAGGCCAGATCTAATGGTCTCGAGGGGGTCGGGGAACGTCTTCGCCTCGAAGAACCCCTGGGAGACGTCCCAGGCGTCCGAGGGACCGAGGTACGCCCCCTCTTCCTCGGAGTCGCAAGAACCCCCTCTCGCAGGGGAACGGAGAAGCCTCGGGTTGTCGAGACGAAGCTCTGAAACCCGCAAGGCCTCGCCCCCGAGCGGCGAGGAGCGACCATGTCGCCGAGGAGAGCCTCGCAAACGCTTCGGCTTCCTCGGGCGACGCCTCGCCCGAGGCCGGCCCGAGGGCGAGGAACCCCGGGAGGACCTCAAGGAGGAGGAGGAGGAAATCCGTCTCACTCGACGCACCTTGTCCCGGGGCCGAATGCTGCTCTCAGGCGGGGCCCCCGAGGTCGAGGTCGAGGGCAAGGTCGAGGCCGAGGTCGGAGGTGCCCCGGCCGCCGAGACCGAGGGAGTCGAGACCGAGGTCGCCGAGGTCGGAGCCCCCGAGGCCATAGCAGTCGAGGTCGCAGCCCGCTGCAGTTGCTCGAGGGCGCCAGACAGCTCCGAGGTAATCAATGCTCGGAGCAGGTCCTGGAACGCCGGGATCCCAACCATGGTAGGCAGGTCCGAGGCCGGGGGATGCTCCCTGGAGGGTGACCTCGGTCTCGAGTATTCCCTCGGGGCATTAGTGGCCGGAGTCCTGGGCAGGGCCGAGGACGACCCACCCACCGCAGAGGAACTCGAGGATGGCTTCTTCGACGACCCTGGAGGCAGGTTTGGTCGGGGCCGTCGGCTTCGAAGTCGAGGTCGAGGCACGCGGCGACGCCGAAGGCACCGAGGTCAAGGCCGGGGCCGAAGCCGAGGCCGACGTCGAGGCCTTTCCGGGCGCGGAGTCAACTTGAAAAAGCTCCGCCATTCTGGTGCGGCGTCGACAAAGCGCTCTAGCCTGGAGAGTGGCACACCGATCGCAGGAACTAGTCGGGTGCTCGGGTCCAAGGCAGAGCAAGCACCACCGGTGGGGATCTGTGATTGAAAGTAACCGCTCACACCGGGTGCATTTTTTAAAGCCCGTCGAGGGACGAGACATGAAAAGAAAGTGGCCAGGAATGAACGAAGTCCCGCGGCCGCGGCTCCCGGGAGCCCCCGGAGCCGAACGGAGGAATTTTTATTTTTTTTTTTTTTGACGAAAACGACGAACTAAATCGAAAAAAAACAATAAAGAAAGCACAGCGACCGAGCTAAACAGCCCAGACGCGGTGTCAGAAGGCTGAAAAAACAGAGCACAATTTCCACAGGGCTTCTGGCTCCGCGGAAAAAACTGAACTGAGGACCACGAGGTGGGATGCGCCCTCTAGTGGGCAAGAAGGCATGCACATGCGTGGTGCAGTGTAGCAAACTTGAAACTTCAATCAAGTTTGCTTGAAAAGCTGTCCGCGCTGGGGCTCCATAGATGACGTCACCCACATGTGAGAATATGCTGCCTGCTTGTCCTGGAATAAAAGATGATGATAACACTGCTATTCTTTGGGGAAAATTATTTATCCATTAGCAGCAGAGAAACTAATAGCCATCAGACCTTAAATATTTATTTCCTCTGGATACTTGCAAAATCAGATCAGAGGCTTGTAATCAAACTTAGATTTGTATCTTACAAGTGGAGTTTCCCTCTGCACAACTGCTATATGCCACTCCCTATCATCTCATATTCAGCAAAGTATTGTTTATACAGCTGTGCATCTTCCAGACCCAACAAGGGTGAGGAAGAGGAAAAATGCTTGGTTGATCAAATCAGTTCTGATCATTAGTGCCTGCCCCTGCTGATGAGCTCTCTGAGAAGAGGCTACATCCATGGCCAGTGAACAGATTAGTAGGGGGACGGAAATAAAATTAAATCTCAGAAAAGTAAAAAATCTCCCTACAGAAATTCTTAAGAAAGCGAACACGGCACAAAGAAATGTAAAAAAATAAAAAATCTCACAAGAAATCAACAATAAAGAGGAAAAAAACTATGCCAGTCAATCATCTGACTAGAAAGCACAGTTACTTACCGTAACAGGTGTTATCCAGGGACAGCAGGCAGATATTCTCACATGTGGGTGACGTCATCCACAGAGCCCCGACGCGGACAGCTTTTCAAGCAAACTTGATTGAAGTTTCAAGCTTGCTATGCTGCATCATGCATGTGCATGCCTTCTCCCTCCACTAGAGGGCGCATCCCCACCTCGTGGTCCTCAGTTCCATAGCCAGCAAAGAAGCCATCCCCGGGGAGGAGGGTGGGTTGTGAGAATAGCTGCCTGCTGTCCCTGGATAACACCTGTTACGGTAAGTAACTGTGCTTTATCCCAGGACAAGCAGGGAGCATATTCTCACATGTGGGTGACCTCCAAGCCAACCAAAAAAGGGCAGGTGGGAGGATGGCAATTTAAGAAAATAAGTTACGCAAAACCGACTGGCCAAACCGGCCGTCGCTCCTGGACAAAGAATCCAGACAGTAGTGGGAGGTGAAAGTATGAACCAAAGACCAAGTGGCAGCCTTGCAGCCTTGCAGATGTCCTCAACAGGTGTAGACCGGAGGAAAGCAACAGAAGCTGGCCTAGCCCGGACCTTATGCCCCGTGACTCGACCATGGAGCGTGAGACCAGCCTGAGCATAGCAAAAAGGAAATACAAGCAGCCAACTAGTTGGACAAGGTGCACTTGGAAACAGGACGTCCCAACCGATTAGGGTCGAAAGACAAAAACAATTGAGGTACCGTCCGATGAGACTGAGTGCGTTGAAGATAAAAAGCCAACGCTCGCTTACAGTCAAGCGTTTGAAGCGCCACCTCGCCAGGATGAGAGTGGGGCTTCGAAAAAAATACCGGAAGAACAATGGACTGATTGAGGTGGAAATCAGACACAACCTTAGGCAAAAATTTAGGATAGGTGCGGAGAACCACCTTGTCATGATGAAACATAGTAAAAGGTGGGTCCGCAACCAAGGCCTGCAGCTCACTAATCCGTCGAGCGGAAGTGAGCGCAAGCAGAAAGATCACCTTCCAAGTGAGGAACTTGAGATGAGATTTGTCCATAGGCTCAAACGGAGGTTTCATAAGTTGAGCCAGCACCACATTAAGATCCCAAACCACAGGAGGAGGCTTTAGAGGAGGATGGACGTTCAAAAGACCCCTCATGAAACGAGTAACCAAAGGATGAAGGGAGAGGGACCTACCCTCAAGATGCCGATGGAAAGCAGCAATTGCACTGAGATGCACCCAAATACAGACCGGATTGAGATAAATGAAGCAAATACTCTAGGACCGACGCCACCGGAACCGAGATCGGGTCCAGATGATGAGAGGAACACCAGGACGAAAATCTGGTCCATTTCTGGGAATAGCAAAGCCGAGTCGAGACCTTGCGAGAAGCTTCCAAAATCTCCCTGACAGACTGAGAGATAGGAACCCAAGTCAGGGGGAAAGGAACCAAGCCGTCAGATGTAAGGACTGAAGATTGGGATGCAACAGTGAACCCCAACTCTGAGACAGCAGAGAGGGAAAAACCGGCAGAAGTAGAGGCTCCCGGACACTGAGTTGAAGGAGCAGGGAGAACCAGGGTTGACGGGGCCAACGAGGCACAATGAGAATCAAAGTGGCTCGTGCCAATTTGAGATGAACCAACGTCCTCAAGATCAGAGGGAAAGGAGAAAACGCATAAAGGAACCTCCCCCCCCCAGTCGAGAAGAAAGGCATCGGTCTCGAGACAATCTTGGGAGTACATCAGAGAACAATAGAGAGGTAGCTTGTGAGTCTCCGGAGAGGCAAACAGATCCACTTGAGGAGTCCCCCAGTGGTCGAAGACCTCGTGCAGGACTCGGGAGTTGAGCGACCACTCGTACGGCTGGAGAAGGCGACTGAGTTTGTCGGCCAGACAGTTTCGCTCTCCTTGAATGTAAACCGCCCGAAGGAAGATGTTCTGAGAGACCGCCCACTCCCAAAGGCGCAGGGCCTCCCGGCACAGGGACCAAGAGCCCGTCCCACCTTGTTTGTTCACATAGTACATTGCCACCTGACTGTCCGTCCGTACTAGGACTACCTGATCGTGCAGTAGGTGGCAGAAAGTCCGAGCAGCCAGAAAAATGGCGCGAAGCTCCAATACATTGATGTGACAAAGACGGTCCTCCGCCGACCACAGTCCTTGAGTCCGCAGACCGTCGAGATGAGCCCCCCAAGCGTACTCTGAAGAGTCCATGGTTAGGACCTTGTGATGTGGAGGGGCGAGAAAGAGCAAACCCCTGGAAAGATTGGAAGAGTTGGTCCACCAACGGAGCGAGCGTTTCAAAGAGGGAGTCACCGTCACAGGAGTGGAGATCGGGGTCCCGGTTTTGACGCCACTGGGAGGCCAACGTCCACTGAGGAAGCCTCAGATGTAAGCGGGCAAACAGCGTGACATGAACTGTAGATGCCATATGACCCAGCAGAATCATCAGGCGCTGCGCCGATACCGAGGGCAGCAGCGAGACCTGCCGACTCAGGCGGATAAGGGCCTCCAACCGTGGAGGAGAGAGGAACGAACAGAGGTGAACCGTGTCCAGCACGGCCCCGATGAACTGCAGAGATTGAGAGGGGCACAATTGAGACTTTGGGAAGTTCACCTCGAACCCCAGACGCTGAAGGAAGATGATAGTCTGTCGGGTCGCCGAGATAACCCCCTCCCTGGACGGAGCCTTGATTAGCCAATCGTCCAGGTAGGGAAAAACCTGCAGGCCCTGGGATCGCAGAGCTGCTGCGACTACCATCATACACTTCGTGAAGACTCGAGGGGACGAAGCCAATCCAAAGGGGAGGACACGGTATTGAAGGTGCAGCTCCCCTACCTGGAAACGTAGAAACTTGCGGAAGGCGGGATGCACCGGAACATGGGTATAAGCCTCTTTTAGGTCGAGGGAGCACATCCAGTCCCCCTCGTCCAGTAGTGGGGACAGGACCGGCAGGGATAGCATACGGAACTTCTCCCGGACAAGGAATTTGTTGAGCCGCCGGAGGTCCAAAACGGGGCGCAGGTCCCTGGTCTTCTTTGGGACCAAGAAATAGCGGGAGTAGAATCCCTTCCCCCGTTGAGCTGGGGGCACCCGTTCCACCGCACGGAGACTCAACAAGGCCCTGGCCTCCGACAGGAGAAGGGGGAGCTGCGACCTGTTGGAAGGACACGCGCCGGGCGGACTGTCCGGCGGGATTTCCCAGAAGTTGAGGGAATAACCCTCTGACACGACTCGGAGGACCCAAGCGTCAGAGGCGATGAGGGTCCAAGAATGATGAAATGCCCGCAACCGACCACCGATGGGCAACGGGGTCGATGACAGTGCGGAGGGGGCCTGCCCCCACCCGCTCAAGGCGTCAAAAAGACGGGGCAGGCTTAGACGCCCCTTGCGCCTGAGGCTTCTGCTGCGGCGCCCTGGACTGCTGAGGGGGTCTCCTAGGCGGGGGCCTGGAGAAAGCCGGCATGGTCTTCTGTGGATAGCGCCTAGGCGGAGGTTGGTAAGGCTTCGGAGCGGACGACTTCGCCTTTGGACGCACCAGGGAGGCGAATGAGCGTTCGTGCTCTGAGAGGCGCTTTGTAGCCGCCTCCAGAGATTCATCAAAAAGCTCCGAGCCCACACACGGCAGATTGGCCAGGCGCTCCTGCAAGTTGGGATCCATATCCATGATCCGAAGCCACGCCAGGCGGCGCATCGCAACTGCAAACGCTGAGACCCTAGAGGTCAGTTCAATAGCGTCGTAGGTGGCGTGGAACAGGTACAGGCGCAGCTGGGAAAGAGATTCCATTAGCTTCCCAAAATCGTCCCGATGGGATTCAGGCATGACCCCATGATAACGGGGCATGGACTTTACCATGTGACGAAGGTACGAGGTGAATGTGAAGGCGTAATTAAGTACCCGATTCGCCATCATGGAATTCTGATATAAGCGCCGTCCAAATTTATCCAGGGTGCGCCCCTCACGCCCAGGCGGAACCGCAGCGGACACTCGAGAAGGTTGGGACTTCTTGAGAGATGATTCGACCAGCAATGACTGGTGGGACAATTGAGCCTTTTCAAAGCCCTTACAAGGCACCGTGCGGTATTTGGATTCCATCTTGGACGAGACAGCCGTCACCGCATAGGGGGAATCCAAATTCCGCAAAAAAGCCTGCTGCAGAATCTGATTCAAGGGAAGGCGGGAAGACTCCCGAGGAGGAGAGGGCAAATCCAGCTCTGCCAAAAATTCCTTAGAATATTACGACCCTGCCAAGAGGTCCAGATCCAGGGCCTTCCCCATGCCCAGCACAAACCTCGAAAATGAGGAGGGACGCAGACCAGACCAGTCTTCCCCGGGGGAAGGGGAGCGAGAGCCTTGGGCAGCCGAAAATGACGGGGACGCCTCACGAGAGTAGCGTGGCTCACGACCAGTGCCAGCCTCAGACCCCCAGGAAACCGCGCCGAGGGAATGTGCCGGGGTCGGAGACCTCCGAGGCCCCGAGGAGCCCCTCGGGGAAGACCTCAGGGTATGGGGCACAGAGACCTTCCACCGCCACGGAGAGGAATCCCTCGAGCCCCGTGGCGAACCCCTCCTAGCAGGGGAGCGGAACAGCCTCGGATTAGACAGGCTGAGCTCCGAAACCCGAAGAGCCTCGACCTCCCGGGCCGGCGAGGAATGACCCCGCCTCTGAGGAGACCCACAAGGACATTTCGACCTCCTGGACCGACGCTTCGCCCGAGGCCGGCCCGAGGGCGAGGACCCGCGGGAGGCTCTGGACGAGGAGTCCGTGGAAGAAATCCGGCGAACACGGCGCACCTTATCCCGAGGTCGAACACTACGCTCAGGCTGGTCCGGTGCCGAGACCAGGGCTAAGGCTGGGGCCGAGGCAGGTGTCAACACCGGGGCCGAAGCCGAGGCCGAGGACAGCTGCAAATGGGCCAGGGCGGAGGACAGCTCCGAGGAGATAAGCGCCCGGAGCATGTCCTGGAACACCGGAACGGCCATCATAGATGACATGTCCGACACCGTCGGGTACTCCGCAGAGGGCGACCTCGGCAGCGAGTATTACCGAGGAGCAACCGACTTCGACGGCCGGGGCGGGGCCTAGGACGACCCACTCGCCCCCATTGAGGAGCCTGAGGAAGGCTTTTTCGTCGACCCTGGAGCTGAGGAAGGAAGCGGGGACTTACCCGGGGCCGACTTCGGAGTCGAGGATGAAGGCTTCGAGGAGGAAGACATCCGAGGTGAGGTCGAGGGTACCGAGGCCGAGGTCAACGCCGGGGCCGACGTCGAGGCCTTCCCCGCCGCGGGTTCCACAATGAAAAGCTCCGCCATGCGAGCACGCCGGCGGCGGAGCGCCCGAGGTTGGAAGGTGGAACACCTAGGGCAGGAGTCTGTAGGGTGATCCGCAACCAAGCAGAGGAGGCACCACCGGTGGGGATCGGTGATCGATAGCAACCGATCGCACCGGGTGCACTTCTTGAAACCCGACAGAGGCCGGGACATGAACGACAAAAAAGGCCGCGAACGAACGAGCCCCCGGTGCCTCGGCAACCGGGAGCCCCCGGTGCCTAAATGAAAATTTTTTTTTTGACGATTTGCAACTTCGCAGACGAAGGGAAAACAAAAAAACGCACAGCGACTAAGCAAAACAACCAAGCCGCGGTGACAGAAGGCAAAAAGGCACGGAGCAAAAACACGACAGGGCTTCTGGCTCCGCGGAAGAAACAGAACTGAGGACCACGAGCTGGGGATGCGCCCTCTAGTGGAGGGAGAAGGCATGCACATGCGTGGTGCAGCATAGCAAGCTTGAAACTTCAATCAAGTTTGCTTGAAAAGCTGTCCGCGTCGGGGCTCCGTGGATGACGTCACCCACATGTGAGAATATGCTGCCTGCTTGTCCTGGAATAACCAAGTTTTCTAAAAACTTTCCACTCCTGCATTTGAATATTTTTCTATTCAGAGATGCATTCTCTTAGGCAATCGAATATTTCAAACAACGCAATATAAGATACTCATGGTGCGCAATTAAATTGTCCCCCACCCTATATGTGATTCCCTCCCCCTTTCTGTTCTATCATAAATTGGAGTTCTTCCCTTTTCCCTCTTGTATTATGTTATTTTTGTTTTACTTTTATTATTACTATTATTTAAATGATAATTTTATTGTACGTTGATATTGCTTTTATTGTAAGCCACTTAGTTACTCTTATGATTTGTGGGATATCAAGAAATAATAAAACTTAATCCACAAATGTCAGAAAATTCTGCCCCACTTCCAAGTTCTTCAGTTTGGAACTTAGAAACCCTCTTTCTTAGTGGAGAGGGGGGTGGAAATTATTCCAGCTGGGAGCTTAACTCCCCAATATTACAGAAATATGGGTTTTATATATGTAAAACCAAACCAGAGACTCAGTGTTTAAAATGCCTATCCCCAGCAAGTGAATGTAACCCTTTGCAGAGGTGAAGAAATCATGTCTTCTTGGCCCAATTCAAACATCTCCAAGTTTCCTATACCTAGAAATTACTTGTGTTCGTCATTGCCCCGAGTGCAAATTTATCAGCAAAAATTGCATTAACTTCTTACTGGAGGGGAGTGTGCTTTTGCAGCTAAAACATTGAAATTGTTGGAGGGCATAGATATATTTAACTTGTATGTACCTACAAATCCCTTACTGGGCTTACACATCACTGCTGATCAAACAGCTCCTTAAGGTTTAGAAGACGACTTACATTTTATTAGCCTTTTCAGGTGTTTCAAATTCTTTCCATAACGTATCAATTTCCTGAAGTTTCTTCTCATTCAGAACCTGTGTAACAAGAAATAATGCATCAGGTTTGAATACTTGGGGATATGAAGTAGAATAAACTGGAGAGTAGAATAGAAACAAACAGTGGAGTCATAGGAACAAAACAAGACTGTGGAGTACAACTATGCATAAAAAGGAATCCCTTATTAATACATGCAGGACCCGACATTTCAACCTACACTCTAAGAGGGTTCTGTGAGCTCCCCAAAGCCTACCCAACTGTACATCATACCATTAGCCTTTATGCCCTAAGTATGAGAGATTCCTCAATAATATAAAGTCATGGGAAAGGAAACAATCTGCATTAACCACATTAACATAACTGGAAAAATTATACTAATCTTAATTATACATTTTGGTGGAATTCGGTATGTTTCAAGTTTTTATTAATGTTTGATGAATCGCTTATACAATTTACTAAGCGATGAACAGCTTTATAAAAAAAACAAATTAGAAGACTAACAACTTTTTGAAAACAAAATTAAAAAAACTAACATAATTATAACAACTAACAAATTACATCTGACATTCAGATTAAAACAAACATGATGTAGGGGGGTAGGGGGAAAAGTTACAAATCCTATTAGAGTGAAAAAAAACATAAAAGGGAGAGAACAAAAGGAAGGGAAGAATAAAAAATTCTGGAATAAGTTATTATGTGTCAGAATTTAAATGTTAAAAGCATCTTTAAACAAAAAAGTTTTTAAAAGTTGTTTAAAGGAGATTAGGTCTGTTTCTTTTCTGATATAGTGTGGCAAAGAGTTCCACAATTGTGGAGCCATGACCGAGAACATATCACTTCTTCTTGTGCCCACAATTTTCAGGGAAGGGACGGCTAATAGATTTAGAGATGTCGACCGAAGAGAACGGGGGGTATTATGAGGAACAATCATTCTTGTCATAATTGGAGGTTCATTAAAGATTAGCATTTTAAATACTAGGAATAATACCTTAAAGGTAATACGGTGGCTAATAGGAAGTCAATGGAAGTCGATCAATAAAGGTGTAACATGGTCGTATTTTTTCGCTTTGTGAATAAGTTTTATTGCCGTATTTTTGATTATCTGAAGCCTTCTTTTTTCTTATATTAATTAAGAGGGAGTTGCAATAATCAATTTTGGCTATAATCATAGAATGAATTAGTATATTAATCGATTTAGGGTCTAGAAATGTAGAAATTGAGCGTATCAGACGTAGTTTATAGAAGCATGATTTAACTATTTGAGTAATGCCATATTTTTAAGATGGAAAGAGCAATTGCAATACAGAAAGGGAACTATAATAATTTTATAAAGATCTGGGGGCCATTGGAACGATATTGTAATGAGTAAACATCATTTTCCTTGGATAAATATATGTACACATAGAGGGGGTGGGGGGGAGTTTTTCTGGAAATTTCACTAAATTATATGTTTATATTATATTTATGATATAATTGATTATAATATTTGAAAGAAGGTGGGTGGGACTGGATATAATTTTTATGTTTTTAGAATTATATGAGAATTACAAGTGTTATTATTGTTACTAATGATATATTCCTGTACACTTGCTGTAAGTTTTCAAAATGAATAAAGAATTTTAAAAAAACAAACATAACGTTTATTGACTGAAATAAAGATTTGGAATCAAGTACCCCATTTCTGCAGTTCAAACAATGATCTAAATTATGGACATTACACAATCCAGAATTAAAAAGCATGTTGATGTCACTAAATGCGCGGAACTGTAAATTCTTTAGAATCACCCAAATAGTATCTAAGCCAGAATATACATAATAATTTAAACAACGAAAGACCATATTTTACCTACAAGCAAAATAGCCTCTGCACAATAAACCTCAGTTAAGGAAAACAAATTAAAACCACAGGAGAAAATTCTAAAACTGGTGTCCAAACTAGAGTTGCGCGGGGACAGAAATCCCACCCGTCCCCGTGAGGAATCCCACCCGTCCCCATGAGGAATCCCCTCCGTCCCCACCCATCCCCGCGAGGAATCCCCTCCGTCCCCACTCGTCCCTGCGAGGAATCCCCTCCGTCCCTAAAGGCTCTGGTAGAAACCCATTTACAAATAAGCAGAGACTTTATTAATTTGGAAATATTAATTGGGAAGAATACATACTTTGTAAACGGGTTTCTACCAGAGTCTCTAATGTTTATACATTTTTATCAACACAACTACTATATCCTGAAGCAAAAAAAAAAAAAATAATAGAATTTTTTTTCCTACTTTTGTTGCCTGGTTTCTGCTTTCCTCATGTTCTCATTCAATTCCTTCCATCCACTATCTCTCTTCTCTCTGCGTCTTCCATTTGCTCTGTTACTGTGCCTCTCCCTTTCTCTCCCCTTCCAAACTGGTCTGGCACCCATCTTCTTCCCTCCGCTCCCCCCATAGTCTGGCATCTCTGTCTTCTTCCGTCAGCGTCTTTGTCCCACTCTCTCTTCCCCATTTTCCTTCAGCGTCTTCTCCCCACTCTCTCTTCCCCATGTCCTGTCAGCGTCTTTCTCCTCCCTCTGTCTTCCCCATGTGCTTTCAGTATCCTTCTCCCCCCTCTCTCTTCCCCATTTCCCTTCAGCGTCTTCTCCCCACTCTCTCTTCCCCATTTCCTTTCAGTGTCCTTCTCCCATCTTCCCCATGTCCTGTCAGCGTCTTTCTCCTCCCTCTGTCTTCCCCATTTGCTTTCAGTATGCTTCTCCCCCCTCTGTCTTTTCCCCATGTCCTTTCAGCGTCCTTCTCCCCCCCATCTTCCCCATGTCCTTTCAGCATCCTTCTCCACCCCTTTGTCTTCCCCATGTGCTTTCAGCATCCTTCTCCCCACTCTGTCTTCCCCAGTGCTTTCAGCGTCCTTCTCCCCCTCAGTTTTACCCATTTTCCTTAAGCGTCTTTTCCTCTCCACTCCACCTTTCCCGCCCGACAACAGAACATGCCCGGTCCGACAAACCTCCCTGTCCTGAATCCAGCTGCTGACGTCGGAGGGAGGAAGGGCTTTGCTAAAGCCCTCCTTCCGACGTCAGCACTGACATCGAGGAAGACTTCAGGTCGGCTGTGTGCTGTGGCAGGGCAGGTAGGAAAAAGAAGGCGAGCCTCGCGGCTTGAGTACATCCAACCCCGCAGGAACCCCATGACCCTAGGGGGCGTCCCCACGGGATCAGAACTGCAAGGTTGAGGCGGAATAGAAATCAGTAATGTAATGTAATCCCCGTGCAGCTCTCTAGTCCAAACTTAAGTGCCATTAGGCATCTTACCAACGATGAAGTTAATTGAAGAATGCTGTTAGAAATGGCAGGGTTGAAACGCCTACTTAGGCGCTTTAGACTGCTGAATGCTTTAGGCACCTGGGCCAATCAGAGTCTTAGATCCCTCCCAATGCATCCCAGGGTGCACCTGGAAGAGGAAGGCCTGCTATTTTGACCAGGTGGGCCTGCCAGCAGGAGTGAGTGAATGTCTCTCTTGCCGATTGTCTATCAAAGGTACAAGGGGTATGTGAGGGGATGTTCAGCACAGGGGAAGGGTCTCTTCTTGGAATGGTACCAGGTGGGTGGGCGAAGAAAGAGGGAGAGAGAGGAATAGAGGATCTCCCACCAGTTCAACTAATCATGGCAAGGGAATCCCCAATCAGCTGAGCCGGCAGGACTCCCCAAAGCCATAGTTTTGGGGAGTCATACCAGCTCAGCTGATTGGGGATTCCTCTGCCGTGATCTGGCAGGCTATGGAGGGGATCACCCGGCAAAGATAGGTGCCAGAAATGTAGGCTGTTTTCCCGGCTTAAATTCCTGGTACCTGTCTTTGCAAAAATTGCGCCTACATAAGTACTTGAGGCGCAATTCTCTAACTGGCGTTGTTGCGTGATTGACACACAATCGGCGACCGCTTTTAAAGAAGCCACTGACATGAGCGCCAGTTAGAATCCAGAGGGTGGTGCTTTTACAATGGCCTATTTGACAGCTGTCTTATCTCCACAGAGAGGCTAATTCCTAGGGAGCTTGTCATCCCAAACTTAAATGGTGTTGATACAAAAATGTAGCAGGAATATATTTGGAGCACTCATTTTACCATATAAACTACTATGCAAGATCTTAACTTTTTTTTTTTTTAACTTTCAATTGTATTACACATACACACAAAAGAATGTAAAGAGTAGCTTCTCTCCTCCCTCAGACTATTTTATAACACCTTGTGGTCTAGTCAGGGCAGAATCCCCGGTCACTCTTGCCCATGTTAGCTCTACTCACAAAATGGCTGCCATAATTTCTTGCGGGCAATCGCATGAGATTATCACTATAAGTCAAGGCAGCCATTTTGAGAGGCCAGCAGGAGCAAGTAGGGATCACTCTTACCCTGAATGCACCTGTGCAATGCCAGAGATTATAAAATAAGCCCCCCAAGGGGGCTCCTATAAGTGGGCTGGGTGTAAAGGCAATTCCTAATCAGAGGGGGAGGGAAGGAGATAAAGAAGACAAAGCACAAATTTTCAGCTTCCACAGAAAACACACAGTCAGTGTCCGCCAAAACTTTATGGTCTTAGCCTTTTAGTTGGAACCAAAACCAGGCAAAAAAAAAAGGGATTTGGAAGCCAGTTTAAGCACCATAATTTGAACTGAAATTAGGTTGGCTTCTACATAACACTTTTCTGGGTTCCATAATGAGCAAAAGTGGAAAAACAGAAGTGATGGTGAAAGAGCAAACTGCTGGATGGTTTAGAGTTGCATACATATATAGATTGAGCACAGAAAAAAATGTATTACATAGTAACAGCAGATGATGGCAGATAAAGACCCGAATGGTCCATCCAGTCTGCCCAACCTGATTCAATTTAAATTTTTTAATTTTTTCTTCTTAGCTATTTCTGGGCAAGAATCCAAAGCTTTACCCAGTACTGTGCTTGGGTTCCAATTGCCGAAATCTCTGTTAAGACTTACTCCAGTCCATCTACACCCTCCCAGCCATTGAAGCCCTCTCCAGTCCATCCTCTACCAAACGGCCATATACAGACACAGACCGTGCAAGTCTGCCCAGAACTGGCCTTAGTTCAATATTTAATATTATTTTCTGATTCTAAATCCTGTGTTCATCCAACGCTTCTTTGAACTCAGTCACAGTTTTACTCTCCACCACCTCTCTCGGGAGCGCATTCCAGGCATCCACTACCCTCTCCGTAAAGTAGAATTTCCTAACATTGCCCCTGAATCTACTACCCCTCAACATTTTCCTTTCTCTGGAAAAGATTTTGTTCTACGTTAATACCCTTCAAGTATTTGAACGTCTGAATCATATCTCCCCTGTCTCTCCTTTCCTCTAGGGTACACATATTCAGGGCTTCCAGTCTCTCCTCATACGTCTTCTGGCGCAAGCCTCCTATCATTTTCGTCGCCCTCCTCTGGACCGCCTCAAGTCTTCTTATGTCCTTCGCCAGATACGGTCTCCAAAACTGAACACAATACTCCAAGTGGGGCCTTACCAATGACCTGTACAGGGGCATCAACACCTTCTTCCTTCTACTGACTACGCCTCTCTTTATACAGCCCAGCATCCTTCTGGCAGCAGCCACTGCCTTGTCACACTGTTTTTTCGCCTTTAGGTCTTCGGACACTATCACCCCAAGGTCCCTCTCCCCGTCCGTGCATATCAGCTTCTTTCCTCCCAGCATATACGGTTCCTTCCTATTATTAATCCCCAAATGCATTACTCTGTATTTCTTTGCATTGAATTTTAGTTGCCAGGCATTAGACCATAGCATTGTATGTTCTGGAATACTAATCTGTGATAAATATTAGAACTACAAAAATGTTTTGTGTACAATAGCATTCCAACATACAGTATACACATATGCAGCTCCTCACAAGATACAATTCTTTTTGTACTCAGAACCAAAGCACAAATACAGTTATCACTAGCCACATTCTGTCTACATGTGTCTTGTGTGCTCTTTCATATTAGTAGACTTTTTTTGTGCTGGGCCTGTTTGCATACTATTTGATTATTTGCATTGGGAAGTGAAACTTTTGTATTACACCTGTGTTGTCACATTGCTCGACTGCAAGCTTATTACATCGGCCCTTGTCTAATCTGCAAGAGTAAATGTATTTATACCATGCCATTTTTTTTCTCAAAGGGAGATCAAGTCAAATAGACGTCACACAAATTATACATTAATAAAATATGAAGTAACTTGCATTAATAAAATATGAAGTAACTTGCCCAAAATAATAGCCTCGTCAGCAGAAGGGCGCCCATAATTACAGGCCACCTTTTAGCCTAAGGAGCGCCCGCCACGATTTTCCTCGAGTGTGAAGCATCTCAAAAAGCAACAGCACCGATTCTGATGCTTCACTCGCGACACAAAAATAAGGAGCAGCAGATCTGAAGCCCAGCATTCGAATAAGGGCCGCTGCATGTGGAAAAGGGGAAAGAGCAAGAGCCATGCTTATCCCAACTTGTACCCCAAAAGATCCATCTCTGCCTCGGCCCAGCCGTTTCAGCTACTCATCCCTTGCCTCTCACGAAGGGTCTCGGGTCGCTGTTCCCGTCTCCTTACCTTAAAGATGGCAAAACCAGCCGCGGTCTCGAAAAGCACAAGCATGGTGGAATCTAGACGGCTAAGAGCGCGACCAAAGGCAAGCCTGCCCGCCCTTGCACACGTCTCTCCCTCACAGGAGTATGCGCACAGCACGCCGGAAACTACTCGTGCTGCAAACCCTCCAGCTTTGCTTCCTCTTTGCGACATACATAATTGGAGATGCCCCCGAAAAAAAAAATTATAGTTGCTTTACGGTAATTTCAGGCATTCTCAAATTTTTGTAACTACTGTACGTGGATTAGTGTTTCCCAAAGTTTTGTGCATAACAGTAATGAATATCGTTCTCAAACCAGATAGTAAGGGTAGGGGGGGCATCTATCCAGTTTTTAATCCTCTTAACTTTTCATTAGTTTGCTGGCTTATCTCATGGTTATGTGCAAACTCCAGTTATCAAATATACAGCAAGTGAGGAAAGCTGGCACGAGGAGCATAGCTCGTGGTATTATCCCAGGACAAGCATGCAGGTATTCTCACATATGGGTGATGTCATCGACGGAGCCCGGATGCGGAGGCCTCACAAGCAGACTGCTTGAAAGAAACTCTCAGGGAGCGTCTCAGTTCTCCGCGGAGTCAAGAAGTCCGTCTTTGACTCTCTGCGTTTAACTTCGTTACTTTGTGCCTTTTCTGAACCGTGGTTTGTGTAATTTTCCTCACGAATCGCTGTTATTTTATTTCTTTCATTTTCAGTTAAAAAAAAAAAAAATTCCTCTTCTGTCCGTTTCCTGGGACAGGCCGCTCGGCCGCAGCCCGAGGGCTTCTATTTTGCGGCCAGCTATTTTTACTTCTATGTCCTGACCTGTCACGGGCTTCAAGAAGTGTAGCAAGTGCCAGTGTGTGATTTCTCTTACGGACCCACACCGTCGCTGCCTCAAGTGCCTTGGGCCGAAACATCATCCAAAGTCGTACTTGCGTTGTGCTATGCTTCATCCTCGAGCCTTCAACCCTCGTTGTATTTTAGTGGACAAGCTCTTCGAGACGAATTCTTATGATCCCTCGACTTCAAAGGCGACCTCGGCCTCGACTCCTACCATAGTTCCTCCTGCTTCTACTGCTTCCACCTCGAGCCTCATCAGACCTTCATCATTTGCAGCGGCTCTTTCTTCGACGACATCTGCTGTATCTTCCCCTGTTTCCTCAGGTCAGATAGCTCAGCAGACAGTTCCAGCAGTAGTGATTAAAGTGCCTAAGACTTCCAAGTCGAAGCACAATCACACTACCTCGAGGGAACCTCCAGCCAAAGCAGGTGGTCCGGTTTCAGACGCGGATCCATCCTTGCCGGCTTCTTTTCAGACCATGTTGGAGAAGCAATTCATCCAGTTCCTTACAAACATGGGACCGAAGCTTCTACCTCTTATCCAGCCTGGGCATTCAGCAGACTTCCACAAGGTCGTGCAGCTTCCTTTGCCTCAGTCTGAGCTTACACACTCTTTGCAGGGAGCAGAGTCTCTGCGAGTGTCTGGTCTGGCATCCAAGCACGTACAGCAAGGAGCAGATTCTTTGCAAGTGCCTTGGAATGAATCCTCAGACTCTATACAAGGTAGCAGAGTCTTTGGGAGTGCATCGAGGTTCCTCCACCAAGCCTCTGGAGCTTCGATCTACATCCTCCAGTCCTATACATTCTTTGATATCCTCGGCTGCTTCCATCTTCGAGGCGAAGTCTCCTCGATCTTTGAGATCTGCTTCCAGGCACAGGTCTCATCGACGATCGAGGCATCATTCCAGGCATAGTTCTTCTAAAGAAAGACCCTCTTCAACGAAGCCTAGATCTACCCCAACTTCGACTAGACCACTGACTCCTCGTTCGAAGTCTCCAATGCCGGACCTCGAGGATGTTCCGGTTTCAATTGCCTCGTCCAAGTCACCATATTCCTTTGATGCCTTTTTTCCTGCCGAAGCTTCATCTTCGACCCAGGCTGCCTCAACGTCCTCGAGGCAAAGCATTGGCGGATCAGCTATCTTTCCCATCTTTTCTTCGTCAGATGGCTGTGGACTTGGATCTTCAATTAGATACTGGCTCCAAATACTCTAAGGAGTATCTAGAAGTCATGTATCTTCCTCAACCTCCAGCAGAGTCACTTAAGCTTCCTCTTCATAAGCTTTTGAATCAGACTTTTGTTCGATGCATGGAAACACTTTTTTCCATACCAGGAAAATTGGACTCTAGGTATAAAACTGTGCATTGCAAAGGGTTTGCCAACTCACAGTTATCTCATTAATCCCTGCTTGTTGAGTCCTCCTTGAAGAGGTCCATCCTTCCAATGTTTATGCCACAGTTCCTCCTGGAAGGGAAGGGAAAACGATGGACAAATTTGGACGTCGCATCTATCAAAATGCCATGATGTCCTCAATTATAATTTTCAGTTTATTACTTATTTTGAATTCCTTTCTCTATTACCAAAGTTCTTGACTTATTTGGATACTCAAAAGCACTTTGAATTTCAAGAAGTCCTTGCTTCTTTATCTCAACTCAGATTACATCTCCTACAGTCAATCTTATGATGCCTTCGAGTTGTCTGCCCGAGCAGCTGCTAGCTCTGTAGTAATGTGTCGTCTTGCCTGGCTTGACATGGACCCTAATCTTCAAGACCGCTTGGCTAATATCCCTTGTGAAGACAATGACCTCTTCGATGAATCCATCGAGGCAGCCACCAAGAAATTGTCTGACCATGAAAAATCCTTTGCTTCTATTGTCAGACCCAAGTCAAAGCCAGCTCCTGCCAAACCTGCACGCCCTGCTCCTATCTATCAACGGCGTTTTACTCTTAGGACGGCTCCTTATAAATCGCCCTCCTCTTAAGAAACAGCAGCCTCAGAAGCAACAAAAACCTCAACCTTCTGCTGCACCTAAGGCTACTCAGCCTTTTTGACTATTTAAAACAAAGCATAACCTTCACTGTTCTGACTCTGAATTATTTTCCCCCTATAGGAGGTCGTCTCCATCTTTTTTACCATCGATGGATGACAATTACATCCGACCTCTGGGTACTTTCCATCATCAGGGAAGGATACTCTCTTCATTTCTCTCAGATTCCACCAGAGCTTCCTCCAAGAGAGTATCCTTCCAATCCATCCCAGACCACCCTTCTTCTTCAGGAAGCTCAAGCTCTGCTTCGTCTCCATGCCATCGAACCAGTTCCCTTGGAACAGCAGAAAAGGGGGTTTTACTCCAGTTACTTCCTTGTTCCGAAGAAGACGGGCGATCTGCAGCCCATTCTGGATCTCAGGGCTCTCAACAAATTTCTAGTCAAAGAAAAGTTTAAAATGTTGTTCCTGGCATCCCTTTATCCCCTTCTTGAGCAGAATGACTGGTTATGCTCTCTGGATCTCAAGGAAGCCTACACTCATATCCCCATTCATCCGGCCTCCCGTCAATACCTCAGATTTTGGGTGGGGAATCTGCATTATCAATACCGAGTCCTACCCTTCGGCCTGGCCTCGTCTCCCAGAGTGTTCACCAAGTGCCTGGTAGTGGTAGCAGCAGCTCTAAGGTATCATGGTCTTCAGGTATTTCCCTACCTCGATGACTGGCTCATCAAAGATTCCACATCTCAAGGGGTTATTGTAGCGACCCAACAGACTACCTGGTTCCTACAAAGTTTGGGATTCGAAATCAACTTTCCCAAATCTCATCTTCAGCCCCCACAGACTCTACAATTCATTGGAGCTGTTCTAGACACTGTCCAACTCAGAGCATTCCTTCCACAACAACGAATCGAAGCTCTTCTTCACCTCTGTCATACAGTGTCTTCCCGCTCTTTCATCTCAGCGAGACACATGATGGTACTTCTGGATCATATGGCCTCCACAGTACACGTGACTCCTTTTGCCAGACTTCACCTCAGAATTCCTCAGTGGATCCTGGCATCTCAATGGACGCAAGTTTGCGACCCTCTTTCTCGACACATATCAGTCACTCCTTCCTTGAAGCAGTCTCTCCGTTGGTGGATGCTCTCTTCCAAACTTTCCAGAGGCTTGCTTTTTCAAACGCCCCCCCCCCATCAGAAGGTCCTCATGACAGACTCTTCGACCCTACGCTTGGGGCGCTCATCTCGATGGTTTCCGTACTCAAGGCCTCTGGACCAGTACAGATCATCAGTGTCATATCAATCTGTTGGAACTCAGAGCGATCCTCAAAGCTCTCAATGCTTTTCAACATCTGCTTCACGACTAAATAGTTCTCATTCGAATGGACAACCAAGTTGCCATGTATTATTTCAACAAACAGGGAGGGACGGGGTCTGCCTCCCTTTGTCAAGAAGCTCTGAAGGTTTGGGACTGGGCAATCCGCCACAACACCTTCCTCAAAGCTGTCTACATTCAAGGGGCAAAGAAATGCTTGGCGGACAACTTGAGTCATCTACTGCAACCTCACGAATGGACACTCAATTCCTCGCCTCTTCATCACATTTTTTCACAGTGGGGAACGCCTCAGATAGACCTCTTTGCAGCACCCCACAACTTCAAACTGCCTCAGTTCTGCTCCAGGATATACTCTCCTCATCACCTCGAGGCAGATGCTTTTCTTCTGGAATGGACGAATCTCTTCCTCTATGCATTCCCTCCATTCCCTCTCATTCTCAAGACTCTGGTCAAGCTGAAGAACGATCATACCACCATGATTCTAATTACTCCTCGGTGGCCGAGACAACCTTGGTACTCCCTTCTACTTCAACTCAGCACCAGGGAGCCATACTCTCTACCAGTTTTTCCTTCTCTGCTTACACAGAGTCAAGGATCTCTGCTTCATCCAACCTGCAGTCTCTACACCTGACAGCTTGGTACCTCTCAACATAACCCTTCTTCAGTTTTCTCCATCTGTAAGAGATGTTTTAGAAGCTTCTAGGAAACCTACCACTAGACAATGCTATCACCAAAAATGGACTAGATTTTCTACGTGGTGTTTTTCTCATCACAAGGAGCCTCAACATTCCTCCTTATCTTCTGTTTTGGACTACCTTTTGCACTTATCCAATTCTGGCCTCAAGTCTACATCCATCCGAGTCCATCTCAGTGCAATTGCAGCTTTCCATCAGCCTACTGAAGGAAAACCCCTCTCTGCTCACCCGGTGGTTTCCAGATTCATGAAAGGACTTTTCAATGTCAACCCTCCTCTCAAACTGCCTCCTGTGGTTTGGGACCTCAATGTTGTCCTTGCTCAACTGATGAAGCCTCCATTTGAACCAATTGATATGGCTCATCTAAAGTTTCTCACTTGGAAAGTGGTGTTTCTCATAGCCCTTACTTCTGCTCGACGAGTCAGTGAGCTGCAAGCTTTAGTTGCTGATCCACCATTCACAGTATTCCATCATGACAAGGTGGTTCTTCGTACTCAACCTAAATTCCTCCCGAAAGTGGTCTCGGAATTTCATCTCAACCAATCCATTGTTCTTCCAGTGTTTTTTCCAAAGCCTCATTCTCATCCTGGAGAAGTTGCTCTTCATACTCTGGACTGTAAACGTGATTGGCCTTCTATTTGGAACGCACCAAACCACACAGAATTGCTCCTCAACTTTTTGTCTCCTTCGATCCCAATAAGTTGGGATATCCTATTTCTAAGCATACCATCTCCAACTGGAAGGCGGCTTGTATCTCATTCTGCTATGCCCAGGCTGGATTACCCCTTCACAGTAAAGTCACAGCCCATAAAGACAGAGCTATGGCAGCTTCAGTACCTTTCCTCAGATCTACACCTATAGAGGAAATTTGTAAGGCTGCTACTTGGCCCTCGGTTCATACCTTCACTTCTCACTATTGTCTAGATACTTTCTCCAGACGGGATGGACAGTTTGGCCAAACAGTATTACAAAATTTATTCTCCTAAATTGCCAACACCCCCACCATCCCATTCTGGTTAGCTTGGAGGTCACCCATATGTGAGAATACCTGCCTGCTTGTCCTGGGATAAAGCACAGTTACTTACCGTAACAGGTGTTATCCAGGGACAGCAGGCAGCTATTCTCACAACCCACCCACCTCCCCTGGTTGGCTTCTCTGCTAGCTATCTGAACTGAGATATGCCCTGCGCTGGGCAGGAAGGTACTTGCGCATGCGCGGTGCAGGCAAATGAAAACTTTGAGTTTCTTCAAGCAAATCTGCTTGTTAGGCGTCCGCATCTGGGCTCCGTTGATGACGTCACCCATGTGTGAGAATAGCAGCCTGCTGTCACCAAATAACACCTGTTATGGTAAGTAACTGTGCTTTCTCTGCAACCTACTTCTCTTATCCGTTCTAGGAGGAAACCTTTTCAGTCAGACTGAATTTCTGACAGCCTTATCTTGATACCTGTAACATTTACTTCAATGGGTAGAATCAGAGATTGCAAATACTACATTGCATTAGGATATAAGATTTAAAATCAGTACTATCCAAGAATACCTCTTGGAACAGTAGTTAACTTAGTAGTTAATTTAGTTGTGTGAATGGCAAGCTTAACCAGTGAATTAGATGAGGCTGGAAAGCAGCAATAATATATTCCAAGATCAAAGATTATAAGGTAATTTCAACAGTCAGGGGTAAATTCTCTATTAGTACGTCTAACTTCGGCGTGCTTTAGACGTCCGGCAAACGCAAGTGTCAATCAAACGGTACTTAGGCGTGCGGTAAACGTCCCTACAACCTCTTGGCGCAAGATAGACGCAGGTTTCTGAAACGTCATTAAGACGTCTCCAATGGACCCGTGATAGACTTCGGTACGGTGTTTTTTGTTTTTTTTTTTTAGATTATACTTTTTTTATTCTCTTTATTATCAGTCATTCAGCATTGTAAGTATAGGATGGTGAAAAGGATAACCAAAACACAGTATACCATTTTGTAAACTATATATTAGTTGATCTGGCAATATCAGTGAGGTAGGGAATGGCAGACAGAGAACACTGCTGTGTTGTATCTTTTTCCTCTAGGATATCAGAATTGTACAGTTTACCATTAATACAAGGGAAAAAAATATGTTATGTTTCAAAGGAGAACTAGAAGATGAAACGTACCGAGTGGGTGTTGAACTTACATTATCAGTATGGAAGGTGGGAACCGGTAGATGTATGCTACACAGAAAGCTGTACAGGAATGTCATACTCACCTCCTATTAGAAGTGGAAAGGATAGGACTTTGAACACCATATAGACTTCTTATAAACTTCGTTTAAGTTCCACAAAGACTGGCAGGAAAGGCACCCTAAGTCATCCAATACGCTTTCTCTCGATTTCCCTGAGACATTATTTCAGAGAGGATAGTTTAGAAGTGATATCTTGCTCGAAAGAACACTCTCCTGGTCTTAAAACATTCCTACAATCAGCTCATTCTTCACAACAAAGGTAAATCCCATAACTTACACTGGCTCAACTTAGAAACAGAATCAAAACACAGATCAGACCTGAATGTGGCTTCTAGTTCACTAGGAAGAGGAAGTAGCCAGCAGCACAATGCTGACCTCATTGTGACATCATCAAGGTGCACCTGGAAGGTAGATATGCCATAAGTAAAAGACAAGCCGGGAGTTGAACTCACAACCTACAGATGATCTATATAGTGCTTTTACTCACTGACCGTCTCTGGTTCCCCTGTCATAGCATACCTTAGTGATGTGCTAAAGTATACTCTACTTAGCTATCATATCACAGTCAGTTGAGGCAAAAGACTGGCAGCTCAATGGTGTAAAGCACCGTTGTCACGGATGCAACACCCATATTCTTAAGTATGGTTCAATAAATATAATACAGAGATAAAATTATGCTGTTTATTTTATCAAACCCAAGCTCAACTTTGTAATGTATTTTGTATAGTCTCGCTAATGTGTTTGTGATGAAAATGAGATGCGATAGGTGTATATCCTATATAATAAAACCCTAGCCGCGCATGCGCACATACCTGCGTGCTTCTGTAGATCTCTGCTCTGTGATCAGTAGGTCTGTGGCCAGCAGGAGTGCAGATGCAGCAGCCAGGTGACTCCCCCCTCCCGCCCTCACTCACCACCAAAACCACCACACCGCCAAAGCCTCCTCCTTCTGCCCAGCCGGGAGGAGGGCTCCGAGTCGCCTGAAGACATGTCCCAAATCAGCTTACACGGTCCCTAAAAAATGAACCTTTTCATCTGAGGCGCGAGGCTGCGGTGACCTTCATCCCCCGGCTCACTAAAGTTCCGTCTTAAGAAATTCAAATGCGTTGTTTGAAAACGCAAGTGACTGTTCTCTGTCATCCTAGACAACCCCTGCAACACCCCAACAACACACTCCTGCAGCATAAACCCCTCATGTTATAATCAAGTAAAAGACAAGCTGGGAGTTGAACTCACAACCTATTGATGATTGGTACAGCGCGTTACTCACTGAGCTACTGAGCTACTTAACTCTAGCCCTAACCCTAACCATAAAGTAGCGTCTGACGTCATAGAAGCCGTTAGAATTTTGAAATCGTTTTGGACGTTCATTGGGTGTTCTCAGATCAAATACACCTGTAGATACTTGCAATGATTACCCCTTGTCAAAGCTTGTACCTAAAGCCATTTCTGGAGACTTCCATTCCCAAATCCCCAACATAGCTCAGTGCTTAAAAAGCACTGCATGTATCTTCCAAAGGTCAGAGGTTCAAGTCCTGACTAAGGTTACCAAAGACATAATATTATTTTTTTTTTCCACCCACCCAAACATGCATAGCTAAGCTAAAATATGTGAACCTCCTACTCCCCAATCTTCATTTATTTCATTTATAACTTGTCATTGTGTTTGTTCAAATGTAGATAGTGTGAACCTAAATACATGGGGGGAGGTGAAATATTCATTAGGTTTACATGGTAAGCATTCCAAGCTTGTACCTAAAGCCATTTCTGGAGACTCCCATTCCCAAATCCCCAACATAGCTCAGTGCTTAAAAGCACGCATGTATCTTCCAAAGGTCAGGGGTTCAAGTCCTGACTAAGGTTACCAAAGACATAATATTATTTTTTTTTTCCACCCACCCAAACATGCATAGCTAAGCTAAAATATGTGAACCTCCTACTTCCCAATCTTCATTTATTTCATTTATGTCATTGTGGTTGTTCAAATGTAGATTGTGTGAACTTAAATACATGGTGGGAGGTGAAGTCCCATCAGGTTTACATGGTAAGCTTCTAAGCGTTCCGCTATACTTTTTTGTATAACAGCGATATCGGCGTTGTTGAGCATGTAATCAACAGTATTGATGTAGAGCGGACGGGCTGCTGCAAGCACGCCCAAGCGGCACAAAAGACGTCATCGCAGTTTTTTTTTTTGCGTTGTGACATCATAGAATCGCCCGTTCTTCATATGCAGTTATTTCCTATAAAATGGCAGCCAGGAGACAGCCAAATTCTCTACACAGGACTCCAGGCTGCTGGCCAGGCTCTTCCTACCAAACTAGCATCACTACTTGTAGTGCCTGCCATCGCAGGGTCATACCTGCAGTTCAGGAACTCCTGGATCTGCCTGACCCGCGGTAATAACAGAAGAGCCTCATGTCCCAGGGAAGTGGAAAGGATAGGACTTTGAACACCATATAGACTTCTTATAAACTTCGTTTAAGTTCCACAAAGACTGGCAGGAAAGGCAACCCTAAGTCATCCAATAAGCCTTTCTCACGATTTCCCAGAGACATTATTCAGAGAGGATAGTTTAGAAGTATTATCTTGCTCGAAAGAACACTCTCCTGGTCTAAAACATTCCTACAATCAGCTCATTCTTCACAACAAAGGTAAATCCCATAACTTACACTGGCCCAACTTAGAAACAGAATCAAAACACAGATCAGACCTGAATGTGGCTTCTAGTTCACAGGAAGTAGCCAGCAGCACAATGCTGACCTCATTGTGACATCATCAAGGTGCACCTGGAAGGTAGATATGCCACAAGTAAAAGACAAGCCGGGAGTTGAACTCACAACCTACAGATGATAGATATAGTGCTTTTACTCACTGACCTACACCTGTGTCTCTGGTTCCCTTGTCATAGCATACCTTAGTGATGTGCTAAAGTATACTCTACTTAGCTATCATATCACAGTCAGTTGAGGCAAAAGACTGGTAGCTCAATAGTGTAAAGCACTGCTTTCACTGACCTGAAATCCATATTCTCAAGTATGGTTGAATACATAGTCCAAAAGTGCTGTTTTGATCACATCGCAAAATCAACTTCTCTAATGTTTTGGTATCTGGTATTGCTAATGTGCTGTTTCAAATGAAAATGAGATGTGATTGGTCTGTATCTTGTAATTTTATTCAAATGAGTATTGTGTCAGCTGAAGGAGTTGAGGGTGTTAAAACTGGACTGTACTACTGAATGAATCTATTCCGTTTAGGCGCTTAACATTCGGCGTCCTATATGCTACAATAATGGCATTCCTTTGGTAAGTAATCACAACATCCTTAAATGGTTTAAGATTTTTATTGTAGAATATCATGTCATTTCATTGACACTCAAAAGTCCAGAAAAGCGGTGTGAAATTGTAACATCATGCAACTGCAGTTCGCCGAGATGGATCACAGCTACACCGGTATACAGAGTAAGCCACTCCTAGGTCCAAATCAACTCCCAGCCTACAGGAGGAAAGGGTACAATGTCAGTGCCTGTGAAATATTAAGATTTCCTCATGGTAGGGTAAGGCAGGATGTAGGAAAAGGAAGACAGATTCAGAGATGTAGAATGTTCTTCGGTGCACTGGAAGAAAGGAAAGTAAGGAGGTCAGAGAATAAAGGCCAGAGGTTTCTGCCATAGAAGCAAGGGAAATAAAAGCCGTCCTCCTTGTTACAGAGTCCATATGTGAGCTAAGAACCTACACACACTGGTTGGAATGTTGAAGGTTAGTAGAAGTGAGCACAAATGTCTCATACCTACCTATGCACAAGTATCAGGAATACGTCACAGGATCCGCCCGTATCACAGGAACAGCTTCACGATGAGATGCTAGCCACAGGAGGAGGAGGAGGTCAGCTGGGCCCGAACACCTGCAAAGAGGGGAAGCATGTTAATACATTGGAAAAGTCCCCCACCTCAAACTGTCACAATACCTACAGTTACCCTATAGCTTCAGTTGAACTTGAAGTACCATCATGGAGAAGGGAGGGGGGGGTGCTATAGTCTTATGCTACACAGAAACTTGTAGACCAATACCATCATTAACTCCTACAAGGTGTGGAAAGCTGAGCAGCATATAGGCTTCTGATAGCCATAGTTTTAACATTTTAGCAGTATAGGTCATCCAATCGGCTTTCTCTGAGCTTCCACTATAGATGTCATTTATACCTAAAACTAAGGGGGTGTTCAATCAACACACATGCTAACCTAACACCAGCATGTGTCGATATACGATTTGTTGTTGGTAAAACAACAAAAAACAAGAGAATCCTAATCTGCTAGCTCTTACCAGGCCATCGATAAGCACATTACGATGCCCTTGTATGGTGACGATGAAAGTCTTGGACATCCAACCTGCAACAAGAGTATGAAAGCTGTTAGCTAATTTGACATGTGGCCAAATTCATCATAAAGCCTAGCTAATGGAATGATATACAGGAGCAACATAGTGAATGAGGCCAAAAACAAAGATAGCTATATTTGATTCTTACCTATTATTCTACCTTTAATACTGAGCTGCTACCAATAACTTCTTGCTTTGCTGGTCAGGGACATCTGCGCTTTAACTGCTGCCTAGAAAAGTAGGCATCACACATTCACATCACATGAGACAGAGACAGACAGAGAGAGAGAGAGGAGGAGAAGCTGTTTGGGGGTTCACATAAATATACTCACCATTATCCCAAGAAATGGGCTCTTATTAGGTTGTCCCTGACCACCTGCCCTCTCCTACGCTCTTCTTGCTCAGTTAGAGGCCTGCGTCTAGCTTGGATGTCCTCGTCATCGTCACTGTCTTGGACCGGCTCAGGAGGTTCTGGCATCCGTCTTCTCAGCGCTAGGTTATGTAGCATGCAGCAGGCAACAAACATCCTGGACACCTTGGTCGGGCCTGTACAGCAGTTGCCCTCCTCTGAGCGGTGTAGACATCTAAAGCGGGACTTGAGCAACCCAAACGCACGTTCCACGATGGTCCTTGTGGTGGTTCAGGGCCCCGGTTATATCGCTCCTCTTGGCTGTTGGGGACGCACAATTGGGGGGTCATCAACCACGTCCTCAGGGGGATAGGCACGATCACCTGCAAGGAGAAACAATATAGAAAAGGGGCACATATCTGTTGTCCATTGTTCTGCATCATCCTCCAAAGTTAGCCATGACCCTGTGGTAAAATGAGAGAAAGGCGGTTAATGTAGCAAAGCTTTATCTGCAGTAGTACGTTAACTCACCAACCAGCCATCCACCGTGGATTTCACCCCTCTGGAACCTGCCACCTAGGCCAGAGTGGGCCAGGATATAAGCGTCGTGGCAGGACCCTGGGAAGCTGGCACACACATCCATCACCTCCATGGTAGCACTACAGATCACCTGCATGTTCATGGAATGATATGCCCTCCGGTTCCTAAATTGCCTTTCAGTTTCAGCAGGTGGTCTGAGTGCTACGTGTGTGCAGTCTATAGCTCCCAGGACAGAGGGGAAACGTACCAGTTGAGCAAAACCCCTCATTGTGCGTCGCCGCTCTGCCTCACTCATCGGAAACTGGATATACATAGCAATACGCCTTAAAAAGACTTCCAAAAACTTATTGATTATCCTGGATACAGACGGTTGACTGATGCCAGCCCCAGCTCCCAGGGGCCTTTGGAAGGTTCCTGTAGCCAAAAACCCCAGGGCTGTAGTTACTTGTACATAAACTGGAAGGGAATGTCCCCTAAGAGTGTGCGCTCCAAATCCACCTGCAGTTGCTCACAGAGATGAACTATGGTCTCTCCGATTAAATCTAAAGAGACCAATACAACCGCTCATCTGTCATATCAAGGAAGTTGCCCTGGGCCTATATACCCTGAGGGGCCTGGTGTCGGCGTCGGCCTGGGCCTCTGCCTCTAACCTGGCCATGCCCCAGGGCCACAGCCGGACCTCTTCCTCTACCTCTAAGCTGCCCACGCCCCGGGGCCGGGGCCAGACCCCTTCCTCTGCGCAGCAATCTATCAAGGGCCACCACACGTAAGACAAACTCAAAGTCGTCAGCCATCTCTCAAACCAACACCAGACCAAAGACACCAACTGACAAGTACACAACAAAAGGGAGAAGATGGGGGAAAGGAGAAACAATAAGATCACAGTACAAAGTCACAATATCAAATCAAGCACCAGAAGCACGAACGCACGGGAGTCTAAAGGAGACAAAATAATGGTTTTTTAGAGTTCCTTATATACCCTCGCTCCGAGGTAGCGTTTGACATCATAGAAGCCGTTAGAATTTTGAAATCTGTTTGCACGTTCATTGGGTGTGCATAGATCAAATACACCTGTAGATACTTGCAATGATTACCCCCTTGTCAAAGCTTGTACCTAAAGCCATTTCTGGAGACTCCCATTCCCAAATCCCCAATATAGCTCAGTGCTTAAAAGCAACTGCATGTATCTTCTAAAGGTCAGGGGTTCAAGTCCTGACTAAGGTTACCAAAGACATAATACTATTTGTTTTTTCCACCCACCCAAACATGCATAGCTAAGCTAAAAATATGTGAACCTTCTGAGAAGTACCCAATCTTCATTTATTTCATTTATAACATGTCATTGTGTTTGGGGGAGGTGAAGTTTCATTAGGTTTACATGGTAAGCTTCTAATCGTTCTGCTATACTTTTTGTATAACAGTCGATATCGGCATCGTTGAGCATGTAATCAACAGTATTGATGTAGAGCGAAACGGCCGCTACATGCACGCCCAAACGGCACAAAAGACGTCATCGCGTTTTTTTTGCATTGTGACGTCATAGAATCACCCGTTCTTCATACGCAGTTATTTCTCCTAAAAATGGCTGCCAGGAGACAGCCAAATTTCTCAACAAGAGGACTCCAGGCTGCTGGCCAGGCTCTTTTTGGTACATGAGCACCACTATTTAGAGTGGCAGGCCATCGCAGGTCATACCTGCAGTTCAGGGACTCCTGAATCCGCCTGACCCGGCGGTATATACAGAAGAGCCTCATGTCCCAGGGAAGTAAGTATTCCAAGTCAGGCCCTCACAAATAATCATGTCAAATGTAATGATGATGGAAACCTGTCTACAATCAAATTGGTCATGTTTTTGTGGGTAAATCTTGATTCCTTTTAAAAACTACAATTGTGCATAATAAAGTCTTTTAACATTGAATACTGAAATTCAAAGCACATCCCAAAGGAGCAGTAGGAGGATTTCAAATGAACAAATTCAGCTCCTAGAAGGCATCTATTCCATTCACAACATGCACACAACTAATTTTGGGTCATGAGCTTCGCATTTGTAATAGAATAAAATCTTGAAATCAACTTTGCTAAAAGGAAAACAAATATATTAAAAGTGCTGCTATGTCATTTAAAATACCTACAACTTTCCTGTATCAATCTGCTGGTCTAGGGAGATAGTGGCATGACATTTAAAGTGACAGCATCAGTACCCTGACATCAGGGGTTTCAAGCCACGCTGCTCCTTCTGACCAAACTATTTTATTGCCCCTGCTACATGATTGTAAGCATCACCAGGACATGCTGTAATGTGGGGCAGTGCTGATAGGCTACAGCCTCAGCACCCTGGGGTTGTGAGTTCAATCCCACACTCCTCCTTGTGATGCTGGCCATGTCACCTCAACCCCCCCCCCCCCCCCACTGTCCCAGGTACAGTAGAGAGATAGCAATGCCTCCAGCACAGAAAGGGGGAAAATGCTGGAGTACGTGAATACATTCATGTAAAACATGTGGCAGAAGGGGGTGGAGGCAGGCAGCAAAGCGGATAGGGGCTCTTGGAGGGCAGCATACTCCATTTTTATGTGCCTATAGAGGTCAATACTTAAGTAAACATGTTATGCCACAGTGCTAGATGGCACTCATCATATCCCTCCCTCTCTGTTCTTTCTCTCTCTCTCTATTATCCAGGTTGAGGATCTCAGGAAAAGGGGGCGGCTGCTGAGGCGCCAGGAGCGGGCCTTCCTTGAGGGGGTGATGGAGGAATTGCGCGCTGAAGCCGGTGAGTAATGAGTCCAGCATGTGTTTCTTTGTGATCAGCCTACCAGAATAAATAGATGAAAATGCTTGAGTAGCTGTAAACCATTCTTAATCATAAAATCTGCAGTAAAGCTGCTATTGTGATATCATGTCACAATGGCTTTATGGTGTTCTACTTGCCTCACATACTTACGCTACATTTTGATGTTTACAGTGGAGTAGGTGCTTTGCATCCTGTTATTAGCATTTGAAGAAAATAACGTAGTAAAGAATGTCATGTTCAAAAGTGTTGTGGACATATCTGACTGTATCCTATTTCTCTCTTGTCAAGCAGTAGCGCAGGCACCCCCTCAGGAGGCACCGCAACTAATGGAGGGAGCCCCACCCTGGTCCTCTGCGAAGGAGGAGGAGGAGGAGGGGGATTATTCTCCCTGGCAGCCCTCAGGACCACCCACACCGCCTGCCCCACCACTGCCCCCTGGACCTCCACCGCCTGCCCCACCACTGCCCCCTGGACTGCCTGTCCCACCACTGCCCCCTGGACCCCCACCGCCTGCCCCACCACTACCTCCAGGACCCCCACCACCATCCCCTGCTGGACCTTCCCCTTCCCCCACCCATAGCCCTTCCCCTCACTCTCCTGCCCTTCCTGTTCCTGATCCCATCCCACCCCCTTTCCTTGCTGTTCCCCCCCAGGAGCAGCCCGACCAGCCTCAGGAGGGGGGCGGGCAGGGAGATGGAGCTCTACTCTGCCCTCTTGGAGAGGTGCAGGTATTGAGAGGGTGTGTTGAGAGGATGGAACATGCCCTCTTGTGGCTGGTAGCCGAAAGAGGGCATGGTGCCAGCAGCCATACACCCTCTCAATAACTACACCTCTTCCGCCCCCCTCGCCTGAGGTAGCTCAAGCTGCTCTTGGGGGGCACCCACCCTCTTTCCCTGCGTTATGTGTTATGTAAATAGTTATTTTTTTCAAAAGTTTAAATTTTTTATATTTGAATAAAAAAATTGTTTATAGTTTAAACTTTCCTGTGTGGTTTTAACCTTGTAGCATCAGCAGTTTAGTGGACAGAGTCCAAGGTAGATAGGGGTTCAGGAGGGACTGCTGAATGGGCCCTTTCAATATAACAACAAGGTGACATATAGAAAGTTTGACAATCTTTATTGGGGTCTGTCATTCATTCTATTACCTGCTAGCCACTCTGATGTCAAATCATTGCAGAATCTAGGAAAGAAGCAAGTGAATGCAAGGGTATATGCAACTGTAGGTAGATGACGACATCTCAGCTATGATGTGCAAAGTAAGCCAGTCCCTGTTCCAAAGTAAATGGCTACATAAGGAAGAGAATATAAGTCACTGTGGTAGATTTGTTGTTGAGGAATAGGGTTACTGCTAGTAAGAGTTGGCTCCACACCAGGAGAATCCAAATGAGACATGTGGGTTTTTCTTCCTTTCACGGAAGGTGATGGAAGTAAAGGCCAGATACCTCAATCTATCCTCCTGGTTCTTGAGCTGCACTATTTTGGTTAAGCAGGTGTGGAAACCACAAAGATGCTCACAGCTGCACTGCTCTCAGTAATACAAAACTCCATCTGACAATACTGCAATTGCCTGTCTAAGACACCTGAAAACAGAAAAGAGGAGAAGCTGGTTTACACAAGATTCACAAACAGGGGGGTTCAACCCCCAAGGTCCATATCTGTCCTCCCTTCCCTGAAGCAATGTGTTAACCTCATTTATGTTGAGTTGCTTAGATGTCACCGTGTTATAGTTGTTAAAGCAATAGCCTTAACTCGCTGATGGTGTGGGTTAATATCACCTGTAATCCTCCACTGCTACTGTTTAGAACTCATGTGAGGGAATAGACTAACTGAAAACAAAAAGTTTGTGTGCATATAACAGCAGGAATGCGTGCCATGGTGTTCTATGAGGCCAACATTATCAATTTACTATTGTTCCTGAAAGTCATCAAGGATACCTGTGTGAAGAGAACAATAGAAGTGTGAAACATGTTAGCTTTGTGAACATTTATTTCACTCATCAGAAGAGTGACTCAAGTGAAGAATAGTAGAGTAAGCAAGTAAAGGTTACCATATATCATTCTCACCTACAACTGTTTGGCTAGGTGCAAGCTGGTGTGCTGAGCTGCTCGTCTGGTCTCTCTCTGGCAAACACATAGGTGATGAGCATAGTTAACCTGAAATGAAGAATAAAGAGAAACTGTTAACAAAGACCTATGTCTCCAAAATTAAACACTGAAGTTGTGGCAGAACACACACCTAGAAGTAACAGAGGTGCTAACATAGCTTTAGACTCCTTATTAAAAATGGCAGCCATTAGGCACTCATTAGGAGTTTTCCACCTGAACCATGTACACTGATTGGATGTCCACTGAATGGCAGTGTTTTCCCCCCCCCCAACACACCCGACCTATTCTTATCAATGAGTTAGTATACAGAACCATTCCTCACCTGATTTTAACTTGCCTGTAATTTGATTCTACAAAGAATTAACTTTAACTCTATGAGTAAACCCTCTCAGATGTATGAACACATCCATTTTACTTACATATCCATTTTTCTACCAGCAAAATATCTACCAGCATGGTCTTTATCAGTCTTCTCAGTCATTTTTGTCAGCCCTGTGGAATGGAGAGTAGGAGATATCAGAAATAAAATAACTATTATAAACAATAGCACACAATGAAAGCCCATAAAGAGAAGTCAGTTTTTTGCTGGTTGGTTTCTTTAGTTCTATCATAAGGACACCTAAGTAGCTTACAAAATATCATTCTCACCTGGACTTACTATCTGAGCTGCTTCTAGAAAAGATAAAACAACATATTAGAATGACATGTAGCTTGTTAATGGCTCTGTGGAATAGAGAGAAATGGGAGGCAGAGATAGGAAAAAAAATGTAAAAGACTAAGACAGAGTAAAGTCTCAAACATCTGCATAAGCAATAGGACAGAATAGAAAGGAAACACTGCTCACCTGGACCCAGTGGCGTACTAAGGGGGGGGCGGGAGGGGCGGTCCGCCCCGGGTGCCAGCCATGAGGGGGTGTTCCCGGCCTTGCCGTTCATTCCCCCCCACCCCCGAAGGACCGCTCGCCCCACTGACCTTCCTGCACCACCTGTGAAGCAGCCCGCAGCAGGATCGCGACTTCAGCGATACCTGAGCTGCTTGGGCGCTGCTTCCTGCGCCGCGGTCCCGCCCCTCCTCTGACGTCAGAGGAGGGGCGGGAACGCGGCGCAGGAAGCAGCGCAGAGATCGCTGACGTCGGGATCCTGCTGCGGCTGCTTCATAGGTGGTGCAGGAAGGTCAGTGGGGCGAGCGATCCTTCGGGGTGGTGGGGGGGGACTGAACGGCAAGGCCGGGAGCATAGGTAGTGCTGCTTCATAGTGGTGCGGGGAGGCCAGGGGCGAGCGGTCCTTCGGGGTGGGGCGGGCGGGCAGGCAGGCTTTCAAGGAGGAGGGGGGTGACAGACAGGCAGAAAGGCCTTCAAGGGGGGGACAGGCCTTCAAGGGGGGGGGCAGGCAGGCCTTCAAGGGGGGGGACAGGCCTTTGGGGGTGTGTGCAGACCTTCAAGGGGGAGGGACAGGCCTTCAAGGGGGGGGCAGGCAGGCCTTCAAAGGGGGGGGACAGGTCTACAAGGGGGGAACAGGCCTTGGGGGGGTGCAGGCCTTCTGGGGGGGGTGCAGGCCTTCAAGGGGGGGACAGGCCTACAAGGGGGATCAGGCCTACAATGGGGTGGGACAGGCCTTCAAGGGGGGAGCAGGCCTTCGGGGGGGTTCAGGCCTTCGGGGGGGGTTCAGACCTTCAAGGGGGTGCAGGCCTTCAAGGGGGGACAGGCCTACAAGGGGGGTGCAGGCCTTCAAAGGGGGGTGCAGGCCTTCAAGGGGGGACAGGCAGACCTTTAAGGGGGGACAGGCCTTTGGGGGGACCCTGGTTTAGAAGTACACGGAGGGAAGGGGGTGTTCAAAGAGACGTGCATATGCCAAACTTTGGGGGGGAGGAAGAAATAATGGGTCTGAAAATAGAGGAGAGGGAGAGAGATGATGGACCATGGGATTTAGGGAGGGAAGGAACAGAAAGGGAGAGAAATTGGACACAAGGGATGTGTGGAGGAGGGATAGAGATACTGGATAGGAGGGTAATTGGGAAAAGAAAGGGAGAGATGGTGGACTCGGGTGGTGGGGAAGGAGGGAGAGATGCCGGATGAAAGGGTAGTTAAGAAAAGGCGGATCTGTGGAGGGAGATGAAAAAAAGGAAAGATACCAGACTTCCTGGGGAGGGAAGGGAAATGGAAAGGGAGGACAGAGTTGGCAGATGGATGGTTAGCATGCAGAAAGAAGAAAGAAGGAGACCCCAAGTTATCAGAAGAAAACCAGAGCCTTGGACCAACAAGATTTGAAATATAACCAGACAACAAAAGGTAGAAAAATTAATTTTATTTTCTGTTTTGTGATTATAATATGTCAGATTTGAAATGTGAATCCTGACAGAGCTGGTGTTGGACTGCAAACGTGAGCTAGGATTTAACAGAGAGAGGAAAAGTCCTTTTTGTTTCTTTATTTTATTTACACCACAGCGCCAGTGTGATTAGGAGAAGCCAAAGAGGGTGAAAAAGCTATAAAACCCACCAGGAGTTTTGAAAAAAAATCACCCAACTGGGCAGGAAAATCGAATTGAAAAACCAATTCAATAGGCTGAATCGAATCAAAATTTTTTTTCCTGAATCTGGCAGCATTAGTTTGCGCTACTGTCTTAGACTTTAGGACCTGGGATTGGGGAGAGATGGCATCCTCAGTACTTTATAATGCAAGTGAAACGAGGATTTGGTCAGACTTTTGAAGGGTCTGCAGAAAAAAAATATTGTATAGGCCGGGGACATGAGACAGCAGGAAATGGGAACTTTTCTTCCTTCTATTTTGTGAATGGAAAGGCTGAGGATGTCAGAGAGTTCAGTTAAAATATGTGCTTTATAAGAAAATATAATAATGTGTTTTATAAAGTTTACTAGTCTTTAAGCCCGTTAGATTAACGGGTGCTAGAACATATGTGTGTGTGTCTGTCTTTTTTTCTCTCTCTCTCCTTAGCCGCTTTCTTTCTTTCTGCCTTTCTTTTTCCTTGGCTGTCCATCACCACCCCTTGCCTGCTCCCCCTGTCCATTTTCCCTTCCTTTTACCTCCACTATGTCCACCACCACCCCTTCACTGCTCTCCTTATGCAGCAGCAGCCCTTCTCCCTTTGTTTTACCTCCCCCCTGTCCAGCAGCACCTCTTTCCTTCTCCCCCTGTCCAACATTAGTCCTCCGTTCTTTTTTCTTCACCTCCCCTGTCCATCAGCATATCTTTCCTTCTCCCCCTGTCCAGCAGTAGGCATCCCTTCCTTTTTTATCCTCCCTCCTCCTTCTTATCCCTATGATACTCTTACCTTGCTCTGCCCCTGATCAGAGGTTCCCGACAGCTGCCCAGTTGCACCCATTGGAAAAGTTCCCACTGCCGCATCCCGCACCCCTCCTGACGCGGCTCCCACTGTCCTTTCTGTCTGTCTCTGTCCCTGGCCCCCTTTGCCTGTCTGTCTTTCTGTGTATCTCCCTGACCCTGTGTCTTTCTTCTTTCCTTTCTGTCTCCCTTCCTCCCTCTGTCTGTCTGTCCAAAGCAGCATTCCATCCCCCTCCCCCCACACCAGTTCCCTGTGCACCTGCCCCTGTGTCTTTCTTATTTTCTTTGTGTTTCCCTTCCTCTCTCTGTCTGTCCAAAGCAGCATTCCATCCCCCTCCATTTCCCTCCCCCCACACCAGTTCCCTGAGCACCTGCCCCTGTGTATTTCTTATTTTCTTTGTGTTTCCCTTCCTCTCTCTGTCTGTCTGTTCGTCCAAAGCAGCATTCCCTTCCCCTCCATTTCCCTCCCCCCCCCCCCACCAGTTCCCTGTGCAGCAGCATTAGCGTTTCTTCTACCCGCCCCTGTCCCTTCCCCTTCCCCTTCCCGCGGGCCGGACTACAAAGGTGGTGATTCCAGCAGCGCTTTTATCAGTCTCCACACGCTGCTTCGGGCCCTTCTGCCCTGATTTACTCTGGCACGTCCCTGATGACATCATCAGAGACGCGGCAGAGCAAATCAGGGCAGTAGAAGGGCCCGAAGCAGCGTGTGGAGACTGATAAAAGCGCTGCTTGAATTGCCATTCGGACCCGCGGGAAGAGAAGGGGGTGGGCGGCAAAGGAGAAACGGAGATCGGCGGCGGCGACAGGAGAAACGGAGAACGTCGTCTGGCTGCGGTCCGGCTTGTGGAGGCGATCTGGTTGTGACGTATTCGCGCGCATGCGCACTCCTTCGGCCACAGACCTACAGCGCACGGAACACGAAAATAGGACTGCGCATGCGCGAGTTAGCCTTTTATTATATAGGATAGCATAGCTGGCCTACCCAGTGAGGTGTTCCTAGTGGTGATGGTGGCAGCGTGTCAATGTGTTGAGAGGAAGAGGTGGTTTGGGAAATTCTGCTGAGCAAACTCCGGGCCCATTTCCACCCCCCAGTTAGTCCACTCCACTCAACTGGTTCACACACTGAGTGGGTCTTTGGGTGTTGTTTTGGGATCTCTTCCAGTGGTTTATCAGTATCTCCTTCTGGTCCAAGGAAGGAAACTTTGTTATCCTTAGCATTGACCTACAGAATATGTTTGTAACAGCGCTGCTTGTGTGGCATTAGGCTATGTAGTGATCGAAAGAAAAAAACAGACCTTTGCACATTTTTGCACTATATGGTGGGTGTATGAGGAGATTCACATTTCCTGCACAGCTAAGTCCATGTGAAGTTACCTTGTGCTGTATTTGACATCTAGCAAGGTCTCTGTTTGAAAGGAAAGATCTAAACTTAAAAATGAAGTGGCCAGAAGTTATGGTAAAAGCAGATAGTGTAGCTGGTTTTAAGAAAGATTTGGACAAATTCCTGGAGGAGAAGTCCATAATCTGTTATTAAGACATGGGGGAAGTGTCTGCTTGCCCTGGATCGGTAGCATGGAAATGTTGCTACTCTTTGGGTTTTGACCAGGTATTAGTGTCCTGGATTGGCTACCATAAGAATGGGCTACTGGGCATGATGGACCATTGGTCTGACCCAGTTAGGCTATTCTTATGTTATGTTCTCATCTGTAGGGGCCTTTGTTTTCACTTCTTATTTTAATGTATTTTTTTTCTGGGAACTTATCAGTGTTTTTTATAATGGGAACAAAAATGGAAGAGAATTAATGTGTGTGGGATGAGGGGGTAACTAATTTCTTCAGCTAAATAATTCAATCCACCTCAACCAGACATAGGAGAACTCACGCACCATTCACACACCCTCCAACCAAAAACGTCAAAAGAAAAAAACTGTTCGACAACCTCCTAGCCAATCGAGCTGCAACACTCGACCCCCAACTCTACAACCTATTGACCTCGACCACAGACTACAAAACCATCAAAAAAGAAATAAAAACCCTTCTATTCAAAAAACACATAAAACCGAACTAACACAATCAGAACTGTCCCAAGCATCACCTGCAACTACTCCATATGTACTTCTGATGTCATGACAATTCAGACATAATTTATGTTATGTTATGTTATGTTTGGAATATAAGAAAATTTTCACTGCCTGTTTCTATTCTGACCATTTATTCCGTTTCATGGTCATTACAAAAAAATATTTTTTTACATGGGGGGGTGTCAAAAATTGATGGGCCCCGGGTGCCACATACCCTAGGTATGCCACTGCCTGGACCTTCTTATACCCATGCACGCCTATGTAGCGTCTGACGTCAGCATGGCGGGAAAACTTTCTCTATGCCTATTGGGTGCCGTTCGGGGGCGGTTCCTTGTCCCGCTTCCTAACCACGCCCATCACACCTCATTGGGTGTTCTATGGGGGTGTGTTTGAACGTGTTCTACAAGTAGCCTGAAAAGATGGCTACACCTTGCAACATGGCTTCAAAGCGAAAATCGAATTCTTGCATGGAGAGTTGCAGATCCTTGTGGCCCAAGTCGGGCCAACTATGATTCCCTCTTTGGGAGAGAAGCTGATAGGATTGGGATAGAAGGCCAGCATGCTATCTGGAGAAGAATCTGCAGTGACATAGATGCTGTACACCATCAGGGCCGTGATATAGAGGCTCTGAAAAAACGGTGGCATGCCCTGCGGAGAGAGGTCCGGCGGAAGCAGGAACGGATTGATGCGCAGGGTCCTTGCGGCAACCTCCAACTGACTGTCCTGGAGAGTGAGGTGATGGACATAGTGGGTCCTGGAATAGCTCCTGTTGTGGGAGCCATTGATACTTCCCTGGGGCACCAAGGTAAAATCACTTTACGTAGAAACCATTGACTTGTTGGTGTTTTAACTCATATTTTATATCTTTCTAAACTACAACAGTACTATACAACCAATGCAATTCATAGTAATACAATAAAAGCCATTGCCTGTTTTGATACTCTTGGAAGCCTAACATGTGGAATAAGTTGCTAATGTTCCATATGTTAGCCTGCATAATACCTTGTAAATGACCAGATGTACAGTATTGTGACCTGTGATGCAATTCAAATGATGTTCTCAGATGTTACCGCTTTCAACTAATACCAATGTGTATTTTCTTGTCTTTTTGCAGAGGCGTCCCATCCTCCTTCTGCTGCTGATAGGGATGAAGGGGAGGAGGAGGAGGAGGAAGCAGTGGCTGGCACATCGTAAGCCACCCCTCCTCCTCAAAACAGTGATATGCAAGCTGCACCGGCGCCCCCCCCCTTCATCCCCACGATGACAACAGGGCAGTAGAGGAGGGGGAAGAGTTGGAGGGGGAAGAAGAGGTGGGTGAGGTCGGAGCCCTGGGGGAGGAAGATTTCCATCAGGGTGATGAGCTGGAGGCCCCCCCTGATGAGCTCCACCGTCAATTGGTGGAGGTGGGTGACCACATCCACCAGAGGCAAACTTTGCTCATCAGGGAGATGGCTGAGATAAAAGAAGCCACACATGTCATGAACCAGCACTTGGCCTCCCTGGTGGCTGAGCAGGCTGCAACACGTGCCGAGCTGGCTGCGACACGAGCCCTGCAGGCTGCCATGCTGGAGGAGCAGGCTGGGACACGCCGTGCTCTGGAGGACATGTGTGGCATTCTTTCACACTTTCTCCCCCAGCTCATCACCCAGACTGGCTCCCATGGGGATCCTGGAGCTCAATCCACCTCCCAGACCTCCTCCAACCAGGCTCCCACCAGGCAGGGTTCCCCCCCGGCCACCCGTGGCCGGAGTCGAGGCCGTGGCCGGGGAAAGGGAAAAGGAAAGGACCCCCATTAGGACCCACTCTGTCCTCTGAACACTCCCAGGCCAGTCATGCCGCATGGACCCTGGGGCTCCGCTGGACCTCCTCTGCATGTACACGCCACAGCCTCTATATCACGGTTCAGTCACTGCAGATCTTTCATCCAGATAGCCTCCTGGCCTGAGTGCCAATCTTCATCAGCTTCAACTCCCATCGAGGGCATCATAGTTGGATAATAACTATTACACCCTTCCAAGGATCTGTAGCTCTCCAGGAGCCATGTTGCTACCTTCATTCACCACTCCAATTGCAAGCAGTGCCATCTGTTGGCAGCCTGGACATTTGCCTGACTTCATCTTAAGGTGCAACCCGTGCCATCTGTTGGCAGCCTGGACATTTGCCTGACTTCATCTTAAGGTGCAACCTGTGCCATCTGTTGGCAACCTGGACATTTGCCTGACTTAATCTTTGTCACAGGAAATGAAAGACTTCTTCCTTTGAACCAGGAAGCATTTAATTTTGAATTGCACACAGCACAGCGGGTTCTCTGAAGAAGCCTCCTTGGCAAAACGCGTCAGAACCCTGCCGGACCATCGCTGTATGGACTTTGAAGTTAAGTTTGCTTGCACTTTTTGAAACTATATTTTTTGAATCATTGAATACTCACCTATGTTATGGACATGCTAAACAGAATGAAGCACTTTCAATGACCAATCTCTTTAGGGGTTTGTTCCCCATCCTGAGTTTTTTCTATTCCATCCGTGGATTCTGAGCACCATCTGAGTTAAATAAGGTATTAAATACTTCTTCAGGCTTGTTCCCTTTTGTTTTTTGTGGTTGCATCCTATATTATGCATATTTCCATCTATTATGTACAACAGCAAGTCAATGGATTTATGTTTATAAAATCCATCAAATAAATTAAATATATATAGCTGACAGTGTGTTTGTGTTTCAGCTTATATTGTATTCGTTAGGTGCTTCACGGAGCTACATTGCTGTATCATATGGTTTGCAGAGGTATGTCCCAACAGTGTCATGAACGACCACTAGGCCAGTTAGGGTTTGAGGATACCCCTAATGGATATGCATAGTGGTAGATTTGATGGCTGACACCTCCATTAGATGCAGGTCTCTCATGCATGCTCATTAGGGCTATCCCTTACAATCCTCTTATCCCACCTTTCACAACCTAGCTCCCTATGCATCAACATCTGTCCCTCTCTTTTCTGTTATTTTCCTTGATGCATACCAGAGGAGGGGAGGGGAGGGCTGGAACCTACATGCCATCTCTCCATTCCACCTCAAAACCTAGTGTTTCTCCCTAATCTCCTTCCATCCCCAGTGTCAACCTTTCACCCTTTCTGTTTGCAAATACCCTTGCATCCCTAATCTCTCCTTGCCTCCATGACATCCTCCACCTCTTGCTTTTATCTTTTCTCATTCCAGACTACTATCCAGCATATCTCTCCCCCCCCTCCCCCAAGTCTGGCCATATCTAGACACCTCTCCTGCATTCAACTTAAGAATCTCATTAATATGTATCCCATTTGGTGCAGTAGCTGCCTTGGTTGATGACATATTTCCCATATTTAAACACAGGTTCCCATCCATTCCACTTGGAGTTAATTGAAAGTTGTAGGCCCCCTCTGCTCTTTCTTTTTGGTGTACTCTGCTAATATGGAAAATGGAGGTGGGGCAGACCATGACATTATGAAAGCAGGGAGAGTGGTGGGTGTGGGCATCTGTGTGTAACCTGACCTGGCCCCTTCTTTTCCCTAACAATTGATTCCCCTCCACACTTAACATAAAACCTAAGTCCTCAAAAATCCCTCACACCAACACCCAGAAAAATCCATAGACTAAAGAAATACAGATAATGACTTTATTATATCTACTCATCACAACTACTTATCACAATCTACTATTAGCTTTCAAGTTCTTCCGAAAAATCCAGATTAACAATTGTATCTTGACACATTCTTGAATCTATGTACTGCACCGCTACTGGAAATGTCCAGTCTTATAAATTGTAATCCGCTTAGAACCGCAAGGCACAAGCGGAATATAAATCACTAATGTAATGTAATGTAATGTAATAATGGGGGTGGGGAGGAGTGTCAAAGGCAGAAGGGAGTATAAAGGAGAACAGGCAAGTCATAGCACAAAGTTTCATCATTGAGGAAACGGAACACCACAAACACCAACTCACATGGTCTTACATAGGAAAAATGGCTGTGCCAAAGCTTTCTATATACTAAGCACACCTAATTAGCGTCTGACGTCATAGGAACCGTTAGGATTCAAATCTAATTGGATGTGCATTGGATGTCGTTTTGCCATATACAGCTGTAGTGACGTTGTAGTCATTTCCTTCACATCTCTAAGCTTTGATACGAAGCTCTATGTTCTAAACAAAGTTACTTCTATAGCTCTATGCCTTAAGGCATTGCTTTTCATCTTCCATACATCAGGGGGTTCAAGTCTTGAGTACGGTTAGCAAATAGTTTATATTCATTTCTCAGCCAGAACACCTGGTGTTCCGCCACTAATTTCTGACAAGTGGGATGATCAGTGACACTCAGGAAAGCACACAGACAATATCAAACATAAACAATAACACTTTATTATACTTATATATATAAGAATAAAATTAGCATCACCGTATCTCACGTAAACCCTCCCTTCACCATTCGGAATCCCTCAATGGATTGGTGAGTAGGACACGGGAGACTGCCCCTTTAGACCTCGTTGAGACGTCTTGGATTCTAATTCTATGGGCTGAGTTTTTCTCTTTTATAGAGAAAAACTGCTGCCCTCTTAGTAAGACAGTTGGTACTGGTCCTTTGTTATTTGTTTTGACAACACATAGTTCAAGGAGGTCAGATACTTGTTTGGTTTCCCTGTCCTCTTTGATGCTACCCAGGAGGTATTCAGAATGTCATAAGTAGGTGTTGAAGTAAACCGGCTTCTCATCTGGTTTCACTCTTTCTTTGATGTGATGTAGGCAACATTCAGGTCAAGAAGGTCAGAATGTCAGATAAACAGACTTGTGGATTCATGTCGGTAGCATGCTGAATTTCAGTTACCCCCCTGGCCAGTTCCTTTGTTTGGATAACATTCAGGTCCCATCTGGCGTTAATGAGGTGTTGCAGGGACTGGTCTTGCTCTTTTGTTCTCTGTTTTGATAACACCCAGGTCTGTCCTTACTGATGTTATTTGAGCGGTACGCAGGCAACTGAAGTCAGGGAAAATCTGCTGGGTTCTTAGTAAAGCATTTGATGTTGTCAAGGTAACACTAAGGTTCAGGAGTTCAGGTAAGCAAACTTGAGGAGACATATAATATTCTGAACATATCAGTAATATGCGGAGGCATAACATTCCACCCTTGGATACTCAAGTCTGTTTTTCACAATTATTTTGCATGGCTTTCTTTATAGATGGCAATAAAATACATCGGTAAAAGAAAAATTAATATTTACATTTGCTATACACATACTGAAAAGGGAGCTTGAATAGCATGAATCACAAGTTTAACAGTACTGCTAGCAACAAAAACATTTTTATAAAGAACATGGTTCATAGAATGACACGTTTGTTTTATTTTGTTCATCTATTTGTTGTCCATGAAAAAGGGGAAACCCTAATTGGGGTCCCAATGTCAAAGGCATCCCCGTAAAAGGACACATTGTTTCATTTCAAAATTACACCATTTTCTATCTAAGGGTACAGAATGTGATGTGGTTTTAAATCAATGCGATAAAGTTAATTCTTTGTGATATCATTAACGACATGTAACATTAACTGATCATAGTTCATAATTATGTACAGTATTTGGCACCTATTCACCTTCCCATCTAAATACATCTGCTACTCTGGAGCCAAAATATGCTTGTTTGCCAGCCAGTATTTCAGAAACAATAGTCATAAATTATTTCCTTATGTGCTAAACTTGGTATTCTTGCATTCCCTAATATTTCTTGCTAATTAGGCATTTTACTTGAAAGTATCACGTATAGGGAATCATGGAAATTAATAATCTTATTAATATTATATTTGTGCTCTTACTCATGGCTTACATACATTTAGGGTAGCTTCATAGTCACCATCGATCACTGCAGTTATCTGTTATCCTGTTTTTCTTAGCAGCTTTGGTTAGGGTCTGGCTATGCTCCAGTTTCAATAGGCTTGCTATGCCACTCACATGCCTTCACTCATGTAAGATTCACGAGCACCGCCTCCAGAGACCAGCCCTAATGTGAATTGGCAGGATATAGGCTCACTTCTATTCCCAAGTCGGTGCCACATAATAGCTTCATGGCACTGTATGTCTGGTTGCATGTCATCATCTTCTCGATCTGGTGAAATTTTCTCTTAACCCAGCATGTTAGCCAAATCATCAGAATGAGAGATCAGAGCTGACCAATTTTATCACAAAAGGATGAAAGTCTATATGGAATAACATTTCCCAGTACGTGATTTTTCAAGGAAAATATTTCCTCATGACTGTTTAGCTTCAATGCTTTAGTTACATTAAACCCCCCTAGTGGTAAAAGAGAGTATAAGAGACAAAGGAGAAAAACCACTTTATGTACAGAAGGTGATAACATGTGACACAATACTTGTGTGTAAGGTAGTATTTGTGTGAGATAAGAGAAACAATACTAATGCACTTAAAGGTCTTCTGTAGGACATTCAGAAAATACACCTTTTTATGCTCTGGACATAATTATTATGTCATTTAAGAGAGACCATACACACGTACAGAATGTGATACCAAAATAACTTATGTCAGAGATGTGCACTGCACTGTTTATACCTGGTAAGTTAAATAAAGAGAGACCATTTTTTATTTTATTTAGCAAATATCAAATACCAATGAACACCATTTTACCAGGTATAAAGCTTTCTAATTATTTCTCTTCAGATATCCTTTTATAATATAACCCCTAACTAAAGCTTTCTAATTATTTCTCTTCAGATATCCTTTTATAATATAACCCCTAACTAAATTATCATTGGGCTGTATAGAAACATAGAAACATAGAAAGATGACGGCAGAAAAGGGCCAAGGCCCATCAAGTCTACCCACTCTATAGACCCTTTGCCCTGACCCACGTAGGGATCCCACATGGGCGTCCCCTTTATTCCTAAAATCTGGCATGCTGCTGGCCTCGATTACCTGTGAGCCATAGCATAAAATCATTGTGAGCATGGTTTTCATAAGATACTTTCTGGTATGTGGGGGAATCTTTTTTGGAAAGGGATATGGTACCATTTGGACTAATAGAAGGGGTGGCATAACCTCTGGAAATGGCCAATGTGCAATGTTGGGGTACCCCTTAAGCTAAAACAGACAACACATAACAGAAACAGACAAACACAGAGCTCCGGCATGCTTTCTTCCATCGGTAATGATTCAGGGTTGAATTTAATCTGTAAATAAGCACACTATTAATCAAAAGAGTCACATACAAATGTGGTATCCATTGGATTCCCACTATCAGGTCACATTGCTGGAAGTATTTTAAATGTGGCACAGTGAAATTGGTTCTCCGGACCATGTCTGGATACTAAGCTTCTAAAAGAAAGAGAGATAGAAATTTAAGTTAATTGCTCTATATAGTTTTACTGGTCTTCTTTTCTATTTTCTTCCATTTCAAAGCTCTGTCACACAATCATAAAAATTCAAGCAGGGACGCTTTAATCTATAAAACATATAAGAGAGGTTTACGTGCAGGTACAGTGGTTCACAATGTTAGTGTTTGAGGTAAAAGACACATTTGCAAAATTACTTGGAGTGCAACTTCCTTATACTATCTAACAAAACTTTATTCATTATAAAGGTCTACTTTTTTATTGTCCAACTTCTACTTTTTTATTGTCCAACCTACCCCATATGTTACCCCAGATGTGAAATATGTTGCCTCCAAAATCCAAAAAGGCCCAAGTCTGTTTTTTTTATTTTTATTTTGGGGAGAAGAGAAGTTTAGCTTTCAATATCATCTCTCGGCATCCTTTTGCCCACTTTCTGCTTTAATCTTGTGATAGAAAGTAGGACTATGTAAGTATTTTTGTGGTAGTCGGGTATATGTATATTGCCTCCCTTGCCAAGTGAATGCAAATTGTTCTGGACATTGCTCCACTATAGGGATAGTAAAAATGCATTGGTTCATGTTTCCATTGGAAAGCTGTCATGTTAACCCTTTTTTGGATATCTGGCCAGGAATCCCATAGATTAATCCCAAATTGGTAATTGTCCAATTTTAAAATTTGTAAAATTTTTTCTTCCTGCTTGTATAATTTCCCCCCCAATCCTGATATTTATATTCCTACACCCCAGCGTCCACTACAGCTTGTACCTGTTGCTCCCCAGGTTTCTACTAAATATTTATCTCTACCTGCGGACGTTGTTCTAATTTGGTCCAGGCACACAAAGCAGCTCAATGTACACATCAACCACAAAGCACCTAAACATACACAAGAACCAGAAAGAACCTAAACGTACACAAGAAACAGAAAACACCTAAAATGTACATCTGAAACACAAAAAAAAGCTAAATAAACAACTGAACCACAAAGCAGCTCAATGTACACATCAACCACAAAGCACCAGAAAACACCTAAAATGTACATCTGAAACACAAGAAAAGCTAAATATACAACTGAACCACAATGGAAGCTAAATGTACACATTTACTACAAAGCAGCTAAGTGTACACATGAACCACAAAGCAGCTAGAGAGAAATAAGGAAAATATGCATTGACTTTGTTGTACATTATAAATTTAGCTGTTGTGGCCTCCTCATCTCCCCTTATAGCCACACCCATGCCTCCAAACACTTTTAAAATGATCTACAAAGCAACTTAATTTACAATGAACTACCAAGTAAGTGCAGGTATAATGCCAGCGCAGGAGAATTGTTAATGGGGTATGCTTAAAGGCAGAAGCGTAAGAAGACAAGAGAGGGAGGAGGTAGAGAGAGAAATAAGGAAACAAGCATTGACTTGGTAATACATTATAAATTTAGCTGTTGTGGCCTCCTCATCTCCCCTTATAGCCACACCCATGCCTCCAAACACGTTTAAAATGAACTACAAATCAACTAAATTTCGAATGAACAACAAAGTTGAAAAAATCAGTACAGTTTTTAGGCCAGGGCAGGAGAATTGTTAATGGAGGACATAGGAGAGTAGCAAAGCAAGAGAGTAGCAAGGTAAGAGAGAGAGGAGGTAGAGAGAGAAATAAGAGGTCAATGTAGAAAGGAACCACAAAGCAGCTCAAAGTACACATCAACCACAAAGCAGCTCAATGTACACATCAACCACAAAGCACCTAAACATACACAAGAACCAGAAAGAACCTAAACGTACACAAGAAACAGAAAACACCTAAAATGTACATCTGAAACACACAAAAAAGCTAAATAAACAACTGAACCACAAAGCAGCTCAATGTACACATCAATCACAAAGCACCTAAACGTACACAAGAACCAGAAAACACCTAAAATGTACATCTGAAACACAAGAAAAGCTAAATATACAACTGAACCACAATGGAAGCTAAATGTACACATTTACTACAAAGCAGCTAAGTGTACACATGAACCACAAAGCAGCTAGAGAGAAATAAGGAAAATATGCATTGACTTTGTTGTACATTATAAATTTAGCTGTTGTGGCCTCCTCATCTCCCCTTATAGCCACACCCATGCCTCCAAACACTTTTAAAATGATCTACAAAGCAACTTAATTTACAATGAACTACCAAGTAAGTGCAGGTATAATGCCAGCGCAGGAGAATTGTTAATGGGGTATGCTTAAAGGCAGAAGCGTAAGAAGACAAGAGAGGGAGGAGGTAGAGAGAGAAATAAGGAAACAAGCATTGACTTGGTAATACATTATAAATTTAGCTGTTGTGGCCTCCTCATCTCCCCTTATAGCCACACCCATGCCTCCAAACACTTTTAAAATGAACTACAAATCAACTAAATTTCGAATGAACAACAAAGTTGAAAAAATCAGTACAGTTTTTAGGCCAGGGCAGGAGAATTGTTAATGGAGGAGGTAGGAGAGTAGCAAAGCAAGAGAGTAGCAAGGTAAGAGAGAGAGGAGGTAGAGAGAGAAATAAGAGGTCAATGTAGAAAGGAACCACAAAGCAGTTCAAAGTACACATCAACCACAAAGCAGCTCAATGTACACAACAACCACAAAGCAGCTCAATGTACACATCAACCACAAAGCACCTAAACATACACAAGAACCAGAAAGAACCTAAACGTACACAAGAAACAGAAAACACCTAAAATGTACATCTGAAACACACAAAAAAGCTAAATAAACAACTGAACCACAAAGCAGCTCAATGTACACATCAATCACAAAGCACCTAAACGTACACAAGAACCAGAAAACACCTAAAATGTACATCTGAAACACAAGAAAAGCTAAATATACAACTGAACCACAATGGAAGCTAAATGTACACATTTACTACAAAGCAGCTAAGTGTACACATGAACCACAAAGCAGCTAGAGAGAAATAAGGAAAATATGCATTGACTTTGTTGTACATTATAAATTTAGCTGTTGTGGCCTCCTCATCTCCCCTTATAGCCACACCCATGCCTCCAAACACTTTTAAAATGATCTACAAAGCAACTTAATTTACAATGAACTACCAAGTAAGTGCAGGTATAATGCCAGCGCAGGAGAATTGTTAATGGGGTATGCTTAAAGGCAGAAGCGTAAGAAGACAAGAGAGGGAGGAGGTAGAGAGAGAAATAAGGAAACAAGCATTGACTTGGTAATACATTATAAATTTAGCTGTTGTGGCCTCCTCATCTCCCCTTATAGCCACACCCATGCCTCCAAACACTTTTAAAATGAACTACAAATCAACTAAATTTCGAATGAACAACAAAGTTGAAAAAATCAGTACAGTTTTTAGGCCAGGGCAGGAGAATTGTTAATGGAGGAGGTAGGAGAGTAGCAAAGCAAGAGAGTAGCAAGGTAAGAGAGAGAGGAGGTAGAGAGAGAAATAAGAGGTCAATGTAGAAAGGAACCACAAAGCAGCTCAAAGTACACATCAACCACAAAGCAGCTCAATGTACACATCAACCACAAAGCAGATCAATGTACACATCAACCACAAAGCACCTAAACATACACAAGAACCAGAAAGAACCTAAACGTACACAAGAAACAGAAAACACCTAAAATGTACATCTGAAACACAAGAAAAGCTAAATATACAACTGAACCACAATTGAAGCTAAATGTACACATTTACTACAAAGCAGCTGAGTGTACACATGAACCACAAAGCAGCTAGAGAGAAATAAGGAAAATATGCATTGACTTTGTTGTACATTATAAATTTAGCTGTTGTGGCCTCCTCATCTCCCCTTATAGCCACACCCATGCCTCCAAACACTTTTAAAATGATCTACAAAGCAACTTAATTTACAATGAACTACCAAGTAAGTGCAGGTATAATGCCAGCGCAGGAGAATTGTTAATGGGGTATGCTTAAAGGCAGAAGCGTAAGAAGACAAGAGAGGGAGGAGGTAGAGAGAGAAATAAGGAAACAAGCAATGACTTGGTAATACATTATAAATTTAGCTGTTGTGGCCTCCTCATCTCCCCTTATAGCCACACCCATGCCTCCAAACACTTTTAAAATGAACTACAAATCAACTAAATTTCGAATGAACAACAAAGTTGAAAAAATCAGTACAGTTTTTAGGCCAGGGCAGGAGAATTGTTAATGGAGGAGGTAGGAGAGTAGCAAAGCAAGAGAGTAGCAAGGTAAGAGAGAGAGGAGGTAGAGAGAGAAATAAGAGGTCAATGTAGAAAGGAACCACAAAGCAGTTCAAAGTACACATCAACCACAAAGCAGCTCAATGTACACATCAACCACAAAGCACCTAAACATACACAAGAACCAGAAAGAACCTAAACGTACACAAGAAACAGAAAACACCTAAAATGTACATCTGAAACACAAGAAAAGCTAAATATACAACTGAACCACAATGGAAGCTAAATGTACACATTTACTACAAAGCAGCTAAGTGTACACATGAACCACAAAGCAGCTAGAGAGAAATAAGGAAAATATGCATTGACTTTGTTGTACATTATAAATTTAGCTGTTGTGGCCTCCTCATCTCCCCTTATAGCCACACCCATGCCTCCAAACACTTTTAAAATTATCTACAAAGCAACTTAATTTACAATGAACTACCAAGTAAGTGCAGGTATAATGCCAGCGCAGGAGAATTGTTAATGGGGCATGAAAGAAGACAAGAGAGGGAGGAGGTAGAGAGAGAAATAAGGAAACAAGCATTGACTTGGTAATACATTATAAATTTAGCTGTTGTGGCCTCCTCATCTCCCCTTATAGCCACACCCATGCCTCCAAACACGTTTAAAATGAACTACAAATCAACTAAATTTCGAATGAACAACAAAGTTGAAAAAATCAGTACAGTTTTTAGGCCAGGGCAGGAGAATTGTTAATGGAGGAGGTAGGAGAGTAGCAAAGCAAGAGAGTAGCAAGGTAAGAGAGAGAGGAGGTAGAGAGAGAAATAAGAGGTCAATGTAGAAAGGAACCACAAAGCAGTTCAAAGTACACATCAACCACAAAGCAGCTCAATGTACACAACAACCACAAAGCAGCTCAATGTACACATCAACCACAAATCACCTAAACATACACAAGAACCAGAAAGAACCTAAACGTACACAAGAAACAGAAAACACCTAAAATGTACATCTGAAACACAAGAAAAGCTAAATATACAACTGAACCACAATGGAAGCTAAATGTACACATTTACTACAAAGCAGCTAAGTGTACACATGAACCACAAAGCAGCTAGAGAGAAATAAGGAAAATATGCATTGACTTTGTTGTACATTATAAATTTAGCTGTTGTGGCCTCCTCATCTCCCCTTATAGCCACACCCATGCCTCCAAACACTTTTAAAATGATCTACAAAGCAACTTAATTTACAATGAACTACCAAGTAAGTGCAGGTATAATGCCAGCGCAGGAGAATTGTTAATGGGGTATGCTTAAAGGCAGAAGCGTAAGAAGACAAGAGAGGGAGGAGGTAGAGAGAGAAATAAGGAAACAAGCATTGACTTGGTAATACATTATAAATTTAGCTGTTGTGGCCTCCTCATCTCCCCTTATAGCCACACCCATGCCTCCAAACACTTTTAAAATGAACTACAAATCAACTAAATTTCGAATGAACAACAAAGTTGAAAAAATCAGTACAGTTTTTAGGCCAGGGCAGGAGAATTGTTAATGGAGGAGGTAGGAGAGTAGCAAAGCAAGAGTGTAGCAAGGTAAGAGAGAGAGGAGGTAGAGAGAGAAATAAGAGGTCAATGTAGAAAGGAACCACAAAGCAGTTCAAAGTACACATCAACCACAAAGCAGCTCAATGTACACATCAACCACAAGCAGCTCAATGTACACATCAACCACAAAGCACCTAAACATACACAAGAACCAGAAAGAACCTAAACGTACACAAGAAACAGAAAACACCTAAAATGTACATCTGAAACACAAAAAAAGCTAAATAAACAACTGAACCACAAAGCAGCTCAATGTACACATCAATCACAAAGCACCTAAACGTACACAAGAACCAGAAAACACCTAAAATGTACATCTGAAACACAAGAAAAGCTAAATATACAACTGAACCACAATGGAAGCTAAATGTACACATTTACTACAAAGCAGCTAAGTGTACACATGAACCACAAAGCAGCTAGAGAGAAATAAGGAAAATATGCATTGACTTTGTTGTACATTATAAATTTAGCTGTTGTGGCCTCCTCATCTCCCCTTATAGCCACACCCATGCCTCCAAACACTTTTAAAATGATCTACAAAGCAACTTAATTTACAATGAACTACCAAGTAAGTGCAGGTATAATGCCAGCGCAGGAGAATTGTTAATGGGGTATGCTTAAAGGCAGAAGCGTAAGAAGACAAGAGAGGGAGGAGGTAGAGAGAGAAATAAGGAAACAAGCATTGACTTGGTAATACATTATAAATTTAGCTGTTGTGGCCTCCTCATCTCCCCTTATAGCCACACCCATGCCTCCAAACACGTTTAAAATTAACTACAAATCAACTAAATTTCGAATGAACAACAAAGTTGAAAAAATCAGTACAGTTTTTAGGCCAGGGCAGGAGAATTGTTAATGGAGGAGGTAGGAGAGTAGCAAAGCAAGAGAGTAGCAAGGTAAGAGAGAGAGGAGGTAGAGAGAGAAATAAGAGGTCAATGTAGAAAGGAACCACAAAGCAGCTCAAAGTACACATCAACCACAAAGCAGCTCAATGTACACATCAACCACAAAGCAGATCAATGTACACATCAACCACAAAGCACCTAAACATACACAAGAACCAGAAAGAACCTAAACGTACACAAGAAACAGAAAACACCTAAAATGTACATCTGAAACACAAGAAAAGCTAAATATACAACTGAACCACAATGGAAGCTAAATGTACACATTTACTACAAAGCAGCTGAAGTGTACACATGAACCACAAAGCAGCTAGAGAGAAATAAGGAAAATATGCATTGACTTTGTTGTACATTATAAATTTAGCTGTTGTGGCCTCCTCATCTCCCCTTATAGCCACACCCATGCCTCCAAACACTTTTAAAATGATCTACAAAGCAACTTAATTTACAATGAACTACCAAGTAAGTGCAGGTATAATGCCAGCGCAGGAGAATTGTTAATGGGGTATGCTTAAAGGCAGAAGCGTAAGAAGACAAGAGAGGGAGGAGGTAGAGAGAGAAATAAGGAAACAAGTAATTGACTTGGTAATACATTATAAATTTAGCTGTTGTGGCCTCCTCATCTCCCCTTATAGCCACACCCATGCCTCCAAACACTTTTAAAATGATCTACAAAGCAACTTAATTTACAATGAACTACCAAGTAAGTGCAGGTATAATGCCAGCGCAGGAGAATTGTTAATGGGGTATGCTTAAAGGCAGAAGCGTAAGAAGACAAGAGAGGGAGGAGGTAGAGAGAGAAATAAGGAAACAAGCAATGACTTGGTAATACATTATAAATTTAGCTGTTGTGGCCTCCTCATCTCCCCTTATAGCCACACCCATGCCTCCAAACACTTTTAAAATGAACTACAAATCAACTAAATTTCGAATGAACAACAAAGTTGAAAAAATCAGTACAGTTTTTAGGCCAGGGCAGGAGAATTGTTAATGGAGGAGGTAGGAGAGTAGCAAAGCAAGAGAGTAGCAAGGTAAGAGAGAGAGGAGGTAGAGAGAGAAATAAGAGGTCAATGTAGAAAGGAACCACAAAGCAGCTCAAAGTACACATCAACCACAAAGCAGCTCAATGTACACATCAACCACAAAGCAGATCAATGTACACATCAACCACAAAGCACCTAAACATACACAAGAACCAGAAAGAACCTAAACGTACACAAGAAACAGAAAACACCTAAAATGTACATCTGAAACACAAGAAAAGCTAAATATACAACTGAACCACAATTGAAGCTAAATGTACACATTTACTACAAAGCAGCTGAGTGTACACATGAACCACAAAGCAGCTAGAGAGAAATAAGGAAAATATGCATTGACTTTGTTGTACATTATAAATTTAGCTGTTGTGGCCTCCTCATCTCCCCTTATAGCCACACCCATGCCTCCAAACACTTTTAAAATGATCTACAAAGCAACTTAATTTACAATGAACTACCAAGTAAGTGCAGGTATAATGCCAGTGCAGGAGAATTGTTAATGGGGTATGCTTAAAGGCAGAAGCGTAAGAAGACAAGAGAGGGAGGAGGTAGAGAGAGAAATAAGGAAACAAGCAATGACTTGGTAATACATTATAAATTTAGCTGTTGTGGCCTCCTCATCTCCCCTTATAGCCACACCCATGCCTCCAAACACTTTTAAAATGAACTACAAATCAACTAAATTTCGAATGAACAACAAAGTTGAAAAAATCAGTACAGTTTTTAGGCCAGGGCAGGAGAATTGTTAATGGAGGAGGTAGGAGAGTAGCAAAGCAAGAGAGTAGCAAGGTAAGAGAGAGAGGAGGTAGAGAGAGAAATAAGAGGTCAATGTAGAAAGGAACCACAAAGCAGTTCAAAGTACACATCAACCACAAAGCAGCTCAATGTACACATCAACCACAAAGCACCTAAACATACACAAGAACCAGAAAGAACCTAAACGTACACAAGAAACAGAAAACACCTAAAATGTACATCTGAAACACAAAAAAAAGCTAAATAAACAACTAAACCACAAAGCAGCTCAATGTACACATCAATCACAAAGCACCTAAACGTACACAAGAACCAGAAAACACCTAAAATGTACATCTGAAACACAAGAAAAGCTAAATATACAACTGAACCACAATGGAAGCTAAATGTACACATTTACTACAAAGCAGCTAAGTGTACACATGAACCACAAAGCAGCTAGAGAGAAATAAGGAAAATATGCATTGACTTTGTTGTACATTATAAATTTAGCTGTTGTGGCCTCCTCATCTCCCCTTATAGCCACACCCATGCCTCCAAACACTTTTAAAATTATCTACAAAGCAACTTAATTTACAATGAACTACCAAGTAAGTGCAGGTATAATGCCAGCGCAGGAGAATTGTTAATGGGGTATGCTTAAAGGCAGAAGTGTAAGAAGACAAGAGAGGGAGGAGGTAGAGAGAGAAATAAGGAAACAAGCATTGACTTGGTAATACATTATAAATTTAGCTGTTGTGGCCTCCTCATCTCCCCTTATAGCCACACCCATGCCTCCAAACACTTTTAAAATGAACTACAAATCAACTAAATTTCGAATGAACAACAAAGTTGAAAAAATCAGTACAGTTTTTAGGCCAGGGCAGGAGAATTGTTAATGGAGGAGGTAGGAGAGTAGCAAAGCAAGAGAGTAGCAAGGTAAGAGAGAGAGGAGGTAGAGAGAGAAATAAGAGGTCAATGTAGAAAGGAACCACAAAGCAGTTCAAAGTACACATCAACCACAAAGCAGCTCAATGTACACATCAACCACAAAGCAGCTCAATGTACACATCAACCACAAAACACCTAAACGTACACATCAACCAGAAAGAACCTAAACGTACACAAGAACCAGAAAGAACCTAAACGTACACAAGAAACAGAAAACACCTAAAATGTACATCTGAAACACAAAAAAAGCTAAATAAACAACTGAACCACAAAGCAGCTCAATGTACACATCAATCACAAAGCACCTAAACGTACACAAGAACCAGAAAACACCTAAAATGTACATCTGAAACACAAGAAAAGCTAAATATACAACTGAACCACAATGGAAGCTAAATGTACACATTTACTACAAAGCAGCTAAGTGTACACATGAACCACAAAGCAGCTAGAGAGAAATAAGGAAAATATGCATTGACTTTGTTGTACATTATAAATTTAGCTGTTGTGGCCTCCTCATCTACCCTTATAGCCACACCCATGCCTCCAAACACTTTTAAAATTATCTACAAAGCAACTTAATTTACAATGAACTACCAAGTAAGTGCAGGTATAATGCCAGCGCAGGAGAATTGTTAATGGGGCATGAAAGAAGACAAGAGAGGGAGGAGGTAGAGAGAGAAATAAGGAAACAAGCATTGACTTGGTAATACATTATAAATTTAGCTGTTGTGGCCTCCTCATCTCCCCTTATAGCCACACCCATGCCTCCAAACACGTTTAAAATGAACTACAAATCAACTAA